>NC_064926.1:528964924-531364924 GCF_023897955.1 Schistocerca gregaria | reverse complement strand
AAGGGTTGATAGCACTTTACTAAACTCACAAGTAGACGGAGTGAAAATAATTGTACTTGTTTCAGGTCTTCATTTGAGATTTTCTATTCTCTATTGTAGCATCTGAAGGTGGCCTTTGAAGACCGAAATCGGTTACGACTGCATGATAAAAGGAAGTGATTGTGCAAAAATAAAATAATAATACCCTACAATGAGTTAATCACCTTCTCAGCAAACAGAATATCATAGTTTCCAAAATTTCTGAACACTAGAGGGATGCTGAGTAAGCTAGTATTCGTGGTGATAGCAGTCCAACATCGGGTCTTGAGTATAATGAGACACTTGCGAAAAGTCGGTTAAGGTTTAGGCGGGTGGGAAGTAGTTGCTTATATCCACAGTAACAAATGTGCAGAGGCGTCCAAAAAATGTAAAATTGACCTTGATAACGTCAGGAGTTTAGGAAAGCATAAATACAGCCATGGAGGATCAAACATGAGACGTATGAGGGATACGTCAAGATGATGCCGTGCGTGATAAGATGCGAGCATGATGAGAAACAACTGCTCAAATGATTGGGAGTGAATCTGTCGCCTCTGGAATCTCAATGCTTGGGGCGTTTGCGTAATACTTCGGGAAGAGTAAATGTTACGTTAACGAATCCGGCCTAACTGAGTGTTGGAGAGGGCAGGGACACAAATTATGCAGCCCGCAGCCGAACTACAGGACCACTAGAGAAGTGAGCGGTACGGGTGACAGCGAGCGAGAGGGAAAGCAGACAGAAGGGTAGATGTCTGAGAGCCGGCCGGAGTGGCCGTGCGGTTCTGGGCGCTACAGTGTGGAACCGAGCGACCGCTACGGTCGCATAGTGCTCAGAGCCATTTGACCCATTTGATGTCAGAGAGCGAGAGGGAAAGCAGAGAGAATGGCTTTCTAAGGAGGTCGAGTGCCCGCAAGTGTACCTACATTCGTGTTTGCACCTTATGCGCAATATCAGTAGGTTGTAGTAATGGGACACTTACGTATGCGTTGAATTGTCAGTAACAGACGAAAGTATTAAATTTGAGGAAAATTATCACCTGTGGGCCAAACCCGATGCCTAGTATACAATACTTGTAGGTAGAAGTATGAAAAGCTATAAAAAATAAAAATCATAAAACTTGTGACAAAAATCCTTTCACGGCGACCCTTGCAGCCCAATCCGTTACCTGTGACTCAATACCAGTATGTAAATGCAATAAAAAAATTTACCAAAACGTCCGTCAGGGGCACTTGATATCAGAACTCCCATGCGAAAATCACCGTGTGATTGGTCTGTACACCATTTCATCTAAGATTATTCCCATTCTTCCGTTGCCTTTTTCCCATCATTATATCTCCAATCATTGGAAAGTACATAAATTGGATAAAATTAGAAGAGATAATATCATCAGGGTACAAACCTAGAACATTTGGATGGAAAGTGGTCCGAAGGAAAACTGAGAAAATGAATTTCAAAGGAGTTTGAGTGACCGCTAATGGAGCATCAGGTTGCATCTTGCCTGCTTATGTAGTGCGGGTTGCAGGTTCACGTAGCCCCTGATGCCAAACCCGGGGATCCAAAAAATGGCTGCCGTAGGTACTGAAGAGGTAGAGAATAATTATTTCAGAGTTATTAATTTACTGGCGAGGCTACACTCTAACACACGCTATTAACTTTGTTGTACAAGACTGTAAATGTGCTTTGGAAGTACACTGGGTGAGGCAGATAAGACGGGTCACCAGAAATGTATGCAAAATGAACAAATATTTCGAGGTGCGGGTTTCTGCCATCTTGTAGAGGACAATATGGCGAATTTCTTTAGTTTCTAAAATAATTTTTATCGTTTATAGTAGCCGAATCAAGATACTGGCGTTGTTTTTCTAATGAAACTATGTACTTTTAAGTATAAGCACTCCGTCTTCAGGCTAAAAATGACCTACCGGGACCATCCGACCGCCGTGTCATCCTCAGAGGAGGATGTGGATAGGAGGGGCGTGGGGTCAGCACACCGCTCTCCCAGTCGTAAGATGGTGTTTTTGACCGAAGCAGCTACTATTCGGTCGAGTAGCTCCTCAATTGGCATCACAAGGCTGAGTGCAGCCCGAAAAATGGCAACAGCGCATGGCGGCCTGGATGGTCACCCATCCATGTGCAGACCACGCCCGACAGCGCTTAACGTCGGTGGTCTCACGGGAAACGGTGTATCCATTGCAGCAAGGCCGTTACCCACTTTTAAGTATGGTATTTGAAAACAGCTTGTAAGCGAACTACAACGACATGACGGGGAGTGGACTTGATCAAATAGTATCAAGATAACAGCGCCTCGAACTACTGTCCTGCCGTCAGGGGAAGACGTTCCACAAAAAGCTACCCTGTAACAAATACGAAACTCTGGTCTGTTACGTGTGTCTATTGTCACGTTGAATTCCATGTGGAGCTAATGGCAGGTCAGGTCCGTGTTATAAGACATTTCATGCCTTCGGGAGTTGTCGGTGTTCGCTAATGGACCTTTTGTTTTAATTTCTGCCACAGATAAAAGTATAGAAGTTTTAAGTTTGACGAGTCTTCAGGCCTTACTGCGTTTCGTGAAAGACCACCCCAACGCTGTCCAAATACTCTCTTAAGAGGATCTGTCCTAAGTGCGGAATGGAAGCGACAACTGTAAGTTTGGTACCACACTCAACTCTTTATGACCAGTGGGAAGTCTTCAAATAATGCGGAAACAGAATCTCTTAGGAACTCGAGACACTTGAGTGTGTTTAGATTCCCACTAACAAAACAGGGAAAAATTATGAGGGTATCGAAGAATTCAGAGCAGACGATGCAGACCGAGAGTATTGTTTTTATACATTTCTTTGTGTCAGCGTGGATTTTCAACTGACGATTAATGCATGTTACGAAACTCACTTGCCCATGGTATGTAAATGGTACTTCTTTCTAAAACAAAATTCGTGCATGGTTCGCGCTCGTGTCATCTCTTACTTTACACCCTGTGTTTTAGTGTTGCCACCTCGTTATGTTAGTTTCAATTTCTGTTGTCACTGAGTTGCTGCTTTGTCTGCCCGTCAGTGGCGGCAGCAGCTCCTGCCGATATAGCCCTCGCGTGTTATCTTTGCTGCATTGCTATTACTTCCCGGTTGTCGTCTGTCTTGGAGTCAGTTGGAACGTGCCAAGTGGACAGTTCGTGCCTGCCAGTCGTGGAGCTGGAACGCGGCTCTAGTTCAGGCGGGTTGGAGCAGCAGTGAAGCGTGGATGTCCATGGTTCGCCCGACCGTTGCCGCCACGCATCACTTGAGCTGGGGACGTCTTCGTGGATCGTCGGTCGGTCGCCATACTGGACGACGTGAATTGGCTCGCCGATCGTTTAAGGGTTGGCTGTGTGTGTATCGATTCCCGACTTGTCTTCGTGATTGCACAGCCACTGCTGAGTGTCATTCAAGTGTTCGTGCAAGTGTTTGTCAAACTGTGTGTGTGTAGTTGGTGTCATTTCCACTGACAACTTGTTCTAAATGTTGTCGGCGTACTGTCAGTGAGTCGGTCGTCTGGAGCGGATCAGCAAACAAAGTCTCCGCGCGGCGCAGTCGGCCGGGCCCGCATGCGGTCTCTACGAAGTGCCGGAGCGTGTGGGGGCTGTTCAGAGTGCTACGGGGTTCGTGGCTCACCGACCCAGGACACGACAATTGCATGGTGATTTAATTACTGAAGCCACGTCTGTTCATGATGTCCCCTTGGTAGGTGGTTCGCTGTTGGCGGTATTCCTGGGAGCAACAGCGAGTGTTCGAGTTGGTGAAGATTTAGCCGCCGTGTGGGGGAATTAACTATATTTGTCGGTTTGAAATTCAAGTGCACCAGCAGAATGTTCTGCCTTGTGGCCGTTAGTGTTCTGGTTACCTGCCCTGGTCGCTGACGTAAATTCAGGCAGTAACCTTTCCTCGTCTGTTGTCGCTGTCCAACGTGGTGTGTAGTTTATGACAGCTTAAGGTATTTTTGGTTGTGGGCTGCTATGTCTGTAACGTTTTGGCTTTGGAGTTCTCCTATACTGGTCAGTGGCTAGCAAGTCGTCTTGTCGGTGGGTCCCTGACTGTCTCTTGGTTGTGTTGCCGGCGGATCGAGTATAGATGGGCCGACTTCTTGTCTCACCTAAGCGAACTTTAAGATTTCAAGGGCAGACCGAGCCCCGTGGAAACTTCTGAGAGCCGTTGCTTATACTGCCTTCTTTATTGGCGTTTAATTGTGTATTTTTAATAGCTCGTAGCCGATGGTTGGAATTTATGTGCTCGTAATTGTGTTTTTAAAATGAAACGGCTTCAGCCGTAAGTTTTTCTAAATTGAGCAAGTCTTACATTCTGTGAAGATAAAGCTTGGACCTTCTGCCTGTTGAAAATTTGTTGTATTGTTTTTAAAAGCATCGACCTTCAGCCGCTTTGGGTTTTAAGGATCTAACTTATCGAGTATTACCTGTTGGAAGATAAAGCTACGGGCTTTCTGCCTGTTGAAAATTTATTGTAATTGTACTGTTCTTTTTTAAAGCATGGGACTTAACTCGCTTTAAGTTTTAAGATTCTTACTTATCAAGTATTACATTCTTTCAAAATAAAGCTATGGACCTTTTGCCTGTTGAAAATTTATTGTAGTTGTTCTTGAAATGATGGGCCTTCAGCCGCTTTAAAATTTAGCATTCTTACTTACCAAGTATTACATCGCTTGGGCTTAAATACTATTTAAGGTTAAGGCCTAGAGCCTCCTCTGCCTTCAAAAAAATATTTATAGCAGTTGTATTTAATTCATGGGCTTTCAGCCGTTTTAGAATTAAAGACGTTTTCTGTTGATAGCCAAGCTTAGAAGTTGCGCTGGAATGTTTGGACAACTAAATACGGCGTTATGTTTGGAGTGTAACTGACAGCCGCTCATTCTGGCCCCCTTCTGCAATTCCTAATACTTGTACTGTCCTGTGGGTTCAGCTGGGCGTTTCAGATATGCCGCATCACTTGCACTTTTCGTAGATAACATTCGGAGGACTGTAACTAATTCTGGAAGTCTTTACACTGAAGCCGCAGAAGTAGCGAAACGAGAAGAGGATGAAAGACGATGGAATGTGGTGTTCGCAGAACACTCGTTTGGTTGATCCCTCTCGTACTTCCAAGACGCCCCTTAGTGACATTTGCATTGTGTATTAATGCAGCTGAAGTATTAGTTTCATCAGCTGCTCTATTTCTTTCTTGGAATATTCTACTCTCCACACTTCCAGCTGCTAGAACTTTTTTATAATGTTTCCAAAGACAAATCATGAGTGCTTGGTACTATCTGGATACTTTTCAGCATATAAGCGCATCCCTTATCCAATAGTTTGACGATATTCACCTTAAACGATATTCACTTTTTCGACGTTCGTATACATAATGAATGTCCCAACAGTTTTACTAGCAAGTTATATGATAGCTACAACAGCAGAACACCCACTGACGGGCTTCAAGCACACATATAAACAGAGGAACCATACCCGAGTTACGTGTTTACTTATATTTGTTATAATAGAGCAGAAGTTTGTGGAACATCCTTTCCTGATGGCAGCACAGGGATTTGCGACACTGTTATCTTGATACTAAGTCTCATATGTTTTATATTCTTGATGTTCTCTTGGAAGCTTCTTTCACGTGTCACAGAAAAAGTGTGTACTTCCATTAGATAGGAATAGAGACGGCGTCATAGTTCGATGATTACAAACGATAAAAATTACTTGAGAACGTCAGGAAATTCGTCATATTGTCCATTATAACGTGGCCAAAGCCGCACCTCGATATAGTTATTCATTCTAAATATATTTGCGGCGTCTTGTTTTAACTCCCTCCCCTGTATAGTTGTACTCGCACATGATTCGAAACATTGGAACACTGTAGGTATTGCGTAATCCGTTTGTCAGAAGAAGCAACAAAGTAAAGAAAACTCTGTATTACCGTACCACTGCTGTCCTACCGCTGTTCAAGTATGGAAAAATATGTTAGTGATAAGAAAGTGACAGAAAATTTGAATAATTTTCGGATGTTAAAAGACAACTACATGGTGAAAGCAAAGCTCCCTCTGGCCATATACACACGGCGAGTGCCTGGTCGTAAACGGATCTGACATAATCTTCTAACTGGAGAACGTCGTTTTTGGAACCATAGTATCATAGCAACTGTTTCAATGGAAATTCATGTTTCTACACATCTACCATCGACTCTGGTAGTTATTAAAGTATCATTCATTCAATATGGTAAGAAAAATGTTCCTAATTCAGAGGTTGGATTGTAAAGCGTACTTCGGGGAAGATAACAGACTCAATGTCAGATCACAATTTTGTAGGCTGATGGTTAAAAGAATTGTTACGAAGCTTCAGTAAACAATAAAATGGACTACTGGAGTAATGATGGATAATAATGTCCGTCTGAATTTCTCTCAAGTTATAACTACTCTGCTAGTGAATACCACAACAGATAGAACAGGAAAGGGCAAGAGCAAAACGGTAATCACAGAATTGAGACAGACAAATACAGATACGCGAAGAATCAGTGCAAAGAAGCAACTGGTATCAAACGAAATACTTCAGTTAACCAATTATCGTAGGAAACATTAAAATGTTTAGCAAAAATAAGAAAGATACCAACGAAAGCTCTGTGAAATCAAAGGAACCTAAAACGAAATGGCTGCAGAAAACAATAGATGAACTATCAAAGGAATTTGTTGTCTGAAGAACAAATTTTTCATACACAAAAGTCAAAAAAATAACCCGAAAATTCAAAAGCAAAGGCGTCAAAGTCATCAGACATAAAGTAAGTTCTCTCCTATAAGCAGAGGAGTGAACGATTAGGTGGTACGTGTACGTAGAGGATAGGTGGGGGGGGATAGGAGTTAGGGCTGTACGGAGCGTAGTTATCAGTGAATGTGATGGAAGGAGAAGCAGGTCCAGTTTTGGTTTGATAGTGTGACAGGGCCTCGGAGGACATGAACAAACAAGGCGGGCAGTCACTGTGGGAAGTGACAACACTGTGATGAATCAAGGCGATGTGGGAAATCAGTGACCGACCAAAGACTGCAACATCGAACTTTCGGAAAAATATCCTCAACCTAATCCCGAAGAGAGATAGGGCAGATAAACGTGAAAACTACCACACAATCTTCTTGGCAGTTCACGCAGCCAATTTTTTGACCAAAATGTAATACAGAAGAAAGGAAATGAAAGCTAAAGATATGTCAGACGATGACAAATTTGGCTTTAGGAAAGCGAAAAGCACTAGAGAGGCCGTTATGACGCTACACTCGATAATGGAGAAAGGCCTTAAGAAAAATGAAGATGCTTTGAAAGGATTTATTTATCTTTGAAAAAAGTTTGACAGTGTAAAATGAAGCAAGATATCTGCATACTCAGATTATAGTGGAAGATGGATAATATGCAGCACAAATTAGAGATGTGAAAAAACTTTGGAGATCGGAGACAGAGGTCGAAGTACTCGAATTAAAATGTTCTATTCGGGGCTGCTGCTTTCTCCAGTAGTGTTCAAAATTTTTTCGAAGAAGAAATGAAGTAAATAGGTTTGCAAGAGACATTGAAATTCAAGGTGAAAGAATATCGATGATTAGACTCGCCGTTAGTACTACGAACTCGGTGAAAGTGAAGAGAAACTGAACGACATGTTGAATGAAAAGATTAACTTGCTGTGCACAGAATATGGAATGAATGTATCCATAGAGAATAAACCAAATAAATATTAAAATACTGAAGAGTGGGACAAATCGAATTTGTTACACACTTAGCATCAGATTCGTGGACCCTGTAATTGACGAAATGAAGAAACTTTGCTTCCTTATACGCAAAATAAAGTATCACGTACGAAGCACCGAGAACGCAAAGGCCGGCCGCAATGGTCTCGCGGTTCTAGGCGCGCAGTCTGGAACCGTGCGACTGCTACGGTCGCAGGTTCGAATCCTGCCTCGGGCATGGATGTGTGTGATGTCCTTAGGTTAGTTATGTTTAAGTAGTTCTAAGTTCTAGGGGACTAATGACCACAGCAGTTGAGTCCCATAGTGCTCAGAGCCATTTGAAACATTTTTTGAGAACGTAAAACGCAATTTAGCATGGGCAGAGACAACATTTCTCGCAAGGAAGAAGTCTGTTAGTATTAAACGTAGAACATAGCTTGAGAAAGAAGTTCCCGAAAGTGTACATCTGGTGTACAGCATTGTAAAAAATTAGGTCGTGGACTATGTACATAGACGATTTGGCGGTCAGGGTGGGAAGCAATTTGCAGTTGTTTGCTGATAATACTGTGGTGTACGGCAAGAGTCGGTTTAATAATGAATAACAAAATAGGTGTGTGGGTAAGCTACTACAAACAGCATAGTGAACGCATTATTGTGGCCACAATAGACAAGAAGCCCACACCTACTACAGTAGTACAAGTTTATTTGCCAACTAGCTCTGCAGATGACGAAGAAATTGAAGAAATGTATAATGAAATGAAAGAAATTATTCAGATAGCGAAGGAAGACGAAAATTTTATAGTCATGGGTGACTGGAATTAGGCAGTAGAAAAAGGTAGAGAAGGAAACGTAGTAGGTGAATATGGATTGGTGGTAAGAAATGAAAGAGGAAGCCGTCTGGAAGAATTTTCCACAGAGCGTAACTTAATCATAGCTAACACTTGGTTCAAGAATCATAAAATAAGGTTGTATACATGGAAGAAGCCTGGAAATACTGACAGGTTTAAGACAGATTATAAAATGGTAAGACAGAGATTTAGGAACCAGGTTTTAAAAAGGTGGGAATTTAAGGAGATGGGACCTGGATAAAATGACTAAACCAGAGGTTGTACAGAGTTTCAGGGACAGCACAAGGGAACAATTGACAGGAACAGGGGGAAGAAATAAAGTAGAAGCAGAATGGATAGCTTTCAGAGATGAATTAGTGAAGGCAGCAGAGGATCAAGTAGATAAAAAGACGAGGGCTATTAGAAATCCTTGGGTAACAGAATAAATATTGAATTTAATTGGTGAAAGGAGAAAACATAAAAACGCAGTAAATGAAGCAATCAAAACGGAATATAAACGTCTCAAAAATGGCTAAGCAGAGATGGCTAGAGAACAAATGTAAGGATGTAGAGGCGTATATCACTAGGGGTAAGATAGATACTGCCTACAGGAAAATTAAAGAGACCTTTGGAGAAAATAGAACCACTTGTATGAATATCAAGAGCTCAGATGGAAACCCAGTTCTAAGCAAAGAAGGGAAAGCAGAAAGGTGGACAGAGTATATACAGGGTCTATACAAGGGCGATGTTCTTAAGGACAAAATTATAGAAATGGATGAGAATGTAGATGAAGATGAAATGGGAGATATGATACTGCATGAAGAGTTTGACAAAGCACTGAAAGACCTAAGTCGAAACAAGGCTCCGGGAGTAGACAACATTCCGTTAGAACTACTGACAGCCTTAGGAGAGCCAGTCCTGACAAAACTCTACCATCTGGTGAGCAAGATGTATGAGACAGGCGAAATGCCCGCAGACTTCAAGAAGAATATAATACTCCAAATCCCAAAGAAGGCAGGTGTTGACAGATGTGAAAATTACTGAATCATCGGTTTAATAAGTCACGGATGCAAAATACTAACGCGAATTCCTTACAGACGAATGGAAAAACTGGTAGAACCCGACCTTGGGGAAGATCAGTTTGGATTCCGTAGAAATATTGGAACATGTGAGGCAATACTGACCCTATGACGTATCTTGGTAGCTAGATTAAGGAAGGGCAAACCTACGTTTCTAGCATTTGCAGACTTAGAGAAAGCTTTTGACAATGTTGACTAGAATACTCTCTCTCAAATTTTGAAGGTGGAAGTGGTAAAATACAGGGAGCGAAAAGCTGTTTACAATTTGTACAGAAACCAGATGGCAGTTGAGTCGAGGGCATGAAAGGGAAGCAATGGTTGGGAAGGGAGTGAGATAGGGTTGTAGACTCTCCCCAATGTTATTCAATCTGTACATTGAGCAAGCAGTAAAGGAAACAAAAGAAAAAAGAACCGAATGGACAGTGTCTTGAATGGAGGATGTAAGATGAACATCAACAAAAGCAAAACGAGGATAATGGAATGTAGTAGAATTAAGTTGGGTGATGCTGAGGCGATTAGATTAGGAAATGAGAAACTTAAAGTAGTAAAGGAGTTTTGCTGTTTGGGGAGCAAAACAACTGATGGCGGTCGAAGTAGAGAGGATATAAAATGTAGACTGGCAATGGCAAGGAAAGCGTTTCTGAAGAAGAAAAATTTGTTAACATTTAGTGTAGATTTAAATGTCAGGAAGTTGTTTCTGAGAGTATTTGTATGGAGGGTAGCCATGTATTTAAGTGAAACATGGACGATAAATAGTTTGTACAAGAAGAGAATAGAAGCTTTCGAAATGTGGTGCTACAGAAGAATGCTGAAGATTAGACGGGTCGATCATATAAGTAATGGGGCACAACTTGAGTAGAAAAAAGGGATCTGGTGGTAGGACATGTTCTGAGGCATCACGGGATGACCAGTTTAGTATTGGAGGGATGCGGGGAGGGTAAAAATCGTAGAGGGAGAGCAAGAGATGAATACACTAAACAGATTCAGAAGGATGTAGGTTGCAGTAGGTACTGGGAGATTAAGAAGCTTGCACAGGATAGGGTAGCATGGAGAGCTGCATCAAACCAGTCTCAGGACTGAAGTCACCACCACCACCACCACCAACAACAACATCATCAACAACAACAACGGCAATGTGTCAAAGTTGAGTGATTTTAGGAAGATAAAAGACGACGTGACAAAAGTGCAAACTTGTCTCATGTTCAAGAATGTTGACGTGGTACAATGTATCTAATCTTTTTATGTGACAGAAATAGCAATGCCTTTGAAAGGGTAATGTTGATGAAAATAAAGTGTGGTCAAGGCATAAGCAGAATTATTAAAAGTGCATCAAGAAGACTGCGTCGTTTCATAGCTTTTTCTAGAAAATTGCAGCCCCACATGAATTTCCAAGATCTCGTCACGATGCCTGACAGCAGTTAAACCTTGCTGATAAACCTTACAGGTTCATGAAGACATGTTTGACTGGTCAACATAATCCCTGCTCACACTAGCAGGCACCCTCCTGTATATATGTCTCTTTCTGCAATGTTCAGATCCCATGGTCCCATTCCTTCCTGATGCGAATCTGTCAAGAACTACTCTCCAGATCAAATATGGACGCATCTGTGAAAAGAACATTGGCCCACTGTTCGACCGCCCAGGTGGCATATTGACAGTTCCACTCTAGACGTTCCCTTCTGTGAAGAAGCCTTAGAGGTACTCACGCAGCAGGTCTTCGGCAGTAAGGGCCACACTGCCAAAGTCTTCTGTACACTGTTTGCCTCGATACAACACGTCTAGTGGACGCTGCGAAGTCAGATGAAAGTTGTCGTGCAGAACTAAGATAGTACCTGTTGTAACCTGTTGTGACCGCGACCAGAAAGGTCGCGGGGTGGCCGAGAAAGAGCGAGGCGGAACCAAATAGAGAGTGGCCCATGCACATACAAACGAATGGAAAGGATGGACACAAAACAACGAGGGATGATGGAGAAAGACCTTACAAAGACAACACTCAACGGAGTAACAGAGACAACCAAACGAATCCAAGACGTACATGATTAACGAGATCAAAGTATGATAAACATGCTGTCTTGTCGAGGTGATGTTTCGACACTCACGCAACGATTAGGCTCAATGGCAGAGCTTTTTTTTACTTTATTGATTTTCAATTCCCCCTGAAAGGGGGTGGGCTGGCAGCTTAGTACGTTGCTCTACAGCCTACAGATCTTTAAAAAAAAACGGAAGCAGAAAAGAAACAAGAAAAACCGGCGATAAAATGGTGACGTAAAATGGCGGAAAAATGCGGAAAGTTAAAACATAAAGCAAAAGGGGTTGGCAATGTTAATAAGACACAGCAATCAGACAAGTAACATAGTACACACACAATTAAAAAACATGGCGACCGTCTGGTTTCTGTTCGCAAGTGATAAAAAGCACACCCAGCGACAGTGTGATGGCTGTTCACAACACTTCCCAAAAAACACAACACGGAACACTCACTGTAAAACACTGCACAAAAATGGCGGCACAAAGATGACACTCCCGAGCCAAAGGCAGATGGAGGGGGGGGGGGGACCTGGAGGAGGGGGAAGAAGGAAAAAAAACGAAAAGGGGGGGGACCAAGGAGGGAGAGGACTAATAAAGTGGGAGAGGCTCAGGGCAGACGCAAGGGGGAATGAGAGGAGGCAGAGAAAGTAAATGCAAAAGGACTTGGGCGAGAGAAGGGGGACAGAGAGGGGAGGGGGGGGGGGAAAGAGGATGGAAGGGGGGGATAGAGCCCGGGGAAAAGGACAGAGGGGGAGCTGGCAAAGTGAGAGGCCGGCTCTTAAATACTCTATCGTGGGCGCCGCTATTGGCTGCTGGAACCACGTGTTCCACTGTGGCGCCGTCACACTACATGCAGGCCAGTAGGCGCGCTCCACCACAGCTTACGGCGCTATGATGAAGAGACCTCGAGGGGTCTTCGACATCTATGAAGTGTGGCGGGGATTCAAATTCCGCGGCGCGCGGTGCTAGAGTACCAACTTCCACTTACAGCCAAATAACCCTCCTCTCTTCCTGATGTCATGCGTGGTCGGCCTTGCTCTGGTCTTCAAGACACAGTTCCGGTCTCTATGAACTGTCGCCACATCCGAAAAACAACAGAACGATTCACGTTAAGCCACTGGGCCACATCAATTTGTGACTGGCCCACTTCCATTTTTCCTATGTCCCTCCACCGCAGAGAGTCCGATAGGCGTAAAACTACCCCGTTTGATAAGTGGTTAGCACACTGGACTAGCATTCGGGAGGACGACGGTTCAATCCCGTCTCCGGCCATCCTGATTTAGAGTTCCGTGATTTCCCTAAATCGTTTCAGTCAAATGCCGGGATGGTTCCTTTGAAAGGGCACTGCCGATTTCCTTCCCAATCCTTCTCTAACCCGAGCTTGCGCTCCGTCTCTAATGACCTCGTTGTCGACGGGACGTTAAACACTAACCACCACCACCACCACCCGCTTGATAGGTGCCCTGATGTCATCGTCGGCGTGGTTGCTGGACGACTGGAATGCTATATTCTGTGCAGAACACGACCGTATAGACGTATTTTGACAGTTTGAATGATTATATCCTGACTATGTAGACACAGGACAGGGAAATAGTTGTTTGTTGCTTTAATCTTGGACACCAGCGTACGTTGCGCGGAAGAAACACGAAGGTAAGGTTAGCGAAATTGGGGCTCACACGAAAGCATATAGATAGTCGTTTCTCCCTCGTTTTTTCGTGTAGAACAGGAAAAGAAAAGATTAGTAGTGGTATAGAGTACCCTCAGCCACGCACTGTACGGTGGTTTGCGGAGCATGTATGTAGATGTAGATGTCTCAGGTGTGGTTTTACTGAAAGATACTGAAAATTAACTGCACCGATATGAAGTGATGACGCTCTCGCCCACTCAGGCAGTAGAGGAATATGTTAAAAATTTCCAGAAGAATTAACATGGGGACTGTAGCAGAAGGCACAGACTAACAGAAGCTACAAATAATTGATGACCCTGAGTAAATGCTAGTCTGGGACAAAAAGATTGGAGCGCTCCAGAAACGTTAGAGAACTGATGCAAACAATTTAGTAGTACACTACGAATTTAAAGTAACGACGTACTTTATGTTAGTAAGTGTTGCACCGCAAGTAATAATCGTCAGTCTTCAAAATGGTAAGGTTGGGAGATCAGAGGTGGTTGATGGCAGTGGTATTGGCTGTGAGCACTAGGGGACTTAACTTCTAAGGTCATCAGTCCCCTAGAACTTAGAACTACTTAAACATAACTAACCTAAGGACATCACTCACTCCCATTCCCGAGGCAGGATTCGAACCTGCGACCGAAACAGTCGCGCGGTTCCAGACTGTAGCGCCGAGAACCGCTCGCCCACCCCGGCCGGCGCCAGTGATATTTACAGCCCGTAGAACACATAAGGCATATTAACTTTTCTCTGTTTTTCATTAATTCAGTCTCGTTCCTTTTTCTGCAGTGCACAATTTCTTGGAAGTGAAACGTGGAACGTGGAAAAAACAGAGAAGAAGAAGCTTGGAGCATTTTAAATTTGAAATAACAAGTCAGAGCGAGGCCGGCTGTGCTTTTCAGAACAGCAATGTTAGTATTGGTCCGAAAAAAAGTGATGAAGGCAGTGAAAGTCATGTAGGCGAACAGAACTGTCGACGGGAATGAGTTCAGTATGAATGAAAATGTAAATAGTTTAGCTGAAGATAGGAAGAACTAGAGAACTGCATGAAAGTGGCCGGCGAATAGTCAATAACTATAAAATTATAATATTATTCTATGATGCTAAAAGCATTGGGGAACTGGAATAAATGCAAGTAAACCGTCTCTATTCCTGAAGCCGATGTCACACAAAGGTGCACTCGAAAATATCGATAGCGCCCTGTATAATGAATATTGGAGACAGTCTGAAGTGGTATGTGTTGTACGTACTGAGGGATTTAATACGTGTGGGCTTAAAGATTGAGCGGTGTGCTCGGGGGAGAGGATAGGTAGCTTTTAATCTCGGGAAGATTCATTGGAAGAGAGGCGTCTATCGTGTTGTTGCTGAGCTAACATGTGGAACGACTCGAATGGATGGGGGTGGCTGTCAGAAATAAAGGACAAGATATGTTAAAAAATCTGTGAAACATAAAGCTGAAGTGTCAAATACGACGGAAGCAGAACGACTGGAAATGTGTCAAGAAAATAGTTAGACAATATTGCTCACAAAACATGTCAAACTTTTGAAACATGGTATAACATATTCCATATATAACATATTTCATAACTTATTAGCAGTATGAAAAACCACTGAAAGTAAAAAAAAGTTTAAAAACGCATCAATTACTGAGAACTGTTTAATCGCTTACGTTAGGAATGTGATTTAAGTACTCGTTCAAAGTCTGTTCCAGTCTGTTTATGTAACGCACTAACGTGGTCGACATTTTCTGCCAATCCCGTAAAATAACATTTCTCTATGTTGTTAGATCTAACAGTGCATCTGCGATCGTTGTTAGTCTTTTACCATGTTGGCCCTTATACACTTCAAACAGGAAAAAATTAGCAGCGCATTTTAGTACCCAGAAGTACTACACTAGTGAAGTATTTAAACGGAGAATTCACTGAGAAGTGAAACAAAAAATATAAAGTTTCTACATTACTATCAAAAAGTTAAGCGACTGGAAAAAAGCGCAGGTGACTCCTGTATATAAGAAGGGTAAAAGAACGGACCCATAAAATTACAGACCAATATTCTTACGATCGGTTTGCCGCAGAATTCCAGAGCATATTCTTTCTAATATAATAAATTTCCTAGAGACAGAAAAACTTATGTCCACGAATCAGCAATGTTCGTGCAAAACTCAGCTTGCCCTTCTCTCATAATATACTGCGATCTATGGATGAAGGGTGACAGGTGGGTTCCATATTTGTAGACTTCTGAAAAGCATTCGACACGGCACTACACTACAGATTATTAACGAAGGTACGAGCATACGGAATAGGTTCCCAGATACGTGACTAGCTTAAGTAATATAACCCGGTATGTTGTCCTCGAAGGCGAGTGTTAATCGAAGATAGTATTGTATTTTGGAATAACTCATCCCATTCTAAAAGGATATTTTTGGCTCAGAAACTAGCGGTTCGGGGAATAAGTAATGTACGTTCGCGATATTCCTTGTCGACCCCTGATCTTTAGTCTAGATATTCTGACAATAGCATCTCAATATATATATTCTTTACTGTCATTCCTTGTTGACAATATCAGCCTATTTCAAAGAATTCACAGCATTTAATCAGTTAATATTAGGCAGAAATTCTATCTGTATTTGGATCTTACTTCCTTGACTCTTGTGCAGATAGACGTGGAGTATACTGCCACGTCTATTTTCAGTAAGCTACCATAAGAATTAAAAAATCTTAGCAGTCATCCACGCGCTTTCAAATTGAAACTGAAGAGGTTCCTCGTGGCCTACTTCTTCTATTCTGTCGAGGAGTTCCTTGAAAAATTAAGCTGATTCCTGTGTTATATTCTTGATTGCGTTTACACAAACTTATGACTGGTCTTTTTTGGGTTCATAAACATTTTATTTTATCTGTTATTACTTTTACGTTGTAATTTCATATACTGATATGTTCCATAAACTTGGAGATGTACTCCTCAGTTTAGACCTACGGAACTAGACGTGTAATAATTAAATTAAAAAAAAATCAGGGGTGTCCCAGGGAAGTGTGAAAGGAAACTTTGTTATCTTCTATATACATAAAAGATCTGGCAGACAGGATAGGCAGCAATCTGCCGTTGTTCGCTGATGTTACTGTGGCGTACAGGAAGGTGTCGAAGGGAAGTGACTGTAGGCAGATACAAGATGACCTGACAAAATTTCTTGTTGGTATGATGAATGGCAGCTGGATCTAAATGTAGAAAAACGTAAGCCAACTGGTAATGTCCTGCGTGAAACAGTCACGTCTTTTAAATATTTGGGCACAACGTTGCGAAGCAATATGAAATGGAACGAGCATGTGAAGATTGTGGTAGGGTAGGCGAATCGTCGACTTCGGTTTATTGGGAGAATTTTAAGAAAGTGTGGTTCATCTATAAAAGAGACCGCATATAGGTCTGCTCGAGGGTATGTTTTCCTCACCAAGTCGGATTGAAAGGAGACATCGAAGCACTTCAGAGGCGAGCTGCTAGATTTGTTACCGGTAGGTTCGATCAGCATGCAAGTGTTACGGTTACGTTTCGGGAACTCTAGTGGGAAGCTCTGGAGGGAAAATTACGTTCACTACTGAGAAAGTTTAGAGAACCTGCATTTGAAGCGGAATGAAGAACGATCCTACAGCCGCGACCATGGAATTCGCGTAGGAATCACGAAGATGAGATATGAGAAACTAGAGCTCATACAAGGTATATAGGGAGTCGTTTTTCCCTCGCCCTGTTTGCGAGTGGAACAGGGAAGGAAACTGCTAGTGGTACAGCGTACCCTCCGCCACGCACCGTGAGGTGGCTTGCGGATTCCGTATGTAGATGTAGACGTAGATTTAAAAGAATAATTAGAAAATCATAGTATGTTTCCTGAACACAACTACGTACAGACATGGGCAAAAGTGGTGGTTATTTAACAAAAAGTAACGTACTTACGTTAACAGCAGAGGACGTTACATGAACGAAGAAAGAAAAAGAAGAGGAAATAACCAAAGCGGTAGGGCAGCTACTGAAAAATGATTACAGCTTCAAGCAAACTATGATAACGACGTGGCGGATAATGCTGAATGAAACAAAACTATTCAAAAATATGACCCAGAAGTTGAGAAAATAGACAACGAAAATTTAATAACGGTAGAGATTAAAATCAGTAAGAGTTTGGAAAATATTGTGTTAGATAGACAATACATTTCACTACTTAAAAATAGAATGTCACAGAGAGAATATGGAGCAAACATTTGATGATTTATTTAGATGTACTAAAATGTACTGCTGGGGGACTCAATTAGAAATGAAAATTGTTGTGATCGGAACCAGTACATCTGTCGTTCTGTAATTCCAAACTAGGTGCACAAGAACCACTAGAGAAATGAAAGAAGAAAAAGCGCTAGAAGAAAAAGGAACTCGTTAAGACATTTACAGAAGACAATTCAACAAAAGAGGAACAACATTGTACTGATTCTCCTCCACAAAAGCAAATCTCATAAATATAGCAACCACCTCTCTATAACAGGCTAGAGGGTTACTAAAATTGTGACCAATAACATACGAAAGAGGAAAAGCATTTTTTTTAATCTAGCAAAGGAACGAACTAACCTCGGAAGTAGACATAAAGAATGAAACATTTGTAAGTAACAAACGGTATTATAGGGCAAAGCATTAAGTACCACTTTGCCTGGGAGTCTTAAGCTTTGTGACCGCTTTTTACTCAGTTTCAACTAGTTCTGTGTGGACTGCATATTATATCATAGATCAACATAGTGGATCTTTAGAAGTGTTTGCGACGAACGTCTAAGGGTGATGGATGCTGTGAAGGGGAACAGCTTTCGTTACAGACAGAATGTTCGCTTACCAGTGACGTTGGCGCCATTCTAGTGGATTCGCCGGCCATGAGACGACGAGATTTCACCGAGCTAACAAACCGTATCCGCATAGTATCCAACCCGGTAAACTGTTAGTGATTTTCAAAATGAAAACCTTAAGAAAGAGTATCTCTAAGCGGACAAAGACACACAGATACAATTTAAGCCAAAAAAAACAGGCATTCCTTAGGAATTAATTCTAATGGGGAGAAAATCGTTAAGACATGATGTACAGTTTCTAACCGTCAGGGCCAAATCCGAAGCGCGACTCATCACTGAAGACAATTGTACTCCGGTCAATAATATTCCAGGCGGAAGACGTGTACGGAGATGCCCCGCGCAGCTGTGGATTACCAACCTGACTGCTGTTTGCCGTACGGCCCAACAACTAGCTCCAATGACCTGGAGTGCCAGTTCTTTTCGTAGCAGGACCCCTTTGGTTATCAGCCACGACACCCTTACAAAAAAGCGGTACGTCGACGATATTCTAAGCCCTTTGTTGCCCTTTATGGCAAGCCATCCTGCTGTTACGTTTCAGCAAGGTAATTATCGCCTGCATCCGGCGAGAGTTTTTCCTGCTTGTCTTTGTAATTGCCGTCTAGGTCGCCGGATGTCTCCCCAGTGGAGAACTTTTAGAGCGTTATGGTCAGTGCCCTCCAACCAGTTCAGATAGGACAGAATTTTGTGTGATTTTCCTCAGGAGGATACCACACAGCTCTATGAAATCAATGCCAATCACAATGACTGCTTGCATAAAAAGCACTACGTCTTCAGGCCACGAGTAGCCCATCGAGACCATCCGACCGCCGTATCATCCTCAGCTGAGGATGCACATAGGAGGGACATCTGGTCAGAACACCGCTCTCCCCGTCGGTATGATGGTTTTCTTTAACCGGAACAGCTACTATTTGGTCGAGTAGCTCCTCAATTGCCATCACGAGGCTGAGGGCACCCCAAAAAATTGCAACAGCGCACTGCGGCCCGGACGGTCACCTATCCCAGTGCCAGCGACGCCCAACAGCACTTATCTTTGGTGATCTAACAGGAATAGGTGTATCCACCGCGGCAACGCCGTTACGAGTTGCAGAAGGGCCAGAGGAAAACAAATGCTCGGTTGACTTACTAAATTTGTGGAGTTCTTTCTCTTGAATAATTCATCGAAATTTTCTCAAACTGTAGTCATATGTTTGTCGGTGCACGTAAATCACATTTTCTGTGGTGCGTCGTCCCTTCTTTCCCCTTCTTTATGTGTATTTTAGAAGCTCAGCCAACCCTATTTCGCGCGAAGCGAATGACAGCCTTATTATAGGCAACACACATTGCAACACTGCCTCCCCCTTGCCTCCCCTCAGGAGCGTAACCAATTACAAAAAAAACGTCTGGCATCACCAGTAAGCTTCAGAGAACATTTTATCTCTAACAAAAGTTTTTATCCATGACGCGATACTGTATATCATCCTCAGACGTTTACGATACTCTGAAACAGCCTGTAAACACTAATGTCGACTTATACAAACATGTTCTTTGGTTAGTCAGAAGAGACTTTTCTTGATATAAGACCTTATTCAATATGTAAGATTTGGATGCTAAATTGTGATTTACAATTGTGTAGATTAAAAATACGAACAGTCAAAATTGTTCAATAAGAGGATGAAATGCCTATTTACAATAACAAGTGTACTTCTGTAAAACATGTGGTGAGATAAGCATTGTCGTGCAGTGGAAGGTTAGATATTGTAGAGTCCAGTTTCAGCAGTAAACGCGAACTCATATTTGCTGGGCTGAATGTTTCTAGACAAGAAAGTTCAAATTTATTTAAAATACTGTACTTTTTTCTGTACTGCGTAATAAAGTAACCATTATCGCTCTTAACAACTCATAGAGACACACCATCTGAATATCTGAATATATAACAACAGTGATCTTCCACAAAAAGCACTTTCTTGAACTATCTTTTCAAGCTACGTTTCACTGACCACGTTATTTAAATTACTGTTCACTGCTAATGCCACAATCGTGTCTGAATGATTGCAGTTATTACTAAAATGGCGTGCTATAGTTCACGTCTGTGTCTGAATGCAGTGAGGGTGTGGCGTTAGCGAATGCAGATCTTCTCTTCCTAATCACTGCTTCTACGCCGACTCGTATTAGCTACAGCGTGCGATCATAGTTCGTTGATATTCAACATTTTATTGCAATGATCAGTGATTTTTTGTTTTTAAATGTTGAGTTTCACTTTGTACTTACAGTGTTTCTAAGTATCGCGTAATTTTTTTTGAATGAATTAAATTGAATAGTGCTTCATATAATGATAACTGTGCCGTTATTGCTGTTGTATGAAATGGTTTTGAAAGTACTCTTTCGTGTTTGTTAAAAGACACTGCTAATTTTTCTGGGGGCGCTATCGCCAGAAATATCATACGTATCACAACGTGAAGACATCCCTCTCACTCACGATGGATTAAAAATATTTCTTTAATTTTACGAGATTAATAATTTTTTCTGTGAGGCTGGATGCTCTTGCAGAGCTACCTATGGGAAATGGCAACGTAAGCATTTATAGATATTACTATTAATAAAAAACTGTATCTCTGGCCTAATATAAATTGGAAAATATTACAAGACGCCGTTTTCAATTTATTGAGATTATTCTTTTTAATACTTTTAGCATTAAATTACTATTAAAAGAACTCATATAATTTTTGTCATCAATGGCTTCGCTACAGTAATGAGCCTACACAAAATGGCCAAGGCAACATTTAATTATTACGTACTTAATCATATGCAGAATAGGTACACGCTACTGACAAAAACACATATTGCAATTGTTAATTTCATATATATTCAACAAAATTCTATCACTACTACAGATAATTGTTTCAGAAATAGACCGTGAACAACTAGTGTTCGTCAGCTACAACATCAGAATCGATAAGATAGTGAAACAAAAAGACACGCTCTTTCTTCTTATACAAAGGGACAAAGATAATAATTGTGATTCTAAGAGCGCAAATAGCGCTTTTCCATTGTTGAGTATCGACGCGTATTTATACTCTTTTTTTAACCGGAGGATATCCTATAAAAGTTAATTGATAGAAGTTTCGGAAGGGAGTTTTTTCGGGTTTCATTAAGTACAGCTACATAATGCCAGTCTCGAGCTTAAAGAGTTCTACTGGCATTAATATTGAATCGTAGAGCTACTAAGCATTGAGATCAGTTTTTTTTTGCGTTCTTTTTGTTGTAGTCATCAGTGTTCCGATTGGTTTGGTGCAGCCCTCCATGAATTCCTCTCCTGTGTCAACATTTTCGTTTCAGAGTAGCACCTGCAACCTAAGTTCTTAAATATTCACTAGGTGTGTCCCAACCTAATTCTTCCTCTACAGTTTTTACCCTCGACAGCTCCCTCTTGTACCATGGAAATTATTCCCTGATGTTTTAACAGATGTCCTATTATACGATTCCATCTTCTTGTCAGTGTTTCCCACATATTCCATTCCAAGCGGATTCTACGAAGAACCTCCTCATTTCTTACCTTACCAGTCCATCTAATTTTCAACATTCTTGTATAACACCACATCTCAAATTCCTCGATTCTCTTCTGCTCTGGTTATCCCACAGTCCGTGTTTAACTACCATCCAATGCTCTTCTCCAAAAGTACATTCTCAGAAAATTAAACCTCAAATTAAGCCCTGTGTTTGATACTAGTAGTCTTCTGTTGTCCAGGAATGCCCTGTTTGCCGTGCTGACCTACTGTTTACGTCCTTTTGCTCCGTCCGTCAAGGGCTTTTTACTGTGTAGGTAGCATAAGTCCTTAACTTCATCAACTTCCTGATCACCAGTTTCGATAATAAGTTCCTCGGTATTCTCATTTCTGCTACTTCCAATTACATTCGTCTTTCTTCGATTTACTCTGAATCTGTACTGATTAGACTGTTCATCCATTCAACAAATCCTGTAATTATTCTTCATTTTCAAGGGGGATAGCAATGTCCCCAGCGATTATTATTCTTGATATCTAAATACAATGAAATTTAATACCACTCTTGAACCATTCTTTTATTTCCGTCATTGCTACTTCGATGAATAGATTGTTCGGTAGGGTCTAAAGACTATTTCCATTCCTTAAATCATTTTTTATCCGAGCATTCTTTTAAAGATTTTAGGCATTCCTGTGGGATGTTATCTATCACTTCTGCCTTATTTGATCTTGAGTCTCCCAAATCTCTTTTAAATTCTGATGACAATATTATATCCCCTGTCTCTTCCGTGTCGACTCCTGTTTCTTCTTGTATCACCTCATCAGGCCAACACTCTCCCTCCTACACGCCTCCAATGTACTCTTTCTACCTATCAGCGGTCTCCTCTGCGCTTAGCAGAGGAATTCCCATTGCGCACTTAATGTTACCACCTCTGATTTTAACTTCACCGAAGTTTGTTTTGATTTTTCTATATGCTGCGTCTCTCCTTCCGACAATCATTTCATTTTCGATTTCTTCACATTTTTCATGTGGCTGTTTCGCCTTAGCGTCCCTGTACTTCGTATTTATTTCAGTCCTAAGTGGCTTGTACAATTTTTATGTTTTCTTGAATTTCTTCTTCTACAAGTCAGCTGAAGTATTTCTTCGGTTACCCATGGTTTCTTCGCAGTTACCTTCCTAGTACCTAAGTTTTTCTTTCCAACTTCTATGACTGCCCTTTTTAGAGATTCCACTACTTATCAACTGAACTGCCTACTGTGCTATTCATTGTCGGGGTATTTACAGCCTCAGAGAACTTGAATCGTATCTCTTCGTTCGATAGTAATTTCGTCTGGCACTTACTTTGCATCGATTCTTCCTAACTAGTCTCTTAAACTTCAGCCTACTTTTCATCATTACCATATTGTGGTCTGAATCTGTTTACTCCTAGGAACACCTTATAATCCGATGTCTGATTTCGGAATCTCTGTCTGACCATAATGTAATCTAACTGGGATATTGCCGAGGCTCCTGGCTGTTTACAAGTACACCTCCTCCTTTTCCGATTCCTTAACACAGCATTCGCTATCGCTAGCTGCAATGTATTTCAGAACTCAATCGATCTTTCTCCTGTCTCATTCTTAGTACAAAGCCCATATTCTCTGTAATCTTTTCTTCTGCTCTTCTCCTCTAACTGCATTTCGGTCTCCCATGGCTGTTAAATTTTCATCTGCCTTCACATACTGAGTTAACCGTTCAATATCCTCATACACTTTACCTCATCATCTGCTGCTTGCGATGTTAGCACTAACTGTATATCTGAACTATTGTTGCCTTTTTGCCGTCGATTCTGGTGAGAAAAACCTTATTACTAATCTGTTCACAGTAACTCATCCTCTTTTCTACCTGCCTATTCATACAGAATCCTGTTCCCGGTATACCATTTTCTCTGCTTTACTGATATACTCATGTGACCAGAAATCCATGTCTTCTTTCCATTTCACTTCACGGACCCCCACTATATAGGGTCACACCCACAGATGGAAACACGAGCGGCCAAAGACACTGGTAGCTAGGGCATAGCCACCTGTGGTAAACTAACATACGCAAACAGCGACAAACGTCGGTAAGCTCCTGCACATCAGCAACACTGACTGGCAACTACCAGCTGCTACTAGAGCCGATCAACAGGTCACCGCAGAGACACCGACCGAGCTCGCCCACAGGCGCACAAACAAACTGCCAACATTCCCTCACACTGTGTCCCCGGTATATGACCTATCGGACACAAGATCGATAACAAACGTAACTGTTGCAGGTTGCTGACGCTGAACGAGGACTCTGTACCAGCACCCAGCGCCAGCCGCCGAGCAGCACAACTCACAACGCCAAGGTATCGTCAAGCATGATACCCACTACTAACAAAGCCTATCTTTGCACAACCTGTCGCAGGCAGCAAGAAAACCGCTACTGCTCTTACCACCCGACCTAACTATCGCAGAGGTTTTTTTCCCTTGGCTCTTGCCCTGGCACTTTTTTTCCTATGCCCTTAAAACCGCTACCCTTCGTCAGATTTCGACCAATCTGTCTCCAGATGAGCGCGTATTAATGGTTAATCCTAACCAGACGTACGCAAACATCGCAGTACCCACATCCTGCGACACCTCACTTTAGTGAATACTAACCCTTATGCAGAGATGGCGGTAGACCTTTTGTGTTGGCCATCATGCCTGTGTGGGCGTGGAGGGGTTCCACCTCTATAAAAAAAAAAAAAAAACTATATCTAGATTGAACCTTAGTTTTTACCTTTTCAGTTATCATAGCTTCCTTACCATGTACAAACTTATGACATTCTATGCCTCTACTCGTCGTACGTTATCCTTTCGTTCGTTATTCGATTCTTTCTCAATGGCACCTCCTTGGCAGTCGTCTCCTAGAGATAAGAATGGGAGACTAGGGAGAGATCACCATGACACTTTTCAGTTACAGACCACGTGTTCTGTGGATATACGATACGTGTCGTAAATATAGTGGTTTCCATTGCATTTTGCATTCTTCATGCAGTTGATCATTGCTGATTCGTGTGTCCTTTAGAGACAGTTTCATACTCCAAGGGCAAGAGAGTGCTCTGAACCTCTATCCGCTCCTCCTTCCTCATTCACAAAGCTGTTGGCAGAATGAGAATCGTATATGAATGTATATATATACTGAAGTGAATTAGGTGATACTTAGGGTGCAAAATCAGACCAACCAGTTCAAAGCACTAATTTACGCAGCTCACATTATTGCAAGGATGTGCTAAAGTCAGATAACGTTATTTGATATTCATCTTCACCATCGCCACCACCACCACCACCACCACCACCACCACCACCACCACCACAACCAGCATCACCATCATCATCACCGCCTTCATTTCCATGGATTAGACTAACTGCCTGTCTTCAAAAGTTATTGTTGAACCCATATGATTTTTGGATATTGGTGTTTCTTTTTCCAATTGAACTGTATCTCAGCAGTTGTTTCTTAGTCTCTGTTCTGCCATTCTGCTCTTTCCACCTGTTGCTGCATTGTTCTCTTATGTTGTTTATCCCTTCAGTACTCAGTTACTCTTTAATTTGTTCATTCTTAATTCGGTCTAAGCGAGTGCAACCATTCACTGTTACCGTTCTTAGAAATCTCACTTCAGTTGCATGTGTTTTCTCTTACCCCTCATTATGAGAACCCAGGTTTCACTGCCGTACAGCAGGGAGGACACAGTCATAGATTTACATAATATTTTTCTTGTTTCCTTTATAAATCTGTTCTTCCGGGTTCTATTAATAATACCACATATACAGAGTGCTGAAAATAATGCTCCACATTTTCGCAGGTGGTAGGATGGACCAAAACAAGAGAGAGTGTCCGATGAACACAGAGTCTGAAATCATTATTTTAAGACCTATTACCACTTATGCATCTTCGCTACTTTGAAACTAATCCCTTCTATTGCACACTCTCTGCTGTTTCGAACGGCCAGCAGAATGAACTAAATACATGAGAATACTAGAGCGGCGCCTCAACTATTTTTTCAGTAAAGTAGAGTGCAGCAGAGTTGCAGGGACAACTTTAGTGTTAGATCGATAGGAAAACCAAGTAGAAAGGAAAGAGTCGTGCTGCCTGCTAGGAGTCACATCATAACCTATGAAACCTAGCGCCAACCTTACCCTGATGTCACAGAACAAAAGTAGTTTGAGCAGAGATTTTGATGCAGAGGTTCAGGTACTTATAGTACAAGGAGCAGGAAATACCGTGGCTAGCAGTTTACAGTATAGTATTAAACGTGACGTGGAGAATACACAAGCGGCAACAGCAGGAGGTTTTCCAGTGTCATGACCGGCCCTGGTTTAACACAGCTGCTTAAACAAAGAGCTGAGTAGATTGCTTTTGACTGAAACGAAATATCGTGTCTGTGCTGTATCTATTGCTGTAATTGGAAGACGTGGATACACATATCGTGGGCTTCAACCTGGATATGAGGTAGAATGACAGATCAGCTGAGCATTTTGCAGAAAGGGTGAGGTGAACCATAAACACACCATAAAACATTCATGTGGTTACTGGAGCCACAGAGTCTCAGTTTTTAGATTAGAATAAAATTATACACAGGAATTATTGAAAGAATTTAGAACAGAACACGGTCATAATATATGTAACAGTTTCCAAAAAAAAGGAGTTTTGGAGTCTTTGGTGCACGTCACATGTGCTGTACTGCTGTTGAAATTGCTCGCCAATATTTTATGACATGTGCTAATATTTACTGTAGAGAGGTGAGCACATGGCACCGTAGGCTGCGAGACCCCTATTTGGGGAAGTTCGGCCACCAAGTGCAAGTCTTATTTCATTCGACGTCACATTGGGCGACTCGCGCGCTTGTAATGAGGATGAAATGACGATGAGGACAACACAACATCCAGTCCCCGAGCAGAGAAAATCTCCAAACCGGTCGGGAATCGAACCCGGGCCCGTTTGCATGGGAGGTGAGCACGTTTCCACCCAGCTAAGCAGGCAGACTATTTGCTGTAAAACTAGCTTATTAGTGGATTTTCATTCATCTCAGACTTTCTTCCTGTATTATTGACTCGAGTGGTCAGTCATTCGTGAGTGTGCTTACGTCATTCGTCAAAGCCTCACGCCTCAGTAGTTTGTTTACATTTTGCGGGGTGCGGTTGCAGCTGTAGCGGTTATAAAGATAAATACTGACAAAGTTATTTGTGCAGTGTTATACTGTAATTAATACTTTTCAGCGGTGTTTCGTGCTGTTTGTGGTGAAATAACGATTTAATAAACTTTTGGAAACGTTAACTCGCTGTGTTTTTTAGAGTTTTCTGTGCGTTGAGGTCGTTTACTAAATTTTACTAAAGCGGATCAGGTAGTGATCGTGGGTGGAGCAAGGAATAGTCTTCATAGGGACGCGGAATATAATGTAGGTGGTGACGTGGAAAAAACAGCTACTCAAACTGGAGATACTAATGTGTGCTTGGTGCAACTGTTTCAGCGTCATGATCGGCCTCATCTTAATGCGGCTGTTAGGCGCGTTAACATGTAGCTGGAAAAGACTCTGGTGGCGAATGGCATGAGTGACATTGCATTGGTGCCAGTTGAGTCTATCAATAGATCAGGTTTCACTAGGCATGACCTACACCTCAGTAAGTATGGGAAGGGTAGGTTAGCACAGCTTATAGGTAGCAGTGTAGTGAGTGTGGTGGGATCACTCATGGAAAAATTCATGTAGTAGTTGGTGTCAGAGTTGCACCTTTTTTAGACTGAAGTCAGCTGATAGGTATCCTTGATTAAAGGAAGTCCCTCTGAGGCCTCAACTTCAGAGGAGGTTAAATATGCAAGTAGAGAAGGAATTAGAATGTTTCATCAAAATGTAAGAGGTTTTAGATACAGTGGACTGTTTATAGATGTTGACTCTGGCGTTATTGGTATATTGGAGCATCACTTAATCTGACTATTCAGAGTCCTCCTTTACCAGGTTACAGATTAGCTGGTTGTCTTTCAAGGTGTTCTTTGCGGAGTGGGGGGTGGTCTTTTTAGGTGAAAAACAGTGATCCATTTGAGTCCGTATATGTATCACGGCACTGCACTAAGCAGGTATTTGAGTGATATACTGTGTCAGTTGAATTTAGTGAAACTAAACTTATAACTGTTGTTGTTTATAGGTCCCCTATCTCAGACTTCATAGCATTTCTGTTCTTGGTTCACTTTAAAGAAATCACCAAACAATTAGTTATACATGGTGACTTCAATGTTAATTTTGTATATGATTGAGCAAGAAGGAGGATGTTGGTAGATGTCCTAAACTCATATGATTTGCTGCAGTCTGTGTTTTTTTCCAACGAGGGTGCAGGAGAGCAGTAGCACAGCCATAGATAATATTTATTTTCATTATTCATTACTAGATGGTCATTCTGTTAATAAATGGGTGAATGTCCTTTCAGACCACGATGCACAAATTTTAACATTAAAAGGCTTTTGTACTCAAACAAACGTCACATAATTTTAAAGTATGTAGGGAAACTAATCCAATGGCAATAAGTTTTTTATACCTCGTTAAAGAACAACAGGGCAGGATGTTTATAGCGTCGATAACATAGATGGCAAATGTAATGCTTTACTTAACACATTACTCATGCTCTTTGTGAGTTGCGTCCCATCAGAACGTTCTACACAGAGTACTAGCAGGAAAAGGCAGCATGGGTGGCTGACTAGTGGGGTAAGAGTATAATGTGGAACACAGTGGGAATTATATAAAAATGTTAGAAGTAATTATAATCAAGCTACAGCAGCCCATTACAACCAGTATTATCAGGTGCTTAAATGTTATTAGGAAAGCAAAGAGTATGTGGTACATAAACAGAATAGCTCATTCACAGAATATACTTGAAGCCAAATGGTCAGTTGTGAAGAAAGTGTCTTGTCAGCAGCACAAGGTCGACGATATAGAGTAAGTTCATAGTAGAAATATTTCTATTACTGATAAGTCAGTATTTACCAATCATTTTCTGAGCATTGCTGGTGAATTTCTACAGGGAATCACAACTCTCTTGGAAAATGCCTTCCCGAGACTGGTATCTGAAGTACTCCTCTATGACAGTGACAAGGGGGAGATTGAGTCAATAATTGAATCATTGGAGACTAGGGACTCTCATGGATATGATGGAGTGCCCAGTACAATATTGAAGTACTCTGCTGCACACGTTAGCCCTGTACTTAGCCATTTTTCCTTTAATAATGATGTGTTTCATGAACGATTAAAGTACTCAGTAGTGAAGCCGCTTTATAAAAGTAGAGGAAGGGATAATGTAGACAATTTTAGGCTTATTTCTATGCCATCAATGTTTGCTTAAGTTATTAAAATGCTGTGCATGTAACGATAATTGATCATTTTATATCATTTATTTGCTTTCAAGTGTACAGTTCGGCTTTAGAAGTCGTCCAGCAAGCGAAATGAATTGTCGTGTGGCTAGGGCCTCCGGTTGGGTAGACCGGTCGCCTGGTGAAAGTCTTTTGAGTTGACACCATTTCGGTGACTTGCGGGTCGATGGGGATGAGATGATGATAACACAATACCCTGTCCCTGAGTGAAGAAAATCTCCGACCCAACCAGGAATCAGATAATGCAGTTCATGACATACATTCATGGCTTGTAAAAAATAAACTAACACTAAATCACAGTAAAGCTCAGGTTATATAATTTCTAACACACAATTCACCAAAACCCGGCATTTCAATTTCTCCACAATGGGAATGTTGTTAGTGAAACTGAACAGTTCAAATTTCTAGGTGTTCAGATAGATAGTAAATTATCATGGAAAGTCCATATTTAGGATCTTGTTCAAATGCTTAATGCTACCATTTTTACTATTCGGACAGTATTTGAAGTAAGTGATCGTTTGACATGACAATTAGTCTACTTTGCTTATTTTCATTCGCTTGTGTCATATGGTATTATTTTTTTGGGGTAACTCTTCCCATTCTCAAAGAATATTTCTGGCTCAGAAATGGACAGTTGGGGCAATAAGTGGTGTAAGTTAGTAAGCCCCTTGTCGACCCCTGACATTGTCCTCTCAGTATACATATTTTTTACTGTCGTTTCTTATACTCAGGTAACACTAGGCAGAAATCCAATACGCTTTTAGATCGCACTTCTTTAACTCTTGTGTATAAGATGTGCAGTATACTGCTGCATCCGTTTTCATTAAGCTACCTCAGGAATTCAAATATCTTAACAGTAATCCAAGCGCATTCAAATCGAAACTCAAGATGTTTCTTATGTGTCACTCCTTCTATTATGTGGATGAGTTCGTTGAAAAATTAAGCTGATTCCTATGTTATATTGTTGATTGCGTTAACTTAAACTTATGGCTTGAAATTTTTGGTTTCATAAAAATTTTATTTTATATGTTTTTAATTTTATGTTGTAATTTCATGTACTAATACGATCCATGACCTTGGGGATTTGTTCCTCAATTTGATCTGACGGAACTAGACGTGTAAAAAAAATTAAAAATGCGAGTAAAACTCTACTGGTGTGCAGAACTTATGGACGAAGTAACTTTTCGTATAATGGGTTCATTGCCAAGTATCATAGCGCGATAATACGTGGGTCATACACGGAAAGAGCTGATACAGAATAATACAGAAGGTAACTAAAAAAAAGTGAGAAGAACAGCAATGACAGTTTTAGTCAAACATAGTAATTACACTGAAGTCACCGTGATTTATAATTGTCTCCTGGACATTTCAAAATGCGAGTTACGTTTATTAATAGAATATGTGATCATCATGTACAGTAGTGCATGCTCTGTAGTGTAGCCCCACGCTGGCCACAAGCTAGATACGTTCTTGCGGTAGGGCGTTCCTTTCTCCACCAGTGGGGTTGACAATTGCTGGATGGTCGTTGATGCGCATGGAGCAGTTTTTATAGTGTAGTTTCGTGAGTAGGACTAAAAAATATATTCCTTTATTTTACCACCAACCATTTAAACTGACTCGTTCCAATTAATTTCGATGAAAGGCTATCATTACAATGATACGGAACACGTAATAAACTAACTAAAACTTATTCCGTTACTGTGAAATAGCAGAGCGTCTGGATGTTTTTCAGTATACAGGACAAAGTCGCAAAGATTGCTTTCGTTTGCCAGACCATAACAGTCGTTCGTGTCTGTCATTTCCTGTGGGGAACGATAGTCCTTCACAGATAAAACTACAATGTAAAGGCGTTTAACATAATTGTGAAATCACAAACTGGTTTCATTAGAAGTAATATATGCGCTCAGGTCTGTGAATACTGTTTACAGTAACTACATCGACAGATTTTTATTGCATTCTATATATATCCAGTCAACTAAACGCCAGGGTAGCTGGGAGCGCTAATGCGCTGCTACCTGAACTCAGGTAGGCGCTCCGGCCCTGGATCGAATTCCCCCGGTGGATTAACGACGAGGGCTGGTATGCTGGGCAGAATGGATGTGGATTTTAGGCCGTTTTCCACATCCCGCTAGGTGAATATTGCACTGGTCCCCACGTTACGCCTCTGTTGCACGACTCGTCGACATTTGAAAACGTTTGCACTATTCCATGGCTTACACTAGATGCAGACAGCTGGGGTACAATCATTCCATCATGGAGGGGTGGGGTTTCTGGGTGGTGGCAGGAATGGCATCAGACCACCCTCTGCAACTAACTCTGCCAAATCAACAGTAATAAGGCCGACCCTAGTAACGCCGGAAATGCACATCCTCCTATTTCCATCTATTGTACTATAAATTGGTTTTCTTATTTTGTTACCTGAAGATGTGACATTTCGGTGTATTTATATGTCAATGTGTAATTGCTTTGTTTTGTAAATACTATTTGTATTTTTACGCTGGGTCTTGCCTAGGGAAAACTATGCTATCTAACGATTACATCGATAGGTCGTGTGGAAACCAAAGTGTTTAGGATCTTTGGTAGTGTTAACTCTGCCGCCTGGAGCGCGGGCAGAGCGGAGTCTGGCTGGAGTAGGGCGGTGGAGAAAGTGTGTTGGGTGACGCTCCCGCGAGTTGCCGCGCTTCCGCGCTTTGGGAGCATGTAATTGCGTTCGACTTGCTATAATAGTTTCTGGCATAGTGTCAGGGACAGGAAACATTAGCAGGCACACATCAAGAGCCCGTTTCGCCTGGTGAGCTTGTCGAGAAGAAGATGCGCCAACACCCACCTTCTGCAACAGCTACGGCCAACAATGAGTTATTGTCGCCACCTCCACGATCGACGACTTCAAACCTTGAATCAGCCAACAATGAAGATTGAAAGCACGTAAAGTTTTAGAACTGTAAGGCAGACCTCAGCTTTTCAAAGTATTCCATTACTATCACTAAAATACAGAAACTTAGCATGAACCTTTGTTGCTCATTGTCCCAATTGCATTACGAAGCAGGCTCCCTTCCTTTTCCAAAACGAACCCGTGTGTCGTTGAAATTCAAACGCCATCATTGAAGTAATATCATTCCATTTGACTGCTTTAATTTCAAAGTTCAGTTAAGGTATTCATAGCTCGCTACAATATTTAGATTACACAAGCACAAATTAAGAGTGCGAGTTTTGTTACCATATTTTAGCTTACCTGTGACTGCAGCTCAGCTTCGTACTAAATTTTATTATTGTTAATTGTTCAGAATCATTTAATTCAAGTTCAAAGTTAAATCTCATATTCCTAAATTGCGTAGATTCAAGTAGCTTTTGAAATGATTGTTGAGGTAGCCCAAGACTAACCTTATTTTATTGAATTTCGTAGTGCTTCAGAAACAAAGTTCACTATTAATTTCAGTCACTAAATTAACTTTCAGTTTTCCGGTTTTATTAATTCCTTTGGTAAACTAAGTCAGAGTGTAGCGAAATTTATTACTTCTGACAAACAGTCAGTTTTCACACAAAACGTGTCAACTTTCAGTTGCCACGGCTTCAGTGCTAATTATATGTGCAACATCCTTTCTTTTTCAGTTATTATACTAGTTGTCCATATGACTGGCGACCGTAATTTTCCCCAAATCTCAAATATGTAATTGATGCCAGTTAATTCTTAATGTAACGACTGTACATTTACTTTTTTATTAACTTTACCCCTTTTCAAAGTTAATTTCCACCAGTTTCATTTGCATTTTTCCTTTCATTTAGATGTACCCTTTCCTCCCTCTTTACCGACAGATTAACTTCGGTGACGATTTCTTTTCCCAAATTTCCATTAGGCTTACGCGGGTTAATTTTTCACTGTCATTAAGGCCGATAAGTGAGGGGGAGGTTACACCCTGACACGCGACTGAGGCCACAAGGAAGGAAGAAATGTATCAGTTCAATAACAGAGAAATGTGTCCTCATTTGTTTACCGCATTTTGCAGGTCGTTCGTAACAGGAAAGAGCTTGCGGTAGAAGATGTGTGTGTCACAGTAGCGAAGATAAGTGTTTATAGAACTTACGACATGCATTTTAGAGTCCATCCTTACTGGACATTTTTGCCTGATTTTGGTAGATACTGTCACTCCTCAAAATATGGAATGTGTTCATGTTTCCATTTTGTGGCATCTGTAAGCCAGGAGATATTTCTTTTTTCCATCGCCTTAAGATGTCGTCAATGTATATATTAAGTTATGGTGGTGATAAACTGCGCCGTTGTCTGACACCATGATTCACTGGAATCATGACTGAAATTCTTGCACCGGATTTAATTATTACTTTGGTATCTCTATATACATCTCTTAGGACCTTGTGTAGGATAAACAATATACTCCATAGTATTTACCTTCTTATACGATCGAATGCTTGTACTTAATCTTTAAAAGTTAAACAAGTCTCTTTATTAAATTTCTCTTTTATTTGCGTCATAAGGGATGCACCGTCTGTCGACGAACTTCTCTGCTTCAGTCCAGTTTGACCTTCTAAAAGGATTGTTTAACATACAGCCTGTAGTCTTTTTCATCATTTTAGTATGTATCATAAACAATATCCTTCATAGTATTTGGTTATTTACGTGATCGAAACAGGCAAGCATCCGCACTCCACGTTCTGTGAAGAATCGTGGACGTCCAACCATTTAGCTCCTAGTGGCAGTTTCGCTGTGCTTCTACCTCTCTCCGCAGATCCTCACAATAGTAGCACATGAATAGTAAACCAGCTTCGCCGTTTTCGAGATATTCGTTCACAGGTTCTGCATAGTAATAATCCTGTCTTTGTGAAAGTCATTTATCTCAATGGATTCCTCCGTTTCTGCCTTGGATAGGTGGATCCTCTGGCCGTGTATGCTCCAGTTACATACTTTTATTACCACGCCACGTGCCCGCCGCGCAACCAGGTGGTATTCTACGTCGCGGTGGGCAGTGGTCATAATGTTTTTACTTATCACTGTATTTCTTTTAAGTTGTTTAAGTCCGTTTTTGGTTAATATTTATATTTAAGTTCTTGAAACAATTACCCGTTAAGGCTTCTCAGGTTATTGTCTCAAACAGTAACTTTTTTAGTTTGAATTACGCTTCCACCATATACTATTGAGTACACCTCTGTGCTGAAAGTAATGATCTTATGGTTAGAGCAACAAATTTCTTCACCACATGACCATTGGCTTGGAATCGGCAGTAGATGAGAAATGATCACAGTTAAATCAATACTGCTCCTCCGTTAAATGTTTTCAGAAGTTTGTCCATGATTCGTCTCGTTCAGATGGTGCAGATTGATGGAATCCAGAAATTCTTTCATCTCCTTTTCTCTGGAGTCTGTTACTGTAACTTGCCACAAGCTAGATGTTGCCGTGGTGTTCATAGCAATTACTAAATCAACGAATTCCCAAAGTGGTCGATATCGACCCCTTGGGGTCGATATCGGTTTCCTAGGGGTCGACATAAACGAAAACTGATTTTGGGGCTTGACGAGGTCTAAAAATCGATTCCTATTAAATTAACTCAAGTTCTTATTTACAACTTTCAAGATAGGTAGGTACTGTATTGATTATGTTGTGTTACGTGTACTAAGAATAATTAATATTTTTGTAGGAAATAGCATTGTTGTAGTAATGTAAAGTCTCAAGTTCGTACAAATGAAAAACCCGGCAAGTCTGTGTGGACAAATTTGTGCCAGATAATGAGTTCGAGCATATGTCTTTCAGGCGCGTTTTGACTTGCTCTCTATTTGACGGTTACGCGATTTAACACGATCGACTTCATGATCAAGTACAAACATGTCTTCTTCTATTGACCTATGTCAGAATGAGAAATAACACACTGTAGCAGCTGTTTTAAGTTAGCGGACTATTATGAATAAGGGGGTTGATCTTAAAAGTAGGTAATTTGGCCATGGAGGTCTTAGGTAACACTTCATTTTGGAAAAGGGATCACTTGTCCAAAATAGTTTGGGTTTGTTGGTTGTTTTGGGGAAGGAGACCAGACAGTGAGGTCATCGGTCTCATCGGATAGGGAAGGATGGGGAAGGAAGTCGGCCGTGCCCTTTGAAAGGAACCATCCTGGCATTTGCCTGGAGCGATTTAGGGAAATCGCGGAAAACCTAAATCAGGATGGCCAGACGCGGGATTGAACCGTCGTCCTCCCGAATGCGAGTCCAGTGTCTAACCACTGCGCTACCTCGTTCGGTAATAGTTTGATGATCCCTGCTGTAGGCTATCATATCGCCAATTTTTCTTATGTCGTCTTTAATGGCTTTTGATGTATGACTACATGCTAGATACGAATATCAGAAATTTTCTTTTACTGTTTCTACCAATACAGAATCTTCGCCGAAAAATTGTATGATCGTTATGAAATTAATATCTTTGTTCGTTATGCATATTTCTTTCCCTTTCTTTGTGTCACCTGCGTTAAATATCTTGTTTGAAGGCAATGTCAATCTGATATGCATTGTAAGTTGCATTAAGTTGGCTATTGCAGCTCTGGAGCGCTGTGGATTTGTTTGTGTGCACATTATTTGCTGTTGAACAGACCAAGTTCTTTGGTGTGTATTTTGTGTTGCCATTAGTGACAACACTGAACAACAGATTTAAAGTGAAACTCTATAACTTGCATTGTTTTGAGTTACTTACGTTTATTTCAGTATAAACTGATACAAAATCATCATAAATCTTGATAAATAGTTAGCTCTAGTTTTTTTTAAAAGTAATCTACATTTTTGTATAAATAACTAACTAAATATGCATTCATGTTCCAAGCTTCAGCATAACAAATTTTAAGTGAATAATTATTTGATTTATGTTATGTGTTATGCATTGATAAATTTCAGTACCTTTCTGGAAGTACAAAAGCAAAATATTAAGAAAAAGTGAAGATAATATTAGGTGAATGAAAATACTTTGTAACTCTACTTTGTACCATAACTATGTAAAGTACAAAAGAAAATATATAAATTAACTGATCACAAATGTATATAAAGGATTACAAATGATAAATGTCCATATGTACAGTAGATACAATTACATGTTTTGTTGAGAGATAAATGCAGAAGACGACCGTTTTCGCTTGGCTTGACGTTTATACGCATACTCGGGAACATACCTTATGACAGTCCAACAGCAGTCTGCTAAAATAATAGGGCTTCACTTTCCTGCATAACTCTTCTCAAATGTGACAACATCTTGATGAAATCGCTCCCCATGTTCATCACTTACTGCACCATACTATTTGGGGAAGAAGTGAGGATGACTATGTAAGAAATGCATTTTCAATGACATGTTGCAACCAAGTTTTTCATAAGATGACAACATGTTATCTACAACCTCTTTGTAATTTATTGCTCGTTTGTTCCCTCTGACCTGTAAAAAGACTGTCTTAAAACATTTCCATGCACACTTCTCATCACCTTGTATGATTCCATCAAATGTATGGTCTCCAAAATGCTCTGGAATCTGTGGGCCTACGAGGATGCCGTCCTTTATTATGGCATCACTTAAGTAAGGGAATTTTTGCCTCAAGTACTTAAACGCATCACCATCTTTGTTCATTCCCTTAACAAAGCTTTTTATGAGACCCAACTTGATGTGCAAGGGTGGGAGGAGAATCTACCAGAAGTTCACTCATAATGTTCTGTATATCTGATAGAAGATTTTTCTGTTGGGCCATTCCTGTTTACTGTAATGAGATGCACAAGCTAGGCTATCCCATTCACAGAGAGAGCAGCGATATTTACTATACCCTAACTGCATACCTAATAGCAGAACACGTCACCACAAATCTGTCATTGAGAGTCATTATACTTCATGGCTTCAAGCAAAATTTTCGTGTTTTGGTATGACACTTTCATATGCACAATATGCCCAACTGGAATAGAAGGAATCTCGTTACCAATATGTAAGTTACTTCTTTTAAGCTCAACTTTGACGAATCAATAGTCTTCACTCATTAGGGTTGCAATTAATTCTGAAAGCCTTCATTAGACCATTTATGTCTACACATGCCACAAGAATATCTTGTATGTTAGAAAAATGAGTGAATTGTTGCTATGTTCTGTGGTAGAATGAAAAATTTACATTGATGCTAAAATCTCGGCCTTAGCTTCAGAGAGCTCCAAATCTCTAATGAGATCACTTAACTCATTTTGAGACAATTTTTGTGGATCATCAGTTGATGATATATTTCGAAGAAACTGTGGATATTGTGATGTACATGGTTCAGGACATTCAGTATCCCCATCAGAAGTAATCTCGTACTCTGTCGGTGGTTCCGGTACTGACACTCCCTCCTCATGTTGAACTGGACCTATGGCAGATGGAATGTCAGGATAGATCACCGTCATCTTCTTCTTCTTAGATATTCCTTCTTGATAGGAGCAACCATACAAAAGTAGCACTCACTGACATGGTTATTTGACTAACGTCAGATCGTGGGCACTGCAAAGCCCCTTCAACGTCCTTTCCCATTCAGCCATGCTGGTACAAGTGTTGCAGATCACATGTGGAGCCCTGGGTTTATCATGATCACTTAATTTGTACCCAAAATAACAACGGCAACTTTTTTTAATCAATGGAGTTATTTTCTGTATTTGTGAGGCAAATGTCACTTCTCCACACACATAATAAAATGTGTGAGCACTGTAACACAAACTGGTGGCATTTTTGTTCACTTCAATAGCAGTCAACTTTAACAACTAGTAGTTAATCTGGAAACTAATGTGCAAAAATTATTAGATGCATTAATAAAGTCAAAGACATTACTAAACTTGGTGTCGAAATGTTTATATCCAAACTATTTCACACAAGTAAAACCAGCGACAATAATATAATCTCTTGTTACTATTTATTATGACTTTCACAAACCATTATAATATTTAATTTTAAACTCAACATAAAAGTCAGTATATAATTATCTCACCGTAATAAAACAGTCTAAAATAAAAACTAGAGCTAATTTTGAATTTTCTTTGTGATAATCGCTATCAGTTCTTCCTACTAATCTTTAAGTTTCAAATTTGTGGTTAGTTAATTTATATATTTTATTTTGTGCTTTACATAGCGGAAGTTTCAATAGCGCGCCCATTTCCGCCCACGTTCGTATCTCCTGTGTTGACAACTGACTGCAGCGCCTTTAGCATGCTAGGAAAGCTGTCAATTAGGGATTTCGTAGCATCGGTGCTTTCCTACTGAAGGCACTGATCCTTAAAAACAAAACGAATAAAATGATGGATTGTGTGGCAGAAACCATTGGGGCTCAATGATCTACCAATGAGCAGCGCTGTGACTGTGGATATGTCAAGAACAAAGTTTACCGGATACAACGGTGCAGTGACAACACATATACCCGTATTCAGTGACAGAGCGGTTAAATTTACTTCCGACCATCTATATTCCGTGGTTTCCCTACGTCGTGTAAGTCGGCTTCCGGGATGATTCCATTGAAAGGGCACGGCCGAGTTACCCTGCAAATACTTCCCTAACCAGAGCTTGCTCTCTGTCTCTAATGGTCTCGTCACCAACTTGGCTTTAAATCATAACATTCCTTCACTGTTTCTAGAAGTACGTGAGGCTATTTGTTGGCGAATTACGATTAATACAAATATTCCAAGAAGCCGTCTGACAGAAGTTGAACTTTGCCACGAGTTTTGAAGCGTACCGATGATTTCAGTTGGCGGTAGCTCGCAGTTCAAACTTTAATTCACATCTGTTATAGAGCAAAAAAAAAAAAAAAAAAAAAAAAAAAAAAAAGGTTCAAATGGCTCTCAGCCTATGGGACTTAACATCTATGGTCATCAGTCCCCTACAACTTAGAACTACTTAATCCTAACTAACCTAAAGACATCACACACATCCATGCCCGAGGCAGGATTCGAACCTGCGACCATAGTAGTCGCTCGGCTCCAGACTGTAGCGCCTAGAACCGCACGGCCACTCCGGACGGGCGTTCTAGAGCAGGACGCTTGTAGAACGACTTACCAAGTTTCTAATGTAAAATCTCTGAAGAGGAATTTAGTACATTCAAAACTAATAACCGTGCTTTTTGAATGAAGTGCATTGAAAGCAAATTTTGGCTTGTCGCTACTGCGGGGTCTCATCAAATTAACGACGAGCGATCACTGTGTCACAGAGATCCGTGCAGTCCCTAACAGGCAACCTGCCTGACAGTATAGTTATGTTAGGGTGAACCATTAGACACGTACTTGCAGCCTAATCTCGTGTTGGTTGGTAGTGGAGTGTTTGATCGCAGCAGTGAAGCAGAAGTTACCCAGCACCAAAGGGAATCCTACCCCCTACACGATGTGTTGCACATAATTTATTTCATTGTAAAATATTATAATAAATTCATTAGATTAATTAATGAATATTCAGTGTCTTTTATGTCTTTCAAATGTAGTCAGTCTCTTGCTAGAAACTACCAAGTAAAGATCGTTTTTATTAAATTAGTTGAAATATTTTATTACTTGGTCAACTTTTTTGTTCTGTCAAATGGTAATTGTTAAATGACACATACTACCTTACATACGAAAGAATATTATTATATCAGGTTTATATATTGAAGAGTTTAATTAACTGGTTGTATGTGTATGAGAAAGTTATTTAATTTTCAGAAGCATTGAAAGTCAGAAGAATATCTTTTGTTTTATAACAATTCGACGAAGTGTAGTTCTTTTTTTTGGGTGGGGGGGGGCGATCATCAGTCTTCTGGCTGGTTTGATACGGTCCGCTACGAATTCCTCTCCTGCGCCAACCTCTTCATATCAGAGTAGCATTTGCAACTTAGGTCCTCAGTTATTTGTTGGCTGTATTGCAGTCTCTGTCTCCCTCTAAAGTTTTTCCCTTTTACAGTTCCCTCTTGTAACATCGAAGTCATTCCCTCATGTCTTAACAGATGTTCTATCATCCTGTCCCTTCTCCTTATCAGTGTTTTCCACATATTCCTTTCCCCTCCGATTTTGCGCAGAACCTCCTCATTACTTACCTTATCAGTCCATCTAATTTTCAATATTTGTCTGTAGCACCACATCTCAAATGCTTCGATTCTCTTCTGTTTCGATTTTCCCACAGTCCATGTTTCACTCCAGACGTGCATTCTCAGAAATTTCTTACTCAAATGTTGTCCAATATTTGTTACTAGTAGACTTCTCTTGGACGGCAATACCCTTTTTGCCATTTTTAGTCTTATTTTGACGTCCTCCTTGATTCGTACGTCTTTGGTTTGTTTACGGCCTAGGTAGCAGAATTTCTTATTTCATCTAATTTGTGACCATCAATCCTGATGTTAGGTTTCTCGCTGTTCTCATTTCTGCCACTTCTCATTACGTTTCTCTATCTTCGATTTACTCTCAGTCCATAATTTGTACTCATTAGGTTGTTCGTTCCGTTCAACAGATCATGTAATTGTTCTTCATTTTCACTCAGGATAGCAATTACAATAGACAATAGTGTCATTGACATCCTTTCATATTGAATTTTAATTCCAGTCCTGAACCTTCCTTTTATTTCCAACATCGCTTCTTGGATGTGCAGATTGAACAGTATGGGTGAAAGATTACATCTCTGTCTTACACCCTTTATAATCCGAGTACTTCATCCTTGGTCATCGACTCCTATTATTCCCTCTTGGTTCTTGTACATATTGTGTTGCCGGCCGCTATGGCCGAGGGGCTCTAGGCGCTTCAGTGTGGCACGACTCCACCGCTACGGTCGAAGTTTCGAATCTTGACTCAGGCATGGATGTGTGTGATGTCCTTAGGTTAATTAGGTTTAAGTAGTTCTCAGTTCTAGGGGACTGGTGACTTCAGATGTTAAGTCCCATAGAGCTCAGAGCCATCTGAACCAACCATATTGTATGTTACCCGTCTCCACAGGGAGAGATGAGAAGTTACAAAACAATATTTAGGTTATTGGAGATGTGGTTCATGTAATTAATGCCAATAAATAAAATGCTGTTTGTATTGTGCCATAAATGTTTCGCTTATTGCTATTTATGAAGCATCTTTAATGACCTGTAATAGATGTTTGCTTTCGTGTAGACGTTTAAAGGAGAGGAGAAAGCTAAAACTATATGAATGACGGAAAGTACACAGTTCCGTTACCTGGGAAATAACCCTGTGGCATATTAATGTAGAAAAATATGAGTTTGAAGTGAGTTTGATTCTGTCAAAGCCAACGAATAGCCGATTTTATTGGGTGTCTGTTTAAACAGCACCGCACCGAGAACATCGATAATTGAATATCACGACAATGACTGAAACCGTAGAAAGAACATGTAAGTGAAGCTAACGACGTACTGTCTAGTAACAGACGCAGTTGGCGTGCGGGATAGCCGCTCGATTTAGACGCCTTGATACGGTTCGTGCGGCTTCCCCCGTCGGAGGTTAGAGTCCTCCCTTGGGCATGGGAATGGGTGTATGTTTTGACCTTAGCGTAAGTTAGTTAAAGTTAGAATAAGTAGAGTGTAGGCTTAGGAACAGGTGACCTCAGCAGTTTGGTCCCATAAGACCTTACCACAACTGTCCAACTTTCCAGACGCATTTGCTGTTGTGGTGGAACAGCACACTTCTGGGAATCATAAAATACACTGTCCAGGCGCATTATTGCGACCGCCGCCTATGTCTGACGTCAGCGTGCAATAAACATTCAAAGGTGTCCAAAAGGGTGTGCTCACTGGATTTCGGTAAACATTTCCGAAACGGCTAAATTTGTAAACTGTTCGCGTGCCGTTTTGTTTGAAGTATACCATGCATGTCAGACTGGCGCTATTCAAAACCGGCAGCGAGGCAACTGTGGTGCACCATTGGCCATAGATGACACGGGTGAAAGACGGTTCCGATTTGTACAGGTGAATAGACGTCCAAGTGTTCAGTCACTAATCACCCAGATGAATGAAGGGGCTACCAAGAGAGTCTTCCCAACGACCGTTCAACTGATTATGAACCCCGCAGAAGGCGCCCAGTTCATGCACCTATGGTGGCTGCTGCTCATCGGTGACGAAGGTTGGAATTTGCATGACAACAACGCAAAGGGACGTCCACTGACTGGCGACAGGTGGCCTTCTCTGATAAGTCACGATTTGTGCTCCATTGGACAGACGTCAGAGGTGGGTGTGGCATGAAACGTCTGAATGTAAACAACCCACATCAATCGTCGGAAGGGTCCAGTCCGGAGGGCACTCGCTGTGTTATCTCGTCATTCTGGAAGGCACAATGGAGCGACGTAAGTATCCTTCTATCCTTTGGGGACCATGCCCCCCCCCCCCAAGCCGCTACACGCAATTTGTTGTTCCTCGACACGACGGCATCTACCAGCAGGACAATGCAAAGTACCACACAGCTCGAAATGTACGTGCGTGGTTCGAAGAGCACCAGGATGAGTTCATCATACTTACTTGGTTGCGTTACTCCCCGCATGTAAACCCAACAGAGAATCTGTGAGACGACTTCTCCCGGGCTCTTCACGTCGTGGATTCTCAACTGAGAAACCTAGCGGTGGTACTGGCAAAAAATACACTCCTGGAAATTGAAATAAGAACACCGTGAATTCATTGTCCCAGGAAGGGGAAACTTTATTGACAAATTCCTGGGGTCAGATACATCACATGATCACACTCACACAACCACAGGCACATAGACACAGGCAACAGAGCATGCACAATGTCGGCACTAGTACAGTGTATATCCCTCTTTCGCAGCAATGCAGGCTGCTATTCTCCCATGGAGACGATCGTAGAGATGCTGGATGTAGTCCTGTGGAACGGCTTGCCATGCCATTTCCACCTGGCGCCTCGGTTCGACCAGCGTTCGTGCTGGACGTGCAGACCGCGTGAGACGACGCTTCATCCAGTCCCAAACATGCTCAATGGGGGACAGATCCGGAGATCTTGCTGGCCAGGGTAGTTGACTTACACCTTCTAGAGCACGTTAGGTGGGACGGGATACATGAGGACGTGCATTGTCCTGTTGGGACAGCAAGTTCCCTTGCCGGTCTAGGAATGGTAGAACGATGGGTTCGATGACGGTTTGGATGTACCATGCACTATTCAGTGTCCCCTCTACGATCACCAGAGGTGTACGGCCAGTGTAGGAGATCGCTCCCCACACCATGATGCCGTGTGTTGGCCCTGTGTGCCTCGGTCGTATGCAGTCCTGATTGTGGCGCTCACCTGCACTGCGCCAAACACGCATACGACCATCATTGGCACCAAGGCAGAAGCGACTCTCATCGCTGAAGACGACACGTCTTCATTCGTCCCTCCATTCACGCCTGTCGCGACACCACTGGAGGCGGGCTGCACCATGTTGTGGCGTGAGCGGAAGACGGCCTAACGGTGTGCGGGACCGTAGCCGAGCTTCATGGAGACGGTTGCGAATGGTCCTCGCCGATACCCCAGGAGCAACAGTGTCCCTAATTTGCTGGGAAGTGGCGGTGCGGTCCCCTACGGCACTGCGTAGGATCCTACGGTCTTGGCGTGCATCCGTGCGTCGCTGTGGTCCGGTCCCAGTCGACGGGCACGTGCACCTTCCGCCGACCACTGGCGACAACATCGATGTACTGTGGAGACCTCACACCCCACGTGTTGAGCAATTCGGCGGTACGTCCACCCGGCCTCCCACATGCCCACTATACGCCCTCGCTCAAAGTCCGTCAAGTGCACATACGGTTCACGTCCACGCTGTCGCGGCATGCTACCAGTGTTAAAGACTGCGATGGAGCTCCGTATGCCACGGCAAACTGGCTGACACTGACGGCGGCGGTGCACAAATGCTGCGCAGCTAGCGCCATTCGACGGCCAACACCGCAGTTCCTGGTGTGTCCGCTGTGCCGTGCGTGTGATCATTGCTTGTACAGCCCTATCGCAGTGTCCGGAACAAGTATGGTGGGTCTGACACACCCGTGTCAATGTGTTCTTTTTTACATTTCCAGGAGTGTAGTTCAAATGGCTCTGAGCACTATGGGAGTTAATATCTGAGGTCATCAGTCCCCTATAACGTAGAACTACTTAAATCTAAGTAACCTAAGGACATCACACATCTACGCCCGAGTCAGGATTCGAACCTGTGACCGTAGCGGCTACGCGGTTCCAAAGTGAAGCGCCTAGAACCTCTCGGCCATAACGGTCGGCCATGGCACTGGAGTCATCATGGCTCCATATCCCTGTCTGTCATTTCCAGAACCTCACTAACTATTTTTACACGTCTTGCAGCGGTTACCATTGCAGAAGTCGATTATTCAGGCGTCTGACCGATGGTAACATTAATGTGAGTGTACAGTGTGTATTCTTTACTTCCCGTGTTTGATATGAACTACTTACATCACAACTTCCAACAATGACTTTGGACTACAACTTCTGACTACGGCGGATCTTATCTGATTTCTCATTTTTATTACAGAACTTTTCGTACTTTTCGGTAGCTTTGAAAACTTACGAACGTTGTCAAGAATACATGCTGCATGTGTAGATGTCCATAGCTACACAACAGTGCTCTCTGCTGCTTCCTGTCGTAGGTGACCCCAGGTGCAGAAGGGTAGGGGCATTCACAGAGCGTGCCTACATAATCGATGTGTTTGCCAGCTCGCAACCGGATGATCGAACCGGGAAAACAGTTCCCCAACAAACGAACCAAACGTGACCCTCGTCGTAAATTCATTGTGAGTGCAGCTCTTTAAACAGAAGGTGTGCACACTTGAATTTGCATGTGATGCCTTTTCGTTACTTTACCGGGAAAGCAACATTTGTGTTTTAGTTGGGGAAAGAGTGTGCCGAATAATTTCCATTGATACCTAACTGATTCCCAAGGAAAGAGGTCAAGGAACATTTCTAGCGGCTGGGTTTCATTTAGAAAACGAAAATGTGTATTCTATAAGGTAGTTAATAAGTGCCAGAAATGTTAAAACACGTATATCATTTAGCATTACATGTTACAATGTTCAGTGCTATTTTAAAAACAGGAAATAAAGACCCTGACACAATTTTAGACTGAAATATGTCAATAGAAAATCAACCAGGCCAAAACATAAATACATCAAAGTAATAAACTGATGAAAAATATTTATAAGCTATGAAATATGTAAATAACAATTACAGTGTGTCAGATAAATGTTAAGAAAAGTATTATGTAAAATTTATTTAAGTTCTTTGTATATCGATGGTGACAATGATGTATCCACACCAAGCTCTTTGTTGGCGAGAGATCCTCCGCATTGATACATAGGGAGCGCGGCCAGAAGAGCGCAGCATTGTCGATAGAACACTATTGAGTCAACCTTTGTGCAGTGAAGTTGTATGTAGAGACAGAGCAGTGTGCCTCTTCACCACCAGCTATATATTACTTGAAGAATACTATAATTACATAATTAGTCACTATTCATGAATTATTAAAAAATCGACGTCATGAAGACATCAAAGGTATTTAAGTGCTAACTGCATATTATAAGTTCGTTGTTACAATTTTAATCTGTTTTATATAAATGATCCCCAAAGTAAAGTTTTATAAATTGAATCATTATAAAGAGATAAAAATTTATACTCAATCATTTTCAGAATAGATCAGCTTATCTCAGTCAATATCGTATTATTTTTCATTGAACCCAGTAACCACAAGGTTTAAATTTTGTTGAGTTTTCTCAATTTTTTATTTTATAATGACATTGAATTTATCACCACTAATGTCAATCAAAAAAACAAATGATTTATAAGTACAGTTTTAGCTCGCATATTTGCAATACCAATAAATGAACGCCTACCCAAATAATTACCTACAATAGATCAGAGTGAGTATATTCAGACACGAAGTCAGATGACGTTATCCGAAGGCGACCCAGTAAAATTAAAGGTAAGGAAAATATATATGTAAGTTTTCAGGTTCACTGCGTAGACTACGAGTACTAAGGGCCACGGTGTAAACTTATGTGTTCACGTCGAAGTAATCCTCTTTTGATCAGTCACATTAATATTGTTACCAATAAAGGCACAAGGCATACAGCATTGTGTACGCTAAAGACTATCAGATCAGACACACTGACAGGAAAGCTGCTGGTTACAGAAAGTTCAATTTTCTTACTTCTTTAATTAGATGGAAAGTAAGTTAAATTATATTAGTCTAGACGGGGAGGTTATTGTCTAAACGCATTAAGTTCAATCTTTGTTTCTTTTATTTATTCCACGGGAAGGTTGCACTGGGCGATATCCGAACGGTGCGAATACTTAGAGAATCTACTGTGAAAGTGTGGATATACTAACACTGATATATTTTCTTGATAAGCTAATATTAACTGGCGCAACGCATTTACTAATGTGTATGCATTTATTTACAGCGCATCGGCAATACTGTTTGCCTTTTTGTTGACTCCGCTTTGTAAAGTGATTTATTATGGTGCACAGTGTTAATGACCGACCATGCCACGCAGAACCAAATACTCGTACGTTGCTCGACAGGACCATGGAAAACACAGACAAAATTTTTTTTTAGCAGTAGTTAATAATCCTACATGTAATGATCCCAGCAGTGAAATGTCAGAGAATCAGATGTCCGGGAGTGTAAATAATTTGCAATGCAGTGACGAATATATGAATTTAGCTATGCCGCCAGACAATGCGACAACAATACAAAACGATATACTTTCATAGAACAGAAGGTACATAGGTAGCTACAGAATCCACGTAGCAGACGTGACAGTCACAATAACGAAGTCGCCAAATGCAGTCAAACAATGTGAGAACATTGCACCACGCAACATGTACAAATACAACAGTTGGTACACAGCTACTGAATCCGTGTAGCAGACACGATAGTTACTATTACGAAAATTCCAAAATCATGGAAGACGTGATGAATGAATCGGAATACCAATGTAGCAACAGACGGTATCTCAGCAACAAATACACAGTTACATTCATCTGAACATGTTCAAATGAACACAGATGCACAACCTTCAATAACAAACATAAAAACAAACACAGAACGGATACAATAATTGCAGTTTCGCTATAACTCAAACTACAAATGGACAAACAAGAAAAACAGTTACAAAAACTAGACAAGCAGTCACAAGACACGAATCAAATACCAGACAAAATCATCCCATGTAGGCTTTCACGGGCGGCGTCTTCATCAGTAAACACTTCCGGGCTAAATTGCCGTGGTCGATCTGTAGAACGTCTTCTCCCTGACCTTTCGTTCTCAACTACGGAGAACATCTTCCGAGGTGAGTCGATGACTGGCTGCTAGTAGTAACTGCTATCTATATTTAATTCCATTTGAAGCACCACAGGGCTTTGCCCGTCTGACTTCTAGCATGGCTAATGAGTTTTTTGAGGTTAGCGTTTATTTATTTGTCTAAGTGATTGTTTGTATGTATGACTGTATGTCTGTACCTGTTATTCTCTAAATTGTCTGGTGGTTGTGGAAATTGGTCTATTATTTGAAGCGTAGGGGTACTGTGTGCCTAGCTGGTGAATTAGTTGGTGGGGCGAAGTTGAAGTCCTTTCGTATAGAGTTACTGACTTCTTTTTATTGTATGAGAGGATGGATGGTTCGTCTAATAATTCTTTAATGTGTGTGTTGGGCGTATATCTGTCTGCTTCCGCTATGGTACGGAGGATGCGGTTTTGAAAGCTTTGAAGTTTGTGCAGGTGGGTGCCTGCCGCCATTGACCAAACTTCAGATCCATATAGTATGGTAGGGAGGACAACCGCTCTGTACAATCTTAGCTTTGTTTGTACTGTCAGGCCGCCTCCCTTTAGGAGAGGGTAAAGGCGATTAAAGGCTGAACAGCCTTTGGTCCTGGCCCTTTTTATTTGTTTCCCAAATGTCAGCTTTTTGTCTAGCTCTAATCCTAAGTATGTTGCTGAGTCGCTCCAGTCGATTTCTCTGCCTGCAACAGAAATCTGCCTGCTTGGGGGGGTTAACTTTCTCGTGAACATAATCGCTACAGTTTTCCCTGGATTTATTTTAATTTTCCATGTTTTACACCAGCCTACTATTTCGTCGAGGTGATCTTGTAGTTTCCTCACTATGAAGTTGAGCTTGCTACTGCTTTTATATACCGCTGTATCGTCAGCGTATAGCGCCAGTTCATTGCCTGCCAGTTTTGGTATGTCATTTGTAAACAGCGAGTACAATACAGGGCCCAGAACAGACCCTTGCGGTACCCCGGCCACAGCATCCCTGAGAGTACTAACATGATTGCCACACCTGACAGAGAATTTTCTCCCTGCCAGGAATGAGTCAATCATGCGTATTATGTGCCCTGGAATGTCTAACTGGAGTAATTTATGTATTAAGCCATCATGCCAGACTTTGTCGAACGTTTTCTCGATGTCGAGAAATACCGCTCCCGTGCTATGTTTTATGTCTCTCGCCTTGCATATGTGTTCCACCAGACGTAGGGATTGATGGATAGTACTGTGATCAGGACGGAAGCCAAACTGCTCAGGTGTGATTATGTTATGGTCTCTCAGGAATTGGGTAAGGGCTCCTTGGATAAGACACTCCAGTACTTTCCCCAGAAAGCACAGGAGTGAGATGGGTCTGTAACATTCAGGTAGGATAGGGTTTTTATTGGGCTTGGGTAAGGTTACAACCTGAGCTGTTTTCCACACGGCTGGGAAAGTAGCTTAGGGAGAGGCACTGGTTATATATGGCGGTGAGGTGAGTGATTGCTGCAGGAGGAAGGTGTTTCAGGAAAGGGACACGGACCTTGTCAGGACCGGGTGATTTATTGTTCCCTAGCTGTCTAATGTAGGCACATACAAGGCGATCGGAAACCGGCGTAAATGCCGTTTCTATCCTCTCTTGCCTCCACTGAGCCACTCGTCCGATTATTATTTCCACCTGCCTGTCGCTCACGTCATCGTCGATGACGTGAGTTCGGAATTGTGACTCTAGCGATTTTGCTAACACTTCTGCCTTTTCCTCACTGTCATAAACTAATCCGTTTTCTCCTCGGAGTGGCCTTTCTACCCTGGGTGTAGCCTTCAGCGCTTTCATGATCTTCCATACTGAGCTGGGACCGCCGCTTATATGGAGATCGTAGAGGGCGCCACCGCACGTCACATGGCATCGATGTGTAGCTATCTCTGGCTATCGTCTGTTCTCTCGATTGTCACGTGATTGATGCAACGTCGACCGCCATATTTTGTCCAATTTTAATCCTTCTTCTTAACGATTAAAATTGGCTTGATGTTTGTGGATTTCAATTGCCTCTCTATACATACGTTTATAATAATACGACGTCGTCGCTAGCACGCTTGTCTCACCGAGTTTTATTTCATGATATCCATCCTTAAAAACATGTTCCGCTACTGCCGATTTGTCGATATGTCCCAAGCTACAGTTTCTTTTGTGCTCCGTCAAACGTGTATTGATGCAAAAAAAGAAGCAACAACTCACCTCGGAAGATGTTCTCCGTAGCTGAGAACGAAACGTCAGGGAGAAGAAGTTCTACAGATTGACCGCGGGAATTTAGCCCGGAAGTGTTTACTGATGAAGACGCCGGCCATGAAAGCCTACACGGGATGATTCGACGCCTCTAAGGGAAGGAAATGTCAGGTAGGGTACGACAACTGGAGTACCTACGCATGAAGAAAGGTCAGAAACTTGGCTCACTCACTTTTCTGCTACGCTGTCGTGATACCGGTATAGTTCCCAAGTTTTTAAAAGTGAGAAGAATGTTTCATTCGGCACAAGCTAACCGTATTTATTCTCGTATGGGACTGGCATTACTACGTGAGCGGATACATCAGACACGACGAGCACTGGCGGTATGTCAACTGCCAAATCTTCATTTACTTATTAGCAATACTATGCAGTTTTGTCATTGGAACAAAGTGGACAGTTTAACAATTAGATCTATGGAGATTAGTGCAGAAGTGTCTTCCGATAGGCAGAAGGAGAAGTTTGATCGTCTACATTAGGGTCGACAGGAAACACCGGTTCCAAACAATTCCCAAACGGTTATTAACTTATCGGAAAAAGAATTGTCTAAGGAAGAACTTTCTGTTCTGTCTAAAGGAGGGAATTTTGCAATCACTCCACCCAAGGTTCCTATGGAGAACATTATTGCTAATGTAGAGGCAGGAATTCGTCAGTTACCATCATATTCTGCTGATGAAATTAGGATGGAAACCTCCAAGATTCTACGTAAAGCTAAGCCACCCAGCTGTAATCTGTCTCAAGGGGAAAGGAAGGCATTGCGGGAGATCAATGCAGATAAGAATGCTAATATAGATGCCGCTGACAAGGGAAATGTTACTGTTTTAATGAATACTGAGGAATATCACAACAAGATCAGTGATCTCCTAGAACCCAGCACATACAAGTAGTTGAAAAAGGATCCCACAACGAATGTGCTGAATGCCGCCAATCGTCTGATAAAACAGTCTTCCATTCCTTTTTGTGTGTGTGTGTGTGGGGGGAGGGGGGGGGTCATCAGTCTACTGGTTGGTTTGATGCGGCCCGCCACGAATTCCTTTCCTGTGCTAACCTCTTCATATTCCAATCACTGTCTTCCTCTACAGTTTTTTCCCTCTACAGCTCCCTCTAGTACCATGGAAGTCATTTCCTCATGTCTTAGCAGATGTCCTATCATCCTGTCCCTTCTCCTTATCAGTGTTTTCCACATATTCCTTTCCTCTCCGATTCCGCGTAGAGCCTCCTCATTCCTTACCTTATCAGTCCACCTAAGTTTCAACATTCGTCTATAGCACCACGTCTCCAATGCTTCGATTCTCTTCTGTTCCGGTTTTCCCAGAGTTCATGTGTCACTACCATACAATGCTGTACTCCAGACATACATCCTCAGTAATTTATTCCTCAAATTAAGGCCGGTATTTCATATTAGTAGACTTCTCTTGGCCAGAAACGCCTTTTTTGCCATAGCGAGTCTGCTTTTGATGTCCTCCTTGCTTCGTCCGTCATTGGTTATTTTTCTGCCTAGGTAGCTCAATTCCTTAACTCCATTGACTTTATGCCCATCATTTCTGATGTTAAGTTTCTCGCTGTTCTCATTTCTACTACTTCTCATTACCTTCGTCTTTCTCCGATTTACTCTCAAACCATACTGTGTACTCATTAGACTGTTCATTCCGTTCAGCAGATCATTTAATTCTTCTTCACTTTCACTCAAGATAGCAATATCATCAGCGAATCGTATCATTGATATCCTTTCACCTTGTATTTTAATTCCACTCCTGAACCTTTCTTTTATTTCCATCATTGCTTCCTCGATGTACAGATTGAAGAGTAGGGACGAAAGGCTACAGTGTTGTCTTACTCCCTTCTTAATACGAGCACTTCGTTCTTGATCGTCCACTCTTATTATTTCCTCTTGGTTGTTGTACATATTGTATATGACCCGTCTCTCCCTATAGCTTACCCCTACTTTTTTCAGAATCTCGAACAGCTTGCACCATTTTATATTGTCGAACGCTTTTTCCAGGTCGGCAAAGCCTATAAACGTGTCTTGATTTTTCTTCAGCCTTGCTTCCATTATTAGCCGTAACGTCAGAATTGCCTCTCTCGTGCCTTTACTTTTCCTAAAGCCAAACTCATCGTCACCTAGCGCATTCTCAATTTTCTTTTAAATTCTTCTGTATACTATTCTTGTAAGCAGCTTCGATGCATGAGCTGTTAAGCTGATTGTGCGATAATTCTCGCACTTGTCAGCTCTTGCCGTCTTCGGAATTGTATGGATGATGCTTTTCCGAAAGTCAGATGGTATGTCGCCAGACTCATATATTCTACACACCAACGTGAATAGTCGTTTTCTTGCCACTTCCCCTAATGATTTTAGAAATTGTGATGGAATGTTATCTATCCCTTCTGCTTTATTTGACCGTAAGTCCTCCAAAGATCTTTTAAATTCCGATTCTAATACTGGATCCCCTATCTCTTCTAAATCGACTCCTGTTTCTTCTTCTATCACATCAGACAAATCTTCACCCTCATAGAGGCTTTCAATGTATTCTTTCCACCTATCTGCTCTCTCCTCTGCATTTAACAGTGGAATTTCCGTTGCACTCTTAATGTTACCACCGTTGCTTTTAATGTCATCAAAGGTTGTTTTGACTTTCCTGTATGCTAAGTCTGTCCTTCCGACAGTTAAATCTTTTTCGATGTCTTCACATTTTTCCTACAGCCATTTCGTCTTAGCTTCCCTGCACTTCCTATTTATTTCATTCCTCAGCGACTTGTATTTCTGTATTCCTGATTTTTCCAGAACATGTCTGTACTTCCTTTCATCAATCAACTGAAGTATTTCTTCTGTTACCCATGGTTTCTTCGCAGCTACCTTCTTTGTACCTATGTTTTCCTTCCCAACTTCTGTGATGGCCCTTTTTAGAGACGTCCATTCCTCTTCAACTGTGTTGCCTACTGCGCTATCCCTTATTGCTGTATGTATAGCGTTAGAGAACTTCAAACGTATCTCGTCATTCCTTAGAACTTCTGTATCCCACTTCTTAGCGTATTGATCCTTCCTGACTAATGTCTTGAACTTCAGCCTACTCTTCATCACTACTATTTGTGATCTGAGTCTATACCTGCTCCTGGGGGCGCCTTACAATCCAGTAGTGATTTCGGAATCTCTGTCTAACCATGATGTAATCTAATTGAAATCTTCCAGTATCTCCCGGCCTTTTCCAAGTATACCTCCTCGTCTTGTGATTCTTGAACAGGGTATTCGCTATTACTAGCTGAAACTTGTTACAGAACTCAATTAGTCTTTCTCCTCTTTCATTCCTTGTCCCAAGCCCATATTCTCCTGTAACCTTTCCTTCTACTCCTTCCCCTACAACTGCATTCCAGTCGCCCATGACTATTAGATTTTCGTCCCCCTTTACACACTGCACTACCCTTTCAATATCCTCATACACTTTGTCTATCTGTTCGTCTTCAGCTTGCGAAGTCGGCATGTATACCTGAACTATGGTTGTCGGTGTTGATCTGCTGTCGATTCTGATTAGAACAAACCGGTCACTGAACTGTTCACAGTAACACACCCTCTGCCCTACCTTCCTATTCATAACGAATCCTACACCTGTTATACCATTTTCTGCTGCTGTTGATATTACCCGATACTCATCTGACCAGAAATTTTTGTCTTCATTCCACTTCACTTCACTGACCCCTACTATATCTAGATTGAGCCTTTGCATTTCGCTTTTCAGATTTTTTAGTTTCCCTACCATGTTCAAGCTTCTGACATTCCACGCCCCGACTCATAGAACATTATGCTTTCGTTGAGTATTCAATCTTTTTCTCATGGTAACCTCCCCCTTGGCAGTCCTCTCCCGGAGATCCGAATGGGGGACTATTCCGGAATCTTTTGCCAATGGAGAGATCATGATGACACTTCTTCAACTATAGGCGACATGTCCTGTGGATACACGTTACGTATCTTTAATGCAGTGGTTTCCATTGCCTTCTGCATCCTCATGTCGTTGATCATTGCTGATGCTTCCGCCTTTAGGGGCAATTTCCCACCCCTAGGACAAGAGAGTGTCCTGAACCTCTATCTGTTCCTCCGCCCTCTTTGACAAGGCCGTTGGCAGAATGAGGCTGACTTCTTATGCCGGAAGTCTTCGGCCGCCAATGCTGATTATTTATCAAAATGTAGGCAGTGACGGGGATCGAACCCGGGACCGAAGACGTATGAATCAAAGATGATACCCCTAAACCACGGGTACAGAAGTTAAAAAGTATCTTTGTAAAACGGAGGATTATCTTCCGAGATTATATGGATTACCAAAGATACATAAGCCTGATCTTCCTTTGAGACCGATAGTCAGCGCAATTGGAGCTCCTACCCAAGAACTAGCCAGACACATTGCCTCTTTGTTACAACCTCACATAGGCAAAACTGAGACTCATATTAAAAACTCTCTACACTTCATTGAGAAACTGAGGGAAATTTCTGTCGGTCCGAATGACATCCTTGTCAGTTTTGATATAGTGTCTTTGTTCACTGTGGTTCCAGTTGATGAAGCTCTCTCTCATATAGCCGATATGTTCACTACTGATATAGTGGCCTTGTTCCAACACTGTCTATCCTCGACCCATTTTCAGTACAATGGTGAATTTTATTAACAGATTGATGGGGTAGCCATGGGAAGCCCCTTAAGCCTCTAAATTGCGAATTTATTCATGGAATATTTTGAATATGAAGCACTGCAGTCGGCCACAAAAAGCTACTCGAAGTGGTATCGGTATGTGGATAATACCTTTGTAATATGGAGTCACGGGGAAGAGGACTTGAATGATTTCCTGGTGCACTTAAATAGCATCAATCCAAAGATCAAATTTACCATGGAAAAAGAGAATAATGGGCAACTTAACTTTTTGGATGTATCAGTTATCAAACGGGCGGATGGGACCTTAGGCCACAAGGTCTACAGGAAAGGTACACATACTGATCGCTACCTCCCCAAGAACTCAAACCACCACCCTAGGCAAAAGAGGGGGTTCATAAAAACACTAGTGGATAGGGCCAATAATATTTGTGAACCAGGTTACTTATAAGAAGAACTAAATCATTTACGAATGGCTTTTGCGAAAAATGGTTATACGAAAAACGAGATTAATCGAGCACTTCACCCAAGTAGAAAAGTGCCTAAAAATAGGAGACAGCAACAACCATCAGCTGGAAAAGTATTTCTTCCCTTCATCCATAACATCACGGATCGCATTGGGAAAGTACTAGCCAAGTTTCAGGTGGAGACTATTGTGAGACCTACTACGAAAATTAATGAATGCCTAAGATCAACAAAAGATGCTCGTCAACCCCTAGTCACCCCAGGGGTATATAAAATTCCGTGTAGTTGTGGCAGGGTTTACATAGGAACTACAAAAAGAAGCATCAATACATGTTTGACGGAGCACAAAAGAAACTGTCGCTTGGGACATATCGACAAATCGGCAGTAGCGGAACATGTTTTTAAGGATGGAAATCATGAAATAAAATTCGGTGAGACAAGCGTGTTAGCGAGGACGTCGCATTATTACACACGTATGAATAGAGAGGCAATTGAAATCCACAAACATCAATACAATTTTAATCGTAAAGAAGAAGAATTAAAATTGGACAAAATATGGCGGTCGACGTTGCATCAATCACGTGACAATCGCTTGCCTGCAATGTAGAGAACAGACGATAGCCAGATATAGCTACACATCGATGCCACGTGACGTAGGGTGGCGCCCTCTACGATCTCCATATAAGCGGCGGCCCCAGCTCCTAGCAGCCAGTCGCCGACTCACCTCGGAAGATGTTCTCTGTAGTTGAGAACGAAACATCAGGGAGAAGAAGTTCTACAGATCGACCATGATAATTTATCCCGGAACCGTTTACTGATGACTAGACAAAATGTCACAAGAATCAAAAGACACAAAATATGAAATTAAAGCAGTCGCTAAAAAATGCTCACAGACAAAATTGAAGAGTAGAAAGAACTATTTAAAAAAAACATGATGAACTGGCACTTAGTCTACGTGAGACAGTGGTAGAAAACTTTGCCAAACAAAACGCTGAGACTGACGAACGTTTTAATAATCACCGCAAATTGGTACGATTACAAGACAAAGAAAGGAAAAAATAATTACACATAATCACTAAACAGCGACAGGAAGACAAAAGGAATCTGTTTGCCCAAGAAGGACGTATGTAGACAATAACATTGCATCAATATCGGAAGAAATTGAAACTGTTGAAGGGAATACAAGAAACTGTCACTGAGATACAAGTGACCACAAAAGAGGCGAAAAATAACACAGACGCTGAAATACAGACTGTCAAGGACAAACTTTCAGATGGCATTCAAACACTTACTGACAGAATAGAGCATATAGAAATTGTACAAGATCCAGGAACTTTTAAAGCAGTCTTAAAGAAAGTGACGAAAGGAAATCGTAAGTTACAAAAAGAACTCACAAAGAAAATCGACGAGCTCACTACGAGAATGGATGTGTTAGCCACTAACAACGATGCCAAATCAGATAACACTACTCCAAATGATATTCCACCAGCCCCACTTCACTGAAAGTCAGAGTATGCAAAGTTGTTACACCCAAAAATTTGATTAATTACAGCAAGTAATAGCTGAAACACATGAAATGGTTCTAAACAATACACACCAACAAAAGGCACATTAACATGATATGTCACAGGTGCACAACGCATACAACGTAGGTAGACTACAGAGAGTAAGGGATCTTGATCACGAACAACGGCACACAAACCCATGCTCGCACTATTGTGATAACAATTACATATACAGATATTATGGTTTCGACCACAAACATTTTCTATCACTTAGGAAATTAAAAACGTTAAAGAACGACAGAACACAAACACAATCCTTAGACTGGATAAAACAATTTAACGTTGCATTCCCACCGACATGGCCAGAACAACGGAAATTGAAATTCATTAGTAGTTTCCTTGAAGGTGAACCGGCAAGGAGAATGAGACCAACTGCAAGGCAATGTTATCGCTAGAAGCATTTTTGTCAGCACATTGGTCAGACACAACGAAAAGCAGTATTGAAGATCATTTAATTAGTCTGCCAAACTTTGAGAATTCCAAATTTCACACCATAACACAGTTCTTTGAGTACATGGTAGAGAAAAACCAGTATTTAAATGAACCGTACAGCCAATCTGCAATAATACCATTTTGCATTTCAGAGCTTACAAGGTTATTGGAGGTTTCATTACTAACAGGCCAACATAAAGACCACATTTACGCATTTTGGGAACTATTACAACTACCAGAAACACGCCAGTCTGATTATGCTTTTGTCAATAAAAATTCTTGAAGAGAAAACGCAAATCAGCCAAACGAAGGTAATTTTGAACTGTCAAGGATTGTGAATAACAATCGTGAGAAACGCTTTCGCAGCGAAGAAGAAAATTTTGTTTCAGATTACACATAGAGCTACAATGAAACGCAGTAGAGATTAGATTAGATTAATACTTGTTCCATAGATCATGAATACGACACTTCGTAATGATTGGAACGTGTCAGGTTAATGAAAGATGTCTGTACAAGATATTACATTACACAAAATATTGCATGACACTAATGCTTAAGTTAGCTTTTTTTTCCGTCCCTTAATTTATATCTAAAAATTCAGCCAATGAGTAGAAAGAGTTGTCATCCAGAAATTCTTTTAATTTATTTTTAAATGTTGGTTGACTATCTGTGAGGCTTTTGATGCTGTTTGGTAGGTGACCAAAGACTTTTGTGGCAGCATAATTTACACCTTTCTGTGCCAAAGTCAGATTTAATCCTGCATAGTGAAGATCATCCTTTCTCCTGGTGTTATAGCTATGCACACTGCTATTACTTTTGAACTGGGTCGGATTATTAAGAACAAATTTCATAAGTGAATATATATACTGTGAGGTTACTGTGAGGATCCCTAGATCCTTAAAAGATGTCTGCAGGATGACTGTTGGTGGGCTCCAGCAATTATTCTGATTACACGTTTTTGAGCAATGAATACTTTTCTACTCAACGATGAATTACCCCAGAATATGATACCATACGAAAGCAGTGAATGAAAGTAGGCATAGTAAGCTAATTTACTGAGATTCTTATCACCAAAATTTGCAATAACCCTAATAGCATACGTAGCCGAACTCAGACGTTTCAGCAGACCATCAATTTGTTTCTTCCAATGTAACCTCTCATCAATGGACACACCAAAAAATTTTGAAAATTCTACCTTAGCTACAGACTTCTGTTCAAAGTCTATATTTATTACTGGAGTTGTGCCATTTACTGTATGGAACTGTATATACTGTGTTTTACCAAAATTTAAAGAGAGTCCGTTTGCTGAGAACCACTTAATAATTTTGTGAAAAACATCATTTACAATTACATCACTTAGTTCTTGGTTTTTGGACGTTATTACTATACCTGTATCATCAGCATAAAGAACTAACTTTGCATCTTCATCAATATGGAATGGTAAGATATTAATGTATATCAGGAACAGTAAAGGACCTAAGACCGGACCCTGTGGGACCCCATGGTTGATAGCCCCCCCCCCCCCCCAGTTTGAGGAATCAGCTGTTGTATTAACATCACATCAACCACTTATTTCAACCTTCTGCATTCTTCCAGTTAAGTATGAATTAAACCATTTGTGCACTGCCCCCCTCAAACCGTAATGATTTAGCTTATCTAAACAATGCGAGCTTGAATGCACAGCAGCAATGAAGCCAGCCACATAGCACGGGAGAGATACATCACAACCTTCCAAATAGGGCTAATTATCACATGGCTCAGCCTGCAACAAACACACCAGCTTGACTCATTCTACGGCGCCACAGCAAAGACACCAATACATACGAAAACCGCAGTTCCAGAATAATGAGTCACAAGCCATATGGCAGCAGTTATTGTGACAGGCGTAGAGGAAGCGAACAGGAATCACAACGCATATTCTACAACAGTAAGTTTAATCAGTATCACAACAGAATATTTATCGTATGAACGAACCTTATACTAGATTTCATCCGTCACAAAACGCCAACAATCAGTGTTAGAACTATACGGATAATAGAAAACTCACAACATTCCTCGACAGGAAATGACACATCAGAACAGGCATTACTAGAAAAAGCCCCTGGCGCGTTTCTGAACAACGACACAAATAACAAGGTAACAATGTATTATGACTGAACATGCCTACTAAATTCGATGATGTACATGATACACTACTACATGAAAAGCCAGTAGTACAGAAAACCATAGGCCACCCTGTAGTCCACATAAGAGTACAATCACAGGTTATGCCAGCAATAATTGATTCAGGATCACCAATGTCAGTAATTAAGGAAGAAACGTTTATCAGCTGCAATCTGAAGAAGAGCTATACCGTATTCCCATTAAGTAAAACCAAGGTCAAAGGTGCATTTCCAGGGAAAGGAATAGAAGTAAAGAGACAGACACACTTATTGTTTATTCTTGCAGGTAGAACATTTTACACTAATTGTTGGATACTTCCACTATTGACAACAGACGTCATATTAGAAGTACATTTCCTCGTGCAGTATGACGGAAATGTCGATTTTAAACTGTCATATCTAAAACTACATAGTGGAGACGAAGAAATTGTACAGTTATTCCAAAATACGTTATCAACGTAAGAACGAAGCATTAATAGGGTAGAAATTATTCCAGATTCTTCCGACAATGATTGTTGTTTAACAGTATACACAGATGTAAATAATAGCGATATCCCAGAGGCCCATGAATACAATGTAATGGAAACAATTGCACGCAAAGTAGGGAAAGTATGACGAATACCAAAACAGAGCATGCAGAATTATAGACTATTTTTGTGCAGCCTAAAACAGTATTTAATAACATTCCAGGAACTATGACAGGATTTATGTATGAATTCCAGGTAAAACCACACGAAACTTTTAAAGTGAAACATATCCCGTTCCACACTTACAGATGAGGTACAGAACGAATTACAAGCAATGCTTAAACAAGGAATAATTGAAACAGCAGCCAGCCAGTACATAAATTGCATATATATATAAATTGGAAGGAAGGTTTCAAGAGAAGTATAATGCATTGGTTTCACCAAATTTAGGTTTTTAGTTTGATTAGGTACAGATTTGATTCTGTAAAGCTGTACGAGTAGATTGTGCTTTGTAGATAGCGAAACGTTAGATGTTTATCGTGAAGGCGATTTGTGTGGTTGTGTTAAGCACCTCACTGTTTCCTTTTCGTCAAGTCATCAGTTTACGAGTTGCCTGGTATTTCCATCGTCTCTTCAGAGGTCGTACACAACTTTTCATTCTGTATTCGTAATACACATACATCAACACCTCCGATATATTGTTCTACGTATTTATCTCTGCAAAAACTACATCTCAATGCATCAGCACATCAGCACATCAGCCACGTATCCATACCTTTCCAAATGCTGTCATTATTTTCTTCTACAGGTAACAGAGTCAACAGTTCACATGGACACATCGGAATGTAGCTTTGGAATTCTGAAACCCCCAGAAAAAAAATTACAGCCCAAACTACAGTTACAACAGTCGAAAGACATGAAAGAGAGGTAGTAATTGGGCCTAAGTGCGACAAATTCGTAGTCTATTTGCTAAGTTAGTCAGTCTTTACATACAGAAAATAGCAAAGCAAAGGAGAAATTTGGAAAAGAAAGTGAAATTCAGGATCAAGGAATAAAAGCTATAAGGTTGACTGATAACACTGTAATTCCGTCATAGAGGCGAAAGGACTTGGAATATCAACTGAACGTCAACGAAGGTAAAAAGAAGAACAGTGTTATGGAGTCCAGTCGATTAGAATTGGGAGATGCTGAGGGAAATTACATGAAGAAATGAAGCATTAAAAATTAGGGACGAGTTTTGCTATTTAGTCATAAATCTAACACGCAATAGCAAGGAAACCTCCCCTGAAAAGAATAATGCTTTAGTAACATTGTACATGAATTTCACTGTTAGGAAGCCGTTTCTGACAATTATTTCTCACAGTGTAGCATTTTATGGAAGTGAAACTTAGATAGCACAGACAAATGAGTAGCAGCGTTTGAAATGTGATGTTCTAGAAGAATGCCGAATGTGTGACGGATAAATCGAATAACTAATGAAAGGACATTTAATATAATTGGGGAAAAATATACTTATTTCATGATTTAACTAAAAGAGGGTATTGGTACATAGGACACGTCCTAAATATTTGCAAATAGCTAATACAGGGAATGTGTGTGTGTGTGTGTGTGTGTGTGTGTGTGTGTGTGTGTGTGTGTGTGTGTGTGCGTGAGGAAGGAGGGAGGGTCTTAAAATCGAAGGAGGAGATCAGAGGTCAAGTTTACGTGGAAAAGTTTGTATTGATTATTGAAAGATGAAGAGCTTTGTACATGACAGTCTAGCTAGGACAGCGAATCAATCCAGCCTTCGGAGTGAAGACGGCAGCAAAGACAGCAAACAAATGCTCCAAAACTAGCAATTTGGGAGGCTAGTTTCTCATGTCTACGCTAATAACTGAAACTACTGTAGCTCTCTGTTAAAGGTTTCTTCTCCATCTACCGTAATTGCGTCTGACATCTCCCTTGTTTGGTTGTACTAAATAAAAAGTTAAAGGAGTTAATGAAATGTACCAGCCATATTTGATGTACCGCTATAATTACTTTAAAGTGACGAAAGTCATGGAAATCTCCTGATATCATATCGGACCTTCTTGTGTCCGGCGAAGTGCAGCAACCCGACTCCAGTCACTGGAGGTCCCCTCCAAAAATATTCAACTATTTTGCCTCTATAGCTGTCCATAACTGTGATAGTGTTGCTGGTGCAGGATGTTGTGCACTAGCTGAACTCTCTATTAGGTCCCATAAATGTTCGTTGGGATTCATGTCGGGTGATCCAACCCTATTCTTCAAACGAAAAGCGACCAATTGCGGCCCGCTTTATACATCAAACATACAACGTCGTTTGGGAACATGAAGTCCATGAAAGGCTCAAAATGGTCTACAAGTAGTCAATAATCGGTTCAGCTGGACCAGAGGCCTCAGTCCATTCCATGTAAACACAGTCCACAGGATTATGGAACCTCCACCAGCTTGCACAATGCTCTGTTGACAACTCGGGTCCATGGCATCACGGGGTCTGCACCACACTCGGACCCTACCATCAGATTTTACGAACTTAAATCGGGACCCATCTAACCAGGCCATGGTACTTCAGTCGTCTAGTGTGTAACCGATGCGGTCGCTAGCCCAGTAGATGCCCTGGAGGAGATGTCGTGCTGCCAACAAAGGCACTCGCGTCGGTTGTTGCAACTACAGCCCATTAACGCCAACTTCACCAGCACGTTGCTAACGGATACGTTAGTTGTACTTCCACATTGATTTCTGCTGTTATTTCACTCATTGGTGCTTGTCTGTTAGCACCGAGAGTTCTACGCAAATGCGGCTGCTCTCAATCATTAAGTGAAGGCCATCGGCCATTGCGTCGTCCGTGGACAGAGGTAATGCCTCAAAATTTGATATTCTCGGGACGCTCTTCACGCTGTGGATTCGGAATATTGAATTCCTAATGATTTCCGGAATGGAAGGTCCCATGCGTCTAGCTTCAACAACCATTCCTCATTCGAAGTCTGTTAATTCCCATAATGCTGCCATAATAGCACTGGAAACATTTTAACACGGGTCACCTGAGTACAAATGAGAGCTGTGCCAATGCAATGTTCTTTATTTCTTTGTGTACGCTATACTATCACCATCTGTGTACATGCATAACCCACGGCGTCTGTCGCTTCAGTGCAGACAGCGTGCGTAATCAAACATAAAAACACAATAAAAATCTATCAATACACAAGACTGTCTAACGGCAGGAAAAATTATTAGTAATGAAGAAATAAAAGCATGAAGTTGTCGAGATAAAGCTCTGACATTCGTGGTTGAGATATTGTTGAAAAATGGCTCTGAGCACTATGGGACTCAAGTGCTGTGGTCATTAGTCTCCTAGAACTTAGAACTACTTAAACCTAACTAAGCTAAGGACATCACACACATCCATGCCCAAGGCAGGATTCGAACCTGCGACCGTAGCAGTCACACGTTTCCGGACTGCGCGCCTAGAACCCGAGACCACCGCGGCCGGCACAGATATTGTTGAAGATATCAGACTAGAAAGAGACGCATTTTTTCACACGTCTTCCGCAACAAACTGTGTAATGTTGACTGCAAGACGCGAATACTAAGAGATAAGTCTTTTACCAGCGAGGAAGACAGCCAGTAGATAATTTTATCCGTCTTCGTGTCAACAGCGAAGAGCTTGTTCAGAGCTCTGTTTCTTTTCCTTGTAGATGTTGACGTATCTTATTTGGCTGTGATGGATCGGACGTCGGTCAGAGAAGAATGAGCACTGATTTACAACTCCTAGTCTGCCTGCCACTGAAGTCAAACTGAATGTGCTACCAAGCTTCTTAGACGGAAACTTAGTTCACTGTTCTCCTTAAGAAAGCTTGCAAAACAGATATATCGCTGAGTGAGATAATGTGGTTAAGCATACATTGTTCGTCTTTAAGGATGATATGGTTCAATGTAACGCAAGCATTTGCCTGACCTACCATCACAGTGATTTATTCAAGAGAGGATCTGTGCCTTGAAGTTGTACAACGCTTTCCAGCATGTTGAGGAACAAAAGCAGGGTGAGACCAAAAACCAAATTGAATTGGTATGTCTGACTACAAACTTGAGTACACCTATCCATTTTGAAGGTGAATAAACAATATTATCTGGGTTATTTCTCACAATGAGTAAATCTACGTGACTGCACTTTGTAGAAACATTGTTCTGACGTACGTAATATCACTTTCGTGAACTTATTTTCTTATTTTACTTTCATATGTACTATTTTTGTAGTCTCTCCATAGCGCTTGTGAACTGAACATTTCTACAAAGTCATATGGAATTGTTTGCTATCAAAATGGAACCATACTTGCTATGGTTTCGTTGCTTGTATGTGCCGCTTCATATTAAATCAACTGGATCTCCGACTCAAAGCTAAAAAAGGATCTTGAAATATGTCTGCAGAGAACGCGACAAAGGAATTCATTCGTTTTCATACATCTCCTCTTGCGTAGGCCTACAAGGAATGAAAAATCCACAGAAGACCGCGTCGCGGGCAAATATCGTACACCAAAGCTGGAGCGCTGTTATGAAAACATATTGTAAACAGAAACTGAGAAAGATTGCTCGACGAAATGGAAGAACCGTTCTATATCGCGAAACATACGTACGGCTTAAGCAGAGATATGACATACACAGATATTTAGTTATTGCATTTTGGAGTCAAGGAAAATGAATTGTCTATATTGCAATAAACAGATATAAATCGGTGTTTAATATTGGCTGATCCGTGAAATGTGCGCTGCGCCTTTATTCGTGGATGAACCAGCAGAGTTTTTGTGTGTACAAACAGTGCAAATCGGTGGCTCACTAATGAAACAATACATCAATTTTAAAAATGTCAAAGACTGTGCATTGATGTATATAAGCCTGTAACTGCGTCGTATTAAACAAATAACTGAAACCACAGGGTGTACATAAATTCCGGTAACACTTTCAGTTATCTATCGCACAAGAACTAAACATAGTACAGATGTCATACATATAGCATTTTGAAGAGAAACTCTGAAAGTTCTATTTTTCATTCGATATGCGAGCGAACCATGAGTGACCCGGCAGACGTCAATACTGCAATCGAATTGTTGCCATACCCGTCCCAGCATGGCATCGTCGACTGTGGCAGTCGCTTCCCGTATTCTCTACCATCGTAACGAATTTGTTGTGCCAGTGGTTAATGGCCTTCCTTGTTGGTGGCTTCTTACCATACTTGGTTCTGAACATCCGCTGCACAGCTGAAGCTCACTTGTTTTTGTCGAACACACAGAAACCTCGGTTCGCACCTGAACTCGCCATATTTGGGACTAGCGCTGACTAGCGGCAGATTACCAAACTACGCTGTGGCGGTATACATGAAAAAAGAAAAAAAAACCTTGAAGAGTTTCTCTTCAAAATGACATATGTATGTTATATCTGTACAAAGTTTGGTTCTTGTGCAATAAATAATTGAAAGTGTTCGAGGACTTTATATACATCCTGTATTTCGTAGGTGCATCGAGTAGGATACATGCCCTCACTCATACACTGTATTTGCCGTGTTTCGTAGATTCCGATTTCTCATGTCATAAGTAAGTAACCTTCTGGAGTTAGCAGATTTTCAAACCCGCAATATACTGCATCCATGTGAACCTGTCATAAATGTGTTTTGTTCTGATTGGCCGAGAACCGCAGCCCGCACGATATTCGAATTTGACAGCTAGTATACAGTGCTTATTGTTGATTTGTTTGCAGTTTTCACAAGTTGAATGGATTGGGTGTGTCACGGTATTCGAGTAACTGTTTGCATTTCTGAGCGCATGAATACTAATTATTCAGCACCATTGGTACTATATACTTATGGCAATAGTATTTATTTGAGGAAAGGTTCAGGACGTAGAACTGAGTGCAGATTTAGTGCTCCAGAGTTGCAGAGTAAATTTAATTTAATTATTTTCATCGCGAAATGGCACGTGTAAAATTAACCACTGTTAACAAGCGCTCTTCACTTCATTCATTGCAACCCAATGAAATTAGATCACCACTTGATTACACGTTCATTCACACAGTTTAAAGTTATGTCGACCATCACGTTGTCTTATATGTTATGGTACTATAAAAGGTTACACTAACAAAAACTAATCTTCATTACGAAAAGTTACACTGGTTTTTTCTCAGTTTCATATTACGTACATCATGAACTGTTGGTAATATGGTCCGAAGTGAGTTGATCTACAATGTCGAGCTGAAAGCTAGAGCTTTACTCCAAACGTTATTATTCCTATAGCGCCTTTTCGTCACTCTAAGTTTTAGAATTGAACGTATTCTACCAACGGCCTCAAAACACAAGCACTTGAGGCTACTTTCTGCAATTAATTTTCTCGTTGTAAGTCGTATTACAATCAGTTCGTTTTGATAGTATTTCATGATAGAAATGATTAGAATACCGTCGTAAGTAGCATTAGGAAGTCTCCTTTAGATTTTAGTGGCGACTAGTTTGGGACTTGCGTCCATTTTCAAACCAAACTACAGCTGAAAACTCCACTGTTAAAATCCTCTTTAAGAGAGATGTCAGTAACTACCGACCTTTTTCACTGCTGACTTTATCATCCAAAATCTGTGGGAAGGTGAAGTATTCTAGAACAGTATCTCACCTTAGTTACAATGACAACCTCAACAAATAACTGTTTGGGTTTCAGAAGAGTTGCTCTACTGAGTATGCCATTTACCTGTTCACCCACCAAATTTTACAAGCTTTAAACATTAAAATAGCGCTGGCTGGTATTTTCTGTGACCTATCTAAGGCATGTGACTGAGTATCTTCCTTCCTTCCACAGTATTCCTCATGAGTAATTGAAGTATTACGGGTGTGATGGTATAGCCAACCAATGGGTAATATAATACGTAGAAAGAATGCTGGAAGCTGTACTTAGTAATTCAACCAGTATATTCCGAGGACTTAATTTTGACTGGCAGGGAAATCGCGTATGGGATTCCCAAAGGCTCAATCTTAAATACACTATTGTTCCTCACGTATCTAAATGACCTTCTAATACACAAAAAATAGAATTAGTTACTTTTGCAGGTGACAGTAGTATTGTAATCAGTCCAAGGATACATAAACAATCAGAAGGAATGGTAAACAATGTTTATCAAAATATCATCGACTGTTTTTTTTCCTAATGGTCTCACCCACAAGTTTAAAAAGAGACAACATACTCAGTTCTGCACATCTATAGGTGCTACACCACTGGTGAGACTGGTAAGTATAATACAGGGCGGGGAAATAATAAATAGAGTAGAAAATTTAAAATTCTTAGTTGTCCATATCTTTTGGAATTTGAACTGGAAGAAACACATTTTGGAACTCCAAAAACAACTTGATTTATTTCCAGTGGCACTCAGAATCATTGCAAATCTTGAGGAGAGAGTTGACATATTTTGCAAGTTGCGTATTCAGACTACTGATTCACAGTACATTATTCCCACATGATGTTTGCTGGTAATAATCCACTACAGTTCAAAAGAAACAGTGATGTATATAACTAAAATACCAGAAAGAAAAATTCCATTCAGTACTTCACTTTTAAGGTTGTCTCCAGCACAAAAAGGGGTGCACAATCTGTAACTATAAATTTTTGACCACTTGCCCAATGATATCTGTGAAGAGGTGTAATCCACTAAATTACAGGTACATATCATTAACGTCGATATGCAGCAGGATTTTGGAACATATTATGTGAGCGAATATTATGAATTACCTCGAAGAAACCGGTATATTGACAGACAGTCGACATGGATTTGGAGAACATCGTTCTTGAGAAACACAACTAGCTCTGTATTCGCATGAAGTGTTGAGTGCTATTGACAAGGCACTTCAGATCGATTTTGTATTTCTCGATCTCCGGAAGGCTTATGGCACCGTACCACACAAGCGACTTGTAGTGAAATTGCGTGCTTATGGAATATCGTCTAAGTTACGTGACTGGATTCGCCATTTACTGACAGAGAGTTCATAGTTCGTAGAGATTGACGGAAAGTCATCGAGTAAAACAGAAGTGATTTCTGGCGTTCCCCAAGGCAGTGCTGTAGGCCCTTTGCTGTTCTTTATCTATATAAACGATTTGAGAGCCAATTTGAGCAGCCGTCTTAGGTTGTTTGCAGATGACGCTGTCGTTTATCGACAAATAAAGTCATCAGAAGATCAAAACAAATTGCAAAACGATTTAGGAAAGATATCTGAATGGTGTGGAAATATCCAGTTGACCCTAAATAACGAAAAGTGTTCGGTCATCCACATGAGTACTGAAAGGAATCCGTTAAATCTCGATTACACGATAAATTAGTCAAATCTAATGGCCGTAAATTCAACTAAATACCTAGAAATTACAATTACGAACAACTTAAATTGGAAGGAACACATAGAAAATGTTGTGGGGAAGGCTAACCAAAGACTGCGTTTTATTGGAAGGAAACTTAGAAAATGTAACAGATTTACTGAGGAGACTGCCTGAACTACGCTTGTCCGTCCTTTTTAGAATACTGTTGCGTGATCTTCATCAGGTAGGATTGGTGAAGTACATCGAAAAATTTCAAAGAAGGGCAGCACGTTTTGTATTATCGCGAAATATGGGAGAGAGTGTCACTGAAATGATACAGGATTTGGGGTGTTCTTCACTGAAACAAAGGCGTTTTTCGTTGCGACGGAAACTTGTCATGAAATTCGAAAAACCAACTTTATCCTCCGAATGCGGAAAGATTTTGTTGACACCGACCTACTTAGGAAGAAACGATCACCACGATAAAATAAGGGAAATCAGAGCTCGGGTTCTTTCCGCGCGTTACATGAGATTGGAATAATAGAGAATTGTGCAGGTGTTTCGATGAAGCCTCTGCCAAGCACTTAAATGTGATTCGCAGAGTATCCATGGTGATGTAGATGTAGAAAGTAAAATCTGAAAAAAACCGGAATATGTTTCTTCTTCACAAGTCCTATTACATGGAAGAATGTTATTGTCATAGTAAAAGGTGGTGGGTAGGAATTACTAACCCATATCTGCACATTAACAAAATAAAGAAATAAAATAAACTTTAAGTAAGTATGGCATTTAGCCATAGTTTAATTTGCGACGTGAATGTAAAATGTCTCTTCCCAATCACTACAATTTATCGTGCAAAATGATCCATGAACGTGAAAATAACTAACAGCGGATGCTACAATAGTAATTCTAGTACAGCAAGAGTAAGAAGATGATTCCTGTTGCAACAGGATACAATGATTACATACCGTCTTCGTAAGTGACTGAACACAAGCGTGTATTCATACGTGTAACAGCCATAGCGAATAATTCAGATGGTCTTCGAGATACTTTAGAATATTTCTTCGTGCTCTCTGAAAACAAACGTTCTTTGTTGCCTGTTTAAAAGCCGTCTCTATGTTCCATAATCACTCTTGTAAACAAAGAAACTTGTCCTCTTCTCTTGTTCTAGTCTTCTCCTTTTTTTTTTTGGTTTCCCTCAAAAATTTTATTGCTTCCTTTCTCGTACCTCGTAAGCTCAGCTAACTTATTCTACGGAGGAACTCCATAATGTAGTTTTCCGGCGTAGGAATAATGTTTTTCCACATCGTAAGACACACTCAGACCAAAACGGAACATCCTGAGACACATAAGAGGTGAAACGTTTCGAGTACCAGAGCAACCAGAGCAAAATTATGGAAGGACGAAGGAACGTACTTTTGATCACCGGTTGTCCGTAGGCAACGACAAACAGGAGGATCATTAAGTCAATGATGATGATGATGATGTTTGGTTTTGTGGGGCGCTCAACTGCGCGGTCATCAGCGCCCGTACATAGTCCCAATTCTTACACAGTTTAAATAGTTTACTCAGTCCAGTTTAGCCACTGTCACGAATGATAATGATGAATTGATGGGAACAACACAAACACCCAGTCCCCAGGCAGAGAAAAATCCCCAACCCAGCCTGTAATCGAACCCGGAACCCCGTGATCCAGAGGCAGCAAAGCTAGCCACTAGACCACGAGCCGTGAACTCCATGAGTCAATGAAACACTATTAGGAAACCTACCAATTACCTTATAGCTCAGCAGCCGAAATTATTCTTCAAGGGGTTCCAAATACAGATTAGGATTGGTAGTACACCCTTTACGCTTGTACAGGGTGTCTCCAAAGTTGGAGTCTAAATTTAATGTATTGCAGCGTCCGAACCGGCCGGCGTGGCCGATCGGTTCTAGGCGCTACAGTCTGGAACCGCGCTACCGCTACGGTCGCAGGTTCGAATCCTGCCTCGGGCATGGATGTGTGTGATGTCCGTAGGTTAGTTAGGTTTAAGTAGTTCTAAGTTCTAGGGAACTGATGACCTCCGAAGTTAAGTCCCATAGTGCTCAGTGCCATTTGAATCATTTGCAGCGTCCGAAGTAATTAAGATGTTTACAACGCTTTTGGCGTTGAGACACACTATCTACAGAGTCTTTATGCAGTTCAGTCAGTTTCAGCGAGTGCGCCTTGGGTAGCACGAACGACATCCACTCTGTATTCAAACTCTGTGTATATTCCGAACAGAGCGTTGAAAACGCCAACCGTATCCGTTCAGTGTCGGCTTCACTTGTTCCACGTCGGCATGTATTACGCCTCACAGTAATGTTTGTGTCTGCGTAAAATTCCTATACTACGAGCGTATCGACTTCCGTGAAGGAGGGTGGTTCCCACACCAAGTTTGAATGTTTCTTTGAACGTGCGTGCCAGAATTCGTCTGAATAAACCATTCCACACACAGGGCCTTTTCTTTAACCGTTGTCATTACGTTTTTCTCACGAAATCGTGGAAAACATACAAACAAAACTTAGTGAGTTTGTCTGTCACATAAGCCAAACACGAGCGAATGTATTAATTAGTTTGTGTGCTATAACAGGGTATATACGCGGACAAGAGAAAATAATCCCGGATTTTCCTGTATCCTCGTGTTAAAAATATATCTTTTCCTAGGTAAAAGTACATTCTCCCGTGTTAGGGGACAATATACTTTTCCTCGGAGCTGGAAAACTTATCAGTACTTTGGTAAAGGTTATGTACACCGGCATGGAGCTGCCCAGCAGTTTAGGAAAGATATTTGCTGCACAGTGACATGTTACAATGCCTTTTTATCGTATTACGAAAGTACAAATACGAATTCCAACAAATACAGCACGGTAAGCTTCCGAAACACTGAAGTTTCTAAGTGCCTGGTCCTAAGAGCATATGTTTTGAATGAGAGTCAAACGCTCGGTGACTTAAGAAATTCACCGCACATTATCACATATAACATAATTCATCTTGCGTAAAAAGAAATATGCTCTGAGAGCAACGTTTCTCAAACCACTATTCGCAATACCTTCCTAAAACCCATTAAAAATTTTAACAGTCGTGACTTAACACTCATGGAAAGCGGTTTCTTGTTATGAAGTATTGCACAGTCTTCGTTCTAAAGTTTGGGACATATTTTGCTTGTGTGTACACTGTGTTTTGTTGTTGTAAATGGCGCATGTTCTTTGCAACTAAAGTTTTATTAAAATTTTTTTGTTAGAGTCCCGGTATCAGTTCTTACCAGTCAAAAATAGACAAATTTAAGTGAAAACTAAAACAATGACAAATTCCTGAAAGTCAAAAAAATTCCCGGGTTTTTCCGGTGTGAAAAAGCTCCCACGTTTTTCCCGGATTTCACGGAGAGTATACACCCTATATAACACTCTGTAGTTGTAGTGTAAGTTTTGAGACACCCTATATTTCTGACGGCCACCATCACATTCTCAGGCACATACTCAGGCCCTGAACTGAGCATTCACATACTCTCAAATTGTATCATAGCCTCGTCCTCGTAAATGTAACAGATTTCCTGCCATCATACAGACGTATCGCTTTCATTACGCACTCTCTTTGTCGTCACTAACATAGCCTCTATGAGAAAATACAATTGGTACGTATTGTAGCCCCAAACAATGAACTATGTGTGACATTTGAGCAAAATGTCAGCTGCACCAAGCAACATGCATAGGAACTTACTAGGTATACACGTTACCGGTCATAACTTTCAAGGTGAACTGGACTAGCAATGTGGTGAAGTAGCTAAGATACTCAACGGAAAGAAATGAAAGACCAGAATGAATCTGTTACCATACAGTGAAGGGTGTACTGTTTCGAAACTACCTGGAAGGTTTAAACATTGCCTCGGACCGGAGTCGATCTCAGCAGCTTACAATTCGCGGGCAAAGACATTACCAAGCGAACTATCTACGCATGACTCAGACCTCAATTCTGGAAGAACCACTGGCCAACTTTCTTTGTTTCAGCTTTTGCATCATCGTATTTTCCCTACTGGCTGGTTCAGCTGTTGATTCGGTCAAGGTTCAGGACCTTACAATTTCTGTTAATTGCTCACGATAATACGAAGTACGTATACATAAATTTATTTAGACTTTGAATCACCAGCATGGATGATCTCTCATTCTAAAAATCCTTCCGCAACAGACGTATCGCAAACCAATGGCGTATGGGAACGAGAGTTAACTGAAAATCTCGCGCAGCGCGCATGCGTTGTAGCTAACGGCCCTTTTGCAAGTCTATTTGAGGTACTTTCCCGGCTTGATAGACAGCAAGTCTCTGATATCAAATTGATCTTCTGCATTACCACAATACCACTGTGATATGTTATAGACAGTTGTTGGTATGAATCCGGTATTACATCGAATCGACATGTGCTATGGTTTTCGTAGGACCACAGCTTGCGCTGATCACCGTCCAGCGGCAGCGTGCACTGTGGAACTTGCGTCCATAGCACTACTCGGGATATGAACCCGCAGTCGATTGTATATGCCAAGACATACATCTCATCTCGATTAGATGTGGTGTGAACAGACGAAACTACAATCGTCCAGCCACATCTGAGTGCTCTGGAAGATTTTTCGTTTCAGCTGTTGCTGACACTGACTACTATGCCGATCTAGTCGTGTACTTGCTTCACACTGCAATACGTTACACATACTCTCTATGAATTTGAAGAAGTACTATTAAACATCAAGTGATCTTTTTCATACTTACTATACTAAATTCTATGGATAACACAACCACAGCGTTAAAATTTTGAATAATTAACTTCAGGACTTTCGGACATTCAATTTTTTACTTCTACATCTTCATCTATATTTATACTCCGCAAGCCAACCAATGGTGTGTCGCGAAGGGCACATTAGGTGCCACTGTCATTACCTCCCTTTCCTGTTCCAGTCGCGTATGGTTCACGGGAAGAACGACTGCCGGAAAGCGTCCGTGCGCGGTCGAATGTCTCCAATTTTACATTCGTAATCTCCTACTGAGGTGTAAATGGGGGGAAGCAATATATTCGATACCCCATCCAGAAACGCACCCTCTCGAAACCTGGACATCAAGCTACACCGCGATGCAGAGCACGTCTCTTACAGAGTCTGCCACTTGAGTTTGCTAAACATCTCCGTGACGCTACCATACTTACCAAATAAACCTGTGACGAAACGTGCCGCTCTTCTTTGGATCTTCTGTATCTCCTCTGTTAACGCCCGACCAGGTACGGATCCCACACTCAAGTATAGGTCGAACGAGTGTTTTTTAACCACCTCCTTTGTTGATGGTCTACATTTTCTAAGGACTCTCCCAATGAATCTCGACCTGGCACCTACCTTACCAACAATTAATTTTATATGGTCATTCCAATTCAAATCCTTCCGTACAAATACTCCCAGATATTTTACAGAAGTAACTGCTACCAGTGTCTGTTCCGCTATCATATAATCATACAATAAAGGATCCTTCTTTCTATGTATTCGCAATACATTACATTTGTTTATGTTAAGGGTCAGTTGCCATTCCCTGCACCAAGTGCCTATCCGCTGCAGATCTTCCTGCATTTCGCTGCAACTTTCTAATCCTGCACTTCTCTGTGTTCTACAGCATTATCCGCGAATAGCCTCATGGACTTCCGACACTATCTATTAGGTCATTTATATATATTGTGAAAAGCAATGGTCCCATAACACTCCCCTATGGCACGCCAGAGGTTACTTTAACGTCTGTAGAGGTCTCACCATTGAGAATAGCATGCTGTGTTCTGTTTGATAAAACCTCTTCAATCCAGCGACACAGCTGGTCTGATATTCCGTGGCTCTTCCTTTGTTTATTAGGTGACAGTGCGGAACCGTATCGAACGCCTTACGGAAGTCAAGGAAAATGGCATCTACCTTGGAGTCTGTATCTACTATTTTCTGGGTCTCATGAACAAATGAAGCGAGTTTGGTGTCACTTAGGACACAAAACAACCGTGCTGGAATGTGAACTGAAATTTGTAAATGTGTGGTGTCCTATGGGACCAAAGTACTTAGGTCATCGGTCCTTAAGCTTACACACTACTTAATCTAACTTAAACTAACTTACGGTAAGGAAAACACACACATCCACGCCCGAGGGAGGACGCGAACATCCGACGGAGAGAGCCGTGCGGACCGAGACAAGACGCCTGAGACCACGTGGCTACCCCGCGCGGATTGTGAACTGAGTTAGGGAATGTAACCTATTCATCAATATTATCAATTGGATGTATAACGAAGAGGATAGGTTCATATAATCTAATTTTCTGGGATTTTCTCTAATTTCATTGCCACAGGTTTCTGACGTAATTAAAAGTGATTTGGAATATTATTTCGTCGTGTTTTGGTTGTGTTTGTATTTTGGAGACACTGTGAGAGTGAACGGAGGACATACGTAAAGTGAGAGTGTGATATTTTATTAGAACCATGTAAATGTATGCGTGAGGAAGTTGTTGTGCAATAGTCGAATTTGTAACATATGTCCGACTGACATTGAGTTTTACATTTATTAGTAATTTATTTTGTGGAAAGGAATCATATTTTGTTTTCATTAAATCTTACATAGTTTGGGAATTATGAGATTTCTGAACTAAATTACTTATGCCAATTTGATTGGCCAACATTAAAACTTCCACGAATATAGAAGTGCTCGAGATGATCTGATTGGCAGCTTAACGTAATAGCCAATGGGGACTCAGCATTTCCGGCGTGTGTGAGTAGGGTTTTGTGCCTCAGCTATGTGAGTAGAGATAGTCACTAGGGAACCGTCTTCTGGTAAACGCCTATGTTAAACTTCGCTGATCACATTTGTACCAAAACGAAGTAATTCTCGCGCTTGATTGGTCCTCGTGTCGCTGACGCAAAGTGTCTACAGTGTTGAGTATTTTGTGAAAGTTGAGGTTATCAAGTGATTTATTTTTAGGAGATGTTCTCGTCTTCCATAAGCTCCGCATGGCGTGTTTCGTGCACATTATCAGACATTATGGCGATAGTCAGTGACTGTTTAGGACCTTGAAAAAAAAATTATCAAATGGCTCTGAGCACTACGGTACTTAATTTCTGAGGTCATCAGTCCCATAGAACTTAGAACTACTTAAACCTAACTAACCTAAGGACATCACACACATCCATGCCCGAGGCAGGATTCGAACCTGTGACCGCAGTGGTGGCGTGGCTCCAGACTGTGACGCCTAGAACTGCTCGACCACCTCGGCCGGCCAAAATACCAAGAAGAACAAAATATCTTCCGGCTGCTTACAGGTGTGAACTTGTAACGGAGGTAATCATTAACATTGCTTAATGAAGTTGCGATATTACATACGGTCTTCATAGACATTTTCCTTGTTTTAAAGACAATGAATCAACAAAATGGAAATATTTTACATGTTTTCAAACAACTCATGCAAGAATCCCGACCGCTCGATAGTGTTAATAACTTACACTTACCTCCCATGAACTGGAGTGCGTGGTAGGTATTTAGTCGAACTTTCGTCAACGCTCCTTTTGTCGGCTAAGCCAGTATCTACCATCGTAGTGTGAAGGGGCAGAGACCCTGAAGCCCATTTAGGTAGGTGGACTGATTATTTAAAGGGAAGTGAGAGCACAAACCGTCCCGCCGTATTTGGTACAGTTAGGGCCGGGAAAAGATAAGTTAATTGTCAAATGATCTTAAAAAGCAGCAGTGTAAAACTTTTGTTTGGAAGAGCACTCGTGAGCAGATAAAATTTTGACTAGAGCAGTAGAAGTACTTAAACCCAGAGCACATGCTGTGAATAATACACTAGTGGTCATTAAAATTGCTACACCACGAAGATGACGCGCTACAGACGGGAAATTTAACCGACAGGAAGAAGATACTGTGATATGCAAATGATTAGCTTTTCAGAACATTCACACGAGGTTGGCGCCGGTGGTGACACCTACAACGTGCTGAAATTAGGAAAGTTTCCAACCGATTTCTCATACACAAACAGCAGTTGGCTGGTGTTACCTTGTGAAACGTTGTTGTGAGGTCTCGTGTAAGGAGGATAAATGCGTACCATCACGTTTCCGACTTTGATAAAGATCAGATTGTAGCCTATCCCGATTGCGGTTTATCGTATCGCGACATTGCTGCTCGCGTTGGTCGAGATCCAATAACAGTTAGCACAACATGGAATCAGTGGGTTCGGGAGGGTAATACGGAACGCCGTGCTGGATCCCAACGGCATCGTATCACTAACACTCGAGATGACAGGTATCTTATCCGCATGGCTGTAACGGATCGTGCAGCCACGTCTCGATCCCTGAGTCAACAGATGGGGAAGTTTGTAAGACATCAACCATCTGCACGCTCAGTTCGACGACGTTTGCAGCAGCATGGACTATCAGCTCGGAGACCATGGCTGCGGTTACCCTTGACGCTGCATCCCAGCCAGGAGCCCCTGCGATGTTGTCCTCAACGACCAACATGGGTGCACGAATGGCAAAACGTCACTTTTTCGGATGAATCCAGGTTCTATTGACAGCATCATGATGGTCACATCCGTGTTTGGCGACATCGCGGCGAACGCACATTGGAAGCGTGTACTCGTCGTTGCCGTACTGGCGTATCATCCGGCGTGATGGTATGGGGTGCCATTGGTTACACGTCTCGGTCACCTCTTGTTCGCATTGACAGCACTTTGAACAGTGGACGCTACATTTCAGATGTGTTACGACCCGTGGCTCTACCCTTCAATCGATCCCTGTGAAACCCTACATTTCAGCAGGATAATGCACGACCGCATGTTGCAGGTCCTGCACGGGCCTTTCTGGATACAGAACATGTTCGACTGCTGCGTTGGCCAGCACATTATCCAGCTCTCTCACTAACTGAAAACGTCTGGTCAGTGGTGGCCGAGTAACTGGCTCGTCACAATTCGCCAGTCACTACACATTATGAACTTTGGTATCGTGTTGAAGCTGCATGGGCAACTGTACCTGTACACGCCATCCAAGCTCTGTTTGACGCAATGCCCAGGCGTATCAAGGCAGTTATTACGGCCATAGGTGGTTGTTCTGGGTACTGATTTCTCATGATCCATGTACCCAAATTGTGTGAAAATGGAATGACATGTCAGTTCTAGAATAATATATTCGTCCAATGAATACCTGTTTATCATCTGCATTTCTTCTTGGTGTAGAAATTTTAATGACCAGTAGTGTCAACGGAGGGACAAGACACAGTATGCAGAAAGGTCAGCGAACTGCAGGAACGCCGACTGATGGGGCTTGCAGCAGCGAACCGCAGCAGACCAGCAGCAGCAGCAGTTGGCAGCTGTGGAGGTGCTGTGGGGTCCCACAAACTGGAGCTGGCAGCCTCGCTGTAGCATCTCGCGCTGCTGACAACGTGGTCTGCTTCATTTGGTGAATGAGTGTGGAAAGAAACTTTTCAACACGGAGAAAAGTGAAAGGGAGAATTGTGTAGATTTGATGATTCAGTACTTGCAGATGATAATATGAAAGGAAATTTTAGTTTCATTGTGCCTCAGATTAATGACACTGGTTATCCAAAATCAGTATTTGATACTTATGGGTCAATTAATGAGCAAGACACGGTGGATGGTCTTGTGACAGAAATAAAAAGGACGTTACGTTTTGAAGTTGATGAGCAAAATATAAGATCTCAGAGTCAAGAAATAAGTAGGGAACAGACTCCTGGTCTCAATGTTAAATTAGTACCATTTACTGTCACAGAAGTGAAAATTTGAGCCAGCGCTAGATACTGGTGAGCTGAAAGTAAGCACTGAAACCATGTTCCATAACACTATGCAACACATGGAGTGTATTAGCAGTATTATGAGTGGAATGAATAGTAAAATAAGTGGACTGGGTAGCGAAATGAATAGTAAAGTAGGTGGACTGGATAATGAACTGAACAGTAAAATAAATGATGTATAGTAATATGGATACAAAAATAGAGGAAATTGGGTGTGAAGTGGATAGTAAAATAAGTGGATTAGTTTCTGAAATTAACCAGGGGTTCATAAAACAGTCAGAACAGTCTGATAATAAACTGAAAAAATTTAGAGGAAATTCAGGGGAATATGGATAACAGGATTCTGCAAAAAATGAAATACCGCAGCTTAAGGAAAGCGTGAAAGGAAAAAATTGTCATGCGGAACAAGAATGTAAGAATAATATTGTAAGAGCAAACAGTGAGCTAACTATCCACATAAGGCATGCTGTTGAAGGCAGTAAACATCCAGGTGAACTGTTAAGTGCCGACTTGACTAAAGTACAGGCCCAAGTAGATCATGTTGGAAAACAGTGTAATGAGGATCACAGAATTCTTGCTGTTATCTAATCTTATGGGAGAAGCTCATGTTTGGAAAAATTTAGCTGTAGAAAAGTATGACAGCATGGAAAATTTTAAACAGGCTTTACCTTCCTGTACGTTTGTGAATGTAAACTGTTTGGAGGCCAAGTGAGTGCAAGAATAACTGTTTCAGAACCTAACCTGTCAAAATTAAGTACACCAGTCAATGGTAACTTAGAAGAACATGACATTAGAGTAACAAATGCAGAACAGAAAACTACTAATATTACTGGTCATGTAATAATAAATAGTGTTGCATAATCCACTGAAATTATCGATGTTAACCACAGACTGTTTTTGAGATTTTATTTCCATAACAGAGTCAGTCCCAAAGATATCTGGAGTGATTTTAAGGACGTGTTGCCTACGTCGTGGAACGGCAAACGGAAAATAGGCTTTGTGTTACATAAAAGTGTGGGAGAAGCTCATGTCTGGGGAAATTTAGCTGTAGACAAGTATGGCAACATGGAAAGTTTTAGACAGGTTTTCTTTGAGAAACATTGTGGAAAAATATAAAAAAAATGAATATATTAAGTAGCTTTTGGTGACCCGAAAATTTTAACGCAAAGAAAGACACTACTAAGAGGTTTGTGCAGAAGTGGATAACTACTATGTCTTACATGACTACCAAGCTTGAAACAGAATAAAGTATAAGGCGGTTTAGGAAACAGGCTGCACTTTTACTGGCGAAATAAAACAATTTCAGCACCCAGAGAGAACATTAGCTAGTTCATTGGTTACCTGGAAAGGATAAAGAATCTTTCGAAAGAAAAGGAAAATAATAATAGGGATTATAGGGTTCCTACTAGGCACAATGAAGTGCAAGTAAACAGAATAGGTATGCAGAGGTCTAACAATCAGAGGATGATCCAGAGGACGAGGGGGTTTTACTGGAAATAGAAATTATGACAGGAACAGGAATGACAGTTACCTAAATCAGCAATCAGCTGAGAGAGCAGAACAGCATCCAGACAGACGAATGAACGGAACGCTACAGTTAATGACAGAATAGACGATGAGGAAAACTAGCAGCAGTCGGTAAGGGTGCTAGCGTTTGCAGACTGCTAAAACGTAACCTAAATCCATTAGCAAAGCTCTTTGTTAGCCAGAAATCATCTGACCACCATAGTGGTGGTACAGGTACTATAAACATTACAGAGGAAAGGAAAGAAGTGAGAATATTTACTTTTCAGGGAAACGTGGCAGCATTTTGTGAAAGATTACACGAAACTCGAGAATCTAGGACCAGGTTATCAAGGAACAGGAGTTACATGATGAGATTGTGGAGCAGGATCTTAGTCTAACTGAGCACTGCAATACTAAAGAGGATCCTGCAGGGAACTTGGAAGAAAGCACTCCATGTAGGGAAAGTGCAGCAGAGGAGGAAGATACAATGGCAGATGAAGTCTTAGTTAGAATCGAGGAGATTGTGTCTGATAGTGACTGAGCAGTTTCAGAGGTCGTAGAAGGTATAAGTAGAGTGGAAGAAAGCTCAGCGGATAGTCATACAGCTACAGAAGCAGATGAAGCTGGAGGGTATTTTGAAAATTCTGACAACATAGAAGTAAGTATTGAACAATCTGAGAGAATTTTTGGAGAAGTGTTTTGACTTGTCACTAATAAACATAAAAAATAATAATTAAAGTTGCAGCAATTAAACACGAAGAAATAAATATGTGTGTTATTTTCACAGAAGGTATAGGATTCCTGGTCCAGGGGGAGGTTCGAGTCCTCCCTTGGGCATGGGTGTGTGTGTTTGTCCTTAGGATAATTTAGGTTATGTAGTGTGTAAGCTTAGGGACTGATGACCTTAGCAGTTAAGTCCCATAAGATTTCACACACATTTGAACAATTGGTATAGGATTCGACAGACAGGAGGTAGTGCAGGATTTATTGGAAGAACCAAATCCTGAAACTGCTGAAGAATCATCAGGACAACTGATGAAAGGTCTCTGTTGGATTCGTTTCATGTTAATTTCTTAAATCTATTGTCATTTACGGCATAAATTCCTCTCCTAAATTTACTGTGGTGTTTCTGACTATCTGGGAGGAGACTGAGTAGTGGAACGTGTTAATTTACACATAAACAAGAACGATCTGTCACACTACTACACTTTAAAACACAGTTTATATGTCATTCATGTCACACAGTCTCATACGGAACCTACATCCCCTTTCTGTTATATACTATATATGATAAGATACTGTCATCTCCCTTCCCTTCTGTGTGAAAGAATAAATGAGCAAATGTATTTCTAGTTGCATGCTGGATGGTAGCAGACAAGCCTGTCTGCTAGAGAACAGTAGGACCAACGTCGGAACAGGTAGCTACGCTTTCTAAAAGCAAAGAGGTATCTACCCTTAGTATTGTCCTGTCCGTCCCTTGTCATGTTGGTATAGGAAGCTGCCTCTCTGATCATTTCCGTCTTGTATACGGAAGCAGGCTCGGTAGGAGCGCAAGTCAGTCTGTCCGCGGCGAGCGTCTGAAGTGGTAAGGTCTCCGGCTAAGCACGTGTCTGCTAAGTCCGCAGGACAATGGATTTCATAAGTTCAGCCTAACTGAAAATTTAATCACCTTTATATCAGGTTTAGCTCTAAAATATCTAATGTTATCTTACATTGCAACGCACTGTATTTCGAGTGTGAACTTCAGAATATCTTCCAGTAATTGCTTTATCACTACTTTGTGAGTAAAGTGGAACCACGTGTTGATCAGTAACTCTAACTAAGATCATCAATCTTAAATGCGAATGGGCGTGAGATTATAACGTCTCGTCTTAACAATATTTTTCAATGTAGCAACTTTTTGTTCTGTTCAACCCACGTGGGTTGTACTTTGTGAGGCCAGTACCACGTGCTTTTACTATTATTTGACCCATCAGGTTAATAGTAAGACGATAGTAACCAGTTCGAGGTTTTTCTTTTGTAAATTGCTTTTCGATCTAATTTATTTTAATTATCAAAATTATTGAGGAGTGACACTATTTGTGTAAACCAAGTTGACCGCGTGAAGCATGCGGTGTAATCATCAAAGTAGCCCTCAGCTATTCCTTTCGGGAAGATTTCACAGAGAGTTAGTATGAATTTAGTATACCAGTGTGTGGTAATTGCATGACGGACAGGATTGCGCTACGAACGTAACTTCTTTGGGTGAAAATTGAATCGGTTGGTTGTAGTTAATTTCCTCTCACATACGTTTCAACGTTCTTCGTGTGTTAATTATGAATGCAGTGTTGTATGCAGTCTACCAATCTTGGCTCCATATTTGATGTGTTCCGTAAGATTACAAACTCACATTTTCACAATCCTAAATAAGGCACCAGCTTAGTTATGACTCAAGTTTAATATGCTGAAATTTCAATGATCAATGTTAAAATAAATTTCCAAATATAAACTGATTTATTTCTTTTTATTTAAATTCTCTTTTTTTATATATATCACCGGTTTTTCTATGATTATTAAAAGATTATAATTAATGTTAGTCTGGTTGGGAATTTGGTAAGCTAGACTGGATACCTGGTGAAACAGTTAAGCAGTAATGCAAGGTTAACTGCCCCACATAGCTCACAGCTTTTAACCCGCTTTTATTGTCTATCAGCACCGCTTTCATAACAAATTAAAGCAACAACATTACACTGATAATAGAGGTAGTAGTTGTTGTTGAAAAAGTTCCTTGGTTATTTGATAGTGGTTGAGATATATGTGCAGTTTCAAAACTTTTTGTAAATGCAATTCCTAATGGGAAAGAAATAGTTATTATGCCCGTTTCCAGGATAAACATTGAAGTAGATACAGGTAAAAGTAAGAAAGCAATAGCTCGCGTGGTTATGCTACCTGTAAACATTCAAATTTGGCCACTTACCAGAACTGATAATTTTTGGATTAAGTGTGGACATTTGAGTTGGGGCAGATTTTTTGCAAAAATACAAAGGGATGGTTGATTTTGGGAATACCAAATCTGTCATTACCGTAGATGGGAAGCACCTGACTATGCCATTTGCATGAAGAAACCGATATTCGGAAGTTGAGCAATGTGACACACCAGTACGTTGCTGCAGGAAAGAAGAGGCTGTTATGGGGTACAACGAATATGGAAAAAGAAAGGAACGAATGAAATAAAAAACATCAGGACTGGAAAAGATTGAAGGAAATGTAAAGAAGTATGTACAAAAAGATAATACAGACACCAGTAACAAACTCGCCTCAGGGAACGTGCATTCTTTGCAACGTTAGGTGTTTGGCGAACATCAGACATCCGAATTATTGTCAATATTACTTCCTTTTTGTTTTCGTACTTTCAGCCTGTCTCTTCTTCATTCAGAACTTAAGCTGTCGTGTGTTCTTCTTCACTTTCTTGTGTATATTGCGTACACAGTGTTTTGTAGAGATAAGAGTTAACGACAAACAATTTTTGAACAAATTTCAGTACTAAAAAGTGTACTAACATGCTAAATAATCAGTAAAGAATGTGTGAGGAGTATAAGATAAAATTTGTAGAATAAGGTAATGCAAAATATAAAGACCTGCATGATAGAGAGAGATGTTTTTCAGCCCTAACTTTCTTGAGTGAATTCGAGTCCGAAGGGCTTTTTAATGCCTGTTGTTTTGAAATTTAAGTTGGGTAAAGATAAAAACAGTTAAGAATTCCATATTTTTGATTAAAAAAGGTTAGTTTACTTTTCACTGAAAAGTTTTTTTTCTGAAGAATAATTTTTACTGATTAATACTGTAGTGTATTAATGTTACTACTGGATATGTAAAGATACTGAAAACCAGAAAATTGTGTTTTTAAATTTACCGATTATGACAAGAAACTACTGATAGCCTTGGGAGAGCCAGCTCTGACAAAACTCTACCATCTGGTGAGCAAGATGTATGAGACATGCGAAATACCCTCAGACTTCAAGAAGAATATAATTATTCCAATCTCAAAGAAAGCAGGTGTTGACAGATGTGAAAATTACCGAACTATCAGTTAAATAAGTCACGGATGCACAATACTAACGCGAGTTCTTTACAGACGAATGGAAAAACTGGTAGAAGCCGACCTCGGGGAAGATCAGTTTGGATTTCGTAGAAATATTGGAACAAGTGAGACAATACTGACCCTACGACTTATCTTAGAAAATAGATTAAGCAAAGGCAAACCTACGTTTCTAGCATTTGTAGACTTAGAGGAAGTTTTTGGCAATCTTGACTGGAGTCGTCTCTTTCAAATTATGAAGGTGGCAGGGGTAAAATGCAGGGAGCGAAAGGCTATTTACAATTTGTACAGAAACCAGATGGCAGTTATAAGAGTCGAGGGGCATGAAAGGGAAGCAGTGGTTGGAAAGGGAATGAGACAGGGTTGTAGCCTATCCCCGATGGTATTAAATCTGTATATTGAGCAAGCAGTGAAGGAAACAAAAGAAAAAATTGGAGTAGGTATTAAAATCCATGGAGAAGACATTGTAATTCCGTCACAGACAGCAAAGGACTTCGAAGAACAGTTGAACAGAATGGATAGTGTCTTGAAGGGAGGATATAAGATGAACATCAACAAAAGCAAAACGAGAATAATGGAATGTAGTCGAATTATGTCGGGTGATGTTGAGGGTATTAGATTAGGAAATGAGACGCTTAAAGTAGTAAATGAGTTTTGCTATTTGGGGAGCAAAATAACTGATGATGGTCGAAGGAGAGGTGAAATAAAATGTATACTTGCGATGGCAAGGAAAGCGTTTCTGAAGAAGAGAAGTTTCTTAACATCGAGTATAGATTTAAGTGTCAGGAAGACGTTTTTGAAAGTATTTGTAGAAGTGTAGCCATTTATGGAAGTGAAACATGGACGATAAGTAGTTTGGACGAAAAGAGAAGAGAAACTTTCGAAATGTGGTGCTGCAGAAGAGTGCTGAAGATTGGATGGATAGATCACCTAACTAATGAGAAGGTATTGAATAGAATTGGGGAGAAGAGAAGTTTGTGGCACAACTTGACTAGAAGGGACCGCTTGGTAGGAAATGTTCTGAGGCATCAAGGGATCACCAATTTAGTATTGGAGTGCAGCGTGGTGGGTAAAATCGTAGAGGGAGACCAAGAGATGATTGAACTAAACAGATTCAGAAGGATGTAGGTTGCAGTAAGTACTGGAAGATGAAGAAGCTTGCACAAGATAGAGTAGCATGGAGAGTTGCATCAAACCAGTCTCAGGACAGAAGACCTCAACAACAACAACATGACAAGAAACAAGTAGTGTACGTATTTTGAAGAAACGTGTACTATATTCTTCTATGAATGAACCAATATAGTGATTCATCAAGTTACCTGCAATTGAGTCCTGCACGAACTGTGATAAAAGCCCATACAGCAGGGGACTGATGTACTAGGATATGCATTGATAACATGAAATGTGGATTGATAATGGCTACTCACTACCCCAAATCTAGATTTGCGTAATAAAACCGGAAAGAAAACGACGATTGTCTGCTATGCTCTATCATTTGCAAGGCAATGATTGTTTGCTTTAGACATACTGTATTTTGCAGGTACTACCATTATGTAAACCAGATAAGAGAGTCAGTTGTAACTTGCAGATGAGTGGACATTGATGCTTATGAGATACCCAGGTCTCGAATCAGTGTAAGAGTAAACATATAATGAAATTCCCATGTTGTTTCACTAAAAAGTAAGTGCCAAAACAAATTTTTATAGACGCTCTTCACACAAAAAAAGGTGAAAGATAGGAAATGGTTCCCTCACTCAAATTTGTTCTTGGATAGATTATTTTAAGGACGCCTTAGCGGTTTTTGTGAGAAGTTAGTGGAAAATTGCATTTAGGTAAAAGAGAGTACCTCTACATAATGTAGGTTATGTATTATTTAAAAAATCTTTTTTCATGAACTCTCACCATAACGAAATTCAGGAACAGTTTAGATTTGTAATGAAGGACGCACACTTATTGTATTGTACCGTATTGCATAGAACAGGGGACCTAGAAACGACGGAGAGGCTTCGTCCTCGCCGTAGCCCTCATCCGTGGTTCACAACCCCACAACAGGCTACAGGAGACCACTCACCCCACCGCCGCCCCACACCGTACCGAGGGTTCACCTCCCCCTCTCCCCCCCCCCCTCCTCCCCACCCACGGGAACGTCTGACACCAGACGCCAGACGAGTGTAACCCCAATGTTTGCGTGGTAGAATAATGATGGTGTACACGTACGTGTAGAAAATGCTTGCGCAGCAATCGCCGACATAGTGTAACTAAGGCGGAATCAGGGGAACCAAAAGGCATTCGCGGAAGCGGACGGAAAACCGCCTAAAAAAACCATCGACAGACTGGCCAGCATACCGCACCCCGACACTAATCCGCCGGGCGGATTCGTGCTGGCAACCAGCACGCCTTCCTGCATGGAAAACACTTCCATAAGTGCCTTTTCTGTGACGTAATTTAGTAGATATTTTCATTATAAAAATTTATTTTATAATGAAAATTAGAAAGTAAAGTTTTAAGGTGAAGGGAGTTTGAAAAATATCCTGTGGTATTAATTTTTGTCAAATAAACATTTATTTTGTTGAAAAGAATAAAAAAATTGAGTTTTCTGTAAAACTTTTTTGTAACAATTTTTATAAATAATTTCGATGTGTTGCTGTAAATCCGAGGCCTTTGAAAATGTTGACTGGAATACTCTCTTACAAATTCTGAAGGTGGCAGGGTCAAAATACAGGGGACAAAAGGCTGTTTACAATTTGTACAGAAACCAAATGGCAGTTATAAGAGTCGAGGGGCAGGAAAGGGAAGCAGTGGTTGGGAAGGGAGTGAGACCGGGTAGTAGCCTATCCCCGATGTTATTCAATGTGTATATTGAGCAAGCAGTGAAAGAAACAAAAGAAAAATTCGGAGTAGAAGAAATAAAAACTTCGAGGTTCGCCGATGACATTGTAATTCTGTCAGAGACACCAAAGGACCTCGAAGAGTAGCTGAACGAAATTGACAGTGTCTTGAAAGGAGGATATAATACGAACATCAACAGAAGCAAAACGAGGGTAATGGAACATAGTCGAATTAAATCGGGTGCTGCTGAGGGAATTAGATTAGGAAATAAGAGGCTTAAAATAGTAAACGAGTTTTGCTATTTGGGGAGCAAAGTAACTGAGGATAGTCGAAGTAGAGAAGTTATAAAATGTAGACTGACAATGGCAAGGAAAGCGTTTCTGAAGAAGAGAATTTAGTTAACATCGAGTATACATTTAAGTGTCAGAAAGTCGTTCTGAAAGTATTTCTATGGTGTGTAGCCATGTATGGAAGTGTAACGTGGACGATAAATACATTAGGCAAGAAGAGAATAGAAGTTTTCGAATGTGGTGCTACAGAAGAATGCAGAATATTAGATGGGTAGATCACATAACTAACGAGGAGGTATTGAATGGAATTGGAAAAAGAGAAATTTGTGGTACAACTTGACTAGGAGAAGGGATCGGTTGGTTGGGCATATTCTGAGGCATCAAGGGATCACCAATTTAGTATTGGAGGGCAGCTTGGAGGGTAAAAATCGTAGAGGGAGACCAAGAGATGAATATACTAAACAGATTCAGAAGGATGTAGGGTGCAGTAGGTACTGAGAGATGAAGAAACTTGCACAGGATAGAGCATTATGGAGAGCTGCATCACACCAGTCTCAGGGCTGAAGTCCACAACAACAACAAAAGTTCTCTTTATTACTATAACATAGTTAAATGTGTCGTGAATTTTTATTTTTCGACAAGCATTTAGGCAGTCAAAATTTTGTAAAGAATACATGAGTACTTTCTCACTTTGCATACGTCCTCTATTCACCCTCCCGGTTTCTCCAAAACACTAACACAACCAAAACATGTTGAAATAATAATGTTTATTTAGTTACAATTACGTTGTGCTAATAATTTGGTTGCTACATGAGTCTCAAATGTACTTGAAAGTAATTCTCGGTTCATAGGGCGTGTCATAACATAGAAAATTATTACGAGTTGTCGTCTTGCCCTGAAAGCGTAGCTGGCCTTGGAGGCACGAGGAGAGCTGATTCGGTTCCCAAGCTGACACAGCCGACGCTGGCTACTGCGGCGAGCGATCAATGTACTTAACTAACACTGCGTGCAATACGGTAGACACAGCCTCTATGAATCTGAAGAAGTACTATGAAATATCAGTCGATCATTTTCATACTTAGTATAGCAAATTCTATGGATAACACAACCATATTGCTAAAATTTCTAATCAATAACTTCAGTACTTTCGGAGATATAATTTCTTACTTAAAGTACATAATAAACTTGCTGGCATTGTGAACTGAGTTACGGAATAAAACGTATTCATCAATAGTACCACTGGAAACTACAACGAATAGCATAGGTTCATATAACCCAATTTTCTGAAATTTTCTTTAGTTCAATTGCCACAGATTTCTGATGTAATTAAAGTGCTTTGGAAAATTATTATTTCAACATGTTTTGGTTGTGTTAGTGTTTTGGAGAAACCGGGAGGGTGAATAGAGGACGTATGCAAAGTGAGAAAGTGATAGTTAATTAGAACTATGTAAAGTTAAGCCTGAGAAATTTGACGTGCACTAGGGGAATGTGTGACGTACGTCCGAGTGAGCTTGATTTTGTCAAAGGCAGAAGGCGCGTTGAGTATTACATTTATTAGTAATTTATTTTTTATAAAGGAATTATACATTATTTTCGGGGTGGCGGAGCGGTTCCAGGCGCTACAGTCTGGAACCGAGCGACCGCTACGGTCACAGGTTCGAATCCTGCCTCGGGCATGGATATGTGTGATGTTCTTTCGTTAGTTAAGTTTAAGTAGTTCGAAGTTCTAGGGGACTGATGACCTAAGAAGTTAAGTCCCATAGTGCTGAGAGCCAATTATATTTTTTTCATTAAATTTTATTTGGTTTTGACATTATGAGGTTTTTTGTCTAAATTACCTGTGCTAATCCGACTGTCTGACATTTTAAACAGTACAGAAGTATATAAGTGCTCGAGATTATCTAATTGGCTGCTTAAGATATTAACCAATGGGAATTCAGCATTTCCCGCGTGTTTGAGTGTTGCTTTGTGCCTCAGCTCTGTGAGTCGAGATAGTCGCTCGGGGGTTATGTTCCGGTAAACACGTATGACAAAACACGCTGATCAAATTTGTACAAAATGAATAAATTGCGCGTTTGATCGGTTCTCGTATCGCTGACGAAAAGCGACTTCAGCGATGAGAATTCTGTGGAAGTTAAGCTGTGAGAGTGGTTTATTTCAGAAGATATTCTCGTCTGAAAATTTCTCAAGTCGTCCATAAAGAGACAACTGACAATGAAATCATTACTTGATGCATACCATCAGATTCTCTTGAAGTACAACATTCCATATTCCAGTAGGTGTTCCACTGAGACTTCCAACGATTCTTCTGCCCTTCCAGATAACGTCGACTGGTTAGTCAAGGCTGGCTGTGATCATGAGTGGTCGACACTGTATTGACCTCAGTGCGAGTGTGATGCACTGCTGGGGAAGAGACATGGTCTTCAGGAGAATCTCCCATACGTATTTGAAGGTTGGAGCTGGGCCTCGCTAACGACTGTATTATCGATACGTACTGCCGACTTTGGTGTGGTACTGCAGTCTCTGTGTGTATACCATGTGCTTCAGAAGTCGGATCTGGTAGGCCCTAAATCGATCCTGACACAATAAAAAGAAATTTATGGTGATTTTTGGGGTTAGATGGAAATCTATATGTAGTCTCATCAGAAATAAAGGTAATACAGTTTCGATGAAGCCAATAAAACAATGAAAATTACCATAATAGTAGGATAAGAATACATGATCTAAGTTATGGGTCTTACGGATTCGATACACCCCAGTACGCCCAGTTTACTTACAGAACTGCCATATGCAAAACAGCTTCAAAATCATGATAAAAGATCAATTAGTGTGTTAAATATATGAAGTTAAATATCTATGCTAGAAAAAGTTTAAAAGGGATACAAATTATATTCAGTATTTGTTGAAAGTTGACATTTTCTTTCGTTGTGAAACACTGGATGAATAAATTCTGGGTAATGTGCGCTAAGTTTTAAATAAAATGCTAGTTTTCCACGTATCACGTTAAAGTCATGTTGGAGCATACATCGGAGATGTTCCGGTTTCTCCACTTGCCACTTCGTTTTCTAGCGTCCACACATCCACTCACTATCTCCAGATGACAAAATGACAGTACGTAAACTCAAATAGCAAAAGTAACTACACACGAGAAAATAAATTGATAAATAAACCCTTAAGAAGAGGAATACCGACACGCAAAACAAAAACCCTGTGAACTTAAGCACCAACCTAAAGGTAAGCGATAAATCTTTTTCCTTTCATCATTTTCTGGGCGGACTCAGAGAAAGAATAAATGTTGGATAGTATGTTGAAAGTTTTTAGGAAGTCGTTAAGAGCTGTCATTCGCAAACACTGGTTGAGTACAGTCTGGCTCGTTTGAGCACCGCGAGTTACATTGTCCGAAGATATGTACACAGTTTCGAACTACACTGAAGAGGGAAAGAAACTGGTAAACATGGCTAATATTATGTAGGGCCGCCGCGAGCACGCAGAAGTGCCGCAACACGATGTGGCGTGGCTCGAATAATGTCTGAAGTAGTGATGGAGGGAAGTGACACCATCAGTCCTACAGGGCTGTCGATCAATCCGTAAGAATAAAAGGGGGTGGAGATCTCTTCTGAGCGGCACGTTGCAAGCGTCCCAAGGACGCTCAATAATGTTCATGTCTGAGAAGTTTGGTGGCCAGCGTAAGTGTTTAAATTCAGAAGAGTTTTCCTGGAGCCACTCTGCACCAATCCTGGATGTGAGGGGTGTCGCATTGTCCATCGAAATGCACAATGGGAATGAATCGATGCAGGCGACCAGATAGGATGCTTACGTACGTATCACGTGTCAGAGCCGCATCTAGACGTATCAGGAGTCCCACATCTCTCCAACAGAACGTACCTCACACCATTACAGAGCCTCCACCAACTTGAACAGTCCGCTGCTGACATGCATGGTCCAGGGATTCATGAGGTTGTCTCCATGCCGCTACATGACCATCCACTCGGTACAATTTGAAACGAAACTCATCCGACCAGGCAACATTATTCCAGTCATCAGCAGTCCAATATCGGTGTTGACGGACTCAGGCGAGGCGTAAAACTTAGTGTCGTGCAGTCATCAAGGGTAAACGAGTGGGCCTTCATCCCCGAAAGCCCATATCGATGATGTTTTGTTGAATGGTTGGCACGCTGATACTTGTTGATGAGCCAACATTTAAATCTGTAGCAATTCTGTGGAAGGGTGGCACTTGTGTCACGTTGAAGGATTCTCTTCAGGCGTCGTTGGTCCCGATCTTACTGGATCTTTTTTGTGGCCGCAGCGATGTAGGAGATTTGGTGTTTTACCGAATTCTTGATATTCACGGTAACTTGTGACATGGTCGTACGGCAAAATCCCCGCTTCTTCGCTACCTCGGAGATGCTGTGTGCCATCGCACGTGCGCCGATTATAATACGACGTTCAACGTCACTTAAATTTTGAAAACCTACCATTGTAGCAGCAGTAACAACTGCGCCAAAGACCTGTTGTCTTAACATCGGCGTTGCCGACCACAGCGCCGTATTGTACCTGTTTACACATTTCTGTATTTGAATATGCAAGCCTACACCAGAGTCTTTGGCGCTTCCTTGTATGATACTTATCTTACTATGTTAAACTGTTAACTTTAGCTCATACTTGTTAATGAGTTTTTTTTTTAAGTGGGCGTATAAGAAATAATGAAAATCAAATATTGTTGCCCTGGAAGCCGTTATGTAGTCAACGAACTACTGGAACCGTGAACCATGAGGCATGAACCGCATGAGGCACTTTGTGATATACAGTGAGGTGACAAAAGTCATAAGATGCCTCCTAATATCGTGTCGGACCTCTCGCTCAGTAGTGCAGCACCTCGACGTGGCATGGACTCAAGAAATCTTTGTAAGTCTCCTGCAGAAACACTGAGCCATGCCGCCTGTACAGCCGTCAATAACTGCAAAAGTGTTACGGGTGCAGGTTGTTTTGCACGAACTGACATCTAGATTATGTACCAGAAATGTTCTATGGGAACCATGTCGAGTGATCTGGGTGAATAAACCATTCGCCCGAATTGTCCAGAATATTCTTAAAACCAGTTACGAACAATTGCGGCCCAGAGACATGACATCGATGATTGGGAAGATGAAGTGTATGAAAAGGCTGCTAACCGAACATAGCCGCTTCCAGTCAAAGATCAATTCAATCCGCCCTGAGGGTCCAGTCCATTCCACGTAAACGCAACCAACAGCATTATAGACACACCTCCAGCTTGCACAGCGCGTCGTTGACAACTTGTGTCCACGAGTTCGTGGGGTCTGCACCACATTCGAACTCTACCGTCATCTCTTACCAATGAAGTCGAGACTCATTTGACCACGGTTTTCGAGCCGTCTAGGGTCCAACCGACAGGGCCACGAACCCAAGAGAGACGCTGCAAGCGTTGTCGCGCTGTTAGGAAAGCTACTAGTGTTGGTCGTCTGCTGCCATAACCCACTGTTGACTGGCGGCTCCGTGGAGTGCTGCGTGCACAACGACCACTGGTAGCAGTTACTTCTGTAGAGTATCTGGGGGAGTGCGTGCGGAACGATTTGAAGTGGAATGATCATATAAATTTAATTGTTGGTAAGGCGGGTGTCAGGTTGAGATTCATTGAAAGAGTCCTTAGAAAATGTAGTCCATCAACAAAGGAGGTGAAACTTCGTGGCAGATTAAAACTGTGTGCCCGACCGAGACTCGAACTCGGGACCTTTGCCTTTCGCGGGCAAGTGCTCTACCAACTGAGCTACCGAAGCACGACTCACGTCCGGTACTCACAGCTTTACTTCTGCACACAGTTTTAATCTGCCACGAAGTTTCATATCAGCGCACACTCCGCTGCAGAGTGAAAATCTCATTCTGGAAACAAAGGAGGTGGTTTGCAAAACACTCGTTCGACCTATACTTGAGTATTGCTCATCAGTGTGGGATCTGTACCTGGTCGGGTTGGCGGAGGAGATAGAGAAGATCCAAAGAAGAGCGGCGCGCTTCGTCACAGGGTTATTTGATAAGCGAGATAGCGTCACGGAGATGTTTAGCAAACTGAAGTGGCAGACTCTTCAAGAGAGGCGCCCTGCACCGCGGTATAGCTTGCCGTCCAGGTTTCGAGAGGGTGCGTTTCTGGATGAGGTATAGAATATATTGCTTCCCTCTAACTTATACCTCCCGAGGAGATCACGAGTGTAAAATTAGAGAGAATCGAGCGCGCACGGAGGCTTTCCGGCAGTCGTTCTTTCCGCGAACCATACGCGAGTGGAACAGGAAAGGGAGGTAACGACAGTGGCACGTAAAGTGCCCTCCGCCACACACCGTTGAGTGGCTCTCGCAGTATAAATGTAGATGTAAATATGTTAAAAATTAAGAGGAAGGTTAACGTTCGCCGTAATATTGATGGTTTATTGATAGCAAAATCGATTTTCAATCACATACTGATCATCTTCAGTGCTGTGGCGTACAAATTAAACTCACAGGCACTGGTATCAAGCACTGAAGATGATAACTATGTGATTGAAAATCGATTTTCCTATCAATAAACCATCAATACTACGGCCAACGCTGCCCTTCCATTTAATTTAATATAACCCATTGTCTTAACGGATATGTGGGTCGTACGTCCCACATTGATTTCTGCTGTCATTTCAAGCAGCGTTGCTTGTCCGTTAACGCCGACAGCTCTACGCAAACCTGCTGCTCGTGGTCGTTAAATGAAGGCCGTCGGTCATTGGGTCGTCCGTGGTCAGAGGTAACGCCTGAAATTTGGTATTTTCGGCACACTCTTGACATTGCGGATCTTAGAATATTGAATTCCGTAACGATTTCTGACACGATATATGACATGCGCCTAGCTCCAGCTACCACTCCAAGTTAGAAGTTGTCAGTTGCCATCGTATGACCTAGCGACGTGGGAAACGTTTTCATATGGATAACCTGAATACAAATGACATATCCACCAATGCACTGCCCTTTTAAACCTTATGAACGAGATAATACCGCGATCTGTACATGTGCATATCACTATCCCATGTGTTTTATCGCTTCGGCGTAGGTTCTGTAAGAAGGCATGGATAAGTACTTCGCCATAGACGCTCTGTTGTAGTCGGTGGTTGGTTCACTACGGAGGAAACACTGTCGCTTAAGCGTAGCCCGCCTCCTGTCTGCGCCATTACACCGGAACTGTTTCCCCGGAGACTCAGTCGCGGGGCGGGCGCCGAGATTCGGGCGGCGCGGCGCAGCGACAAACAATTAAGTGTTTATCCGTGTAGTTAGCGGCCCAAGTTCTGGCGTGGCGCCGCCTGCTGAGTGCTGCGGGACGGACATTAGGGGCGCTTCTCCGGGGCGATTAGGCGGTCGCTTAACGGCGATAGTCCGTGGGCAGAGGCGGCGGGAGAGAGCAGCTACAGTGGCAGCCCTGGAAGGCTCACTCTCCACTGCTGGTGCACGCCGGTGGTGGGAGCTGAGGCCGCGGCGATGATTCATGCGTGTGGTAGACTCTTCCACGCTATACTGCTGCTGTTTTTTGAATTGCATCGTTGTTGATTTTGGAGATTTCCTGTACACAAATGTTTGTTATCAGTCAAATACAAGGCTCGTTTGATTCTCGAAAGTGGAGAATTATCCACTACTGACTTTCTGGATCTTTCGCAGCTTCACCAGAGCCCCCCGTTGGTCTCCACTTTTCAGGATTCCGGCAGGCCCTTCATAGCTACCGTAGCGCTCTCTGGGCACACACAGACCCCACTGTACTTCGCCCACACGGGCACTCCCCTACTGCACGCCGTTGCCAGTCTCCCACACGTGGACGGGGGACTCATGTTACGATAGACAGCGAAAAATCAGAGTAGTTTATAATAGACAGAGCGGTTCGGCAAGGAGGTCTGCTCTCACCAGTGTCTTGAATATAGTCTTGGACAACATCATACGGGAGGTTCGCCATGAGTGAACAACTAATGATGTGAAGATCGTAGCACATGCAGATTTGATGATTTGGGAAGAAAATAACCACATACTGGAGGAACAACAAAATACCTATCAGAGAGGGACAGAAGAAGCAGGCATGGAAATAAGCTTAACAAAAAGCGAAGTAATGAAAATCAGCGAGTAAAACGATTAAATGATACAGGTTGCAATGGCAAAATTGTAGAAGAGCTAGATGCTTTCAATTATCTAGTAACTAAATTAGCCAAGGAAGGAAATGTGGTGTCACCGCCAGACACCACACTTGCTAGGTGGTAGCCTTTAAATCGGCCGCGGTCCTGTAGTATACGTCGGACCCGCGTGTCGCCACTATCAATGATTGCAGACCAAGCGCCGCCACACGGCAGGTCTAGAGAGACTTCTTAGCACTCGCCCAGTTGTACAGCTGACTTTGCTAGCGATGGTTCACTGACTTCTACGCTCTCATTTGCCGAGACGATAGTTAGCATAGCCTTCAGCTACGTTATTTGCTACTACCTAGCAAGGCGCCAGTATCCGTACTATTGATATTGTGAATCATGTACCATAGAGAGCGACGTTCGTCATTAATGGATTAAAGTTAAGTATTCCACCAGCTACGTCCGTTTATGTCAATTCTAATTCCCTTCTCATGTTCCAGACCTCACGTCAGCCTGCGTGAGCTGAGACGCGTGCATTTCGGCCTCCTTTAGAAATACGAGGTTGGCTCTCCTGCCAACCACAACAGGAAACATTAAAGAAGATGTTTCGGGCCGGCCGGAGTGGCCGAACAGTTCTAGACGCTACAGCCTGGAACCGGGCAACCGCTACGTTCGCAGGATAGAATCCTGCCTCGGGCATGGATGCGTGTGATGTCCTTAGGTTAGTTAGGTTTAAGTAATTCTACGTTCTAGGGGATTAATGACCTCAGAAGTTAAGTGACATAGTGCTCAGAGCCATTTGAACCATTTTTTTATCTTTCGGAGATAATAAAAAACTGTTCAACATTATTATTTTGCATGAAACACAATTAGGATTTAGAAAATATCTGGCAAAACAAAGATAGTGATGTACAAGTTATATTATCTGCCAGATTTGGCCTGTCGATTAGAATGTCGAACTTCAAGAAAAAAAAAAAAAAGATCTCACCGGATTACAAGCATTAGAGATGCGCTTACTGCGGGTGATACTTGTTAAGATGAGAAGAGACAGGATAAGAAACGAAACAATAAGAAACACTCCGCAGATCAAGCAGAGGATGTGGCTGAAATGATTTGGCCACATTAAAGGAATGGTACCATAAGACTCTCAAGAACAGCTTTAGAATGGACGAAATCCGGACGAAGACCAATCGGGAGACCACGAACTTGATGCAGAGAGCAGAGAACAGGTGAAGGATGATGTGAACCGAAGAGGACTGCAATGTGAGGAGATGCTAAATGATAGACTGTGGGAGAAAAGAGAGCTTTCTAAGAGATTCTGTGAACGGCCTGCATAAGCAGAAACATTTAATGAGGAAGAAGAAGATTTGTCAAATGTTTTAACGAAGCGAAAACAAGACTCCCTATAAATTATGCAACCATAACATTTTAATTTACTGCTTCTTTAAAACAAACCCTATTCGCAGAACATTTTTCCAGACGCTGAATGTACCTGCAGAGTTATACCGTTTTACGACACGTAGTTCAGAATATATGGCTCACAAACATTGAGATGCGTGAAAAACTAGATCTTCTTTAAACGTATTTCAGTTTTACCCAGACTATCGTTAAAGTGTGTTTGGTAATGAGAGCGACTTTCTACAAAGTTCAAACATTACTAAAGAACTTATTCTAGGTTTCAGCCGACAGAGTAACGACAGGAAAATAATTTATCCCTTGTTAAATGTTTCTTGTTCTTGTGGTAAAATTTCATCAACAAGCTTCACGATTTAGTTTATTATTTATTTACTACTAACTCTATTCGCTACCAATTGTTCATTTAAACACCTCTGCTATACTTAAATCTAAAACAAACTGTTTGGAAATATCAATCATTTCTCTGTTATGTACAGCCGTGCTCAAAAGTATCCGAACGACCTGAATTGCATTTAGCCAGATTCGCATGCAACCCGCATAACGCAGCTGTCTAGCAGGTCCTCTAATCGCTCGTCTCTACAGTTGTTTGACTATTGAAAATGGTTCCAATAAGTCACCACTGGAAAACTCTGCTCTGTATCGCAATAACTCAAGACGCAAAATAATACCAAGGTACTACAAATATCAGGGAACACCTTATCACAGATAAGACTGTCCTTAAAGCCTGTCATCTCACATTTATTACAATAAATGACACACTTGAAATGTTACCACTCTCATTATTTCGTCAGACAGGTAATGCACGTAGTAGTTTTTGTTGTTATTGTTTTCAGTCCTGAGACTGGTTTGATGCAGATCTCCATGTTACTCTATCCTGTGCAAGCTCCTTCATCTCCCAGTACCTACCGCAACCTACATCATTCTGAATCTGTTTAGAGTATTCATGTCTTGGTCTCCTTCTACGATTTTTACCTTCCACGCTGCCCTCCAATACCATGTTGGTGATCCCTTGATGCCTCAGAACATCTCCTACCAACCGATCCCCTCTTCTAGACAAGGTGTACCACAAACTCCTCTTCTCCTCACTTCTATTCAATTTCTCCTCATTAGTTATGTGATCTAACCATCAAATATTCAGCATTCTTCTGTAGTACCACATTTCAAAAGCTTCTATTCTCTTCTTGTCCAACCTATTTATCGTCCACGTTTCACTTCCATACATGGCTACAATCCATACAAATACACTCAGAAACTACTTCCTGACACTTAAATCTATACCCGATGTTATTTCCGTTCTTCAGAAACGCTTTCCTTGCCGTTGCCAGTCTACATTTTATATCCTCTCTACTTCGACCATCATCAGTTATTTTGCTCCCCAAATAGCAAAACTCGTTTACTACTTTAAGCCTATTATTTCCTAATCTAATTCCCTCAGCATCACCCGACTTAATTCGACTACATTCCATTATCCTCGTTTTGCTTTTGTTGATGTTCATCTTATATCCTCGTTTTAAGACACTGTCCACTCCGTTGAACTACTCTTCCAAGTACTTTGGTATCTCTGACAGAATTACAATGTCATCAGCGAACCTCAACGTTTTTACTTCTTCTTCATGGACTTCAATTCCTACTCCGAATTTTTCTTTTGTTTCCTTTACTGCTTCCTCAGTATACAGATTGAATAACATCGGGGACAGGCCACAACCCTGTCTCACTCCCTTACCAACCACTGCTTCCCTTTCATGCCCCTCGACTCTTATAACTGCCATCTGGTTTCTGTACAAAGTGTAAATAGCCTTTCGCTCCCTGTATTTTACCCCTGATATCTTTAGAATTTGAGAGACAGTATTCCAGTCAACACTGTCAAAATCTTTCTACAAATGTTAGAAATATAGGTTTGCCTTCCCTTAATCTATTTTCTAAGATAAGTCGTAGTGTCAGTATTGCCTCACGTGTTCCAACATTTCTGCGGAATCCTAACTGATCTTCGCCGAGGTAGCTTCTACCAGTTTTTCCATCCGTCTGTAAAGAATTCGCGTTAGTATTTTGTAGCTTTGACTTATTAAACTGATAGTTCGGTAATTTTCAAATCTGTCAACCCCTGCTTTCTTTGGGATTGGAATTATTATATTCTTCTTCAAATCTGAGGGTATTTCGTCTGTCTCATACATCTTGCTCACCATATGGTAGAGTTTTGTCAGGACTGGCTCTCCCAAGGCCGTCAGTAGTTCCAATTGAATGTTGTCTACTACCTGTGCCTTGTTTCGACTCAGGTCTTTCAGTGCTCTGTCAAACTCATCACGCAGTATCGTATCTCCCATTTCATCCTCATCTACATCCTCTTCCATTTCCATAATATTGTCCTCAAGTACATCGCCCTTGTATAAACCTTCTATATACTCCTTCCACCTTTCTGCCATCCCTTCTTTGCTTAGAACTGGGTTTCCATCTGAGCTCTTGATATTCATACAAGTGGCTCTCTTTCTCCAAAGGTCTCTTTAATTTTTCTGTAGGCATTATCTATCTTACCCCTGGTGAGATAAGCCACTACAACCTTACATTTGTCCGCTAGCCATCCCTGCTTAGCCATTTTGCACTTCCTGTCGATCTCGTTTTTGAGACGTTTGTATTCCCTTTGCCCTGCTTCATTTACTGAGTTTTTATATTTTCTCCTTTCTTCAATTAAATTCAATATTTGTTCTCTTACTCACGGTTTTCTACTAACTCTTGTCTTTTTACCGACTTGATCCTCTGCTGCCGTCACTACTTCATTCCTCAGAGCTACCCATACTTCTTGTACTGTATTTCTTCCCCCCATTCCTGCCAATTGTTCCCTTATGCTCTCCCTGAAACTCTGTACAACCTCTGGTTTGGCCAGTTTATCCAGATCCCATCTCCAGAAATTCCCACCTTTTTGCAGTTTCTTAAGTTTTAATCTACAGTTCATAACCAATAGATTGTGGTCAGAATCCACATTTGCCCATGGAAATGTCTTACAATTTAAAACCTGGTTCCTAAATCTCTGTCTTACCATTTTATAATATATCTTAAACCTGTCAGTGTTTCCAGGCTTCTTCCATGTGTACAACCTTCTTTTATGATTCTTGAACCAAGTGTTAGCTGTGATTAAGTTATGCTCTGTGGAAAATTCTACCAGACGGCTTCCTCTTTCATTTCTTACCCCCAATCCCTATTCACCTATTACGTTTCCTTCTCTACCTTTTCCTATTGCCGAATTCCAGTCATCCATGACTATTAAATTTTCGTCTCCCTTCACTATCTGAATAATTTCTTTTATAACTTTATACATTTCTTCAATTTCTTCGTCATCTGCAGAGCTAGTTGGCAAATAAACTTGTACTACTGTAGTAGGTGTGGGCTTCTTGTCTATCGTGGCCACAATAATGCGTTCACTATGCTGTTGGTAGTAGCTTACACGTACTCCTATTTTTTTATTCATTATTAAACCTACTCCTGCATTACCCCTATTTGATTTTGTATTTATAAACCTGTATTCACCTGACCAAAAGTCTTGCTCCTCCTGCCTCCGAACTTCGCTAATTCCCACTACATCTAACTTTAACTTATCCATTTCCTTTTTAAATTTTCTAACCTACCTGCCCGATTAAGGGATCTGACATTCCACGCTCCGAACCGTAGAACGCCAGTTTTCTTTCTCCTGATAACGACGTCATCTTGAGTAGTCCCCACGCGGAGATCCGAATGACGGACTATTTTACCTCCGGAATATTTTACCCAAGAGGACGCCATCATCATTTAATCATACAGTAAAGCTGCGTGCCCTTCGGAAAAATTGCGGCTGTAGTTTTCCCTTGCTTTCAGCCGTTCTCAGTACCAGCACAGCAAGGCTGTTTTGGTTAGTGTTGCAAGGTTAGATCAGTCAATCATCCAGACTGTTGCCCCTGCAACTACTGAAAAGGCTGCTGCACCTCTTCAGGAACCTCACGTTTGTCTGGTCTCTTAACAGATACCCCTCCGTTGTGGTTGCACCTACGGTACGGCCATCTGTATCGCTGAGGCACGCAAGCCCCCCCACCAACGGCAAGGTTCATGGTTCACGGGGGTAGTATTAATTTCGTCGTTTTCTTGATTTCCTCTTCAAAGTAACAGACCGTACATATTATTTAAGATAAAATGACATAAAAAATTTAAGCTATTCACTAGCAGCTAGTTGAGAATATGTATGAACTACAAATGAAACGACGAACCGTCTCGTTTTGCATATGCATTCAACCCAGGTCATGCAGACTAAGCAAAGATCTCGTGACTGACGGAAACTAACAGCCATTCCTGATTCGGCATACTGAGAGTGATATACCTCGATTTTAGACAGTATCAGTGTGCAAATATCAAGTTCGAATTAAATAACGTAAACATTTTTAATGGACGCGAATTCCTACCCAGCATCTAATGTCCTTGTTAACGAACTACGAGAGCTGTTAAATATTGCTTCATTACAAGTAACGTACTTGAAATGCCGTGAGGTAAAGCTTTGTGTTGGACAGGCATTCGAACTCAGAACCTGATCGGATTGTAATCGAAGCACAAGCAACAGTGACATATCGCATTTTCACGGCAGCAGCTAGATGTCTTAACCGAAATGACGAGAGAAAACATCATTTTTTTTCTTCCCAGAACTCCAACCTGGCACCTGTTGCTGTTATATTCTAGAGAAAAAAAAAGTTAAATATGGGTTTGTTCCTGACAATACAGATCGACTACAATTTGTTGTTTGTTCAAAAGTGAAGATTCATCATTATCTGCACATACAGTGTGGGAATGTCTTCCAATGCTGGCCTGGCCCTAACGTTTTCAGTATGTATTAAGAAGCTCTACCATGAGAACACCTATCTGCTAGTCGATAATAGTTTTGGTTTGTAATTTATTTTCATGCGTTGTCAACACTAACGATATCTGACGTTTTTGTCGCCCAGTGAGACACAGAACTATTTGCGAAATCACTGTAAGTTCAAGGATGTTATTCCGAGCTGCTGGTGGAAAAAATTCTAGAATATAACAGCGATAGGTGCCAGGTTGGAGTCCTGGGAATAAAAAAAAAATGATGTTTCGTCTCGTCATTTCGGTTATAACATCTAGCTGCTGCCGAGAAAATCCGATATGTCACAGTTGCTTGTGCTTCGGTAACAATCCGATTAGGTTCTGGGTTCGAATGCGTGTCCTACACAAAGTTTTACCTCACGGCATTTCAAGTAAGTTCTTGTGATGAAGCAATATTTAACATCTCTCGTAGTTCGGTAACAAGGACAATAGATGCTGGTTAGGAATTCGTGTCCGTTAAAAATGTTTACGTTATTTAATTTAAAGTTTATATTTGCAAACTGAGACTGTCTAAAATCGAGGTATATCACTCTCTGTATGCCTAATCAGGAGTGGCTGTTAGTTTCCATCAGTCACGACATCTTTGCTCAGTCTGCATGACCTGGGTTTGAATCCATATGCAGAACGAGACGGTTCGTCGTGTCATTTGAAGTTCATACATACTCTCAAGTAGCTGCTCGTAAATAACTGAAATTTCATTTTAAATAATAAGTAATGTATTTTACCTTGAAGAGGAAATCTTGAATACGACAAACGTACTACGTGCGTTACCTGTTTGAGGTCATAATGAGAGTGGTAACATTTAAGGTGTGTCATTTATTGTAATAAATGTGAGCTTACAAGACTTAAGGACAGTGTAATATGTGATAAGGTGTTCCCCGATATTTGTAGTACCTTGGTATTACTTTACGTCTTGAGTTATTGCAATACAGAGAAGTGTTTTCTAGTGGTGACTTGTTGGAACCATTTTCAATAGTCAAACGACTGTACTGAGGAGCGATTAGAGGACCTGCTAGACAGCTGCGTTATGTGAGTTGCATGGCTAAATGCAACTCAGTTTGTTCGGATGCTTTTGAGCACGACTGTACATATGAATGGAATATCACTTTTTCGATTACAAGACCCTGTAGTTGTAAGGAGTACGAAACAATAGCTGTCTACACTCACATGCAGCTGCCTATAACTATTCTGGGATCCAATGGAAATTGCTTGATCTATACGCATTTAATATTTGTTCCTCAGGCTTCCGCATCTTGGTGCGGAGATATATACATGAACCTTTTGCGCCAGATATCATATAAAATCTTCCCTTTACGTTACTGAGTTAAATGTCTCTATGGCCTGGCGTTGAATGGTGTTTACATAAACAGAAATAGCACCAAACCATTGGAGATCATTTGTTTCATGTGTCAGACTACTCATAAAATATCTCTGAACCCCTTAAAAGTTTTGTCGCGTACCGTTGGGGTTCTCCCAGTATATTCGGACATGGTGCTACAGTTACCTTCGCTTAAGGTTATATTAGTCGCACAGACGATTGGAATTAAAATTAAGGGTGAAAGGATGTTATCAAAATATTGTCTAATGGCTGTGCTATCCTCTGTACGTCGGCGTATCATCAACAAATCGCATGTGTAAGGTGCGAGCTTCATCGATGACCAATATTTATAGATACTACCAAAAATGTCACCGACCATCAAACATGAATACGCGATAAAGAACCTAAATAATGGAAAGTAAACGCTATAAACATCAGAAGTATGTTCGTTGATATTCCACTAGGTACTTGCAAACTCACTGCACTGTGACGATAGCTCTCTGGTGTGATCAAACTATCCAGCAGTGAGATCAGAAGGTAGACTGCGGTTCAATGTCTCAGCGATATTTCTCTACAGACGGACCCTCGGTCCGGGTCCAGGAAACAGCAAAACGCACGTAGCCTACGTCCGTCTCCCACGCTCCTGGAAAGGTGAAAAGAAGACCTTGTCCTAGTGTGACTACCGATCGGTGATAGAGTTTACCGTGAGCACAATTGATAGTAAGTGGAGAAACAGACTCCTTCAGAATTTCCTGAACCAGGTTACGTTGTAAGTTTTCTGCTGTATGAAGAAGTGACGGGTTTGTTTGTAATGATTGTCACAGAGAGAGTCTTCGGATATTTGAAGACATTTTTGATATGTAGCTATTTGGTTATCACAGGTTTTGTTAGGAGCAGATGATGTCACTGTCGGTTTGCCGTGAATATGTGTCTGTTGTCGGTGGTTGATGAGAGACCAGCGCGGATGTTGGTGATAGCAGTTGACTTCTTTGAGACGCTTTCTGGTATGACTGCTTATCTTGAATGCGGTAATTTGGACAAAGTTCGTATTTTCTGCGATGGTAATTGTAAAACAAATGCAAGGTGTCTTGGCTCACATTCAACTTTAGGCAATCTATCGGAATTCAAAAGCTGTGACTTCGATTAACAATCTACACTTTCGTATGCATTCCAGACTTATCAGTCACGTAATCAAGTTTCTGACAACTAGTTTTCATCCTCCTCTTCCGGTTAAAAGTACTCCAAAGGAAAAGTAAAAAGGGAAATAACGTATTGACAGTTCTTTAGAATCCATGTCAATGAATTTCATAGATTGTGGCAAAGTCAAGATGATTACAGTTCTCATTCTAATGCACGCCAAATTTTATATAGTTAAGGTATGCACCATAGCTTCACTCTGAAACCATGTTTCTTTAATTTTTTACCATCAGCCCGCGAAGCTTTCCATTTACTGTTTAAAGGGAAACATAAAATAGCTTTTCTGTCATGCAGTGCATTATTGGAAGGTCGGCAAGCAGCTTTTTTGCGAGGAGGTCTAAAAAGCAATTGCCTTTACTTTAAGTATACTTGCTGAGACGCTTTATCTTACAGGACTATGTAGCTCGAAGTTTTCATTCGGATGTTAAAGCAGAGCACGGCAGTGTCTCCCATTGCGCAGGTATGAAACAAGTGTAGGATCAACAGAAACATTGTGAGCAGTTTTTGTACACTAGCCTCTCTTGCTTCATCTACTGTCCGTTTCCGTTTCGTTTATCGACTTGACAATATTACGTAAGTGTTCAGGTGGCAGCATGTAGCAATGTAAGCATTACCTAATTCTAAAAGTGCGGCTCCCCCTGCGGAGGTTCGAATCTTCCCTCGGGCATGGGTGTGTGTGATGTCCATAGCGTAAGTTAGTTTAAATTAGATTAAGTAGTGTGTAGGCATAGGGTAGCAATGGCAAGGAAAGCATTTCTGAAGAAGAGAAATTTGTTGACATCGAGTATAGATTTAAGTGTCAGTAGGTCGTTTCTGAAAGTATTTATATGGAGTATAGCCATGTATTGAAGTGAAACATGGACGATAAATAGTTTGGAGAAGAAGAGAATAGAAGCTTTCGAAGTGTGGTGCTACAGAAGAATGCTGAAGATTAGATGGGTAGATCACATAACTAATGAGGAGGTATTGAATAGAATTGGGGAGAAGAGGAGTTTGTGGCACAATTTGACAAGAAGAAGGGACCGGTTGGTAGGACATGTTCTGAGGCATCAAAGGATCACAAATGTAGCATTGGAGGGCAGCGTGGAGGGTAAATGTCATAGAGGGAGACCAAGAGATGAATACACTAAGCAGATTCAGAAGGATGTAGGTTGCAGTAAGTACTGGGAGATGAAGAAGCTTGCACAGGATAGAGTAGCATGAAGGGCTGCATCAAACCAGTCTCAGGACTGAAGGCGACAACAAGGCTTAGGGACCGATGACCTCAGTAGTTTGGTCCCATAAGACTTTACCACAAATTTCCTAATTCTACAATTACGTTTCTGGTATAGTTTATTCCATTAACTGCATCTGGTCTTGACCATGGTAACTCCTTTTCGGTGGGAGAAAACAGTAGGAACTTCCGCACGTTCTCGAAGAGCTGTCGGTCACTTAGTGTAGGGTCTCACTCTACTGGATCGCATGAGAGGAGACTTTCCAGGGATTATGTCCTGGCTCAGCTTCCGTAGACAGTAAGGGACGGAAAGGAAGAGTGGTGTCCTCAAAAGCAGAACGAGAAAGCACTGGTGGAGGGGGTGAGAACTCTACCTTGTTAGTAAACTTCGGAGACAGTACTAAGCTGTCCAGTTTCCGTTCCGTTGCTGGATGTGGTCTCCAGAGAAGTTTCATCAAGAAAAACGTATAGCCAGTCGTGCGTCTGCAAATTTCCAGAATTTCCCACGAACAAGTCTGGACATGGGAACGGGACGACGTTCTTCTCCCGTTTTCATATAGAAGTATCTCATTGGCAGATACATTTTAACTTTGATATTGCAGTGCTTGTGTTATTCTGAATTACGGTGCAAAGTTCCTCTGAATATGCATGCATGTCCAAAGCAACAGACACGGCGGCGACTAAAGCCGTTATGAAACACATTAAAGGTATTCAAATTGCAATTATGGACAACCATCAACTGTAAAATGGAATGACGACAATGAAAATTAGTGCTGAACCGGGACATTGCTGACGGTATATGGAAGTTCGTGTCAGGCAGTGAGTCGTTCACGGATAACCAAATGGTAAGGTGACCCCTCGTGATAAGCCGGAAATCCGGATTCGAGCCCCAGTCAGGGGCAAATTTTCATTGTCGTCATTCCATTCCACAGCTGATGGTTGTCCATATTCGCAGTTCCGAATATACTAAACGTACACATTTTAACATGGTGGGAGCTAGGGAACGGACTTTAGATCCCTGACTCAAAGAACATTTAGAAAATTGGAAATTTATGGTAAGTACTATGGGACCAAACTGCTGAGGTCATCGGTCCCTAGGCTTACACACTACTTAATCTAGCTCAAATTAACTTACACTAAGGACAACACACAAACCCATGCCCAAGGGAGAACTCGAACCTCCGACGGGGGCAGCTTCACAAACCGTGGCAAGTCGCCCTAGACCGAATGGCTAACCCGCGCGGAGAGCATTTAGACCATTTTTGGGATTGGTTAGAGAAGATTGTGCAGGGCCCCTTGCTAAGGTCTGAAGGAACGCTACCAAAACTCAGAGAGGCTTTCGTAGTCTTATTGGGATTCGTATAGGTATTCTGATTCTACGTATTGTGGATTCCACGCTCGCACGTCTTTTTCTTCGGTGTCCTGAAGGGACTCTGAAGTTTCACTTTGAACTTACGCGCATTCGGGACGATTGACCAGAACTGTAGCAAACCAAGTGCTGTATCGTGTGAGTCACTGTGAGGGATACAGAGGCGAGCGAGTGCGCCGGGACTCACCCCAATTCACTGCCAGTACCGCCACGCCACCTTGACGCGTCTCCGCGTAGAGCGCAAGTATTGCACAACAAGTAAGTGTGAAATTAAAAATCAAAATTTATGTTTAAAACTTTGTTAAAATATAGTTCAACGCTATAACGTTCCAAATACCAAGTCTTTATCATCTAGACTTAATGTTGTTGTTGTTGTTGTTGTGGTCTTCAGTCCTGAGACTGGTTTGATGCAGCTCTCCATGCTACTCTATCCTGTGCAAGCTTCTTCATCTCCCAGTACCTACTGCAACCTACATCCTTCTGAATCTGCTTAGTGCACTCATCTCTCGGTCTCCCTCTACGATTTTTACCCTCCACACTGCCCTTCAATGCTAAATTTGTGATCCCTTGATGCCTCAAAACATGTCCTACCAATCGATCCCTTCTTCTAGTCAAGTTGTGCCACAAACTTCTCTTCTCCCCAATCCTATTCAATACCTCCTCATTAGTTACGTGATCTATCCACCTTATCTTCAGTATTCTTCTGTAGCACCACATTTCGAAAGCTTCTATTCTCTTCTTGTCCAAACTAGTTATCGTCCATGTTTCACTTCCATACATGGCTACACTCCAAACAAATATTTTCAGAAATGACTTCCTGACACTTAAATCTATATTCGATGTTAACAAATTTCTCTTCTTCAAAAACGCTTTCCTTGCCATTGCCAGTCTACATTTTATATCCTCTCTACTTCGACCATCATCAGTTATTTTACTTCCTAAATAGCAAAACTCCTTTACTACTTTAAGTGTCTCATTTCCTAATCTAATTCCCTCAGCATCACCCGATTTAATTGGACTACATTCCATTATCCTCGTTTTGCTTTTGTTGATGTCCATCTTATATCCTCCTTTCAAGACACTGTCCATTCCGTTCAACTGCTCTTCCAAGTCCTTTGCCGTCTCTGACAGAATTACAATGTCATCGGCGAACCTCAAAGTTTTTACTTCGTCTCCATGAATTTTAATACCTACTCAAAATTTTTCTTTTGTTTCCTTTACTGCTTGCTCAATATACAGATTGAATAACATCGGGGAGAGGCTGCAACCCTGTCTTACTCCCTTCCCAATCACTGCTTCCCTTTCATGTCCCTCGACTCTTATAACTGCCATCTGGTTTCTGTACAAATTATAAATAGCCTTGCGCTCCCTGTATTTTACCCCTGCCACCTTTAGAATTTGAAAAAGAGTATTCCAGTCAACATTGTCAAAAGCTTTCTCTAAGTCTACAAATGCTAGAAACATAGGTTTGCCTTTTCTTAATGTTTCTTCTAAGATAAGTCGTAAGGTCAGTATTGCCTCACGTGTTCCAACATTTCGACGGAATCCAAACTGATCCTCCCCGAGGTCCGCATCTACCAGTTTTTCCATTCGTCTGTAAAGAATTCGCGTTAGTATTTTGCAGGTGTGACTTATTAAACTGATAGTTCGGTAATTTTCACATCTTTCAGCACCTGCTTTCTTTGGGATTGGAATTATTATATTCTTCTTGAAGTCTGAGGGTATTTCGCCTGTCTCATACATCTTGCTCACCAGGTGGTAGAGTTTTGTCATGACTGGCTCTCCCAAGGCCGTCAGTAGTTCTAATGGAATGTTGTCTACTCCGGGGGCCTTGTTTCTACTCAGGTCTTTCAGTGCTCTGTCAAACTCTTCACGCAGTATCGTATCTCCCATTTCGTCTTCATCTACATCCTCTTCCATTTCCATAACATTGTCCTCAAGTACATCACCCTTGTATAAACCTTCTATATACTCCTTCCACCTTTCTGCCTTCCCTTCTTTGCTTAGAACTGGGTTGCCATCTGAGCTCTTGATATTCATACACGTGGTTCTCTTCTCCCCAAAGGTCTCTTTAATTTTCCTGTAGGCAGTATCTATCTTACCCCTAGTGAGATAAGCTTCTACATCCTTACATTTGTCCTCTAGCCATCCCTGTTTAGCCATTTTGCACGTCCTGTTGATCTCATTTTTGAGACGTTTGTATTCCTTTTTGCCTGCTTCATTTACTGAGTTTTTATATTTTCTCCTTTCATAAATTAAATTCAATATTTCTTCTGTTACCCAAGGATTTCTAGCAACCCTCGTCTTTTTACCTACTTTATCCTCTGCTGCCTTCACTACTTCATCCCTCAGAGCTACCCATTCTTCTTCTACCGTATTTCTTTCCCCTATCGCTGTCAATTGTTCCCTTATGCTCTCCCTGAAACTCTGTACAACCTCTGGTTCTTTCAGTTTATCCATGTCCCATCTCCTTAATTTCCCACATTTTTGCAGTTTCTTCAGTTTTAATCTACAGGTCATAACCAATAGTTGGTGGTCAGAGTCCACATCTGCCCCTGGAAATGTCTTACAACTTAAAACCTGGTTCCTAAATCTCTGTCTTACCATTATATAATCTATCTGATACCTTTTAGTATCTCCAGGGTTCTTCCACGTATACAACCTTCTTTCATGATTCTTAAACCAAGTGTTACCTATGATTAAGTTGTGCTCTGTACAAAATTCTACTAGGCGGCTTCCTCTTTCATTTCTTAGCCCCAATCCATATTCACCTAGTATGTTTCCTTCACTCCCTTTTCCTACACTCGAATTCCAGTCACCCATTACTATTAAATTTTCGTCTCCCTTCACTATCTGAATAATTTCTTTTATTTCATCGTACATTTCTTCAATTTCTTCGTCATCTGCAGAGCTAGTTGGCATATAAACTTGTACTACTGTAGTAGGTGTGGGCTTCGTATCTATCTTGGCCAGAATAATGCGTTCACTATGCTGTTTGTAGTAGCTTACCCGCATTCCTATTTTCCTATTCATTATTAAACATACTCCTGCATTACCCCTATTTGATTTTGTGTTTATAACCCTGTAGTCACCTGACCAGAAGTCTTGTTCCTCCTGCCACCGAACTTCACTAATTCCCACTATATCTAACTTTAACCTATCCATTTCCCTTTTTAAATTTTCTAACCTACCTGCCCGATTAAGGGATCTGACATTCCACGCTCCGATTCCTAGAACGCCAGTTTTCTTTCTCCTGATAACGACATCCTCCTGAGTAGTCCCCGCCCGGAGATCCGAATGGGGGACTATTTTACCTCCGGAATATTTTACCCAAGAGGATGCAATCATCATTTAATCATACAGTAAAGCTGCATGTCCTCGGGACATGCGGCAAATATGCCGCTTTAAGAGAAAACTAAGTGTCACTAAATAATGAAGCTAGAAAGCCAGAATTCGGCCAGAAGTGCAGGTTTCCAAGACAATATAACAAAAATTAACACCGGAATCCATGTTTTTAGGAAAAATCAGAGGTGCTAAATATTGGACTCAGAAACATGAAAATTTGTTTTATGCTTCAGTTCACCCCAAAAATAATAGCTGAGAGATCACGTTAAGCTACCTCTTATAGTTTTTGAACAATTACGTAAATACCAATTTTGTAACTAAAATATACCCAATTGTTGTTGATTAAGTACCTGTCATTTTAATGATAGAGAAGATTGGTTAAAGTGGATGATAAAAGATACTAAGTGACAGAGACATATCAAATTTGAGAGTTGTAGTATTGAAATGAAATGAAATGTCGTGTGAGTAGGGCTTCCCGTTGGGTAGACCGTTTGCCGGGTGCAATTCTTTCGATTTGACGCCACTAAGGCGACTTGCGCGTCGATGGGGATGAAACTATGATGATTAGGACAACACAACACCCAGTCCCTGAGCGGAGAGAATCTCAAACCCAGCCGGGAATCGAACCCGGGGCCTTTGGATTGACAGTCTGTCGCGCTGACCACTTTTTTTTAACTCTTCATTGCTCAGCGACTCTACGCATTGTTTTTTTTTTCTGCTCGACATAGTTCGTTGCGTTTGGTCTGGGCGGACGTCACAAGACATCCGTTGAAATTGATCGTTGGTTTTTTCACTCAGTTTTTTAATTACAGAGAGCACACAGCCCTCTGACCGAACACGCTGAGCTACCGTACCGGCGCCACTCAGCTACCGGGGGCGGACAGTTGTAGTATTAATAACTGCTGACACAAGTTCTAGTAAACATTGGGTTCAAAGGTAACGATCTACCGTTAAACATTCTAGAAGGCAAAGTTTTCATTCTAGTAATCTGAAACTTTTTATATGCTTTCAGACAACTTACCTGAGTACAAATAGAAATTAAGAGGTTTCTGAAGAAATTGGTAACTATATTATTAAAGTTTATGTACCCGAGAAAGCGGTCGTTCGGAGGCTGCTGCAGTATGCAGATGGCCGTGGACAACAGACGTTCCCTCGGCCGTTCGCTCCGGCACCTGTATAAATACAGCCCGAGTGGTAGTAGGGAGGTTCACTTCGCACTCAACCACTGTAAGATCCACGTCTGTTAAACGTCGGATCTCGCTCTGCCCCGGATGACGTCAGAACTGTGAGAAAGCGCTTATTTTGCCGTAAGAACGGATACTGAACTCGCGAGGACTGTACGCCGACCTGTATCGCTTAGAATTTGCCTAAGTAGCTGTTAGTATGCCGTCCGCGTGAGTTACAATTCCCCGTGGCAAGTGGTGACTTGATTTCCACTTTTATGGCAAGCATTAACTTTTAACATTTATTACCAAGTTTCAGTTGAGTATTTTTAGTCAGTGCTTAAGACAATCTGGTAGGAGCGTACCGTAGGTGTCGCCTCTGAACTGCTAAATGTGCTGTCAGAATAAGACTTGGTTTCAACTGAACATAGTGAATTTCCTAGTGTTGTACCTGAGAAACTTTACGTAATTTCATTTTTAACTGGAACTGTGTACTTTTATTTAAATCATAGTCCTGATCCCGTAAAGAAATAGGAGAATAGAAACTTTGCTTTCAGTGAGCTGGACCGGATTGTGACCGTGTACACTGGATACTAAGGTCAATATGTTTCCCTTTGCTTTCTGGCTGTTGCCAGTATCGCGTGAGTAAGACGGCGTTTACTACTTATACAAACCAATATAAAACAAAATTATTTCCACCAGCCACCAGATATATGGTGCTTATCGTCCGTGAAACGGAAAGCAAATCAATGTGATTGAACATTGAATGTGATTAGTAGGAAACAGCGAACTCGGTTGGTACTAACAGGATACCGAAGTGACATAGGTAGAAACCAGTGCGAGAACGTTGCTATAATTTACTCGCGAGTGTCGTGAATAAACAATGGATGTTAAGGAAGAAGGAAAGAAGACGACGCAGGATCCCGGCTGCCACCGGCACTGAGGTCAGAAGAAGACGGTGCGTAATCACGGAGGGGCGTAGGTCTGCGAGATACCTGCAAGCAGCGGGGAGCGCTCACCGGTGCGTAGCCCGCTCCCCCCCCCCCCCCCCCCCCCCCTCGTCCTTCCAAGAGATACTGCAGTAGTTGATACCCGCGGCCATCTTCACCGCCACAGCTGCTGCTGACCCTGCAATACGTCGCGAAGCGTCGCATCATGGGTGCTAGTACAACGCGCCGACACCATTCGTCCAAGTCAAGCAATTAAGTCAAGAACTTTTAAATTATTTGTTAATTGCTGCTAACAGGTTACTAGAAAGGGATACTTATGTAAGTTTCAAAAAGGAACTGGTCTCTGACCATGAATCCTCAGAATCAGAAACTGAATTAAATGAGGATGGTTCCGTTGAGCCAATTAATATTAAATCGGAGGGTGAGGTGTCACAAGTAGAATCTGATTTGAATTTAAATGATACTGAAAGGTTAGAACCAGTTTCGGATGAAGTAATTGAAATACAAGTCAAAAAGGAGCCGATAGAGTTAATGAGTTTATCAGATAATGAAACTGAGCTCAACAAGTCTGAAAGTCATCCAGGTCAGGGAATTCCAAGTGGGAAAGGTAGAGGCTCTAAATTGGATGCAATTACTGTTTGCTAAACTTGAGTCGCATTATAAAGAGCTCAAGGATAATAATAAAGAGTTAAATAATAAAACTGAATGTAGTAGTAAAGAACTGGAGAAGAAGATTGAGGCTGGTAATAAAGAACTGAAAGATGAAATGAAATAAAAAATGAACAGTTTAGATTACAAGATGGATGCTGTCCATCTGGATATTCAGATAAAAGTAGGGCAACAGTTAAGTAAAATGCTCAGTACTTTTAAATGCGAAACTGACAAGATTTGCAAAGACTTCCAAGATGCAGATGAACTTTTGGAAGAGAGGTTGTCAGAAAGAATAGACAACGAATCCAAGCTTTGATCTAAAAGGATAGATGAGATGAAAATTAAGGTAGATGCCTGTCAGGTAAATACTGAAGAGGTGGACAAAAGGTGTTCTGAAAGGGTAGAAGCAGTAGAGTTAAAAGTAGAAGAACTGAATACTAACAATTAAAGTAACTTCTGTTAGTTCTAATAGTACTACTGTACAGCATGTGATTTCAGTTGACGGTGCTTCTATCGGGTGTCGACAGTTCCTACCTTTTGATCAAGATAAACAGATACCTCCTCTTGAATTTTGGAATGATTTTGAAGATGTTTTGCCTAATGCTTGGTCAGAAAAAGGACAAAATTTCTTTTATAAGAAGTCGTTTGTCAGGAGATGCTTTTCGATGGTCACATGGTGTAATGATAAAATGTAAAATTTAAGCGTGCATTTATTAAAGGATGCTGGTCACACAACAAACAAAATGATGTTTTCAGGGAATTTTGGAGTGGTAAGAAGTTTTCCCCAGGACGTGAATCAGTAAAACGTCTCTCTAGGAAGTGGGTTTCATGACTGCCATATGTGACAGAAAAGATGTAACCGGAAATGATCATTATGGGTTTAGAAGGTAGGCTGCCTTGGTACTGGTAGAAATGAATCATTTCCGCACCTAGAGACAATATAGAAAAATTCACTGAATACCTAGAACGAGTGGAAAGAATAGCTGCAGCGGAGGAGTAGATGCAGCATGAAGCAGTTCATCTAATAATCACGTACAAAACAGAAAAGAAGAAAATGGGAAAGTGAATGTTAGAAGTATGGAAGTTATAAACACAAGGGTAATTTATGAAAATCAAGGCCGTGGTAAAAGAGGGGTCAGACAGTCACCACGCTTTCGGAAAATTATTACGATGAAAGCAGAAATGTAAACACAGGGTCATTGAGACCAGTACGAGGAAAAAATGCTACCATATCTAATGCTGTAGCAAATGAACACAACAGGCCACGTTTGGGAAACTAAATCCCGTCCATGAAGACATGTTAGGACATGTAAAGTTCCAGGCTTATGGTTACCATTCCTGCAATACGTATTACTAGATCAATACTCTTATATCTCCAGTTATAATTAAATTCAATTACTTTTAGATAACAGGAAAAAGGCTTTTATAAGAATAATAGCAATACCAAACAATAGTAGTTACAATACCCTTTGTACCATAAACAATCAAAATCAGATTCAGAAAATTAATATATGGAAAATGTTTAGATAAAAGAATAATCTACTTCGTTCTCATCATCTGTAAATGGTAGGAATTAAATGTCGACCCTAGTTAACAAAATATAGATAATTGATCATTTAGCATTTTTAGAATGCTCATTTCTGCAATTTCAGTATTAATGTGATTTTTGTGTATTGAGAAAATGTCTTAAACTTGTTCTAGCCAAGTAGGGAATATTATAGTGTGTTTGAAAATATTGTTAAACTATTTCATTTTATAAATTATCCTTTGCATTATTACAACCAGTAATACATTGTAGGAAGAGTATAAATACTCGGCCTCGGGTATCGTTAGTGCAGATGAGTGTTGGCCCCACTAAAGGGCAGATGTGTGTGTACAGTTGAGATAAGTTCTTTGTGCATGATTCAGGTTTGGATTTACAATAGAGCAACTCGTATGTTGGACATTGTCTAAAAGAGCATGTTAGAACAGTGGAGCGACAGATTATTTCAGAGTGTTAAACAATTTGATTTAATATCGCAAAATGCAGAATGACATGTAACTTTATATTTGTACTTTGTTGAGCAGTAGTGTTGAACAATGCAATTGACCTCACACACGCATTTCCATTAAATTACTGCTTCAGGACCATTTAATATCGCCAGTATAGCTTGTGATACCATCAATTAGCTGTAGTAGTGACAACGAGGATTATTACATCGAAATTTGATCATGAGGTCATAAGATACAGGTTCTGAAGTGAATAAATCTAAGTACTTACTTTACTTCAGTTGTGGTTTACATCATTGTAGTGATATCCATTATGGTATCCTGTATTATTGAACAAGCATATTTTAGCTCATGTATGCAGTGGTCGAGGGACACCGAAGGCAAGATTTTCATAGGTATTTAAACCGGTTTTAACTACACACTAACCAGTGGGACGTTACACATAAGGTGATAATCTATAGCGATCACAAGTCACTTACTTTTTTAAAGACTTGCAAACTCAGGCATGAAAGACTAACTAGGTGGGCATGTACCTTCAGTAGTTCGAACTTGAAATTAACTACTTACAATGAAAGAACAATCTGGTAGCAGATGGGCTATCAACAAGTGCTGAGTTATGGAATGAATCAGAGCTTCCCTTGGCAGATAGGAATGAGGTAAACATGTTGGCCATACAAGAGCTCAGGGAGAAGAGTGTCCTAAAGAAAGTATTTAAAAACTTAAGACGGGTGCATAATGATAATGATCAATTGGAAACAGTCAGAAGACACTTAGGAGTACCTAGTTATCCAAACGTAGCACAATATTACTGATTACATAAAGGAATTTTAATCTGTAGAAGGAAGTTAGATACAGCAGAATGGAAAGTGTGTTTTGCTTCACAGCAGGTGGATCTGCTGATAGATTATGTACATGTAAGATATTGTCAGTATGGGGCTAAGAAATACATTTCTAAATTAAGTGCCAAAGTCATTATCGATAACATGCATCCTAAACAAAAAGACTGGGATTCTGTGTTATTTGTCACAAGGTATAGGATGTAAATAGAATAGTTCAAGACGATATGCACCATGCAGACCCAAGTGAACCCCTTGAGTTATGTGCAGACGATCTTTTTGGACCCCTCCCGACATCTAAAGGGGGATGTACCAATGATTTTGTGGTAATTGTCATATTTAGCAAATACGTATAACCATATCCAATAGAGAGGGCTAATGCCAAAATGCTTGTAGACAAGCTGGAAAAGGACTATTTTGTGAAAATTAGCAAGCCAAAGAATCTCTTGTCAGATAACGATCCTCAATTTGTATTCGAAAAATGTAAGGTGTGACTTGAAAAGACTGGATTTCGCCATATTAGGATCTCAGCATACTTTCCGTAGGGGAATATGAGCGAGAGAGTTATATGACAATTGAACAGACTGTTTAGAACTTACTGTACGAGGAAACATTCAACTTGGGCTGATCATACTAAATATTTTGGAGAAATAATAATCTTGAAAACGATGCCACAGGTTTTGCTCCATGTGAACAGATGTTTAATCAGGAACCCCATAACATCATTTCAAGTATAATTGATTTTCCAGTTACAACTCAGAGTTTTTTGGATGAAAAAAAAAAGCACAGGCCAGGGCAAATATAAGCAAAAGAGCCTTGGATAGAAAAAAGAGGGATGTCGCAAAAGCTTCTTCCACTAGTTTCAAAATTGGTGAGCTAGTACTGGTCAAGAGTAAGAAAAATTAAAGAGTATTTCAGCAGAAACCAAAAAGTTTATGCATGTCTATTATGGACCATTCATGGTAGTTAGTAAACATCATGCAAACGCATACAGCTTGGAATACCAAAAGGGTAAAAAGGAACAGGGTCTACGAAATATTGTAAACCTAAAGAAATTTAAAAATAACAGTTACTGTAGGGGGTCTGCCACTCTTTGGCGGATACACGGTTTGGCGTACCATCCAGTCCCAGCTTGGTGAAACTTTGTTTTCTTTTCAAGTGTCATTCCCTTCTTATGTTCCATCATAGCAAGTAAGAACCACATATGTCTTCGTGTTGTATATCTTCTATTAGGTTATAAAGCCTTCTTAGTAACTGATCTTCCTAATGAATGGCAAAAGTAAATTTGAGTACCAATAAGAGGCAAAACTTGGATAAAATAAATAGATAAAAATAATGTCTGTAAACAGGTTTAGAAACTGCAAAAAAAGGGAGACAATTTGCAGTATAAGATGTTAATGAAGCTAGGCATGCATAAAAATCCATTATAATCTGCATAAATTAATAATTTTAATGGAAATAAGTTTGTCTGAAGAGCAAAAAGGGTAAGAATGTAATGCCCCTAGAGGCAATCAATAGCGTCTTAACTTTTATCAAAGGGAGATATGTGGAAGTGGTGTGAGGATCACACAAAATATGTAGAGAAATAAGGAGGTCAGTGGACTGACAAAGGAAGAAGGGCAGAAAGAAATGGCGAAATCGTAGTAGTTTGAAAATGGTGGAAATGGAGAAATGAAGAAAGTAGTTGGAGATACATGATTAGATGGAGAATTGATGAATAATTTCCCTCAAGTCTCATAAAATGGTGAAAAACTCTTAATCCTGCTTTAGGTAGATAATAAGTTTAATTGGTAAAAACAGACAACAGAATCCTACAAATGTTGAAAAATGCAGATCATAAAAAGCGAAATGTTGAAAATAAAAACAGTTTCTTTAACAATGCAAAGTTAGCGCTGTTTGTCAAAAGACTTCTTTGGTAAACTAACCCATATGGTAAATGAGCCAAATTGAAGTGTAACTTGCAAAGGTTACTGAACCTTTTAAGCTAAAGCAACATCTCAGGTAATAAAGTAAACTGCAAATTGGACAAAAATTCACTATTTAGGAATATAAAAGATGTCATTCAGGAAAGAAAGGAAGCATGGATGGAAAGTTTGTAGTTTAGGCTAAATTATTAAAGTAAATGAATTGTTTTCTCAGATATGACTTGGTGCTAACTGTCTTTCTGGCAACTTCTCAGTTATAAGAACCATTGTCAAAATATAAATCGTAAATTGTACTTTGTCCTCCCTTACATGTAAGTTGAGAACAGAAGCTTAGGCTGTGTTGTCTGTTTTTCAGGGACATGGAGATTGCGTGAAAGACTGACTTCAAGCTGTAGGTGAAATGGACGAATAGGCGAGCAAACTTCAGTAAAACATACCCTTAAATTTTTTTAAGATTAAATAGGATGAAAAAGTAAATCCTCCTCCCACATTTGTAATCAGTTAGTGAAAAAGTGTATTAAGAACACTCACCTTAGTGCCTACGATTATGGTGAAAATATGAATACTGTAAAGTGGAAAATTCATTTGAGTTTATTTTCAGGTAAGCACTGAAAACTTTTAAATGTAGAAAATAATAGTTACGTAACTATTGAGCCTTGAATCCTATATTTTATATGTGTGTATAAGTATGGTTATTTTGAATGTGTAATGATAAGGAATCTCCTAAAAATCAACTTTAGTTAAGAGAGGTAAACTACATTATTACACAGCTTGTTTGTTTCTTTTTGGATATTTAATTTTGAGATTTTTCACAAAAATTAAAGAGGGCGGTGGTGAAGCAAAGCAAGCGCTGTATCATGTGTGTCCTGGCGAGTGTGCCGGGTTTCACCCCAATTCACTGCTAGTACCGCCACGTGACCTTCACGCGTCTGCTCGTAGCACGCAAGTGTTGCACCACAATGAAGTATAAAATTAAAAAATCAAAATTTATGTTTAAAACATTGTTAAAATATAGTTTAGTGTTATAATGTTCCAAATAACAAGGTATTATGTTCTAGACCTAATAACTTACGTAAAAATGCAGTTTTAACAGGAAAATGAGTGGCGCTAAATAATGAAGCTAGAAAGCCAGAATTTTCTCAGAAGGTGCAGTTAGAGCCCATAAATAGGTGGCGCAGGTTTCCGAGACCATAAAACAAAAATTAACACCGGAATCCATGTTTATAGGAAAAATCAGAGGCGCTGAACATTGGACATAGAAACATAAAAATTTGTTTTATGTTTCAGTTCACCCCAAAAATAATAACTGAGAGACCACGTTAAGATACGTCTTATAGTTTTTGAACAATACATCGGCTCAGCCCGGCAACAGCTAACAGTGGCCGGGAATTCGGCGCAAGGCGACTCATCCAGTGACTCTTCCACGGCAGACGGAGGTTCTTTCCCGATTTCCATTTTTTTAGTCACCCAAAGTTGTTCTACGCGCTTCACGCACCTGTATGCAAGTTTTTGTGCTGTGTAATTCATACCTCAAAGAGGATTTTGTTTCGTAACGAAGTAATTTGTTTCGTTATCGAGTTAACTCATGGGAGCTCACCCGCCTAGTGATGTTACTTTCCCATTCTTCCTTTATTCGTCGAATTGTCATGCGCTCTGGTCGAATTCATACCCTTTTTGTGTAATTTTGAAGTTTTCCAATCACGGTTGAAAGCGTAATTAGTGTCCGTTATGTGTCTGGGCACCATCTCAAAACTAATTTTTCAGCATCGTGCTGGTGGTGACACTAAGAATCATTCATTTTCTTATCACTGTTTTATTTTAATATTACGTAAATTACTAAACTGTTTTGTAACCTCGACATTTAAGTGTTCAGAGTAATTTCACACACTCTTTGAATAAATATTATTTTACCAGATCAAAATTTATCATTCATAAATAAAGTAATTTATTCAACTCAAATTTGCAGATCCTCAAACCACATGTACAGTACTGGCCATTACAATTGCTACACCACGAAGATGACGTGCTACAGACGCGAAATTTAACCGACAGGAAGAAGATGCTGTGATATGCAGAAGATTAGCTTTTCAGAGCATTCACACAAGGCTGGCGCCGGTGGCGAAACCTTCAAGGTGCTGACATGAGGAATGTTCCCAACCGATTTCTCATACACAAACAGCAGTTGATCGGCGTTGCCTGGTGAAACGTTGTAGTAATGCCTCGTGTAAGGAGGAGAAATGCGTACCAACACGTTTCAGACTTTGATAAAGGTCGAATTGTGCCTATCGCGAATGCGGTTTATCGTATCGCGACATTGCTGCTCGCGTTGGTCGACATCCAATGGCTGTTAGCAGAATATTGAATCGGTGGGTTCAGGAGGGTAATACCGATCGCCGTGCTGGATCCCAACCGCCTTGTATCACTGGATATCGAGATGACAGGTATCGTATCCGCATGGCTGTAACGGATCGTGCAGCCACGACTCGATCCCTCAGTCAAAAGATGAGGATGTTTGCAAGACAACAACTATCTGCACGTTCAGTTTGACGACGATTGCAGCAGCATGAACAATCGGTTCGGAGACCGTGGCTACGGTTACCCTTGACGCTGTATCACAGAGAGGAGCGCCTGCGACGGTGTACTAAACGACGAAGCTGGATGCACAAATGGCAAAATGTATTTTTTCGGATGAATCCAGGTTCTGTTTAGAGCAACATGGTGGTCGTATCCGTGTTTGGCGACATCGCGGTGTACGCACATTGGAAGCGCGTATACGTTACCCGGCGTGATGGTATGCGGTGCCATTGGTTACACGTCTCGGTCACCTATTTCAGACGTTACATTTCAGATGTGTTACGACCCGTGGCTCTACCTTTCATTCGATCCCTGCGGAACCCTACATTTCAGCAGGATAATGCACGACCGCATGTTGCATGTCTTGTATGGGCCTTTCTGGATACAGAAAATGTTCAGCTGCTGTCCTGGCTAGCACATTCTCCAGATCTCTCACCAACGGAAAACGACTGGTCAATGGTGGTCGAGCAACTGGCTCGTCACAGTACGCCAGTCACTATTCTTGATGCACTGTGGTGTCGTGTTGAAACTGCATGGGCAGCTGTACCTGTACACGCCATCAAGGCTCTGTTTGACTCAATGCCCAGGCGTATCAAGGCCGTTATTACGGCCAGAGGGTGTTGCTTTGGGTACTGTTTTTTCAGGATCTATGCACCCAAATTGCCTGATAATGGAATCACATGTCAGTTATAGTATAATATATTTGTCATTTCTTCTTGGTGTAGCAGTTATAATGGTCAGCAGTGTATCTTTGTATTCGTTAACGATGTTCTCTGCATTAGGAAAGAGAATCTTTTGAAACGGGTTAATGCCTCGTTACAGCAGAACTGCTGTACGGCCTGTTGAGTGATAACGGGTTTCTGTTGATACGACAGACTCAGTCTGCCCTTCCCCCAGGGCAGTTTCCCCTCTGGTTGATCACGGTCTACTCACAGCAGAGCGCGTCTCTGCCAACAGGGCGGTTCGTTGCCGCCTCCTCTTCGCAATTTGATTAAAATCATAAAGCGCGCGCCGTAAAGCTCTAGCGAGGTTCTTCTCTGCTTGGAAGGCTCTGTATAAGGCGGGAGCTGAGCTGGGCGGGGAATCAGTGGTTTAACTGCTGCGCCGTTTTGGCCTCTCCAGAGGATGCCTCACGGCGACCCGGCCGCAAAGACCGAGAGCAGAGGACCGACGCCTCGCACTAAACTCGCACCGTGATGGCGCATTTTATTAGCTCCTCAGGAGTCGTCCTCCTGTTGCCTGTGCTGCCTCGTGATCCGCAGTCCGAAGCCCTAACGTTCCGATATCTGACTCGACAAGTCTGAGAAACTACGAATCTGACGCGGTGCCAGAAACCGGATGTGCTGTCGACACGAACTCTTGCCCATTACGTACTCCTTGGGTACGCATATTAAACTAATGCTGAATCTATCATCCCAGATCATATAATGAGATAGATTTCCCCCATATAGGTAGGAGACTACTTCAAAAACTAGGTGCCGCGTTCATCCGAATATATTACTTGATAAGTTTCTGAAATCAATAGCGGTCTCGCCTATTACACTACTGGCCATTAAAACTGCTACACCAAGAAGAAATGCAAAAGATAAACGGGTATTCATTGGACAAATATGTTATACTACAACTGACACGTGATTACATTTGCACGCAATTGGAGTGCATAGAGCCTGAGAAATCAGTACCCACAACAAGCCTTGATATGCCTGGGCATTGACTCAAAGAGAGCTTGGATAGCGTGTACAGGTACAGCTGCTCATGCAGCTTCAACACGATACCACATTTCATCAAGAATAGTGACTGGAGTACTGTGAAGAGCTAGTTGCTCGGCCAACATTGACCAAACAGTTTGTGAGAGATCTGGAGAATGTGCTCGCCAGGGCAGCAGTCGAACATCTGCTCTACCCAGAAAGACCCATACTTGACCAGCAACATGCGGTCGTGCATTATCCTGCTGAAATGTAGGGTTTCGCAGGGATCGAATGAAGGGTAGAGCCACGGGTCGTAAGACTTCTGAAATGTAACGTACACTGTTCAAAGTGCTGTCAATGCGAACAAAAGGTAACCGAGACGTGTAACCAATGGCATCCCATATCATCACGCCGAGGCATACGCTTCCAACGTCCGTTCACTGCGAAGTCGCCAAACACGGATGCGACCATCATGATGCAGTAAATAGTACCTGGATTCATCAGAAAATATCACGTTTTGACATTCGTGCACCCAGGCGCTCCTGCCTGTGATGCAGCGTCAAGGGTAACCGCAGCCATGATCTCCCAGCTGATAGCCCATGCTGCTCCGAACGTCGTCGAACTGTTCGTGTAGATTGCTGTTGTCTTGCAAACGTCTCCATCTGTTGACTGAGGGATCGAGACGCTGCAGCACGATCCGTTACAGCCATGCGGATAAGATGCTTGTCATCTCGACTGCTAGTGATACGAGGCCGTTGGGATCCAGCACGTCGTTCCGTATTACCCTCCTGAACCCACCGATTCCATATTCTGCTAACAGTCATTGGATATCGCCCAACGCGAGTAGCAATGTCGCGATACGATAAACTGCAATCGCGATAGGCTACAATCCGATCTTCATCACAGTCGGAAACGTGATGATGCGCATTTCTCCTCCTTACACGAGGCATCACAACAACGTTTCACCGGGTAGTGCCGGCCAACTGCTGTTTTTGCATGAGAAATCGGTTGGAAACTTTCGTCATAGCAGCACGTTGTAGGTGTCGCCACCGGTGGCAACCTTGTGTGAATGCTCTGCAAAAAGCTAATCATTTGCATGTCACAGCATCTTCTGCCTGTCGGTTACATTTCGCGTCTGTAGCACGTCATGTTCGTGGTGTAGCAATTTTAATGGCCAGTAGTGTAGATGTGTTCGGGTCTTTTACACAATACGTACAGAAATAGGGGCGTGTGCTTCACGCAGACCATGTAATGTGCCACTGGTGAAAAACACACTGGTGCAAATTTAAACTGCGAGCCGCTCTTTATGGTAAACTAGTGTGCAAAACGTAAGGCCGAAGAAAACTTTCGCTTGATGCGTCACTGCCGAGTAACATAGCTCCATGGAACTTGGAGCATATATAAAAAGAACTGCTGGAGCATATTATGAGGGACTCTCAATGAGTAATGCAACAATTTCTTTCTGAAAGCAGTTTGGCCTTATTCAGAATTACGATGCACTATATTATTTCCCACTCTCTTCGCTACATTTCGAACATAATCTCCGTTCAGTGAGACGACCTTAAGGCAACCTAGGGTAAGGACCTGTTGCCCGCATGGGCCACCTCTTCGGAGCCAACGTCTTGGTATCAATAACCTGTCCATCATACAAGTACTGCTTCCCTCGGAGTGCATCATCCATTGGGCCAAACAGAAGTCGAAAGGTGCGAGCGAGATCCGGGCTGTAGGGAGGATGAGGAAGAAGAGTTCAGTAAAGTTTTGTGAGCTCCTCTCGGGTGTACAGACTTACGTGAGGGTTTGTGTTGTCTTGGAGGAAGAGAAGTTCGTTTGAGTTTCTGTGGCGACGGAGACGCTGAAGACGTGTTCCTCATTCTACAACAGTGCACCTCCCAATTGATCGTTGCACCATGAAAGCGGACATCAAACAGTACAAGCCCTTCAGAGTCTCAGAAACCGCGCGGCATTAGCCCAGCGGTCCAAGGCACTGCAGCCATGGACTGTGCGGCTGGTGCCGGCTGAGGTTCGAGTCCTCCCTCGGGCATGGGTGTGTGTGTTTGTCCTTAGGATAATTTAGGTTAAGTAGTGTGTAAGCTTAGGAACTGATGACCTTAGCAGGTAAGTCCCATAAGATTTCACACACATTTCAACATTTTTATTAGTCTCAGAAGGACATCGTCTTGACTTTACCAACTTTGAGATTTTTCTTCGATAGAGAGGTGGTGGGGTGCAACTCCATGGATTGCTGTTCTCACCCGGTTCGAAGTGGTGAACCCATGTTTCACCGCCTATGACGTTGTTCGTAAAAAAAAAAAGTCACGTCCAAGCAGTTCCACACAGAAGATGATCCTTCGTTGCTCTTTATGGTGTTCTGCTACGTGGTGAAAGACCTAGCGGATATACATCCTCAAGTACCCTAACTGTATGGAGGGAGCGTCAGCACTACCTACGGAGGCGTCTAGTTGAGCAGCGAGGTGTCTGTGATTTGTCGATCATCTCAAACGAGAGTGTCCGCAGGTTCCAATAATGCAGGTGTCACTGCTGTGTGCGGTCCGGCCGGCACGCGGGAGTTGCCTGCTCGACCGTCTTGCAACTATTACACACAACTCGACCAAGGACTCACCGTGCTTTTGGTCACTGCCACGTCTACGTAGACATACTGCAATCTCCTGTGAATAACTGCGATGCTCTGGTTTTTCGCCAAAAGAAACTCAATAACAGCTCTCTGTTTCCAGCGCGCCTTCATTACAGACGCGCATTCTGGAGGACGACGGTTCAATCCCGCGTCCGGCCATCCTGATTTAGGTTTTCCGTGATTTCCCTAAATCACTCCAGGCAAATGCCGGGATGGATCCTCTGAAAGGGCACGGCCGACTTCCTTCCCCGTCCTTCCATAACCCCATGAGACCGATGACCTCGCAGTTTGGTCTCTTCCCCCAAACAACCCAACCAACCCATTACAGACGCCACTTTGAAGACTCTCTATAGCACCCCCGTCTAACGGAATTTGATGAAACTGTAGGCGTTAAAGCTGGAATATTCTACGATGTTCCACAACAAAATTCTACATTTTTTTCAACCCGAATCGGCAAAAAAGAAAGTTGCATTACTTATTGAATGCCCCACATAGGTAAGGTAACTGAAACAAACATGCAATGAGACGAACAGAAATTACACTTTCACTCCAGTACCATAACTAAACCAAAGTCACCGCGATTCATAATGGTCCCATGGACATTACGAAAGTTGTTACACGATTTATAATACAGTCTGAGATCACCATGCATACTCTGAACGATACTCCAATGCCGGTCACAAAGTTGGTATTGTGGTGGGGAGCACCACTCCCTCACCAGCGCGGTTGACAGCTGCTTGATGACAGCTGGTGCACGTGTACGTGTTGCAGTAAGTGTCACCAACACATTCCCAGAGTGTTCGATGGGGCTTAAGCTGAACGATCGGGCTGGCCAGTCCATTCACCGAAAGTTCTCCAGTTCCATGGCCTCCTCACCAACCCTGTTCGAAACGGTCGTGAACTGTGCGGGCTTTTTAATATGAAATGACGAAAGGATGTAGGCCCTTAGCTACGTTCCCTCCGACTCAACGTTGCAACATTAAAAGTTTTGGCTGGTTTCGTTGTCTACGGGCTGGGATGCGTAGTTGCCGCATTACAAGCCACATACTGCTGAGTCTACAGTATACAGTATGAATAGACACATGGATCGAATGGTCGAAGGTTCCTATCACTCGGCAATTGCGAATTAATCTAGAAATTTATAAATGAAAGACCGCAATTAAATAAAACTTGCAGGTACTATCTTAACGACTTTAAATGATGAGTATGGTACCAGAAGTACTTTTGAGAATGCGGTATATTTCTGCAAAACACTTACTGGTGTCGATGGTCCAACAATTCAATAAAATATAAGTTGAATAACAGGGTACCAATAGATTCCTACTGCACATAATTAGTTATGAACAACAACATAGCTCGCGGGACATTCACTTCTAAACGCACACTACGTCTTCACTGCAGAAGCCACGGAAACCACACAAGAGAACAGGTTGGCACTCCGAAATATTTCTATCTCTCTCGATGACTCGCAAACTTCTCCACTCCAAGGCTTTTCGCGACCGTCGTGTCCAGCACTCACTGTCGTGTCCTGTGCCGTCCAACAGAACTGCCGCACTCATGTCCTCTCTCTCTAAACGATCTTCCATCCAGTCTCCCCTTTCACGAGCGCTGTGATTTGCTAAAGCGCTAGCGCCATTTCGTCATGCCAACGCATAGTCACACAAACATAATGAAACATATTCGAAATACTTGATTTACATTTAAATATTTGAAATTAAATAAATATTCCTACGGCTGGACCATAAACACACTCTAACACACATTATTAAATACATAAACAATTAAATAAACATATATCAAAAGAAGAGAAGCAAAAAGTAGGCCAGGAGCCCAATGACTCTGTGCTTTCTAAAACACAGTAAATATTTAACAAATTTCTTCATGAATAGTATATATTTGATATAAACAAAGACATAGATGAATAAATATATTTATAAGCATGCTGCTACCATTTTTTCGTGTAACTGTGGAGTACTCATGGCCTGACGAGATCGATAGTAATCGGCCACTTTGATCTCCAATAACTCATGTAATATTCAAGTTACATGCCTGTAATTCATGCCATTAGGTTTACGCTAATAGCTTTCTAAAGACACGGCGATCGTCAAAATCGGATGAAGCGTTTATAGTTTGGAAATTCGTTGCCGGGTGTTACTTGTATAATTTACAGTCAGATACTTAACTTTAAACTAATAAAGATATTGAAAATCTGATTACACCACTAGAATCGTAGTGCAAATAATAGTAATTTGCGTGTTTCTCTTTGAGGTATCATGATTCATCTGGCTACTATTAATTTCTGTACGAACTGTGAAATGTCTGCCACTAAGGTTTCACAAAGTATGCCATCTCGGACACTCCCGTCTTAGACTTTTCCTTCATCAACACAAAGCCCCCTCCTCGTCACAGTGGAATTCCCAGCCACGCGGCTGGACCATGCACTGGGGCTGCCACTCTCGTACGGCTAACGTTTGCCACCACGTGTTTGCTGCCGGGCCCGGGCTTTTACGAGCGTCCTGTGCGGCCGCCACAATTCCGAACATATAATATTTCCACGGCGCCACAACTCTCCCCTTACCTCAGAACTGTTATCCATAAAGATGACGTTATAGCAGTATCCACCCCCGTAAAGACGCACATAGCGAATAAGTACGCTGTCCCAACAAAGCTGACTAGTGAGTGGTCGAAAGAATAGGTCAGTATGACGATCCAACATTACGTCTTCACACAACATAAATTCCCTGATCACCGAAACGACCATTTTCGATAATGCTGAATGAAACCTCAAATGATGATACATGGGAACGAGTGGTGAAGCCAGAAACATTTTGATACCTGGTACTTACTGGAATTAAGGAAAACGTAGAAGGTTAGACCTACCAATATAACTTTCTTTTCCCATACCTGTTTATTTAACAGTACATATCTCCAAATATGTTTTTACAAAAGGGACATATTTCAAAAATTCTTTTTACCTTCAACCTTAAGATGAATAAGCCTTTGCAAAAGAATTCAGAACAGCAAAGAATGATTACAAGACGGCCGGACCTGCAGGCCGCCCGTTATCGGGTAAAACAGCAGTGTTTACTACCACGCTGGATACAGTCTCTCTTATTAAATGCCCTTCTGCAACTCATGAAAACGGTATAAGCACTATTGATGACGAGACTGATTCGATTACTCAAAAAGATGACGTAATTTTTAATCTGAAAGTTGTTTGTCGAAAAATTCGGGGATAAGATGCGCACCTGTGCTTAAGGGTTAAACAGAAACAATACGGCAGTGGTAAGGCTTACTTCGAAGCAACCAACCTCTTAATTTCAATCCGCAACCAAGGTGCGACTGGATCCCAACCCGTCCCTTTTGACAGTCTTATTTTCACTAAAGCCCTGGAAACAGTTGACTGTAAATATTTTCAAAGTTAGACTGATTGTCAGTTATTAAGACCGCTGTGAAGGAACGTCTTAAAACATTATTTTCAAACACTTATTACAAGAAAACTCACTCGTCGGAACCACAAAATCCAGCTAAAATACACCCGGTCTTTCCAACACAGCAACGCACAGCTTAATACACCAGGTTGTTCAGATTATAACTAATGGCTTAGAAATGAAATTACAATCGAAGAATTGAACCGGTTTACATCTTAATCTAACCACAAGGTCCCTCTTATGTTTATCTGCAACATTTGCCTTAGTACAATTGTTCTGGCTGTATTTACGATGAGGAGCTGGTTTATTCGAACATTAATGGCCGGGTAAAACCAGAAACGAATGGCCATATAATAGCGGGACTAATTTTCGAACGACAACTAGCATCTTAGTATAATACCACGGCCTGGCCTAAGATGTTAAGTCCCATAGTGCTCAGACCCATTTTCTGAAACTGAGTGTCGGGTATGAACCAGAAAATAATGATGGCAGGTAGACAATTACACAAATCACCAAGGGAAGTACAGAATGTTCCTCCTGTTTATCAACAAGCAGTTCCATGGATCCATGGTGTGTTGCAGCTGTTACTGAGCGGTGACAATGAAACCCAGGTAGAAGAGGGCAGCCAGGCCACGAGCGGTTGTCCATCACAAATGTCGGCCAGCTGCCCCCGGTGAAGTACGCTGACCCCGGTGAAGTACTCCGGTGTCTTCGCTCTGCGCAGGCCCTCCTTGCGCATCTCCTGGCTTCGGCCGCTCGGACTTCATCGCCACCTGTTCCCGCAACACTGCCGCCAATCCCCAAACTTCGTGCCTCCACCTCGGGCCAGCGAACCCCGTATATATAGTGGCAAGGAAAGACCTTCTAAGGACACAAGCCACAGATACCAACTATTTCCCCATAGATATTGCAATGGGACTGCAAGAGTGTTAGTCGATACTGCACCTGAGCCAGTGGCGCCACGCAGAATGGCATAGTAACTCAATGGTGCCATGGCTCAAGCTCCCCCTCTCAAACCTGAACAAGCTTCCCCTAGGGCAAAGAACCTCTCACTCTGCTGGATTGTATAAACTGACTGAGGTGAACCCTTATGAGCTTCCCCTTTCCTGGGTCCCTGACCAAGAGATTGACCAGGCTTAAAAACTGACAATGGAATATGGACCTAGGAAACGCAGGGCACGCTTCCCTAAGTGTTTATCCGCCCAGGAACGTTCTTGATGTAGACAAGATCCCCTACCTTAACTTGAAAGGGATGCCTGTTTCCACTATAGCGACAGTCCTGGCTATAGTGAGACTTCCTAATATTTGCCCGAGCTCGCCCCCATTTCTTCCTAAGAACCTCCGGAGTGATAGATGGAGGTAAAAGATCGTTTACCTCCAAAAAATTGGGGAGTGGGGAATTCATGGGATATGCGAACATTAGGCTAGCTGGGGTGGCCTGGGATACTTCATGCCGTACGGAGTTAAACGTTAAGCCAGGGCAATGTGGTATCCCACTTCTTGGGCCATTTATGGTGGTAAGTAGTCCATGCTGACTTCACGTTGTGGTAAATTCTTTCGGCAAAGGAAGCCTGAGGATAAGTTTGGTGCTAACATGTTTTATCCTATTGTCAGAACATGATTGTCTAGAAGACCTTCCGAGAAAGCCACGAGCGTTATCCGTAACTAACGCCCGCGGTGGCCCGAACCACCTAAACATACTAGTAAGACGAGAAATGGTGATAAGAGCGGTCACACCCTCACTACGTATCAACGAAACGGACCTGGAGAAGGCGTCCACCACTACGAGAATATATGAATTGCCTTGTTTCGTCAGGGGAAGTGGGCCCAAATAGTCAACAACGCGAAACTTCCTGGCAGATTAAAACTGTGTGCCGGACCGAGACTCGAACTCGGGACCTTTGCCTTTTTGCGGGCAAGTACTCTACCGACTAGTCAACAACCCATTTGTCCAAAGGATGCTCTCCCCGTTGTGACTGCAGCAACCCCTCCCCCCCTCCCCTCCCCCCCCCCCCCCCAGGGAGTCACTTTGTTTTCCCTTCTTACAGTCTCGGCATTCTTTGACTAAATCTCTAATGTCTTTATAAAGTGTCGGCCTGGTCAGATTCTCCTTGACCTTCTTTAAAGTTTTATAAAGACCTAAATGACCTCCTACTGGAGCGTAACGAAAGTACCGGAAGACTGGAATAACTGTCCATCTAGTATTTGCTTCCTGAGCGCCCCCTCCTCCCATATGCCTTGTTCTCGTTCAGTTTTCAAATTATTAAACAGTTGGAGTACCCCGGTAAGTATCGTACATGGTGGCTGTCCGGCGTTTCCTCCAATTTGTGCTGTTGAAACATCCTGGTAAGGCCGTCAGCAACCTGATTATCAAATCTCTTAACTTTCCGAACCTTAAAATGGAAATCCGAAATGCAGATCTCTCATCTTCCTATACGCCCTGTCTTCCCTGGACTAGCTAGGACCCAATTAAGGGCCTGATTATCCGTCTCTAGGTCAAATCGTCGATGTTCGAGATGGAATCGAAATTTTTCCAGGGCAAATACCACAGTTAACGCTTCGTACTCACATACTGAGTCATTGACCTCAGGCCCCTCCACACGTCGGGAAGCAAATTCTAACGAACACCTGATATCCTGATCTTCCTGTAAAAGAACTGCGGCCACACCAGTATTGCAAACATCAGTCTGGACCACAAATAATTTCTTAAAGTCAGGTGCTGCTAAATCCGGTGGGTTGGCAAACGCAGTTTTAATTCCTTCAAAGGCTGCCTGCTGACTTTCAGCCCAAACGAATTATAATTATTTCTGCTTCATAAATTTAAACGAGCTGCAAGTTGCACCAAGTTTGGGACAAATCTGCGGAAATGACTAGCCATCCCCAAAAATTGGGCAGCCGGAGCTCTTACTTCATGGCTGCGGGAAATTACTCAACGTCTTAATGCGTTCCTCATCAGCGTTAATTCCGTCCCCGGACTCCAAGTGACGCAAAAATGTCACTTGGCGGTTAGCCAAGGTTATCTTTGGGGGTTTCACAGTCACAACCCGAGCCTGGATCGCACATTTCGGATGCGCTCAAAATGCTCTTCAAAGGAGGCACTATATATGACCACTTCGTTCAAATAATTCAAGACACAATTTAACTTTAAATCACCTAAACTTTTAAACCGGACAAAAATGCTGTACCGGTTGAATAACCAAACTGAACCGAGTTGAATTCATATCAATTCCAGACCGTGGTGAAGGCGGTTGGATGCTTAGATTCCTCCGTTAAGGGTATCTGGTATTAAGCCTGATTAAGATCTAACACCGTAAACCAGGGTGCTTCCGAAAACCAGGTGAAACAGGAAGGAGATCAGGCAGTAGCACCGATTCCAAGATCACATTTTTTATTAAGAAGCCTGTAGTCAACCACAGGTTGGAAATCCTGCCCCTGATCTTCAGGTACTAAGAAAATGAGTGAAGCATAGGAGGAAGTGGACAGTCTTACGATTCATTTTTAACAAGCCCTCAGTTTTGTGCCCCAGTATTGTTATCTTAGGTAGTGACTAGCGATGTGTAGGCTGGCTACCGGCACGTCATGCATGACACGAATTTGGTATCTAATGACTCTATGACACACAACGTCGTCAGGAAATTCCTCCAAAACTTCACTTAACTGTTTCCCTTGTTAACTAGAGAGGTGATCTACCCCAAGTAGGCACGTGTTACTACTGGTGCCACATGCCATCTGCACATGAGCACATGAGCAATAAGCTATTTGATCGTTGGGGGAAAAATTGAAATAAAAGGTCCGGGTACCAAAATCTAACACCACGCCTGTCTTACGGATGAAATAATGCCCTGGAATTGTCAGGCACCAGTCTCATAACTAATAAAAACTTGACAGGCCATGAAAATTCACACACGGAAACATTTCCTCGCACTTCCTCGCACAGAGGTAACTTTTGGCCATTGGCCATTCGACATCTCTCACTGGAGGGACGTAATGGAGATAATCTGCATAAGTGTCCGTACTCAATAAACCACTAGTCATTAAGGAGTGACACAAAGCTGCCTGAATCTAGTAACCAGCACAACGGTTCATGCCCTATAGCAGCACAAACAAATGGTAACGTACGCGTTTTAGCTGCCTGTATACGACTATACCACCCTTGTCTCCGATGATGCTATCGCACCCCCACCTGGCGTCATTTCTCAGCTCGAGGCGTCCTTGGAACATGGAATCCAAGTACTAAATGGTCACGTATGCAACATCTAAAACAGGCCGCTGATATCATGGACCCACTCGCTCAACCTATCATTCTACCCTCTGGACCGGTGTTAGATAAGTGTTGATGTCCCCCCGTTAACTGATTTCACTGACTGTCGGCAAAGGACAGTTTCGTAACAGATTTAAAAAGATTCTCTAACTCACAAAGGGTCACCAGACGAGAAAAGAGTGCGATCCGTGGCCTATGTTCAGGCCGAATACCTTCCAAGACCTTAGCAATTAAATTCGCCTCGAGGACATCCGTATGTAGTACCGATGTTACCTCACGAACCCGCTCTACATATTCAAACAACGATTCGTGGGAGTCCTGCACGCGCCAATAATATCTACACTCTAGCTCTTTGCGCATACGGTCTGATAACTTACCCTCCATGACCTATTGTCTCAGCTGCCCGATCGTCTTACCCTGTTATAGGGTTTCGGATAGCAGATTACTTAAGCTACCGCGTGCTAACGGGTAGCCTGCGATAAGTACTACGTGATGGGGGATCCTTAGTGCGTCAGCATACGACTCACACTTAACTAGCAGCGATAATACCCGGTGCATTGTTTCTAAGGTTTCAATTGACAGTTCGCGAATACTATTAAAGAGACACATCATCGGGTTAGGGAGGCGGGGCAAATACTCCCCAGACCGATCACTCGGACCTCGGGCGACGGATCCAAATTCAGCTATTGGATTGTCAGAAACACATTCTATGTTATTTGTATCAGCCTTAATTTCTAATTCTAATGCTGCACTTTGGATGTGCAAATCAAACAAAAGATTATTTAACTGAATGACACGTGCTAACTGCTCAGGGCTTGGTACTAGAGATTAAGATCATTTACTCTACTCTCCAGCCGGCCGGAGTGGCCGTGCGGTTCTAGGCGCTACAGTCTGGGACCGAGCGACCGCTACGGTTATAGGTTCGAATTCTGCCTCGGGCATGGATGTGTGTGACGTCCTTCGTTTAGTTAGGTTTAATTAGTTTTAAGTTGTAGGCGACTGATGACCTGAGAAGTTGAGTCACATAGTGCACAGAGCCATTTGAACCATTTCTACTGTCCAGACGGACTAATTGAGCATGATTGCGCTTCACCTGCTTCACTTTTGTTGGTTATTTTGGAGAAAGGAGAGATTTTCTTGTAAATTATGGCTCACTTCGCCAACCGTGCTGACAGAAATGGCGAGTGGTGTTGACAAAGCTGCCCGTATAAGGGCGGCCAGCTCCCCCTCTGTACCGCAAACGTTTTGTTGCCTAATTCTCAGTTCATACTAGAGCTGGTCCCGTTTTAGGTACCAAATACCGGGACAGTGACGTGGATCCATGTTAGGGATGTTGACAAAAGAGAATTAGACACTGACCATAAAGAATAAAGTACAAAATTTTAAATGAAGCAGGTTGCGTGTAATGAGACTGTTGACAACCAATGATAAGTGCTACTTTCTGGAATTTTTTATAACCCGTCAGGGTAGCCGAGACTTCCAGGACTCGGGTAGGCGCGCCGGCCCCGGATCGAATCCGCCCGGCGGATTAACGACGAGGGCCGATGTGCCGGCCACCCTGGATGTGGTTTTTAGGCGGTTTTCCACATCGCGCTAGGTGAATAGCGGGCTGGTCCCCATGTTCCGTCTCAGTTACACGGCTCGCAGACATCTGAACACTTTCGCACTATTCCATGGATTACACTCGACGCAGACAGTTGAGTGCACTGATTCCATGCTGGGGGGTACGGCGTGGCGGCAGGAAGGACGTCTGGCCACCCCTTAAACATTAACATGCCAAATCCGAATATCGATGGCTGACCCTGCGCAACTGCGGGACACAGCTCAAGCGATAGATAGATAGATAGATAGATAGATAGATAGATAGATAACCAAAAGATTTTTTATAGAAAAGGAACAAATTTCCAAAATTCAACCTTAAGATGTGTAAGCCTTTGAAAAAAATTCAAAACAGCAAACAATATGACAATGATTACAAGACGGCCTGACCTGCAGCCCGCCCGCTATCGGGTGAAACAGCGGTGTTACCGCGCTGGACACAGTCTCTCTTATTAAATGCCTTTCTGCAACTCATTAAACTATATAAGCACCATTGATGACAAGAGTGATTCAGTTACTCAAAACAGATGACGTAACTGTTAATCTGAAAACTGTTTGTCCGAAATTTCTGGGTTAAGTTGCGCACCTGCTCTTAAGTGTTAAACAGATTAGGAAACAATATGGCAATGATAAGGCTTACTTGAAAGCAACCAAACTCTTAATTTCAATCGGCGACCAAGGTACGACTGGATCCCAACCCGTCCCTTTTGACAGTCAAGCACTGGTGACAGTTGACTGTTAATATTTTCAAAGTTACACTAATTGTCAGTTATGAAGACCGCTCTGAAGGAAAGTCTTAAAACATTATTTGGAACACTTATTGCGAGAGAGCTCACTCGGCGGAGCCACAAGATCCATTTAAAATACTCCAATAATGACCCGGTCTTTCAAACACAGTAACGCACATCTTAATACAACAGGTTGTTCAGATTATAACTAATGACTTAGAAATTCAATTACAATCAAAGAACTGAACCGGTTAACATCTATATTTAATCACAAGGTCCCTTATTTGTTTAATGGCAACCTGTTCCGGCTGTATATACGACCAGGAGCTGATTCATTAGAACATAAATAATCGGGTAAAATCAGAAAGGAAAAGCCAAATAATAGCGGGCCAAATTTTCAAACGGCAACTAGTGTCTATATTTATGACCAAAGAGCCGACCAAGTAAAACTCTGAGGATCGTGTACAAACAAATAATGAGGGCAGGTAAGACAATGGCACAAATCACCACGAGCGTTACAGGCTGCTACTCTCCTTTATCAACAACAGGTCCATGGATCCTCGGTGCGTCGCAGTGGTTGCTGAGTGGTGCCGATGAAAACCAGGTAGGAGAGGGCAGCCAGGCCGTGCGCGGTCGTCCGACACAGATGTTGCCAACCGACCGACGGGAAGTCTCCCTGCTGCTTGTGGTCTATGGGTCACACTTTAAAATATGATAGCTTTGGTGGCTCAACTGTTATGGTGTGGCGCGCAAGCATTGCCGTCCGTGATGATCACACATCCTGTCAGAACCCTATCCCACCCTTTGCAACGTCCAGCGGACCCTCATGAATGACGGGACTTCAGTATAATTGTTATATTTGATTAAAAGTGTCATTTCTGTTCCTTTCATTTGGTTTTTATTCTGTACAGTACTATAGCAGTTCTTCCTACGAACGGTTTAAGTTTGAGCTTTGCTACTCGGCAGTGATGTATCACGTGAAAATTACTTCGTTCAGTTTTTCATGCCAGTGGATTAATAATTTACCGTGCTGGTCATTACAAGCAGATAATAGTGTAATTACTTAATTTGCTAAGGAAATGGAATGATCATATAAAGTTGATCATCGGTAAAGCAGATGCCAGACTGAGATTCATTGGAAGAATCCTAAGGAAATGCAATCCGAAAACAAAGGAAGTAGGTTACAGTATGCTTGTTCACCCACTGCTTGAATACTGCTCAGCAGTGTGGGATCCGCACCAGATAGGGTTGATAGAAGAGATAGAGAAGATCCAACGGAGAGCAGTGCGCTTCGTTACAGGATCATTTAGTAATCGCGAAAGCGTTACGGAGATGATAGATAAACTCCAGTGGAAGACTCTGCAGGAGAGACGCTCAGTAGCCCGGTACGGGTTTTTGTTGAAGTTTCGAGAACATACCTTCACCGAAGAGTCAAGCAGTATATTGCTCCCTCCTGCGTATATCTCGCGAAGAGACCATGAGGATAAAATCAGAGAGATTAGAGCCCACAGAGAAGCATACCGACAATCCTTCTTTCCACGTACAATACGAGACTGGAATAGAAGGGAGAACCGATAGAGGTACTCAGGGTACCCTCCGCCTCTTTGTGAACCTTCGGGAGTATCTGAGTATCTGTTAATGGGTAATAACAAGCCACACACCGTCAGGTGGCTTGCGGAGTATGGATGTAGATGTAGATGTAGATGTGGAAATGAGAAACAAATTTGAATGAACTACACAACAGTTTAACACAGTGAGATTCAACTGTCCCTACCGCTAGGTTTTATGCAACCGTGCGCAAAATTTTCGTATTCATTCACTCACTACACGCAAGCCTTTAGACCTACAGGAAAAATGAACACGATCTTTTTTACAAGAAATCTGACGTAGTCAAATTTTGTGCTAAGATGCGCTTTCGCTGGAGGCCGTAATATTCGCATTACTTAAGAAAACTTACGAAATTGACTATGAAATAGGTTTTTCCTGAATAACCGGCAAACTATGGCCTCCAGCGTAAACGCATCACAGAACAAAATTTAATTACATTTAATTTTCTATAAAAAGGTCCTTTTAATTTCTCTGAAGGACTAACAGTTTGTTCATAGAGAGAGAGAGAGAATATTAAAAACTTGTGTGTGGTATTTGAAGGAACTGTCGACTGCAAAAACTCCAGAGGCAGCGGCACAGCTGAATTACCTTGTGTGGTAATAAAAAAAAAAAAAAAAAAACAGGAGAATGAGAATGACTCAGTGTGGACAAAGTGATGGAACTGACGGTGTAGGAACCGTAGTTGGGTCAAGGGATGGTAAGGTGGCCGGGGTGTGTGGGACAAGAAAAGCCGTTATAAGGACGCCTGCATCATCATAGCAGTTCAGGGACGTGGCACGCAATAACTGAAGGCAGCACATGCAGACGCACACTCACCAGGTTGTCTTCTCTGAGATACCAACCAAAAGTGAGGTATTCCATCTTGTAACACCAGGAGCTTCAACAATTAGGTATTAGACTCTGACATGAAGGTGGCTGCCATTTACTGCACTGCGTAGGGGAAGGCAAACAACCACTATCTTGAAAATCTGTACAAGTGAAGCAGAACATTTTTCGGAGGACTTTTTGAAATTCTGGTAGCGTTTCAACCAGGGTTGATAGCTCAGTCTCGGTATTTAGTGATGATTGGTCAAAACACACAACTTTTCACAGGATGAATGGAACTTTAAAGCACAAAAATATTCCCAAACGAAAATGCAATCATTATAAATTTCGAGTATTTACATTCGTCCTGAAAGCTTAAATGGGAATTATTTCTGAATCTGTAGATAGGCAGGTGGAGTCGACTCGCCGAAGACAGCTCTAAGAATATGACGACAATAGTAGATGGACAATGAAATGTTATCAAACTGTGGCGAGGAAGAGTTTTGGAAGAGCCATATTGATACTACGTTACTGACAACCTTTTTCGCTTTTTACGGATCCGTGCGTCAATCGCCATAAAAGGAACCCTGATATGATCACCTTCTTGCTCGTCTCTCGGTATGTCTGCCTGTCTGACTGCTAAACATATTTTTTCTCAGGAACGAGTAGACGTATCTGGTTGAAGTTTATGTGACATATTGAGATCTAAAATCTCTTGACAATGTAAACAAGTGAAGCTTCAAAGTCAATGCAATAAAAAAAAGACGACCATTTATATCTTACATTTTGATACTCGCAAAGTTAGTCATCAAAACCTTTAGCGTACTTAGTGTAAATCATGAAATTTACCAAGAAGCAAGATTCGCACTAAAAACAAAGGAAAAAACTGGAAATTGTTAATCTGTCATTATACCACACGAAAAATTTTTTGTCCGTAGTTATTGGATAGTCTGTCTGGGCGTCCGACAGGATACTTCCCGTTGACCTAGAATCATTGAATTTTGGCGAGAAGAAAGTTTTCACAGTACGATAACAGAAAAATCTGAAAATTATTAATTTGTAATTATATAATAGGAAAAAATACTTTTTTGTCAAGACCACTCTATTTCAGGAATGGGTAGCTGTATCAAGTTAAAATTTGTATCACATATCAAGTTCTACGGTCCCTTGGTGTTGAAACTTTTAAGTTAATGCTGTCAGCAGATGCAGTCATTTATGTCACATAATTTGATACTCGCAAACTCAGACATCAAAACCGGCAGGGTACTTACCGTTGACCTAGAATCATTACATTTTGGCGAGAAGAAATGTTTCACAGTACAATGTCGGAAAAATAAGCTAATCTTTAACTTCTAGTTATATAATACGAAAAAATATTTTTTGTCATGTCTTTTGTTGTCCGACCTTAAACTTTTAAGAAACATTCTCGGAAGTCTTGCAGGCCCTGGGACCGATATCTTGGCAGCATAACTGCGATAACAGACGAAAATCGTCGAGATCCTCGATTCCCGATTTCTTCGGGATGGAAGAACTTTCTATATACATAATTAATGTTGCACAGAACGCTCAGTACGTGACCGTTACTAGCACCTGGCGATTTTTTGTTTTTTGGTTAAATAATACTGTCATTTAAATTCTTTGGGGTACTTCTAGTAAACAAAAAATCATTTACATACCTATTTCAAGCAGGAATTAGTTACTACTTTTAGTATGTAATATTTACTCTTTTTCTGATTCCAATTGAGATCAATCTCATTCGCAATATGGAGAGTCGTTTTTCATCGTTGTTGTGTGAATTGTCTCTCCCAGAGCCCAAGTTAACCTGGAGTAGTAGGGTGAATACAAGAAGTTTGTTATTGGTCGGTGTTATAGGCTACGACTAGACGAGACGGGTGCGGGAGTGGCAGCAAGTGTGTGGAGGACTGCACCCGTCCAAGGTTACGGCTTGTGTGAGCTGCATCTTTATATACACGAGATTAACAGGAACTCGGAAGTGCCAACTGATTACAGACGGAGACGCACGTCCCTCTCGTCCCACACTTTCTACTTATGACCATTATTTGATGTTACTGAATCTGGTATTCAACCATAACCAATGCGAATAACTATTGTCGCACTCATAGTTAAAAGTCCATTTTCTGACATTTCATCTCCTTCATCTTCTTGTGAGGCCAGAAACATCAAATTTAAAAAGTAAATGGGTTGGTGACCATTTGTTCAGAGTAATAGTAACATTAATATATCCAAGCGGTAGAGCTACAGCCCTGTATTACAACATAATCCATTGATGCTAGGCAGAAGCAGTGAAAGTTAAATACACTGCTGGACATTGAAATAAGAACACCGTGAATTCATTGTCCCAGGAAGGGGAAACTTTATTGACACATTCCTGGGGTCAGATACATCACATGATCACACTGACAGAACCACAGGCACATAGACACCGGCAACAGAGCATGCACAATGTCGGCACTAGTACAGTGTATATCCATCTTTCCCAGCAATGCAGGCTGCTATTCTCCCATGGAGACGATCGTAGAGATGTTGGATGTAGTCCAGTGGAAAGGCTTGCCATGCCATTTCCACCTGGCGCCTCAGTTGGACCAGCGTTCGTGCTGGACGTGCAGACCGCGTGAGACGACGCTTCATCCTGTCCCAAACATGCTCAATCAGGGACAGATTCGAAGATCTTGCTGGCCAGGGTAGTTGACTTACACCTTCTAGAGCACGTTGCGAGGCACGGGATACATGCGGACGTGCATTGTCCTGTTGGAACAGCAAGTTCCCTTGCCGGTCTAGGAATGATAGAACGATGGGTTCGATGACGGTTTGGATGTACTGTGCACTATTCAGTGTCCCCTCGACGATCACCAGAGGTGTACGGCCAGTGTAGGAGATCGCACCCCACACCATGATGCCGGGTGTTGGTCCTGTGTGCCTCGGTCGTATGCAGTCCTGATTGTGGCGCTCGCCTGCACGGCGCCAAACACGCATACGACCATCACTGGCACCAAGGCAGAAGCGACTCTCATCGCTGAAGACGACACGTCTCCATTCGTCCCTCCATTCACGCCTGTCACGACACCACTGGAGGCGGGTTGCACGATGTTGGGGCGTGAGCGGAAGACGGCTTAACGGTGTGCGGGACCGTAGCCCAGCTTCATGGGGACGGTTGCGAATGGTCCTCGCCGATACCCCAGGAGAAACAGTGTCCCTAATTTGCTGGGAAGTGGCGGTGCGGTCCCCTACGGCACTGCGTAGGATCCTACGGTCTTGGCGTGCATCCGTGCGTTGCTGCGGTCCGGTCAAAGATCGACGGGCACGTGCACCTTCCGCCGACCACTGGCGACAACATCGATGTACTGTGGAGACCTCACGCCGCACGTGTTGAGCAATTCGGCGGTACGTCCACCCGGCCTCCCGCATGCCCACTATACGCCCTCGCTCAAAGTCCGTCAGGTGCACATACGGTTCACGTCCACGCTGTCGCGGCATGCTACCAGTGTTAAGGTCTGCTATGGAGCTCCGTATGCCACGGCAAACTGGCTGACACTGACGGCGGCGGTGCACAAATGCTGCGCAGCTAGCGCCATTCGACGGCCAACACCGCGGTTCCTGGTGTGTCCGCTGTGCTGTGCGTGTGATCATTGCTTGTACAGCCCTCTCGCAGTGTCCGGAGCAAATATGATGGGTCTGACACACCGGTGTCAATGTGTTCTTTTTTCCATTTCCAGGAGTGTATAATACATAGGAACTATGTCAGTAATACCATTTATGAAATCATCGCCGTAGGGGACCGCACCGCCACTTCTCAGCAAATTAGGGACACTGTTGCTCCTGGGGTATCGGCGAGGACCATTCGCAACCGTCTCCATGAAGCTGGGCTACGGTCCCGCACACCGTTAGGCCGTCTTCCGCTCACGCCCCAACATCGTGCAGCCCGCCTCCAGTGGTGTCGCGACAGGCGTGAATGGAGGGACGAATGGAGACGTGTCGTCTTCAGCGATGAGAGTCGCTTCTGCCTTGGTGCCAATGATGGTCGTATACGTGTTTGGCGCCATGCAGGTGAGCGCCACAATCAGGACTGCATACGACCGAGGCATACAGGGCCAACACCCGGCATCATGGTGTGGGGAGCGATCTCCTACACTGGTCGTACACCTCTGGTGATCGTCGAGAGGACACTGAATAGTGCACGGTACATCCAAACCGTCATCGAACCCATCGTTCTACCATTCCTAGACCGGCAAGGGAACTTGCTGTTCCAACAGGACAATGCACGTCCGCATGTATCCCGTGCCACGCAACGTGCTCTAGAAGGTGTAAGTCAACTACCCTGGCCAGCAAGATCTCCGAATCTGTCCCCCATTGAGCATGTTTGGGACTGGATGAAGCGTCGTCTCACGCGGTCTGCACGTCCAGCACGAACGCTGGTCCAACTGAGGCGCCAGGTGGAAATGGCATGGCAAGCCGTTGCACAGGACTACATCCAGCATCTCTACGATCGTCTCCATGGGAGAATAGCAGCCTGCATTGCTGGTAAAGGTGGATATACACTGTACTAGTGTCGACATTGTGCATGCTCTGTTGCCTGTGTCTATGTGCCTGTGGTTCTGTCAGTGTGATCATGTGATGTATCTGACCCCAGGAATGTGTCAATAAAGTTTCCCTTTCCTGGGACAATGAATTCACGGTGTTCTTATTTCAATTTCCAGGAGTGTATAATACAGTGATCTTAAGTTTCATTTTTACTGGGCGTTACAAATGACATATTGAATGAACTAAGTATACCATTAACGGAACAACCTATTTTCTTATTCGAACCGTACATTTATGTTTCAATCATTGAACATTTAGTCAATAAATAACGGAAAACAAGTTTAAAGATAACGTTCAAGAGCGAGAACATAGCGCAGTTTCTACCCCATCATGTGATTTTTTCGTGGTACTACTCGTAGATACTCGAAAGGCCAGTAGGTTTCTTCCCGTTATCGTTCTGATCTTCGGTCCGCAGCCTGGTTTTATGCAGGGCTCCAAGATTCTGTATCCTGTGCAAGCCTATTGGTCTTCCAATAACTACTGCAGCCTAAAACTATATGAACCTGCCTACTATATTCGCATCTTGGCGTATCTCTACCGTTATTACATCCCACACTTCCCCCCACACTTCCCCCCACACTAAAATTACGAATGGCTCATAATGTATCCTATCAACAGATCCCTTCTGTTAGTAAAGTTTTGTCATAAATTTCGTTTCCTTTGAATTAGATTCAGTACTGTTCGGTTGTTACTCGATCTAGCAATCAAATCATCAGCGTTCTTCTGACGCATCACACTTCAAAAGCTTCTATCTGTCTTCTGTGTTCTTACCTGGACAAATGGTTCAAATTTGCTCTAAGCACTATGGGGCTTAACATCTGAGGTTATCAGTCCCCTAGACTTAGAACTACTTAAACCTAACTAACCTAAGGACATTACACACATCTATGCCCGTGGCATGATTCGAACCTGCGACCGTAGCAGCAGCGCGGTTCCGGAGTGAAGCTCCTAGAACCGCTCGACCGCATCGGCCGGCCTTGTCCGAACAGCTTATCGTCTACGTTTCACTTCTGTAAAAGGCTCCTGAGAAATACCTTCAGAAAAGACTTCATGACAGTTAAATTTATATTCGATGTAAACAAATTCTCGTTTTCAGAAATGCACTATACATCCTGCCTACATTTAAATCCTCTTCGTTTCGGCCGTCATCACTTGTGTCGTTGCCAACATAGCAAAACACAGTTACTGCCTTTACTGTCTCATTTCCTATTCTAATTCCCTCCACACCTTTGCTTTACAATAGGTGACGTTCATCGTTTAATCTCTTTTCGAGACGCTATCAATTATGCTCATTTTTTTAAAGTCATTCTCTGTCTCTAACAGCTCAAAGTTGGTATTTTTTCTTCCTAAAACTTTAAATACTCCTCTAACTTTTTTGTTTACTTTACTGTTTGGTCACTGTACAGATTAAATGACATTTGATATTGGCTACAACCTTGTCTCACTTCCTTCCCAACCACTGCTTACTTCCATGTCCTCCGACATTTATAATTACAGGCTGGTTTCTGTGCAAGCTATATTTATTTTTTCGTTGCCTGTATTTTATCCGTGCTACCTTCAGAGTTTCAAACATTGTATACCTGCTCAGACTGTCAAACGTAATCTGTATGTCAACAAATGCCATAAATGTAGGTTTTCCTGTCTTTCACCAATCTCCTATGATAATTCGTACGGTCTGTGTTGCCACACATATTCGTACATTTGTCAGGGACCCAAACTGATCTTCGGTTTCTTTGGTTTTTCCATTCTTCTGTAAATAATTCGCATCAGCATTTTGTAATCATGACTCATTAAACAGATGATTTGATAATATTCAAACATATTAGTATCTGCTTTCTTTGGACTACCATTATTGCATTTTTCTTGAAGTCTGAGGCTGTTTCACTCGTCTCAAATATCTTCCAGAGCACGTGGAATACTTTTGGGATGGCTGTTTTCACTATCCTCTTTTTGATCTCCCTGCAGACTGTGTCTACCTTTCCCGAAGTTATGCATACTTCTACTCTCTGGAATTTGTGCTGTAACTACTCCTGCCTATCCATTTTGCACTTTCTGCTATCCCATTGTACAGATATTTGTATTCCTTTCGCCTGTTTCATTTATTTTATTTTTATATTCATCTCTCAACGCTGTCCATCTGTGTTGCTTCCTAACACACGCAGGCCGGAGAGAAACGGTCTATTAATGTGAAAAGTGATAAATTCTTCTAAATAATTCTTTATTAGACAAGACTGCTGAAATTATTTATAAACATGATAACTAGTTTCAGCAAAACAGCTAGACAACTTCAAATAAACATAAGACAAACATTGTAATGTCTAATCACTAAGCCTTTAGGAGAACCATTGTCATCAATAACTTATACAGGGTGTTACAAAAAGGTAAGGCCAAACTTACAGGAAACATTACACACACACTAATAAAGAAAAGATGTTATGTGGACATGTGTCCGGAAACGCTTAATTTCCATGTTAGAGCTCACTTTAGTTTCGTCAGTATGTACTGTACTTCCTCGATTCACAGCCAGTTGACCCAATTGAAGGAAGGTAATGTTGACTTCGGTGCTTGTGTTGAGATGCGACTCATTGCTCTACAGTACTAGCGTCGAGTACATCAGTACGTAGCGTCAACAGGTTAGTGTTCATCACGAACGTGGTTTTGCAGTCAGTGCAATGTTTACAAATGTTGAGTTGGCAGATAACCATTTGATATATTGATTAGCACGGGGCAACAGCCGTGGCGCGGTACGTTTGTATCGAGACAGATTTCCAGAACGAAGGTGTCCCGACAGGAAGACGTTCGAAGCAATTGATCGACGTCTTAGAGAGCACGGAACATTCCAGCCTATGACTCGCGACTGGGGAAGACCTAGAACGACGAGGACACCTGCAATGGACGAGGCAATTCTTCGTGCAGTTGACGATAACCGTAATGTCAGCGTCAGAGAAGTTGCTGCTGTACAAGGTAACGTTGACCACGTCACTGTATGGAGAGTGCTACGGGAGAACCAGTTGTTTCCGTACCATGTACATCATGTGCAGGTACTATCAGCAGCTGATTGGCCTCCACGGCTACACTTCTGCGAATCGTTCATCCAACAATGTATCAATCCTCATTTCAGTCCAAATGTTCTCTTTACGGATGACGCTTCATTCCAACATGATCAAATTGTAAATTTTCACAATCAACAAGTGTGGGCTGATGAGAATCAGCACGCAGTTGTGCAATCACGTCGTCAACACAGACTTTCTGTGAACGTTTGGGCAGGCATTGTTGGTGGTGTCTTGATTGGGCCTCATGTTCTTCCACCTACGCTCAATGGAGCACGTTATCACGATTTCATACGGGATACTTTACCTGTGCTGCTATAACACGTGCCTTTACAAGTACGGCACAACATGTGGTTCATGCACGATGGAGCTCCTGAACATTTCAGTCGAAGTGTTCGTACGCTTCTCAACAAGAGGTTCGGTGACCGATGGATTGGTAGAGGCGGACCAATTTCATGGCCTCCACGCTCTCCTGACTTCAATCCTCTTGACTTTCATTTATGGGTGCATTAGAAAGCTCTTGTCTACGCAACCCCGGTACCAAATGTAGAGACTCTTCGTGCTCGTATTGTGGACGGCTGTGATACAATACGCCATTCTCCACGGCTGCATCAGCGCATCGGGGATTCTATGCGACGGAGGGTGGATGCATGTCTCGCCAACGGAGGACATTTTGAACATTTCCTGTAACAAAGTGTTTGAAGTCACGCTGGTACGTTCTGTTGCTGTGTGTTTCCATACCATGATTAATGTGATTTGAAGAGAAGTAATAAAATGATCGCTAACATGGAAAGTAAGCGTTTTAGGACACATGTCCACATAATATATTTTCTTTCTTTGTGTGTGAGGAACGTTTCCTGTTAGTTTGGCCGTACCTTTTTGTAACACCCTTTACACCTGTGCCTAACAGTATTCATAGCCGACGTATATAATTTACTGACGAAAATATGTCTCCTGTCTGTCTGATGGTGAGACACAGCAATGTTTGTCATATTTGATCTGAAGATGGCTAACTACTTTAACCAAAAATAGCAATCACGATTATAAATAATTTTTGCGATCTTAACTAATCAAATATTATTTAAAATAATCTATACCTTTTAACTACTTATTCATCCTCTACTGTATTCCCTACCCCTGTTTCAGTCACACGTTGTCTGACGTCCCTCTGAAACTGTCACTAATTTCTGGTCTTTCCAACTTATTCCATTCTCACCTCCTTAACTTCATACATTCTTGTAATGTCTTAAGTTTTAACTTCATGTTGAGCATATATCTATTCTTTTGTCATTCTGTTTCAGTAAAAATCACATTAAGTTTCATATCAATATGTCGCTCTCTCCATGAATTCTCAAACCAAAGAATGAAAGTTACTTATTTTATCTCTGTAAGGATAAATGTAAGCTCACTAGATGAAAATTTATTATTTAGTGAGACGTAATCTTCTATGAAATATTGATAAATTATGACAGGTTACTGAGATAAATCACCTCGCGCTCTAAGAAGACTCCCGGCGATTTTGCGTCTTTAGAGCACCACTTGACATATTAATAAAGGCAATTGATTTCTTTAATGAGTCTGTGATTTGTTGGATACTTTTTGAGTAAAGCTGTCGGGATTGTTTAAAGTATTTTTTTGTGTTCGTAACATCGTTTCACCTACTACAATCTCACAATATAAATGTAGAATTTCTAAAGCGACGTTCAGTGCCAGTTTCAATAAAACGTGTGCCCCTGTTACGCCTAAGTTTTTTTGAAAACGGGAACTGATGGTGAACACGAGTACCACTACCCGCCTCTGTGCCCTGAATGTGTTGAAAGCAGCGAATTCACTTCCTATTAGAGGCGTGATTCGGTCCTGCCATCACATCCCAGTGGTGTACGCTAACCATTATGATAGATTAAGGACGAGAGGGGCAGCCAAAACTTGCTTACATAAAGGTCGATTACCAGCACAATTAAATATGTATAGTTTGATTAAAATCTAAAGATACGTTAATAACGGAGGTTATACGAATGAACAAAGAAAAAGAGGACTGAAACAGGTAGCAAAGTGGCTAGATTCGAGATAGTTTTTAGTGGATTGAGGGACAGCACTCGGTTAATTAAGTCATGAGTTATGAGAGGAGACGTGCTAATCGACGAAACGAATCACTGAAAGCGAGCATGAGCGATAGTGCCTAATGAATGACGTGTCAGTAGAAAGATGTAGATTACATTAGCTGTGGCATCGAAGAGTCGTCGTGAACAACTAGGTAGCAACGATGTCGTTAACAGTTGCTCCAACTAACAAGAAATCTTTCGTCCACATTATGAGGCCTATTCTAGTTAAACAGTATCAACATGGCGCCCGAAGAACCATTCAAATGTACCACAGAGAGCTCCTTTACAAGGGAAAACGCAATCTGGCTGCAAATTACTTGCTGCTGAATTAATTGTAATTACGACCAGCAAACATTATGGGCAATACTTGCGTGCCGCGAGAGATTAGCCGAGCGGTCTGGGCGCTGCAGTCATGGACTTTGAGGCTGGTCCCGGAGGAGATTCGAGTCCTCCCTCGGGTATGGGTGTGTGTGTGTTTGTCCTCAGGATAATTTAGGTTAAATAATGTGTAAGCTTAGGGACTGATGACCTAAGATTGTTAAGTCCCGTCAGATTTCACACACATTTGAACATTTTTAAATACTTGCGTACTGGCATCATTGATGACTATGTGGTAACTCTCGTACGCCTTAACAACAAATCAAATTACAGTCAAATTTAATTCATATTGTAATGTCATAGCTAGCTGTACGTCGCTTGAGGAGATAACAGTTTGCCGCCGATGGAGAATGTGATATGAGAATCGGAGCAGCGGAAAAGACGTTATAAACAAGAAATGCATTAAGCTATGGGCACTGTTTTGTTCACAAAATAACAAGACCTGACATTATCCGTAGTCACAGCCACGGCTGCCGGCCTGTAGTGACGTGACTGGCGCCGGCCGGAAAGTACCGCGGGCGTCGCGACTTAATCAAGTAGCTGAGGCTGGCAGGCAGCTGTGTGTGGCGGGCTGCCTAGCTGCCGGGGCAGACGTCGCCGGCGGCCGACACGGCGCGACATGGCGCCCATTAGCAGCGGCGGGGCCCGGCTGAGCAGCGGGTGGCCTAACGAGACGAGCTCCCGGCGAGGCCTGTCTGGCTGTGCCGAGGTGCCCTCACTTCACCCAGCGTGACATCAAACCTGATCCCAAGTTCTACCAGCCTGCGAGCGTGCGTAGCAGCTGCGTGCTGTTGCAGAAGTCGTTCCTAATCCAAAATAATGGCAACGGCTACATTCGCTGATGTGATATTTTTGAGGTGTCTCTCCCTTTACGCTCAGCTTGAAAAGGTTACTGCCAACTGCTTCCTCAATAGTTTCGTTAGAATCAGTGTCTATCTCTGCTAACTTGATTGCTGCCCCATTCCCGACTCCTAATACACTACTGGCCATTAAAATTGCTATACCACGAAGACAACGTGTTACAGACGGGAAATTTAACAGATAGGAAAAGGTGCTGTCATATGCAAATGATTAGCTTTTAAGAGCATTCTCACATGGCTGGCGCCGGTGGCGGCACCAACAACGTCCTGACATGAGGAAAGTTTCCAACCGATTTTTCATACACAAACAGCAGTTGACAGGCGTTGCCTGTTGAAACGTTGTTGTGATGCCTCGTGTAAGGATAAAGGTCGGATTGTAGCCTATCGCTGTTGCGGTTTATCGTATCGCGACATTGCTGCTCGCGTTGGTCCAGATCCAATGACTGTTAGCAGCATATGGAATCCGTGAGTTCAGGAGGGTAATAGGGAACGTCGTGCTGGATCCGAACGGCCTCGTATCACTAGCAGTCGAGATGACAGGCATCTTATCCGCATGGCTGTAGCGGATCGTGCAGCCACGTCTCGATCCCTCAGTCAACAGATGGGGACGTTTGCAAGACAGCAACCATCTGCGCGAACAGTTAGACGACGTTTGCAGCAGCATGGTCAATCAGCTCGGAGACTGTGGCTGCGGTTACCCTTGACGCTGTATCACAGACAAGAGCGCCTGCGATGGTATACACGACGACGAACCTAGGTTCACGAATGGCACAAGGTCGTTTTTGCGGATGAATCCAGGTTCTGTTTACAGCGTCGTGATGGTCGCATCCGTGTTTGGCGACATCGCGGTGAACGCATATTAGAAACGTGTATTTGTCATCCCCATACTGGCGTATCACCCGCTGTGATGGTACCGGGAACCATTGGTTACACGTCTCGGTCACCTCTTGTTCGTATTGGCGGCACTTTGAATAGTGGAAGTTACTTTTCAGATGTGTTACGACTGCTGCCACGGGCAGCACATTCTCCAGATCTCTCACCAATTAAAAACGTCTGGTCAATGGTGGTCGGGCGACTGGCTCGTCGCAATACGCCAGTCACTACTCATGATAAACTGTGGTATCATGTTGAAGCTGCATTGGCAGCTGTACCTGTACACGCCGTCCAAGCTCTGCTTGACTCAATGCCCAGGCGTGTAATGGTCGTTATTACGGCCAGAGGTGGTTGTTCTGAGTACTGATTTTTCAGGATCTGTGCACCCAAATTGGGTGAAAATGTAATCACATGTCAGTTCTGGTATAATACATTTGTCCAATGAATACCCGTTTATCATCTGCATTTCTTCTTGCTGTAAAAATTTTAATGGCCAGTAGTGTAGAAAGAGAGAGGGCATGGCAGTAACAAGTAGCAAAGGCAACTGCAGGATCTCAATAATTAATACCTCGCTTATCCCTGGTTACAAGTTTTAAATGCAAGAATCTTACAAATGATTTTAGACTTTTGGCTTCAAGCCACAAGTGTGGTGGGTCTCGTGAAGGGACAATGCAACTAAAACCACACGCTCCGCGACAACGTCCTGATTTTGCCGGTCGGTTTCTTACAGTGATCGAAACTGATGTATTGTGGCTTGGAGTTGTTCTATGAGATGACAGGCAGATTTTACACTACAGTGAATATATAGAAATGCCGAATCTTGGGTACTGTTAAACTCCCTGTTGCCCACCAAGGGCCATTGCACTCGCCGTATGGGGCAATGTGGTGTTGACTCGCAAGCACCTTTGTTCTCGATCCGTTCTTCTTTGAAGATATAACACCCAGGGAGCCAGTCAGGGGTGTCGCAACCTCTGCACGTTATCGATATCTCCTTGTGCAGATGTGATACCTGCTTTGGAAGAGCGCAGCTGTGTGGAAACCATGCAAAATGGGGCAACAGCTCATGATGCTCGCTCCAGTGAAACATTTGCTTAATGCAACCTTCCACGGATGTCCTATGTCCAGAAGTTTTCCAGATGCATGGTCTGCAGGATCACCTGATCTGAATCCATGTTACTCTTTGCTCTGGGGATATCTAGAAGAACGCATTTACCAGGGACACGTTCGGTATCTACTTTGTCTGAAGGCCAGTACACAGAAACATGTTGCAAAGATTCCATCGGAACTGCTGCGAGCAGCTGCGTATCACTTGGGTTTTATGGTTGAGGCATCTCGTCGACGCCTCCGGTTTGTGTAAGTGCTGCTTAATAATAAAATCTACAGGATGCCTTTCTCACCTGCCTGATCTTTTCTGCCTACGCCCCGTTCCTAATCCATGACATATACAAACATTACGTTTTTCTTCTATTCGCAGGGCTAGATTTGGACTTGGTGGCAAAATTGGAACTAATTTTTTTCCGGCATAGACCGTTTCTGCATTAATGCTTTAGAATATCTATCAAGCTTCGTTGTCATACGATAATTAACGCTCACACTGGACCTCTGTGAGTAGCTGCACTTTAATTATAATCACGTGGTACTTTTATAAAGATGTATCACCTTTGTCCTCAACAGCGACACTCATTTATGCCATGTGATCGTACGTTTGCCCCAATTGAGAAGATGTAAAGGAATAAAGAATACGTTTTCCCTCCAGAAGAATGGCGTGTTATCGTGTCATCAGTATTATGTAAATAATCTGTAGTGAAAGTGCAGTAAACATTATATTCGATTTTAAATCACATTTTGGGACATTTTCAGTAAGGTGACACACCGTCTCAACAATAATTTATGATGAGTAATTTCTCAGATTCATCTGTGGAAAGAAGAAGTTGTTCGTATCCACTTCTCAGAACACTGTTCTCGGGTTTTTAAGACCAAGCAAGACCCATTGCTACAAGAACCTCTGCATGATTACTCTGCCTCTCAATAACAAGCTATATGGAAATTAATTAAAATTTCAGAAAAGTGTTTACGTCCCTATACTTGAGACCACCAATTTAAAGTTAGTGATATAGGATCTGACAGTGATGAAACATTGGATGGAGTTTCAACAATTACTAGGTGTAGATGTTTTCGAAGTTATTACATACAATAGATATAGAATACTTTTGCACTAAAATATAACATGAAATTCCGCTCAGGGGATCTTGTTCTTAACTCGTTAAAAAGAGGAGCGAAAGTAACAGTTAGTTCCACCACACATTTCTTTCTTTTATAGTCCTTACGAAAAAGACAAGAGGTAGAAAACTTACACCGTTGCTCATTTTGGGTCACATCCTTGTTGAATGCATATAATACACGAAATGTTTGTTAAATATACTGATAAATGTTTTCTCGTCTCTCTGAACGTTTTTTAAGTTATTATCGAGTCTTTTATTCCCTACGATAGCATCCTAGTTGTTGTCGTTGCAGATATTAAGATCTTCAGTGTGGAGGCTGGCGTGATATAGCTCTCCAAGTTCATCTACTCTGTGTGTGCCTCTTTATCTTTACATAGTTGCCAGAAACTGACTCATGAAGGTGTGTCCTGGTAGTCGATCACTTATTTTAGTCTAACCATATGTATTGGTTCAGTACCTCCTCTTAGTTAACTGATCTATGAATCTAATCATCAAAGTCTTCCTGTAACAGTACATTTCGAAATTTCTACACTCTTATTGATTTAACTGTTTTCACCCGTCTGCTTAGCATTTAGCTTCGCAAAGATTAATTCGAATACTTGTTATTACCTTCCTTTTTGATGTGATATGACCACTTCTCACTACACTGCTGGAATGAATAGTGTATTGAAAAGTGATCATACCTCTTCCAACTCTTTTGCTGTCAATGTACGAATTACATTGTCATCGGGAAACCTTCCGACTTTTTCTCCCTGAACTTTAATTCACCCTTCATTTTTGTCATAAGTTTCCTTTACAGTTTTCCCAGTGTACTGCTTGAATGACACATGAGCTAGAATAGAGCCCTTGTGAACTAGTGTTTTCCTTTCATGCCCTGCATAGCTGCAGCATGGTTTCTGTGCAAGTTGTGCATAATCTTTCACTCCCTGTATACTATACCTGACGCTTTCATAATTTCAGGAAATGTGTTGCATGTCTGGATATCCATTATATAGAAAGACAAGTGTTTACAGTTTTTTGCTATGAACCACAAAAAAATTCACTGTCACGTTATAGCTTAAGAGCACACACTCTGTTGTACGTATTAGTGGCTAACTCTTCAACGCCATCGAAAATTTCCCGACAGGATGAATTCAAATATGTACTGCTAGTGACATCACACAATATGTGCTGCATAATCTGCGTCTCAAATGTAGTAATGCATGAAAATGGAGGAACAGCTGCCGGGAAGCTGCATTATGGCTTTATTTGTCTATCAATTTGAACAGCATCATCATCTGCTCAGTATACATGAGACATGCTGGTGAACAATAAGTCATTAAACATTCAATAGTTAGCCAGATCATGATAATACGATGGAAACTAGTCGTTGAATAAATTAGAGCCGTAGTGTTGTTTACGCATAGCAGTGGAGTACCACCTGCGCAAAAGATGCGATATTATGATACGTATGACTCAATACTGTATTTTTGTTTCCTTCGGAAAGTGCTTGACACTACAGAATTTGGCATGTTTTTTTATACATTTTACAGTGTTTGTATTTACATGTCAGTGCCAAAAAATTTATTACTCTGTAAATGAAAATGAGGACTGACGTACTCCTTGTTCCACTTCCCTGATGACCATTTCACCAAGAATTTGGAGTACAAAAAATACTCTGTCCAGACACATTAATTCTTGTGCGCAATGTCTACCGTAATTACTTTTTTTTCCATCATGCTCTGCACCCACTGTCGAGGTCACTGCAGAGGAGTTTGATATTCTGCGACACATATTACGGAGCGACCAGTACGGCAGCTAGTTGGACTATGATGTTTTAATAAAGTCTCTGGAAGTGTTGTATTCTTTGATAAATTCAGAGGTCATTGCAAGGCTTACGTGGCAAATCGTTGGTAGATATCATTTTATGTTTATCTTCCATTAACATCCTTAGCATAATCCATTTCTATTATGAATAGTAATAAGGAAACCACTGACTCCGAATGCATGGGACCTACTCACTTCCTGCACATTTGCGCTGATGACACATGGCCATGTGGAGACTGTTCCCCAGCAGACATTTCAGCTGACACTATCTAAACCTACGTATCTACCAAAGAACCGTGAACCGTGCAGTTGCCAAATAGCACGGCCGTTCTAGAAGGCCTCCAGAGTCTGGCACGGTCGCTTCCTCCTTTGTTGTTGTTCTTGTTGTTGTCTTCAGTCCAGAGACTGACGTGATGCAGCTCTTCATGCTACGCTATCCTGTGCAAGCTTCTTCACCTCCAAGTAGCTACTACAATCTACATCCTTCTGAATCTGTTTAGTGTATTCATCTCTTGGTCTTCATCTACGATTTTGACCCTCCACACTGCCCTCCAATACTAAATTGCTGCCCCCTTGATACCCCGGAATCTGTCCGACCAACCTATCCCTTCTCCTAGTCAAGTTGTGTTACAAATTCATCTCCCCAATTCTACTCAGTACCTCCTCATTAGTTACGTGATCTATCCATCTAATCTTGAGGATTTTTCTGTAGCACCACATTTTCGTCTAACCTATTTATCGTCCACGTTTCACTTCCATCCATGGCTACACTCCATACAAATACTTTCAGAAAAGTCTTCCTAACAGTTATATCTGTATAAGATGCTAACAAATTTCTCTTCAGCAGACACGCTTTCCTTGCCATTGTCAGTCTACATTTTAAATCCTGTCTACTACGTCCATCACCAGGTATTTTTCTCACCAAGCAGCAAAGCTTATCTACTGCTTTGAGTGTCTCATTTCCTAATCGAATTCCCTAAGCATCACCTGACTTAATTTGATTACATTCGATTATCCTCGTTTTGCTTTTGTTGATGTTCATCTTGTATCCTCCTTACAAGACACTGTCCATTTCGGTCAACTGCTCTTCCAGATCATTTGCTGTCTCTGATAGAATTACGTCATCGGCAAACCTCCAAGTTTTTGCTTCTTCTCCACGTATTTTAATTCCTACTCCAATTTTTTCTGTTGTTTCCTTTACTGCTTTCTCAATGTACAGATTGAATAACATTGGGGACAGGCAAAAACCCTGTCTCACTCCCTTACCAACAGCTGCTTCCCTTTCATGGCCCCCGACTCTTGTAACTGCCATCTGTTTTCTGTAAAAATTGTAAATAGCCTTTCACTCTCTGCATTTTACCTCTACAGTCTTCATAATTTGAAAGAGAGTATTACAGTCAACACTGTCAAAAGCTTTCTCTAAGTCTACAAATATTAGAAACATAGGTTTGCCTTTCCTTAATCCGCCTTCTAAGATAAACCGCACGGTCAGTATTGCCTCACATGTTTCAACATTTCAACGGAATCCAAACTAAACTTCCCCAAGGTCGGCTTCTACCGGTTTATCCATTCGTGTGTAAAGAAATCGTGTTAATATTTTGCAACCGTGACTTATTAAACTCATAGTTCAGTGATTTTCACACCTGTCAACACCTGATATGTTTGGAATTCTTCTGGAAGTCTGAGGATATTACGCCTGTCCCATAAGTCTTGCTCAGCAGACGGAAGAGTTTTTTTCAGGGCTGGCTCTCCCAAGTCTATCAGTAGTTCTAATGGAATGTTGTCTACTCCTGGGGTCTTGTTTCCTGTTTCCTCTTAGGCCTTTCAGTGCTCAGTCAAACTATTCACGCAGTATCATAGATCCCATTTCATCTTCATCTACGTCCTCTTCTGTTTCCATGATATTGCCCTCAAGTACATCGCCCTTGTACAGACCCTCTATATAGTTCTTTCACCTTTCTGCTTTCCCTTCCTTGCTCAGAACTGGGTTCTCATCTGAGCTCTTCACATTCATACAGATGGTTCTCTTTTCTCCGAAGGTCTCTTTAATTTTCCTGTAGGCAGTGTCTATCTTACCTCTAGTGATATATGCCTGTACATTCTTACATATGTCCTGTAGCCATTCCTGCTTAGTCATTTTGCACTTCCTGTCGATCTCAGTTTTGAGACTTTTACATTCCTTTTTGCCTGCTTCATTTTCTGCATTTTATATGCTCTCCTTTCATCAATTAAATTCAGTATCTTTTCTGTTACCAAGGATTTCTACTAGCCCTCGTCTTTTTACCTGCTTGATCCTCTGCTGCCGTCAGTATTTCATCCCTCAAAGCCACCCATTCTTCATCTACTGTATTTCTTTCCCCCATTCTTGTCAATCGTTCCCTAATGATCTCTCTGAAACTCTCTACAACCTCTGGTTCTGTCAGTTTATCCAGGTCCCACCTCCTTAAATTCCATATGGTCTCTCTGAAACTCTCTACAACCTCTGGTTCTGTCAGTTTATCCAGGTCCCATCTCCTTAAATTTCATATGCTCTCTCTGAAACTCTCTACAACCTCTGGTTTTGTCAGTTTATCCAGGTCCCATTTCTTTAATTTCCAACTTTTTGCAGTTTCTTTAGTTTTATTCCACAGTTCATAATCAATAGATTGTGGTCAGAGTCCTCATCTCCCCTGAAATGTCTTACAATTTAAAACCTTGTTCCTAAATATATCTGAAACTTTCCAGTGTCTCCAGGCCTCTACCACGTATGCAACTTTCTTTCATGATTCTTGAACCAAATGGCAGATATGATTGAGTTATGCTCTGTTCAGAATTCTACCAGATGTATTCCTTTTTCATTCCTTAAGCCCATTCAATATTCATCTACTACTTTTCCTTCTCTTCCATTTCCCAGTATCGAATTCCAGTCACCCATGACTATTAAATTTTCGTCTGCCTTTACTATCTCAAGAGTTTCTTTTATATCCTCATACATTTCTTCAATCTCTTCGTCATCTGCAGAGTTAGTAGGCATATAAACTTGTACTTCTTCAGTAGGCGTGGCCTTCGTGCGTATCTTGGCAACGATAATGCGTTCACTATGCTGTTGATAGTAGCTTACCCAAGTTCGTATAGTTTTATTCATTACTGAAACTACTCTTGCATTACCCCTATTTGATTTTGTATTTATAACCCTGTATTCTCCTGACCGGAAGTCTTGTTTCTCCAGCCAACGAAATTCACTAATTCCCACTGTATCTAACTTTAACCTATCCGTTTCCCTTTTTAAATTTTCAAACCTACCTGTCCGACTAAGGCAACTGACATTCCACGCTCCGATCCGTAGAATACCAGTTTTGTTTCTCCTGATAACGAAGTTCTCCTGAGTATTCTTCACCCGTCCTCCTTACGGCCTCTAAAATGCTCTCGATGTTTCACTCGCTGATGAGTCAGGGCCTCGTTGCAGAAGATAAAGAGGACTGGCGTAGTGGTAACTCTGAATAGGGGAAATAATAGAGTTTACGGAAATTGTGTTGCATGAATATTTATCGTATTTACCAAAAAGATTACATTGCGTTGAGTAAAACGTAATAATAACATATTTACAAATAACCTAAATTTCAACCAACTGCAAGAACATGAAAGGGGGAAGGTGATGATCAGGGCCTATTGTAGGGAAGTACATGGGAAATGACCTATGACACTTGTCATGAAAAACTATGTTAAACATAGCGCAAAGACAGATGAAAACACTCTAAGAAGAAAAAAGACAGACGACACACCACAGCACCGCACCCACAGCATTTACATCACAGCGGTCGGTCGACGACATTCTACTCCTCGTTTGGTTGTAATTCATGGCAAGCCATCGTCGACTTACGTTTCAGCAGGATAATGCCCGCCCGCACACGGCGAGAGTTTCTTCTGCTTCTCTTCGTGCTTGACAGTCCATGCATTGGCCAGCGCGGTCACCAGATCTCTCTGCAATTGAGAAAATTTGGATAATTATGGGCAGGCCTTACAAACAGCTCGGGATATTGACGATCTAACGAGCCATTTGGATAGAATTTGGGACCAAATTTCTTCAGGATGACATCCAACAGCTCTATCAGTCAATGTAAATCCGAATACCTGCCTAATAGTGTCCCAGGGTGGACCAACGCGTTATTGCCTTGCTCAGTCTGTGAAGCTCTTTCCCTTTAATAAATAATCCATATTTATGATATTGTAATCATCTGTTTGTCTGTACACGTGCATCACTTCTACCAATTTTCAGCCCATTTGGCTGATTCCTTCATGGTGTGTGGATTTCCTTGTCTTTGAGTTTAATTAACAGCCCTTAGTCTTTAATACAATGACAGTATGTACTGGCTCGCATTCACTTGAGTATTTTGATTTTGTCTTAGAAGGTACCCAAGAAAGGGAAAACGTTTGCCAGAGTTGATAGGAAAGCAATATTTGGAATTATGATGGTTGTTGTTGTTGTTGTTGTGGCCTTCAGTCCTGACACTGGTTTGATGCAGCTTTCCTTGCTACTCTATCCTGTACAAGCTACTTCATCTCCCAGTACTTACTGCAACCTACATCCTTCTGAATCTGCTTAGTGTAATCATCTCTTGGTCTCCCTCTATGATTTTTACCCTCCACACAGCCCTCCAATGCTAAATTTGTGATACCTTGATGCCTCAGAACGTGTCCTACCAACCGGACCCTTCTTCTTGTCGAGTTGTGCCACAAACTCCTCTTCTCCCCAATTCTATTCAATACCTCCTCAATAGTGATCTACCCATCTAATCTTCAGCATTCTTCTGTAGCACCATATTTCGAAAGATTCTATTCTCTTCTTACCCAAACTATTTATCGTCCGTGTTTCACTTCCATACATGGCTACACTCCATACAAATACTTTCAGAAACGACTTCCTGACAATTAAATCTATACTCGATGTTAACAAATTTCTCTTCTTCAGAAACGCTTTTCTTGCCATTGCCAGTCTACATTTGATGTCCTTTCTACGTCGACCATCATCAGTTATTTTGCTCCCCAAATAGCAAAACTCCTTTACTACTTTAAGTGTCACATTTCCTAATCTAATTCCCTCAGCATCACCACACTTAACTCCACTCGTTCCATTATCCTCGTTTTGCTTATGTTGATGTTCATCTTATAACCTCTTTTCAAGGCACTGTCCATTCCGTTCAACTGCTCTTCCAAGTCCTTTGCTGACTCTGACAGAATTACAATGTCATCGGCGAACCTCAAAGTTTTTATCTCATCTCCTTAGATTTTAATACCTACTCCGAATTTTTCTTTTGTTTCCTTCACTGCTTGCTCAATATACAGATTGACTAACATCGGGGAGAGGCTACAAACCTGACTCACTCCCTTCCCAACTGCTGCTTCCCTTTCATGTCCCTCGACTCTTATAACTGCCATCTGGCTTCTGTACAAATTTTACCGCTGCCACCTTTAGAATTTGAAGAAGAGTATTCCAGTCAACATTGTCAAAAGCTTTCTCTAAGTCTACAAATGCTAGAAACGTAGGTTTGCCTTTCCTTAATCTTTCTTCTAAGATACGTCGTAAGGTCAGTATTGCCTCACGTGTACCAATATTTCTACGGAATCCAAAGTGGTCTTTCCCAAGGTTGGCTTCTACCAGTTTTTCCATTCGTCTGTAAAGAATTCGCGTTAGTATTTTGCAACTGTGGCTTATTAAACTGATAGTTCGTTAGTTTTCACACCTGTCAACACCTGGTTTCTTTGGGATTGGAATAATTATATTCTTCTTGAAGTCTGTGGGGAATTTCGCCTGTCTCATACATCTTGCTCACCAGATAGTAGAGGTTTGTCAGGACTGGCTCTCCCAAGGCCGTCAGTAGTTTTAATGGAATGTTTTCTACTCCCGGGGCTTTGTTTCGATTCGGGTCTTTCAGTGCTATGTCAATCTCTTCACGCAGTATTGTATCTCCCATTTCGTCTTCATCTACATTCTCTTCGATTTCCAGAATATTGTCCTCCAGTACGTCGCCCTTGTATAGACCCTCTATATATTCCTTCCTGCTTTCCTTTCTTTGCTTAGAACTGGGTTTCCATCTGAGCTGTTGATATTCATATGAGTGGTTCATATGTGATGGTAGCAACTATATAATACCAGGAGCCACAGGTTGCCTACAACGTGTACAGAAATCAGACTCCAGTCATAGGGGTCAAAGGACTTGAGAGGGAAGTGAAAATTGAGAAAGGAGTAGGCACGTCTTCGGTCTGTTCACAATGTTACTCTGTGTGTGCAGTGATCACATTGTAAAGGAAATCAAGCAGCTATATGGGAAAGGAATTAATCTCCAGGCAAAGGAAATAAAACTTTAAGGTTGAAATGTTGCAGTTATGTCAGACACGGCAAAGTACTCGGTAGAGTAGCTGGACGGAATAGATGGTGTATTGAAACAAGTTGTAAAGTTATACGTTATTTCGTACGGAGGCCAACCGAAGTCACAGGTGTACATTTTGAATAACAATGGATTGGCAGATTTTTAATAATTTATTTAATGGCCGGTTTCGTACCCTGGATGCCCCACTATCAGGTTAAATATGGTGAATCACAACATGAAATTTGCAACATGTATGGGATCGAACATTCCTTGTCTATTTATTCATAGGAAGGAATGTACTCTCTCATCCACGTTACAACTTTAATGTCGTGGTTCACTATGTTTAACCTGATGACGTGGTTTCTCGGCTACGAAAGCAGTCTAATTATTTACAAGTGCAGCCTAATAGGTATTATTCGAGAGGTTATAAAGGAATATCAACAAAAATAAAAGAAAGGTAATGGAACGTAGTCGAATTAAATCAGGCGATTCTGCGACAACTAGAAGAAGAAATGATACAGTAAAATTAATGTATGAATTTTGTTGCTGAGAACGCAAAATAAGTACCGATGGTCGAGGCAGAAAGGACATTATATGTAGACTGTCAACTGCAAGAAAAGCGCTTCCGTTAGAAGAGAAATTTTTAGTGGATGTAGCCTTGTATGGGTACTGGGGGCAATAGTTACGACAAAAAGTGAATAGGAAGTATTGCAGTGTGGTGCTACAGAGAAATGTTGAAGGTTGTGTAGGATTATCAGATGACTGATGTGGATGTATGTTATCGAGTTTGTGAAAAAGAAATTTATGACACAATTTGACTGAGAGAAAACATCGCGGTTTCTCGCTGACTGCCTTTAGTTTTGACAAAAGCCAAAAGTCGACGGGAAATGCATTATGCGGAGGAATTCACACATTATTGAGCACGTGCTCTTCCCCAAAAGAAAATTTCGAGGGCATAAAAGTGCTGTGAACTGATTTTTGTGAAGAGAGACAGCATGTTTTAGACATTCTTACATTGTAGTTGAAAGGTTCTTTTATGTCCAAGTACAGACGCCTTTCATGTGAGTGAATATAGCGCAAGAAATCATAGACTTCCTTTTAATCAAAAGCAAACGATGTATTGGCTGGTATCGATCAATAGGTGTTCGGGCGAGTAGGTTCCAGATATTTATGTCACGGTACTACGACATGAGGTTGGAATATGCTTGCTTATTAAACAGTGGCATGCATGTACAACATCAATTAAGATCGTTTTCTGCCACGATTGTAAGTCTCTAGGCTAGGAATATTATTTATGGCTCACAAGAAATACCACAGAATGTTGTGCTACATGTTTTCAACAACTGACATTATCCAAAATACCAAAGCTTAACTAAATTGGTCGTGCCACCGGTGGACAATTTTCTGACGGTAAATACACTTAACTGCCGCTTCGTAAATGTCGTCTTTCAAGGTCGTTCATTCACATTTTCAGTAGAAACCTCGTAATGTGTAACAAGTCATAGTTCACTATGACAAAGAGCCACAGGCGTTACAACTAATCTTGGCACTCAGTGCTAACAATTAACAAACACTGAACATGGCACACAATTTGTAATGTATGTCAAAGCCATTAAACCACAGAAAAACGACTGTAGAAGACACCGATGAACGAGAAACGCCGTAGCCGCGCCTCCTGGACCTTCTCTACCCCACCTCAATCGATGGTCCATTTACGGCTGAGCGTAGGAATGCAGTCATTGATCAAGACGACAGCATAAACCAAGATACGAAACCAGTGTACTGAACGTCTTAGGCAGAATATTATGTCAATTATACTTCAGGCGAAGATACTTGGAAATTTGTATCAAGCCATACTTTAATATTAAGAGCTAGTTGTAAATACTCAGACCATGCCTATGGAAATGGATTGTTCGAAGTTAAGAAAATATTTATGTCTACAGGGTGGTCCTTTGATAGTGACCGGACCAAATATCTCACGAAATAAGCATCAAACGAAAAAACTACAAAGAACGAAACTCGTCTAGCTTGAAGGGGGAAACCAGATATCGCTGTGGTTCGCCCACCAGATGGCGCTGCCATAGGTCAAACGGATATCAACTGCGTTTTTTTTTTTTTAATATGTACCCCCGTTTTTCAATACATAGTCGTGTAGTACGTAAAGAAATATGAATGTTTCAGTTGGACTACTTTTTTCGCTTTGTGATAGTGGCGCTGTAATAGTCGCAAACATATGGTTCACAATTTTAGACGAACAGTTGGTAACAGGTAGGTTTTTTAAATTAAAATACAGAACGTAGGTACGTGGACCACCCTGTATATTGTAATGAAATGCACATATATTTTATGCAGTTTAGTTCCGCGTACCTCTTCCTGAAAAAAAAAAAAACAAAGAGCTTGGTGTTGTACCAGCGAATGCATTATCGATCGCCACACCATATGGTACATTTCATTTATTTATTGTTTCTTTACAAATATGGTATATTTTAATTTTGTACATGTAATTCATAATGTGCTGACGAAAAAAATATTAACAGTAAAAATTTTTTAACGTACAGTTCTGAAATTTCGGGAATACGTTTGTCTACGTTAAATGTGTGAATCATTAACGTTGGAAGATCACAAGTTAATATAAGCGCGAGCTAAGCTACTGCAAATGTGAAATGTTCACGGATTAGTAACCGGTGTATCTGTCAGAATGTTGACTGCAAGCATGCCAACTTGCATTCACTGTGTTGTGCAGGTGGTCGAACAAAACAGAGTGTGGGTAACGCCGGAGCTGTCATCTGATGACGTTCATATATGCTCGGTTGGAGACAAGTTGATGAAGTAGTCCAAGGCAACATATCGGCACTCTGAAGAGTTTGTTGGTTTACAACAGCGGTATATGGGCCTGTGTTATTCTGTTGGAAAACGCTTCCTTGAATGCTTTTCACGGATGGCACCACAACAGATCAAATCACCATACATTTGATGTCACCGTACTCGTGATACCGACAAATGTCCTCCTGCTGTTATACAAAATCTCATCCCAGATAATAACTCCAGGTGTAGGTCCAGAGTGCTTAGAACATAGATAGGTTGATTGGTGGCCCTAAAGTGGCCTTTCCTAGCCCAACACCCGACCATCACTGGCACCGATTCAGAATCAGTTCTCATCCGAAAACACAAGAGACTTCAGCCTACCCTCCAATGAACATTGGTTTGGCACCACTGAAGTTGCAAAAGGCTGTGATTTGGGGCTGTGGAATGCATGATACGAGGCGTCTGGATCGAAGATGATCTGATGAACTAATAGTTCGAACATAACGTGCTTGAATTAAAACCAATTGGTAGTACTTTTGCACGTAACTGGCCACCAGTAAAGAAAAATAACTTGATCGTACCCTACCGCCGTTCATAATAAAACCAGGAAAGAAAATTTAGTGTATAGGGTATCGATTTCTTGCAGACTATATGAGACGTGTAATGGCGATTACCGGAGGCCACATGATCACATGATATGATAGAAGGGCTTGAACGTAACATAATGTAACACTGAATGCGACTGCAAGTAAAATAAGGCGAATGATTACAGCTAAATGCGACATCAGTACTATATAAAGATATGATGGCTGTTGCCGTTCCACGATCTATCCGAAGATGAATGAGTCGGTATTTGGTGTGAGTCCGGCATACACTATCTGATTAAAAGTGTGGGAGCGCCTACTAGTGGGCATTAATACAGGGCGTGTCCTTTGTGGCGACCTTAACTCCTCTGGGGACATTTTCGTTTAAGGTGTCTAAATGTCCTTCGAGGAATGGCAGCCCATTCTTTCTCAAGGGTCGAAACCAGATAAGGTAGTGACGTTGGACGCTGGAGTCTGGAGGTATGTTCACGTTCTGACTCAATCCAGAGGCGTTCAGATGAGTTCAGTCCGAGCCCTGGGCACGCCAGCCCATTTCAAAATTGTTATTTTTCACAAACCATTGCTTCACAGATACTGCTTTAAGACAGGTGCTTTGCAATGCTGATAAAGAATCATCGTTTCCGAACTATTCCTCCACTGAACGCGACACGCGATGCTATTAGATTTGTTCATATCTGTCCACTTTCATCGTTTTGCTAAGCGTAATAGGCGGTACAAACTCTAATTACGAGAAACACCCTGATACCTTAACACCACCTCCTCTGTATATCATTGTTGGCACTAAATGAGAGGCTACGTTATGTTCTATAAGAACTGGCCATACACAATCTTCTATTACTTCTTTTCATTTCTTTGATTGTTTGGAAGTGTTGTAACAGTTTTCCATCCCTTATTATAGCAGCTTCCTTCTCTCTCTCTTTCTAGCCTCTTCCTCTCCCCTCTTAGCCTCTTCATATCTCTTTCTAGCCTCTTCCTGAAGGGCTAGGAGTCGCTGGAGATCGACTGATGCCATTTTCCTTGTAATTGTAGGCATACACTAAGTCACCAGTTGAATAACGACTTTAATCCTTTTATGACATCTTTCAAAAAATACTCGCTTAAACAATACTGTGTTCCATAAAGATATGCCATTTAAAACAAATGTCAGTATGAAAACTGCTCAGCCAGAGTGGTGAGAGGAAACCGTGTCACAGTGTCAACAATCTGCATCACAGTTGTATAAGAATTGGCCATACACAAGGTTAAAAAAATGGTTAAAATGGCTCTAAGCACTATGTGACTTAATATCTGAGGTCAGCAGTCCCCTAAACTTAGAACTACTTAAAATTAACTAACCGAAGGACATCACACACATCCATGTCAGAGGCAGGATTCGCACCTGCGACCTTAGCAGCACAGCGGTACGGGACTGAAGCTCCTAGAACGGTGTGCGGACATCTGCCACGCTTTTACCTGCTCCGAAGGGTTGGGTCCCTTGTCTCCCCCTCCTCCTCATCATCGTTGTCGCGCAGTAAAGGTACTTACTGAGCCTTTCCGCTGGTTTACTTGACATAGCACCGGACTCTCTTTGGATTATCTGCCACACTCCTAGAGAGACCTTCGTTGTGGAAGCTATTACATGCACCTCGCATTGAAGGCCGCACCAAATTTCGAGCTGGAGAAAAACGTCGCCATACTTGGAGATTTTGCGTTCGTCTAACTTATACGTGCCTTTTTCGGTGCTCCTGCAGCAGCTTTCTGTCGTGTTTTGTGTACCATGAGGGATCAGCTCCGTCTCTTATTAATTTATTTGGTATGAATCTCTCGAGTGCTGTTGATACTATTTCTTTGAACTTAAGCCACATATGGTCTTCACTTACATAGTTTGGAATGATTGGAGACTGTCTCTTAGAAAGACATCAACCAGATTTTTAGCTGCTTTTATAAATAGATATATTTCGCGTTTAGTTTTGGTGACTTTCTTTGTTACGGAATTGAGCCTCGCTACGACTGTAAACCCTGTATCCGTCGTGATGCTCAAGATTATTTGTGGATAAGAGGTCAAGTGTGTTTTCGTAACCATTTACAGTTTGAATGGCCTTGTGAACTAATTGTTCAAAATAATTTTAAAAAGCCATTTAGAACATCACGGAAGTTGTTTTCTATCTACAAAAGGGTCTGAAAATGTATTTTTTTCAACTTACGGAAGGAAGATTGAAGTCTCTACCCACTATAATTGTATGAGTAGCGTACCAAGTTTTCTTTGAACTCTTCAGGAACTGTTTCATCTGAGACCGGGAGTCGGTAAAAGGAGCAAGTTATTAATTTATTCCGATTGTCGAATATAACCTCTGCCCATACTAAGTCACATTAACCGTCTGCTTCAATGCCGCTTGTGAGCTGAAACACGCATTACATTATTTTTCCTTAAGTCGTGCTTCTCGTTTCCGTTGAAGCGCAGATCATTACAATTACGGCTTTTTCCTCTAAAACCTAGGATGCTTTGTCTGTGACCCTTTAAATACCAGAGCTAAACAATGTAGTACAACAAGGTACGTTACAAGCATTGCATTCTGAGTTACTTCATTTGCTTATTTATAACAGTTTAGTATTGTACGTCGACTTTAGATGAAATGTCAGTTATAAATGTTCTTGTCTCTATTTAGTGAAGTTTTGAACATTGTCCCGCTACACTTTATTAACTAATGTTTCGCCGCAATTAATTTGGAGTATGTCGTTCTTCTTTTCAAACATTCACATCCCTATTTCTTCTTTCCTTATTGTCTTTTGGGCATGCAGTTGTAGTAATTAAAGTAGGCACAAATGCAGTGATCAGAAAGAAATGAATAGGGTCCATCCGCATTGTCTTTACATCGTTCCTTTCTTGTTGCTCCTATACCTATGGACTGTTTCTATCGCAATCAGTCCGCGTGGAAGTCCTACAGACAGAGGGATCTAAATTTATACTTGGCAGACATAATTACATACTGACATAATCGTCGGTATTGCTTCCGTTTCCCAAAAGTTATAAATATTTAGATTTCGGAAAAGACGCTCTGTATTTCTACAAGATGTAGATGTAGAAGGTCCCTCATGTACTGGTTGTATGGAGTAAGATGTGGAGACGACGGTTTGAAAGCGGACAGAAGAAATACGAGGGATGGCGTCCCTTACCTGAGGCATGGCTACTTAAGCTACCCGGGGAAGGGGCAAGTGTGGCAAATGTCCGGCGTTGCAAATGTCTGGCATTCCTTAGAACCGCTCAGCTGCAGTGGCCGTCCACAGACAAGGGCTCTATCTGATTGAAACTTGGTACAGCGTGATTCATCACTGCATATAATTCGTGATGCACTGTCCAGTGGTGTCGGCCTTTACACCACCTCAGAAGTCGCTCAGCATTGCCACAGAAATGAGCGGCGCACGAAGAGCTGCTCCACCTCTGTGCCCTACGCACACTGTGCTAGATGGACTGCTGGCAGCGCTTCGGAAGCCACGAATGATTCCTTCCGCTGTTTCCAAGCTGCTGTTTACAACTACCCTTCTCACTACTCGTCGGTGTCGGTCCCTGTCCGTCAGTATATGAGGTACGCCTGGTCTTGGTTCAGCTGTGTTTGTTGCTTCACCTTTTCAACTCAGAATGGCATTACCAACTGTCGACTTCGGTAAGGCTTAGAAGCACTGAAATGTCCCGCATGAGTTTGTAACTCAAATGACATCCGATGACTCGCCCACTTTAGAGTTCACTGAACCCTTGTGAGCGACCAGCACTCTGTCTTCAGGCCACGAGTGGCCTAGCGATACCATTCGACCGCTGTGTCATCCTCTGTGGAGGATGCGAATAGGAGGAGGTGGTGGTGGTGGATAGTGTTTAACGTCCCGTCGACAACGAGGTCATTAGAGACGGAGCGCAAGCTCGGGTTAGGGAAGGATTGGGAAGGAAATCGGCCGTGCCCTTTCAAAGGAACCATCCCGGCATTTGCCTGAAACGATTTAGGGAAATCACGGAAATGCTAAATCAGGATGGCCGGAGACGGGATTGAACCGTCGTCCTCCCGAATGCGAGTCCAGTGTGATGCTAATAGGAGGGGCGTGGGGTCAGCACACCGCTCTCCCGATCGTGATAACGGTATTTTTGACCGAAGCCGCTACTATTCGGTCGAGGTCGATTGCACCCTGAAAAATGGCAGTAGCGCATGGCGGCCTGGATGGTCACCCATCCATTTGCCGACCACGCCCGACAGTGCTTAACATCGGTGATCTCACGGGAAGCAGTGAAACCACTGCGGCAAGGGCGTTGCCGTGAGCGACCAGGACTGCTGTTATTGCTGGCCTACTGACAACACAGTAATCTCTGCCGCCTTTTATACTTGAATTATTACGGTGAACTTTAATAACTTTTCTGAAGTCTTGACCACGCTATTAGTTACTTCCAAAATAATAACAAACAATAAAACAATTTTTGGAAATAAAAATTTGGCAAGACATCAAAAAAGTTACTGAAGTGTATCCAAACGGCCGCCTAGAATCATAGCATTTTCATACAAACTGCAGTTATTTGGTGTGAAAGGAATGGAAAGGAAACGCCTGGGAAAGAGCTAGGAAGAAAGTAATGACATTCAGCCCCACAGGGAACTCTGGAAATGCGATGGGGAGAGTTGAAAATTTGTACCGGAGTGGGATTCGAAATCGAATGCTCCGCCTTTCTAGATCGGTTGTCTTACCCGTCTCGGTCATCTCCACAGGCATCCCGTCAGGCGCAAATTCGCAACATGCCGCCCGCCGGACGGCAAAAATCCCCGCCCGTTAACGACTCTGAACCGTAAATTTACTTTTTCAAAATCTTTTTTTCTTTACTACCGATTCATCAAGAACATCAACACATTAAATCACACTAGGTGAGCGTGGAAGTAGTTGCCAGGAAATGACTGATAGAAAATGAAATTACTTTTAACAAATGTGAATTTCATTCCTAAAAGCTTTTTCAAAACAGATTTAAAAATTTATAAGCAGAAAAGCACCCTAGAAATATCAAGTTACAATTTTATTTAGAGGCAGAAAGAACAATATTAACAGTATGAGCCTTCGGTCTGAGAAGCTTGCCTGCTACCTTTCAACACGGCCGTAGTCATGACCGCTCACAAAAACCTCTGAAAGAGTACACTGGTGCAAATATGCAACACACCTGATTACTTTAAACAAAAAAGAATTTAACAACCCACACAAACACGTAAACTATGCACCCCGTAAGAGGGATGGAAATGGTACAAAACTCAAATTATTTGACAAAGAAGTTCAATTTGTTTTTTTTTCTCTCTTTTTTTTAAGGACTCTTACGGTGGAAAAGTGACAACCTTATAACCTAAATGACAATTTAAATAAAACCCATAAAATGCAGACTTCATAAGATGTACAACATGCTCTACATTACACATACATCATCTCGCAAGATGATAGGCAAGATAAAAACATATTTCAAGAATTCGGCCTTTTAACAATAAATTCGTTAACACCGAATCCGACAAACATGACACAAGCAGCTACTAACGTACGGCAGACCGACAGACATACAGACACTAACTGCCTAACATATGCGGACGAGAGCCAGACCCAGACTAAAATTTAACAAGTAAATGAACAGCATATCACAAGTCACTTAACTTCTAATAAACTGCGATTTCAGGCGAAGACCCGGCGCAGCACCCCCAAAACGCTCTCCCGAACCGTCCGCTGCCAGCCGCTTCAACAGACGCAGGAAGGCGCGCCGATCTCACGGTGTCGCAGCTCGTCCCTTCCAGACCGATGTCGTGGGTTGACTCCTGTTGCTCTCGTGTTGGCCGCGAAGCCACTACGCCTCGCTATAAGGCGTGGCCACTGGACTCGCGTGGCGACCTCACATGCGTCAACGCTCCAGGCGGACAAGTCATCTTGTGTCCCTGTGCGCGAACGAACAACCCATCGATCCAACCGCCAGTTCCCATTGCCTGAGCAAACTCGAGCAGACTGGCAGCCTAAGACATACTAGCACTCCGGACGACAGCCAGGCATTAACCGCCTCATCAATGCGGACGAGAGACAGACCCAGACTAACTTGGCTAACCAACTGATCAGACTGCCCAGCCTCGTTCCGACTGACCAACTGCCTCCGGCTGACTAACTGCCTGCCACAGTCCGCTGGAGAGCTTATAGCGCCCCTTAAATGCACCTGAACAGGCAACCTTTCCCCTTTCATACCAGAGGGAGACAACAAAGCTGCGATGGCCACAGCGGCGCCACCGCCAGAAACAGAGGGCGACTGCTTCACACTACGCGCTGCGGCGTGCTCTTAAAAAATGGTTCATGTGGCTCTGAGCACTATGGGACTCAACTTCTGAGGTCATTAGTCCCCTAGAACTTAGAACTAGTTAAACCTAACAAAAAAGTAACAGATCGGATCGGTAAGATTTTACGAAAACATGACATAACACCGGTCTTTAAATCAACAAAGAAAATAAGTCAAGTACTACGATCTGTGAAGGATAAACGCCCTCCTCTGTCGACATGTGGTGTGTATAAAATTCCATGCACCTGTGGGAAAGTTTATATTGGTACTACCAAAACAAGCGTAAATACGCGACTGAAAGAGCATAAAAGTCTTTGTCGACTTGGAAAAATAGAAAAATCAGCTGTAGCGGAACATGCTCTTCAACCAGGAAACCACCAAGTGAAGTTTTCAGATACCGAAGTTTTATCTACAACGTTAAATTACTATCCACGTTTATACAGAGAAGCTATTGAAATTTATAAATATCACGATAATTTTAATAGGAAAGAGGAGGCTATGAAACTCAGCGATATATGGACAGTGGCTCTACAAAATTGCTAACAATTTTATCTTGACAAGGTGGTAATCGATAGTCAACCTTATCTTTGCTATGGATTATCACTGCCCATCACGTGTCACCTGAACCACGCCCCCCTTTCTCACAATATATGAGTCGCTCTCAGACACCCGACCAGACAGTCGGCAAGACTCAGCGGAGCAGCGCCTCTGAGGAAGTCCAGCGCAGTCCTGGACGAAACGTAAGGAGCAGAAAAAGTTCTTGGACCACGACCTCACATCCCGGAAAGTATATCAATAGCCTAAACCTAACAAACCTAAGGATATCAAACACATCCATGCCCGAGGCAGGATTCGAACCTGAGACCGTAGCGGTCTCGCGGTTCCAGACTGCAGCGCCTAGAATCACACGGCCACTTCGGCCGGTCGCTCTTCAAAACAGCAATTTTTACCACGGCTCACACTTACTCGCAGATTTCTGATTTCCGTAGAAGTTCGAAGGTTGGGTTTTCATCTGCAATGGAACTTTTCCATCAGTCAGCTGTTGCGTCCATGTCCAAGAGAACAGACTCCATCCATATCTGTAATGCTTTTACACTGCCGAAAAGGCAATTAGTACACCATTTTCGAGATTGTCAGTCCACTCAGATTTTATTGTTGTACAAGTGCATATGGGGTATATGAAATTATTACATTTACAGACCAATGGAACAATCGGTTCTGAGGTACGATACTGCAACACCCTTATTAGTGCGCGGTGTAACCTCTACGGGCAACGACGCAATTGTTGACTCTGGCATCTCGTTGATCGTACAGATGGCGAATATTGTCCTGGGATACGTTATGCTACACCTGCTAGACCTTTCCCATAGTTCAGCAAGAGTTATTGCTTGACGAGTCACATGAGTGCCTTCTCGTCTCGTCATATCCAAATGTGTTCGATTCGACAAAGTCTGGAGGTCGTGCTGGCCAGGTATGTTGCTGCACGTCTTGCAGAGGAAGTTGAGTTTCACGCGCAGTGTGTGGGCCATCATCGTGCTGTTGAAGCAAACCATGACCGTCCTGTTTCAAGAACGGCAAAAGAACTGGTCCAACAACGTTCTGCATGTGCCAAGGCTGGTTATGTCCCCTCCAGAAACACCAAAGCTGCACGAGAGTTGCAGCTTATTCCACCCATGACCATGCGGCCTGGAATGGCGCCTGTGTGTGTCTTAGTTCGAGTACGCTATGTGAGGGGTCTTGTGTGCTGGCAGAATCCGCTTTCCTCATTGAAGACCGAGGCGTGGCGTGCCATCTCGCAGGTTAACCTCTGACGCCACAAGTCGAGCCGTTGCGCATCGATGCTGGGCACTGAGTGGAAGGTGGGCTAGAGCTGTGCGTGCCAGTAGTCTCACTGCTCATACAGGGATCGCCACAGTTCCTGTCGACGCAGTGTGACCGGGAGATAGGCTAGAGGTGTGCGTGGTGTGCCCATACTCGCGCTGCTAATAACTGGTCAGAAACAGTTCTTGCTGGCATATACGAGCTCATACGCTGTGGTAGCTGTACGGCCTGCCCTACTGCTCTTGTAGTGTGACCATCCCGGTGGCCCTCTGTGTGGCTTGGACGTCGAGAACCTCGTCTAAGTTCGTGAGAAGGTTCACTTCACCACTGATACAATCAACGTTGCACAACCGACGTAACACGACTAACTCGTGTGGCAATTGCTCGAAAGGACAATTTCGCCATTTGGAAGGCCCCATTTAAGCTAGGTCAGTTGGCTGTAGGAAGCATGGGTGCGTCTCTGTAGCGTGGTTGAGTGCTCTCATCAGGCGTTTCCAGCACACTGAGACTTCTGGCTATGAGCGTCCCCTATTAAATGATAGACACGCATGAGGCTTCGGTAACTATTCCTCGAACTTATCTGTAGGCAGACGACGTTGAAACCATTATTACTACGGCTACTGTTCTGGAATATGCCTCCATAACATCAAAATAGACGTCGTGTTCCCAGGAGTACAATTTCTTGTGACAGAAGTCTATGTTGGCGGCTCAGCGACATCAAGTAGTCAATTCCGCATTACATAGGGCTGTCCGGACATTTTTTATCAAATCATACACTACTGGCCATTAAAATTGGTACGCCAGGAAGACGAGGTGCAACAGACGCGAAATTCAACCGACAGGAAGATGCTGTGATATGCAAGTGATTAGCTTTTCACAGCATTCACACAAGGCTGCCGCCGCTGGAGACACCTACAACGTGCTGACATGAGGAAAGTTTCCAACCCATTTCTCATACACAAACAGCAGTTCACCGGCGTTGCCTGGTGAAACGTTGCTGGGATGCCTCGTGAAGGAGCAGTAATGCGTGCCATCACGTTTCCGACTTTGATAAAAGTCGGATTGTAGCCTATCGCGATTGCAGTTTATCGTATCGCGACATTGCTGCTCGCGTTGGTCGAGATCCAATTACCGTTAGCAGAATATGGGATCGGTGGGTTCAGGAGGGTTATACGGAAAGCCGTGATGGATCCAAACGGCATCACTAGCAGTCGAGATGACAGCCATCTTATCCACATGGCTGTAACGGATCGTGCAGCCACGTCTCGATTGCTGAGTTAGCAGATGGGGACGTTTGCAAGGCAACAACCATCTGCACGACAGTTCGACGACGTTTGCAGCAGCATGCGCTATCAGCTCGGAGACGATGGCTGCGGTTATCCTTGACCCTGCGTCACAGACAGGAGTGCCTGCGATGGTGTACTCAACGACGAACCTGGGTGCACGAATCGCAAAACGTCATTTTTTCTGATCAATCCAGGTTCTGTTTACAGCATCATGACGTCGCATCCGAGGTTGGTGACATCACGGTGAACGCATATTGGAAGCGTGTATTCGTTATGGGGTACTATTGGTTACACATATCGGTCACCTCTTGTCCGCATTGACGGCACTGTGAACAGCGGAAACCCTACATTTCAGCATTTCAGCAGATTAATGCACGACCGCATCTTGCAGATCCTGTACGGGCCTTTCTGGATACAGAAAATGTTCGAATGATGCCTTGGCCAGCACATTCTCCAGATCTCGCACCAATTGAAAACGTCTGGTCACTGGTGGCCGAGCAACTGGCTCGTCAAAATACTCCAGTCACTACTAATGATGAACTGTGGTATCGTGTTGAAGCTGCATGGGCAGCTGTACCTGTACACGCTATCCAAGACTCAATGCCCAGGCGTATCAAGGCAGTTATTACGTCCAACGTTCTGGGTACTGATTTCTCAGGATCTATGCACCGAAACTGCGTGAAAATGTAATCACATGTCAGTTCTAGTATAATACATTTTTCCAATGAATACCCATTAACATCTGCATTACTTCTTGGTGTAGCAATTTTAATGGCCAGTAGTGTGTTCCTCAACCTTATCTGCAGGCAGCCGACGTTGAAACCATTATTAGTACTTCTACTATCCTGGCATATGCTGTCATCAGGTCAAAATGAACGTCGTGTTCCCAGGTGTACAATTTCTTTTTGCAGCAGTGTACGTTGGCGGCTCCGTTTCCCACAACTTCAAGTAGTCAATTACGCATTACATAGGGCTGTCCGGATGCTTTTTATCTAATGATATATTTGTGCAATATTTTAGGATGCATCACATGAGCCTTTTGATTAACTGAATTTTTTCAGTTGCCTTCTGTAATGGTCGCCTTTTCGTAGATATTGCTATAATCGCACTATTTCACTCCCATTTAAGGAGCTTGCTAGCACTTGATGTTAGGCTGGCGCCATTAAAATGCATTGTGGTAATCGCTGCTGCTTGCTGGATCGCTGCTGTGTCTGGATGCTGATGCTGGCTCTAAATCTGGTTGTCTACGGATAAAAGCATGATGTCCCTTGTTTTGTATGTGCTTCTGATAATAACCAACAAATATTTAAACTTCAAATATTTATTACTCTGGTGGCCATCTTAATTCCACTGTCCACCAAAGACAATGACACAACACAAAGTAGTACTTCTTTTACATGTTCTTTGCATTGTTTATCTACCTCGAACAATAACACACAAACACACTTTACCAAAGTGACATTCCGACTGCGCTCCCGACCCTTCTTGCTGCTTGTATTTGTAACCTCTTCGAAGTACTACTAAAAAGAGATATAGTTTATAAGTCACATGTACATCTGTTATCGTAATTTGTGCAGAAAAGTTATTAACTTACATCGAGTGACATAATTTAACAGGTTATTAAAATTACAGACAGATTTGTTACAAAAAGGTCATTTTTTAGAAGATTGTCAATTGACTTCTCTAATTTGCGTAAATAAGTAAATAACACGAATTATTAAGAATTACATTGGGTTTCGTCTAAAATAGGAGTGTTTACGTGAATACTGAGTGAAAACAGTCCTAGTGAACAAATAGGTTTCACTGGGTGATTTTTATTTAACGAGATCCAAAATACGTCAGTTGGCCACTATTTTTCGTACTTCATATTAATTATTTAAGATGAATTTAGTGGTTTTACATGATGACATATTCTGTATCAAGTGATATTAACTTTTGTGTGGTCAGTTATTGAGTATAATGTAATGGGTTGACTGTTTATGGAGACATGTTATGCAATCAATTTTAACATACACAATAACTTTCCTATAATCATAAATTCTCGTTAAACTGGTTGAATTTTGAGGGTATCGCATACTTCGGTAAATTAAAGCGTTTAATAGGTTCCGTTACACTGCGAATGAAGCAAAGTTTGTCACTTTCATTGTTCTACCACATTCAGACAACATAGTCTTTTAGAGATTAAAAAAGAAAAAGGAATACAGCAATCAGAAGCTGACAAAAGACTCTGGAGATAAAAAGAGATTAGAAGACGAGATTAACGCTTCGCGCGACGAGCTCCCGGCACGGAACATCCCGAGAATGTTTCTGTTACGGAGTTTCCGGCGACCTGGACGGAGTTGGCTTTTTTGCACCCCGTGCGCGTGGCTTTTAATTACGGGTCGCTCGAACTGCGCGCCTGCGGGAGTTGGTCCCGCGCGGAAAGTAATCCGGTGACGGCGAGGTTAGCTCTGAAGGCTCCACGGAGGAGCCGGGACGAGCCAAGAACCGCCGCGGGCTAGCAGGGGTGGGGGGCGTGTTGCGTAGCGAGGAGTGCCAGAGCGAACAAAGCACGGTGCGGTGCCGAGCGGCGGAAGAAACGGAAAGACTGCTGCGAGCGAGACAGTCCGACGGGCTTTGAAGCTGAGAGCGCGGCAGGGACGGCCGACCAATCGCGCGGCATTACCGGCGAAATTACGTCGCCCGCGGCTGTGCAGGTCCCGACTGCGGAGCCCACCTTGCCCTCCTCCTCCTCCATTATTACCGTCTCTTTCTACCTTTTACGACTCGTTCTTTGCATTTTCTGTCAAGGGACGGGGTTGACGTTGCGCGGAAAATCCGAAATGCAGGCTCATCTGTCGTCGATTAAGCAACTTCTCGTATTGTCTGCGGACGAGGCGTCTAAAGTGCGTAGAAAACGGAATTCCGTACAGTGGCTTCTTTCTCTACTTCTCGAAAGAGTCCACTACAGTTCCGCAACGTCAACCACAACACATTTTGAACTAACGTTGTAGGTGATCGAAGAACAGTTGCAAACATAAATAAACAGTCGACAATTTTAAGTGTTGTAACTCGCAAAACGCCAATAATTTTATTATGTAATCAATTTTTGTAATAAAAAATAAGTCGTGTGACGAGGGCCTCCCGTCGGGTAGACCGCTCGCCTGGTGCAAGTCTTTCGATTTGGCGCCACTGCGGCGACTTGCGCTGCGGTGGGGAAGAAATGATGATGACTAGGACAACACAACACCCAGTCCCGGAGCGGATAATATCTCCGACTCAGCCAGGAATCGAACACGGGCTGCTAGGATTGGCAGTCCGTCGCGCTGACCACTCAGCCACCGGGGCGGACAATTTTTGTAATTATTATATTGAACTTTATTTGTAACAAGGCGACATGATTGACATTTCAAAAGAAAAATGACAGTTTTCCGACAAAATTCAATAGTGACCAAATAAGTTTTGTATGTGTCAATCATTTGAATTCTTTATTTTAAACTTGTTTTTGACAAGATCGTATGAGATGGAAAAGAGCCACCGTGGTACAACAACCGAGTTAGAAAACTGCTGCGAAAGCAAAGGGAACTTCATAGCAAACATAAACATAGCCAAACAAAAATTACGCGAAGCGAAATGTAGTGTGAGGAGGGCTATGCGAGAGGCGTTCAATGAATTCGAAAGTTCTACGTACTGACTTGGCAGAAAATCCTAAGAAATTTTTGTCTTATGTCAAAGCGGCAGGTGCGTCAAAACAAAATGTCCAGACACTCTGTGACCAAAACGGTACTGAAACAGAGGATGACAGACTAAAGGCCGAAATACTAAATGTCTTTTTCCAAAGCTGTTTCACAGAGGAAGACTGCACTATAGTTCCTTCTCTAGATTGTCGCACAGATGACAAAATCATAGATATCGAAATAGACGAAAGAGGGATAGAGAAACAATGAAAATCTCTCAAAAGAGGAAAGGCCGCTGGACTTAATGATATACCAGTTCGCTTTTACACAGAGTACACGAAGGAACTTTCCCCCCCCCCCCCCTCCCCCCCCTTCTTGCAGCGGTGTACCGTAGGTCTCTAGAAGAGCGTAGCATTACAAAGGATTGGAAAAGGGCACAGGTCATCCCCGTTTTCAAGAAGGACGTCGAACAGATGTGCAGAACTATAGAACTATATCTCTAACGTCGATCAGTTGTAGAATTTTGGAACACATGTTGTGTTCGAGTATAATGATTTTTCTGGAGACTAGAAATCTATTCTGTAGGAATCAGATTGGGTTTCGAAAAAGACGGTCGTGTGAAACCCAGTTCGCGCTATTCGTCCACGACACTAAGAGGGCCATAGACACGGGTTCACAGGTAGATGCCGTGTTTCTTGACTTCCGCAAGGCGTTCGATACAGTTCCCCACAGTCGTTTAATGAACAAAGTAAGAGCATATGGACTATCAGACCAATGGTGTGATTGGATTGAGGAGTTCCTAGATAACAGAACGCAGCTTGTCATTCTCAATGGAGACAAGTCTTCCGAAGTAAGAGTGATTTCAGGTGTGCCGCAGGGGAGTGTGATAGGACCGTTGCTATTCACAATGTACATAAATGACCTGGTGGATGACAGCGGAAGTTCACTGAGGCTTTTTGCAGATGATTCTGTGGTGTATCGAGAGGTTGTAACAATGGAATATTGTACTGAAATGCAGGAGGATCTGCAGCGAATTGACGCATAGTGCAGGGAATGGCAATTGAATCTCAATGTAGACAAGTGTAATGTGCTACGAATACATAAAAAGATAGATCCGTTATCATTTAGCTACAAAATAGCAGGTCAGCAACTGGAAGCAGTTAATTCCATAAATTATCTGGGAGTACGCATTAGGAGTGACTTGAAATGGAATGATCATATAAAGTTGATTGTCGATAAAGCAGATGCCAGACTGAGATTCATTGGAAGAATCCTAAGGAAATGCAATCCGAAAAGAAACGAAGTAGGTTACAGTACGCTTGTTCGCCCACTGCTTGAATACTGCTCAGCAGTGTGGGATCCGTACCAGATAGGGTTGACAGAAGAGAGAGAGAAGATCCAACGGAGAGCAGTGCGCTTCGTTACAGGATCATTTAGTAATCGCGAAAGCGTTACGGAGATGATAGATAAACTCCAGTGGAAGACTCTGCAGGAGAGACGCTCAGTAGCTCGGTACGGGCTTTTGTTAAAGTTTCGAGAACATACCTTCACCGAAGAGTCTAGCAGTATATTGCTCCTTCCTGCGTATATCTCGCGAAGAGACCATGAGGATAAAATCAGAGGGATTAGAGCTCACACAGAAGCATACCGACAATCCTTCTTTCCACGAACAATACGAGACTGAAGTAGAAGGGAGAACCGATAGAGGTACTCAGGGTACCCTCCGCCACACACAGTCAGGTGGTTTGCGGAGTATGGATGTAGATGTAGATTAAAATCTTCCGGAAATGAATGCTCGTAAAGTAATTGATCTTTTAGCAATAGCACTCCGTCATCAGCATGCAAGTGGCCCATCGGGACCAACCGACCGCCGTGTCATCCTCAGCTGAGTATGCGGATAGGAGAGGCGTGTGGTCAGCACACCACTCTCCCGGTCGTTACGATTGTTTTCTTTGACAGGAGCCGCTACTATTCGATCGAGTAGCTGCTCAGTTGGCATCTCGAGGCTGAGTGCACCCCGAAAAATGGCAACAGCGCATGGCGACCCGGATGGTCATCATCCAAGTGCCGGCCACGCCCGACAGCGCTTAACTTCGGTGATATGACGGGAACCAGTGCATCCATTGCGACAAACTGTTGCCCAATTGATCTTTTAGTGTAACTGTATTAAATCAATGTAAAAATTACAACCCTTCACTTACGTTATGTTGACTGTTCGCACCCAGAATCGTCTACAAAAGCACACCTACCCTGACAGGTCACGTAATCAAAAGGATGGTATATGTCCTATTTAAACCACCACCTATCAGATATGATGGATGTTTTACGAGTCAGTCTCACACATGGCCTAATATTGCAGTAATTGTATCTCCGCGTCTCCAAAAAAAAAATTTGCTTAAGCTAAGGTGTTCACAAAACTGGATCTACATTTGGGCATCACTCCCCCGTATTAATGTATGTAGTCATAACATCAAAAACAAATTTAGATGTGAGCGTTATGTACTTTGTGTAGAATCAAACTTTAGCTGACACATTACAGAATATTAGGTTATGATCAAAAGGCGTTCCAGCTCGCAGGAGTTAGTTGTACACTGGTGGCCAAAGTTAAGAACAAATGTAACTTCCGCGTGATTCGTCACTGCCAAGTAACATAACTCGGTGAAACTTGGACCATACATAAAAAGAACTGCTGCGGCATAATACGGACAAATTAGATACACAAAATATTTGATACAGGCTCCCAGGTAGATGCCATTTTCCTTGACTTCCGGAAGACGTTCGATACAGTTCCTCACTGTCGCCTGATAAAGAAAGTAAGAGCCTACGGAATATCAGAGCAGCTGTGTGACTGGATTGAAGAGTTTTTAGCAAACAGAACACAGCATGTTGTTCTCAATGGAGAGACGTCTACAGACGTTAAAGTAACCTACGGCGTGCCACAGGGGAGTGTTATGAGACCATTGCTTTTCACAATATATATACATGACCTAGTAGATAGTGTCGGAAGTTCCATGCGGCTTTTCGCGGATGATGCTGTAGTATACAGAGAAGTTGCAGCATTAGAAAATTGCAAGCGAATTGCAGGAAGATCTGCAGCGGATAGGCAATTGGTGCAGGGAGTGGCAACTGACAATTAACATAGACAAATGTAACGTATTGCGAATACATAGAAAGAAGGATCCTTTATTGTATGATTATGTCATAGCGGAACAAACACTGGTAGCAGTTACTTCTGAAAAAAATTCTGGGAATATGCGTACAGAGCCATTTAAAGTGGAATGATCATATAAAATTAATTGTTGATGAGACGTGTGCCAGGTTGAGATTCATTGAGACAGTCCTCGGAACTTGAGTATTGCTCATTAGTGTGGGGTACATACCATGTCGGGTTGACAGAGGAGATAGAGAAAATCCACACTGTTATTTGGTAAGCGTGATAGCGTTACGGAGATGTTTAATAAACTCAAGTGGCAGACTCTGCAAGAGAGGCGCTCTGCATCGCGGTGTAGCTTGCTGTCTAGGTTTCGAGATGGTGCGTTTCTGGATGAGGTATCGAATATATTGCTTCCCCCTATTTACACCTCCCGAGGAGATCACGAATATAAAGTTAGAGAAATTCGAGCGCGCACGGAGGCTTTCCGTCAGTCGTTCTTCCCACGAACCATACGCGACTGGAACAGGTTAGGGAGGTAATGACAGTGGCATGTAAAGTGCCCTCCGCCACACACCGTTGGGTAGCTTGCGGAGTGTAAATGTAAATGTAGATGTGAAACTAACTGAAATAAACACCCAACGAGAAGAACAGAAATGACGCTTTCATAAAAGAAAATAATTACACTGAAGTCATCCCCACGTAAACATCACCTTGATATTGAAAACGGATTGCTCGTAATAGGGTGTGTGGTAATCATGAACGGCAGCGAGTGCTTTCCAAAGTGCTGTCCACAAGGGTGGTAAGAAGTTCTTGAGGGAGGGCGTTCCATTCTTCGAGTTGCGCAGTTGCCAATTTTGCTGGATGCTCGTTGGTGGTTGTGGACGCACTGAAAGACCACAACGCGTCTCACATGTCCTCGAACGGATTTGGGTCAGATGAATGGGAAAGCCAGTCTATTGGTCAAATATTAACTCCTTCCAAGAGGTCCTCCGCCTGTTCGATATGGTCGCTCATTGTTAACCATAAAATTGAAAACACGATTATGGGGATGACGTAGTGTCACAATACCGTTAACCAATGAGTGTACCGTTTTCAAAGATCTAAAGGTTAGTACGCCCACTCAACGTGATACACCGTAACACCTGGACGACCAGGTCGATAATGTTCCAGGGTGCATTGGGTGTCCCCACCTTTCACCACAAGAGGGTACGTCCACCATTGTACCTACTATTAGGTTATCGTGACGATTGCTGCCACACATCTAAGAAACGAATTGATTATAAATTTTTAGCTTGTTTGTCCGCAGCTCGTGGTCGTGCGGTAGGGTTCTCGCTTCCCACATCCGGGTTCCCGCGTTCGATTCCCTCCGGGGTCAGGGATTTTCTCTGCCTCGTGATGACTGGGTGTTGTGTGAAGTCCTTACGTTAGTTAGGTTGAAGTAGTTCTAAGTTCTAGGGGACTGATGACCATAGATGTTAAGTTCCATAGTGCTCAGAGCCATTTTAGCTTATTTTCTACTACATATATGACGAGAAAAACCAGAGCATTCCGTAATTTTCGCAGTTTGGTTTCTAAAATAAGCAGGAAGTATCCATAGGGGACGTCCTATCAAGTTTTGCTGAGACTGATTGAGAATTATTTGCCCTTTCAATTCAGCATTGTAGTTAGGTACGCCAGACATCGATATTCGCCAAGATGTCGCTTTTTAGTTGGGATGAGTGACATAATCAGTCCTCCTAACTCTGGTGAGCCGAGGGCACCCTCAACAGGCTAAGCCCTCTGGTCGAAATTTTCATGGGTTGGTATTGGGCTCTCGACGTCAGTTGTGGGGGTCTCTTAGGAAGACTGGGGGGAAATTGTTGGCTTTTGCAACTGAGTTTGGGGAGACACTCTCGCTGCTGCCTTCGATCTGACCAAATCTCCCTTCCGGAAATCTCTCTTGATTTACCTATTATTGCCCCATCAATTTGCAAGTTACTGTTTCCATGTGAACATACCATACGTTTCTGTTTCGGTGGTATGTCGCAGTCACGAGAGTTAGCTTATTGTATATAATTTGGCGTCAAATTGCAGATTTGGACACGTGAGATTCGGTATGTCATTGTTAGTTACACGTTCCATCAGTCTTTGAACTTCATCTTTTATCGAAATTTTGTGGAATGGTTCAATTTAAAGGCTATGAATGCATCGTTATTCTTCACATATTATTTATAGTCCTACTTATGCAACTAACCCTACTTGTTTTTTCTCTACTGTCATCAAATTTTTAAGTAGAGTTTCGTAAATGGAATAGAGGGAGTTGTCCAGGCGAAATGATTTTAAAATAGATTGAAGACTTACATCGCTACCTGTCAGATATGTTATGTTATTGGGCAACTATCAAAAACTTTTATAGCTTCATATTGCTCTCCTCTACGAGCTACTGATAGCTTTAACAGTGGGTGAATTACTTCAGCATAGAGTAAAAATAAAATCAGTACAAGTACGCGTATACAGCTATACGTACACAGAAGGAACCATCACATCAAAAAACGCATCTCTCAACTTAATTACGACGTGACACATCATGAAACACAACCACCACTGCGCGCACAAAGTATCGTTCTGTAACAAAGGACAAAGGGCTGAAATAACGCAATTAGAAAAAAAACTAGATATAATAACATCAGAAAAAATTTATTACGAATCCAATTGTTGAGGAATGTATGGTTTAAAATGTTACAGTTCCAACTATAATACATTACCGCAAAAAATTAGTGCATTCTTTTAGAGGTTTCCAACTGACACAAGAGATCCTAGTTCCACAATATGCAGAACGCACGTCACCCAGCGCCAGTCGCGCGGCTGCGACGATGCAGTACAGTCACTCGCTATGGTGAGGTACCACTCAGCTCCACCATGGTAGGGAACTCAGGTGGCAGAACTCATGGTTTCGGTTCCATGGTTTTTCTTTTGTCTTCAATAATACATATACATCGTTATTAGGAAAACAATTTGACTGTTGAAAGGAAAGTAGGAAATCTGTTGGTTTTTGTTTCCTCCTTGTGATTTTCCAAACACGTCAACTAATTCAATTAAATTCATTTTCTTCTTTATAGTAAAGTTTGTGGTTCATTTTTATGTGACCAGTAGTTGTTAAAGTCATGTTCGGTGTCCATTTTTATGTGAAGAGAACAAAAAAAATGGCTCTGAGCACTATGGGACTTAACTTCTCAGGTCATCAGTCCCCTAGAACTTAGAACTACTTAAACCTAACTAACCTAAGGACATCACGTATATCCATGCCCGAGGCAGGATTCGAACCTGCGACCGTAGCCATCGCGCGGTTCCAGCCTGTAGCGCTTAGAACCGCTCGGACACTCCGGCCGGGGAAGAGAATAAAAACTATTCATCGAACGTAGTAGTGATATTCATCCCTGTAATTTGTGTGTTATGAATGCACTTTGAAGGAAGTATCAGTTTCAAGTCACGTAAGTAAGTCAGATGAGTTACGAAGAAGTACTAAATTTAATCCATGAAAGACATTTTTATGAATTACCAAACTAAATTCGTAAAAATGTGTTATTACAAATAGATGTAGGAATAATCAGTGCTAAGTGACAGAGCTCCAACTGAATGTCACAGGGTCAGATTCATTTCTTTATATGCGGTTTTCAGATCCCAGCGCGATTTTATGAGACTTTCAACTTGAAGGGAGTAGTGTCGCATTTCACATGTGCACACACATTTAATAAAGTAATCACTCCAACTGGTGTTTGGCAATATTTACAAATCAATACCATCAGTGGTTTTGAGGTAGCAGGTATCTACCCATGCTGAAACATTCATATTTGCACGTGGTCTGGCGTCGATAGAGGCTATGCAGGCACTGACTCTGGCAACCAGTCGATTGTACAGATGGCAAATACTGTTTATTGCATCCGGAGATATTGTAACCTAGAGTTGACGCTTGAAACCTCCGACGTTCAGTTGCGTGTTGTAACAAACACGGGCCACGGTGGGCGAGCAGCATCTGCAGGGACATGTTTACGATGACGACCGTGTTTACGAGTGTGGCTGTAGTGCAGTGTTGTGGTTTGGTCTAGCTGTCGCAGTGTTCGTATGTAGCGCTTGCTGCTATTGTTATTCAGCATTCGTCTCTGCACGCAGACCAACTGTAGTACACCGTGTTACCAGACGTCTGTGATAGTGTAGTGTTGTAGGAACTGTGACCATGGTGTATTCGAACTCTGAAAAGGCGGAGATGATACTCATCTATGGCGAGTGTTGACGAAATGCAGCTGAAGCCTGCAGGGTGTATGCAAAACGGTACCCGGACAGAGAGCATCCAAAGTGCCACACATTGCAAAACATCTACCGCCAACTGTATGCAACAGGTATGGTCGTAGCACGCAAACGGGTCCGTAACAGGCCCGTCACAGGAAAAGCGGGTGCAGTTGGTGTGTTAGTTGCTGTTGCCATGAACCCACACATGAGTACACGGGACATTGCGAGAACCAGTGGAGTGAGTCAAAGTAGTGTCATGCGCTTACTGCATCGTCACCTCTTTCACGCGTTTCATGTGTCGCCACATCAGCAATTACATGGCGATGACTTTAATAATCGAGTGCAATTCTGTCAATGGGCATTAACACAGAATGCGTTGCAGTTCTACCTGTTTACCGATGAAGCGGGTTTCACAACCCACGGGGCAGTGAATCTACGGAACATGCATTACTGGTCCGTGGACAATCCTCGCTGGCTCAGACAGGTAGAGCGACAGCGACCGTGGACTGTAAATGTATGGTGCGGAATCATTTGCGACCTCCTCATTGGTCCTCACTTCATTGCAGGGGCCCAAACAGCTGCAACATACATCGCGTTTGTGCAGGATGACCAGCCAACGTTGCTCGAAAATGTCCCACTGGAACGCGTTGAAGTATGTGGTATCAGCATGATGGTGCACCTACACATTCCGCAATTAACACTAGGCTGACCCTTGACAGAATGTTTGACGGACGTTTCATAGGACGTGGAGGACGCATAAATTGGCCAGCCTGTTCTCCTGATCTTACACCTCTGGACTTCTTTCTGTGGGGTACGTTAAAGGAGAATGTGTACCGGAATGTGCCTACAACCCCAGAGGATATGAAACAACGTATTGTGGCAGCCTGCGGCGACATTACACCATATGTGTACTGCGGCGTGTACGACATTCATTACGCCAGAGATTGCAATTGTGTGCAGAAAATGATGGCCACCACATTGAACATCTATTGGCCTGACATGTCGGGACACACTCTATTCCACTCCGTAATTGTAAACGGAAACCACGTGTGTACGTGTACCTCACCCCTCATGCTAATGTACATGTGCGTCAGTGAAAAAGACCAATAAAAAGGTGTTTGCATGTGGACGTAATGTGCTGTTCCAGTCTCTTCTGTACCTAAGGTCCATCACCATTCCCTTTGGATCCTTACGTAATTCGGTGCTCTCCGATTCACACGATCGAACAGCGGAGGAGTGGTACTCAAGCGTCAACTTTAGGTTACAATATGTCCGGATGTAATTCACATTTTACAATGCAACAAACGGCACTGATTACGTATTTGTTTATATGTTCAGATGTGGTAACAAAACTAACGGGGTTCCATTTTAAAAAACATAGTTTTTTGTTAAAAACATACTTCCGGGCATTTTTTATGGTTTGTATTAACCATTTACACTAGTCCCTCTCCTCACGTCCGGTCTGTGGAATCGATTCGTCAGTATTTCATGTGGTTCACGAAATATATCCATGCGGTAATGTTAGGTGACTCACCTTATATATATATATATATATATATATATATATATATATATATATATATATATATATGTGTGTGTGTGTGTGTGTGTGTGTGTGTGTGTGTGTGTGTGTGTGTTTGTGGGTGGGTGGGTGGGTGGGTGGGTGTGTTAGTGTTTGCAGAAAGTGCGAGGACAAGTTACTCTCTCACCTATTTTTCGATTACGGAAAGTTATTAAAGATTTTATTACAACCTGACGCACCTTGAGCGAGACTCTAGAAAGTTAACAGCCTGAGCAGAGGTTGATGGAGCCTGGTAGGGCGTTAAAAGCATTAGGAATTTTTATAGTTCTTAGGTCATAGAAACAGCATGTTTGGAGTTGAGAGCAATTGGTGGCGAGAACATCCCTCATTTTATTTTGCCAGAGAGGCCGCAGCCACACAGGGCAGACAGATCAGCCCCTTGTTGAGACAGGTTTCAAGCAGAACAATGCAGCGATACCTGCATTGGCGTCAGCCAGAGGCTGGGCTGGGGATAACATACTACACACAGGAGTCGGGCATTTTGTGCAGAGCCACATGTAATAAAAAATTCTCAAGTTTTTGTGTTTACCAATACTGCAAACAGGCCTGTGACCCACTTCCATCAGCCACCACGGTTGCATAAGAAACTCCAGCATCTCAGAAACTTTTAGAGATAGAATCTTTATTATACCTCATAGCTAGGACTAACATGCTCCAAGGCACAGGCGATTTAGATAAAGATTTTTAAGATTGATTGCTTGTTGCTGTGGTAAGCAATGCATCTTCCCCCTACAGAAAGCTTAAAAACCCAGTAGTTGGAGGTTTTTTTTCCAATGGCGCAGGTTACTTAACCCTTGCCCTGGCTCAACAGGAGTTTGTGCTATCATGTGGGAGGGGAGATTTAGCGCCTCTGGAGTTCTGTGATTGGCTCAAGATGGCGTGGATGCTGTTCCGTTAATGCACTTTGTGGGATTTTTTTTAAAAAAAGAGGTGAGAAGCACTTGGGTGCTTGACTTTGGTCTGGTAGATGACTTCTGGTCGATGCTCTGTCACGAATGATTGGTGCTTGGAACCTGTCCTGAGGCTGACTTCGCTTGCGAGTAGTTTACAATGGGGAACCTATGGTGAAGTTCTTACTGTGCCAACAGTGTGACTTTATAGGCCTCAGACTACTCATTTGCCGAGGGCACACTTATTCGTTTTTGGTTTACCAGTCTTGACGTTTGGTATCCTTATGCGCTCTGTCGTATAAGTGAACCAAATCGGTCCATTGTACGACCAGCGGTTGAGTGTGTCACACACTGAAATCTACTATGATTTCATGGCTCTGGTAGAGAGTAAATTGCGATCCGTCTGCCTGATCACTAGACCGTGAGATTTTTGCATTTCTTTCATGGTTCCAATCGATTCACAGGTGGCACCTCACGTCTCTCCTCCGCCACACACATCTCGCCAGCTGCAAGTTACATCGCCACACGAAGCCACATAGTGGTGTTCCGGCATTGTCAGGGCGTACAGATCTCAATCGACACTTGCTCTTAGCTGCACCTAGGTAGTGAAACCACAGTAGATTTAATCTATCAAAGTCATATCAATTCAGATTCCGTTATTCAAAATTTAGGGCCAGAGTACTTGACTCACTTCTGCCACTCAGGATCCTTCTCCATTGCATTCTTAAACCAACTGTTAGTTGTTTATGGTATTCAATCAGTAACTTGATTAGCGTTATTTATGTCTCTCTTTGTTTTGGGACAATAAATGTTGTTAGTAAACTAAATTTAACATACATCCTCAATCACTTTATGTAGTCCCCAAAGCGTTAACTTTCAAAACGCTTGAGCTCCATGCTAGAGCTTAATTTCTATTTCTCTGCTACACTTTAATCATGGGACCCATGTCTCAACACCGTATCAAACACTTTCCTAAATGAAATGTTCGAAATGCTCTCCGTTAGCAAGAATACATTCATTAGCATGCTGTCGCATTGAATCACTGATGAGATGCCGTATCCCTGGAGAACTGTGTATTGCCTCACAGCCTTCCATGTTACAGGCAAGAACACTCTGCACGTCTTCTACTGGGATACAGCACACATCTTTTACCGGCCCAAGAAAATAAAAGGCAGCGGGTCCGGACAGTGTGCATGCCGAGAGGATGGAGGCCGAGGAACTGGTTCACCTCCGGCTCCCTAATGTGACGAACGATTACTTCAGACGTCCTCCTGCTGGGGCACCATCGTTCTGGGCATCTCTGCCGATACAAACGTAGAACGTCACAGCCATTACCATCTGCTAGTCAATAAATCTAATGAGCATTTTCCAACTCTAAGTTCGAGTGCACTTCCATTGCACTGCAATGGAAACGAAGTCCGTCAAGAACATTGAACAACTAATACTGCGCTCTTGATGCTACCAGAGGAATGAAGTTAATTGAATGTCAAGTAATGAAGTGAACCATGTGTCAACAGTACCTTCGTTCTATTGGAACAAAAAGCACTGATGGTGAACCTAATAATGACAGATTACTGTACAGTCTAACCAAAGGTAACAAAGAGGGCGTTTTGAACATTTCATGGAAGAAAATGTTTAATGTTATTCTGGTAAGTTCTGTTTCTGTGTGATCACAGAACATAATTATCCGAGAACATGATTATTGTCTGGAGTAAGTATAGTTACTTAAAAGGTCACAAGATTTTTGTGAGAAGCGGAAAATGAGCTCTAACAAGGAAATTAAGCGTTCTCGGACCCATTTCCATGCAGGGTGTTTTGTTTAACCGGACACAACTAAATACCTCGAAAACGACGCATAGCAGGAAAAAAAATGTTGTAGGTGAAAAGTTGATATTAGTTCCGTCGGTTCTACAACTGGCAATCAGTTAACCATCCCTCCCGCACAGGCGATGTCAACTTTGTATTTTAAGATTGGAACCCTCCATTTTTGAACTGTCCTACCTAACATTATCTCACAGCACCACTACCTCTTTAGTCAAATTCTGCTTAATGTTAGATATTTAAATGCTGACTGAAAATACCTCTAGAACCAGCTTGTGGTAGATTTTTATCCTACTTCAAGTTGTGTTGGACGAAGTAACACACTCTCACACAATCTTGGAATGTAACAGAAGCAAATATATGGAAACGTATGTATATCTAAATGTCTGTAGTAAGTATAGCTACTTAAAGGGTCAACTGTTTACTATACAAGACTCTTGTGAGCATAAGAACAATGGCTACGACGCACATGTGTTAAATTAAGAGCAAGCAAATTACCAAGAACCATCAATGTTCAATGGTAGACCGGTACTTCATAAGATATCCTAACTGAAGTATGTAATAAACAGTGACTGTTCAAATATCGTTTGTGTAGGATAATATAAACTCTAACATAAATTTAGTTCTCATAGCATCAAGAGGAAACCTCTAGCTATGATTGGTAACAGTACTTCTGAATACAATTTGAGTCTGAGGGTACCCATAAAGTGAATATTATACAAGGATATTTTCGTAATATAAATCACGTGATGTTTTGCCTTTAGTATTTTTCTTAATAGGTAACCTTCTATTCCTATACACAATCTCTAATACTAACACGATTCCTGTTGTGTGGTATGGAAGATTTTTAGACTGATTTTGAAACGATGTGCGACGAAATTCTGTTTGTTTCTCTTCTTAAGGAATACAAAATTCAGTTCTTACGTCGTTATCAAAGTCTAAGTAATAGTTAAAGAACTGTTTCCACAGGTTGCAAAACGAAGATGATGACGGTGTAGAAATTGCTGGAATATTCATGTGGCACCATATTCATCAACTGGATGCTTTTTGACGTTGGTACCATGCTTCTGTTTTTGACGATCGCTGGACGATGGCAAGATGGCAGATGCTATCTTGACAAAAGGTAACTTAATTAATAGGAAAACAAAATTACAGCTGCTTCTCTAACGCATTCTCTCATGGTTGAATACACACTGTAAACTTTTGGAGCTATTTCCGAATAGGATGCAGGACTGGATTATGCCATGATGTTATGTATAGATACAATTTCATAATTTAAGAATGGACGACGGCGTAACTATATGTTTTAAAGTGCCATCTCTTTTATTGGTATTCAGTCTTTAATTATTTCAAGCTTTGCTTCTTACACTGGTTAAACTAACTTTCGAAATAATATACACTCGTAGTTTAATAGACAAACGATAGTTACCGTCCTCCACTCGTAAAAGATTTCAGACAACTGCGCTAAACAATACGAGAAACATCTCGGTACACTGCTAAGAGAAATCGCGATCTCTTGGTGACATTGCTTCTGGTTTTATGCAGCTCGACGTACTCTTCGACTCTGCATCTCTATTTCTTCTGTATAGTATCTTGAAACTGCTCCTCTCCTGCAATTATTTGTTTTTGTTTTTCTTCTTTTCTTCAAGGTCCTCACCAGTTTTCTTTTCTGTGTCGAATTCAGAATTACTCCTCGTCTCGAAGTTTCAGTAATAATTTGCAACAATAACGAAATAATCGTTTTCTGGAATTTTCTGCTTTTTTTCCCGTCTCCTCAGGTTCCTGCTCTGTTCACAAGCTGCAACATGGTCGCAGACTGCAGCAGTGATCCAGGAAGTGTACAATAAAATTCCTTTATTTCTGTCAATGGTCTCAAAATATTGGTCCTTAGACTGCAGGTTTCGGTTAGCATTCTCCGTCTCCGTACAGCGTCTAATCCTCTTAAACTACTTCATTTTAATCAGCATGAAAACTGCTCTGCCTCCCAAAAAAGTTATTAATTTTTCACTAATTAGCCCAACGCTTACGCCTATCCGCCCACGTGTTTCAAATTTCCGACAAAGACTGACTATTTTATTTGTCACTTCCGCACTTAATTTTTTTAGATTAAGCGTACCCTGCCACTGCAGGGCTTTAGAATACATGGAAGTTGCATATGATTGCATTGATGGAATAATATCAAAATTTGATACAACATTTTTCCTCGCATTTTCACTTACACTAAAACATGAAAGAAATGAAAGAAGTTAGAGTGATTGGCTAAACACAACCCTCCTGTTAATATATTATTATGAAACAATACATTCAGCTGTTCCGTTGATGGTATTTAATTCATGTGCTCTTGCCAAAATCATAAATTAAATCTTCAGACGCGCTTGTGGCAGTCAGAAGACGCAATTGCATAATTTCGAAAAAGATCATGTGAATGAAATACCGGTCATAATGCAGGTGCATGAAAGCTTAAGTTCAATCCATTAAGATGAATCTCACCGCAATACGACCATCTTGTTTTATGCTTTTCTGTGAGATGAGGCAGTATTAGTTTGGGGAACTAATATTTACACAGTAGCCACTTGCCGAACGGCGAGTATTTTCCCTGTGTGTGCTTAAGTTACCGTTAGTTGTGCGTTCAGAGCGGTGACTGTAGAGTGTAGAATCGAAGAGCAGCGTTAAGTCCCCACCGAAGGCAATCGTTTCGCTTCGCAACTCACACAGCTGGTGTACGACGTGAGCGACGGGAGCTGAAACAGCGGGAAAGACAAAGGTGGTGCCGTTAATAATAGATAAGCAGCTAATGGACATTTCCAACACGTCCGCTAACTGGCCGGAGCCGACCAGATAAAGCCCCTTTCCCTCCCTTTCCTCCGCTCCCAGGGAGACAGCACGCCGTGGCTACGCGGTATTTTTCTTGCGCTCGCGCGGACTTGTTTGGCTCTTCCGTCAGAGCCAACTCGGGCGCGCCGACTCGCTGCTTTTTTCGCCCGCCCTGCCGCCCTCTTTTTGCACTCTTTATCCTTTCCTCGCAGTGTCCGGGCTTCCTCGGAGCGGCGACTCGCCCTGAATACGCCAGCAGGTCTCGCCCCGCGGCGCGCTAACAGTTTCCAGCGCCGCCGCACAAACCCTGATACAGAGTGGCGCCTGGCAGGTAGCTAGCCCCGCAGCACTGCAGGGCGCTGCGGCTGTGACCAAAATTTTAATGCTCGTCTTCTTGGGTAAAACAAGAACTTGTTTCTCCAGATTAATTTGATTTTGTCACTCAAATGTGACTTTCTCGGATGGGAGCAAGAAATTGTTTCGAAGAAAACTTTGATTTATTCATATGTGACTCGATACCATTTCCTTGCCGGCCGCGGTGGCCGTGCGGTTCTGGCACTGCAGTCCGGAACCGCGGGGCTGCTACGGTCGCAGGTTCGAATCCTGCCTCGGGCATGGGTGTGTGTGATGTCCTTAGGTTAGTTAGGTTTAAGTAGTTCTAAGTTGTAGGGGACTGATGACCTAAGATGTTTCGTCCCATAGTGCTCAGAGCGATTTGAACCATTTTCCTTTCGCCGGTTTCCTCAGAGTTATCATCAGAAGTACCTTCCTGTTAGGAAATAAACACGCCGAGTAGTCGTCTAGCACCCACCTTGAGTTGATTTCAAAAGATGAGAACGTGACGACTATTTAGCGCGTTACTTTTATAATAAAATCTTGCATTTGATGGTGGCACGTAAGAGCCGAAAATGGTAAACTGTCAAACTCCATGAAATGCGCTAAAAAACATGTCATCTTATTATTTTAGATTACATCAGCGATGTGCAAAGAAAAGCGCTTTGAGCTTTCTACGTTGTTTCCTGGTTTTTTTCCCTGAAGACGTGGAGATAAGAAGGAAACATATGTGAATAGCATTAGGCATCAACCACGACTTCTCAGACGAGAAGTTTTAACACAAAGGAAAAACAAAGTTTACATGTATGAGAAGAAATAAGTAAAATAAGAATACTCTTTGGGTATACATACGTGATGAAAGACGATTCGTGGATAACATAGTCTTCATGTTTAGGGAAAAGAAATTAAAGAGAAGCTGGATCAGGAAAGGTAACAAATATTTAGAAGTACACAACATAGAAGCAGAGGAAGCAGACGGAGGAGATATTTTCATGTTAAAAGCGGTAAATTTCGAAAGATTCCACTTGAGAATCAGTCTGAAAACGGCTATCAAGTCGACAGAAGGAAGAAAAGGGAGACGTGGCAAAAGGTGGAAGAATTTTGGAGGAGAAGACAAGGTCGAATGATAAGCAACTCAAATTGTCACGTGATACGTAGATGGCCAGAACGGCTGTAAAAAATTTCTCATTTTACTATCAATACAAAATTTGAATTGTTTGAGTTAGCAACGTACTGTTACATGGCATAAATTTTAGTGTACCTCATGATTCCCTTTAGATGTAAGTAATGTAACTAGTAATGGGTTAGTTTTGGAGGCCGAATGCTTACTTTCATATTTCCTATCTTCTACGCATTTCCATTGACTATTCTATTGACCCTTCACGACTACAAGCTAGTTGCATAGAAGTTTTGAAAGAACTACAGTGCACTACTGTAGATGTCTACAACTTGGAACTATGCTTGAATTCCCAGTGTTGCCAGGAATTTTTCCTTGATTGGAGAACTGGCACAGGTTCCGCTCAACCTCGCGATGCCAACTGAGGAGCTGCTGGAATGTGAAGTAGTGGGTCCCAGCTCTACAAAGCAGACACCGGTCGCGAAATCCATGTGATGTGTGCTGAGCGTCTGAACCTACTCCATTTCGCATCGAAATGATGACACTGGCAGAGTTTCACACAGCGTTTGGGCAGTTCTGAAGACAGACCGGCTAGGATTTGTTAAATTTTCACAAGGCGCTGCACGCATTTGGGCTTATTGCCAGGTTGACTGTAGCGTCGTGGGAAGTTGCAGTGGCAGATGGAATCAGCAGAATTTGGCTGTTGGCGTGGGCAGATGTGTGATGTTCTTTTCTCTCTGTGTGTGTTATCCTCTATTACATGTTGTCTCTATACACGGTGTAAAAAATGGTGTGGTCAAACTTGCAAAAACATTTGTCACACGTAGGTATATTTACTTAGTAATGAAGTATCCTGTGTTGAGCAGAATCTGACTAAATACGTAATGGCAGTTTAAGATAATTTTAGTTAGGACGGTTCTATTAGAGCAGTGATTCCCAAAATGGGGGGTTACTACCCCTTCCGTGGTAAAATGTAATTTTCTGAGGGGTAAAAATAAAGGGGTTCAGCTGTGTTTCTGTTTAAGGCATAACTACTACATCGTTATTTTGTGAGACTGTGATACTGCTTACATAAGTTTCCAACAATTACATTTTTTTCAAAGTCTAGCATTATTACGTCCCACAGTGTGATAGAGGTTACAGCTTATGAAACGAATGAAGGAAAAACATCTTCCTCGCACTGTCCTTTAAATGCACCCATCCTTTGTACTACGACAGTAACATTGTGACATGTACATCACATACTCTTAAGTAGGTCATGAAAATGCCTCCTGAGAGTGGTACTTAGTTCCCGCAACCGACCAGATATTGCCTCACTATAGCTACAACACAGACGTAGGTCCTACACTGTGCTATTATTATTTTATTATTATTATTATTATTATTATTATTATTAGCAGTATTAGAATTAATATTATTGTTATAAATTTTATTAGTGACAGAGGTCAGGCACAAAGCATTGGCATCTTGAAGTCTTCGAATTACTGCCTGTTCAGAAGTAAGGAGTCCAGCAGGCAAGTGTTTTACAGACACTAGGCCTAATCAGAGCAAAAATTACTTTGATTTGGGGTGCGGGCAATGTAAGTGATAGTATAGATAGGAGTGGTGCATAGGAATCCTATTTTGTAGCAACCGCCTACCATCACTAAGGAATGTTAACTTTTTTTCTGAGGAGGAGTTAATGGTATCACTCGAAATGCACTGAAAATTGCTTCATCATTTTTAGAGATACGGAGAAATACCTATGTCACCGACTACAAAAAATAAATACTGTACCATTTATCTTCCGACGTTTTAAAAATGAGTGTTCAAGGGAAGTTTAGTTGAGCGCTAATGTTGATGGTGTTGGTTGTGTGTGTGTTTGGGGGGGGGGGGTTCGGGGGGGGGGGGCGGGAGTGTGACTACGTAATACATGATTCCACTCACCGGTAATGGTCTCAGAAAGCCTGGAAATCACTGTATTAGAGCATCATTGAGCACTGATGTACTAAATATATAGGAGGTACACAAAGCTCTTGCCGTCCTGGCCGAGGGTTTCTAGGCGCTTCAGATCGGAACCTCGCTGCTGCTATGGTGGCAGGTTCGAATCCTGCCTAGGGCATGGATGTGTGTGATGTCGTTAGGTTAGTAAGGTTTAAGTAGGTCTAAGTCTAGGGGACTGATGACCTCAGATATTAAGTACCATAGTGCTTAGAGCCATTTGAACCATCACTTCTGTTCCGAGAGTTCCGGAACCAGTACAGAAAGTTGGAATAGAGGTCAACATAAACATCGTTTCCCCCGCTTTTATTGCTCATGAAAACCACACATTGCATGTTGTACCATCATACAGCGACATCTTCAGAGGTGCTGCTCCAGGTTATTGTACATACCGATACCTCTAATACCCAGTAGCACGTCCTCTTACATTGATGCATGCCTGTATTCGTCGCGGGATACTATCCACAAGTCCATAAAGGCACTGTTGGTCCAGATTGTCCCATTTCTTAACGGCGATTCGGCGTAGATCCCTCAGAGTGGTTGGTTGTCACATCATCCATAAACAGTCTTTTTCAACCCATCCGACGCATGTTCCAGAGGGTTCATGTATGGAGAACTCTAGTCGAGAAATGACGTTAACCTGGAGGAAGTCATACACAAGAAATGGGTGCTGAGGACGCGAGTTGTCGTCCATGAAGACGAATCCCTCGCCAATATTCTGTCGATATGGTTCCTTATCAGTCTGAGAATGTCTGGTAGAATTGTCTGGTAGAAGGCGTATGTGACACCCAGCGGTGAAGAGAACGTGATGCCAATCCTGAGCCATTCTTTCTGCATGTTGTTGGGCCCGTCTGTACCACACTGCACGGTGTCGTGGTTGCAAAGATGGACCTCATCTTGGACGTCGGAAGCGAAGCTGCGCATCATGCTCTCTATTGCACACAGTTTGAGTCGTAACACGACGTTCTGTGGCTGCAGAAAAAGCATTATTCAACATGGTGGCGTTGCTGTCATGGTTCCTCCGACCCATAATACGTAGGTAGCGGTCATCCACTGCAGTAGTAGCCCTTGGGCGGCCTGAGAGAGGCATGTCATCTACAGTTCCAGTCTCTCTGTATTTCCTCCATGTCCGAACAACATCGCTTTGGTTCACTCCGAAACGGCTGGACACTTCCCTCGTTGAGAGCTCTTCCTGGCACAAAGTAACAATGCGGACGTGGTAGAACCGTGTAGGCATAGTTGAACTACAGACAACACGATCCGTCTACCTCCTTCATAATGGAATGACTGGAACTGGTCGACTATCGGAACTCATCCGTCTAATAGGAGCTGTTCATACATGGTTGTTTACATCATAGGGAAGGTTTGGTTCAAATGCCTCTAAGCACTATGGGACTTAACATCTGAGGTCATCAGTCCCCTAGCCATAGAACTACTTAAACCTAACCTAAGGATGTCACACACATCAATGCCTGAGGCAGGATTAGAACCTGCGACCATAGCAGCAGCGCGGTTTCAGACTGAAGCGCCTAGAACCGCTGGGCCACGGTGGTCTGCTTGGGCGGGTTTAGTGACGTCTGTGAACAGTCAAAGAAACTGTGTCTGTGATACAATATCCACAGTCAACATCTATCTTCAGGTGTTCCGGGACGCGGGGTGATGCAAAACGTTTTTTGATGTGTGTATATCGGATACTTTTAATCGAGTTACGCTTTCAGTTACGCTTAACGGTACAAAATTTCAAATTAGTCAATTCTTCAATAAAAAAAATAGTGACAATCGAATTACTTCTCAGAATATTTTAGGGTAGTTTTACAGGGTTTAGGTTGTTAGTTTGAGAGAAATGGAGCATCGGCTGGCAGTCTATTACCAGGGTGATTTCAATCATGTCGTTATCAGGCACTGCCATTTCAGCGAGTTGATATTATAAAGACCCGTTGCCTGGGTCTCGGCTGTGGCATGTGTCGGCAGGCACAAAGCCGGCGGTGTGAAAGTGGCCAGGTGCCTATCAGTTATGTCTCTCTCTCACTAGCCCATTAATTTAAAATTAAAGTTCTGTATGACCTTCCATCAAATACTAAAATGCCTGACGTCAGAGAGAGCAGACAGGGATGTGTCTCATTATACCTATTACCGAAATGTTCCACACTAAGAGGACATTATCCTTGGCTTTCAACAAAAACTGCTATGGATATCTAACTGCCCAAATCAAACCGTTCATCTATTTATCCGTGTGTGCAGCTCCTGGTGTTTTCAGGGCATTTCCGATCCTTTCCCGTCGGCAACACTGTGTGTTTTCCTTGTCATTTCTTTTGACTGATCTGTAACTCACATATCGTGTGTTTTGATTCTCCTTCGTATTGTAGAATAAGTTGTAACCTTTTGCGTCGAAATCAGGTTTGTGGTGTCTGTGCTGTTGTGTTATTCTGCTGTTGTGTTTGCCCTTAAAGACACCTAATATGTAGATATTTTGGGTGCCCGCTAAGTAGATGCATAAATAAGAATGATCACAATTCTACACTCCTGGAAATTGAAATAAGAACACCGTGAATTCATTGTCCCAGGAAGGGGAAACTTTATTGACACATTTCTGGGGTCAGATACATCACATGATCACACTGACAGAACCACAGACACATAGACACAGGCAACAGAGCATGCACAATGTCGGCACTAGTGCAGTGTATATCCACCTTTCGCAGCAATGCAGGCTGCTATTCTCCCATGGAGACGATCGTAGAGATGCTGGATGTAGTCCTGTGGAACGGCTTGCCATGCCATTTCCACCTGGCGCCTCAGTTGGACCAGCGTTCGTGCTGGACGTGCAGACCGCGTGAGACGACGCTTCATCCAGTCCCAAACATGCTCAATGGGGGACAGATCCGGAGATCTTGCTGGCCAGGGTAGTTGACTTACACCTTCTAGAGCACGTTGGGTGGCATGGGATACATGCGGACGTGCATTGTCCTGTTGGAACAGCAAGTTCCCTTGCCGGTCTAGGAATGGTAGAACGATGGGTTCGATGGCGGTTTGGATGTACGTTGCACTATTCAGTGTCCCCTCGACGATCACCAGAGGTGTACGGCCAGTGTAGGCGATCGCTCCCCACACCATGAAGCCGGGTGTTGGCCCTGTGTGCCTCGGTCGTATGCAGTCCTGATTGTGGCGCTCACCTGCACGGCGCCAAACACGCATACGACCATCATTGGCACCAAGGCAGAAGCGACTCTCATCGCTGAAGACGACACGTCTCCATTCGTCCCTCCATTCACGCCTGTCGTGACACCACTGGAGGCGGGCTGCACGATGTTGGGGCGTGAGCGGAAGACGGCCTAACGGTGTGCGGGACCGTAGCCCAGCATCATGGAGACGGTTGCGAATGGTCCTCGCCGATACCCCAGGAGCAACAGTGTCCCTAATTTGCTGGGAAGTGGCGGTGCGGTCCCCTACGGCACTGCGTCGGATCCTACGGTCTTGGCGTGCATCCGTGCGTCGCTGCGGTCCGGTCCCAGGTCGACGGGCACGTGCACCTTCCGCCGACCACTGGCGACAACATCGATGTACTGTGGAGACCTCACGCCCCCACGTGTTGAGCAATTCGGCGGTACGTCCACCCGGCCTCCCGCATGCCCACTATACGCCCTCGCTCAAAGTCCGTCAACTGCACATACGGTTCACGCCCACGCTATTGCGGCACGCTACCAGTGTTAAAGACTGCGATGGAGCTCCGTATGCCACGGCAAACTGGCTGACACTGACGGCGGCGGTGCACAAATGCTGCGCAGCTAGCGCCATTCGAGGGCCAACACCGCGGTTCCTGCTGTGTCCGCTGTGCCGTGCGTGTGATCATTGCTTGTACAGCCCTCTCGCAGTGTCCGGAGCAAGTATGGTGGGTCTGACACACCGGTGTCAATGTGTTCTTTTTTCCATTTCCAGGAGTGTATTACTCACATCAAGGTATCTTACGTCTAGTGTTACACCAACATACAAAGATTTAGAGGGTAGTATGAATGCGTGGTTTCGTGGCGGCATGAATTAACGAAGGTTTCTCGGGCTCCTGAAGAGATACAACATTACATCAGTGTTCAGGACCCCAGCAAAAATCGGACAGCTCATGAATCGTGTGAAGGACGATCGAGAGCTTAGAACGCCTGGAGTGTAAAAGATACCATGTCAGTGTGGCTGTTACTATGTCGGCCAAATAGTACGCACTTTGGAGCAACATCGGACGGAACACGAGGGGTGCTTACGCCTACGCTATCCAGAAAAAACCAGCCGTGGCAGAACAGGCCTTAGCAAATGGACACCGAATTCTATTCGACGAAACATCTGTCGTTATGAGGACGAAGGGATTTTGGGATAGCGTCATAAAAGAAGCAGTTGAAATAAAAACGTCCGAAAACACCATCAACAAGGACGGCGGTTTGGAGCTCAGCACAGCCTGGGACCCGGCCATCGCGACGTTAAAAGGGGCGCGACGGACGCGGGATGAAAGCATTACCATATATGTCGAGGAAGAGAGCACCAGTGACGTCACAGCCAGCAGTGCGGCTATGTAATGACGCGACCACGGCGACACAGCAGTCAGTCTTACCAATTGACAGTGAATGAGGAGAGCTCGGTCGAAAGCTCGTGGGATTTTAATCACCTGACGCGGCTGGAAGCTCGAGAAAATTTTATTAATTTAGAGTGAATTTCACTTGCAAATATCAATAACTGAAAAATTACATTTTCTAAATAGAGGTCGGGGTGCAGTACATGAAAATAAGAAATAAAGGAAGACCATGAGTTTTGAGGTCTATGACCATAACAATGATGATGTCAGGAATTAGGATGTTGAATAGTTTGGGTGTATGTTAAAGCTTAAAGTCATGTAGACGTTTTTTACAAAGCAGCGAAGAGTGAATATTCTAACACTTTCTTTATTAGTGGTGACGTTAAGGGTTACATTGAAATAAACAATTTACAAAACGTTTAGCATATCTGTAACCGTCAGTAAGCTTTCACTCCAGGGGAAAGAAGACTCAAATAGTAAGCTTGGTGACACTAATAAAACTAATCTGATATATAAGTAAAACGATATAAAAAAAATACTGTCCTTTGCAAAGTACACATCTGTAGTGTAATTATCTGCCAAAGGATAATGTTGAATCGGTCATCAATAAAAGTTTCCCGGGTTGGTTCTGAGCACCATGGGACCTAACATCTGAGGTCATCAGTCCCCTAGAACTTAGAACTACTTAAACCTAATTAACCTTAGGACATCACACACATCCATGCCCGAGGCAGGATTCGAACCTGCGACCGTAGCAGTCGCGCGGTTCCGGACTGAAGCGCCTAGAACCGCTCGGCCACCGCGGCCGGCTAGTTTCCCGGGTGTATCATCCCGGCGTCACGTTGTTTATGAAAGCAACGTTTCAGCTGCAAGTGGCATTGATCAGGGTGAATGTTTTAGTGCCGAGCCAATCTGGTAGGGCCTGATGCAGCTCAGTGCGTTACGTACCTTCGGCTGCTTTGTGTGCTGCGCCGCGTACTGCGGACGAGTTCGGCCCGCAGGCGGACTCCTGCTGACAGGCAGGACGATATAATTACCCCGTCCTATAAAAAGTACCCGGACACCTATTAGTAGATCCGCATTACCTAGGAGTCTGTGGATACTTCTGATCACATAGTGTATGTATCCTTCGTCGCGACACATCATGGCAGGCTGCTTCACAATCTCATTTGAGGCTCGCATCTTTCTTCTAAAAAAATTGTTTCTCCTAAGGTAGTATAGGTGCGACTGAAATTCATTATGAACATCTGAAAATGTGTTACGAACCGTATCACTACGATAATGTTCAAACGTGTGTTAATTTTCTAAGGGACCAAACTGCGAGATCATCGGTCCCTAGACTTACACACTACTTTTATCTAACTTAAACTAACTTATGCTAAGAACAACACATACACCCATGCCCGAGGGAGGACTCGAACCTCCGGCGGGAGGGGATCATTGCGATATCTAATAATAAAGTAAAATAGCGAACTTATGAATCCTGATCTACAAATATATCGTTTCGCGACGATACGTAGTGATAAAATTCTTTCGAGCTTCCAGTTGCGTCATGTGACTATCACAATGGCCAATGCGTACTCGGCTGAAAGCTTTTGGATTGTAAACCACTTGACGAGCTTCCAGCAACGTCAAGTGGTTTACAATCCAAAAGCTTTCAGCCGAGTACGCATTGGCCATTGTGATAGTCACATGACGCAACTGGAAGCTCGAGAGAATTTTATCATTAAGGAATACTTATAATAATAATAATAATAATAATAATAGCAACAATAATAATAATAGATTTATAAGCCAATATCTAGAGTAGCATTCGAATATAACAGTTTTCTCACTTCAAACTTCAAATAACCGCCCTTCTCTGCCAGTATCCCAAAAATTGATTACTGCCTCTACGACTACCTACAGAACTCACAGTGTGATAGAGGTTACAGCTTATGAAACGAATGAAGGAAAAACATCTTCCTCGCACTGTCCTTTAAATGCACCCATCCTTTGTACTACGACAGTAACATTGTGACATGTACATCACATACTCTTAAGTAGGTCATGAAAATGCCTCCTGAGAGTGGTACTTAGTTCCCGCAACCGACCAGATATTGCCTCACTATAGCTACAACACAGACGTAGGTCCTACACTGTGCTATTATTATTTTATTATTATTATTATTATTATTATTATTATTAGCAGTATTAGAATTAATATTATTGTTATAAATTTTATTAGTGACAGAGGTCAGGCACAAAGCATTGGCATCTTGAAGTCTTCGAATTACTGCCTGTTCAGAAGTAAGGAGTCCAGCAGGCAAGTGTTTTACAGACACTAGGCCTAATCAGAGCAAAAATTACTTTGATTTGGGGTGCGGGCAATGTAAGTGATAGTATAGATAGGAGTGGTGCATAGGAATCCTATTTTGTAGCAACCGCCTACCATCACTAAGGAATGTTAACTTTTTTTCTGAGGAGGAGTTAATGGTATCACTCGAAATGCACTGAAAATTGCTTCATCATTTTTAGAGATACGGAGAAATACCTATGTCACCGACTACAAAAAATAAATACTGTACCATTTATCTTCCGACGTTTTAAAAATGAGTGTTCAAGGGAAGTTTAGTTGAGCGCTAATGTTGATGGTGTTGGTTGTGTGTGTGTTTGGGGGGGGGGGGTTCGGGGGGGGGGGGGCGGGAGTGTGACTACGTAATACATGATTCCACTCACCTGCACGGCGCCAAACACGCATACGACCATCATTGGCACCAAGGCAGAAGCGACTCTCATCGCTGAAGACGACACGTCTCCATTCGTCCCTCCATTCACGCCTGTCGTGACACCACTGGAGGCGGGCTGCACGATGTTGGGGCGTGAGCGGAAGACGGCCTAACGGTGTGCGGGACCGTAGCCCAGCATCATGGAGACGGTTGCGAATGGTCCTCGCCGATACCCCAGGAGCAACAGTGTCCCTAATTTGCTGGGAAGTGGCGGTGCGGTCCCCTACGGCACTGCGTCGGATCCTACGGTCTTGGCGTGCATCCGTGCGTCGCTGCGGTCCGGTCCCAGGTCGACGGGCACGTGCACCTTCCGCCGACCACTGGCGACAACATCGATGTACTGTGGAGACCTCACGCCCCCACGTGTTGAGCAATTCGGCGGTACGTCCACCCGGCCTCCCGCATGCCCACTATACGCCCTCGCTCAAAGTCCGTCAACTGCACATACGGTTCACGCCCACGCTATTGCGGCACGCTACCAGTGTTAAAGACTGCGATGGAGCTCCGTATGCCACGGCAAACTGGCTGACACTGACGGCGGCGGTGCACAAATGCTGCGCAGCTAGCGCCATTCGAGGGCCAACACCGCGGTTCCTGCTGTGTCCGCTGTGCCGTGCGTGTGATCATTGCTTGTACAGCCCTCTCGCAGTGTCCGGAGCAAGTATGGTGGGTCTGACACACCGGTGTCAATGTGTTCTTTTTTCCATTTCCAGGAGTGTATTACTCACATCAAGGTATCTTACGTCTAGTGTTACACCAACATACAAAGATTTAGAGGGTAGTATGAATGCGTGGTTTCGTGGCGGCATGAATTAACGAAGGTTTCTCGGGCTCCTGAAGAGATACAACATTACATCAGTGTTCAGGACCCCAGCAAAAATCGGACAGCTCATGAATCGTGTGAAGGACGATCGAGAGCTTAGAACGCCTGGAGTGTAAAAGATACCATGTCAGTGTGGCTGTTACTATGTCGGCCAAATAGTACGCACTTTGGAGCAACATCGGACGGAACACGAGGGGTGCTTACGCCTACGCTATCCAGAAAAAACCAGCCGTGGCAGAACAGGCCTTAGCAAATGGACACCGAATTCTATTCGACGAAACATCTGTCGTTATGAGGACGAAGGGATTTTGGGATAGCGTCATAAAAGAAGCAGTTGAAATAAAAACGTCCGAAAACACCATCAACAAGGACGGCGGTTTGGAGCTCAGCACAGCCTGGGACCCGGCCATCGCGACGTTAAAAGGGGCGCGACGGACGCGGGATGAAAGCATTACCATATATGTCGAGGAAGAGAGCACCAGTGACGTCACAGCCAGCAGTGCGGCTATGTAATGACGCGACCACGGCGACACAGCAGTCAGTCTTACCAATTGACAGTGAATGAGGAGAGCTCGGTCGAAAGCTCGTGGGATTTTAATCACCTGACGCGGCTGGAAGCTCGAGAAAATTTTATTAATTTAGAGTGAATTTCACTTGCAAATATCAATAACTGAAAAATTACATTTTCTAAATAGAGGTCGGGGTGCAGTACATGAAAATAAGAAATAAAGGAAGACCATGAGTTTTGAGGTCTATGACCATAACAATGATGATGTCAGGAATTAGGATGTTGAATAGTTTGGGTGTATGTTAAAGCTTAAAGTCATGTAGACGTTTTTTACAAAGCAGCGAAGAGTGAATATTCTAACACTTTCTTTATTAGTGGTGACGTTAAGGGTTACATTGAAATAAACAATTTACAAAACGTTTAGCATATCTGTAACCGTCAGTAAGCTTTCACTCCAGGGGAAAGAAGACTCAAATAGTAAGCTTGGTGACACTAATAAAACTAATCTGATATATAAGTAAAACGATATAAAAAAAATACTGTCCTTTGCAAAGTACACATCTGTAGTGTAATTATCTGCCAAAGGATAATGTTGAATCGGTCATCAATAAAAGTTTCCCGGGTTGGTTCTGAGCACCATGGGACCTAACATCTGAGGTCATCAGTCCCCTAGAACTTAGAACTACTTAAACCTAATTAACCTTAGGACATCACACACATCCATGCCCGAGGCAGGATTCGAACCTGCGACCGTAGCAGTCGCGCGGTTCCGGACTGAAGCGCCTAGAACCGCTCGGCCACCGCGGCCGGCTAGTTTCCCGGGTGTATCATCCCGGCGTCACGTTGTTTATGAAAGCAACGTTTCAGCTGCAAGTGGCATTGATCAGGGTGAATGTTTTAGTGCCGAGCCAATCTGGTAGGGCCTGATGCAGCTCAGTGCGTTACGTACCTTCGGCTGCTTTGTGTGCTGCGCCGCGTACTGCGGACGAGTTCGGCCCGCAGGCGGACTCCTGCTGACAGGCAGGACGATATAATTACCCCGTCCTATAAAAAGTACCCGGACACCTATTAGTAGATCCGCATTACCTAGGAGTCTGTGGATACTTCTGATCACATAGTGTATGTATCCTTCGTCGCGACACATCATGGCAGGCTGCTTCACAATCTCATTTGAGGCTCGCATCTTTCTTCTAAAAAAATTGTTTCTCCTAAGGTAGTATAGGTGCGACTGAAATTCATTATGAACATCTGAAAATGTGTTACGAACCGTATCACTACGATAATGTTCAAACGTGTGTTAATTTTCTAAGGGACCAAACTGCGAGATCATCGGTCCCTAGACTTACACACTACTTTTATCTAACTTAAACTAACTTATGCTAAGAACAACACATACACCCATGCCCGAGGGAGGACTCGAACCTCCGGCGGGAGGGGATCATTGCGATATCTAATAATAAAGTAAAATAGCGAACTTATGAATCCTGATCTACAAATATATCGTTTCGCGACGATACGTAGTGATAAAATTCTTTCGAGCTTCCAGTTGCGTCATGTGACTATCACAATGGCCAATGCGTACTCGGCTGAAAGCTTTTGGATTGTAAACCACTTGACGAGCTTCCAGCAACGTCAAGTGGTTTACAATCCAAAAGCTTTCAGCCGAGTACGCATTGGCCATTGTGATAGTCACATGACGCAACTGGAAGCTCGAGAGAATTTTATCATTAAGGAATACTTATAATAATAATAATAATAATAATAATAGCAACAATAATAATAATAGATTTATAAGCCAATATCTAGAGTAGCATTCGAATATAACAGTTTTCTCACTTCAAACTTCAAATAACCGCCCTTCTCTGCCAGTATCCCAAAAATTGATTACTGCCTCTACGACTACCTACAGAACTCACATTATAACTCACATCACGCTACGTACGTCATTAGTTACTTTCGGTACATAGCATGTAATTGTTTCACTCGATAATGACACTCTCACGTGTTACCAGTAGTTGGATTGGAGATATGTTTATTTCTACGTTGTACTACGTAAAGCGCCTGAGACAGGGTAAAGGAAGGGTTGAATTCCTTGTTCTCTCCACAGTTAAAAATAAATCTCGTGTAAAACCTACAGTTAATAAGAAGTAGTAAGTACGAGCAGTCAATCTAAATTTTTCATCTTTTTCCTGGTTGGAACACAAATGCAGAAGACGATATGTGAATTATGAGATGAATCTTGTAGTTACGTTTTTATCTTATCCATGAAAGCATAAATTACATAGCAAAATATCGAGAAAAAGTACGTGAATAAAATATCGTATTTCGCTTTACAATCGTCTAAACATAATATTAGTAGCACAAATTTTAAAGTTCATTAACTTCGATTGTAAATTTCAGTCTCAATGAGTTCTCTGCGCTCCAGTGTGAAAAATACCATAGAAACTATGGCAACATTTAGAAAAAAAAACGTGTCGAAAAGAAGCAACGTATATTTCGCTTCAAATAATATCAAATAAATAGGTAAACTCTTTGAAAACTTTTATGTAGTGTGGTTATATATACAGGGTGGTCCATTGATAGTGACCGGGCCAAATATCTCGCTAAATATGCATCAAACGAATTAAACTACAAAGAACTAAACGCGTCTAGCTTGAAGAAGGAAACCAGATGGCGCTATGGTTGACCCGCTAAATGGCGCTGGCTGCCATAGCTCAAACGGATATAAACTGCGTTTTTTTTTAAAAAAAAAGGTACCCCCATTTTTATTACATATTCTTGTAGTACGTAAAGAAATATGAATGCTTTAGTTGGACCACTTTTTTCGCTTTGTGATAGATGGCGCTGTAATAGTCACAAACCTATAAGTACGTGGTATCACGTAACATTCCGCCAGTAAGGCCCGTATTTGTTTCGTGATACAATACCCGTGTTAAAATGGAGCGTTTGCCAATTGCGGAAAAGGTCGCTATCATGTAGATGTATGACTATTGTGATCAAAATGTCCAACGGGCGTGTGTTAGGTATACTGCTCGGTATCCTGGACGACATCATCCAAGTATCCGGACCGTTCGGCAGATAGTTACGTTATTTAAGGAAACCGGAAGTGTTCAACCACATGTAAAACGTCAACCACGACCTGCTGCAGTAAATGATGATGCCCAAGTAGGTGTTTTAGCTGCTGTCGCGGCTAATCCGCACATGAATAGCAGGCAAACTGCTTGAGAATCGAGAACCTCAAAAACGTCGGTGCTGAGAGTGCTACATCAACATTGATTGCACCCCTACCATTTCTATGCACCAGGAATTGCATGGCGACGACTTTGAACGTCGTGTACAGTTCTGCCACTGGGAACAAGAGAAATTACGGGACGATGACAGATTTTATGCACGCGTTCTATTTAGCGACGAAGCATCATTCACCAACAGCTGTAAAGTAAACCGGCATAATATGCACTACTGGGCAACGGAAAATCCACGATGGCTGGGACAAGTGGAACTTCAGCGATCTTGGCGTGTCAATGTATGGTGCGGCATTATGTGAGGAAGGATAATTAGCCCCGATTTTGTCGACGGCAATCTAAATGGTGCAATGTATTCTGATTTCCTACGTAATATTCTACCGATCTTACTTCAAGATGTTTCACTGCATGACAGAATGGCGATGTACTTCCAACATGATGGATGTCCGGCACATAGCTCGCGTGCAGTTGAAGTGGTATTGAATAGCGTATTTCATGACAGGTGGATTGGTCGTCGAAGCACGTTCACCGGATCTGACGTCCCCGGATTTCTTTCTGTGGGGAAAATTGAAGGATATTTGCTATCGTGATCCACCGACAACGTCTGAGAACATGCGTCAGCGCATTATCAATGCATGTGCGAACATTACGGAAGGCGAACTACTCGCTGGTGGGAGGAATGTCGTTCCACGTATTGCCAAATGTATTGAGGTTGACGGACATAATTTTGAGCATTTGTTGCATTAATGTGGTATTTACAGGTAATCACGCTGTAACTGCATGCGTTCTCAGAAATGAGAAGTTCACAATGGTACTTGTATCACATTGGAAAAACCAAATAAAATGTTCAAACGTACCTATGTTCTATATATTAACTTAAAAAACCTACCTGTTACCAACTGTTCGTCTAAAATTGTGAGCCATATGTTTGTGACTACTACAGCGCCATCTATCACAAAGCGAGAAAAGTGGTCCAACTGAAACATTCATATTTCCTTACGTACTACACGAATATGTAATACTAATGGGGGTTCCTATTTAAGAAAACGCAGTTGATATCCTTTTGACTTATGGCAGTGCCATCTAGCAGCCCAACCATAGCGCCATCTGGTTTCCCACTTCAAGCTAGACAATTTTCGTTCTCTGTAGTTTTTCCGTTTGACGCTTATTTCATGAGATGTTTGGCCCGGTCACGATCACTGGACCACCCTGTATCTATATATTTCAGCGACTATATATATATATGCAGTTGCTAAAATCTGACTATAATGCGTTCGAAACTGAGGGCGGGTATTAGTACAGTATTGAATAATGGAAGACCAGTGTTCAGCGTCCTAGGTTACCAAAGCTTCCTTTGAGGACCGGTGTTTTCAAAGCAACCATCGCATCATTTGTCGTAAGTGATTTAGGGGAAGCGCGGAAAACTTAAATGTTGTAAGTGAAGGGGAACTTGTACCACCATCATACCGAAAGTTCATTACAAACGCACAGTTTCATGCTTCCAGTATTAGAAACAAATGTTGGAGAAAAAGTCATACGTCATTACTGACGATGACTTCAATATGCAAAAAGCAGTACATGTCTCGTTGACTCTGTGGTCAGTGTTCCGAACTTCAATATTGATTGCACATATCTTATTCTTTCCGTCCATATGCTTCTTCCTGCCTCACGTTTCAGCGCAGATGCTGCCGGTCGTAGCCATCCTGGAATAACTGTTATAAACTGTCCAACAGAATTATCCAGAAAAATTTCTTTAGAAATTTTGTGTGAGTAGCCACTAAACCGTTGAAGCCGCCATAAACTTGAAGCATCCTAAGTACTATAGCAGCTCTCCTTGTTGAAAACTCGACACTACGGTCTTGTCACATTATCACCCAGGTTTACCTACGGCACTGGGTCACGCGCTGAGATGGTATCGTTCCTCGCTGATTCGAGTGCTGTAGTTTATCCGTCCCGCTGCAGACGGAATGGATAGGACGAGACTGTGACGTAAGTTGGAGAGGGAAGAGTGAAGGGAGGGAGCTGTTTGTGATGCACGCCCCGCGCTGTCCCGGGGACGGAACGAAGCAAATTTTCCTTGTCATCAGTTCTGCAGGGACGGGCGGCGGCGGAATGCTAAGTCGCGGTCGGCAGAGCGCGCTCCGCTAAGCGCGACCACTGCGCATGCGCTGACGCAGGGTTGGCCGGTTACGCACCGTCCACCACCAGTGGCGTTTTACGATGGGCAGAGGCGTCCGCCGAATGCACCGTAATATACTCACGTATCTGGTCTCGTATATCGAGGAACGAGAGAAAAAATTTTGACAACATGCTCCGCAGCACACAGTACATTTAATCTGCAATAATTTTAAAACATTGGTAAATAAAAAAATGGTCACCCTGAAAAACAAGTTCCGCAATAATTGGATTCTGTTCAAAGACTATACCTTTTTAACTTTGTAAATGATCACAATTGCATTTGCAAATAACTTACAGAAAACTTCCTGGCAGGTTAAAACTGTGTGCCGGACCGAGACTCGAACTCGGGACCTTTGCCTTTCGTGGGCAATTGCTCTACCGACTGAGCTACCCAAACAAGAGTCAGCCTCCGTCCTCACAGCTTAAATTCTGCTGCTCCCTCATCTCCTACCTTCCAAACTTCACAGCTCAGTCGGAAGAGCACTTGCCCGCGAAAGGCAAAGGTCCCGAGTTCGAGTCTCGGTCCGGCACACAGTTTTAATCTGCCAGGAAGTTTCATATCAGCGCACACTCCGCTGTAGAGTGAAAATTTCAGTCCAACTTATGGAAAAGTTTCATTTCCTTTTATTACCGCACTTCTGATATTAAGCTTTACCGAATCATATTTCACAGTTCCTCATTCTCTGTAATTTTCCGTCTGTGCTCTGCAAGCTATTTCGAGACCACCCAGTAGCATAGCTGACACTCGACACTCTCCATGGCTTCTCTTAGAACGCTCACAGCAACGACGATGCTACTAGCAACCAAAGATCACAGAGCTTTTACTCGAAACACTTTTGTCGTAACATATCGGCCCTTCAAAACTACTGTTTGAAAAACTTTAATGTACAAGTATCGAATATGAGGCATATAGTGAAAATATAAAGCTCACATCACTTTCCTTGAATGCCAAAAATAAACTAGAAACCTTATAAACTTTACTTTTGTTTTCTACTTTTAAAATAATTTCACCGCTCTAGGAAAGACATATTTTACTTACGCTCTACACTTCTTCTTTATCTGAACATCATTACCCATCTAATATCTTCGGTAACTACTGTTTTTATCTCTCACGTGAAGCTGGGTTACGTATTGTGACTGTTGAGGGTATGTGCTACCGTAAAACGCAGAAGGGTATGTGATAAAGCAGTTAGCAGAGAATTAAACGGCACTCAGATAGTGAACACACAAAATTGTGTTACCCTTTAAAATACATTACAAACACAGAGATACACTCCTGGAAATGGAAAAAAGAACACATTGACACCGGTGTGTCAGACCCACCATACTTGCTCCGGACACTGCGAGAGGGCTGTACGAGCAATGATCACATGCACGGCACAGCGGACACACCAGGAACCGCGGTGTTGGCCGTCGAATGGCGCTAGCTGCGCAGCATTTGTGCACCGCCACCGTCAGTGTCAGCCAGTTTGCCGTGGCATACGGAGCTCCATCGCAGTCTTTAACACTGGTAGCATGCCGCGACAGCGTGGACGTGAACCGTATGTGCAGTTGACAGACTTTGAGCGAGGGCGTATAGTGGGCATGCGGGAGGCCGGGTGGACGTACCGCCGAATTCCTCAACACGTGGGGCGTGAGGTCTCCACAGTACATCGATGTTGTCGCCAGTGGTCGGCGGAAGGTGCACGTGCCCGTCGACCTGGCACCGGACCGCAGTGTTGCTCCTAGGGTATCGGCGAGGACCATTCGCAACCGTCTCCATGAAGCTGGGCTACGATCCCGCACACCGTTAGGCCGTCTTTCACTCACGCCCCAACATCGTGCAGCCCGCCTCCAGTGGTGTCGCGACAGGCGTGAATGGAGGGACGAATGGAGACGTGTCGTCTTCAGCGATGAGAGTCGCTTCTGCCTTGGTGCCAATGATGGTCGTATGCATGTTTGGCGCCGTGCAGGTGAGCGCCACAATCAGGATTGCATACGACCGAGGCACACAGGGCCAACACCCGGCATCATGGTGTGGGGAGCGATCTCCTACACTGGCCGTACACCTCTGGTGATCGTCGAGGGGACACTGAATAGTGCACGGTACATCCAAACCGTCATCGAACCCATCGTTCTACCATTCCTAGACTGGCAAGGGAACTTGCTGTTCCAACAGGACAATGCACATCCGCATGTATCCCGTGCCACCCAACGTGCTCTAGAAGGTGTAAGTCAACTACCCTGGCCTGCAAGATCTCCGGATCTGTCCCCCATTGAGCAAGTATGGGACTGGATGAAGCGTCGTCTCACGCGGTCTGTATGTCCAGCACGAACGCTGGTCCAACTGAGGCACCAGGTGGAAATGGCATGGCAAGCCGTTCCACAGGACTACATCCAGCATCTCTACGATCGTCTCCATGGGAGAATAGCAGCCTGCATTGCTGCGAAAGGTGGATATACACTGTACTAGTGCCGACATTGTGCATGCTCTGTTGCCTGTGTCTATGTGCCTGTGGTTCTGTCAGTGTGATCATGTGATGTATCTGAGCCCAGGAATGTGTCAATAAAGTTTCCCCTTCCTGGGACAATGAATTCACGGTGTTCTTATTTCAATTTCCTTGAGTGTGATTGGTCGCACAGAGATATACATCTCATATGTTTTCACCACATTTCATGTTTAATAACTCTGTTCCTTACATTAATGTTCCTGTGAATGTCAAACAGATAAAATCTACCGAAGTTCACTGAATTGTAAAAGAAAAATTTTTGATTATTGTAGTTCCCAAAACTAATAAGTATTACACAACACAATACTTTATCCGGCAAAGAACGCTTGTACACAAAAACAATGTGCATAGTAAATGTTGTAGCTTATTTCACACACACACACACACACACACACACACACACACACACACACACACACACACACACACACGGATTTTTTGGAAAATTGTGGTAAGATCTTACGCGACCAAACTGCTGAGGTCATCGGACCCTACGCTTACGCACTACTTAATCTAACTTAAACTAATTTACGCTAAGGACAACACATGCACCATTGCCCGAGGGAGGACTATAACTTCCGACGGGGGCAGCCGCACGAACCGTGGCAAGTCGCCTTAGAGGCTACCCTGCGTTGCATATACACGTACAAGTATAAACATAAATCATAAATTTTCTACATGTTATTACTGGCAACACTAATGTTCCTGTAACACACGTAATCTGCAGTTCTACACAACGTATAAAATGCTAAACTATTATCTCTGTCTCTTACACTCAAACTAACAAAAACTGACGGAAAAAATAGCAACACAGAAAAGATTAATAAAGAATATTGAAATTTTGGAAATATATTTGCCTAGGTAACATTTTTAAGGGAGTAACTTAAAAAGGATCACAGTTTTACCGCTTAATGCATGAATAAATTTCTTCGTGCAAGGAAAAATCAATAAAAAAATAAAATAAAATTATGTTGATCCAGAAATACCCAAAACACTCAGAATATGGCAGCACATGTCAGAGGCGTAGGTAGCTTTGTGTAGAACCTGCACCTACTGCCACCGGCGCACCGTTACCCTTAGACTTACTACAATCGCACTAACATGAGGGTTGTCCAGAAAGTAGGTTTCGAACGGCCGCGACATGGACACCACAGTGAAAACTCGATGAAGCTCTACACAGATGTGTTGGGGAGTGTCTTTAGTATGTCCGTCGATCGCATCAAGACGCTCTTTTCAGTTGTGAGCGCACTGTGAGCGAGTAATGGTGCTTAGCACAACAATGTCTCCCGTGAAGTAGGAGGGACTGCTTAGAGGCTAGGCCTTAATGATTGCAGCCCACCTAACACAGCTGCCACGCACTTCCTTCTTCGTGGCAACTCTCAGCCGCACTCTGCTGTGCAGTGAAGACGCTCCTGCAACCTTTTCGATGAGAAGTGTTCGATCACCCACAACTCGTCCTGAGTGTCATCTCTGTTCACATGAAACGCTGGGTACGAAGACAACACTTGCATGCAGGCTACGCGCAGCAGACCAGCGTAGAGAAATATCCGAAAGCACAGGCGGCTGCCTTCTATGACGATGGTGTTGGAAAGTTGGTATAACGGTCCGACAAATGTCTAAGTCGGAGCGGCGACTATATAGAGAGGTATCTGGAAAGTGTAGCTAACTCTTGCAAATAAAATGCTTCTGATTTTCACTGGGATTTCCGTTTAGCGACCGATCGGAATTTACTTTCTGGACAACCCTCGCTTGATGTGAATTTGTGGCGAACCGCGTTAAGGGGTTTATGTATGCGCTAGGTAAGCCAATGCAAACGTGAAATGCTTGTACGTTAATAAGCAGCGTACCCGCCAAAATGTTGAATGCAAGCATGCAAACGCTCATGCACAGTGGAGTTCCATGCCTGTTACACTTGATCGGTCAGTACAGGTACAGTTAGTACTGCTGTGTGGATGACGCTTCAGTTGTCAACTGATGATGATCCATTTGTGCTCGTCTGGTAACAGATCTAGTGACAAGCAGGTCAAGGCAACATGCAGAAACTCTGTAGTATGAGCACCCGCATTATCCTGTTGGAAAACACCCCCTGGAATTCTGTTCATGAGTGACAGCACAAAAGATGGAGTCACCAGACTGACGTACAGTTTTGGAGTCAGGGTACGTGAGGTAACCACGAGAATGCTCCTGCTTTCATATGACGCCACACTCCACACTCCAGTGTGCCTAACAAGTAGACAGGTTGGTTGTAGGCCCTCAGCTGGCCTCCTAATCAACACATGGCGATCACTGGCACAGAGGCAGAACCAGATTCCATCAGAAAACGCAGCAGATCTTCATCCTGCTCTCCAATGAGCTGTGGCTTGCTACTACTGAATTCGTAAATAGCGCTGTTTTGGGTTCAGTGGGATGCACGCTACAGGGCGTCTGGCTCCGAGATATTCTTGTAGTAACACGACTTTAGAAGGCACCGCTCCTGTGAAACGCAAGTCGCCCTTTATTTCACATGATATCTTGAGAACCATGGATGTGGGTACCAGACGGATGCCATATTCCTTGACTTCCGGAAAGCGTTTGACTCGGGGTCCCACTGCAGACTCCTAACTAAGGTACTAGCATGTGGGATTGGTTCCCAAGTATGTGAGGGGCACGAAGACTTCTTAAGTTATAGAACCCAGTACGATGTCCTCGATGGTGAGTGTTCATCGGAGGTGAGGGTATCATCTGGAGTGCCCCAGGGAAGTGTGGTAGGTCCGCTGTTGTTTTCTATCTGCATAAATGATCTTTTGGATAGGGTGGATGGCAATGTGCGGCTGTTTTCTGATGGTGCTGTGGTGTACAGGAAGGTGTCATCGTTGAGTGACCGTAGGAGGAGACAAGATGACTCGGACAGGATTTGTGATTGGTGTAAGGAATGGCAGCTAACTCTGAATATAGATAAATGTAAATTAATGCAGATGAATAGGAAAAAGATTCCCGTAATGTTTGAATACTCCATTAGTAGTTTAGTGCTTGAAACAGTCACGTCGATTAAATATTTGGGCGTAATATTGCAGAGCGATATGAAGTGGGACAAGCATGTAATGGCAGTTGTGGGGAAGGCGGATAGTCGTCTCCGGTTCATTGGTAGAATTTTGGGCAGATGTGGTTCATGTGTAAAGGAGACCGCTTGTAAAAACTAATGCGATCTATTCTTGAGTACTGCTCGAGCGTTTGGGATCCCTATAAGGTCGGATTGAGGGAAGGCATAGAAGCAATTCAGAGGCGGGCTGCTAGATTTGTTACTGGTAGGTTTGATCATCACGCGAGGTTTACGGAAATGCTTCAGGAACTAGGGTCGGAATCTCTAGAGGAAAGGAGGCGTTCTCTTCGTGAATCGCTAGTGAGGAAATTTAGAGAACCAGCATTTGAGGCTGACTGCAGTACAGTTTTACTGCCGCCAACTTACATTTCGCGGGAAGACCACAAAGATAAGATAAGAGAGATTAGGGCTCGCGCAGAGGCATATAGGCCGTCATTTTTCCCTCGTTCTGTTTGGGAGTGGAACAGGGAGAGAAGATGCTGTTGTGGTACGAGATACCCTCCGCCACGCACCGCATCGTGGATTGCGGAGTATGTATGTAGATGTAGATGTAGATGTAGATGTAACAGTTCGTTGTGTCACCTTGGTACGTACTGCTGCTCAGAAGGCTGCAGCAGATGCAGTACGAGGCGCCAGACGTGGTCGCCCCTCCCGATGGTGCCAGGTGGCCGTTCAGAACGCAGTCTTCTTGCGACCCTACGTTCTCGTGACCACTGTTGCCAGCAGTCATGAACAATGGCAAAATTCCTGCCACGTCTTACTGCAGTGTCATAGAAGGGACGTTCAGTTTCTCGTAGCCCTATTAAACGACCTCATTCGAGCTCAGTGAGGTATCGATAATGGCCTCTTTGTCGCCTTAAAGGCATTATTGACTAACATGAACTGACGACGGTCAGTCTCAAAGGTAAGTAACGATTACGACCGTTACAGCATATATTTAAAACAAACCTGATCTGCATCCTCGTAGTGGCACTGCTGGCGCAACTCTTAAACGACTTGCGCGTAATCTGAATAGACATCATCTTTCACTCATAGAAACATGGCTACCGACTTTCGTTTATGTCGTACAACTCCTCCTTTCTGCATTGTTGTATGACGTGCTACATTTACGTTTGTAAGTTAATTGTCACGTGAATCGTACAGCAATGTATGCAGATTTCTAGATCATCATTTGTTCACCTCGTAAATAGTAATCAGATGTGCAATTGCTAATATACACAATCCCTCACTTCGTAATTCTAATGTTCACCTGTTAAAAAAAAAAGAGTGTTCTCTTTTGCATGTTTTAATGACTGACGATGTAAGTTTTTATTATTTAATAACACATAGCTTAGTTTAAATGTTAAATACCTTTTTTTATATGTTGAAGAGTGTTTAGTACTTTTAAATCCAGTGACGAATTAACAGAGTTCATCACGTGATGCACTGATTTTATCTCTTGTTACTATGTCGTTAATGGTTTTAAGTGAATGCGTGACATTTTTCAGAGTTAGCTACTGAAGTGGGAAGATTTAAATAAGTAACTAATTCTTTAAGAAAATTTATTTTTTTTAATTTCATGGTTACAAATGTAAAGTACAAAGGTAGCGATTTATTGTACAATAAGTGACAAAATTATTTTCTGAATATAACCTCAGCCAAATGTGCTCCATTGGAATCTATGCACCTCTGCCGCCGGGCCTGGAAGTTTCCTATGACATTTTGCAGCCTATTGACTGGTATTCCTTAAATTTCGTCCCAAATTCTTTGTTTTAGGGCTGGGAAAGTTCTGGGTTGATCGTTCTGAAAAACTGTTGTTTTTAAGTAATCCCATAGAAAAAAGTCGCAGGTTGTCAATTCTGGAGAGAGAGGGGGCCAAGGGATATCCCCATTTCGGGAAATGACACCGCCTGGAAACAATGCATTTACAGCATTCATGGCAGCTCTTGCCGTGTGACTTGTTGCCCCATCTTGTTGGGACATTGTGTGTTCATTCACTGGAAAAAGGGCGAGTCTGGCGTAAGAAAATTACGGATCATTGCAACGCACAGAGTTAACAGTCACTGCACTTCCATTGATATCCTCGAAGAAAAATGGGCCTATGATTCCTCTTGCCGACATTGCTCACCAAACCGTCACTTTTTTAGCACGAAGAGGCGTTTCATGAAGTGCGCCAGGGTTTTCCTCAGATCAGTATCTGAAGTTCTGTTTATTAACAAAATCAGAGAGGTGGAAATGTGCCTCATCGCTTATCCACAAGTGGTTTACATGGTCATCATTTTCTTCAAGTCTTCTAGCCATTACCTCACAAAATTGTAATCGTTTCTAATAGTCACTTGGTTTGAGAGACTGCACAACCTGTATTTTGTATGGGTAAAAATGTAAATCTCGACGAAGACTCCTTCTCACCGAATTGTTACTTATTCCAAGACGTAGAGCATTTTGTTTGGCAGATCGGCGTGGACTTCTGAGCATTGCCTGTTGAACAGCAGCGGTGTTTTGAGGGATTCGAACGGTTTTTGCACTCCCACCACGTTTTTTACACATTGATCCAGTTTGTTCAAGGTTGTTTATCCACGAACGAATTGCGTTATCCAATGGAACAGGCCTGTTGCGCGGTATACTGAAATGGCGTCGAAAAGCACACCGCGTTTCCACCAAACTCTCACCATTCGTATAATACGCTTTAACCGCGTAGCAGCGATGGTCACCCCTTCCAACGATACATCGCAACTAAATGGCGGGACATGCAAGTTGAATGGAGCTGGCCACCATTGCCCCACCACTCACATTCCAGCTGTCAATGCCATCTCCAATCTGCCAGGCTAACCCTGTATTATACGGGCGGCAAATCGTGAAGTTCCGAAGTATTTAACAGCTGTGAGGCACCATCTTCTTAAAAGATATTTTGTTTGAATACATTTCTTTAGCTGGTTAATTTCATTCGTTTGTTATCATTGCTTATAAATGCTTCTTTTAAATATAATGTTTATGTATAATAAGTATAAATAAAGCGAATTAGCATCTGAATTTCGACATCATACAAAACTCCATTAACACATAATTTAATTTCTGCAAGTATATATAACAAAAAGTTGATTTTAGTGAATAAGTTTCCAATGAGGAGCTGACGGATTGGTTACCACTGAAAAGACAGGAAGCACCTTAATGTTTTGCACAAAACCGCTTGCTGAATATAAACAAGAACTCAAATCCCACGCCTATGTAATCAGTGTGACACAACTTGCGTAAGCCGAGCCTGCCTCGTGCAGCCGTTCAAACTTCCAATGCCCCACTAGCACATTCACGCCCTCCACACAAACTCAACCGTGATGTGTAGAAGTTGGGTTGCTGTGAAGAGGAGCATATCTCAGAGGAAGATCTAACCGATGTCTCTAAGATGTTTCCAAGCCACCGGTTCATTGGATGGGTACGCATCTCGTACCCCGTGATTACTCACGTCGTCCCAGTTGTAACGTCGGCCACGAACCGTTCAAGGCCTTCGGTTGAGCGGACGGTGGTCTGCACAGGAGCCTTAATTAGGCCAAACAACAGTGGCGCCCTGGGACGACGAGTCGGGTAGGCGCGCAAAAGTTGGTCAAAAATACGGCTCTCCAGGGCCGGCGACGCAGTGTTTTGCTGCAGACCGGAGGAACTCATATTTCGAGCCTCCCTGGGGTTCCGCAGATGGAGCTGGTCACAGCGGCAAGGCCCTCGCTTAGGCAACAACAGGCTGCAGTAGAGTACCCATCCAAGATCTCAAGAAAAATGCACCGTATCTAATCCCAACCTCTTTGCTCTCTTTAAATCACATTCGTAGAATTCCTGTATCAAAAGTTTCGTTATATCTGTATCTGTATACAGGGTATTAGAAAAACGTACGGCCAAACTTTCAGGAAACATTCCTCACACACAAAGAAAGAGAATATGTTATGTGGACATGTGTCCGGAAACGCTTACTTTCCATGTTAGAGCTCATTTTATTACTTCTCTTCAAATCAATGGAAAGGAAACACACAGCAATAGAACGTACCAGCGTGACTTCAAACACTTTTTTAAAGGAAATGTTCAAAATGTCCTCCGTTTGCGAGGGTACATGCATCCACCCTCCGTCGCATGGAATCCGTGATGCGCTGATGCAGCGCTGGAGAATGGCGTATTGTATCACAGCCATCCACAATACGAGCACGAAGAGTCTCTACATTTGGTGCCGGGGTTGCCTAGACAAGAGTTTTCAAATGCCCCCATAAAAGTAAGTCAAGAGGGTTGAGGTCAGGAGAGCGTGGAGGCCATGGAATTGGTCCGCCTCTACCAATTCATCGGTCACCGAATCTGTAGTTGAGAAGCGTACGATCACTTCGACTGAAATATGCAGGAGCTCCATCGTGCATGAACCACATGTTGTTTCGTACTTGCAAAGGCACATGTTCTAGCAGCACAGGTAGAGTATCCCGTATGAAATCATTATAACGTGCTCCATTGAGCGTAGGTGGAAGAACATGGGGCCCAATCAAGACATCACCAACTGCCCAAACGTTCTCAGAAAATCGGTGTTGATGACATGATTGCACAATTGCGTGCGGTTTCTCGTCTGCCTACACATATTGATTGCGAAAATTTACAATTTGATTACGTTGGAATGAAGCCTCATCCGTAAAGAGAACATTTGCACTGAAATGAGGATTGACACATTGTTGGATGAATCATTCGCCACTTTTTGACAAACTGCCCACTGGCTTCTGTCTCGGGTTTTTCGGCCGACGTTCATCTAATGATTTTTGTGACGTTTCGCGAGCACGAGTGGCTGGCATTGTCAGAGCTTCACCCTCCATTGCCGGTGGTGAACTGGAGCACAGCTCGCGGCCGCAGACTATATGTACCCGGCGCGCCAACGTCCGGTGCGGTCCTCCTCTTGCTACCTGCGACGGTCGTTCGCTGCAGTACGGGAAGCCAGGATCCGTTGACCTTAAGGCTTTCCTCTTTCTTGTTCAAACTGTTCGTGTGTTTTTGTATTTCTACAGCTTCTCTGAACAAGCACGTGTGATAGTGCTTCTCTACAGCCAGAACTTCCGTGTCGGCGAATGGAGATTTCTACGAACAGCTGGAAGGTGTCGACATGGGTAGTCATCTCAGTCCAGTGGTAGCCAACTTCTTCATGGAACAATTCGAAGCACAGGCACTGCACTGGGCGACTTGCAAACCTAAGATGTGGTACAGGTACGTCGATGATACTTTCGTGGTGTGGAGCGATGGTGAAGAACAGCTCGGTGACTCCCTAAGGCACTTGAACAGTCTACATGCCAACATAACATTTACCATGGAAGTATAAAAGGACATGAAACTGACATTTCAAGATGTGCTGGTCACAAGGGACGGCGAAAACCTGGAACACAGCGTGAATCGAAAACCGACACACACGGACCGATACCTGCACAAACTGTCAAACTACCACCCGAGCCAGAAAAGAGGCATGATTAGTACGCCCGTAAAGAGAGCAGGACGAATATGTGACCCTCAACATCTCAAACGAGAAATGCAACACCTGGAAACTGTCCTGAGGAGCAATGGGTACTCCAAAAATTATGTTAGAAGTGTAACAGAGCCAAACACTCGGCGAAGTAAGGAACCAGAAAAAGAAATGTCTGGTACGGCCTTTCTGCCATACATTCCCAGAGTGACGGACAGAATCGGCCGCATATTGCGCAAACAAGGCGTAAAGACGATTTTAAAATCGTTAAGGAAGATCAAAGAGTGTCTTAGATCGGCGAAGGAGAAAAGAGACCCACTTGCAATGTCGGGAATATGCCGTATACCATGCACATGCGTAAAAGTTTATGTCGGAATGACTGGACGATCCATCAACACCAGGACCAAAGAGCATAAGCGACATTACAGGTTGGGGCAGGTGGAGAAAGCTGTCGTGGCAGAGCACGCACTGAATGAGAGCGACCACGTAATAAAATTCGCCGACACGGAAGTTCTGGCTGTAGAGAAGCACTATTACACAAGCTTGTTCAGAGAAGCTGTAGAAATACAAAAACACGCGAACAGTTTGAACAAGAAAGAGAAAAGCCTTAAGGTCAACGGATCCTACCTTCCCGTACAGCAACGAACGACCGTCGCAGGTAGCAAGAGGAGAACCGCACCGGAAATGGCCGCGGAGAAGCCCTCGGACGTTGGCGCGCCAGGTACATATACACTCCTGGAAATTGAAATAAGAACACCGTGAATTAATTGTAACAGGAAGGGGAAACTTTATTGACACATTCCTGGGGTCAGATACATCACATGATCACACTGACAGAACCACAGACACATAGACACAGGCAACAGAGCATGCACAATGTCGGCACTAGTACAGTGTATATCCACCTTTCGCAGCAATGCAGGCTGCTATTCTGCCATGGAGACGATCGTAGAGATGCTGGATGTAGTCCTGTGGAATGGCTTGCCATGCCATTTCCACCTGGCACCTCAGTTGGACCAGCGTTCGTGCTAGACGTGCAGATCGCGTGAGACGACGCTTCATCCAGTCCCAAACATGCTCAATGGGGCACAGATCCGGAGATCTTGCTGGCCAGGGTAGTTGACTTACACCTTCTAGAGCACGTTGGGTGACACGGGATACATGCGGACGTGCATTGTCCTGTTGGAACAGCAAGTTCCCTTGCCGGTCTAGGAATGGTAGAACGATGGCTTCGATGACGGTTTGGATGTACCGTGCACTATTCAGTGTCCCCTCGACGATCACCAGAGGTGTACGGCCAGTGTAGGAGATCGCTCCCCACACCATGATGCCGGGTGTTAGCCCTGTGTGCCTCGGTCGTATGCAATCCTGATTGTGGCGCTCACCTGCACGGCACGACCATCATTGGCACCAAGGCAGAAGCGACTCTCATCGCTGAAGACGACACGTCTCCATTCGTCCCTCCATTCACGCCTGCCGCGACACTACTGGAGGCGGGGTGCACGATGTTGGGGCGTGAGCGGAAGACGGCCTAACGGTGTGCGGGACCGTAGCCCAGCTTCATGGAGACGGTTGCGAATGGTCCTCGCCGATACCCCAGCAGCAACAGTGTCCCTAATTTGCTGGGAAGTGGCGGTGCGGTCCCCTACGGCACTGCGTAGGATCCTACGGTCTTGGCGTGCATCCGTGCGTCGCTGCGGTCCGGTCCCAGGTCGACGGGCACGTGCACCTTCCGCCGACCACTGGCGGCAACATCGATGTACTGTGGAGACCTCACGCCCAACGTGTTGAGCAATTCGGCTGTACGTCCACCCGGCCTCCCGCATGCCCACTATACGCCCTCGCTCAAAGTCCGTCAGCTGCACATACGGTTCACGTCCACGCTGTCGCGGCATGCTACCAGTGTTAAAGACTGCGATGGAGCTCCGTATGCCACGGCAAACTGGCTGACACTGACGGCGGCGGTGCACAAATGCTGCGCAGCTAGCGCCATTCGACTGCCAACACCGCGGTTCCTGGTGTGTCCGCTGTGCCGTGCGTGTGATCATTGCTTGTACAGCCCTCTCGCAGTGTCCGGAGCAAGTATGGTGGGTCTGACACACCGGTGTCAATGTGTTCTTTTTTCCATTTCCAGGAGTGTAGTCTGCGGCCGCAAGCTCGGCTCCAGTTCACCAACGGCAATGGAGGGTGAAGCTTTGACAATGCCAGCCACTCGTGCTGGCGAAACGTTAGAAAAATCATTAGATGAACGTCGGCCGAAGAATGCGAGACAGACGCCAATAGGCAGTTTATGTCATAGGCTGGAATGTTCCGTGTTCCCTGAGACCCCGATCAATTGCTTCGAACGTCTTCCTGTCGGGACACCTTTGTTCTGGAAATCTGTCTCGATAAAAACGTACCGCGCCACTGCTATTGCCCCGTGCTAATCCATTCATGAAATGGTCTTCTGCCAACTACGCATTTGTAAACATTGCACTGACTAAAAACCACGTTCGTGATGAACACTAACCTGTTGCTGCTACGTACTGATGCGCTTGATGCTTGTACTGTAGAGCAATGAGTCGCATGTCAACACAAGCACCGAAGTCAACATTACCTTCCTTTAATTGGGCCAACTGGCGGTGAATCGAGGAAGTTCAGTACATACCGACGAAACTAAAATGAGCTCTAAAATGGAAATTAAGCGTTTCCGGGGCATGTCCACATAACATCTTTTCTTTATTTGTAACACCCTGTATTTGTGTGGTTTAACAATACAGGGCGAGTCAAAAGTCCTTGGACACCTTCATAAGTTGGAAGATTAAAGGAAAAATTGAAATGTGATGATGGGAACATAGGTTTGACGTGGGGCCGCAACTTTTGGAGTGAATGTCATTCATGGGAACCATCTTGAAATACGCCATTTTGGTTTCAGATCATTTATTTTAAATGGGAAGGGGGTGTATGACACATCAAATAACACTCGCTTGAGCTCTGGATTTGAGTGGTGTAATTTGTTTTTATTTATCTTGTACAATTTACAAGTTATTAATGTTCAAAGTTACCTTATTACCGACTCATGTCTCTCTTTGTTCCAGGTGATCTAAAATGGGTCTGACACGTGAACAGAAGATCGAAATCATCGTTACATCAGGGGAACGCCCCTATCGAACAATAGCAGCTGACGACACCCGGACAGAGAACCGGTATCGCACAGCTCGGTGGCTCCCGTGGTCACCAAATTCCTGGAGACGGGCTCTGTTCACGATAGGGCACGTAGTGGGCGACCAAGGACTGCCACCAATGAGGAAACTGCAACTGCGGTTGTTGGGCCTTTGTGAAAAGTATTAAATCAAGTAACCGTCGTGTGGCCCTAGCTTGTGGAATAAGCCAAAGCTCCGTTGACCGGGTATTACACATCAATAAGTGGCATCCATACAAGCTGCAGATGCAACATCGACTTAATGGGGATGACCCTGATCGCCGGTTGGAGTTCTGCCTGAGGGCTACTGAACAACCCGAACTGGATCATTCGTTTGCCAAGGACATACTGTTCACCGACGAGGCGTATTTTACTTTCAACACAGAGGTTAATCGACATAATTGTCGATAATGGAGTGACGCAAATCCGAACTGGGTTGCCCCAATTCGAGAACATAGTCCAACGAAGGTGATGGTGTGGTGTGGCACATGGGACACCCGCATCATTGGCCCATTTTTCATTTACAACACATTTACTGCACCACAGTATCTGATGCTGCTGCAGGACCTTGTGTTCCACACTGAACGCTGACGGCATTTTCCCACCTTATTTTCAGCACGGTGGAGCCCCTTCACACTATGACATTGGTGTCCGTGAATGGTTGCCAGAGAAATGGATCGGTCGCCGTGGGCCCGTGGAATGGCCGTCCTGTTCCCCTGACTTAACTCCCCTTGATTTTTATCTATGGCGGACATGTTAAGCAGATAGTGTATGCTGAGAGCATCCGTGATTTGAGACATCTGGAGGAACGCATACATCACGCCTGTGACCAAATTGCAGGAGACGCTCTCCTCCATGTGCAGAGTGGTTGCGGCGACTACAGTTGTGCATTGCACGGGACGGACAACACGAAGAACATGTGTTGTAGCAGTCGGTATGAAGGTAATTTCCCAACTTTGAACATTAATAACCTCTAAACTGTTCAATGGACCAAAACAAATTACACCAATAAATTCCAGAGCTCAAGCTGGTGTTATTTGATGCGTCATACAACCCCTTTCTCTATAAAATAAATGATTTGATACCAAAATGGCGGATTTCAATATGGTGGCCATTAATGACATTCACTCCAAAAGTTGCGGCGCCATATCAAACCTATGCTCCCATCATCACATTTCAATTTTCCCTTTAATCGTCCACCTTATGAAGGTGTCCAAGGACTTTTGACTCGTCCTCTATACTGATCTTAAGAAGGGGTTCAGCAAGTAATGCAACACATTTTTTTCTGAAAGCTTGTTGGCTTTATTCATAACTGCGGTACATCATATAATTCCCAACCCTTTGGCTACAAAATCCTATTTTTCAACATACTATCCGTTCAATGCGACGGCCATACGCCACCTCACTGGGAGAGGCTGTATACCTCAATGGTAGCGCTCTACCCGTCGACGTCGGAGGCAAAGTCTTGTTGCGCCAATAACCTCCCCATCATCGACGTACTGCTGGCTGCGGAATGCACCCTTCATTGGACAAAAAGGTGGAAGTAGGAAGTTGCGAGAAACGGGTTGTAGAGTTAATGAGGAAGAGCTTTCCAATGAAATTTGTGAGCTGCTGTCGCTTGGGCTGACTTGTTTGAGGCCTTGCATTCTTATGGAGGACATTTGCATTTTTGCCGCATTGAGCACACTGAAGTCGTTTCTTCCGTTTCCTGAGGTTAGTACAACTCACTTAAGAGTTGATCGTCGCCCTATGAGGGAGGACAGCAAACAGAATAATCTCTTCACAGTCCCAGAAGATCGTCGCCAAAACTTTACCACTAGAGGGTAGGCAGTTGAAATTTCTTTTCAGAGAAGAGGTAGTGTGGCGCCACTCCACGGATTGTCATGATTTTCTGGTTCGAAGTGATGAACCCTTGTTTCATTGCCTGTAACTACATCTGCGTGATTACTCTGCTATTCACAATAAAATTCCTCGCAGAGGGTTTAATGAACCACGTTCAAGTTGTCTCTCTACCATTCCACTCTTGAACGGCACTCGGGAAAAAAGAGCACTTAAATTTTTCTGTGCGAGCCCTGATTCCTCGAATTTTATCGTAATGATCATTTCTCATTATGTAGGTGGGTGCCAACACAATGTTTTCGCAATCGGAGGAGAAAACTGGTGATTTGAATTTCACGAGAAGATCCTGTCGCAACGAAAAACGCCTTTGCTTTAATGATTGCCACTCCAATTCACGTATCATGTCTGTGACACTATCTACCCTATTTCGCGATAATACAAAACGAGCTGCCCTCCTTTGTACTTTTTCGATGTCATCCTTCAGTCCCACCTGATGCGGATCCCACACCGCACAGCAGTACTCCAGAATAGGGCGGACAAGTGTGGTGTAAGCAGTCTATTTAGTAGACCTGTTGCACCTTCTAAGTGTTCTTCCAACGAATTGCAGTCTTTGGTTTGCTCTACCCACAATATTATCTATGTGATCGTTCCAATTTAGGTTATTTGTAATTGTAATCCCTAAGTATTTAGTTCAATTTACAGCCTTCATATTTGTGTTCCTTATTTGCGAAATCGACATTTAGTTGGTTTCTTTTAGTAATCAAGTGAATAACTTCACACTTTTCTTTATTCAGGGTCAATTTCCACTTTTCGCACCATACAGATATCTTATCTAAATCATTTTGCGATTCGTTTTGATCATCTGATGACTTTACAAGACGGTAAATGACAGCATCATCGGCAAACAATCTAAAGCGGCTACTCAGATTGTGTTATGTCGTTAATATAGATGAGGGACAATAGAGGGCCTATAACACTTCCTTGGGGAACCCCGCACTCTGTTTCACTCGAAAACTTTCCGTCTATTACTACGAACTGTGACCTTTCTGACAGGAAATCACGAATACAGTCGCAAAACTGAGGCGGTATTCCGTAGTCACGCAGTTTGGCGAGAAGACGCTTGTGAAGAACGGTGTTGAAAGCCTTCGGGAAATCTAAGAATATGGAATCAATTTGACATCCCCTGTCGATAGCACTTATTTCTTCATGAGTATAAAGAGATAGTAGTGTTTCACAAGAACGAGGTTTTTTGAATCCGTGCTGACTATGTATCAATAAATTGTTTTCTTCGAGGTACTTCATAATGTTCGAATACAGTTTATGTTCCAAACCGCTACTGCAAATGGACGTTAGTTATATAGGCCTGTAATTCAGCGGATTAATCTTACTTCCCTTTTTGGCTATTGGTGTGATTTGAGCATTTTTGCAGTCTTCGGGTACGGATCTTTCTGTGAGCGAGTGGTTGTATATAATTGCTAAATATGGAGCTATTTTATCAGCATACTCTGAGAGGAAGCTAACTGGTATACAATCTGGACAGGAGGCCTTGCCTTTATCGATTTAAGCTTCTTTGTTACACCGAGGATATCTACTTATATGTTCGTCATCTTGGCAGTTGTTCTTGATGTGAATTCAGGAATAGTTACTTCGTCTTCTTTGGTGAAGGAGTTTCGGAAAATCGTGTTTAATAACTCTGTATGTTCGTCAAAAAATAGTCACGATGAGCCTTATAATGTGCAACAAACTGTACACTGATGGTCCTTCCTTGCTCTTTATGGTCTTCAGCTAGTCGGCGAGGAAATCAATGGACACACACCTTTGAGTACCACAACTGGGGAACGAGTGTCAACCCTGCCAACAGAGACTTTGGGTTGTGCAGCGAGGTGTGTGACTGTGATCGATCACATCGAATAAGAGTGTCCACACGTTCCAACACTGCAGGAGTCACAGCACTGTGCGGCTGGCCGTCACGCAAAAGATCGGACAGCTTTGTGCGGCCTTTTATCGATGATTACAGGCGCCTCGCTTAAAGACTCACCGTGATTTTGTTCACCGCCAGGTCTCCGTAACCAATCCGCAAGCGCCTATTAATATCTTCGATACTCTGGTTTTCCACCAAAACAAAGACAGCTCTCTGCTTGGAACGGATCTCCGTTGCAGGTGCCATTTTGAAAGGTAGGCATAGCACCCTAACCAGTCGAAACCTGTTGGAACTATACGTGCTGTCGAGGGAATATTCCACGATATCCCACAAAAAATTGTGCATTTCACAACCGAAGCGGACCGAGGAAAATAGATGGGTTAAGAGCGTCAATGCAGAAGTCTTGCACGTCCGCCACTCACGAGGGCCCAGGAAGATGTCATGCTTTCGAGTTATATAGTCCGCAGAATGGCTCGCACCAGTAGTATTTGTTTGGTTTTTAATATTGTTTTCTAGGAATGCCTTCTTGGAAAAATAATGTTTCTAGAAGACTTGGTGGGAACCAGACTGTCTTTACCGATATGTCTTGAGTGTTTCGCTTATTCTTTATAGGAAATAGGACATAAATGCTGGGCTGACATTCGTTGCCTTAGATTTCTGGCGGACTCTAGTATTACAGGCACGCAGAGGGCCATAGTGTCTCTCCAAGTCTAGTGAGTTGCTTTATACTGAAACTACTAAACACCATGTGTTTCTCCTATTCTTTCGATAACAGGGAGAGAGAGAGAGAGAGAGAGAGAGAGAGAGAGAGAGAGAGAGAGAGAGAGAGAGAGTTGCAAATGTAAAAAAATAAAATAAAATAAAATAAATTCTATAAACTGACTATTTTCGTACTGTCATTTCTGGAACTGTTTGTCAGGACGGATTTGGTAGCAAAATTTTCTGTTCAGAAAACATAATTTATTTGCTATTTTTTCTTTACTTGGTAATTACGGGCAGACCTTATGAAATAAACACGCTTACAGGTATAAGATGTTACATAATACATTTTCAGGAATTGGTGACCACAGCTCGTAATCATTAGAAAACATTATGTTACCGCCATGGGCTGCTGGTAAATGCTTTATACACGATTCTTTTCGATCAACTGACCGTCATCAAATTCTTGTACACCAATTAACCAATTAAAGTAATACATAAGTAACATTATAGAATTATATCCTAGGTGATCAGTTAACTGGTCTAAATGATGACAAAACACACAAAATAAAATGCCACTCACTCACATACAAGTATACGCAGCAATATGTTGGGCAAAATGTAAAGTCATTAATATCAGTTGACACAACCATGAACTAGTCACCGAAAATAAAAGTGTCATAAACGTCATCTGATTCATTACAAACAACACGTGTCCTGAAAACTTAAATGCTTCGCGTTTGTACAGACCTACCTGTTGTTGATATCGTAACATAAATTACATAGCCAATCTATAAAAACTGTGGTAGGCAGTGCACTTATTCATGCTTCAACTGCAGTAGGTGTTAACGCTGTGATGTGAAGAGATGCACACCATGTAGAGTCGACTGCACAGCTAATCACTATCTACTGGTAGAACCAAACATGTCATAGACACGTCTTCATACATCCACATTGATTAGTACCTTACGATTGACAAGCTGTGTGTCATCAGCTATGATAAGTAAATGTGTCAGTCACAACCAATGTTCTGTATGTTTCGTCTAATAGCGACTTACGTGTCTTACAATCACAGCTTCGGTGTCAGAAAACACGATACATTCAAGTGACAGCTTAAATGCACTCATAGGCAATAGTGTGAAACGACCTGCAGTCACATTCGTATATGCACTGCTACATTCGTGCAATAACTTTTATGACATAGGCTGTACAGATACATAAAATGTATACCTGCCCGAATCGTCTAAATATATTGCAGTATAATAGGTGTAACACGCTCGATTGCGTAGACAAACAGTTATGTCAGCGTCATACACAACAAAGGAAAGCAGCTCTTACTTGTAATGCATGAAGAATTAATCATTTTCACTTACCTTAGTTGTTCATAGACCCTAGTCTTCATAGTTAAACAACTCTATGTACCCTGTTGACAAGTGAAGAACAACACGATTTCTACAGCTTCCCTCAGCCAAGGAACATTATACGTCGCTTCAGGACATACTTCTGAAAAATCCACCGAGATGAGTATTTACGATATTATCAGAAAGACATAAGAGGACTGCGCAGACAGTGGCGGTTTGTACACCTCCCAATACGTCTGAACGTTTCCAGCTTAGTTGGTACCGTCTCCGGCTGACTGCTGAGAATGTTGAATATTTTAAATATGCAGAGATGTAGTAGTCAAGGTAAGTCAATCAACGATGGGCCTGAAATTTGAAAGGCAAAGTAGTTGCGTCAGTGGTTTATGCTACTGTATGGCAGTTTTTTATTAAATACATTATTGATGCTAGCTCTTAAACAATGTATGAACTATCGGTGTAGTTTTCCAGATGTCTTGAGAATAACTTGAGTTCCTTTCCAAAAAAATTCTTATCTGATTTTTCAAAACCCGTAAAACTAGGGGATGCAAAAAATAAAAATTTAAAATTTAAAAAATGGAAATACGTTTAACGTAGAGTTAGTAATGATAAAACTGTTTTAATGGTCTCATATTCAATTTACCTCATACATCAAGTTCCGCGGGACCATATGAGTCGAACCTATTTGGCCACAGAACGAATCACCACACAATTCACAGAACGTTGACAAGAAAATTCATTAATCCATTAAAAGATAACTGTAGAACACTGAAAAATCCGAAGTTGACAATATCATACACAACAAATAATGTGTTACAGCGTAGAACCGTAAACTATTTGCAGGAACTGCAGTACACCATGAATGGACTGTGGCAGAGGGAAGTCTTCCAACTTTAATTAAAAAGTTTTTGGTTTGTCATTTAATATGTTTTAGTTCTGCTATAGGCATATTTAAAATAAGGGAAAAAGATTAGTGCACACCTCTCTGTACAGTGCCTAGTAAAGCGCTATCTAAACGCAAACCGTTTCTCCATATTCTTTCCGTTGAATGAATGTGGTAGTTTGAATGTATTGCTTAAGACAAATGCCATGGTAGGATGTATGTACAGGAATAACATAGTTAGAATTCCAAGAATTTGTACGTCCTGAATTTTTCATGCACGAATATGTGGAAGGTGTTAGAAGCACTATATTTGGCTTCTTCTAATGCCTGTACCATACATTCCAAATATTTCAGAAAGGCACTTGTGTTATACGCAAGTATACAACATTTTTATCAAAACTCTCAACCTCCCATTTGAGCTTTTCCACTAATTTTTTAGACATCTAACTTACACAAAAGCTCAGTAAGTTCCATATAAAATAATATAGTTCATAGCTCTTACCTTACTATTTACACATTGAAGTGTTTTAGATGCATTTTGTGTTAATCGATATATCGTACAGCCAAATTGCATGTATAACTGTTCATAGTGTGTACTATGGTGTTAGTGTCCTCTTCCACAGGTGATTCTCAAGTACTGTACGCACTTGATGGGTGTGATGTGTGCATTAAAGTAAGAGTAAAATGGTAAATAAAGGTTTGTTCAAGTTATTTTACTTCCTAGTTACGATGCATAATGCCATTAGAGATAGGCTTCACATCGTGGTTCTGTACAGGCTTTCGCCATATCGTGTTCACCCGCAAATCGACTGATGTTTAGTGCACCCTGTACACTGCTCGGTTGATTCTGGCACGAAATTCCTTTGTTTACTGGATCTTGGAGTCGTTCGTTATGCTCCATGGCGCAATTAAATTGCCGCGGCACATGTCGTGTTACGCATATTTATTCTGTCGGTAGTTCATAGACTGCAGTCGTTGTGTACGGTACGTTGGTCTACTCAGACGGTGAATACGCGAAAATGCACCTCCCTCACGGCGCAACAGAACGAAATGCAGGAGCAGCAAGACGACGGTACAAGGAATTGCTTCCTAACAGAAGAGTACCAACCCAGCAAACATTGCCAAATGTGGATAGATTTTTAAGTGAATATGGCATACGTGGTACGACACGGTTAGGTCGGCATTAAGTGGATGGAGTGAGAGTTGAGGACATCATGGAAATGGAAGATGACGATCCGACCATTAGTACCCTTTCTTGAATCACCTTTAAGGCGCCTGATTCGGTGACAGCAATTCCACCCATTTCACCTGCATGAGGTACAACAGCTGACAGCTGTAAACTACCTTAGATGTCAGAATTCTTGTCAGTGGCTACTCGAACACCATGCCGCTGATCCATTGTTCGGTAGTCGGGAACTGTCTACGGACGAGGGCAATCGTTTTGCAGGGCACATCTGGTGTTGCATAGTGGACAATCAGGTTACTCCACAACACCTGACTGCCAGAGTGTGACAGGTTTAGGAACAAGAATTAAACAGTCCTCTTCGTGATGTTCCTCTCGCTACAAGAATCTGCTCATGATTTATACAAGACAACACCCTGCACATTTCAGTCGTGCGACAAGAGAGTATCACGATGTTGCTTATCGCGGTAAGTGGATGGCTCGTGCAGGACCAATTGCTTGGCCCGCGAGTTCTCCGGATCCCAATCCTCAGGACTTCTGCCTTTGGAACGGTCTCAAGGAGATCGTAGCCTATGTGGTAGATATCAGTAGAGGAATTTCTATTTCGAATGCTATGATAAAAGTAGAATAGCCACAAGTATTCTAGCGACCACCCTTCCAAATGACGCATTTCGAAAATATCATCATTAGATTCTGAAAAGAGATTTTTAAAAAACCTATTACAAGCTGCGAACACAATCTAAAAATGTGAAACAGTCAGATATTATATATACCATCTAAAGGAACAAACAATGAGTGAACTATAGTGTGTCCTATTGAATAGGAACTTGTGGCGGTACGTCAAATAAACAACTGATATGCAGCGATAATTTAAGAGTAGCATTTTTATTTAATGTATATGAAAATAAAAAAAGGATCGAGAGAGACGCTATTGTACGGCCGAGGAGGTAGGACGTATTTTATGGGACACACACTGTTCTGTTTCGCTATAATGGAAGGCAGCCTATTTTATGTAGGTTATTCGTATTCCTGCTTAAATAAACTTCTTATTATTATTATTCAAAAATGAATTTTCTTGTAATAGTTGCCACCCCAAATGCTCGCAGTGGCTAATTATTTTTAATAAGCATTTTTTTTATCAGTTGGCGCTGCGGGAAGCTCATCTTCCGATGCAGCCTCTGGTCGGTCATTACGCGCGGAAGTATTAGTTTATTTTTCAGTGTTAACAGTAACTGTAAATGAGGGAGATTTCGTTGTAAGAACCTTTTTAAATTGCAACAGATAATTAATTTACGTTAAAGATTATTTTTTAAATCGTACAGATTCCATGAGTTCAGTAAGTTTTATCTTGGCCGCTCCACGGCAACAATCGAAATTCTCTCGAGCATTGCTTTGCATTCAATAAATAGAAATTTACAAAATTACATTCAACGCAGTTAACGGCAACTATATTTTAATCATCACGTTCAAAATCTGAAGTTGGTGCATGAAAAACTGAGGCCCTTCAAGATCCCGATTCATATTTACTTACGCACGTAAGTAAAAGTGATAACAAAAGACAATATCCCAAAGAGAGAGAGAATCATGCTGATAAATTAAAAAATACAAATATATAAAATATATACGTAATTTCCTTTGTATATGACGTAACCAATGCCAACGACGCCACAAACTGAATATCCGTGCCTGGAGAGCCACTGAAGTAAACTAAAGTTACCGCAAGGCGGCATCATATCATACACCTGTGAATGCAATGGATAACAAAAAACCCATACAGATATACAGTAAAAATAAGTTTTATACCTTGTAACAAAGATAACAGCTAACGTAATAAAAAGTCATAAAGTGCATGGGTAGGCTTGGGCCAATCACAAACGTTTATTCAGGTTTGCAGACTAGGTCTTGGGAAGGCACGAAATATAATGACAGGAATATTTTATGTACATATTATTATACAACTGTAACGTGACGTCAAACAATAATGCGTGAACCTCGAAATATCATGACGTATTTAAAAAGATAAACAAACTGTCAAGTATCGTAGCCCTGCCATTACACTTCTCTATGCAGACTATAGCAAAAATGAAAAAAAAGAGTAACACTCAACGATGTCACACGTAATAAACTGTTGTACTGTCCTGTTCTTAGTGGCCTTTTGCTACAGTAATTACATAAAAAGTAGTGTACAAGTGTGTCACCTTCCTCTATACGTGCTGGTTATGAAGTGCAGTTTGTAGCAATATCTCTCTATCGGTCGTATTAAAATACTCTTACAATTGGAAATGACACTACGCCAATTAAAGTGAACACAGTGTGTAGTAAAATGTAAAACGGTAAAAATGTTTCATTGTTAAACCTCTGTTTCGGTACACAAATATGCAAATAATGATAAAACATACCGTAATAAACAGTGGCTACGAACTATAAAAGTATATCAAGTACCAAATTCCAAAACTGATCTCATGTTTTCACTAGAACCCAGCAGTAATGATCACAAAAAAATTGAAGTAATTTATCAACTATTTTAGGTCTTTGTCTATGCAAAAATGACATCATTTAGAGATTATAGTGAGGTCACAAACATTATGGGCTCAAACCCTCAGGTATTTGACCAGAATATGAACAGCTTCTTTATGTATTATGTAACAGCTGTTTTGCCTTGTCTATTACGCCACAAATATGGAAGTAATGACGTACTTAATTTCTGTAACCATGTATATAATTTACACACACGACCTCACAAACCTAATTTACATCTTTCCCGATTAAGTCAGGTCTTAACTGTGAGAAAACGTTTTAATAATTGCATAAAAGGTAAAACCAAACTACCATGGCTAATAAATCATAATATGAGCTGTATATAGGTCATAAGACCACATTATAGAGGTGCTGAGCTGTCGGATACTTAAATCCTTACACGTCCGATTAGCTACGTACTGGAGTGTTATGCTTACCCAGTGTTGTGCTTCTTGAGTATACGTAGCATACACTATCTATGCAAAAACACAGCAAGAATGCAGGAACAAACTTAGGAACAAATTAAATCTAATGCTGTGTACGTCAGAATAGAATGCCTATTACATGAGTGCAACATAGACAACTTATGCTAGGGACATTAATGATTAATAGGGATACATATTTATATGAAATCTTATAGTGTCCGGTACTCGAACCTGCAGATAGGTGTTTCAGTTGTGATTTATTAAATATACTTTTTATGTTTTTCATTACATTACTGTCATTCTAATCCGACATGTTTACTCAGGTAGTGTATGGTCAGGAGATGAACAAAGTTAATGATTTAAAAGATTGTCAAATATTTTGTAATATCACGTTCTTGCTATTTCCCCTTGTTCATTAATAATTTTTTCAGGTTGTTTACGACGAGATGTATAAATTTCAGTTTCTTCTAGATTATTTAATTTATAGCCCTTACGCCTTTAAATCTTTTATTACGCCAGTGACCCTGTGATTTAAATTTTTAAAGTGTAGCCCTAAGGCAGTCCTATTATTATGTGTGTTCTTTAAAGCGTGTTTCAAAGTCTCTTCCCGTTGGCCCAATGAAAATACTATCGCAGTTATCGCATTTTATCCTCTACACACCAGGTTTTTGTATTTTTTGTTACGATCTCCAAACTCGTGATGTAAACGCAGGTCCAGTTTATTTTTAATTTTATATCCTATAGTAATATTTGCATGCTTACTGATTACCGATCTTTTCAGAAATGGAAAGTACTTGGTGTACGTTTATGGGTAGTAACTACTCTTTATTATGGTATTTCTCATCGTCATTTGTATATTTGCGAACAGGAACAGGCGTTTAAACCCTGAAACATCGTCTTTATCATTCTATATTTTTACTACATACTGTGTTCACCTTACATGGTGTAGTGTCATTTTAAGTTCTACAAAATTTTAATTCGAACGATGGACAGATATTAGTACAAATTGCTCTCCATAAACGGCACGTATAGTGCAAGGTCAAACATTTGCACGCTGTTTTTTATGTAATTACTATAGCAAGAGGCCACTAAGAACAGGACGGTGCAATGGTTTACGACGTGTGACATCTATGAGTGCTACTCTTTGTTTCTTTTGTTTCACTTTTGCTATGGTCTGCATAGAGATGTATAATGTTACGGATACGTTACCCGAAAGTTTGTGTATCTTTTTACATACATTGTGATATTCCCAGGTACACACATTATCGTTAGACGTCACGTAACGGTTGTATAATAATATGTCCATACAATGTTCCTGTCATTATATTTCTGGTCTTCCCAAGACCTAGTCTGAGAATTTGAATAAACGGTGCTGATTAGCCCTACGCCTACCAACGCACTTTATGACTTTTTATTACGTTAACTGTAGGTTTTACTACAACATATAAAAATATATGTACATGGCATTTTTCTTACCGTTATACTTATGGTTACTGTCTATCTGTATGTTTTTTTTTTCTATTGCCTTCACTTGTGCATGATATGCTGCCACCTTGCGGGCACTTTAGTTTTTTTTTACGTGGCTCTCCATCTCTCCCATTCAATATGGCACACTATAGTTGGCTCAGTACATTGTGTGGTGTTTTTTTCCTTCATTGATATATACAATACCGGGCTGTTCCGCATTCGTACAATGTGTTCGCAACTTGAAATTGGTTTTACAAAAATCTCTCTCTAGAATCTGGTGGTGATATTCTCGAAACGCGTCATTTGAAAGGGCGGTCACAAAATACCTGTGGCGATTTTACTATTATCATAGCATCCATAAAAGCTATTCCCGTACTTCTATTTAGTATCAACATGGAGGCACACCTCATTCGCGATTTTACATCCCAAATACATCGTGTATGGTTTTCCAGTTGAGAATGTAGCACAGGTACAGTAGCGAACTGGAAAGGGCAGTGCAACTGCGCAACATGAGGTGATCGGTGTCTGCATCATCCGAGAGCAGTGAGGTATCGAGCGCGTCACTGTCTGGGCTTGCAATGAAATCGTTTTGAACATGTTCTGGGGCAAATATAAAGTACGCAGTTGCGTTGAATTCCGGATCCCTCGTATCGTGGCTTGCTGAGAAGATAGAATTTTGTGTTTTTTGTGTTGAACGTGTGATCTGCACTCCACTGCATAACTCTGAAATAATGTAATTTGAGACAAAACTTTATTTAATGTTTTAAGTTTATTTTGAGGCACAAATTATACCTAAGAAATATGTAGAGTTGCTTTTTGAATCGTGAAGAGTTTATTTTGTGTTGTTTGTGTCGCTCTTGGTATTCCTACTCTACTACGTATCTCTGAAATAAAGCACAGAAATGTACTGGTCAGTAAAATTTAGATAGTTTAGTTATGTGAAACTGGACTAACGAATTTTGCACCAAAGACCGGATTTTACGTGCAAAACGATTTTGCATGTGCTTCAATATTGCAAATGGGATGGCCAGAAGATAACGGAAACACTTTACAGCGTATTTCTCTATGCTACGTCACTCTATGTACTACGTTTCCACGTCATACTGGATTTTACCTGCGTATTTCACATATACAAGTAGGTAACTTGAACTTCTGTATCTCTGGAACGGATGAAGATATGAAGAAAATACTGAAAATCGTTTGAGATCAAGATGTCAGAAATACATAGTACAAAAGTTTTTAAAAAACCATTTGCTGTGCACAGCCGTCTCGAAACCCGTCGTTGAGTTGAGGTACCCAAAAATCAAGTTTTTGGAGTTTTTCTCGAGGAGATAAATGCCTAGAGAGTATACGTTTAAAATTTTCTTATTTCATTATTTAGGTTTCGCCTCGTGCCTCATTTTGTAGGAGTAGGGTATTGTATTGTACGTTAACCGGGGACCTAGAAACGACAGAGAAGCTCCGTCCCCGCCGCAGCCGCAGTGGTCCACAACCCCACGACGACTACCGCAGTCCACTTCACCCCTCCGCCGCCCCACACCGGCCCCAGGTTTATTGTGCGGTTCGGCCCCCGGTGGACTCCCCAGGGAACGTATCACACCAGACGAGTGTAACCCCTATGTTTGCGTGGTAGAGTAATGGTGGTGTACCCGTACGTGGAGAACTTGTTTGCGCAGCAATCGCCAACGTAGTGTAACTGAGGCGGAATAAGGGGAACCAGCCCCCATTCGCCGAGGCAGGTGGAAAACCGCCTAAAAACCATCCACAGACTGGCCGGTTCACCGGTACTCGACACAAATCCGCCGAGCGGAATCGTACCGGGGACCAAGCGCTCCTTCCCGCCCAGTAAGCGGTGCGTTAGACCGCACGGCCAACCGGGCGGGCTTGGAGAGGGTTTCTTCGAACCTCTGGATATCGGAAATGGGTAAAGATGTCTAGCAAAATTTCGTACTTGTTCGTGCACAGTATCATAGGGATATATCGTTAAAATTTCAGCAATTTGTTGTGCACAGTCGTCTCGAAATTCTCGACTGGATTTTGGTCCGCTGGTGACGGCAAAAATAAACGCTCCTGAACTAATGGAGCCTGCACAAGTTCCATCAAGCGCACCGTTGACCACACCAAATGCAAAAAGAGCCAGCCGATATGCTCCAATTGCCTCAGCAGGAGGAAGTATGTAATTTTCATACTTTGTCCCCGTAGTGTAGGATAATGAAATTAAGTCGATCCTTTTGCTGGGTTTGCAAATGGTCCATAGCTAAAGGAGTATCCAAAATACCCGTCCCGTCCTTTTTATCGCCAATAGAACCCCAGGTATGAGTACCGGAAAAACTCCTTTCTATGTGCTACGTGTTGCAACACTTAGTTGCACATACTGTCGCATGCGTACATGAAAGTGATTGAAGATTTAGGGTCAATATTATTAAAGTTTCTTTCCAACAGGACAGTTCTGTAGAATACAGCCTGACAAATCTGAGATTCAACGAGAGAAATAGGCACGTTTTTAAAGTCATTACTTTATTTAGTAACAGTTTAAGGGACACATTGATAAAACTAGCCTTTTTTATACAACGAATGAAAACGTTAACTAACGTTCTATTACACATAATAAACCATAAAGATTTATGAAATTATTTTATATTAAGGTGCCAAGAGCAAATATTCGCTGTTCGAAACTTATAGCTGATATCAATTAACATTTAACAAACTCTATTGCTGGATACGGGGTAACACCTTAGAGCAACATCAGGCAGAAACATTGTTTCTAGCCTAAATATGACCCACCCAGACAATAGCTGTCGCTTATCATGCATGCCTTCACATAATGAGCTGAGAATTCATACAGTGATTTGGTACTACAAATGTCCGCTTATTGGATTTGAGGTTGTCAACACTGAATTGTCTAGACGAAAAATCTGTTTCTGCTCAGTGAAGAGTGCACAAAATGACGTGTTCGGGTTCTTGACTGGATATCACGGAAGTTCGAAGTTATGCTGTACGTATTTTCAGTGTCGGTAGCGCTTGCAACCCATACACTTTTCCTGGCCAGACACAGCACTTTCACTTTGTGAAGCTTTCAAGATTGCCTTTCCACGTACCATAAAACAACGAGAGAGAAAGAGAGAGAGAGAGAGAGAGAGAGGGGGGGGGGGGAGAGGGAGTGAAATACAACTAATCCAGAAGATCGAGTTACGGATGTATTTTGATGACGAGTTTATTGGTGCCAAGCACGGCCCTATCAGTTACGTTTTTAAAAAGCTCCCTTGTTAAATAACTCATTTTGAGTAACAAAACCAATTTTCTCTGACGAACAAACACCACCGTTGTCATATGCCTGCATGGAGATGGTTAAATATTTTTTCTGTTCACCATTCAGCTGATATTAAACTCTGTGAAGACGACGGGTTTTCTTAAAATCGGAGCCACAAGACATGCAAGCACGTAGGGATACCAACTGTCCACGCGTTCGAAGAACTGGCGTCCAATCTGGCCTTGCAAATTAAACTTCAAGTGTCCTAGCCATACCGCCAGTCTGAGACCACACGCTTCGTTAGTGTCTCTTTCTACTACAAGATTCTCATGTTCGCCAACTTCACACTGCGATTTTTTACATTTTTATACGGTTTTCCATTAAAAACAGTATGATTATTTAAACGCAAATACTATCCAGTCGCTGCTTTCTGACTGGGAGGGAGAAGCTAAGCGTTCTGTGACCCGCGGCGTTTCTCAAAGGATTTTGATAATGAACTGTTAACAAGATGCGTAAGAGGACTCTGGTGCCATTACTGCGATCTAGTAGACACGCTATTGACAACGAGTTATTGTCTGTCAGCCATCATTCTGCTGAGAAAGTTTAGCAATCTGCTAGACTCGCAATACAACAGATACAAGTAGGATTTGTCATTGTCCAAGAGCATCATACGAAAGTACAGCATTCCTTAGTTGTGGAAAGGTCAATCTGGTTTCCTATTGGAGGTTCGAGTCCTCCCTCGGGCATGGGTTTGTGTATTTGTCCTTACGATGATTTAGGTTAAGTAGCGCGTACGCATAGGGACACCTTAGAGGTTAAGTCCCACAAGATTTCACACACATTTGAACATTTTTGTTTCCTATTGTGATGATACAGTGTCTGGAGCGCTGTGCAATCGATTTCTTTCCGCCACGTGGCACATGCAAAGTAAGTAGCTGTAGGTTTGGTATGTTTAGATATGGTAAAATGAATTTTATATTTTGTTGTTACAACTGTAACACTGGAAGAATTGTTTGTGTTTATTTCTGTTTCATGACACAAGCGGCCGAAAGGTCTTCGCGTCGCCACGTAGTCAAAGTTACCGGACTTCAGAATCGTTACAACGACGGCCGAGTTCCAAAGAAGACATCCCGAAGTGACGCACCCAACCTTGCCGTAATAATGGAAAAAAGAGGAATGTTCCAAACTGAAAAAGACTTTGTATGGAATGGATACAGTAATGATCGAGAGAGTTTATCTTCAACTTCAGTCAAGAACTGATGCAGACTTACTCATCATCCACATTGCTATTTATAAGTTTATGATATCACTGTAATAAAGTGGATAAAAATTAAAACTATTAGATTTGAAGTTTTCAATCGAAAAGTTTATGTGAATGTAATTGTTACTAATTGAAACTTAGTAGAATATATTGTGAACTAAGTGCAGTTGATTTTTTGAAGCTGGAGAGAGCTTAATGAAACGGCAGATCAAACTATACAGGATAATGCTATCTTTGGAATACTGAATGCACGGATGTGATATTTTATGGACTATACCTCACGGTGACTAGGATGCTGAGATTTTCTTTAGCAGGCATACAAAAGATAAATCTAAATTCCTAACATTGCAGAAACGAAGGTTTATCAGATTACGGGCGAAATAAGTTTTCAAGTGACAGATATAAATCAGCAGACAAAGATCATCTTCGTACTTCAATACTTGAAGTGCAGCTGCGGCAGACCACTATACTTAAGTCGCTGAATATTGTAATTTACGCGAAATGCGATTTTAGAGTGGAAAAGTCACACTAATTATGGAAAAGTGTGAGTTGAAACGACTCCAAAACTCAGTTATTCTTTAAAAGTGAAACTTCGTGAGTTTGTATTTTTTTTGTGAAAAATCATAAACTATTCCAACATTAAATGTTATTAGGACAAAAGATCAACTGCTGTGGAAAATTTACAGAAAGTGAATGTCTTTGGGTTGCTATGTCGAAAGAATAATAAACAAGACCGTGATAAAAAAATTTTTATAATTATGAATGCTACTAAAGCTACTGCCGCGATTACGCTTACGCCCTTTATGATCGATCGTTAGGACTGAACCTGTATATTGATTACATCTTCGGAACTATGCAATGTACGGCAGCTACATTATGTGCTTTGCTTTACTGCAGTAGCACATCGTAACTGACAGGTAGCACCTTTTAGTCATCAAACAAGAAAAGTTGCGGTGCCACTGTACTATCCAAGTGATCTGCTTAGGCTGCATCAGAACAGAACTTCGTACGGATGGAATTTGGAAGCAATCCGTTAGTCTGTGTATGGTCAGACCTTTTCTGGGAGAAATTCATTCGCCAGAAAGAGTTTTCCACCTTCTCGAGTACTTTCCAGGATGGAAACTGCTTGCCAGAATCCCATCTCGATTTTTGGCATTGCATGGAAAAATTCCGAACGGTCTGTTACTATCATTCTAACGTATTTGAATATATTTGAATATTGTAGCCTACGACGAACTGACCAGCAAGAAGTCGGGCAGCGGAGACTGTTCTTGAGGGCAACTTTCAACACCAGAATGGCACCTCCCAAGCGCACTACGTCAGACAATAAACTTAACATAAACACTTTCTTGATTTCTCGACGATTGGTTAAAAAGTTATCAGAACCATTTATCCGAGATTCAATTCTTTAAGCATTCAGAATATTATTCAAATTCAGATTTCTCATTTTAAAATTAATAGTAAAGAACATTGCATTTTCAGTCACATAATACGGAGATTATCTTTGATATTTTAAAAAGGAGCAGTTCAGTTAACTCAAATGTCACAGTAAATGTTTTTAGTAAGTTTAGTTGGCTACCGACTCGTCTTCGCCTTATGAGAATGAGTACTGCGGTGTAGCCCCCCCCCCCCCCCCCCCCCCGAGGAAAAAAAAAAGCACAGACAGACGATCTCCGGCACCCATTTCCATCCAGTCGCTTGAGGATGTTAAGTGTTTCGCTTCATGAATAGCTGCAGTGCGCTAGTGACCAACTTGGAACGAGGCTGACGCACTGTCACCTTGAAAGCAGCATCGTGTATAGACTGGATACCCGGCGACTAACGTGGTGGCGATCTGGAGCTTGCAGCAACTACGGTAGTTGCTCTGTTGCTCTAGTGTACTCACGCCGAACGTCTCATACGTATTCAGCACCGTTGAGTCCGACAGCAGTAATACACGAAGCTTCAACTCGGCGCCCCTGTTTCTCCTAAAGTACCTCGATTCTCATAACATTTATTTCCTATTTTGAAGGTACAGCTCTCCCAATCATCTCTCTCTCTCTCTCTCTCTCTCTCTCTCTCTCTCTCTATCTATCTATCTATCTCTCTCTTTCTGTCAAGAGACTGGTTTTCGATTTCGAATTCATTGTCTTCATTGGACTTGCTGATATGTTTATCGTGGGTAATACCTGGCCTACAGCAGTTCGGCAAGTCTGCAAATCGTTCGAAATTGTGAGTGGACAAATATAATTGTGTGAAAGGGCAAACTCTATTCATGTTCCTTTCGATTTCCTACATGCAGTACTTTCATATTTAACTTCACTAAAGTCCTTTCACTTACTATAGCTTACCACAGTCCCCTTTATTAATTACACCATCGACTCGGCAACAAATCTCTGCAGGTAGGTGATGAAGACGAATCCCTCCACGGTCCGGGGACAGGAGATTGGCAGGTGGGTGACTCTGTCGCTATCTCAAAGCGATAATGAGGAGTTGGGTCATTCAGCAGCCTTTCACGGGACAATTCCCAGGTGTAAACGGACGATTCTGACGAAACTTTGAGGAAATGTAGAAGGTTCAAAATAATTCAATAATTTTTTTCGTTTTAGCCCAGTTTCACTTTTATGGTGTAAAAAACACCCCCAACGCGTAATTTGGCATATTAGGTTTAGCCAACTTTGTGGGAAGACTTTCAAATCTGATTCTGCTGTATGATTACGATATCAATCACATCTTCAGAAACAATATAAAGGAACCTGACTACATAATCAGTTGTCTTTGTCACGGGTTTCCAATGTACTGACTTATCACTAATCACGATGTTTAAGATGATCAACTGCCCGCATCGTAAGAACACTGCTGAATTTTATTTTGTATTGTGTTGTCTGTCGTGTGAATTACGTAAAGAAATTTCGTCCATGTTATATACATGATCTAAAAATTGTTTTTTTAAGAATTTCTTTACAAATAATAACTTTTGTAGCGATTTTCTGTTATAATAATGCGTTACTTATTACTTTTAGTTAGTAAAATTCACGTATTTGAATTGGAAAAACATGAATTTAATGCATAAAATAACAATTTAAAATACGAAACAAATATAAGCAAGTTTAATTAGATCCCTTAACCGGGCAGGTAGTTTAGAAACTTAGAAAGGGAAATGGATAGGTTAAAATTAGATATAATGGGCATTAGTGAAGTTCGGTGGCAGGAGGAACAAGAATTCTGGTCAGTTTACTACAGGGGGAAAATGCAAAATCAAGTAGGGGTAATTGAGGAGAAGGTTTAATAATGAATAAAAACATACGATTGCGGGTAAGCTACTACAAACAGCATAGTGAACCCATTATTGGAGCCAAGATAGACACGAAGCCCACGCCTACCACAGCAGTAAAAGATTATATGCCAACTAGCTCCGTAGATGATGAAGATACTGATGAAATGCATGATGAGATAAACGAAATTATTTCGACAGTGAAGGGAGACGAGAATTTAATAGTCATGGGTGACTGGAGTCCTATAGTAGGAAAAGGAAGAGAAGGAAACGTAATAAGTGAATATGGAATAGGGGTTTAGAATGAAAGAGTTAGCTGCCTGGAAAAAATTTGCACACTCGGTTCAAGAATCATGAAAGAAGGTTGTATACATGGAAGAACCCTGGAGATACTGGAAGCTATCAGATAAATTATATAATGGTAAGACAGAGATTTAGGAACCAGGTTTTAAATTGTAAGACATTTCCAGGGGCAGAAGTCGTCTCTGATCTGTAGATTAAATCTGAAGAAACTGCAAAAAGATGGGCATTTAAGAAAATGGGACTTGTATAAACTGACAGAACCAGAGGTTGTAGAGAGTTTCAGGGAGAGCATTAGGGAACAATTGTCAAGAATGGGGCAAAGAAATACAGTAGATGAAGAATGGTTAGCTTTGAGAGATGAAATACTGAAGGCAGCGGAGGATCAAGTAGGTTAAAAGACGAGGGCTAATAGAAATCCTTGGGTAACAGAAGAGATACTGAATTTAATTGATGAAAGAAGAAAATATAAAAATGCAGTAAATGAAGCAAGCAAAACGGACTACAAACGTCTCAAAAATGAGATTGACAGGAAGTGCAAAATGGCTAAGCTGGAATGGCTAGAGGACAAATGTAAGGATGTATACGCATATATCACTAGGGGTAACACAGCTACAGCCCACAGGAAAATTAAAGAGACCTTAGGACAAAAGAGAACCATCTGTATGAATATCAAGAGCTCAGATGAAAACCCAGTTCTAAGCAAAGAAGGGAAAGAAGAAAGATGGAGGAACGTATGAGACAATACTGACCCTACGAATTATCTTAGAATATTAAGGAAAAGCAAACCTACGTTTCTAGCATTTGTAAACTTCGAGAAAGCTTTTGACAATGTTGACTGGTATACTCACTTTCAAACTCTGAAGGTGACAGGGATGACATACAGCGATCGAAGGGCTATTTACAATTTGTACTGAAGCCAGGTGGCAGTTGTAAGAGTCGAGGGGCATGAAAGGGAAGCAGTGGTTGGGAAGGGAGTGAGACAGGGTTGTCGCCTATCCCCGATGTTATTTATACTGAATATTGAGCATGCAGTAAAGGAAACAAAAGGAAACGGAGTAGAAATTAAAATCCATGCAGAATGAATAAAAACTTTGAGCATTTTTCGATGGCACTGTAATTCTGTCAGAGACTGCAAAGAACCTCGAAGAGCAGTTGAACTGAATGATAAGTGCATTGCAAGGAGGGTATGATGAACATCAACAAAAGCAAAACGAGGATAATGGAATTTAGTGTAATTAAATCAGATGATGCCGAGGGGAATAGATCAGGAAATGATATACTTAAAGTAGTAGATGAGATTTGTTCTTTGGGGAGCAAAATACGTGGTGATGGTCGTAGTTGACAGGATATAAAATGTAGACTGGCAATGGCATGAAAAGAGTTTCCGAAGAACAGAAATTTGTTAACATCGAGCGTTAATTTAAGTGTCAGGTAGCCTTTTCTAATAATTTTTGGGTGGAGTGTAGCCATGTATGGATGTGAAACATGGACGATAAATAACTTAACCAAGAAGGGAATAGAAGCTTTCGAAGTGTGGTGATACAGAAGATGCTGAAGATTAGATGAATAGATCACGGAAGTAATGAGAAGGAACTAAATCGAATCGGGGAGAAGAGGAACTTGTGTCACGACTAGGAGAAGGGATCGGTTGTTAGGACATGTTCTGAGTCATCGAGGGATCACCAATTCAGTATCTGAAGGCAGCTTGGAGGGTAAAAATCGTAGAGGGAGACTAAGAGATGAATACACTAAGCAGATTAAGTGGGATGTAGGTGGCAGTAGTTACTGCGAGGTGAAGAAGCTTGCACAGGATAAAGTAGCATGGAGAGCAGCATCAAACCATTCTCTTGACTGAAGACAACAACAATAACAAAAACAACAACATTTTAAAATTTTTAAAATTTATCAGTAGTGTTGGGTGGTCTTGCAAAATTTCAAATTATAACGAAGTTGATTATACAGCTGCCAAGAATGTCAGTTATAATTCAACTTTCATACAAACTCATTTTTTAAAAATAAGTTTTTTGCAGATACTCTTTCTAAACTTTTGCAGTATGTTTTGCCCCTTAAAAGTGAAATTGGGAAAACTAAAAAATATGTATTGCAATATTTTGACCCTTTACATACTCACCAAGTTTAATCAAAATCGTTTATTTGCACCTACCAATGTACCCATGTCAGTTGTCATTGGTGTGACAACAACTACGATTACTGTTGCACTGTGTTACAACTGGGTAACAAAAAACACACAGTCGTTACATGCTTTCAAAGATGTCTAGGCTGTAACTAACAAACCAGATACTCTATCTGAGAAAAATCTGGTTGTAGTTGTGACCGGATTTTCCTTTATTATAGCTGTACTGCAGACACACTCATTTGTGATAAGGGATTGCAATTTATGGAACTTGGTAGATCAATGGGTACAACAGTCATCTGCTGTCCAGATTTGCAGTTTTCTGCGTTTTCCACAATTATCTTATGGTGAATGGCCTGAAAGTTCCTTTTAAATAGGTGATGGCCGATTTATTGCCACACTTTCATCCATCTCTCGCTTGAGCTCCGTCTGTATTGACCTTTGGTCTTGCATTTCAGATGACGGACATTGGAGTCGCCACACAGGTAACCAGATTTAAATTTTTCATGATTTCGCTGCAATGCTTAAGACCAGTCTAAGTAGGTTTCCTTTGAATGGACAAATACTGGAACATATCCCAACAGCTAGCTCGTGCTGGATATGCTGTCAAGAGGTCTGCAAATCACACCCTAGAAAAAAAAGTGACACAAGTTTGATAACACGGCACTTTTTTAGTATTTCTCACTGAAAAACATGTGTGCAGTGACCCAACATGGATGAAGAACATCACATCTCTATCTCGCAATTGTCCACTTCGGGACATTTGTGTTAGTTTTGTTGTAGGCTACTTCATGATTCGCCATCGCAAAAACAATGTCACTTCAGTAATGCTACTGGCAGATGTTCATGGGTCATTTAACAAGAGCGGCACATTCTGAGCTGTGAAACTTTTCTTCAAGTTTTAGGTAAGTTGAATGTCCTTTTTAATATCAATGACCATTACAATGTCTACATTTATGCAGTGCCTGCTGGTATGGTCGCAGGTTCAAATCCTACCTCCGGCATGGATGTGTGTGATGTCCTTAGGTTAGTCAGATTTAAGTAGTTCTAAGTCTAGGGGACTGATGAACACAGATGTTAAGTCCCATAGTGCTTAGAGCTATTTGAACCATTATATTATATTACAATGCCCTTCTAACGTACATGAATTTTCCACACTACTTTGACGATTACAGCTGTTGTAAATATTATTAAATTTCGTGTCTTGCACGTGAGAGAGGACGAGTCACTCTATCATTATTTCCCAAATTGAAGGCTACTCTTTAACGTTGGTTTTACATGCAGGACATCTTATCTGTGAGACGACAGGAAGTTAGCAACATGAGGAGAAATTGATAGGAGCATGTACATTGTTAACACGTTTGGAATTTTTATTGTGGCTCTCCTTCGAATAGAGTTTTTCTGCACCTGAGAACAAGCAGGCAGTATGGTCATTTAACAGTAAATCTTGCACTGGAAGTTTGGCCAAACACTGCTGAAGGAGCTCTGAGGCGGTGACGTCCTTCTGCCTTCAGAGTTTCTTTGGGGAGGTTCAGGCTTCAAAACACTTTTAGAATGAACGCAACATTTATGGCAATTCTGAAATGGTCTACGTTGGAACAAAAAACACTTCGTTTAACCAAGGGCTTTAGTCAGACTTGCTACAACATTTGGGCCGTTCAGATAATGATCTTTAGAGCTAAATGGAAACTCCAAACATGCTTCCTAAAGTGACAGCGGGAAAACACAAGTCGGGAGCACAACATCTTCTGCTCTGTGCATGGTAATTTGCAAGTCAGGAATTGAATGCTTCTCCAGATAAGAGAAGAATAATATTAACTTCGATTAAGATTGGCCTACGCTTAGAGTAGGGCAGTTAGTGAGGAGATATTGACCTCGTGAACTCTACTGACTGGCACAAAACGCTTGTGGGGCCAGTTGAGTGAGAGCTTTGATGGAATTAGCTGAGCTGTGGTGAAAAGTACAGAGAGGAGGAACTTGGGCTACTGATTCACACTCCGACCTGGAGAGAATTCTGGTCTTGAGTCTTGGTGTGAGTGGTCTGCACTTGGGACACTTGTACTGAGCATGACTTCGCAGCAGGTCTTGACTGGGAAGCCTATGGTGAGGACTTAAAGAACCAACAGTTTAGACCCTCGTCATCTCCTACAAGTCGCTGGGCCAAGAGCAACCTTATTCGTGACAGGTGTGCCACCTTGACATTTGATATTGTGGGGCGGCGAAGAAGTTGTCGAATGAGTTGTTTGAATGTTCAATGAAAGTTGAACATTGCCACCTTAAATCACGCGAGCCAGGCAACTAATTTGGTGGCCAGTCAGAAAGCGAAGGGAAACTTACTGACCTTAGTTCCCAGTCTGCACGGCCACATTCCTGTACAGCCCAGCTAAACGAAAAATATCCATAGTTCTTCACGGGATTAGGGCTGCTTCAATAAAATTTAAAGTTCCAAACAAGATTTTATTATCTTAAAGGCTCACACAAATTACTCGAAACTTCTCAAAATGCTAAAGACATTAAATATTGTTAATTCAGCCAATCGTTTAATAGTTCAGAGGCGACTTCTACAGCAAGTTCCTCCCGAATAGTTCATTACTCTAACTAACGGTGCTCTATTAATAGTTCGCAATAATGTTAAAAAAAAAGATTAATGCTCGCCTTAAAAGTGGAGTTAGTCACCACTTGCCACGCGGAATTATACTTCACACGGACGGCACAATAACAGTTTGTTACCGAAGTCTAAACGATCCAGGACGGTGTACAGTCCTCGCGATTTTCAATGTCCGTTTACATTGCTAAGTACGCGCATGTCACAGCCCGCTATGACGTCACCCGAGGCGAGGCGCGATCGGACGTTAAGCTCGCGTGGACTAGGCGTTGGTCTAATGCGGAGTGAGCTTACTACTGCCTCTGCCGCTCTTTTTATATAGCTCCGGCGCGTACCGCCAAGAGAGCATCTGTTCTTTCCGTTCCTATGCAGATGCCTGCAGCCTCCAAATGATCGCTATCTCAGGCACATAATCTTAAATATCACATTTAATAATAGCTTTACAAACTTCTCAATTTTTGTATACATACATCTGAGCAGTACAGAAGCACGTAGAAAATCTCAGCCCGCTAAAATTAAAACTTTACTCTCTAGAATTTTTACAATGGAACTAACGGTAGATTGTTACCTCTGAACTATAGCTTTACCAAGACTTGTATCAGCTGTTAATTATGCTACAAGACTAAAACTTGGTGTAGCTTTGTTAATTGTCCTATCTGATCATTGGTCTTAAAGAATTTGTTTTATCATTAAAATTTAAAGTACTTAATCTATAATGCTTATGTACATTTTACTCACAAAAGTAGTTTTTACTAAATTACTAAAAAACTAGAAGAGGTAACTGATTGTGGTATTTCCATTATTATTATTAGGGTGAACTGAAGCATCCTACCAATTTTCAATATTGTAGCTCTATTATTTCGCGCCTCTGATTTTTCCGAAAAACGCGGATTCTGGAGTCAATTTTAGTTTTATGGTTTTGGAAACCAGCACCACTCATTAATGACTTCTTACTGCACCTTCTCACCAAATTTTGGCTTCCTAGCGTCATTATTTAGCGCCTCCTATTTTTCTTTCAAAACGTGAATTTTACGTAAACTACTAATTTTATAACATTAAGATTTGTTACCTGAAACATTATTACATAGAACTATACTTTAACAAAGTTTTACACACAAATCTTAATTTTTACTTTTATGTTAAATGTGGTGCAATACTATATGCAGGCGCGTTACGATGACGTGACGCTACTAGCAGTGAACTAGGGTAAGTCCCGTGCACTCGCTCGCCTCTGTATCTTATACATGATACAGCGCTTGCTTTGCTTCATCACCCCCTTTTTAATTTTCGTGAAAATCTATTTTTGAACAAAATTAAATTTCTAAAAGAACAAACAAGCGATGGATTACTTTAGTATACCTCTTTCAACTTAAGTTGCTTCTTCTTAGGAAATTCCTTATTACTACATACACAAAATAACCATACTCATATACACATAGAAAACCTAGTACAGAAGACATTCACAAATTATTTACATACATTTACATGGAAATATAAATTTTTCAATGGTTACAAAATAGTTATTTTTTTTTTCTTTAAAATCAGTCTCTTCCTGAAAAAGAAAATACACACGACTTTTATCACTGCAACGCACTCACATTTTTCTTTTACTATAATACTCGGCACTGTGGTGGGTGTCCTATTGTAACACTCATTTAATTTCACTGATTGACAAAATTGTGGGAGGAAATTGTATTCACTGTGGTTTGCGTCTCTACTTCCAATCTCCCTACCGCTTGTTGTCAGTCATTCATGCAGCCTGCATGTCCTGAGAAACAGACAATACAGTCTAAGTTTCTGTTTTCAACTTATATCTAAGGTAGGACAAAGTACATTTTATAGTTTATATTCTGGCACTATTTTACTAATTGTGAAGTTGTCAGAAAGACATTTAGCACTAAGTCGTATCTGATACAATAGCTCCTACTTTCTTCTTTCATAAATAATCTTTTAGGTTCCTAAATAGTGAAAATTCTTTTAGCAAATTAATATATTAAGATCTTGCTTCAACTTAGAAAATTGAGTAACCTTTTAGTTTTAATGTACTCTGGCTTAATTATCGTATGGATTAGTTCATCAAAGAAGTCATTTGCTGACCAGCACTTTGCTTTATTGTATGAATTACTAAAGAAATTAGTTATTTTCAGTATACCGATTCCAAATTTCTGCATTTTCCAATATTTGTGTGTTTCTGTTGTCTGTTTAACTATTTATTTGCCTCAAGCAAGATTTAGCGTTTTTCACCATTTCACGAGACGTGAGGGAATTATTCTTTAATCCTACATCATTTACTTCAATTTACTTACTTCACTTCTTCACCTTATTCATTTTCTCCCTTTTCTTCCAGATTCAAAATACTTCATTTCTCCACTTCTTTCTCCCTTTTCCTTTTGTCAGCCTATTGACGTCCTGTTTCTATATATTTGGTGCGATCCTCACACCACTTCCACACATCTCCATTTATTTAATTCTAAAACGCCATTGCTTGCCTCTATGAGCATTACCTTCTTACGCTGTTTTCCTTCAGACAACCTTATTTCTAGCAACATACTACCTTCTGCATAATCTCATGGATTATTCATATTCATACCTTACTTCGTATACTGCAAAGTGTCTCTCTTAGTTGTAGTTTCTAACCCTTTACAATTACATGAAATATTTTAATTTATTTATTTTAGCCATGTTTGCCTCTTATTGGTACTCAGACTTTTGTTTTGCCATTCACTAGGTAGATCCTTACTAAGAATACTTAAAACCTAATAGCATATATACAACATGAAGACATATGTGATTCTTACCTGTTATGATAGACCAGAAGAAGGGAATGAAACTTGAAAAGGAAATAAAGTTTCACCCAGCTGGGACTGCACGGTACGCCAAACCGTGTATCCGCCAAAGAGTGGCAGACTCCCTACAGTAATTAATTACTGTTAATTTTAAATTCCTTTAGATCCACAATATTTCTTAGACCTAGTTCTCTCTTACTCTTGGATATTCCAAACGATAGGCATTTGCATGAGGTTTACTTACTATTCTAAATGGTCCATGATATACATGCATAAACTTTTTAGTTTCTGCAGAAATTTTCTTTGATTTTTCTTTTGTTTTGACCAGCACTAGCTCACCAATTTTAAAACTAGTGGGGGAAGCCCTTGCATCATGCCTCTTTTTCCTATCCAAAGCTCTTTTGCGTATATTTGCCCTGGCCTGTGCTTTCTTCTCATCCAATGTACTCTGACTTAGAACTGGAAAGTCAATCATACTCGGAATGATATTATGTGGTTCCTGATTGAACATCAGCTCACATGGAGCAAAACCTGTGGCATCGTGTTTCAGATTATTAATTATCTCTTCAAAATACTTAATATGATCAGCCCATGTTGAATGCTTCCTAGCACAGTAGGTTCTACATAGTCTATTCAGTTCTCGCATAACCCTTTCACTCATATTTCCTTGCAGAAAGTATGCTGAAATCCTTATATGCCGAGTTCCGCTCCTTTCAAGACACAACTTAAATTTTTCTGATACAAATTGAGGACCATTATCTGACAATAGGTTCTTTGGCTTGCCAATTTTCACAAAATAATCTTTCTCCAATTTATCTACAAGTGTTTTGGCATTGGCTCTCTTAATCGGATACAGTTTAACATATTTACTAAACCCATCAATCACCACAAAAACATGCGTACATCCTCCTTTAGATGTCGGGAGAGGTCCAAAAAGATCAACTGCACATAACTCTAAGGGTTCACTTGGGTCTACGTGATGCAAATCCCCTTGCACTATTTTATTTACTGCTCTTACCTTTTGACAAATAACACAGGATGCTAACCTTTCTGCAACTCTACGATGCATGTTATCAAAGATGACTTTCTCATTTAGTTTAGCAATGCACTTTTTTGTACCATAATGACCATACCTTAGATGTACATAATCTATTAGCAGATCTACGTGCTGTGAAGGAAAACACACTTTCCATTCTGCTAAAGTTACCTTCCTCCTACGGAACAAAATTCCTTTGTGTAGACAGTAATATTGTGCTACCTTTGGATAATTAGGGTCCCCTAAATAGCTTTTAACTAGCTTCAATTGATCATCCTCATTCTGTTCTCGTCTTAAATTCTTAAATACTTTCTTTAAGGCACTCTCCTCTCTGAGCTCATGTACTGTCAACATACTTACCTCATTCCTTTCTGCCAAAGGAAGTTCTGATTCATTCCATAATTCAGCACTTCTTGATAGCCCATCTGCTACCAAATTGCTCTTTCCCTGTATATAATTAATTTCAAGATCAAACTGCTGAAGGTACATGGCCCACCTTGTCAACCTTGGATGCCTTAGTTTACAAGTCTTCAAAAATGTAAGTGCTTTGTGATCACTATAGATAATTACCTTCTGTCCTAACAAATAGTGCTCAAACTTCTGCATACCAAATACTATGGCTAGTGCCTCTAATTCTGAGATAGCATAATTTCGCTCAGCAGATTGTAATGAACGACTTGCAAAAGCAATAGTTTTATGAACCTCCTGGTCGCCTTCTGTTTCTAGCTGAAACAATTCTACAGCAATCCCATAACCACTTGCATCCACTGACATGAAAAAGGGTCTTGTAAAATCGGGATGGTGCAAGAGCGGACTATTAATCAAACAATCTTTTAATCCCTCAAAAGCAGACTGGCATTCTGGAGTCCAAACCCATGGGGTATTCTTTTTTAGCAGGTTGAGTAAACATGGATCATTAAATAAATGATCTTTAACAAAACGTCGGTAGAATCCAAACAAACCGAACATTGACCTGAGTTGCTTTTTATTTCGGGGCGCTTCAAACTTTTCAATACATGATAATTTGGATGGATCAGGTAATATACCCTCTCTGCTAATTTCATGGCCCAGGAATTTTATTCTGTCCTTCACACATTCAGTCTTTTCTAACTTTAATTTCATACCTCCATTTTCAAGAGCTTCTAGTACCCTGTCCAACAGACTGATATGTTCTTCCCATGTGGGAGTTGCCAACAGAATATCGTCTACGTAAATGGTTACTTGATCTAATAATTCCTGTCCTAATACATGAGCCATAACTCTTACAAAGGCACACACTGAAATATTCAATCCGAACGGAACTACTTTATACTGGTAGCATACTCCTTCATACAAAAATGCTGTATACTTACGTGATTCCTTAGCCAGCGGCAAATTCCAGTAACCACATGTTATGTCCATGGAAGTAAAGTACTTAACCCCTCGGAACTTTTGAATTAACTCATCCATATTTTGAGGACGATCACTTTCTCTGATGACAATTTCATTTAACCAGCGTGCATCCAATACTAATCTAACACTTCCATCACGCTTAGGCACTACAACAAGAGGACTATTGTATTCACTAATTGCTTGCTCTATGACACCCCATGCCAACATACGTTTAATTTCATTTCGCACTGCTTGTTTCCTTGCAACATGTATTGGATAAGGCTTCTTAAAAAATACCTTCCCAGGCTTGATATTCAAATGGCATTCATAACCTTTAACTTCACCAGGTGCGTTTGAGAATACATTACTATGCTTAGTTAACACACTCTTTAACTCTGATCTTTGTTCGTCAGCAATTTGCTTTGTTGATTGTACCTTTTCCTCTATTTCCTTTAGGATGTGTCTCTCTTCAACCTTAGCACTTTCCTCATTCTCACTGAAAACCAAATTTTCCTGCAAGTATCCTTTATTCTTTATTACTCTAATAGGCAGTTCCCAAGTTTCATTACTACCGCCTATATGACTTCCTATAAAAGACTCTCTTATCACTTTAGAGTCAGGTAAAGTTAAAATTAAGTTGTTCTGATCAAAATTGATCTTTCCCTGGTACTTTGATAAGAAATCAGTACCAATCAACATATCAACACTTAAGCCTAGCACAATCAAACAAGGATGATCTATTACTACGTCATTTATACCAATGGGTATCAAAGCTTCGTGTTGAACTGGTCTAGAGACTTTTCCAGTAGCACCTATAATCTTTAAGCCACTTACTTTCATAACTGTTAACTTCTCTTTATTGGGTATGGTGTCAAAAAATGTTTGTGATAAAGCACTTGCTTCACTGCCACTGTCAAGCAGACAACGCACAGTGACTCCTGATATGTTTACTTTGATAACAGGGTGAGTTATTTTACATTGAACAGGTTGCTCACACACCTCGTCTAATAAATCTCGTTCTATGTTCTTCCAGCTAAAGTAATTCTGATCAGTTGCAATTACATTTACATTTACATCCTGGGGCTCATCATGCTCTATAATCTTAGCTGCTTTCTCTAATCTGTCCACTAACTTTAAATCGAAGCATCTGACGACTTTTTCTACTTTTGTTTGCTGCACATCAGCCAAACTATCCTCTACCTCTGAGCAACTGCGTCCCTGCGCAATATTGCTGTTCATAAGAATGTCGTCACCTTCAACCATTTGTGGCACGTTTACACAGCTACTAGATTCTTTCACCTCGTTACTATTTCTACCCCCTTCATTCATCATTTCCTCCTCTCTAAAGTTTTGCAGTACTGATTCTACTTCTGCTACTTCTACTTCAGCTTTTAGATTGCCATTTTCATCGAAGATGTAAGCTTTTACTTCATCATTATTCCCATCAGACTCAAACCCATTATCTATTTCTTCCCCATTATCTACCTTGAGTTCCTGTTCTTCCTTGACCCATTTTTCTAGTGTATCCAAAATACTATCCACTATTTTGTGAGAGTGGCTTAACACATCACTGGTATTATCTGTATTTATTTCGTCATCCATGTTGTCTGTCTGTGTATGTTGGCTGATTGTCTGTGTTTCCGTTACTGGCTGTGTTACTGTTACCGCCTGGTGAGCGCCAGTTTCCTCATAGACGGGATTTAGTTTCCCACACGCGGCCTGTTGTGTTCATCTGTGACACCACTAGATATAGTAGCATCATGACTCCCTTCTTGTCTTAATGGCATAGTATTTACTTCTCCACTTTCGTCATAGTAGTTGTTACGAAAGCGTGGTGAGTATCTACCCCCTCTTCCTCTGCCACGGCTTTGGTTTCGATAGTTTGTTTTAGTGTGCCTAACTTCCATATTTCTAACGTTCACGTTTCCATTATTTTGTACGTGATTGTTAGAAGATTTGTTATTCTGCTGCACCTGCTCCTCAGCAGCAGCTACTCTTTCCACTCTTTCCAGATATTCAATAAATTTGTCTATATTATCTCTAGGGGCGGAAATGATCCTCTTCTGCCAGTACCACGGCAGCTTACCTTCTAAACCCATAATGATCATATCTGGCTTCATCTTTTCTGTCAAATGTGACAGTCTTGAAACCCACTTCCTAGCGAAATCCTTTACTGATTCACGCCCTGGGAAAAACTTCTTACCACTCCATAATTCCCTTAACACATCATTTTGTTTGTTATGTGACCAGTATTCGTTGAGAAATGCAGACTTAAATTCAGATAAAGTTTTACATTTGATCATTACATCCGCTGACCATCGCAAAGCATCACCTGACAAATGACTTCTTATAAATGAAATTTTTTCTCTTTCTGACCAAGTGTTGGGGAGAACATCCTCAAAGTCATTCCAAAATTCAAGAGGGTGAATGTACTTATCAGGATCAAAGCGCAAAAACTGTCGACACCCTATAAAAGCGGCGTCAACTGAAGTCACATGCTGTACAGTAGAATGACTAGAATTAACAGAGGTTACTCTATTTTCTAGGTTAGCAATGTTAGTATTTAATTCCTCTACTTGTGACTCTACTGCTTCTATCCTGGCAGAACATCTTTGTTCCACTGCACCACGAATTTCGGTACAGGTTTCTTTTACTTTCTCAATGTTTTTCTGACAAGTATCTACTTTAATTTGTACCGCTTTAACTTTGTCAGAGCAAAGTTTGGACTCGTTGCTCAATCTTTCGGACAACCTCACTTCCAAAAGTTCATCTGCCTCTTGATAATTTTTTTGAATTTGATCTATTTCACATTTGAAAGTACTATGCATTTTAGTTAACTGTTGCCCTACTTTTACTTGAATGTCATGATGAATAGCATCTATCTTATAATTCAAACTATTCCATTTTGATTGCAGTTCTTCTTTTAGTTCTTTATTACTATCCTCAATTTTAGCCTCAATTTTATTTTCCAACCCTTTATTACTAACCTCAATTTTATTCTCCAACTCTTTATTACTATTTTCAATTTTAGCCTCAATTTTATTTTGGTTTGATTCGAGTTTGGCAAACAGTATTTGCATCCAATCCGGAGCTTCTACCTTGATACTTTGTATCTCTTGACTTGACTGAGCTGGAGATATATTGAGCTCAGTTTCATTACCTGACAAAGTTAGCAACTCTACTGGCTCCCTTTTGACTTCTATTTCACTTATTGATTGCATCCCTGCACTCTCATTTAAATTAAAGTCATAATTTACTGGTGACAAATTACGTTCTAGTTCAATATTTGAGGGATTAATGGAACCATCCTCATTAAACTCAATTCCTGATCCTGAGGATTCTTGGTCAGAGACCGGTTCCCTTCTGAAATGTACACTACTTTCCATATCTTTTATTTTGTTAGCAGCAGTTAATAAATATTTTAAAAGTCTTTGACTTAACTTAAATGCTTGATTTCGACGAATGATGTCGTCGCGGTGTACCAGCAATCGTGATGCGACGCGTCGCGACGTATTGAAGGCAGCAGCAGCAGCTGTAGCGTCGAGTACCGCCACAGGAATCGCCTACTGCAATAGCTCCAGGGGGGGGGGGGGGGGCAGCAAGGCACCGTTGACCGCTCGGCGCAGCCGGCAGCTGTCTCGCAGATCAGCGCAGCTCCGCGATGACGCACCGTCTTCCTTTAGTCTCAGCGCCGTCGGCAGCCGCGATCCAGCATCGTCGCCTTCCTCACCATCGTCACTAACCAACGTACAGCGGTAGACACTTATTGTTTATACACTACACCCGCCTTTACTGGTAACACTGTTCCCACACTAGTTCAATTCAGTGTCCTGTTATTGCCTACCGAGTTCGTTAATTTATACCAATCGCTTTCACACATCGAGCACTTTTATTTGCTTTTAATTCAGTTTTCCCGGCCGATAAGCACCATATGTGGGGCGGCGAAGAAGTTGTCGAATGAGTTGTTTGAATGTTCAATGAAAGTTGAACATTGCCACCTTAAATCACGCGAGCCTGGCAACTAATTTGGTGGCCAGTCAGAAAGCGAAGGGAAACTTACTGACCTTAGTTCCCAGTCTGCACGGCCACATTCCTGTACAGCCCAGCTAAACGAAAAATATCCATAGTTCTTCACGGGATTAGGGCTGCTTCAATAAAATTTAAAGTTCCAAACAAGATTTTATTATCTTAAAGGCTCACACAAATTACTCGAAACTTCTCAAAATGCTAAAGACATTAAATATTGTTAATTCAGCCAATCGTTTAATAGTTCAGAGGCGACTTCTACAGCAAGTTCCTCCCGAATAGTTCATTACTCTAACTAACGGTGCTCTATTAATAGTTCGCAATAATGTTAAAAAAAAAGATTAATGCTCGCCTTAAAAGTGGAGTTAGTCACCACTTGCCACGCGGAATTATACTTCACACGGACGGCACAATAACAGTTTGTTACCGAAGTCTAAACGATCCAGGACGGTGTACAGTCCTCGCGATTTTCAATGTCCGTTTACATTGCTAAGTACGCGCATGTCACAGCCCGCTATGACGTCACCCGAGGCGAGGCGCGATCGGACGTTAAGCTCGCGTGGACTAGGCGTTGGTCTAATGCGGAGTGAGCTTACTACTGCCTCTGCCGCTCTTTTTATATAGCTCCGGCGCGTACCGCCAAGAGAGCATCTGTTCTTTCCGTTCCTATGCAGATGCCTGCAGCCTCCAAATGATCGCTATCTCAGGCACATAATCTTAAATATCACATTTAATAATAGCTTTACAAACTTCTCAATTTTTGTATACATACATCTGAGCAGTACAGAAGCACGTAGAAAATCTCAGCCCGCTAAAATTAAAACTTTACTCTCTAGAATTTTTACAATGGAACTAACGGTAGATTGTTACCTCTGAACTATAGCTTTACCAAGACTTGTATCAGCTGTTAATTATGCTACAAGACTAAAACTTGGTGTAGCTTTGTTAATTGTCCTATCTGATCATTGGTCTTAAAGAATTTGTTTTATCATTAAAATTTAAAGTACTTAATCTATAATGCTTATGTACATTTTACTCACAAAAGTAGTTTTTACTAAATTACTAAAAAACTAGAAGAGGTAACTGATTGTGGTATTTCCATTATTATTATTAGGGTGAACTGAAGCATCCTACCAATTTTCAATATTGTAGCTCTATTATTTCGCGCCTCTGATTTTTCCGAAAAACGCGGATTCTGGAGTCAATTTTAGTTTTATGGTTTTGGAAACCAGCACCACTCATTAATGACTTCTTACTGCACCTTCTCACCAAATTTTGGCTTCCTAGCGTCATTATTTAGCGCCTCCTATTTTTCTTTCAAAACGTGAATTTTACGTAAACTACTAATTTTATAACATTAAGATTTGTTACCTGAAACATTATTACATAGAACTATACTTTAACAAAGTTTTACACACAAATCTTAATTTTTACTTTTATGTTAAATGTGGTGCAATACTATATGCAGGCGCGTTACGATGACGTGACGCTACTAGCAGTGAACTAGGGTAAGTCCCGTGCACTCGCTCGCCTCTGTATCTTATACATGATACAGCGCTTGCTTTGCTTGTGCGCACTGCTGTAAAAGTGAGTCAGATCGTTCCATGGTACGACTGGCGAACGGAAGTGTCACACGCTGTAATCTGCCAAGATTTCAGGGCTCCATTAGAGAGGAATTGTCATCTGCCTAACATACCGCCAACCACGACTGAATATTTCGTGCCCGCTATAATGAATTACAGGCGCCGTACATCTCTGCTGTGCAGATACTCGAACCTTGACCACTCCCTGAGATACTACTACGAATCGAGAAAGGGGTATAGCGTTGTTTCACTGGCTTTTTACGGCAAACAGAATCACAGTCTCGCCACTTGTTCTTAGATGCACCAGTGTAGTATATTTGAGTATAGAATAAATCCATCAAAGTCTATTCAGTGTTAGATAATTTCAGAATGGGTTATGCATGTTTTAAGCCAGAGTGAATAGTTCAGTCCTACAAACCTTACTCTTTGCCAACCAGTCGTCACCAAGAGGAACGTTAACGATTTGTTGCGTCTCTTTGTGTTTCCTATACTTCATGTTTTATCTATCATATGCTTAACATGTGTTGTTTGTCCTTTCTTTCTAATCAAGAAACTTGTACCATAGCTTTTATTAAAGATCAGTAATGTGTTGATATACTGATCATCCATTAACAGACGTCTAAAATAATGGCAGAACGACCATTTCGTTAATATTATTTCAGTAGTCAAGCTCATTTAGATTCCTATAAATGTGATAATCTCTAATGTGAGCTAACAACAACCAACACAGACAACGTGCAAAATGCAGTTAGCAGACTCATGGGCCAGGTCGTCAGGTGGAAGGCTTAGTGTTTAAAGTGACTGATGTCAGGGCATAAGCACACAGTCGGCTGTAGCCTTTGACATTATACCGCAAGTCCAGTATAGTCTCACACAGTGTATAATCAAAAAAAGGATAAAGAATGTTGATACTCGATCCCTTTTCTCAAGGAAAAGTATTCCTGCATTATGTAAGCCCAATTCTGCGTAATTGTTATTTCTGTTCTTTAAATTGTATCTAATTAATTTTCCTCATTAAATTGTATTAATTTTCGTAAGAAACAAGTTTGAGTTTTGTATTTTTCTAACACAGGAATTTCCATTTTTCGTTTTAAGTACTAATTTTGCTTACTGGAGGTTCGATTGTCATATTATATCACAGAAAAGAAATTTTTTTTGGTGGAATAGTGGCTAAATTAGTACTTGGGGGTCATAACAAAAACAGGAAACATTTTAGAAAATCTAGAAATATGAGACAACCCAAGGGATTAGTTAATAATTAGCTCATAACACATCACGTTGTACTGTATTATTATTGTATAGACTATAACGGAATTTATTTCCAAAATTATTTACTGGAAATGTAAAGGATACTTTTAGATTTCAGTATATGTTTCATAGAGTTCTTAAGTCGATGTTTCTCGACTATTGTACGTTCCTGTAGTGTCACTGTCCTTGCCGGTCTGTGATACGGAAATATCTACACAGAAACGCAATGAGAAGAGGAATGCCGACATGCGGTGCAAGCGATGGAATTGAAACGTTTCATGGATCAGAAACCGGTCGTAAATATAATATAACTCACAAGACTTAAGAATAGGTATGGATTACCTATCTAAAGGTTGGTAACGCGCAAATAACTTAGCAACTGGTTAGGAGATTTTACGTTCCTGATAAAGTGTCAAATAGAGCAGGGAGAGAGGAAACCAGGGTAGTTGTATCGAGGCGGCTTACATCTGTGTATAAAAACGTACGCAGTGCGAGCAGGGAACTGGATACGACGCGCAGCTGCAGGAGACCAGGGAGTTATATGTTGGTTGTTACGCATCAGGTGCTGCGTGGGTGAGCAGGAAAGGGAGAAGGTTAGTGGGAGATTAGGCGGGGAAGGGGGGAGGGGGCGGGAAAGTGCCACAGCACTTGTTTACCAGCCGCCGGCCGGTGAATAATTCAGGGACAGCGGCTGGCGCCGACTGTAAACACTTGTTATATCGCTACGCAGCCTCCAGCTGAAGGCGAGCGCCGCCCGCCTAACGACGGCTGCGGCATTACTAATGCATTCGCGACGAGCTCCGACATGTTTGCCCTACTGACTACGGCACAATCGTACCTGGCACGGTTAAGGCGATGCGCTGTTTGCGAGAGAACTCGTCGCTACACCTACGCTAGAATGTGCTCGGCTCACAGTATCAAAGCTGCAGAAGCGCAGAAAAATTCCTTCGTCTTTTGTTGCATCAAGACTTTCGCTGCCATTATCCACGAGCAGCAAATACCGCGAAAATGGCTCAACTCCACTACGCGATGACGTATAATAGCACAGGCCAACGAAAAAATTGTTTTGAGAAACTTTTTTTTACATTGATAGTGGATCCTTAGAGAGTTTTATGAACTGAATCCAAATCTAGCCTTAGTTTTTTGTATCGCCCATAGGTTTTGAGCAATATGCTTTTTATTATATAGTTTAAAAATCCTATGCTGTACGGACAACGGGGAAATTAATGAAATACATTGTTACAACATAAGCATGGTTTGTATTTACAGTAAACTAATTAAAACAATGATATGTGTTAAAAGAGGTTTCAATTATCACCTGGAAATGGGTTCTGTTTTCTATCTCATTCTCTTTGAAGCTTCTTGCGTAGTTTTTTCTACGATGAGTCGCTCGCTAAACTTCACGGTGAAGTGACCAACGGAAGTCCTCCATCATGATGGTGTTCCAGCGGCCTTGGTAGCGTTTTTCCGTCACTGCAATGTCATGGTGAAAACGCTCTCCTTGCTCCTCACTAACATCTCCCATATTGTCCGGGAATAATTTATGGTGACTGCTCACAAAGTGAACTTTCATGCCCATTAAACATCCTAATGTTTTAAAGTTCTTTAACATTGTAGCTATAATAGAAACATATTCTGGGGCTTTTTCATGTCCTAAGGACTTTGTAACGACTTGTTTGACACCCATGCTTCTTTCTCATTTAAGGTCATTTTGGATACAAAGTTAACATCAAACTTAAATTTTCGAATGTCAGGTCCGACAACGACGCCTTCTTTTAGTTTAGCTTCTGAAAGATGTGGAAACTTTCGGCAGATATATTTAAAACATGGTCCATCTTCAGGCAAAGCCTTTACAGACTGTTCCATTAGGCCTAACTTTATATGTAGAGATGGTAGGAGTACGAGCTTTTGATCTACAAGGTTTTTGTGTAGAGTGTTCTTCTCACCAGGTTTTAAAGACTCCTTCACAGGCCAGTTCTTTCTGCACCAGCGTTGATCCCATGCCCTATTGTCCCATTCATACAAGAAACATGGAAATATGGTAAAGCAGCCTTACTGACCAAGGAGCGTGCATGTTACTTTTAGATCACCAAATATCATCCGACCATGAGCAGAATAGATTATTTTATTTAGCACTATTTCTAGGTTTTCACAGCTTTCTTTCATATGCAAAGAATGTCCAGCAGGTATAGATGAATACATGTTACCATTGTGTCATTACATAGACTTTAAACTAATTTGGGATTAATCAATAAACAGCCTCCAGTCTTCCTATTTGTATTCAATACCAAACTCATTCATCAGACTGGGAATGTCAGAGCAGCACACGAAATCACCTTCTTGTTGACAAAACTTAGAAAATTGCTACCCTCTCTTTCTACACGTGTATATGCTGGTTCCAGCTGCCAATAAGTTCTTTTCTTTTAATCTAGAGACAAGCAATTCAGCTTTTTCTTTCGTTAAGCCTAGATCCCTAACCAAATGGTTAAACTTGGTGTGAGTAAACAATTTGGGCTCTAGACTTTCTGTATTACAATGGTCTTCATCATCAACTGGTTCATCTAAATGAGATTGTACGTCAGAAAATACTTCTGTTGGAATAGAATTTAAATCATCTGGTAGTTCAGGAACCGGCAAATCTACACCATGTTTTACTAGTCGGATGGTGGACGGAAAGTGAGGGTAGTTTGTTGCCATCTTGTTTTTTGAATTACGACCAGTAATATCAACACTGCAAATGTAGCAATCATCGGTATGATTTCTTGGCTCCCACTATATCATAGGAACAGGAAATCTAAAGGTATTTTTCACCTTTTTGGACCATTTTCTCAAATCTTCAGCACACACATAGCATACCTTATGCTGCGCCCAAGATTTACCTTGATCACCAAGTTTAGATACAAAGTATGATAGATAAATCTTTTTCACAAAGTCTGTAATGATTATTAGGTGTTTTTAATCACAAATTCACCACAAATATAACAAAAACTGTCGGCAGAGTTTTTACAGCCACGATTAGACGTTGTATTGAGCACAGGAAACGGTAGAGTGAGGTTAGGTTGTCAGTAAACAAAACACGATCTGCAAGCTCAAAAATAGAGTTGACCTTTTTTGCCACTGATTATTTTTCAGCAGTGCTAGCAAAGTCATCTACATTCATTACACCTCCTTTTTCAATTATTTTAACTATAAAAACTGTTAAATGCTTTAAAAAATAGCTTAATTTATTAAAATTTAACTGTAAAACGTGCAGAAATTGTGGGTGATAGAGTTTTTCAAGTATCATATTTGGATTTCCCACCCTAAAAACATACGAACTACGTATATTCATCAAAACAGTTTTTCCATCGTTGGCCTGTGTAATCGATGTCAAATATTGATACATAACTGTAATCGACAACCTTCGCTATCACATCCTGTAAATGCGATTTACTTCAGCTTCCAGTATGGATTCGACCCTAGGGACTGAGTTGTAGTTATCCTATTACAACCCGTTTACACAAAAATTGACTTCTGCGCCCAAGTGCCTTGCCAATCTCGACAAGAGCAGGAGTCTCCATTGCAATATGTATGTGATTATTTTCCCACAAGGAGCGAATTATAAGGTAGAGAGATCGCTTAAGCTGGCCGCTCTTTTTTTTGTGGTGTATATAGTCGGAAGAGACGAAAGAAATTAGAAAGCCCCTAAAGTAGAACACGGAAGCCAGATTGAAATTCTGTTAAATGCAAACGTGTTTCTTTTTCAGGATTATCGATTTATACATCTGGTATTGTTATTTGAACAACACGGAATTAATAAATCGTCGGTTTAAATTTTACATGACTATTACATTGTTCGTTTTCATGCGAAGTCCGAGCCCTGTTCTATGAGGCTCGGTCAAACGATAACGAGACAGATGGGAAAAAAAATAATGTGGACTGTTTTTTATTCGAAAAATGATCGCAATTATTGTTAATGCACGTATCCCACTGTGAGGCAAGACGGCTAAGGCCGTTACGGAAAATTGTTTACGATTTCCTACTGAACTACAGTTATATAAAGGTATGCACCTCTTCTTACCAAGCAAATGACGGCCACGAATGTAATTCGTCATCGCTCCAAAAGTACGGGCGTCGCATGAGGAGAGATCGGGACTTGATGGGGAACGTGTAAGGGCTTCCCAGCTGGACTTCTGCAGCCTGCTTGAAACAACATGTGGGCGGACCTCCTGTTTATTATTTGAAAAATAATCGGTATAATTGTTAACATATTTGTCCACTGTGAGACAAGTCGGTCTTGGAAAATGATTGCGATTGCCTACAGAAACTTGATTCTACACAAGCGTCCATCTCCTCGCCCCAAACAAACCGACCGCCGTAAATGACTTTTTTCAGAGCTCAAAAAATATTAAGATCTCATGAGGAGAGCTAGCGGCATAATCGACGATGTGTAAGGACTACACAGCGAAACTTCTACAGCCTACTCGAAACAACCTTGTCAACATGTAGGCTGGCCCACTATTTATCATATCGAAAGTAATCGCCGTTAGTGTTAATATATTTATCCAACTGTGAGACAAAACGGAAAATGCCTTCACAGAAAAATGTTTGCGATTGCCTATGGAAATGCGATCGAACCCAGGTGGGCAAGTTTTCGTCCGAAACAAATGGGCGCCCACACGTGAATGCTTTTCATCAGGGCTCCAAAAATATGCAAAACGCGTCAAACGAAACCTGTGCAGCGTACTCAAGACAGACCTGGGAACATATGGACGACTCTGAGTTGTTCCGTTGGTAATTTCCAAAACTGTCTCACAGTGCGATATATAATACTAACAGTTATGCCAATTACTTTTCAAATAATAAACAATGGTCCTGTAAATGGTGCCAAGGTTGTTTCGAGACAATGGACCGGTTTCGCTGGGAAACTCTTGCACGTCCTCCACTAAGCCCCGATCTCTCTCCACGTGACAATCATTCCTGCCAACCAAGTGCACAGGGAGTGAGAGCTAGTGCTTCCAGCTCAATACGGTGTAGGGAAGACAGCCATAATTGTTGCAATTCGAGACTGTTCATATTGAATTGCGACGGGTATACAAACACTTCTGACGATGGCCAGCCGGTGTGGCCGAGCGGTTCTAGGCGCTACAGTCTGGAACTGCGAGACAGCTGTCGTCGCAGGTTCGAATCCTGCCTCGGGCATGGATGTGTGTGATGTCCTAAGGTTAATTAGGTTTAAGTAGTTCTAAATTCTAGGGGACTAATGACCTCAGCAGTTAAGTCCCATAGTGCTCAGAGCCATTTGAACCATTTTGAACTTCTGACGATGAAGCTCCGACTGATTTCAAAAATGGGCCTCCGTGAACAGCACTCAGCAGTGTTCTTTTGCTTTAGAGGCCAGTAAAACTACTAGGGCTGTTTCGAAAGTAAGGTCCGACCGGTTGCGAAATGAAAACTATTGTGAAAATCAAAAATATTTTAGTCGCAACAGTTAGCCACAACTTCCAGCTACCTGTATAAACAGTCCTCGCTCCAACTTAGACGTTTGTCGTGGCATTGTTCAAACTTTCCAGTTCCCTCCTCACAGAATGCAGCCGACTGTGATATCCGCCAATTCTCTAAGCTGGTCTGCCTATCGTTGTCTTCGTAATCAGAGTTACATGTGAGCAGAGATGAACAACGAAGGGAGCTAATGAAAGTCTGCATTGTGGGCGATCATTCACTTTCCATCAAAAACGCTGCAAGAGCGTGTTCATTGCTCCTGCAGAATGCGGCTGAAAATTGTCTCAAAGAAAGGAAGGCAAGACATTTAAGTTATGTGGGCTGCATAGCTTCACGTGAAAACTCCCAGCACATCCCCATACTCAGCGGCAGACACTGCTATGTTAGGCATTTCTACGTTATCACTTTGAGCTCTGCACTGAAAAGAGCGACGTGAAGCGATCGACAGGTACACTAAACACACTGCCCAACACATGTGTACAAACTTCTATCGGGTTTTCACAGTGGTTGCCGTTTCGCGCTTAATCGGACTTTACTTTCCGAATACGCCTCTTATATTACACTACTTGCCATTAAAATCGCTACACCATGAAGATGACGTACTACAGACGCGAAATTTAACTGACAGGAAGAAGATGCTATGATATACATATGATTAGTTTTTCAGGGCATTCACACAAGCTTGGCGCCGGTGGCGACACCTACGTGCCGACATGAGGAAAGTTTCCAATCGATTTCTCATACACAAACAGCAGTTGACCGGCGTTGCCTGGTGTCACGTTGTCGTGATGCCTCGTGTAAGGAGGAGAAATGCGTACCATCACGTTTCCGACTTTGATAAAGGTCGGATTGTAGCCTATCATATCGCGACATTGCTGCTCGCGTTGGTCGAGATCCAATGACTGTTAGCAGATTATGGAATCGGTGGGTTCAGGAAGGTAATTAGGAACGCCGTGCTGGATCCCAACGGCCTCGTATCACTAGCAATCGAAATGACACGCATCTTTATCCGCTTGGCTGTAACGGATCGTGCAGCCACGTCTCGATCCCTAAGTCAATAGATGGGGACGTTTGCAACACAACCAACATTTCGACGATGTTTGCAGCAGCATGGACTATCAGCTCGGAGACCGTGGCTGCTGTTACCCTTGACGCTGCAGAACAGACAGGGGCGCCTGAGATTGTGTACTCATCGACGACCCTGGGTGCACGAATGGTAAAACGTCATTTTTTCGGATGAATCCAGGTTCTGTTTACAGCATCATGATGATCGCATCCGGTTTTCTCGACATCGCGGTGAACGCACATTGGAAGCTTGTATTCGTCATCGCCATACTGGCGTATCACCCGGCGTGATGGTATGGGCTGCCATTGGTTACACGTCTCGGTCACCTCTTGTTCGCAATGACGGCACTTTGCACAGTGAACGCTACATTTTAGACGTGTTACGACCCGTGGCTCTAACCTTCATTCGATCCATGCGAAACCCTACATTTCAGCAGGATAATGGATGACCGCATGTTGCAGGTCCTGTACGGGCCTTTCTGGATACAGAAAATGTTCGACTGCTGCCCTAGTCAGCACATTCTCCAGATCTCTCACCAACTGGAAACGTCTGGCTAATGGTGGCCGAGCAACAGGCTGGTCACAATACGCCAGTCACTACTCTTGATGAACTGTAGTATCGTGTTGAAGTTGCATGGGAAGCTGTACCTGTACACGCCATGCAAGCTCTGTTTGACTCAAAGCCCAGGCGTATGAAGGCCGTTATTACGGCCAGAGGTAGTTGTTCTGGGTTCTGATTCCTCAGGATCGATGCACCCAGATTTCGTGAAAATGTATTCACATGTCAGTTCTAGTATAATATATTTGTCCAATTATTATCCGTTTATCATCTGCATTTCCTCTGGTGTAGCAATATTAATGGCCAGTAGTGGACTCTTCATTCTTAATTTTATGGTACCTTTCAGCGAACTAGACTCGTCTAGTAGAATAGTCCAAGAAGTTGTTCGGTAAGATAAATGACAACAAGCTATTACATTCTAAGGACGCTCAAAGCAGCTTTGCATAGACAATAGGATGAAAGTAGCTGGGAGAAAATAATCGCATATTTTCTTTGGCGTCAGATACGTGTGGCAAACGTTGGGGAGCAGCACTCAGTGATTAACACAGCAACTTGATAATAAGTAAAAATTGGTGCCTCGCTTAACTGCTCCGTCGACGCAACGAGCCATTTGTGACAAGAGGCTAACGGAAAAGCCAGGGGCTGGTGGAGAGAAAACGTGAGGACTCCGAGGGAAACGGGAAGAACGGGAAGAGGGGAGAGAGAGCAGAGGTTGTCGTGCGCGGGGGTGGAGGCGGCGTTGAGGCCCCAGGCGTCGACGGCTGGTAATTTGCATAATGAGGCCGTCGAGAGCCACCCCACACCCACCCCCACCCCTCAGCCAGATCCCGCGAGCCTCGCTACGATAACATTCACCGACATACGGCAGCGTGGGAAACAACGGGAGGCGCTGATAAGCGGGCGTGTCAACTATCTGGCCTGCTTTGTTAGCACTCATTTTACATCGCGTACTCGTAAATCACATCCGCTATATCCGCCGTAAAGCGCATCATTCAATTTCCCCCGCCCTCGAATATCGCCGGTTCCTCAGTCTCTTAAGCGCTCTTTTCCGCCGTTGATTGTCCCCATCTGCTGCTCAACAATCCTATTTTCAGCCTTCTGTTTTCCTTTCCGCTTTTGTGCTGTTAGCGGGCAGCATCAAAGCAGTTATTTTCCTTTCCTCTGTCTGTTACGTCTGTTTGCCAAGCTGGTTCCATTGTTTCAAGGCGGGATCAGTTTACGTTGCGAAACACGACTAAACGTAACGTATTGCTTGTGTCCTATGGACTTGCAATATGTTGTGAGCATAATTTTCTCTTTTAATAGTTTACAAACAACAATTATCCACTTTCTTTGTGAACCCTCATTTGTTGCGAAAATGTGGATAATAAAGTATGAATGGTAAACAACAATTGCAAGGACCGATTGAGGAAGATTAGGTTAGATTAGTACTTGTTCCATAGATCATGAATACGACACTTCTTAATGACGTGGAACGTGTCAGATTAATAAAAGGTATCTATGCAAGATATTACATTAGGCAAAATATTATATGACACTCAATATTTTTTTGTGTAGGTTGGGAAATTACACACTTACTACATCCAAAAATTCATCTAATGAGTAGAAGGATTTGCCATTAAGAAATTCTTTTAATTTCGTTTTAAATGCTATATGCCAATCTGTCAGACTTTTGATGCTATTAGGTAAGTGACCAAAGACTTTTGTGGCAGCATAATTTACCCCCTTCTGAGCCAAAGTTAGATTTAACCTTGAGTAGTGAAGATCATCCTTTCTCCTAGTGTTGTAGGCATGTACACTGCTATTACTTTGTTAATAACAATTTTCATGAGTGAATATATATATTGTGTGGCTACAGTGAAGATTTCTAGCTCATTAAATAAGTGTCTGCAAGTATGATTTTGGATGAGTTCCAGCTATTATTCTGATTACACGCTTTTGTGCAATGAACACTCTTTTACTCAATGATGAGTTACCCCAGAATATGATGCCATACGAAAGCAGAGAATGAAAATAGGCGTGGTAAGCTAATTTACTCCGATGTATATCGCCAAAATTTGCAACGATCCTAATAGCATAAGTATATGAACTCAAACGTCTCAGCAGATCCTCAGTGTGTTTTTTCCAGTTCAGCCCATCAGTGCATACACCTAGAAATTTGGAATTAGCTACCGAATTCTGATCGAAGTCTATATTTATTAATGGGGTCATTCCATTTACTGTGTGGAACTGTATATACTGTGTTTTGTCAAACTTTAATGAGAGCCCATTTGCAGAGAACCACTTAATGATAACATGAAACAGATTAACTGCATTAACAGTTTAAGTAGTTGTTTAATTAAGAATTCATATGAAAAAATGTGTGTGAAATCTTATGGTACTCAACTGCTTAGGTCATCAGTCCCTAAGCTTACACACTACTTAACCTAAATTATCCTAAGGACAAACACACACACCAATGCCCGAGTGAGGATTCGAACCTCCGCCGAGACCAGCCTCACAGTCTATGACTGCAGCGCCCTGGACCGTTCGACTAATCCCGCGCGGCAATTCATATGAATTGCCAAGTTAATTTAACAGTCAATTGAAGAGACAGAATACTGTAATACGACTATTGTATAGTTAGTTGATACAGTGAGAGACTATACGAGGAACTTTCAGTATGTAATGCAACACATTTTTTTTCTCAGCTAATTTCGGTTGAAAAATGCTGAATGTGGAGAACATCTTGGAATATTCCCGTGTCAACCTCTACCGACCGTTTGCAACGGAGGTGCGTCCCAGTCAGAGAGCTATGATCGTGGGTTTTTTTGTGTGGAAAAATCAGAGCGTAAGAGATATTAACACGCGCCTGTAGAATGTCTGTGCGGACCTGACAGTGAAAATAGAACACTAAGTCCTAGGGCCACGCGCCTGTCATCAACGCACAAGGTCCGATCTCCTGCGTGGGGCCAGCAAAACACAGCAGTGACTCTCGCAGTGTTGGAACGTGCGGACACTCTCATTCGAGGTTATGAATGAATCACAATCAAACATGTTGGTAGTGCTGACACCCCCATCACTTGGGGTACTCAAAGGTATGTACGTACTAGGTTCCTTGCCATATAACGGAAGATCATAAGGAGCAACAAAGGACTTTAAGTGCGGGATTGCTTGTTCGTTACCCGGCTTGTCGCGATCGTTTTTTCTCGAACAGTGGAAAATATGGACTTTACCCACTCGAGTAGGAAAGCATGGAGTCTTCTGAGAAAACTGGGAGTAAGTGTACCAGCATGCAGAAAAACTTCCGAAGTAACGCCAGACCAAACTGCTTCCCACATCATTACTACCTCAAGAGTACCTCCTGATAGGAAACATACAAGACATATCAGACGACAGCTTCGTGACCTGAAAAAGAAGGCATCTCCCTCATCTGAGTATACCCATCCCTTCACAGTTTCTGACAGTGACTCTGGACTGAAGGACCTCAAACCTCTTAAGGCGCATGGATTCGATGGTATCCATCCAGAATTTCTGATCCATATGGGAGGAAAAGTTAAGAAATGGCTGGCAGAATTCTTCACTGACACCCTGCTCACTTGTCAACTTCCATCGGAGTTTAAAAAGGAGAAGATAATATCTGTTCTCAAACCTGGCAAACCTAGCAACAAGGAAGAAAACTATCGCCCTATTTCCCTACTCAGCTGGTGCTACTTTTGAAAGGCTATAACAGAATACGTAGCGCTGTCTTAGAGAACGTTCCAGTTGATCAGGCAGGCTTCAGACCAGGGCATAGCTGCTGCGACCAAGTATTGTCACTCACATCCTTCGTAGAATCAGGATACCAAATGAAGCAGAAAACGTCTGTGGCATTTGTTGATCTAACTGCCGCCTTCGACACTGTGTGGAGGGAAGACTTTATCTACAAATTTCTCCTCATCATACCCTGCAGAACAATGGCTCGACTGATTAACATCATGCTAAGTGATCGGAAGTTCCAGGTAATCAGTGGAAGCAACATAAGTAAGGAGAGGAAGCTGAACAACGGATTGCCTCAAGGATCAGTTCTCTCACCCTTACTGTTCAACCTATATCTATCTGATCTACCTGACACGTCGTCCAGAAAATACTGCCGATGACCTGGCTCTAGCCGCAAAACACCAGGAAATGAAGACAGGAGAAGAGATTCTCGCCAATGACCTGTCTGCATTAGATAATTACTTCAAAATCTGGAGACTCCAACCCAGTGTGAGTGAAACAGAAGTGTGTTGCTTCCATCTAAACAACCGGTTGGCGAACGTAAAACTGGGAGTAAGTTTCAGAGACTGCCGAAAATATGTTGGTGTCATCCTGGATCGTACATTATGCTTTAAACAACATCTTCTTAACTTAGCTCAAAAGCTGAGGACTCGATACAACATCATAAGCTATGCGGAACTACCTGGGGATCTTCAGCAACCACTCTGCGATCTTCAGCTCTGGGCTTAGTGTACTCAAGTGCTGAGTATTGTGCACCTGTTTGAACGTACAAGGCTAGTTGGTTCAAATGGCTCTGAGTACTATGGGACTCAACTGCTGTGGTCATCAGTCCCCTAGAACTTAGGACTACTTAAACCGAACTAACCTAACGACATCACACACATCCATGCCCGAGGCAGGATTCGAACCTGCGACCGTAGCAGTCGCACGGTTCCGGACTGCGCGCCTAGAACCGCGAGACCACCGCGGCCGGCCAAGGCTAGTTGATACCCAGCTGAATACGACAATGCGCATATCAACTGTCGCAATCAGATCTACTCCAATTTATTGGTTTGCACTGTTAATCGGTATAATGCCTCCTGATCTACGCAGATGTACTGCCCTTATGAGAGAATTCTACAAGATCTGCAGGAATTCTAACCTACCCGTGCATAGTGACCTGCCACTTTTAAATCGCAAGAGACTGAAATGACGCCATCCAACTCTGTGCGAGTTGGCTGCTAAGAATTTCAAACCTCTTGAAGAATGGAAAGGTCGGTGGGACGCAGTGATAGATGTGCACCTGCATAAAATCTTCTCAGGTCCTAAACTTCCAAATGGATTCGATCTAGCACGCAAGGCCTGGACCACTCTCAACAGAATCCGTACCGGCCATGGCCGATTCAGGGATGCTCTCTTTAAGTGGAAGAAATTGCCTGATCCAGCTTGTGACTGTGGGGATCCATATCAGACTGTTCACCACATTGTCAGTGAATGCAGGGTTCGAACCTATCACGGCGCCAAAGAGGACCTCCTGCTGGCAACTCCAGATGCAGTGCGCTGGATTGAACGACTGGATATTCAGTTGCATAGACAAACTGAAGTTTCTTGTGTGTCAACACGTACAAGTGTATAAGTAATTTAATTTCATGATATGTCTGTATTAGCCATATACTAAATAAAATAAATTTGTCGAACATCGTCACAGGAGATGAAACATGGGTACATCAATTCGAAATGGTAACATCTACGTGATTACTCTGCTATTCACAATAAAGTGCCTGGCAGAGGGTTCAATAAACCACTTTCAAGTTGTCTCTCTACCGTTCCACTCTCGACGGGACGCGGGAAAAACGAGCACTTAAATTTTTCTGTGCGAGCCCTGATTTCTCTTGTTTTATCGTGATGATCATTTCTCCCTATGTAGGTGGGTGTCAACATAATGTTTTCGCAATCGGAGGAGAAAACTGGTGATTGAAATTTCATGATAAGATCCTGCCGCAACGAAAAAGCCTTTGTTTTAATGATTGCCACTCCAATTCACGTATCATGTCTGTGACACTATCTACCCTATTTCGCGATAGTACAAAACGAGCTGCCCTCCTTTGTACTTTTTCAATGTCTTCCTTCAGTCCCACCTGATGCGGATCCCACACCGCACAGCAGTACTCCAGAATAGGGCGGACAAGTGTGGTGTAAGCAGTCTATTTAGTAGACCTGTTGCACCTTCTAAGTGTTCTTCCAACGAATTGCAGTCTTTGGTTTGCTATACCCACAATATTATCATGTGATCTTTCCCGTTTAGGTTTTTTGTAATTGTAATCCCTAAGTATTTAGCGAATTTACAGCCTTCAGATTTGTGAGACTTATCGCGTAATCTTAATTTGGCTGATTTCATTTGGTACTCATATGTATAACTTCACACTTTTCTTTACTCAGGGTCAATTGTAACTTTTCGCTCAATACACGTACCTTAACTAAATCATTTTGCAAGTCGTTTTGATCATCTGATGACTTTACAAGACGGTAAATGACAGCATCATCTGAAAACAATCTAAGACAGCTACTCAAATTGTCTCGTATGTCGTTAAAAAAGATCAAGAACAATAAAGGGGCCTATAGCACTCCCTTGGGGAACGCCGGATATTATTTCTATTTTACTCGACGACTTTCTATCTGTTACTACGAACTGTGACCTTTCTGACAGGAAATCACGAATCCAGTCGCACAACTGAGGCAATACTCCGTAGGCACGCAGTTTGGTTAGAAGACGCTTTTGAGGAACGGCGTCGAAAGGCTTCTGGAAATCCAAAAATATATATAATTGATAAATATGGAGCTATTGTATCAGCATACTCTGAGAGGAACATGACTGGTATACAATCTGTACCGAAGGCCTTGCCATTATTAAGCGATTTAAGCTGCTTTGTTACACCGAGGATATCTACTTCTATGTTTCTCATCTTGGCAGTGTTCTTGACTGGAATTCAGGAATATTTACTTCTTCCTCTTTGGCGAAGGAGTTTCGGAAAACCGTGTTTAATAACTCTGATTTAGTGGCACTGTCATCAGTGAATTTCTCGTTGTTATCGCGCAGTGAATGTATTGATTGCATCTTGCCACTGGTGTGCTTTATGAATGACCAGAATCTCTTTGGGGTTTCTGCCAGATTTCGAGACAGAATTTCATTGTGGAAATTATTAAAAGCATCTCGCATTGAAGTACGCGCTATATTTCGACGTTCTGTAAAACTTGGCCAATCTTGGGGAATCTGCCTTCTTTTAAATTTGGCATGCTTTTTCATTGCTTCTGACACGCTTTGTGTACCATGGGAGATCAATACCATACTTATTCATTTATGGGCTATATATCTCTCAACTGCTGTTCATACCATCTCTTTGAAAACATTCCACAACTTTTCTACACTTACATTATCAGATCGGAAGGAGTAAAGACTAACTCTTAAAAAGGCGTTAAAAGCATTTTTATCAGCTGTTTTTAAGTAGATATACTTTACGTTTCTTTTTTTATGGTTGCAGGTGTTACTGTATTCAGCCTAGCAGCAACTGCCTTGTTTTCGCTAATCCCTGCATTCGTCACAAAACTGACTATTTGTTCAGGATTATTTGTTGCTAAAAGGTCAAGTAAGTTTCAACACCAAACCAGTCTTCCGAAGAAAAAGTTCAAAGCCACACCCTGAGCCAGTAAAGTTATGGCGGTGGTCTTTTGGGACTCAAGGCCTCAAGGCGTTATTCATGTTTCTCGCCACAGAAACGCAAACGGAATTTTTCCTTCTCCATGACTAAGCAAGGCTTCATACCAGTCTGCGCAACCGAGAGGAGCTCACAGTACTTGTTCGACTCCTGTTCCTCATCGACCACAGCCTGGATCTCGCACCTTCCGGCTTCCAAATGTTTGATCCACTGAAGGACGCACGCCGTAGGAAAAAGAACGTGATGGGGGGGTTATTAATACACCAAGGCGTTGGGTCCGGCGTCGACCAATGGAGTGGAACCATGTAGGGATATCCATCCAACCAGTAGGCTGGCGCAAGGCCATCGCTTTGAACGGAGGTCATCTTGAAAAACAGAGCTTTTTTAGCTAAAAGAGCGAGGAAAATATGGTGTATTGGAATCCTGAAAAAAAAAACACTTTTAGAAAAGAATGTATTGCATTACGTACTAAAAGCCCCTCCTAAGCAAATACTCAATGAACGTTTTCATAATTAACTGGCAGTCATAGTACTATTAATTAATTTCACCAAAGTAAAATATTTATTCCATCGCATAAGAACTGCTTGTTAATCTTTATGACCCATTAAATGTCAATTTTCACTTTTATTTATACAATGCTTTTTGATTTGGATCATCATGTCTGACTGCATGATGAGTCCATCGTTCCTAGCATTGTGACTTTTTGTGGGAGAATAAATAAAAGGAGAAACTCACAATTATTCATTTACAGTTGTCCATTATTATTTTTCACTTCTTTGGAGGCACCAGGTCTTAACATGTAAAACTAACACCGATTACATCACTATGGTTACTCATGTCAGATAATGAGTCAAATAATTACAGGGGCGTTCTGAAAAGTAATGTCTCCCAATATTTTTCTGTGTCAGTTCTTAAAGATTTTTAAGAAAAACAAACGTTATTAACATTTTACATGTTTATTCATCATTTCTACGCATTTATTACTCAGTGAACATGGTGACATACACATTTCTCGTAACGAGGGATCGGTTTGCAGAAGGTTTGACTTTGTTGATGGAGGCACCACCTCACATCTGCTTGCATCGCTTCATCACTATCAAAGTGAAGACCTCGCAGGTGTTCTTTAAGATTTAGAAAGAGGAGGAAATTGGATGGCATCAGCTCAGGACTGTATGGAGAATGATCACTTACAGTGAACCCAAGGTGTCAGACCGTTGAAGATGAGGCACTCATGTGTCGTCTGGCACTGTCATGCTGAAATTGAGGGTGCTCCATGTGTTGAGGAACTCTTCGAATTCGAAACTCGATTACAGCGCACTCACACTAAGTCACAGTTAACGTTATACACTGCCATATTGCACGGTACACGTCAGCGCCCTCTAGCTGCAGAGGGCAGCAGATATGTAGACATGAAGAGTAAATGTTTAGAATGATAATAACATTCATTCCATTTTAAAAGCAATAAAAGTTCAGTATAGAGAATTCGGTGGCATTACTTTTCAGTACACCCACTGTGGCTGGCGGATTTTATATTACACTACTGGCCATTAAAATTGCTCCACCACGAAGATGACGTACTACAGACGCGAAATTTAACCAACAAGAAGAAGTTGCTGTGATATGCAAATGATTAGCTTTTCAGAGCATTCACGCAAGGTTGGCGCCGGTGGCGACACCTACAACGTGCTGACATGAGAAAAGTTTCCAACCGATTTCTCATACACAAACAGCAGTTGACCGGCGTTACCTGGTGAAACGTTGTTGTGATGCCTCGTGTGAGGAGGAGAAATGTGTATCATTACGTTTCCGAATTTGATAAAGGTCGCATTGTAGGCTATCGCGAATGCGGTTTATCGTATAGCGACATTGCTGCTCGCGTTGGTCGAGATCCAATTAGTTTGCAGAATACGGAATCGGTGGGTTCAGGAGTGTAATAAGGAACGCCGAGTTGGATCCCAACGGCCTCGTATCACTAGCAGTCGAGATGACAGGCATCTTATCCGCATGGCTGTAACGGATCGTGCAGCCACGTCTCGATTCCTGAGTCAACAGATGGGGACGTTTGCAAGACAACAACCATCTGTACGAACAGTTCGACGACGTTTGCAGCACCATGGACTATCGCCTCGGAGACCATGGCTGCGGTTACCCTTGACGCTGCATCACAGACAGGAGCGCTTGCGATGGTGTACTCAACGACGAACCAGGGTGCACGAATGGCGAAACGTCATATTTTTCGGATCAATGCAGGTTCCGTTTAAAGCATCATGATGGTCGCATCCGTGTTTGGCGACATCGCGCTGAACGTACATTGGCAGCGTGTATTCGTCATCGCCACACTGGCGTAACACCCAGCGGGATGGTATGGGATGCCATTGGCTCCACGTCTCAGTTACCTCTTGTTCGCATTGACGGCACTTTGAACAGTGGACGTTACATTTCAGATGTGTTACTACCCGTGGCTCTATCCGTCATTCGATACCTATGAAACCCTACATTTGAGCAGGATAATGGATACAGAAAGTGTTCGACTGCTGCCCTGGCCAGTACATTCTGCAGATGTGTCACCAATTGAAAACGTCTGGTCAATGGTGGTCGAGCAACTGGCTGGTCACAATACGCCAGTCACTACTCTTGATGAACTGTGGTATCGTGTTGAAGCAGCACGGGCAGCTGTACCTGTACATGCCATTCAAGCTCTGTATGAGTCAATGCCCAGGCACATCAAGGCTTTATTACCGCCAGAGGTGGTTGTTCTGGGTACTGATTTCTCAGGATCTATGCACCCAAATTGCTTGAAAATGTAATCACATATCAATTCTAGTATAATATATTTGTCCAATGAATACCTGTTTATCATCTGCATTTCTTCTTTGTGCAGCAATTTTAATGGCCTTTAACGAAATTTAGAAGCTTGCTAGTATTTACACGTACTTAGGTATGTTGTTTGAAAGCACAGAAAAGGTTTCAGCTCGCCCGAATAAAAACCTTGCCTTGTACAATTTTTATAGTGGAACTAACGGTTGGTCTTGACCTCTACCTTTAGTAGCACTTATGTCCACCTCCGTTAGCTTAGTGGTCAGCACGGCGGAATGCTACTCCAAGGGGCCCGTGTTCGATACAGGCTGGGGCAGACGATTTTCTTCACTCAGGGGATCATTTGTTGTGTTGTCTTCATCATCCGACTTTCAAGTCGCCCAATGTGGCGTCGAATGTAATAAGTACTTGCCCTCGGCGGCCGAACTTCCGCGAATGTGGGCCTCCCGGCCCACAGTGCCGTACGCTCATTTTCATTTTAGTATAACTTGTATTGGCTGTGACTAATACCTCAACAGTAAAATTTGGTATAGCTGTATTATTTAGTACATTTTATCATGTGATTTAACCAAAATTTTCTATCATTAAATTTACAGGAGGTTAATTTTTGACAATCGGGTATATTTTAGTTACAAAATTGGTATATACTTACGTAGTCAAAAACTGTGAGAAGTAGCATATAGTGGTCTCTTAGTTATGAATTTTAGGGTGAACGTAAGCATAAAACAAATTTTTACGTTTCTAAGTCCAGTTTTTAGCGCCTTCCATTTTTCTTCAAAACTTGGACTCCGGTTGTAATTATCGCTCTTTAACTTTGAAACTAGCACCACTTACGTATGAGCTCCATAGGCACATTCTGACCAAATTCTGGCTTTCTAGCGTTATTATTTAGCGCCACTTATTTTTTCCTTAAAACTGCATTTTTTCGGAACTAATCAAGTCTAGATACATTAAGAGTTGGTATTTGAAACTTAATTACAATAAAATACATTGTAGCTAAGTTTTAAAGTAAGTTTTCACTTTTAATTTTATACTCAATTGCGGTGCAATACGTGCTCACTACGCGCAGACGCTTTAAGGTTACGTGGCACTACTAGCAGTGAACCTGGGTAAGTCCCGGCACACTTGCTCGTCTCTGTATCTCTCACGTAATACATCTTTGCTTCACCACGCACAATCGTTTCACTGTTTTGCTTGTAATTCATTTTTCTTGCACACTCTTCGGTATTCTATCCGAAACGGTAATTTTTTAACGTTCTTGCACACACCTCCTCGTCAGCCATCACTGATCCTTTGACTGCTACTTTGCGACCTACCCTAACCAGTGATGCATACATATGGGTGTGCGCCCGGCGCGCATGGCCCCTTTGCGAGGCAGCCCGCGTTGCTTCCCGTGTCACCCCCGCTATTCAGCGTGTACGCTATTCCTTCGTTCTTTCGCTAGCCGACTCGACTGAATCCAGTTATCGAGTAGTTGTACTTTCCTGTGCAGAGCGCGCTTCCACGTCATTTTATTTTATACGTTTTTGTGTGGCACATAGGGATCGACTTAATGGCTTAGCTCTGCTGAACACTCACCCTGACATTGATTGTCCTGTTGACGATGTAACTAACCAATTTACCAGGGAGAATAGGCACATAGAATTCATAATTTGAGGAAGAGAACCAAAATTGTAACTTTTTTATATCAAAAGATAGCATTGTCTTGTATTTGTGTATAATCAGTAGAAATAAAAAATTCTTTAACTTTGTATGTGTCTCGATTATATTTTATTACGGTAAAAGTAGAGGTAGCTCAAGCTCCTTGAGGTTTTTCTGTATCCGCCACTGACCCAGAATTGGCGTCGCTTCCCTCTGATGCGTCCGCCTGCGTTGCATGCCGTAATCATGTGAACAGTCTTCAGGCGTTGACAGAAACAAAACAACGAGATATGCACTTCTCACGTGATCTTCAAATGGGCGTGGTACTCTCCTCGACAATTACTTTTCCTTTTTGTACCTTCATAATTAAACAAATACATTAAAAGGCCACTGACTTCAGGAGCAAATTTAGACATCTACTTTGTGAGACGTCGCTCTGTGCCAGCTCGCCCTCTCACATTTTAAATCATATTTTACTACTGATTTGCGCACGTTTTGTCTATCACCTTCACTATCTCATTCGCCTGAGACGATATTTACTTTCCTTGAACGAAGTGTTTTCACACTAAACCACATGAGTGGTTATGGACCGCAGTGCACTTTCATTTCTACTGTTTTCTGATACAGGGGATTCCTGTCGTTCCTCGAGTTTACGAGACATTCTGTATCTTGTTGCTTTCTATACAGAGGAACCTCCGACTTGGCGGAAGAAAAAGCCTTTCCCATGAGGCAAGCTTGCTAACGGCGATTCGAAACTGAGTTCTCTGTTCCTTTGGGTGCAAACACGAACACGGACTGGCCAACGCAATCCGGGACTCCGGCAGGACAATAGGGTTCGGCTGGACGCGCGGCTACAACATCCAGTTCATGCAATACAAACCGTAAAGCTTCTGAGTGTGGAGAGGTGGAAACCTCTTAAATTCCTAACCTTCCACATGCGGTCTGGGCGACCGCTTGTTGAATCTTCGGTGCAAATCACCGCGCCTGAGAAAATTTCCACTTCGATTTGTAAACCTCCATAGTGTTTGTAACATGTTGTGTGTGTGTGTGTAGTTACCTAATGTTGTTTCCACACTGGAATTCTCACACCAACAAAGTGTTGAGACGACCCTACCATTGAGAACCTACACCTACAGATTTCCATAAATCGAAATAGCTTGTCGTGGTTTTTACTTCGCTTCAATTTAGCAGAACGAACCAATGAATGTTATGAGAATGCTACTAGAGTGAATCACTACGAGGTTGCCGTAAACTATTTATTCTCCAAAACATATGTAGAGTGCCAAAATTAAGAAAATATGAAGTTTATAATGTCGGATTCTACCCCACGTATAATATCGAGACTGGAAGAACACACGTTTAATTTCCTTTAGACTAGAACTACTGACGGCCTTGGGAGAGCCAGTCATGTGAAAATTACCCAACTATCAGTTTAATAAGTCAGAGCTGCAAAATACTAACCCGAATTCTTAACAGACCAATGGAAAAACTGGTAGAAAAAGACCTCGGGGAAGATCAGTCTGGATTTCGTAGAAATGTTGGAACATGTGAGGCAATACTGACCTTGCGATTTAACTTAGATGAAAGATTAAGGGAAGGCAAACCTACGTGTCTAGCATTTGTAGACTTAGAGAAAGCTTTTGACAATGTTTAGTGGAATACTCTCTTTCAAATTCTATAGGTGGCAGGGGTAAAATACAGGGAGCGAAAGGCTACTTACATTTTGTACAGAAAGCAGATGGCAGTTATAAGAGTTGAGGGACATGAAAGGGAAGCAGTCATAGGGAAGGGAGTGAGACAGTGTTGTAGCCTCTCCCCGATGTTATTCAATCTGTATATTGAGCAAGCAGTGAAGGAAACAAAAGAAATATTCGGAATAGGTATTAAAATCCATGGAGAAGAAATGAAAACATTGAGGTTCGCCGATGACATTGTAATTCTGACAGATACTGCAAAGAACTTGGAGGAGCAGTTGAACGGAATGGACAGTGTCTTGAAAGGACGATAAAAGATGAACATCAACATAAGCAAGACGAGGATAATGGAATGTAGTCGAATTAAGTGTGATGACGCTGAGGGAATTAGATTACGAAATCAGACACTTCAAGTAGTAAAGGAGTTTTGCTATTTGGGGAACAAAATAACTGATGATGCTCGAAGTAGAGAGGATATAAAATGCAGACTGGCAATGGCAAGGAAAGCGTTTCTGAAGAAGAGAAATTTGTTAACATCGAGTATAGATTTAAATGTCAGGAAGTCGTTTCTGAAAGTATTTGTATGAAGTGTAGTAATGTGTGGAAGTAAAACATGGGCAATAAATAGTTTGGACAAGAAGAGAATAGAAGGTTTTGAAGGGTGGTGCTACAGAAGAATGCTGAAGATTAGATGGGTAGATCACGTTACTAATAGGAGGTATTGAATATAATTGGGGAGAAGAGCAGTTTGTGGTACAACTTGACTAGAAGAAGGGATCGGTTGGTAGTATAACAACTACCGTCTGTCACTGCTCTACCATAACCTTAAACCAGGTTGTGAAATAAAACAATATTATTTAAAGCAATTATGGTATAACGCAACAAGCAGTGTTACCCTCTGGGAGGAATTTTGTTGTGTTGACCGTGTTGTACCTAACGGAGGTGGCTTATCGGAAATGAAAGTCAGAATTACGGAAATATTTGAACAGTAACAAACCAAATTTTGCCTCTCTGCGCTGTTTAGCAGTTAAAGAAAACGGTCGGCAGCATAACTAGGCCAGAGAATGATTAACATTCTCGTTCAAGAAAATAGTTATTAGTAACTTGAATGGATAAACACAACCTATACTTTGTCACACGAGAGTGCAGTGAACTCTTGACACATACATATGTGTACGGTAAAATTGAAACTAACAGTTAAAGCAGCACAAACTATTTGCAAAATTATAACAGATACTGAAACACACTATTACTTTCAGGGCTTACACAAACTGAATGGTCTTTAGAACGTTATTATTACTATTAACTGCAGAATCATTAATTGGATATAGGTTAAGTCTCTCTCAGTTAAATACGTTACTATTTAAAATGAAAGTTAATTTGAATCCACTTAAAGGTTGCTCCTCACTATTATTTGACTAAAGAAATTAAGGTTTTCTTAATTAGTGGTGTTTCCGTTACTTGTTACCGAGCATTAACCCAATAGACAAACTGTGGATCCTATTATATTATTAATAAAGACTTCTAATACACAGGAGAGACAAACACTTAGCAAAATTGAGTATATAACGTTCCACACTGCAGTTTTACGCTTTTACTACATTGAGACACAAAATTAACATATATGTAAGATACTGACTCACCTTCAGCGATTTACAACAGGCAGTAATGTGAACATTTACTACGGAAAACTTTATAAGCCTCAGTCTTCAGAACTCTTAATTTGAAGTTGGCAACAATACATTAATAAGCAGTTTTGTTAGGAAAATTACCTTCATTAACTTTCTTTTTTTGTTCAAGAGGCATTAATTAGCAAAAACACTGGTCTTTAATGTTCTTTCGGTAGGGACACTCGGAAATCACTTTAGTTCAAACGGAGAGAAACCTGAGAGGTGTTATGATAAGGAGAAAAATCAAGGTAGGTACATAAACTCAGTTATAAATTATCTTATATTTGAGCACACTAACACATCCATTTAGCTGATCCTTCACTGTACATTGCTATAGTGCTCCATTACAGTGATTGCGCAATGTGGTGGCGATTTCATGTCGGTAGGTGGAATTACAGGTAGAATTGCTGGACTCAGTCATTTCTTGGTGGCGATGATAGATACAAATTCCAGAATAGTTCCAGCTATTTATCCATACATCCGAGGCATTGGAAAGTGGCAAAAAAAACCTCTCTCGGAACCAGCACAGTATGCAACATTTACATGGCAGTGCACAGTTTGGTAGTTCGTCCCTGACTCGTAGCTCGTCCACGACTGGTGGCTCGCCCCCGACTGACTCTTGTTCCACCTTTTTTGTATAGGCCAGCCACAATTTGCGCGCTCTACACAGTTCCGTCCCCGAGGGGAACCACAACAACTTTTACATACACAATAGCAAAGAATCCTAAGTGAGGATCAGCAGTTTACATAACAGTAAAGAAATACATTAAACAAAACAGAGCTTTAGCACATTTGACATTTCTACAAAAAAATTATTCAGACAGAATTACAATTATATACAATAAGTTTTGTTCCCTCTAAATGGGACAAAGAATTTAAATGACAGATACACTACTTTGCCTAGAACCAAACCATGACATCGAAGTTCTTACAAAGAAATAAGTATACAATTTTATGTTATCGATTAAAACAAACACATTTACAGAAGCTCAGTGATGTAACATTAAATGAAACAAAAACCAAAATAAATCATTGGAGTATTAGAGCTATGGTGTTACTTGTTCTGACGCATGAGGGGATCACCAATTTAGTATTGGAGGGCAGCGTGAAGGGTAAAATTCGTAGAGGGAGACTTGTTCTGAGGCATCAGGGGATAACCAATTTAGTATTGGAGGGCAGCGTGGAGGGTACAATTCGTAGAGGGAGACCAAGAGATGAATACACTAAGCACATTCAGAAGGAACAGGTTGCAGTAGATACTGGGAGATGAAGAAGCTTGCACAGGATAGAGTAGCATGGAGAGCTGCATCAAACCAGTCTCAGGACTGAAGACCACAACAACAACAACGTGGCGTCCCCCGCCTACCCCACCCCTTCTATTGGACGACCGACGGACACGAAGTTGGTTGATGGTGTTTAATGAAGTCTTTAGCACGATCCCAGGTGGGAGCTGTCTTCGATTGATCCAGACAACGATGTGTTCTCGATTGATTCCTGGAGGGGTGTTCTTGCTCACGTCATACCCTGCTGCCTGTGGGAAATGTCGTCTCTACGTTTGCGCTCAGGCGATGGGTCCCACGGGTTGCTACAAAAACGTTAGCTCCCACTACACGGGTCATAGATGTGCTGGCCAATCGCCTTAAGCTCAAATTGCTTTCATAGGACTTACTAGATGGTGTCTGCTGTGGCTACTCGCTGCAGACATCGTAGCACCTACTACATCGGCATCCCACTTCATGTCAAACCAACACAGGTTGCCTGCATCACAGGGCATATATTCACCAGAAAAACATACCTCGTCTGTTTTGCCAAAACAAATATTTAATGGCGGCCACAACACAACACACCACCCAGGTCTCCACCAACGGCCGCCATGGAGCGCTACCCGTTCGCCGAGCCTGCAGAACAGCTTCACCAGAGGTCGCAGGCACGTGATCGTTAATAGTTTAGGCAGATACATCTACCAAACGTGCTTTATAGGGTGGCGCACTGAAGGCAAAAGGCAATTCGACGCACCGCTTGGAAGTCTACAGAGCTGCCACACCGACAGCCACGACGAGACGCCTCTTCTAGCTGGCCGATCTCTTGCTGATGGACTTCGTATAATCGACGTGCTCCTGGTCATTTTAGAATCCCGTGAAGAGTCGAGTCTTTTCTATTATTATTTGTTATCATATACTGGTGACAATCCGCAACTGCGATCGAGTCTGTTGTTCTATTGGAGGTTATATTATTGTTTCGTTTTGGTGAGTCCAATAAATTGTTTTCGGACTTGTGTCTTTAATTACCCCTCATACACCCATATGACTCCACCGATCAAAAACGCGTCACTGTATGTCGACGGGAAGCTTGCCCTCGTGCATCCCATGAAAACATTACTCAGAGGTGTAATGGTTCTTTATTTGCGAAACCATTACCACCCGCCAATCCTATTTTTCGATACTGTAGATTAATGAATATTTTTCTACCTAATGTCTCAGATTTTTCACTCTATTCAAATTTGTTTTCATTTTTATATGTATATACGTCGATCTTTTGAGACATTGAAATCGATATAATATCTAGTGTGAATATCTTTGTACTTATTGTTATCTTTGATGCTGGTTTGTGACTTTTGGAGCGGAAACGTACAGGTTAGACAAATTTTTGTGTTTAATATGAACAGTCTTGACTTTGTGTTGGAAATGAAAAGATGAGTCTGAGTTGTGGACAATGAGAAAAGTTGTGAGTTTTATTAAGAATGGTAACGGCTGCGAAATTATATGATGAAGTAATGTTTTAAACATGCGAAAGTATAATAAGTTTATTAATGTGAATTTTTGTGAAACGTGAGTGTCAAAAATCATTTTCAAGTGACTTGTTTAAAAAAGTATGAAGCACATTGCAATGAAAAACATAAATCATCAAATTAATTCTTAAAGATTGTCTTCGTAAGTTCTTTAAATTGGCGTAATTAACATCCGAGTACCTTTAGCAGCACCAACAGCGATAGTGGTGCTACCTAGACAACATTTTTAATTACGAGCCAAAGCCAGAGCAAGATCGTCGTTGGATTGCTAATAAAAATAAGTGATAATATTATCCCTGTTTTTTAAGTGACCTTAATCAACTGATGTAGCAATACCTGCCACATTAAAGACCTTTTAGTTGCGCAATAAAAAGATCATACTTTGAGTTCGCGACGTGATAATTTTTGAACTAATTAACCGTTCGTGGAGGTATGTTAAAGAGAGAGCTAGCACCATCGTTTGTGACCCTACACATTCATTCACCCTTAAGGATGCTCTTTCTCCTTCTTTTGCCTCTGACGCTCTTTCTTCAGGTACGCTATTCAAAGAATTTTTCCGCCCTAGCAGAAAGCTACCTCCCCCCGCTCTGTCTACACTACAGCGGTTCTGGCGAGATTTTGTACTGCCACGGCCATTCTCTGCGCTCTCTCAGGGCAGTAATTTCTGCCCCTGCAGAACTCAAAGTCCTTTCACAGCCACTCTGTAGCCGATAGTAGTTTTTGAGGAATGCGTGGCCTACTTTGCGTTTTCTGTCACTGGCCTGACCTAATCAACTGCCAGACACGAACTACCACAGAAATTGTCAGCACATGGTACTAGCCAATATCAGTCAATGAAATGATTAAACATCTGCTTGTTATCATAAATCGTTTTCTGTGAGGCGGAGAACAGATTAACAATACCAAAATTCATAGATCTCCATAATATCTACCGTGCCATGAGGACGTGTTCTCAGATGGGAGACAGTGGTCTCGATTTCAGTCCCCTAATTGATGTGAGAGCTAGGCCATTTCGGTGACAGGCTGAAAAAGACATTGAGGTTTGATGGGAAGGGAGGGTTTTTTTCTGAGGGGAGAGTCGTGAGAGTTTGCCCTGAGCACTGCTCTCAGCGATGCCTCGACACTGATAAGCAGATTTGGACTTCGGCCTTATACCGGAATTTGATTTAACAGTTCACAGGACCTAGATAAATTTCTTGTGATCAGCAGCCAGAGCCACTATAGCTTGCTTACCCCACCTGGCAGTAGGGCTCGAGCAGTAAATCATATGACGACATCACACAGATTCATTGTAGACACGGTAAGCCCACATTGCAATCAGATTGACGGACGACAGGAATTTCAGTTCTTTGAGCTGTTTTCTCTATACAGTGCTTATGGATAGCCATGGAGATTCAGAGCAGGGTGGAGGTGTTTTGAACCACTCTTGGATGATATTGTTAATTATCTATTGCATCACGAAATTTATGATGTGTTCATTTGGACTGCGAGAAATACACACTGAATTTAAAGGATATAAAAACAGTTGTCGGGAAAATATTGCAGAGTGATGAATAGGTTTGATGTAGAAAAAGAGAATAACGATATTTTCAACTATCATGATTTACTTCTCACGGTTCAGAAAGTACCAAATGTATCTTAACGATGTTCAGAACTTCTATCATATTTATATAATAAATGACAATTTTCTATTACATATTGTAATATTTATGCATATACCATCGGACAACAGTTCAGATGTTACAGAGAGAGCTTTAGTGGTTCATACATTTGTAATCGCAGAGAGGCCTTACAGAAAAGTTGTTGCTATATCAAACAGACACAGCACATTTCTAGCCTTCAGATTCACATAAAGTTTAGCTGACAAGACATATGATACTTTATGGATAGCAGCCATTAAAAATCCTTGAAGTTCAATGTAGTTGGACCCCTTGCAATAATCAATATGTCTTTGTACCGACATAGAGTGTATAAAATAATCTTCCTCTTGAAATTTCTTGCATGATTGTAAATCATTGTATCAAATGGTACAGTTCAAACAACAGATGTTTATCTATAGGATGGACCATCTACCAAACGAGGAGCTGTCATCTTGGCTTTTGAAGTATATGACTTCGATGACATTCATCCACTACAGGTACCCATATTTTGGATAGGTTTTTGTGTATCTTGAAGGCGACTACGATCACGGGCTGCCTGCTATCTTGAACCAATATGTGCAGCATAACAGGCCAAATCACAAGCAATTCATATGTAAAATGTCTCATATTTTCCTTGTTCTGCATAGTGTGCTTTCTGGCTTTCCTTATTAGACAAAAAAATGTGTATTCACGATTTAAGGCTCCTTACAAAATCAAAGAAGATACTTTCTCCTGTGGTAGACAGTGCATCCTAAGGATATCCACTTGTTGTTTGAACTAAGCCATTCGATACAATGTTTCATAATCATGTAAAATTAGAATTATATACATCCGACCTGTGAACCATAAACAAGGTGTGTGTGGCAGGGAGGGGGGAAAGACCCGAGCACAGACCACGTAATCGAGCAACTGTGTTTGGGCACAGAGCTAAAGTACACGATCTAGCTAAACCATTATACCACCACATCTGACATTGCATTTGGGTGTAGCACTATAATCTACCATCCAGCTAAAGCACTGTAGCAGCCCATGTCAAACAACATTCAGCTATAGTGCTGTACTCTACAACACTGCTAAGACGCCGTACCACCGCAACCAAAATCTTGTCCCGGTACAGAGCTATAGTCTACCAGGATAGTGCTTTTACCACTATGTTCAGGTGTTCTCTACCCTGCCTGGCTATTGCACTTTACCATTGCACCTGAAACAGCGTTCAGGTACAGCATTATACTTCACCGACTGTCCAAGGTGCTGTACAACCATCTGGATCAATGTTTGAATATAACGCTATAGTTTACCATCTGCTTAATGCGCTGTAACCCCTGTATGTAAGTTACTGTGTGTTGAAACAAAAACATATTAATTACTGCAAAGGGTACAACTAATATTTAACTGTAATGGCTGCTATCTCTAAGGCATAATGTATATTTGTTATGTGAACAGTATGTGGCTGTGAAGGCTATAGATTTGCTAAGTCTATCTGGTACAGCAACAACTGAGCTGTAGGAAATACAAAGCTCTGTCTCTAACATCTTAAGTCTCTTTGCTTATGATGGAATAAAACATTTTACAATTTGTAGTACTCTCTCTTTTTCTCTCTCTCTCTCTCTCTATCTCTCTCTCTCTCTCTCTCTCTCTCTCTCTCTCTCTCACACACACACACACACACACACACACACACACACACAAATACATGTATCACTGGAAACCGACATGAGTAGCAAGATGCTGGGACAAAATAGAAATATCAAACGTAGCTTTCGCAGACGACCTGGCCATAGTATGAGACAGCGAAGCAACAGCAACCAAACATATAGAGGTACTAAAAGAATGTGCGAGAAAAGTCTTTCGAGGAGTCTGAATTTTTCTGCTCAAAATTAAACATAAAAGACTAAATTAGCAAATATGCAGCAACCAGTGACAAAATTATGTTTTATTAATTCGCTTTTGCAACTCGATTTCAATTGATTAACAACCATCATCGCTGCTATCAACCAATATGTGCCCTGAGTAGTAATACTGGCTTAAGAAGTAGTCGTTTGATCATGGTTGTCGCATTCTGGGAGATTCCCGCGAGCAATAAAGTGTGTGCATTGAAGAACGCTAAAACTGAAGGCGTCTTCCTGTGTGGTGTTTAACTTAATTTAATTCATTCCTTCATTAATGAAGTGTACCAGCGGTATCTCCTGCCTTGTGTCCGTCGACTTTCCGGTTACCTGCCCTGGTCGTTTACATACTTTTCGGCAGTGTATTTTCCTCGTCATGTTGGTGAAATATACGGAATGTAGTTCGACAGCTGAGTTGTTGGTAGCTTTGGGCGTTTATTCTGACCTGCCTATATTGGGTACCAGTATCCAGAATGTTGTGCTATTGACATCTGGTTGTCGTTTTGCTGGTCATGTGGAGTAAAACTGATCTTGTTGGTTGGTTCGTCAGCTAGCTTTCGGTTGGGTTGCCTTCCAGTTAAGAGGTTGTCGGTCTGGCTGCCTGTCTGACCTTAACGTGCGTTAGTGTTACTTCCCAGGCCGACCCTCGGAACTTTCTGAGTGCTGCTCCTTGTGTTTTACATAGTGATTTCCTTTTTAGTCTTGAGTACTCTTTGGTACCTTCTGCTGGGTTTTAGCTTATTAAAATTGCAAGTCTTTCTTCTTAGGCCTTAAGCCGTAAAAAAGAAGAAATTATTTCTTGTTTGGTATGTGGCCTTCAGCCAAGTTTCAGCCTCTCAAAATTAAAATTGAAAATTCCTTGTGTCTAGGGCTTAAGCCATAAATTGTTTCAAGTTCGTGTATGGACTTTAGCCAAGTTTTCAGCCTTTTCAAATCAGTAGTTGAAAAATTTTGACTAGGCCATAAGCTGTAAGAAATATATTCTAGTTTGTATGTGGCCTTCAGCCGAGTTTTCTAGCTTAAATTAAAAATTGGAAATTTCTTTACCTGGGCTTTAAGCTGTGAGGTTTTTTGGGTTTCGTATGTGGCCGTCAGCCGAGTCTTATGTGAAGTACCTTAGGATAAAGCCTTTTGACTATTTTAATTGAAATTTAGAAGCTCTTTCCTTTAAGCCTTAAGCCGTAAAATTGTTTTATGCATGGTGTGTGGCCTTCAGCTGAGTTTTAATCTCTCTTAAATTGAAAATTCAAAATCCTTGTCTTGCCCTTAAGTAATAATATTGTTATTCTTTAGTATGAGACCTTCAGCCGAGTTTTACACGAAATATTTTAAGATAAGGCCTTTGGCTCTTTCAAATTGAAAGCTTTTCTTTCTAGGCCTTAAGCCGTTAAATTGTTTTGTTGATACGCGGCCTTCAACCGAGTTTTCAGCCTGTTTAGATTAAACATTGAAAATCTTTGTCTCCGCCTTAAGCCGTAACACTGTTCTTGATTATTGTGTGACCTTCAGCAAAGTTCTATGAGAAAAATTTAAAAATTTAACAAAGGTTTTTAGCCTATTTATGTTGAACATAATTTTTTTTAATGAAGTGAAACCTCTAGAAGACTCTTGTACCTCAATTCCTCCCTTTGGCCTTGTGCCTTGGATTTTCGATGTGGCCTTCAGCCGATCTAAATAAAATCAAAGGAGGTCTTTCGTTCAAACCTTGACTGTGTTTGATTCTTGCTTGTGTGACTGTGTGTTTTAAGAAATAAAGTTTATATGTTGAGTGCAACTGACAGTAACTTATTTTGGCCCCTCTCCACAAATATAACCTCATCCGCTCTGCCCAGCTAGCCAAGGGATTTCAGTACCAGGCGCTTCATCAGTTAGATTGTCTGCATGATGTATTAGTGATACCAGTGATGGATATATTGGAAACTCGAAGTCTGGGAACAGTTCTCCACGCTGCTTGAGTGTTCTTGACTTCCTCTCGGAAGTCCTGGGAGTTGCATCAGGGAGTATTTCCACATGCAGATTTGACTTTCGCTGCTGCTGCTGCTGCTCGGATGCATCAAGCACTACATCGTCTGCATCACTGAGCCGTTTAACTGATGGAGAAATAAAAGAAAACAGTAAAAACGCATAAATACACATATACACATTGGAAGAATGATAGACACTGAGAGAGATAAGTGATTTAATGCTTATAATAGTGTGTGTGGGCCAGTTTCTTCTGCCTGGAGGTGGCACATCTCTGATGATGCTTCGTGATGATAATGACCAACCTTTCACCATGAAGTATACAGCAGATGTAGTGGGTTCGCTTGATGGTTAGTAGGCCTGCACTGAGGGTGAGTGGCAGATGTGTAGACCACTGCAGCGCCATGGGAAATGGGTGGCAGCTATTTTGGACTGAATTCATATCCCTACATCAGACGTCTTGGATTCTTACATCATCAAAGACATCATGGACTCTAAGCTTAGGATCATGCAGATTAATAACTGCAGGGTGACGTTGTCTAAATACTGTTACCCTGCTCAGTGCTTTACTGTGCTGGAATGTCAGGTGAGAATAAGATCTTAGAAATTCAAAGCAGAGTCTTCTTTCTTCATGGGTGGTAATCCTGCATGCAGCATGTGAGTAATGGATAGAAATCTGCTGGACATTTTAGATGTCCTACGTGCAACACAAAACAGTTATAACTGATGTAAGGTATCTCTCAAAAACGCTGTGCGATCCCTGACATTAAATAATACTCTTTTTATAGGAAGCATTGCTGGAGTTTAACATTCCGCCTGCATCAAAATAAGATTTCCTTTAGACCAAGGCAAGTGGTAAGCCATCTTTCAAGTCTCCCTAACACAACAAACGAAATGATGCATTTTTACATTGTTACAACTAGAAATATTTATACGTGATGCAGTCTGTATAATAAAAGGTAAAAAAATTATGTTAAGATTAAGTAGAATAATCTCAGTTTAAAAAAAAAAAATACTTTATGTTTTTACGTAAGCTCTGTACTTGTAGTATATAAGTCATAACATAGAAGAATTTTGTCTCTTGCTTTCCTTCATTTTGTGTCCACTGCTCTTTTTGTCTCCTGTGATTACTTTTAAATACCTATATATAAAAGGCAGTTTCATTTATTCTTTCATGAAAACCGTACATCCATATATGTCACCGGGATGCTCATTTTTCATGCTCATAACGCTAACAAGCCGTATTTTAGTATATGAAATAGGAGAATAAAATCAATAGAACTTCCAAAGTGAAAGTTAATTAGACTTCTGATGTAATAAAAGGTGATAAAGTTTTGTAAACATAAAATATCAGTGATAGTGTGGGAATGTTTTTAATTAAGGTGTGAGGAAGCATAAACGTAACACTATTCGATCAGAGACCTCTATTGTCACAGCCAGTACAACAAGAATGTGTGCGGTCTCTGGTATGGGTCACGGAGAATTTAAACGTTATTTGTGAACTTTAATTCATTTGAATATTGTTTGTGTTAACTAAATGCTGATGATCTTCCATAAGAAAGTGACAAAGAAATTACGAATAAGTACAGATAAACATACGCCCCCTTTTTTATTTTTGCGGGGTTGCGCCATACGTGGCACTATACTGCGGTAAAAAAAAGTTTATGCAACGAGCTAGGCCACTTTTCAACAGCAAGGAATAAATTACAAAGACTAAAAGGCAACACCATAATATCTCCAGGAAAAATCGGCGTTAGTTAAAAGAATTATATTATAGCTCATCAAAAGAGTGGGTTGGTCGCTATGACACAGTTGGCTAAGAATCCTATAGTTAGTTGGGAAATTACTGTAATCCGAATTCGTCATGGAGCCTACTGTTTCAGTGTATTCCATGTAGTTGTACAACTGCTAGTATGCTATAGTAACAACTGAGCCAAAGCGACCCACACGTCAGTTTGGACTATGAGAGTATATTTTCCTGTACAAATATCCTTAGAAATCATCAAAAATGAGAGTGTGATCAACGTTGTCTGATACGTGTTGTGTGTGGTGTTAAGGACTTCCATGCCGTCTTGCTCGCGTATATACTTCATGGGTAGTAAGCTTGCATACGACCACACTGTGAAGAATATATTGTCTCACTGTTAGTTAGTTCCCTTTTCTTCTCTACTTGTGTATGGAGCAAGGCGACAAGGATTATTTGACTGTTTAAGCGCTCAACTGTGATGAACTCTGTGGGAGTCAGCGATATGGATCGCTATGGAGAGATTTACGGCGGACATACCTTAACAGATCTTCGATTATGTTGTTGTATGAACTATTATAGTGTTTTTTTTCTGTACGGTGGCAATATTACAGAACTTGGATTCTGACGTCGTAGAGCGCCTCCTAGTACATCAAGCCTGGGCCAGTATATCAGACTTCTACACTGTTATAAATAGCCCGACTGGATTGTGATGTCATAAAGCCAGTGCCAGTATTCCAAGACTTGGATTCTCGCTACTGGTCGATCCGTTTTGTTATTCCACCTTAGCATGTGGAGATCGAACAGGTGCCTCTGCCAAGTAACTTTAAGCATTCACTTGTGGTGAACCCATACGAATTGTACTCTCCAATATGAATAACTACGGAAAGACTCTATCAATGGTGGTCACATGTAAATGCTTTTCGATTGTGTTGTCTGCTACTGGTTGTAAGACAAAGTTAACATACCTGACTTCCAGTCTGTGTTCAGTACATGATGTGCTGTGGTCTGTTTACTGTTTTTCATGCTGAAATGTTGTGGATAAAAAGGGAATAGACTATTACTCTCGTAAGAAGTCGCTATCTCGTTAGATACGTTTAGCACAGCTGACGATCATATTACAGGGGATAATGTGAACAAACCATAATTTCTGAACTGTAATCGGATGTGAATTACATAAACAATTACCACTGACAGCTTCAGGAACTTTTAAATTCGTAGCGTCAGACAGAATCAGCGTTGTCTTTGGTTTCGAAAGTAATGGTCTCATTCTCTTAAAGTTTACGTCCGTACTGTGTGGAACTTGCTATGTGGATGTGTGTTCAATGATGTTGGATGGTGTTAAATAATCATCAACATTTTCGTATTGTGTGTGTTCTGCACTTCCATCTTGTGTGCATACGTCTGTTTCCCCTAAAAGACGAAGAAATCGTCTATCCATTTCAAAAATTGCACCGCTCGTCAAAAATGTTTATGGAACGTTCAGCTTCCAAGTTGTGGCTTCGAGTCTCCAACAGAAATGCGAATACCTTCACGTGATAATTCTGTGGTTAGTTGTACAAAATGTCACAGCTACACCTCTTCTCCATGTTTGGAGTTGTAGCCGTACTGTACGAGTAAAACGAACTATGAGGTACATCATAGAGCTCCTTCATACAACCAAAGATCTTTATCACTTGTGTTAGTCGGCTGTTTAGCTTTGGAGATTGTCTTACGCTCTTACTGGAGATTGAATAACAACACGTATCCCTTCACTTTCAACGTATCAAGAGCTTGATTAGTCTATATGTAACACGGAATTGCGACACCGAAAAGAGGTGGAATAATGCAGGAAAATTCTGAGTTCAATTCCGAAATGCTACAACGCGAGTAAAATATGGAATTTTTACGTGAGAATTGTGAATGAGTCTATGATTTCCTAGCAAATACCATGCTGTTTTCAAAGGTGAGGGGCTCACTCTGTTCGTTCACTACCGTAGTTAGCGTAACTTCCGCTACGTTATTTGTTCATTCTACTATATAATTCCCATGAAAATTCAGTGACTTTATTTCAGACTTATGTAGAAACGGTACCTCTTAGAGCGTGGTATTTTGTCGCCTGCCTGGAAACCTGGCGGGACGTCTGATATCATTACACTCTGCAAGCCCTTAACGTTGCACATGGAGTGTATCATAAACCCCCGCCGCGCGGAATAGCCGAACGGTCAGGGGCGCCTTGCAAAGTTCGCGCAACTTCCCCGTCGGCGGTTTGACTCCTTACTCGGGCTGGGATGTGTTGCCCTTAGTGTAACTTAGTTTAACTTAGATTTAGTAGTGTGTAAGTGTAGTGATCGATCTCAGCAATTTGGTCCCATAGGAACTTATCTCCACCACAATAAACCCATTGTGACTGGCAGTAAAACAAGGAGCCGGGTGTACTAGCCGCTAGATCTCCGCAGTGTACTGTGTAACATTACGCTTATGCAGACAAGCTAATCGACCGCCTAGAATTAGTTAGTACAAGGTGAGGTGAATTTGTCTACGGAGCTGCTGAGCCCCAGGGCCTCCATGACCGCTGCAGGCGAGCCAAGTGCGTTAGCCAACGACCGGAAGCTGTTACTCCCATGTCCCTTGTACAAGAGATGCTCAAAGATATCGCGAAATGTCAAGTCATCTTAAAGAAGGCTAAGTCACAGCTCTTTGGGGTTCAACAATAATTCGCAATATGAGCGCAAATCTGGATATATCTGCGATATCTGAAAAATGAGGCTCCTCCAAAGACGATACTATCTTTAAAGTTGCGGAACTTAATATTTCACGGTGAATAAGGAATTACACAATGAACCTCTCAATCAACAACCTTTAATTTCTTCATGTGATTTCAACAAACTATATCTCCGGTGGTGGAATTGCATTGTCGCTATCACCTCTGAAAGCTGCATATCTGTACCTACACTGAAGAACCAAAGAAACTGGTACACCTGCCTAATATCGTAAAGGGACCAGCGAATAGGCAGAGGTGCCGCAACACGACATAGCATGGACTCGATCAATGTCTGCAGTAGTGCTGGAGGGAACTGGCACGATGAATCCGACAAGGCTGTCCATAAATCAGTCAGAGTAAGAGGGGGTGGAGATTTCTGAACAGCACGTAGCATGACATCCCAGATGTGCTCAATAATGCCCAATTTTGGGGAGTTTGGTGGCCAGCGGAAATGTTTAAGACCAGAAGAGTGTTCCCGGAGCCATTGTGTAATAATTATGGACGTCTGGAGTATCGCATTGTCCTGCTGGAATTGCCCCAGTCCTTCGGAATGCACAATGGACCTGTTTGGATGCAGGTGATCAGACAGGAAGCTTACGTACGTGTCACCTGTCAGAGTCGTATCTAGACGCACCAGGGGTCCGATATCACTCCAACTACACACGCCCACACCATTACTGACCATCAGCTTGAACAGATGCCTGCTGTCCTGCAGGGCACATGGATTGATGCGGTTTTCTCCATACCCGTATACGTCCATCCGCTCGATGCAATCTGAAACGTGACCAGGCAACATTTCTCCAGTCATCAGCAGTCCAGTGCCCCCTTTGACGGGCCCGGGCGAGACGTAAAGCTTTGTGTGTCGCGCAGTCATCATGGGCGCACGAGTGTGCCTTCGGCTCCGAAAACCCATGTCGATTATGTTTCTTTGAATATTTCGCACGCTGACAGTTGTTGAAAACACAGCACTGAAATCTGCAGCAATTTGTGTTGAACGATTCCCTTCAGACGTCGTTGGTCCCGTTTTGTCAGAATCTTTTTCAGCTGTAGTGATGACGGAAATTTTATGTTTTACCAGATTCCAGAAATTCACGGTACACTCGTGAAATGGTCGTACGGGAACATGTCCTCTTCATCGCTACCTCGGAAGTGCTGTGTCTCAACGCTCGTGCGCTGACTATAACACCACGTTCAAAGTCACTTACATCTTGAGAACTTGCCATTGTCGCAGCAATAGCCAATCTAGCAACTGTGCCAAACACTTATTGTCTTACGTAGGCGCTGCCGACCGCCGCGCCATATTCTGCCCATTTACATATCTGTGTATTTGAATACGCGTGTCTATACCAGTTCCTTTGGTCTTCAGTGTATTTTATTTGTTGATTTATTACTCTTTTATATCCTTTTATTACACAAATGTTTGTCCGAACATCGCATCTCCACAATTAGACAACAAACGAATACAGCACAAATACCTCACATTTGTCATACTTCTGTATTTATTTACGAAACATTTTACTACTTTGCCAGTGGCTTTATTTAAATGTTCACTCGAAGTGCTGTTAATAAACTTTGCTAATTTGAAAGTGATCAGTTGCATGTGTTAACGGACACAGCAATTGAACAGAGAGCCAGAAGTTGCTCCCGTCAAGCAGGCATAAATAATTTTTTAACGAATTTTAACGACAATCTGTCGTTATTTAACGTAAGCGCGCTTGCCGAACAGAGCCACTGATGAGTCTCGCTCATTTTCCCAATTCCCACGCCACTACAATCTCCCCAATGAAAAAAGTTACTACATCCATCACACCAGACCCCGGAGCTAACGATTCTACGGCACGTCAGGCACTTTACACTCATGGTGCAAATCGATTTTAGTGACAGAAATACAATTAAGTTACCGGAAAACAATGAAAATACGTGTACAAAAAATTAGGCCTACTCGCGACAATGTAAACAATGGTTCAGAAGTTTCTTACTGGAAATTACTTAAGAGATGACGATACTCTACAGATATAAAGGGGCAGCAAACGTATTTGGCACACTAAACTATCAGCAAATGCACTTAAAATTGCGGTATGAAGTTTAATCTGAAAGCTCAAAAGTTCGGCCTGGCCGCGATGTGTAAACAAAACGAACTTTGCTTGACTACTGTGAAAATACGCGAGTAAGACAAAAACTTTTAATGGTACGCATGAAGAGCACTATAATTAACGTAATAAATTAGTTTAAAGTGTTAGAAACAGTTTATTACTACTAAAATTACTTATCTTGTGCGGGAGCTGTTAGTCAAACGTCCGTAGTGGCGACACACGTATACTACCGGACCGCGGCCGATTTAAAGGCTACCACCTAGCAAGTGTGGTGTCTGTCGGTGACTCCACATATATCATTCTCAAATGCCGATGCTAGATGGCTTCTTCGTATAAGTTAGGGTGTTTGTTGGATGTATGCATCTCCGGCGGTATTCCGCAAGGTTACCGCCCTTCGATTGTGCAATTTCCGCACTAATCGAAACGCTAGGTTTTCAGGTGCCAGCCAGCCAGCCAGCCAGCCGAGCAGCAGCGGTCCAGCCGTGCAGTAGCAGTGCAGCAGTGCAGCAGCAGCAGCAGTGGAGGTCCGAGGCAGCAGCAGCGGTCCAGCCGGAAGCAGACAGCCAGCCAGCCCTCCAGCAGCGGCGGTCCAGCCAGCCAGCCAGCCAGCCAGCCAGCCAGCCCTCCAGCAGCAGCAGCGGCCCCGGTCCTGGCCCTGACCCCGTCTGCAACTGCAGCAGCAGCTGCGGTGGCATTCCTGCCAGCTGTCGTCGACGTCAGCGTCAGCGCCAGCGCCAGCAGCTTGGGACTCTGGTCCTCATCCGTCTTCATTTTCTTCCGTCTACGTCTTCGTCTCCATCTGTTCCCAGTTTCTTTTTTTCGTCCGGTGCATTTTGTTTATCCTTGTCATCATGTCAGCCCCTACCACCACTACGACCACTACCACCACAGCCATAGTTTACACTTCCCCCTCTGCCGCCACCACCATCATTACATGGTGTGCCCAGTCACAGCTCCCTCTTTCCATCCCTCCTCTTCTTAATCTCCTATGGCCCTCGCTCTTTGTCGCCCCCTCTCCAGCTTCTTCCTCCCGCTCTTCTCCCTCTGATCCTTTCCCCCCACTCCCCTAGCCTGTCACTGCAGCTCCAGCTAGACCCCTCCCGTTCCCCTCCTCAATCCCTGCACTGACAGAGGTGTCTGCGCTATAACGCACACCCAACAGCAGAGTGCCGCGAGGCCCCACCTGCCCGCATTGTAGACAAGCGCACTTCCTCTGGCAGTGCCCTAACCTCCAATCCCCCTCCCTCCTGCAACCTCCCACCTACTCCCAAAAGTGAAAAGCTCGACCCCTTCCGACCAATCCTGAACTCACCGTACCTGGCCGTCCTCTGGATGCCCCACCCCTCCTGGCAATTCCCTTCGTCCTTCCCCCCCCCCCCCCCCACGCTAAGGACATCTTCAGGTTCCTCACCCTTGTCCTACAAAACGTCCACCTGTTCCAGCACCCTCACACCCTCCAACAGGTCTCCCTCGCCGCCCATTCCATTTTCCACTTGAAAATGTATGCCACCTACTCCAAAAACCAGGCCCTTTTCACCTTCTCCCGTCTTGACACCCTGTCATGGCGCGACGGCACCATATCCTTTTCAACAACATCCGCTCCCTTCCCGCCAACAAAAACCTTTTTCTGCACACCCTTGCCACCCACCGTGTGGATGCCTTCCTCTTCAATGAAACTTTCTTCCAACCCCACCACTCCTTCCACACGTCGCCCTACCTCCTTCACCGCTCCGACTATCCCCTCCTGATTGCCCGTGGCGGAGTTGCCATTGGTCACCACCGCCAGATCCCAGTTCGGCTCCAACCTCTTCTTCCTGACCCCACCGAACACCTGATCCTTTGTCTTTTCTTCCCCGGCCTTACCATCACCTGCGCCACCATGTACATCCGCCCTAACGTCCCTATTCCCTTCAACTTCCTCTCCCACATTGATCGTACTATCTCCTCCTACGTGATCGCTGCCGACCTCAACATCCATAGTCGTTCTGCCGCCCAGTTACTCTCCTCCCTTCAAGGCGACCTCATTCACATCCCCCAGCACACCCTTCCTGAATCCAACTCCAATCCCGATGTTATCCTTTCCTCCACTAACTTCCATGGCTGCATAACGGTGGATGTCCTGGAGCCTATTGGTAGCGACCATCTCCCTGTCCTCCTCACCGTTTCAGTCGTCGACCCCACCCTCACCCTCGTCATGTCCCTCCCCCAAAGTATGTCCATGACTATTCCAGTGCCAACTGGAATGCCTACCGGGATATCCTTTCTACCCAGGTCGATAGCCCCCCTTCACCTACCACCACCCTGATGATGTAAACCATGCCACCTCCTTTCTCCAGCAGACCTTGTCTGAGGCCGTAGAGGCCCACGTCCCTACTGTCGCCATCCATCCCCACCATCCTACCTTACCCCCAACAGGCTGTCCTCCTCCTCCATGAATCCCGCCGTCTCTACCATGCCTTCCCCCATATGCGTGACCCAGACACACTCCGACGCCACCGGCAACTCCAGCGACACATTCGAAATTTGCTCGCGGCTAAGAAAAGCCGGGACTGGCGACAGACATCCACCCATTTAAATGTTACTCTGCTAAGTTCTGGTCAGCTTTCCGTCGCCATACCGGAGCTAAACCCTCCCCCTACTATCCTGTTCTCCATTATGATCACCCGTTCCCTGACACCCTTAGTAAAGCCAATCACTTTGCCTCCTACCTTTCCGATCTCTTTTCCATCCCCGATGATCCCCAGTTCCAGTACTCCCTCTTCCTGGATGTCCACGATCGAACTGACACCTCTGTCCCTCCCCTCTCATCTGGTTTCCAGTACTTGGACAACATTGCACACACGGAACTCAATGCTCCAATCACTACACAGGATTTCATTGCTACACTCTGCACAAAACGCAACCCTGCTCCTGATCACGATCGTGTCACCTACCGTCACCTTCGTGAAGCTCCTGTCTCTTTCCTCTCTAGCTTGGCCAGGCTCTATAATGTAGTCCTGTCCACCAGTTACTACCCCGACCTGTGGAAAACCTCCCGAATCCTGATGTTCCTTAAACCTGGCAAACCACTGTCCGCTGTCTCTTCCTACCATCCCATCAGCCTTACCTCGGTCTTCAGCAAGGTCCTGAAATCTATCCTCACCCGACGCATCCACCAGCATCTCCGCCAGCACCGCCTCCTTCCCATTACCCAGTGTGGCTTTCGGCCGTTTTTCTCTTCTGACGACCTTCTCCTTCACCTCACTCATCTCCTTTCCGACCAGCTTAATTCCCGTCGCTCCGCTATATTCCTCTCCCTGGACCTCGAACGAGCTTATGACTGCGTACGGCATTCCTGTCTCCTCTTCAAGCTCCAAAATCTTCGCCCTTCCCATTAACTACGTCCGTCTGATCGGTTCCTTTCTCTTCCACCGTCCTTCCTACCTCACCATCCATAACACGGACGCCTACACCTTTTTTCCCTCCACCGGTGTGGCCCAAGGCTCTGTCCTCTCCCCCCACCTGTACCTTTTGTATACGGTGGAAATGCCGCCGCCGTCACCAACCCCCCCCCCCCCCCCCCCGTCCACCTTCTCCAGTTTGCCGATGACATCGCCTTCCTTGCCCTTGCCCCCACCCTGCAGCGCTCTCAACACCTTGGTGCAACCAGTGGTTGCTTAAGGTCAATGCCTCCAAAACCCAGGCGATCATTGTAGGCAAAACCACCCATAACTTCCGCCTCCTTGATTTCTATCTCACCATATATGGCCGACCTATCGCCCTCACACCCACCCTCAAGTACCTTGGCGTCACCCTCGACCGTCGCCTGTCCTGGATCCCGCATCTCCGCACAATCCAAGCCAAGGCACACTTCCGACTCTGTCTCCTCAAGCTCCTATCGGGCCGTACGTGGGGTCTGGACCCCTCCACCATCCTCCACACCTATAAATCCCTCATCCGCCCTATCCTTTGCTACGCCCATCCGGACTGGATTTCCGCCCCCCCCCCCCCTATCTTTTATAAATCCCTTCAAATCCTTGAACACCATGCTCTCCACCTCGCCTATCGCATCCATCTCCCCTCCCCCACACGGATCCTGTACGATCTCATTCCTTCCCCCACCTCCTCCTTTTTTTTGAAAGTATGCAAATCCTGTACACCTCCCGCAAACTCGACCCTCCTCAACCGCTTGTCTCGCCCATCCTGTCCCACCCCCGCCTGCTGCCGCGCTTGTATTCCCACGTCCCACCTGGTCTCCATCTCTCCATCCTCCTTACTCTCGCCCAAGGTGGCTTCCGCCAGCTCCCCCTCCCTGATGATGTCCTCATACCCTCCATCTATCCCTCCTATCAACTTTGATCCTTTCCACCCCCACTTCCTGTGTCCTTTCCCTTCGGCACCCTCCCTCCGTTCTCTTTCCTTTTCCCCCATCCCGCTTCCTCCGCCCCTCTTTCCTCGGGCTCACCCCAAGTTCCACCACTCCCCCTATCGCCCCTGCCCATGGCATCTGCCCCCCTCTCCCTCTACCGTTCCCTTTCCTCCTCCTCCTCATTTGGCAGGTCCCCAGACTCGCACACGCTCAGTGAACATTCGCACGCCGGAGATCATCGCCATCAGTGTCTCGTGTGTGTGCCTTCGTTTGTGTTTTGTGTCCTTCGCCGTCACGCCACCACTGTTCACCTGTGCAGTAGCCGTCATCCATGTTATGTGCGTCGTGTCAACTAGTGTTAGTGATATCTCTCGTCCAGCGTGAACGGCTCCATGTTTTTTGTTTTTTAGTGTCTACTATTTTCGCCCGCCGCTTTGATTGTTTTTCTCTGTGCCTCCTACATGTACTACATTTTGTCAAACTCAAGGCTGAAGAGCGGCGTACTCTGCTGCTGACAGTCCGCCTTGTATAAGGTGATAAAAATAACAATAAAGAAAAAAATGGGTTAGAGTTCAACTCGTTTCGTGCTACCTATCGCTATAAATTGGGTGACGCGATTCTTAGCGTATGTGTCAAACTTCTAGATAAAAAACTTTGCAACGGCAGAAAGGTGTCTCCAGCCTAGTCCGTTATTTGTTTTCTTAAGCAAAGATGAATTGTTACTATCCTACTATCTGCAGTTATTTCAAATATTGCACACGAGGCGTGTGGTTGCAGCAATACGTGAGGTAGTTGAATCAACAGTATGCACATGACGCCCCTGTGCAAGGAACAGCCGCTTGTGTGACGGGACGCGTCAGAGGAACTGGAGTTAGGTGAAGCTGTATGCAGAATTGTATAGGTAACCAACAGTTATGAGTGAGAGCCATTCGCTCCTGGTGTGGTGTTAAAGATATAAAGTGGGAAGAATCAAACGTAGGAGATGGACTGACCACAAACGTGTGAATGAGCAGCAGTTGGGGAAAACATCTCACATGGCTGGACCTGCAGTAACATCGTTTTTCTTAGATGTCGTAGTGCCAGTATTTCGGAACTTAGAGTCTGATGTAGATCCTGTCCCAGTATATCAAGTTTGGGCCTGCACGCCAGGAATCCCCATTGTTTTAAATAGCACAGCAGGTCTAAGCTGGACTGTGACCTTATGGAACTGCACCATTATACCCCAGTCGATATCTCGTATTCCAGGTCAGACATGTTGGGTTATGATGTCACAGAGCCTGCCCCAGTCTACCAAGTCTTGGACTGTGACGTTATAGAGCCTGTTCCATTACACCGAGTATTGCATTTCAACCCCCAGTATTCTAGGTCGGCTATCTGGTACCGCCATTTTGTATCCTGACATCATAGCAGCACTGTGTCAGTATTCCAAGTCTTGGATCGTGACGCCATACTAAGACTGCGCGAGAATTCCACGTCAGCCGTGTTTCATCCAGATAAACAGTCTTGCATTAGTCACATTTTATTCAGGTCCTCAATGTCGCATCGCTGTCTTGTTCAAAGATGGTTCAAATGGCTCTGAGCACTATGGGACTTAACATCTCAAGTCATCAGTCCCCTAGACCGTAGGACTGCTTAAATCAACTAACCTAAGAACATCACACACATCCATGCCCGAGACAGGATTCAAACCTGCGACCGTAGCACTCGCGCGGTTCCGGACTGAAGCGCCTAGAACCGCTCGGCCACCATTGCCGGCGGTGTCTTGTAATCTGACGTTATAGCAGGACTGCACCAGCATTCCAATTCTCCGACTCCCTCTGCGAAAATGCCAAGTCAACCAGAATGGCATTGCGCCAATTTAAATGCACTTCTTAACTATTGCGCAGATGGTCTATTTTCAAAATTGCCACCGATTTTGAAGTTCCCACCAAAATTTGAACTTCCCGTCATTGTATACTTAGGGCAAGTGACCTTCGTCAGAGGGTTGGAGGTGGTGAGAGGTGATGGGTGGGTAAGGGGGTGGGGGAAGGAGGACACCCATGAGATCATCTATATAGTCATCAGTGACACACTCCTCATGAACTTTCATTACGTACTGTTAAATCCAGCCTAGTTGTAAAATATGGGGTATCTAGAAAACTTGCTTTCTTAGATCGCCAAAAAACATTCAAATAAATGATATTAATTTTTTTTTACAAATGAAAAAGATTACAATACATAACTCTGTGATTACACGGATGTGTTCAAAATGATGTGACTTCTGAAATTTTCCCGGCGTATTTGTTCTTCTAATAATTTCCGGGTATGCAGCCGGATCCCGTCGACATTCTGCCACGATATTTCGGCCCAGAGACGTCCGGCCATCATCAGGTGAGTACACAACTACTGAAGAGCCCAGGTGCAGTCGCGGTATTTATACCGATTCTCGCGCACGTGTTGACGTGCGCGGCATAGCCGAGTTGTACGTGCTGCCCTCGGTGGTGAAAGTAAAAGATCATCTAGTCATTGAGTATCGAATGACGCTGTCTATTCCGCTGTGAATGTATAATTTTAATAACAGGATTCCAAGTTTTATCCAGTTGAAAGCCGTTGTCACGATTTATAAGATTATCGGCAAGACGTATTTCCACTGATTCCTTGATTACGGAATCCTAAAATCCGGAAACCGGAGCTAAAATTTTTGTTCCATTGTATTCCATTGAATGTCCCAATGAAATACAGTGCTCTGCTACTGCCGATTTTGACGGTTGCCGCAGACGGGTATATCTTTCATGTTCTGTACATCGTTCATGGACAGTTCTTGTCGTCTGGCCAATATATGCAGAGCCACATTCACAGGGAATTTTGTAGACGCCTGCTTTCTTCAGTTGTAAATCCAACCAGGGCCCGGTTCTTTGCTGGTGGACGGAAGATAACCTTGATTTTATTCTTCTTCAGTAATCGGCCTATTTTCGACGACACATTCCCGGCGTATGGAAGAAACGCAGTTGATTTAAAGTCGTCATCAGCGTCCTCAGTGCGCTGCTTCTTGTTATGACAGTTGCGCATGGCCTTTCTTATTTGGCGTGAAGTGTAGCCATTCTCTTTAAAAACCTTCTCCAAGTGTTCTAATTCTGCGTGGAGGTTTTCATCGTCCGATATTACATGCGCTCGATGTATTAAGGTACTGAGAACACCGGCTGTTTGTGCTGGGTGGTGGCAGCTTGACGCCTGGAGATACAGATCTGTGTGAGTCGGTTTCCTGTACACAGAATGTCCTAATGACCCATCATTTTTACGGCATACTAGCACGTCTAGCAATGGTAAAGTGCCATCTTTTTCAATCTCCATCGTGAATTTGATGTTCTCATGTAAAGAGTTTAAATGATGAAGGAATTTCTCCAGTTCCTGTCTGCCATGAGGCCATACAACAAAAGTATCATATACGTACCGCCAGAAGACCGTAGGCTTTAAGACAGCAGACTCAAGTGCTTTCTCCTCAAAGTCCTCCATAAAGAGATTAGCTACCACAGGGGACAAAGGGCTCCCCATGGCGACGCCGTCTGTTTGTTCAAAGAATTCGTCATTGAATAGAAAGTACGTTGAGGAGAGTATATGTTCAAACAAGGCCGTCATTTCTGCACTGAATAAGTTACCAATAAGATGTAACGATTCCATTAAAGGCACTTTGGTAAATAGTGAGACCACATCAAAGCTGACTAATAAATCCGAGCTGCTAAGCTTAACTTCCTTTAAGCGACTGACAAAATCCTCGGAATTACGTATATGGTGGCAACACTTACCCACATACGGCTTTAGTAGTGAGGCCAGATATTTTGCTGTAGAATAGGTGGCAGCACCAATATTACTCAATATTAATCGTAGTGGGGCACCATCCTTGTGTATCTTGGGAAGACCGTAGAGTCTTGGTGGTACTGCATTGTGTGGTCTCAATCTCTTGATAATTTGTTCAGGTAGAGAACAGTCGTTCAAAAGGGTAGCAGTTTTCCTTGATATTCGGCTTGTTGGGTCCTTTTCAGTTCTGCGGTACGTGGAATCATTTAGCTGACAATATATTTTCTCGTTGTAGGCTTCCCTTGTCAGAAGAACTGTGGCGTTACCCTTATCCGCAGGCAGTACGACTGTGCTAGTACCTTCTCTGAGGCTGCGGAGAGCAGCTCTTTCAGCTGGCGAGATGTTACTCCGTTGTGGCGCGCATTTCAACAACGTTCGGCAAGATTCACGGTTGCATACCCGGAAATTATTAGAAGAACAAATACGCCGGGAAAATTTCAGAAGTCACATCAAATACCTTTACGGGGAGGAGATGGTTCTGGATATCCACGTACTGGATAAATTACGCGAGAAAAGAGCCAGGTTGCTGTGTTCACTAAATATTTTACTGAAATGTAGAAACAATAACTTGATTCCAACTTTCGCCAGAGTTGTTCATTTTATTAATAGCGTGGCCGCCAACAATATAAAACGCAAGGCGAGTCTGGCTTTATTAGGAGAGCGAATCCGTTATACGCGTCGTGAGTTAGACACTGTTGCCAGGAATTTATATTATTTACATCTGAAGATTGCAGCAAGATGTTCTTCCCTTAGCTGGGACTGGATTGACGGTGTATCTTGCCCAAGGCCGACTGGGCTCACAGGAACAGTACGAACAGGCAAAGTGCGAAGTTTAGCCAACTCGTAACACGAAAGCCGCAAGAAGCTATCTCTGGACGATCCGTGGTGAACCTTACGGAGAAATCGTTTGACGATGCGACGATGTCAGTGCTTGCGAAAGGTTTAAACTTCGCCCCTACTCCTGCTTCACTGCCTTTAACGGTTTTCATCAGTTCCATTGAGGAAGCCATTAGACGTCTCCCTGCGGATAATACAGACGAAATTCGACGTGAATCTTGCCGGACGTTGTTGAAATGTGCGCCACAACGGAGTAACATCTCGCCAGCTGAAAGAGCTGCTCTCCGCAGCCTCAGAGAAGATACTAGCACAGTCGTACTGCCTGCGGATAAGGGTAACGCCACAGTTCTTCTGACAAGGGAAGCCTACAACGAGAAAATATATTGTCAGCTAAATGATTCCACGTACCGCAGAACTGAAAAGGACCCAACAAGCCGAATATCAAGGAAAACTGCTACCCTTTTGAACGACTGTTCTCTACCTGAACAAATTATCAAGAGATTGAGACCACACAATGCAGTACCACCAAGACTCTACGGTCTTCCCAAGATACACAAGGATGGTGCCCCACTACGATTAATATTGAGTAATATTGGTGCTGCCACCTATTCTACAGCAAAATATCTGGCCTCACTACTAAAGCCGTATGTGGGTAAGTGTTGCCACCATATACGTAATTCCGAGGATTTTGTCAGTCGCTTAAAGGAAGTTAAGCTTAGCAGCTCGGATTTATTAGTCAGCTTTGATGTGGTCTCACTATTTACCAAAGTGCCTTTAATGGAATCGTTACATCTTATTGGTAACTTATTCAGTGCAGAAATGACGGCCTTGTTTGAACATATACTCTCCTCAACGTACTTTCTATTCAATGACGAATTCTTTGAACAAACAGACGGCGTCGCCATGGGGAGCCCTTTGTCCCCTGTGGTAGCTAATCTCTTTATGGAGGACTTTGAGGAGAAAGCACTTGAGTCTGCTGTCTTAAAGCCTACGGTCTTCTGGCGGTACGTATATGATACTTTTGTTGTATGGCCTCATGGCAGACAGGAACTGGAGAAATTCCTTCATCATTTAAACTCTTTACATGAGAACATCAAATTCACGATGGAGATTGAAAAAGATGGCACTTTACCATTGCTAGACGTGCTAGTATGCCGTAAAAATGATGGGTCATTAGGACATTCTGTGTACAGGAAACCGACTCACACAGATCTGTATCTCCAGGCGTCAAGCTGCCACCACCCAGCACAAACAGCCGGTGTTCTCAGTACCTTAATACATCGAGCGCATGTAATATCGGACGATGAAAACCTCCACGCAGAATTAGAACACTTGGAGAAGGTTTTTAAAGAGAATGGCTACACTTCACGCCAAATAAGAAAGGCCATGCGCAACTGTCATAACAAGAAGCAGCGCACTGAGGACGCTGATGACGACTTTAAATCAACTGCGTTTCTTCCATACGCCGGGAATGTGTCGTCGAAAATAGGCCGATTACTGAAGAAGAATAAAATCAAGGTTATCTTCCGTCCACCAGCAAAGAACCGGGCCCTGGTTGGATTTACAACTGAAGAAAGCAGGCGTCTACAAAATTCCCTGTGAATGTGGCTCTGCATATATTGGCCAGACGACAAGAACTGTCCATGAACGATGTACAGAACATGAAAGATATACCCGTCTGCGGCAACCGTCAAAATCGGCAGTAGCAGAGCACTGTATTTCATTGGGACATTCAATGGAATACAATGGAACAAAAATTTTAGCTCCGGTTTCCGGATTTTGGGATTCCGTAATCAAGGAATCAGTGGAAATACTTCTTGCCGATAATCTTATAAATCGTGACAACGGCTTTCAACTGGATAAAACTTGGAATCCTGTTATTGAAATTATACATTCACAGCGGAATAGACAGCGTCATTCGATACTCAATGACTAGATGATCTTTTACTTTCACCACCAAGGGCAGCACGTACAACTCGGCTATGCCGCGCACGTCAACACGTGCGCGAGAATCGGTATAAATACCGCGACTGCACCTGGGCTCTTCAGTAGTTGTGTACTCACCTGATGATGGCCGGACGTCTCTGGGCCGAAATATCGTGGCAGAATGTCGACGGGATCCGGCTGCATACCCGGAAATTATTAGAAGAGTGTTCAAAATGGTTGAAATGGATCTGAGCACAATGGTACTTAACTTCTAAGGTTATCAGTTCCCTAGAACGTAGAACTACTTAAACCTAACTAACATAAGGACACGACACACACCCATGCGCGAGGCACGATTCGAACCTGCGAGCGTAGCAGCCGCGTGGTTCCGGACTGAGGCGCCTAGAACCGCTCGGCCATCGCGGCCGGCACGGATGTGTCACAAGCGAAGGGCGACCTACGAAATAAACAACTTCCTTCAGTGTAAACGATTCCCAATTCTCTGCTATACAAGCGCCTAATCTTGAAGCTGCTATTCGGCTGGGTCGCGACGCTTATATCCTCTTCACTTAGGCGCTGCTGCTGTCGCGTTGTTGTCCTGGAGAGAGGTCGGTCAGCGTGCTATTGGCTGACCTCGCATCCCTCTCTGATCTATCGTTCCCGACTGGTGTGCCGGAGCTTTGACTTTACTCCGTAACAGTAGCTACTGACCTGAGCGTGCAAACGTAACTTTGAGTAAGTCCTCGCACAGCCGAAATCAGCATAGCAATAAACCAAAAAAATGACTCTGAGCACTATGGGACATAACATCTGAGGTCATCAGTCCCCTAGAACTTGGAACTACTTAAACCTAACTAACCTAAGGACTTCACACACATCTATGCCCGAGGCAGGATTCGAACTTGCGACCGTAGCAGTCGCGCGGTTCCGGACTGAAGTGCCTAGAACCGCTAAGCCCCCACGGCTGGCAGCCATAAATAAACCGAACAGCAATCCATAGGCCAAATCAATGGTTGATTCTGATTGAGTGTCAAGTTTATGTCATGCACAGTCTTCATTCAGTTTATATATACGCATTCTGGTCTCTAGGTGGCGGGACCAAGTGACTGACCCGGAGCGCCAACTATCTTTAGTTGCCGGAGGCCCGCAACCGCTCTAAAGCGGCGACAGCGATATCTTCCTTGGCATAATCAACTTTATTAATCATATCGAAGTGAGGTATTACAACATACTGAAACGTACCCTTCATTCCTGGCAAAATGGTTAAATAAATATTTTTATCTGCTAAAAAACATGCAATTTATTAAGAAAGGTTTGCTTCGAGAAACAAATGTGTTGGCACGATGCACTTACTGTTTTAACAAACATCAACTGATCTCCTGTTATTTCACTTTTTTTGATGACCTCAGCTGTCTTACGTATGCTATCTCTCGATGTATCTGGCCCTGGTGGCTGTTGTACATCGTCATTGTTTGAGAGCATTTGACTATGAAATATACTGTAATGACTTCCACACACAAATGTGATGGAAATTATGGAATAGGACTTTGTAGATAAGAATGCAGAGATTCGACTTCGTATGTATGTAACAGTGAACTGACACGACGCTCTCCAACTATTGGCCGTTTTGCTGTCAAACAACATGAGCAGAATCCTGGTACACTGACCTGTAATATGAAGCTCATGCAGCAAAGGGATTCTACAAGTAATAGCGAACACGTATAACATAAAAGTGACAGTTAATAATCAGCAATAAAGAGAAATTTCACGGAGCATCCAGACGTACCTCTGATCGCTTCGTGATAGAGAAGGGAAGCGCGTACAACAAGAAGAAGACCTCGCTTCCTGAACTACCGTATATATATATAAAAAGAAGGGATATCTACAGATATTCCTCGACATTTTTCACCTATACATTCTGTTAATTACGACAACCATCCGCTCTCCTCTGCTTAGTAATATACAAATTTTCCGTGTCATGTTTCTCATTCAGAATAATAATTTCATCACAAGACAAAAAAATGAAAATTAATGCATCTTTTAAAAGATACGTAGCAATACTACCATACACTTCACAAAACTAAAGAGAAAATAATTGAAAAAGAGTGCAGAATCAATAGGGTTTTATTTTCCGTCGATCAAAGTATTAGCGACGAAGCACAAGATAGAATAAAACTGGGATGGGACAAAGACATTAGTAGTGAGCTATTCAAAGGAAACATGCCGGAATTTAATAATTCAAGGAAATGATAGAAGGCATAAATTTCCTTGGACAACGGGGTTTCGAAATTCACACCTCCTGCATGAAGGACTAGTGTCTGTATTAAACAGTGAGCAAGTTCGCTAGGTAACCGTCAGACAAGACTCTCCAGTTTACACTCTCCACTACTCACTACGTTTCACACTTTAACAAGCATCCTGCAGTTTCTGAGGCAGCAGAATGTCAGTCTGTAGCTCCTGAAATTGAGTGCGATGGACAAAATTTTAATATCTTGTTGTTCACCTAACTCGATGATCGTTAGTCAGCGAGAAGGCGCTATCTACGAAGTTCACTGTGGGAACCCATGAGTTCGGGCTAACTGCATTACTACACAATTGGTTACCGAAACAGGCTCGTTTCACTCGTGCTAAAATTACAGGTGAATGTTGCCCAGACGTGTCGCTTTGCTGATGTATGAGGAATTACGTTGCTGCCGCGTTTAGCCCGCGTGTCGCTTCTGGCGCTCGCTACTCTTGGGGCGCAATTGCGAGCTGTCAGACTAAGTGGAGCAGCCGAGTGGCGATCCGAGTAGCGGTATCGGCTGTCCTCGGGCAGCTAATGAACGCCACTCTCCGGAAATCCACGACGATACCAGCTAACAGTTCTACTCTCTTGGCGGGGAGATTCGTGGGCAGAGGCCCTTAAACTTCTTTGTCAGGTGAACCACATACCAGTCTTTTTCTCTTTTGGCAGATTTCATATGTTGAAGTTTTACAAATTCATCAACTCTGAAAGCTACTCACTTTGATAGTTTCAAGCGTAGAAGTGTAGAGTGTATCTCGCCAAAAGGATTCCTTCTGCTGCCTCAAACTACACTTGCTAAGTTTTAGACTATTATTACTTTCAACTCTGAAACGCAAATCTACTAAAGGTAATTCATAAAAGATCTTAACAACAGGGATGATCCTAATGTTTTGCTAGCAATTTTTCAATACTTAATTTTCATTAAGAAGATCAACAATCGAGCTGAAACGCCTTTCCACGAAGTATGAAGATGTAAAAGTTATCAAAACTTTCTCATTAAAAGTCAAAATCTTCTAGGTTGTTTAGAAGGAGATACGACGCGACCCAACAATCCAGAATATTTTACGAGTAACATCACTGACAATTGCCACGAAATCCTGCAGACCTACGTTTCTCACTGTAGTCCATAACAGATAATAAGTAACAGGTATGTCTTTCTGAAGCCAGACCTGCCGCTATCCCTTTCTAAACCATGCTTTAATTCCTCGTTAGTGCTTATCCCGATCAGTTCTTCTTATAATGTGGCATCTGTTTCTTCAGTCCCACTGTAAGGACTGACAATCCACGGTATTATTTCCGGAGTCAAAACATCCTCAAACCTTGATTCACAGTCTGAATGAAGGACACTGAAATATTGAACTTAGGATGAAACATCATCCTGACACTTTGCTGTAACAACTCGAGAAACGGGCAAAATACGCTACATCATTAGTTAAATTCTGGCAAGGCAATCTGAAATAGTGGACTTAGTTTTCATCAGATTTAGATTGATACCTTGTAACTACACTACTGGCCATTAAAATTGCTTCACCAAGAAGAAATACACATGATAAACGGGTATTCATTGGACAAATATGCTTACATTTTCACCCAATTTGGGTGCATAGATCCTGAGAAATCAGTACTTAGAACAACCACCTCTGGCCGTAATAACGGCCTTGATACGCCTTGGCATTGAGTCAAACAGAGCTTTGATGGCCTGTACAGGTACAGCTGCCCATGCAGCTTCAACACGATACCACAGTTCATCAAGAGTAGTGACTGGCGTATTGTGACGAGCCAGTTGCTCGGCCACCATTGACCAGACGTTTTCAATTCGTGAGAGATCTGGAGAATGTGCTGGACACGGGATCAGTAGAACATTTTCTGTATCCAGAAACGCCCGTAGAAGACCTTCAACATGCGGTCGTGCATTGTCCTGCTGAAATGTAGCGTTTCGCAGGGATTGAATGAAGGGTAGAGACACGGGTCGTAACACATCTGAAATGTAACGTCCACTGTTCAAAGGGCCGTAATTGTAAACATGAGGTGACCGAAACGTGTAACCAATGACACCAGATACCATCACGCCGGGTGATACGCCAATATGGCAATGACGAAGACACGCTTCCAATGTGCGTTCACGGCGATTTTGCCAAACACGGATGCGACCAGCATGATGCTGTAAACAGAACCTGGATTCTTCCGAAAAAATGACGTTTTGTCATTCGTGCACCCAGGTTCGTCGTTGTGTACATCATCGCAGGCGCTCCTGTCAGTGATGCAGCGTCAACGGTAACCAGAGCCATTTTCTCCTAGCTGATAGTCCATGCTGTTGTAGACGTCGTCGAACTATTCGTGCAGATGATTATTGTCTTGCAAACTTCCCTATCTTTGACTCAGGGATCGAGACGTGGCTTCACGATCCGTTGCAGCCATGCGGATAAGATGCCTGTCATCTCGACTGCTAGTGATACGAGGCCGTTGCGATCTAGCACGGCGTTCCGTATTACCCTCCTGAACTCACCGATTCCAGATTCTGCTAATAGTCAACGCGAGAAGCAATGGCGCGATACGGTAAACCGCATTCACGATAGGCTACAATCCGATCTTTATCAAAGTCGGTAACGTGATGCTACGCATTTCTCCTCCTTACACGAGGCATCACAACAACGTTTCACCAGGCAACGCCGGCCAACTGCTGTTTGTGTATGAGAAACTGGTTGGCTCTGAGCACTATGGGACTTAACATCTATGATCATCAGTCCCCTTGAACTTAGAACTACTTAAACCTAATTAACCTAAGGACATCACACAACACCCAGCCATCACGAGAAACTGGTTGGAAACTTTCCTCATGCCAGCACGTTGTAGGTGTCGCACCGGTGCCAACCTTGTGTGAATGCTCTGAAAAATCTTATTACTTGCATATCCCAGCATCTTCTTCCTGTCAGTTAAATTTCGTGTTTGTAGCACGTCACTTCGTGGTGCAGCAATTTTAATGGCCATTAGTGTATTCGCTGCATAACTGTTTCAGCGTAAACTATCATGTAACATTACCTCATAGTCGTATCCAAAATGGATTCCAATGAAATTTTACTGAAATAAATCTGTAGCACTAGTGGATGAAAGGCTACTTTAGTCTACGATTACTTTTTTGTTTTATATGATCATCGACTGAAGAGTACCACGTCTGGATGGGAAATGTTTACGAGGTGCCAAGGTGACAGCATGAAAATACACTAGCAAGATTATTCACAAGCCTCTTCAATCTCCCCTATATGCAACGTATACGTATAATAGAAAGATAAATACCAGTTGATACAGTCTTATAAACACATACTATTTAGTTGTTCAATGTTCATGAGTGATGGCAATGCCTTGGTAATCCTACACACCTATTTGGGTTGTGGACCGAGAGACGTGCTGTAGTGGTTAGCACACTGGACTCGCATTCAGGAGGACAACAGTTCAAACCCGCGTCTGACCATCCTGATTTAGGTTTTATGTGATCTCCCTAAATCGCTTCAGGCAAATGCCAGAATGATTCCTTTGAAAGACCATGGCCGGCTTCGTTCACCATCCTTCCTTCACCCGATGAGACCGATGACTTGGCTGTTTGGTCCCCTCCCCCAAATCAACCAGCAAGCAATCACTCAGTCTGTCAGAGACATATTCTACTAAATGTTTTATTGCAATGGATAACAAGAAACACGAAAATATATAGATATTTGCGGAAGCAAATGTACACGACAACCGAACCATAATGAAAACAAATTGTGCTAAACTGGTGTTGCTGTATGATTATGGGAAAGTGCAAATTTTGAGATTCTCAAGACACATTATCACGACTACGTTCAAAACGTATAGCTGCAAATAAAATATCATGAATGTTAAAAACAATGCAAAAGTTCTCATAAACAGATATTTGAGGCTCTGTATAGGTATGTATTGGTAATCAAACGTCTTAACTGTGACATTAAACGTTGACAGTGCCAAACGATTTACTATAACCAAAATATCATAGGATTACATATACGCTCATGTTGCAGCACTGCTGATGATGTGCGTCATAATTATTGCGTAAGTATCATCGTTGATAAACAAGATGACATCAAGATACAAACTGAAACCAATTAGTGCACCGTTGGTGGAGCACATCAAAGTTGTTACGTAGGTATTGCCTTGTTGGTGGGGCCCACAGGTCAGTCTTTGTTATCATTCCTGTAAGACAGCAAATAAAAGAGCAAAAGAAAACATACCCTTCACTGTTCTTCGGCAAACAAAAAGTTCATCACTCGAATTGCTCTTACTAAAAGTTCGACACACGAAATGACACGTAAACGTAAGAGTTAACGTATATAGTTTTTGTTCTTATTTTCGTGTAAGTGTGACATGACTGATAAGCTCAAGTTAGTAGTTGTCCAAGAAACCGATGGCACGCACTGATCGTAATTAATGACAACAACTGTTTCCTTCTCACAGTACACACAGTGTCTGTCATAATGAAGTACATGACTATCCTGCTCTAATGTCTGACCAGCCGTCAGATGGTGTGAAACAGTGAAAAGCTATTCCCACAATCCCAAAAATTTGGATATTGTGGTAAGTGTCACAATAATGTTCATTCTCACACACGAGCAATAAAGAAATATGACGTCGTCTGCAAGTTCAGTATGAATGCATCTGTATCACATAACTCAGAGTAGAAGTGGGTAACCAAGCAAGTACCCGAAGCAACTGGCAGATGAGTGTTCTTCGTTTGTTTAGCACGACCTTTTGGGTAACACTATTATAAGTTCATGGAAAGCTCCTAAAGCTGTCCTCCCACACTGTACTGCCAGCGTCAGCAGATATGCTCCTTTATTATCGTGACAATTTACTCCTACCTCTTTACGTTCCTCAATTCCTGAAAACACTTAATCCTTCAACTTCTCGAATGACTGTTCTGAAACACACGTAAGATACACAAGCATAACATATGCCTGCCAACGCAGGAAAACACGAAACACACTTTTATGGTACTCATTACAACTGCACATTTACGTACATTAGTTTCCGTACCTGGACTTGTAACCTCACCTTACATCTACTTTATAAGTTATGATAGCCCTCACCGTGTTATTACACTCATGTCTGGTACTCGTCTTGCTGTAACGTGGTTAATGTTGCAATAACGGATCTCTTCTAGATGACAGTCGCATCCCCTCCGAACAGTGTATGCAAAACACGTAAGTTAATCCTGCACCTTATGGTTGGTCGGATTCACATACTTGCATTTGACGTAGTTTGTTAGTAACATACCCGTCCCTAGTTGGTGTGATGAATGACGGCTGGCTCTAAATGTAGAAAAATGCTAGTTAAATCTGATGAATGGGAAAAACAATCCTGTAATGTTCGACTACAGCATTAACAGTGTGCTACTTGACAGAAACAGGTCGATTAAATACCTAGGTATAATGCTGCAAAGCGATATGAAATAGAACGCGCAGGTCACGTTTGTAGTGGAGAAGGCGAATCGTTCACTTAGGTTTATTGGGAGAATTTTAGGAAAGTGTGGTTGTTCTCTAAAGTAGATTGCATATTGTCGCAGTCTTGTCTGGGATCTCCACTAGGTCAAATTAAAGGATGACATCGAAGCAGTTCAATGGTAGGCTACTAGATGTGTTGCCAATACATTCGATTAACACGCAACTATTCCGGAGATGCTTTCGGAACTAAAAACGAAATCTCTGAAGGGAAGGCGAAGGCGGTGTTCTGTTCGAGGAGCACTACTGAGAAACTTTAGAAAACCAGGGTTTGAAGCTGACTACGAGACGATCCTACTGCTGACAACGTACATTTCACTTAAGGATCACAAGCGTAAGTGAAATTAGGGCTCGTACGGAAAGGAGTATTTCTGGTGAGATATGTACAGAGTAATATCAACAATAGTACACAGTGGTACGACGGTAGCGGGATTCATTATGAATAGGAGGGTAGACAGTGAGCTCATCAAAACCAATAGCAGACCAACACTGACAACAGTAGTTCAGGTATACAAAGTACATGCTGATGTCTAAGGAGAGGATGAAGAGATAGAGAAAGTTTATGAAGATACTGAACGAGTATTTCAGTTCGTGAAAAGGATATGAAAATCTAATAGTCGTGGGGTAATGGATTGCGATAATAGGGAAGAGAGTAAAAGAAAGGGTTACAGGACAATATGGGCTCTGTAGCAGCAACTAAAGAGGAAAACGACTAATTGAGTTTTGCAATAAATATTAGTTAGTAATGGCGACTACTCTGTTGGAGAATCACAAGAGGAGGAGGTATCCTTGGAAAAGATCGGGAGATACGGATAGATTCCAGTTAGATTGCATCATGGTCAGGCAGAGGTTCCGAAAGCAGATAATGGATATAGACTCAATAAACATTTACTGACGATGAGATTAGGCTGAAATTTAAGAGATTAGTATGGAATAATTAATGCACAAAGAGGTGGGATACGGAAGTACTAAGGAATGAAGAGAAACGCTTGAAGTGCCCTGAGGTTGTAGATATTGCGATAATAAATAGCTCAGCAGGCAGTTCAGCTGAACAGGAATAGACATCTCTAAAAAGGGCTATAACAGAAAGTTGGAAAGGGAAAAGTGGGTACAACGAAGATAACTGCAAAGAAACCATGGATAACATAAGAAATACTTCAGTAGATTCACGAAAGAAGATACTACCAAAACGTGAGGAATTCGGAATACAAAAGTGCAAGTCACTTAGGAACGAAATAAATGGGGACAGCAGCGAAGCTAAGACGAAATAGCAGCATGAAAACTGTGTTGTCGGAATGACCGACTGAACATATAGTGAATTCAAAACAACTCTTGGTGAAATTAGAACAGACAGAAATATTAAGAGCTCAATGGGATTCCAGTGTTAAATGTAGATGAGAGAGGGGGGAGGTGAAAGGCGCACTTTGAAGGCCTGTGTGAGGGAGAGGATTTCTCTGATGACGTGATAGAAGAAGAAACTGAATTCGATGACGGAAAAGACATAGGGGAACCAGTATTCGAATCGGAATTTAAAAGCACTTTTGACGACTTAAGATAAAACAAGGCAGAAGCGATAGATGATATTCATTCGGAATTTCTAAAACCATGGGTGGAAGCGGCAACAAAACGACTATTCATGACGGTGCGTAGAGTGTATGAGACTGGTGATTACCATCAGACTTTCGGAAAAACATAATCCACACAATTCTGAAGATAGCACTATCCGACAAGTACGAGAATAAACGCACAACCAGCTGAAAGCTAAGGCGTACAAGTTTCTGACAGGAATGATATACAGAAAAATAGAAGAGAAAATTGAGGATCTGCTAGATGAATATACGTTTCACTGGAATGAGATCAGATAGGCAGCTCAGACGTTGAGGTTGATAAGGGAGGCAAGACACAAGAAAAATCAAGATACGATCAATGGATTTGTCGAACTGGAGAAAGCTTGAGACAACCTAAATCGATTAATGAATGGTAAATCGTAAGATACGATATGTACAAAAGCCAAGAGGGAACAATAAGACTGGAAGACCAAGAACAAAGCGCTCGAAACAAAATTGTGGACGTAGGTAGCACTTGCAACTCTGAGATGAAAACGTTGGAACAGGAAAGGAATTGATGACGGGCCGCATCGAACCAAGAGGACTGATGAATAAAAAAAAAATATCAGGGAGGCATGCAGTTTCCCCACTTGCAAGTGGAAAGGGAACCAAAATGATTAGTAGTGGCACAACGTACCCTCCACCACGCACCTCATGGTGGCTTGCGGAATATATATGCAGTTGTACATCATCGCTAAGTGCCTCACGCTTGTGACATAATCAAACACAATTTTTAAGAAAGTCCTTGAAGAAGCTAATACACTACGTGATCAAAAGTATCCAGATACCTGCTGAAAATGACTTACAAGTTCGTGGCGCCCTCCATCGGTAATGCTAGAATTCACGCGAGCGCTCCATTTTGCTCTCTCACGATGTCTAATGACTACTGAGGTCGCTGATATAGAGTACATGGCAGTAGGTGGCAGCACAACACATCTAATGTGAAAAACATGTTTTTGGAGGTATTCGGATACTTTTGATCATATAGCGTATCTACGCCAAATCTAGTTGTGGCGGAACGGCTCTGTATGTTTACGTGTTGTTAATTAAGCGCGGAATTCGTATTTCAGATATAGCTCCTCGGATACTAAACCTTCAATCTAACCAATAGACAGTCAACGTACCCACCGACAAGGTATCTTGCGCTCCACTCAACCAGCACACAACCGCTAAACGTAAAAAGGCATGGACGCCCACAACCAAGCATACATTAAGCTGTCGAACTACACACTGTGCTGGACTTTGAGAACAAGATGAGGAAAGTACACTGCCTGAATTTACGTCCATGGCCAGGGCAGGTAACCGGAACATGGACGGCCACATGGCAGAGAATTCCGCTGGTGCACTGCAATTGCAAATAACGGAATATAGTTAGAATTCATCGGACGGTGGCTACACCTTTGTCAACTCGAACACACACGTTGTTGCCACCGCGTATGTCCCAACAGCCAACAACGAGAACCAAACGGCACAACGTGAACAGTCTTGAATTGCTGGTAAATTAAATCCAAACTCAACTTTCGTGTCCAGGGTCGGTGAACCACCCACCTGATAGCAATTGGAACAGCGCCACACACTCCGACACCGCCTAGAGCAGGCTCGTCCAAACTGTGCCCCTGGGGGGCTAGCGCCCGCCATCGCCCGCGGCCTAGCGCCCCGCGCGAGTTCGTATGTTGTCGCAGTGGCCGAGCGTGTCACCTAGCTGGCCGTGCAGACCGCCCACCGAGCATCGCCATGCCGCTGTACGCAAATATTGCAATAGATGAAAATTTATTTTGCGACCACACATCGCTGTCCTTTTCAGCGGAACTGGGGAAAACGCATCTAAAACAAATCTTTTTTGTTAGTTTTTTTAGTTTCAATGAATGAAACAATTAATTGTAAAAGTGATAAAAGTGTTTTAAAAACAGGACTCTACAAAATTAATTGTATGCTCTTTTTTGGCGTGGTACGAGCAGGAAACAGGTGGGAAAAGTTTGTGCTCAAGTTACAAATGATCGCTGAGAATTGGGAAAGCAGGGAAACCCTTTGCTGCTGGGAATCTCATCAAGGATTGCGTGGTCGACTCGGCGGCTTGTAAAAGATACGGTCTCAGATATAAAGCAGCAATTAATGGAGAGAGCGGCAATTTCACTTTCTATCTCTCTTGACGAGTCTGCGGACGTTGCGGACATATCTCAGCTCGTCATATTCATTCCAGGTGTCGACGACAATCTGGGTGTCACCGAAGAATTTCTCGATCTTATACCATTAAAAGACACAACCACAGGTTTGGATATTTTTCTAGCCGTGAGAAACGTGTTAGAGTCAATGGCTTTAAAATGGGAAAGCCTGACAGTGTAACAAGGGATGGAGCCCCTGCGCTACGAGAAATACGCACTGGATTTCTGAGTTACGTGAGGTCAAAATTGACTGAAGTTGGCTGTTCCTTATTCGCGACAGTCCATTGTCTGATACACCAGGAGGCACTTGGTGCGAAGACTGTCAACATAAAAAGTGTCACAGACACAGTTCTTCGAACGGTTAATTATATTCGCTCGCATGGACTCACACATCGCCAATTTAATGAATTTCTGTCTGATATCGAAGCAGAATACCCGGACATCCCCTACCACACGGAAGTAAGATGGTTGAGCAGAGAAAAGGTGCTTCATCGGTTTATCTCCTTGACGGGTGAAATAAATACCTGTTTGGAAATAAAGGACGTCCAGAAGAATTAGTTTTTGATCCTAAGTGGGTGGCGAATTTGGCGTTTTGAGTGACCTTACTGGTCATTTGAATACTTTGAACATTTCACTCCAACGCGAAAATCACTATGTCGTTGATTTAGTGCAGACGATTCAAGCATTAAAAAAAAGAAAATTCCTGTACTAGACAGCGTGAAAGAAGATGTGGATTTTTCAGATTATTTTGCAATCATTTGCGAATTACATGATCGGTTTGGAAACAGATTTTTGGAGATAAGTGAGCTTCAATCGGCCTTAGATATATTTGTTCGCCCGTTTTCCCTTCGGCGTAGGACGTCTCAAAAGTGCTTCAACCAGAGCTGATTGACCTGTAGTGTGATATCCGCCTGAAGGACCGCTTTCTCATATGTAAAACTTAGGATGACTTTTACAGCTGTCTTCCACGAGAGAAAAATCCTCTTTTGCACAAGCACGTGGCCTAAGTTCTCTCAATGTTTGGTTCCACGTATATCTGTGAGCGCATTTTCTCTCTTTTAAAGCTTTCTAAAACTAAAAAGCGTTCATTAGATGGCGATAAAAATTTGACTAATCCTTTGAGGTTATCAGTCTCAGGAAATTTTGAATCAAACAATGACAAAACCGTTCCGTTGAAAAAGAAAAAAGCGTAAAATATTAATTGACTTCTTCAACAATGTTGACTGTAAGAATTAAAGAGCTTTATAACATTAATTCTATTTTTTAATAAGTTTTCAAACTTGGCCGGTTAAAATTATTTCGTACAAAACAGCAAACTAAGGATCGGATTTCTAAACTCTGAAAAGGGATACAAAGAGACGTAGCCCGTAGTATAACAAAAAAATATTTACTTGTAACTGCCAACAGTAAGAATGAGACCCTATATTGCTTACATAAAGTTATTTCTAAAACAGAATATTTATGACTCTGGTTCGTTTAAGAAACTGATATTTTTCAAAAGACGCCTATTGTACATATGAGGAGTGTGCATGTGCAGTACTAATAGAATGAACCTGTGGGTCAGAAAACAAGTAAGATGTTCTTCGATTCTTGTTTTGAATATTGTTCTCTAAAGCTTTGCGTAGTAATTCTGCCACACGAACACTAGTTGTTACCTAAACGGTAAATGGTTTGCTTGTTTTACGGCTCATCGGACTCTTTTACAGAGGTGCGCTTCCTCTATTATTTTGGTTCAAATGGTTCAAATGACTCGACCCACTATGGGACTTAACATCTGAGGTCATCAGTCCCCTAGAACTTAGAACTACTTAAACCTAACTAACCTGAGGACATCACACACATCCATGTCCGAGGCAGGATTCGAACCTGCGACCGTAACTGTCACGCGGCTCGAGACTGAAGCGCTTATAACCGCACGGCCACACCGGCCGGCTGTGTTATTTTGTTTGCGTTCGATCTGACTGCGGGACAGTCCACCGCAAAGCGGTGGTGTGCGGTCCCACTCGCACCGCACCTCTCTCTCTCTCTCTCTCTCTCTCTCTCTCTCCCTCTCTCTCCTCTGGCGACACCAGAGACACACGGTCGTGCACCGGGCGCTGCACTACCTGGCGCCCGCGGGGCGCGGGTGACCCCGCCGGGTGCAATTCTTGATGAGCCTGGCGTAGAGACTGCCAGCAGACCCGGCCAAACTACGTCCTGCGGAGATTTCCTCGCTGCTCCACGCCAACCGACCGACTGCCACACATCAGCACGGAGACAGCACTAAAATAATTGAGCAGTCGACATCACAAGTTGCACACAGTTTCACGAACACTTGCACGAAGGACTACACAGTGCTAACGGCAGCAACTGTGCAATAACATGGACGAATCACGAGTCGGCACACGCAGCAACCCATAAGCGATCGCCGGCCAAAACACGCGTCGTCCGACAAGACGACCGACCGACGACCAGCCAGGGTGATCCAAACTCAAGTGATATGTATCGGCAACTGTCGGGCGAGTGATGGCTGTCCGGACCTCACTGCAGCCGCGCCCTGCCGCGTCCTAAGTCAAACACTGGCAGGTCCGAACTGCATGGCTAGCGCCTCCCAACTCACTGGCACATCCGAACTAACTCCGAACACACGACTACCGGGAAGTAATAGCAGTCAGTTAAGATAATACGCCATGGCTTATAACGATAAGCGCCACTGCTTCTACTCACGGGCAGGCAAGGTGGCATGTCAGTGACACCAGAAACTGAAATTAACATAACTAGGTAGTTGTTGTTGTTGTTGTGGTCTTCAGTCCTGAGACTGGTTTGATGCAGCTCTCCATGCTACTCCATAAATAGTTACACCAACAGTCCCTAGAGAGAGCGTGGAAAGTGAATCAGACCGAAACACTATAATGAAAGAGGCCAGCCATTGGTAACGAGTATTATCACATAAAACATGGGTCGAACGCCAAACTTTAACGCGCTAGGACCTGTCGATCAGCAGTGCCAAAATCTCGCTGTGCAGATGTCGCGGAAGCACAGACACACAGTATTTGCAGCGTGGTTGATAGCGCAGTTCATGAACAGATCGCGGATGGCTAAACACAAGGTTACTTTCAAAGTGCCGGAAGACACCACTTCCATAAAAAAAGACGCACGATGACGGAGATGTCGGACTGTAAGAGAGCATAGGCCTTTTCAGCAGTACTTGTAATTTATTCAGTGGTGGTAAAATTTGTTTAGGAGAATTTGATTACTATTTAATCTCTATGTGTTTTGTTGCAAATGGATGGAAGGAAGATGTTCTTAACTTCTTCATTCCGAATAACATTATTCGCCTTGTTGTTGTTGTCTTCAGTCCTGAGACTGGTTTGATGCAGCTCTCCATGCTACTCTTTCCTGTGCAAGCTTCTTCATCTCCCGGTACATACTGCAACCTACATCCTTTTGATTCTGCTTGGTGTATTCCTCTCTTGGTCTCCCTCTACGATTTTTACCCTCCACGCTGCCCTCCAATGCTAAATTGGTGATCCCTTGATGCCTCAGAACATGTCCTACCCACCGATCCCTTCTTGTGGTCAAGTTGTGCCACAAACTTCTCTTCTCCCCAAACCTATTCAATACTTCCACATTAGTTATGCGATCTACCCATCTAATCTTCAGCATTCTTCTGTAGCACCCCATTTCGAAAGCTTCTATTCTCTTCTTGTCCAAACTATTTATCGTCCATGTTTCACTTCCATACATGGCTACACTCCATACAAATACTTTCAGAAAAGCCTTCCTGACACTTAAATCTATACTCGATGTTAATAAATTTCTCTTCTTCAGAAACGCTTTTCTTGCCATTGCCATTCTACATTTTATATCCTCTCTACTTCTACCATCATCAGTTATTTTGCTCCCCAAATAGCAAAACTCCTTTACTACTCTAAGTGTCTCATTTGCTAACCTAATTCCCTCAGCATCACCCGACTTAATTCGACTACATTCCATTATCCTCGTTTTGCTTTTGTTGATGTTCATCTTATATACTACTCTCAAGACACTGTCAATTCCATTCAACCGCTCTTCCAAGTCCTTTGCTGTCTCTGACAGAATTACAATGTCATCGGCGAACGTCAAGTTTTTATTTCTTCTCCATGAATTTTAATACAAACTCCGAATTTTTCTTTTGTTTCCTTTACTGCTTGCTTAATATAAAAAGTGAATAATATCGGAGAGAGGCTGCAACACTGTTTCACTCCCTTCAAAATCAGTGCTTCCCTTTCATGTTCCTCGACTCTTGTAACTGACATCTGGTTTCTGTATATATTGTAAATAGCCTTTCGCTCCCTGTATTTTACCCCTGCCACCTTTAAAATTTGAAATAGGGTGTTCCAGTCAACATTGTCAAAAGCTTTCTCTAAGCCTACAAATGCTAGAAACGTAGGTTTGCCTTTCCTTAATCCTTCTTCTAAGATAAGTCGTAAGGTCAGTATTGTCTCACGTGTTCCAGTATTTGTACGGAATCCAAATTGATCTTCCCCGAGGTCGGCTTCTACTAGTTTTCCATTCGTCTGTAAAGCATTCGTGTTAGTATTTTGCAGCTGTGGCTTATTAAACTGATAGTTCGGTAATTTTCACATCTGTCAACACCTGCTTTCTTTGGGATTGGAATTATTATTTTCTTCTTGAAGTCTGAGGGTATTTCGCCTGTTTCATACATCTTGCTCACCAGATGGTAGGGTTTTGTCAGGACTGGCTCTCCCAAGGCCGTCAGTAGTTCCAATGGAATGTTGCCTACTCCGGGGGCCTTGTTTCGACTCAGGTCTTTCAGTGCTCCGTCAAACTCTTCACGCAGTATCGTATCTCCCATTTCATCTTCATCTACATCCACTTCCATTTCCATAATATTGTCCTCAAGTACATCATCCTTGTATAGACCCTCTATATTCGCCTTCCCCCTGTCTGCTTTCCCTTCTTTGCTTAGAACTGATGTTCATACAAGTGGTTCTCTTATCTCCAAAGGTCTCTTTAATTTTCCTGTAGGCAGTATCTATCTTACCCCTAGTGAGATAAGTCTATACGTCCTTACATTTGTCCTCTAGCCATACCTGCTTAGCCATTTTGCACTTCCTGTCGATGTCATTTTTGAGACGTTTGTTTTCCTTTTTGCCTTCTTCATTTACTGCATTTTTATATTTTCTCCTTTCATCAATCAAATTCAATATTTCTTCTGTTACCCAAGGATTTCTACTAGCCCTCGTCTTCTTACCTACTTGATTCTCTGCTGCCTTCACTACTTCATCCCTCAAAGCTACCCATTCTTCTTCTACTGTATTTCTTTCCCACATTCCTGTCAATTGTTGCCTTATGCTCTCCCTGAAACTCTGCACAACCTCTGGTTCTTTAAGTTTATCCAGGTCCCATCTCCTTAAATTCCCACCTTTTTGCCGTTTCTTCAGTTTTAATCTACAGGTCATAACCAATAGATTGGGGTCAGAGTACATATCTGCCTCTGGAAATGTCTTACAATTTAAAACCTGCTTCCTAAATCTCTGTCTTACCATTATATAATCTATCTGATAACTTTTAGTATCTCCAGGGTTCTTCCATGTGCTTCTTCTTTTATGATTCTTAAACCAAGTGTTAGCTATGTTTAAGTTGTACTCTGTGCAAAATTCTACCAAGCGGCTTCCTCTTTCATTTCTTAGCCCCAATCCATATCCACCGATTACATTTCCGTTTCTCCCTTTTCCAATTCCAGTCACCCATGGCTATTAAACTTTCATCTCCCTTCACTATCTGAATAACTAGGTGGTAGTAGAGTAAAAACAGGATGTCAAATGAGATATGGCACCAACACGAGCCACGCACGGCTCAGAAATGCCCCAAATTTTTATTGATGAACTGACATAAAATAATAAAAGGGTAGAAAGGTTTTAAGGTCTTTGGTGTGCATATTGATGGAAACTTAAACTGGAGGGAAACTATATAGTAAATCATCTGTAACGTTGAGGTTACTCTGTGCCATACGGATAACGATCAACTTTATCTACACTATCTGATCAAAAGTACCCGGCCACCTGTTAGCGAACACTGATGTTGAATGTGTCCAAAATTCACCTCTTAAATGCTTGAGCTCTGCTGGGGACACTTTAAATGAGGTGTCTGTATGTCTATGGACGAATGGCAGCCCATTCTTCCTCTAGAACCTAAACCAGAGAAGATAATAATGTTGGACGCTGCGATCTGGAGCGAAGTAGACGTTGTGTTTCATCCCAAAGTTGTTCCATTGGTTTCAGGTCGAGACTCAGGGTAGGCGAATCTACTCCAGCAATGCTATTGCCCACAAATAATTTCCTCATAGATGCTGCTTTGTTACAGGTTGCATTGTAATACTGATCCAGGCATTGTCTATCAAATAGTCCTCTAATGTATGCACTACACAATGCTGCAAAATATGTTCATGTCACTCTATATTTAGCGTTTTCTTAAGCGCAACAAACGGACCACAGTCTAATCACGAAAAATAAACCCATACTACAACATCACCTACTCCGTACTTTACTGGACGAACTACAAGCAATGACAGGTAACGTTCTCTAGGTATTTTCCAAACCGAATCATTCCAACGAATTGCTATAAAGTACAGAGCGATTCATTACTCCAAAACATTAGTTTCCAGGTGCGTCGCTCTTTACACCTCCTCAAACGTCGCTTAGCATTGAATGCAGATAACTGTGAATTTTCAGCAGTTATTGTGCCAGGCCGATATCACTGTGGTAGTCACGAGTGACTTCTTCCTCAGATTTCAAGCGGCTTTTTACAACCTCCCTTCTCGATGCTCGACGGTCGCTTTCGTCAGTACATGAGTTGTACCTGGTGTTGGTTTAGCTGAGGCTGTTCCTTCGCATTTCCATTTAAGAATCATATTACCAACAGCTGAGTTGGGCAGCTTTATAAAGGATGAAATGGACCTGATGGATTCGTTACTCAGGCGGCATCTACAGACTTGTCCACTTTCGAACTCACTGAGCTCTTCTGGAACACCCATTCTCTTCATACTGCTTTTCAACTGCCAACACAATACTCCCTGCCTCCTTTTATACACTCATGCTCATAAATTAAGCATAATACTGATACATGGTGAAACAACGCTCTGGTGCACGATTTGCGGGTTTAAATCACCTCGGGGTATGACCATGCGGTGCATTTGTCCTGCGGTCGTCGTACGGTGGCGATGGCAGCAGTCCACATACGCAGTGTTGGTGCATGTCAGAGTACGGTGTAGCGAGTAAGTGTGCAGACACTTTCTGAGGTGCTAATGGTGACTGTGTTTGAAAATAGCTCAAAGAACACATTACGTTATGAGGGGTAGAATACTATGGCGACTGCAGGCTGATCAAACACAGCAGGTCGTAGCACGGGCCATACGTGTGCCACAAAATGTGATCTCACGATTATTGAAACGATTCCAGCAGACAGGAAACGTGTCAAGGCGCTACAGTACGGGACGTCCACGGTGTACAACACCACAAGAAGACCGATATGAGTGCTGGCAGACGGCCACGGAGTACTGCAGGTAGCCTTGCTCGGGACCTCACCGCAGCCACTGGAATAGTTGTCTCCAGACACACAGTCTACTGACAACTGAACAGACATGGTTTATTCGCATGGAGACCTGCAAGGTGCATTCCACTGACTCCTGGTCACAGGAGAGCCCGTTAAGACTGGTGACAAGAACACAGTACATGGTCATTGAAACAGTGGTCCCAGGTTATGTTCACGGACTAGTGCAGGTATAGTGTGATCAGTGATTCTCGCAGAGTTTTTATCTGGCGTAAACCAGGAACCAGATACCAACCCCTTAATGTCCTTGAAAGGGACCTGTATGGAGGTCGTGGTTTGATGGTGTGGTATGGGATTATGATTGGTGCACGTACACTCCTGCAAGTCTTTGACACAGGAACTGTAACAGGTAAGGTGTACCGGGACGTCATTTGGCATCAGTATGTCCGCCTTTTCATAGCTGCAGTGGGTCCCACCTTCCTCCTGATGGATGATAACGTACGGCCCCACCGAACTGCCATCGTGGAGGAGTACCTTGAAACACAAGATTCAAGGCGAATGGAATGGTCTGCCCGTTCTCCTGACCTAAACCCCGTCGAGCACGTCTGAGATGCTCTCGTTCGACGTATCGCTGCACGTCTTGAAACCCCTAAGATACTTCAGGAGCTCCGACAGGGACTGGTGCACGAATGGGAGGCAATAAACCAGCACCTACTCGACCACCTGATGCCTGTGTACTTGTGCATGGTGATCGTATTGCATACTGATGTTGGGGTACATGAGCAGGAAACAGTTGCGTTTGGTAGCACAAGTGTTTCGGGACGGTTTTCTCAACTTATCACAAATACCGTGCACTTACAGATCTGTGTCGTGCGTGTTCCCCATGTGCCTATGCTTTTAACGGCAGTTTTGTGTAGTGCCACGTTGTGTGGACCACATTCTGCAATTATCCTTAATTTATGAGCGTGAGTGTATTTGCGGGCCCACATCTCGTGATATCTTGTCGTCAATTTCGCCTTACGTAGGGCTGTCCGTGTACAAATCAGTAAACGGCACACGTTCGTTAGCCGTTAATCCTACAGCACAACTTTCTGTGGTAACTAATTATCCAGGCAAACAGGATTCACTTAAAAAAGAGAGTAAAATTATATGTGGGCCTCACACACATTCATCATTCATTTTGCAGGCATTGTTTAAACAGCTAATAATATTAACCACAGCCTCACAGTGAATTTATTCAGATCGCCTTAACACAGTCGAATCGGACCAAATGTGTACATATAGGGGACAGTGTTGTACATTCGAACCCTTTTCAGACTTTCGCTTCTAACAGAAGTTAAATACATTTTCCTCGTTCCATTTAGATATGGTAGCATTCACTTTTATCTGAAGGAACGGACATTACTCTGCAAAAGTAATTCTTTTCTATGTGTGAAAAAATGAACCGCAGTATAATACGGCCATTTGGCTAGGGACAAATTCAATCACTAACTTTCTCCCCCGAATGCGAAAATGTTTTGTTGACACCCACCTATGTAGGGAGAAACGATTATCATAATAAAATAAGAGAAATCAGAGCTCTAACGGAAAGATTTAGGTGTTTCTTTTTCCCACGCGCCATTCAGGAGTGGAATGGTAGAGACGTAGCACGAAAATGGTCGATGAACCCTCTGCCAGGCACTTAAGTGTGAATTGCAGAGTAACCATGTAAATGTAGATGTAGAAAAATGGGGGTTAGCTATAGGGAGAAATATATAATATACTATATGCACAGGAGCCAAGAGGCAATAATAACAGTGGGAGACCAAGAACGAAATACTTGTGTTAAGACGGGGATGTTGTCTTTCGCCCTTAATAGTCAATCTGTACATCGACGAAGCAATGATGGAAATTTAAGAACGGCTCCTGATCCTCTGAATTGAATGAATAGTTTTTGGGTACAGAGTATGAATGGAGTGTAAATCGAAGAAAGACGGAAGTAAAGAGAAGTATCAGAAATGAGAACAGCGTAACACTTAACATCAGGGTTGACGATCAGGAAGTAGATGAAATTAAGGGATTATAATACCTACGCAGTAAAATAACCAATGACGGACGGAGCAAGGACGACATCGAAAGCAGGCTATCACAGTCAAAAAGAGCATTCGTGGCTAAGAGAAGTCTACTAGTACCGAATTTGTCGAAGAAATTTCGAGGAAATGTACTTTTAGAGCACAGCGTTGTATGGTAGAGAAACATAGACTGTGGCCAAATCGGAACAGAAGAGAATCGAAGCATTTGAGATGTGATGCTACAGTGGAATGGCTCTGAGCACTATGGGACCTAACTTCGGAGGTCATCAGTCCCCTATAACTTAGAACTACTTAAACCTAACTAACCTAAGGGCATCGCACACATTCATGCCCGAGGCAGGATTCGAACCGGCGACCATAGCGGTCGCACGGTTCCAGACTGAAGCGCCTAGAAACGCTCGGCCACTCCGGCCGACCTACAGTGGAATGTTGAAAATTAGCTTGACTGATAAAGTAAAGAACGAGGAGGTTCTATGCAGAATAGGGGAGGAAGGCGTATATGGAAAACAATGACAAGGAGAAGGGACAGGATGATAGGATATCTGTTAAGACATTCAGGGAATGACTTCCATGGTACTGGAGGGAGCTGTAGAGGGTAAATATTTATAGGAAGACAGAGATTGGAGTGTATCCAGCAAATAATTGGTGATGTAGGTTGCAAGTTCTACTCTGGTATGAAGAGGTTGGCACAGGAGAGGAATTCGTGGCGGTCCGCATCAAACGAGTCAGAAGACTGATGACTCAAATATAAGAAAATTAATAAATCAGTGGAATAAACGCAGAGCCTATTATTGCAGCCTGTGGGTGTGGCCGAGCCGTTCTAGGCGCTTCAGTTTGGAATCGTGCCTCGGGCATGGATGTGTGTGATGTCCTTATGTTAGGTTTATGTAGTTCTAAGTTCTAGCTGACTGATTACCTCAGATGTTAAGTCCCGTAGTGCTCAGAGCCCTTTGAACCAATTGAACCTATTATTGCAACCATTTTGCCACGTCAACACTGCTAACATATGGTTGGCGCTACGGGATGGTAGCGGGTTATATCAATATGTTTCTGGCATATATGAAGCCTCCTTAATGAAAGCAACACGAGGAGATGTCAACAACTTTGAGAAAATACTGTTTATAGAAATGTTAATAATATCGGATTGACAACTACTGCTGACAGGAAGAGTGTTCCGAGAGAGGTGGTGCAGTGGTTAACACACTGGACTCGCATTCAGAAGGACGAGGGTTCAATTCCGCATCCGGCCATCCAGATCTAGGTTTTCCGTGATTTCCCTAAATCGCTTGAAGCAAAAGCCGAGATGGTTCCTTTGAAAAGGGCACGGCTGACTTCCTTCCCCATCCTTCCCTAATTCGATGAGACCGATGACATCGCCGTTTGGTCTCCTCCCACAACTCAATCCAACCGAGGAAGAATAAAGTACTTGTTACGTTAATCGTTGCTCCGTCTGTGCTGGGTGGACCTTTGTTTTTATAGGATGTGACTTTGAGTGTCGATAATAATTACATGTAGAAATTCTTCCGATCCACATGTGGCATACAGCAAACCAGTGCTTAACAGTAACATCGCCTTCGTGAAACTCAGTGGAAACTAGAAAAATAAAAGCGTAAATGATGCTACTATTTTATATTTCTAGTTTTTACTGAGTTTAACGAATGCGATGTTGGCCTGATATATTTGACGATGCCCTTTGGGTACACTGACTAAAGGATTCTTTTAAGAAATACCAAATTAAGGTATTTGCTCTTTCAATAGGTGTTCCGTTTATCCAAGTCTGCACAACGCTATCACGATTCTTAAATAGATGTATTTGTTTTCTGTTTTCTTTTTAGATAACCTGAAGATGCCTAAATAAGGCGAAACGCGTCGTTGATGAATAAAAAAATAAAATTGCAATAAATACTGTTTTTAACCAATAATAATTACATGTTTCTTCATGGCAATGGCTGGTTGCCTCTATTGTTAGCGGACATTGCGGTGTTGTGATGTTGGTGGACTTGAAAGATTTGCTGGTAGTGGTATTACTGTATCTGCTCGGGAACAAGCCTCTCTGGTAATATCGGAACGTCCCTGGTTGTGCGACAATGCCGTCTGACGGTGGAGGAAAGCGTTGCGAGTTGAAGCACGCTCGGCTATGCATGCTGTGGATGGGAGCCGTCACTGCAGGGGACGAGCGGGCAGTCACCGCGACGGCGAGAAGAGGACGGATGGGCAGAAGGGGGTGGGGTGGCGGCGTTTGCATAATGGTCCGCTCCCGGCACTCCGCGGCCCCCGGTCACGCGCGCTGCCGTGACACAGAGCCGCGGCGGCGGCGGGCCCGGAAATTGCGACGCCGTCCGGCCTGCGACACCGCGTCCGCATTTCCATGCAAAGTGTTATCGGCGCGCCGCCGCCCACCCCGGGCCTGATATTCTAACCACTGCCGATTAGGACGTCTGCGGCCGCAACAGCTGGCCGCCGCGCCGGCTGGCTCTCTCTCTCTAACGAAACGGTCAGCCTGCCCGTGTGTCGCGGGGCGCGGCTGAGATCCCGGCGTGCTGACTCAGTTTCCCGGGGGAGAACTGCTGCCTGAGACCCCGGCGCCAGATCTTCTTCGCGAAAAGATTGCTCGCGGTTCCCGGTCCGCTCGTTTCTTCCCAGTGGCGTAACCGTTACGAAATACGGAACCACTGGTCGAAACACAGTCTCGGCAGAGAGTAAGCCCCCCCTCCCCCCAAGACTTCAGCAATTCTGAAGTGTATGATGCGTTTTATTACGGGGTGTGACCGGGTGATGTGAAGCAGTGGTAACAAAATGGCCGCACATTCTGGAAGAATGCGGTTGAAATCTTCATCCTGAGATCCAGGTACATTTTCTAAAAGAAGAATGTTCAAATGTGTGTGAAATCGTATGGGACTTAACTACTAAGGTCATCAGTCCCTAAGCTAACACACTACTTAACCTAAATTATCCTAAGGGCAAACACATACACTCATGCCCGAGGGAGGACTCGGTTCTCCGCCGGGACCAGCTGCACAGTCCATGACTGCAGCGCCCGAGACCGCTCGGCTAATACCGCGTGGCTACATTTTCTATGATTACTGTAAAATGCTTTAGGCCAATGCAGCCATGATTCCCACGAAAGAACACGGACGACAACCTCAGGCAAACCTTACCAAGCTGGTGCAGTGCTCTCTTTCTAATGATGATATCTTCGACGGAACATTAAGCCCACGTTTTCTTCCTTTCCTTCCATTTCATTACGAGAAATGAGTGTCCAACAGAACTGCACGGAGAACTATGTTTACGTGTCAGATCAACTAGCCAACGACTGCTACTGTGAAATCTCACATTCGTGAAGAGGATCAAAACATAAAGTATCTCTCTTTACACATAACATACCAGTATCGAAAATATTAAGAAGCTATTGCTGCCGATCGACTCTGAAAAAAAAAACTAAATTAGAAAATAACTAATTTATTAAGAACGCTCTATGATCTATAGAAGAATACGTACTGGCTGTAGTGTAGTGAGACACCTTTTACAAGTCGATTCTTGCAAAGGAGAAAACAGCAATCTGCTAATGTAAATAATGCTGTTTATTTACAGAAATAGTACTTTTACCGGTTCTGAACGACAGTTTTACTTTCAGACGAAAGTTAACATTTGTGCCGCATTTGTTATTGGCTGTTTCTTTTCCGAAAACCAATGTAAACAAAAACGAATGTAATGTAAACGTTAGCCACCGTCTGGAAATGAACCTGTCGTTTGGAAACTGGTAACGGAGCTATTTCCATAAATACATAGCATTGTTAACAGTGACTGTCCTTTTATGAAAGTAGCCGGCCGGGGTGGCCGAGCGGTTCTAGGCGCTACAGTCTGGAACCGCGTGACCGCTACTGACACAGGTTCGAATCCTACCTCGGGCATGGATGTGTGGGATGTCTTTAGGTTAGTTAGGTTTAAGTAGTTCTGAGTTCTAGGGGACTGATGACCTCAGAAGTAAAATCCCACAGTTCTCAGAGACATTTGATCCATTTTTAATCTAAATAAATAGCGTTATTAAACGTGACTGGTTGTTATTTTTGTATTTGTACCAATCAACTTGCATTTTCCTAACAGCTACGGTCTCAGTGTCAGTTTTTAGCAAAATAACTGGAAGTAAGTTTTTGTTCCAGTTAACACTGCGGCACTACGTTTTATTTGTGATATTAAAGGTAGGGAAATACATCATTAAGTTTGTGACTGGAAGAGCTATAGTCAGCAAAAACAGCTTGTCATATCTTTAAATTTGGGAACTGCAGAGGAATGCATCTGTCTGAACATAGATCATATGCTATCTACTAACACAAGTTGGAAAAAGGTTTAACTTTCTCGTTAGTTTGGTACTTGAGTTAAGTCTAAGTTCATCGAATAGAGCATCAACAAAACAACAGCACAGTAAACACGTTTTGTGAAAAATGGTATTACCACCTTTCCAATTTTTACCCTTCAAATAAATGGTCTGAATGAAGTAAGGCTATCCGGTACTCGTAGGTTGGTTGGAACACCAGCATGCTCTCCCTACTGATATGGCTGCGATCTTCGCAAAAGCGATCGGCAACCCTTCAGGCATCTCGGACGCTCGTGCAGCCTACAATGCCCCTGCACGCCCCAGCTTCGCGGACTCGCCCTGTCTCAGTAACGGTGGGACGCCAGGCAGCGGCACGAGCGCTAGCAGAGGCCTCCTCTTCTGAGGGACCTATTGGCGTCCGCCACACACGTGACCAGAAAATAGTGCCCTGAGTATTCCGGCGCCGGCCGTTATAAAGGTCGGCGCCAGAACTACAGATGTAAGTTCTTCCGGCTTCAAGAGCTTGTCAGCCCGTCCTGGACGGGCAACTGAAAATACCATAAAGGAAGAGAAAAGAGAGCTTCTTAACTCTCAGGTGGAAAAATTTGGTGTAGGTATTAAAATCCATTGAGGTTCACCGATGACATTGTAATTCTGTCAGAGACAGCAAAGGACTTGGAAGAGCAGTTGAATGGAATGGATAGCGTCTTGAAAGGAGGATATAAGATGAACATCAACAAAAGCAAAACGAGGATAATGGAATGTAGTCGAATTAAGTGTGGTGATGCTGAGGGAATTAGGTTAGGAAATGAGACACTTAAAGTAGTAAAGGAGTTTTGCTGTTTGGGGAGCAAAATAACTGATGATGGTCGAAGTAGAGAGGATATAAAATGTAGACTGGCAATGGCTAGGAAAGAGTTTCTGAAGAAGAGAAATTTGTTAACATCGAGTATAGATTTAAGTGTCAGGAAGTCTTTTCTGAAAGTATTTGTATGGAGTGTAGCCATGTATGGGAGTGAAACATGGACGATAAATGGTTAGGACAAGAAGAGAATAGAAGCTTCCGAAATGTGGTGCTACAGAAGAATGCTGAAGATAAGATGGGTAGATCGCATAACTAATGTGGAAGTACTGAATAGGTTTGGGGAGAAGAGAAGTTTGTGGCACAACTTGACCAGAAGAAGGGATCGGTTGGTAGGACATGTTTTGAGGCATCGAGGGATCACCAATTTAGTATTGGAGGGTAAAAATCGTAGAGGGAGACCAAGAGATGAATACACTAAGCAGATTCAAAAGCATGTAGGTTGCAGTAGGTACTGGGAGATGAAGAGGCTTGCACAGGATAGAGTGGCATGGAGATCTGCATCAAACCAGTCTCAGGACTAAAGACCGCAACAACAACAAACCACTCGTTACAAAAGTAATAAATTAAGATGCCCCGAAAGATATGTTGCCAATGTTCTTTCGACTACTTATCAGGAGTTTCGCTGGAAATCTCTTGCGAATCCTCCAGATAGTTCCGATCTTTCCCTATGCGATTTCCATATTTTTGGATTTCTGAAGACAGACATTTCCGGCCGTTGATTTGCTTCAGGCGACTAAGTGCACGTCACGTCTGGCTACATCATGGCTCCGTAAGCAAACGCAAACATTCTTCCTTGAAGGCAATGAAATGAGAGAAATGTGTTAACGATATACGGAATGCCGTATGCTTACAATACTAAAATCAGTCTAAAAGTTAGTCCCAAGAAATCATGAGACAATGTTCCTAAGGTGTTCATTTTCTTTCACAGAACGCGGACATACGTTCTGGTTTTCTACTTATTAATAATTTTAGAAAAAGTAAGTTCAGCTTTTGAAATCTTTTACTAAATGTAAAAAAGTTATACATTTTAACAAGTATTTTAAAACAGAAATCCCTTAATACAAAATAATTTCACAAATCTTTTAATTCAGGACCTGAAAATCTCATATTTCTACTATATATAGACTGTTGGAAGATATACCTTACATACAAAAAAAGTAAAGCTATGGGAAATCATCTTCAGAGTATTCATTTCATGCCTTCTCCGTAGCTGGTATCATCAGGATCCAATGGCAACATCACTCAATGTATAACTACCAGTGTAGAAGTTAGAGGCTAGTGGGATGTCAAATACTGATGTACACGAAGAAACAGACGAATTCTGAGTACCATTTACTTTCTTGAGCCAGTGTACACGTCTTTTAAATACTTCAGCTAGATCTTGGCATGCTGACGGCGAAAAACGTAATGACATCAACAAATTTGACTTTCACAACAAGCACATTTACTCACAAAGGAAATAATACAAATGGAGCGAAATCGATTGTCAACTTTCATACAGAGTAGGCAACAAAAACTCACTTGCACTCAGCCGTATCTCTGGCAAGGGAAGCTACGTTAGGCCTGTATTATGTCTCACAAATACGGTGCAGAACGATGTGCGGATATTTTTAAAAAACGATTAAAAATACATCTGCGCACTGCACCACCATACCCTGTATGCAGTTTTAAGCGGAACATTCTAAATTTTTCGAAAATACCTCTTCCCAAAAATCGATTATCTGGTCGGAAAATTCATTTGTACACCCTTAACAGTTATGGCGATTAGTTTCAAAATAATAAACAGTTCAATTACTTTTTTCCAACTCTCTCGTTTTCATTTCGCTGATCCTTATACTTTATACAAAATTTTTGTCCTTTAAATTAAATATATTCAGAACCAAATTATAACTGGTTGCTGCAGTGTATCACAACTATTGAGTACCGCAGAGAAACTAAGGACCTAAAAAATGTAGACATTTAACCAAATAGCATTTCGCCGTTAATTGTCTCCATGTAGATCGCTTTAGATAATTTGTATAAAATGTTTATAAATTATATAGAAAGACCTTGGTCGAGGATCAGTCTATCTATTAGTGAAGGCCAGGTCAAAATCCCTGCACATACAGACGGACAATAGGAGTTGAATAGCTCTCTCTCTCTCTCTCTCTCTCTCTCTCTCTCTCTCTCTCTGTCTTTCTTGTCCGTTTGTGCAGGCTAAGCTAAGAAACTGTATCAGGGCTGCAGGGATTTTACTGCAGCTTTCACTAATAGATAGAACGATCCAGGAGCAAGATTTTTATATATAATTTGTAAACATTTTATACAAATTTAATTACATTGAATTTAAGGTGAGGAAACGATGCGACTGCCACCTTCTGAACAGCGGTGGTAAATCGAGAGGGCAGCAGTGACTTGAAATAGCAGAAAGCGCGGGCAATTTTGCATCTGGTTTAAGGGTGCAGTGGCCCGGCATGGCAGCTCAGTGTGTTCCGTAGAGGGCTCGCTGCCCTTTGTAATAAAACAAGTATATGAGCTATTCACTGGTGAATTTCAAGGGGTGTCATGCGACGTCCGCCCAGACCAAATGACGAGAACAGCGACGAACAAAATGAAATGGAAAGAAGAAAATGAAAGTGGTAGAGCGTTTAGCTAGAAACCGAACGGTCCAGGATCAAGTCCTTGTAGGGTATTTTTTTTTCACTGTACCTAAAACCTGATATTCGCCTCTTAGTGATGTAGAGTGACAGAAACAAAACGTGAATCTGATTCCATATTACACTGCAGCTCCCATTTTTCTGTTTGATGATTGGTTAGAGACAAGCTAGTTGCCTAACACGTCCACTTGATTGAAATCGTTTCAGAATAATTGCCTTGAGAAAAAATACCCGAGTCCGAAACTTGGCTTTTCAGTTATTTTATGCATAGAGTAAAACGCAGCCTAGTATGCAGCATTACTTCGATCATATAAAGACGGTTTTGCAGCAACGCAGCGAATGACTCAGCTTTAGGCTTCGTTGTTTTCTCGTGTCAAACAAAGGCGTGAACACGATTCTCTGCATGATGAGGCAAAGGATATTATTTGTTTCGACACTTTTATGTAATACAGAAGACTCCAATACTTTTATATAATACAGAAGACTCGTAAATCAATCTACACTAACGAGAAAGAGATTTAGCTCTCTTAGAGATCATAAAGGATGAGCATGATATTCTTGATTGGAATTCAGACATGCCTTGCGGATGAATACACAAGATTCTGAAATACTTCTACAGATGGTTTAGGGACACATTTCCAAGTATGACCACAATTTCAGTATACCAATTTCTGCTTCCCTCATACAACCAGTCGCATTTCACAGTCTTAGCTCACTGCAACTCCTTCGAACAACGGGCAGTGATCGTAGAAGTATCGTATTAAATACGACCAATAACGAAAAGGTAACCCACTCGTCATGATGTGAGACTTACAACAATTTGAAACAATCAAACATTTTAAACAATGGTTTCCATGCAATCGTTTGAGAACAATTGCTTAGCGAGAAAACGCGAGAATCCAAAATATGTAGTGTTTTATTTTTTTATGCTTCAGGTAAAACGTTTTCGGAGAAACTACTTCAGCAACCTTGCTTCGTTTACATATAGTACGTTCTTCCAGCAGCGCAGCTGGTCACACAAATTTCAGTTTTCTACTTTACTCAAATAAAACACAGATGAGGAGACGATTCTTTGCGTGGCATGACGAAGAATTCATCCATAAAGGCCCAAGACAAAGAAGTGTGGCAATGAGTATAAACATACAGCACAGTGTGCATTAAATTTCACAGAAGGGGCGCTGTAACATGGGCTAAATATGTAAACCATGCGTGTTTTTTCTTATATTTTCTCTTATTTGTACCGCGTTAGCCATCCTTCGATACGTGTCACTCACACGTACATATATACAGCCAGGACTCGCATTCAGTTTTTACATTGGTTGTAAGCTTATTGTTTACACCACGATTTGCTCCCTTCATTTTCATGAGACGCCAAATCGAATGCCAATTCAGTTTGGAACACATAACGGTCATGCCACCAGACAACTTTCCTGGCGTACGCTGCTTACATCGCGTAAGTTATGTAAAAGTGAGGATATTAACATACTTAACGTTATACAAATGAAACGACATAATTTCAGAGATTTTACTGGGCTCATACAGATATAATTTTATGTACATAGACTGAAGCGGCGAGTGAAAACTTTTACCCAGCCTGGGAATCAAAACCAGATCTCCACCTTACTAGGCAGGTGCATTAGCCACTAAGCCACCTTGGCCCAGCGGTTTACACAACTGGATGGATTACCCTGGCACGGCCCCTGCCTCCATCAAAATTCTCACTGTCTCCCCAGTCTACTTGAAATTGCACCTTACACAAGAAATGCTGAGACTCTCCATGTGCTGGAATAGCAAAATGGTTCAAATTGCTCTGAGCACTATGCGACTTAACTTTTCAGGTCATCAGTTGCCTAGAGCTTAGAACTTATTAAACTTAACTAACCTAAGGACATCACACACATCCATGCCCGAGGCAGGATTCGAACCTGCGACCGTAGCGGTCGCTCGGCTCCAGACTGCAGCGCCTAGAACCGCACGGCCACTCCGGCCGGCCTGGAATAGCACCTCAGGATCGACAGTAAATGAGGGATCCAGTGTGAAGCGTTGACGTGGCAAGGTGGCTGCAATACATACGCTCTGCATTTATTCTGCAGATCTATTTGTTTATTATGTAGTTTTGTTTTGAGTCATCAGCCTTCTCACTTGTTTTGATGAGGGCCGCCACGAATTCCTCTCCTGTGCCAACCCCTTCATCTCAGGGTAACACTTGCATCCTACGTACTGAGTTATTTCCTTGATGTACTCCAATCTCTGTCTTCCGACCCAAGTTTTGCCCTCTACAGCTCATCCACTACCATAGAAGCCATTCCCTGATGTCTTAACAGATGTCCTACCATCCTGTCCCTTCTCCCGATCCTTGTTTCCCACATGTTCATTTCCTCTCCGATTCTGTGCGGAACCTCCTCATTCCTTACCTTATCAGTTCGCCTAATATTCAGCATTCGACTGTAGCATCACATCTCAAATGCTTCGATTCTCTTCTGTTCCGGTGTTATCATAGTCCATGTTTTACTACGATACAATGCTGTGCCTCAAACGTACATTCTCAGAAATTTATTCCTCAAATTGAAGCCTATGATTTATGCCAGTAGATTTTGCTTCGCAAGGAATGCCCTTTTTACCAGTGTTAGTCTGCTTTTGTTACCCTCCTTGCTCCGTCCCCTCATTGGTTATTTTGCTGACTAGGTAGCAGAATTCCTTAATTTCATCTACTTCGTGACCCACAATCCTGATTTTATATTTTTCTCTGTTCTCATTTCTGCTACTTCTCATTACTTTCATCTTCTTTCTATTTACTTTCCGCTTATACTCTGTAGCCGTTACAGTGTTCGTTCCAGTCAGTAGATCATGTAAATCTTCTTCACTTTCACCCACGATAGCAAAGTCCAGCGAATCGTTTCATTGAAATCGTTTCACCTTGAGTTTTAATTCCACTTCTGTACCTTTCGTTTATTTCCATCATTGCTTCTTCGATGTACAGATTGAATAGTAAGGACGAAAAACTATAACGCTGTCTTAAACCCTATCTAATCCGAGCACTTCGTTCTTGCTCTTCCACTCTTATTATTCCCTCTTGGCTCTTGTTTATACTGTATATTACACTTCTCTCCCTAGAATTTATCCCTATTTTTCTTAGAGTTTCGAACCCTTTTTCCAGATCGGTAAATTCTATGAACGTGTCTTGATTTTTCTTTAGACTTACTTTCATTATCAACCGAAACGGCAGATTTGCCTCTATAGTCCTTTACCTTTAGCAAAGCAAAAAAGGATCCTCAACTTTTTTCCATTCTTCTGTACATTGTTCTTGTCAGCAGCTAGAATGTATGAGCTGTTAAGCTGGTTGTGTGATAATTCTCGCGCTTCTCATCTCTTGCAGTCTTCGGAATTGTGTAGATGATACTTTTCCAAAAATCAGATGGTATATCGCCAGACTCATACACTCTAAATATCAAAGTGAAGAGTCACTGTGTTGCCACATACGACATGATTTTAGAAACTCTTATGGCATGTTATCTACCTTTTCTGCCTTACTTGATCTTAAGTCTTCTACAATGTAAGTCTTCTACAATGTAAGTATCCCTGAACATTTGTTTACTTCCCTCTTTCAGTGATCATACTAAAGCGTATCTTCTGTTACCCATGGTTTCTTCACAGTTACATTCTTTGTACCTATGTTTTACTCTCCTATTTCTGTGGTTGCCATTTTTAGAGATATCCATTCCTCTTCAACTGTGCTGCCTATTGGGTCATTCCTTATTGCTGCATCTAAAGTCTTGAAGAACTTGAAGCACATCTCGACATTCCTTAGTACTACTACTTATACGAAAGAAGTAACACAGTTTGAGAGACTTTTCTGGTTTCATGAAACCTCAAGCCAACAGGCCACGAAGGCGCAACGGTACCGGCTGTTATCCTGAGCGTCACTGGACGTGAATGTGGAGGGGCATGTGGTCAGCACACTGCTCTTCCGGCCTTACGTCAGTATACGAGACCGTCTATTGGTGTCATACACATATGATTTTTATGCATGCAGACTGAACAGGCAAGTGAAAACTTTTGCCCAGTTGGGAATCAAACCCGGGTCTCGTACATACAAGGCATTTGCGTTAGGCACTAACCCACTTTGGTACAGGGGTTCACCCAATTGCGCAGATTACCCACCTCGATCAAAATTGTCATTGCCGCCCGAATCCATCTTAAGGAGGAATTTAACAAAAGATTGGTGCTGCAGCGACAATTTTGGTAGTAGCGGGCGACCCATTTCGATTCTCGACCTTGGTACAAATTTTCACTCGCCGCTGCAGTCTACACTTCTTTAATTTCGTTCTCTGAATTTCATTTATAGCACTAAGCAATATACACGACGTCGGTCGTCTGGTCGTAGATTTTTAATGCTGCGTTCTCGGAGCCAGGCCGGGTCACTAGTGCTACATAAAGTTGACGGCAAAACGCCCACGATGTCAGTAATGCACTTCAGCCAGTCTTTTTTCCTTTCATATACGCTAGTGGAGCATGTAAGCTCGTACAAATCTGCTTACAAAATTTGTATTTACGCCGCAGCTCGGTCCGATGGAGGGGACCGATTTATTCAATGGACTCGCGAGCGCATTGTGCAAGGCCTGAACAGGGAAACGCCGGCGAGTGTTTGGCGCGCGCCGCTATTGTTCACGGGAACAGCGCCCCCGCTCTGGGGACCCCTCACCTAGCCCGGCACAAAGGAAGGAACCGGCCGGGCCGCTGTTTTTCGGGAGTCGGGCGAACTGGCCGGACCGACACGGCGCGCATAATAGCCACTCCTGTTTTATTTGCTGGCGCGCTCCCCGAATTCATCGCCGAATCACGCGGACACACGCCACCCCTGTTGTGTGTCCGACGGAGTCAGCCGCCGAACGCAAGCCGGCACTCCGTGCTCTGAACAGGCGGGCCGCGCAAAGGCGCGAGTGGCTCGTCAGTATTGCCAGCGAACGGGGAACAAAGACGCTTTTTACTGGGCCTACTGTCAACCGGACGTTACGTCCTAACAAAGATGCAGGCGTTTTTTCGCCAGAGGTCAGGAGTTTTCGAAAACCGACACGACAGTCAGGAGGAGTTTTCGAAAATCGACCCGACAGTCACGAGAACGCGCGGCATAGTTTCTAAAATTCAGTGCAGCACAGGCTACAGTACAGGGAAAACTGGAACTTATTTCGCAGTAGACGAAATAGTTCCGATACCTTCGTATAAAGGTTGACGCAAAAATTTGTTCCTCTTATTTGATTTAACTAAGTCTCCAGGTTGTCGATAACTAAGCACTGGTTGATGTACAGTATGGGTAAGGTTGCTGTAAGGTCGCTTCACATTTGAATTCACACAGAAAAAAGTTGGAAACAACCGAAAGGTGGTTCTGAATTATGAGGCTTACGGGGTAGGTCAAAAGAAGCGAACACGTGTCTCGCTTCATCGGCAGATGACCGACCGTTTCTAAAACAAACGACGGTCAAATCTTCGAGGTATTTCACAGGTAATTTATGTGCTTTTTACTGCGTGATATCCACAGACGAAACGGTGGCTTCTTAATTTTGCGACATTTGTTTGAAACTCCATTATTACTTTTATTTTTGGTTTATGTATACTTCCAGTGCATATTGATACATCGTTATTTGATAACTGATTATACCTCAGATGAATTCATTACGAAACAAGAGAATGAGAAAATTATTTGAAACTGTTTACGGTGAATTTCCAGTAGTGTATTTAGATAGGTAGTGAATTGAAAGTGCCAGTTTGCAGAACAATCACCCGTTATGTCCGTGGTCTAGTGCTTGAGGTTCAGCGTAAAATGAACATATTCTACAACAGCAAGATTATAAGACCTCAAAATGACAGCAAAGTCTGTTGAAACCGGTTGTCTCATACAAAGAAATATTTTATCTGAATTAGACAACTGAATGGTTGTTTTACAATTAAAAGATACAGGTCCTCAGTATTCCCAAAATGAAAAAAATTCTATCTAGCAGTAGCGTCTTTGATTACTAATCAAAACGTCCTCGGTCGCGGGTTCTAATCCCGCCACTGATTACTTTTGAGTAAAACTTATCGGCAATGGCGGTCGAAGACCTCCAGCGTAAGAAGTCACCCTAATTCCGCTAACGGTTTTTTAAAAAAGGACGGAAGATCAGATAGAGATTTTGGGCACTCTCTTGCCTTTTTGATCGGAAACTGCTCCTAAAAGGACGAAGAATCATCGATTATCAATGGCATGAGGATAAAGAATGCAATGGAAACCACTGCATTAAAGGCGCAATGTGTATCGACTGGACATGTTGCCTGTAATTGAAAAGCGTCGTGATGATCCCTCCGTTCGCAAAAGATTGCGGAATAGCCTCCATTAGGATCTCCGATAGAGGACTGCCAATGCGGAGGCGACCATGAGAAAAGATTAGATTAGATTAGACTTGTTCCATAGATCATGAATACGACACTTCGTAATGATGTGGAATGTGTCAAGTTAATAAAAGGTGTCCATACAAGATATTACATTACACAGAATATTACATGACACTAAGTATTTTTAATTTTTTTGTTGGGGTTGGGGAAATTACCCACTTACTATATCGAAAAAGTCACCTAATGAGTAGAAGGAGCTGGCATTAAGAAACTTCTTTAATTTCCTTTTAAATGCTATCTTGCTATTTATCAGACTTTTGATGCCATTAGGTAAGTGACGAAAGATTTTTGTGGTAGCATAATTTACCCCCTTCTCAGCCAAAGTTAGATTTAACCTTGAGTAGTGAAGATCATCATTTCTCCTAGTGTTTTAGCCATGCATTCTGCTATTACTTTTGAATTCGTTCGGATTGTTAATAACAAATTTCATAAGTGAATATACATATACACTCCTGGAAATGGAAAAAAGAACACATTGATACCGATGTGTCAGACCCACCATACTTGCTCCGGACACTGTGAGAGGGCTGTACAAGCAATGATCACACGCACGGCACAGCGGACACACCAGGAACCGCGGTGTTGGCCGTCGAATGGCGCTAGCTGCGCAGCATTTGTGCACCGCCGCCGTCAGTGTCAGCCAGTTTGCCGTGGCATACGGAGCTCCATCGCAGTATTTAACACTGGTAGCATGCCGCGACAGCGTGGACGTGAACCGTATGTGCAGTTGACGGACTTTGAGCGAGGGCGTATAGTGGGCATGCGGGAGGCCGGGTGGACGTACCGCCGAATTGCTCAACACGTGGGGCGTGAGGTCTCCACAGTACATCGATGTTGTCGCCAGTGGTCGGCGGAAGGTGCACGTGCCCGTCGACCTGGGACCGGACCGCAGCGGCGCACGGATGCACGCCATGACCGTAGGATCCTACGCAGTGCCGTAGGGGACCGCACCGCCACTTCCCAGCATATTAGGGACACTGTTGCTCCTGGGGTATCGGCGAGGACCATTCGCAACCGTCTCCATGAAGCTGGGCTACGGTCCCGCACACCGTTAGGCCGTCTTACGCTCACGCCCCAACATCGTGCAGCCCGCCTCCAGTGGTGTCGCGACAGGCGTGAATGGAGGGACGAATGGAGACGTGTCGTCTTCAGCGATGAGAGTCGCTTCTGCCTTGGTGCCAATGATGGTCGTATGCGTGTTTGTCGCCGTGCAGGTGAGCGCCACAATCAGGACTGCATACGACCGAGGTACACAGGGCCAACACCCGGCATCATGGTGTGGGGAGCGATCTCCTACACTGGCCGTACACCTCTGGTGATCGTCGAGGGGACACTGAATAGTGCACGGTACATCCAAACCGTCGTCGAACCCATCGTTCTACCATTCCTAGACCGGCAAGGGAACTTGCTGTTCCAACAGGACAATGCACGTCCGCATGTATCCCGTGCCACCCAACGTGCTCTAGAAGGTGTAAGTCAACTACCCTGGCTAGCAAGATCTCCGGATCTGTCCCCCATTGAGAATGTTTGGGACTGGATGAAGCGTCGTCTCACGCGGTCTGCACGTCCAGCACGAACGCTGGTCCAACTGAGGCGCCAGGTGGAAATCGCATGGCAAGCCGTTCCACACGACTACATCCAGCATTTCTACGATCTTCTCCATGGGAGAATAGCAGCCAGCATTGCTGCGAAAGGTGGATATACACTGTACTAGTGCCGACATTGTACATGCTCTGTTGCCTGTGTCTATGTACCTGTGGTTCTGTCAGTGTGATCATGTGATGTATCTGACCCCAGGAATGTGTCAGTAAAGTTTCCCCTTCCTGGGACAATGAATTCACGGTGTTCTTATTTCAATTTCCAGGAGTAGTGAGGCTACTGTGAAGATCGCTAGCTCTTTAAATAAGTGTTTGCAGGATGTTCTTGTAAGAGCTCCAGTAATTATTTTGATCACACGCTTTTGTACAGTGAACATGTTTTTACTCGATGATGAGTTACCCCAGAATATGTAGCAGAGAATGAAAATACGCGTAGTAAGCTAATTTACTGAGATATATATCGCCAAAATTTGGAATGACCCTAACAGGATAAATAGCTGAAATGGAACGTTTCATCAGAATAACGAAAAAATGATAACGTTCTACGAGTCGGGGCGTGGTGTGCCACGAGCTTGAACATGGTAGGAAGGCTAGAAAAACAGGAAAGGGGAATGCAAAGGTTCAATCTAGATACTGAGTTGGTCAGTGAAATGAAAGAAGACAGGGATTTTATAGTCAAATGACCAGAGAGTAATACCAACAGCGTGCAGAAAAATGTATAACGGGTGTAGCATTCGTTATGAATAGGAAGGTAGGGCAGAGACTGCGTTGCTGTAAACAGTTCAGTGATAGGGCTGTTCTCATCAGAACCGATAGCACACTAACAACGACAACGATAGTTCAGGTATATACGAGGTCTCAAGCTGAAAATGGAGAGACATAGAAAGTATATGATGATATCGAAAGTGTTTCTCAGTATGTAAAGGGAGACATGAGGGATTGGAATGCAGTTGTAGGGTAACGAATAGAAGAAGAAATTACGGAAAAATATGGAAATGGAGCTAGGAAAGAGAGACAAAAAACACTAATTGATTTCTGCTAAAAGATTACAGCTAGTAATAGCGAGTACTCTATTCAAGATTCACAAGAGGAGAAGGTATACTTGGAAAAGGCCTCCAGATTACATCATGGTCAGGTAAAGATTCCGAAACTAGATATTGGATTATAAGGCTTACCGAGGAGCGTATATTAGGCTCAGATCACAGTTTAGAGGTGGTGAAGCGTATGTCGAAGCTTAGGAGGTTAGTCAGGAAGAATCAATATGCAAAATAAAAAAAATACGTAAGTACTAAGGAATGAAGAGATAACTCTGAAGTTCTCTAAGACCATAGGTACTGCAATAAGGAATAGCTCAGTGGGCAATACAGTTGAAGAGGAAAGGACATCTCCAAAAATGGCAGTCACAGAAGCTGGAAACAAAAACATAGGTACAAAGAATGTAGCAGCGAAGAAATCATGCGTGTCAGAAGAAATACTTCAGTTGATCAGTGAAACAGGGAAATAAAAAAATGCTCAGGGAAACTTATGAATAATGAAAGAAACTGGTAGTGCAAGGAAACCAAGGTGAAATGGCTGCATGGAAAATGAGAAGAAATCGAAATGGAAACGACTCTCGGAAGGACTGCCTCAGCCCATAGAAAAGTCAAAACACGGGATTCTGTCTTCAAGGAAGCTGTAGACATTAGATTAGGTAATAATTTAGTAAATAGAGGTAATGGTTTTAATTTGGACAAAGCATGGAATCCGTCTCTTGGGGTAATTAAACTGCAGAGAAGCCGTCATGGTGTCACCGCCGCCGAACATCCATCTATAAGCGAATCGAATGTCTGTACGACTTCGCCACAGGCGGCGCATGTGTGAGCGTACTTCCTTGCCACTGACCAGCGTCTGTGACCCGCATGCGCCGTACCGCCGCGATGGAGCATATAAGGCCACATTTGCCATCTTTTCTTCAGTCTTTGACTCACTCTGAGGATGGCTGCCTCCTCAGTGGAGGACGTTTTATTTGCGTAACTCAATGCCCGAAATTTAATGGACTATTCATTAGCGATAAGTTGAAAATGCACATTAAGTACCTCTTCGGGGAGGAGATGATTTCTTGGGTTCATAGTTTCCACAAATTACGACACCCGCGAGCTATTGAGCTCCTTGAGTTTCTTACTGAAGTGTCGGGGCAATGGAATTGTCGCAAAATTTGTAAGATTGGTTCACTTTGTTAAGAATGCTGCAGTAAATACACTCCTGGAAATGGAAAAAAGAACACACTGACACCAGTGTGTCAGCCCCACCATACTTGCTCCGGACACTGCGAGAGGGCTGTACAAGCAATGATCACTCGCACGGCACAGCGGACACACCAGGAACCGCGGTGTTGGCCGTCGAATGACGCTAGCTGCGCAGCATTTGTGCACCGCCGCCGTTAGTGTCAGCCAGTCTGCCGTGGCATACGGAGCTCCATCGCAGTCTTTAACACTGGTAGCATGCCGCGACAGCGTGGACGTGAACCGTATGTGCAGTTGACGGACTTTGAGCGAGGGCGTATAGTGGGCATGCGGGAGGCCGGGTGGACGTACCGCCGAATTGCTCAACACGTGGGGCGTGAGGTCTCCACAGTACATCGATGTTGTCGCCAGTGGTCGGTGGAAGGTGCACGTGGCCGTCGACCTGGGACAGGACCGCAGCGACGCACGGATGCACGCCAAGACCGTAGGATCCTACGCAGAGCCGTAGGGGACCGCACCGCCACTTCCCAGCAAATTAGGGACACTGTTGCTCCTGGGGTATCGGCGAGGACCATTCGCAACCGTCTCCATGAAGCTGGGCTACGGTCCCGCACACCGTTAGGCCCTCTTCCGCCCACGCCCCAACATTGTGCAGCCCGCCCCCAGTGGTGTCGCGACAGGCGTGAATGGAGGAACGAATGGAGACGTGTCGTCTTCAGCGATGAGAGTCGCTTCTGCCTTGGTGCCAATGATGGTCGTATGCGTGTTTGGTGCCGTGCAGGTGAGCGCCACAGTCAGGACTGCATACGACCGAGGCACACAGGGCCAACACCCGGCATCATGGTGTGGGGAGCAATCTCCTACACTGGCCGTACACCTCTGGTGATCGTCGAGAGGACACTGAATAGTGCACGGTACATCCAAACCGTCTTCGAACCCATCTTTCTACCATTCCTAGACCGGCAAGGGAACTTGCTGTTCCAACAGGACAATGCACGTCCGCATGTATCCCGTGCCACCCAACGTGCTCTAGAAGGTGTAAGTCAACTACCCTGGCCAGCAAGATCTCCGGATCTGTCCCCCATTGAGCATGTTTGGGACTGGATGAAGCGTCGTCTCACGCGGTCTGCACGTCCAGCACGAACGCTGGTCCAACTGAGGCGCCAGGTGGAAATGGCATGGCAAGCCGTTCCACAGGACTACATCCAGCATCTCTACGATCGTCTCCATGGGATAATAGCAGCCTGCATTGCTGCGAAAGGTGGATATACACTGTACTAGTGCCGACATTGTGCATGCTCTGTTGCCTATGTCTATGTGCCTGTGGTTCTGTCAGTGTGATCATGTGATGTATCTGACCCCAGGAATGTGTCAATAAAGTTTCCCCTTCCTGGGACAATGAATTCACGGTGTTCTTATTTCAATTTCCAGGAGTGTAGAATTTTACATAGGATTTTACTCGTTGGAAGCTGGATGTTGTTTCTGAACACTTGTATCATATGCATTTGAAGGTAGCCACTGTTTTACCTCCTGACTCATGGGACTGGATTAATAGCACGACATGGGCTAAGTCTGACTGGGTTCGCGAAGTGGCTACAAAAAAGACAGATGACCAAGTGCAGCCGATTGGACGAGCCTTCTCAAGTGGAATCTGTTATTCGACATCCTGTCATAAATTTGACGGGTAAGGATCAGGACGAAGCTACGTTATCTGTTTTAAGTAACTAATCCAAAGTCTTTGTCGATATCATCTTTCATCAGTGCCATTGAAGAAGCTGTCGGACTGGTATCAGAGGATTCTGCTGAAGAAATCAGACATGAAGTCTGCCTAGCAATTATGAAACATCGTCCACAAAGAAGTAATGCTTCCAAGGAAGAAAGATGTGCGGTAGGAAAGTAACGTGAGTTTACTGACACAGTCGTCCTGCGTGCTGAGAAAGGCAATGCTACCGTTTTTTTGCCTCAGTAAGTCTACAACGAAAATTTATGTAATCTACTTAGTTCTGGTACATACCGGAAGATTAACAGAGATCCTACTAACAAGGTAAGAATAAGGACTGTTGCCTTACTGGACGCTTCATCACTACCAAAGGAAGTCATAAGAAGTTTAAAAGTGCGAGGTGCAGTACCAGTGAGATTTTATGGGCTTCCTAAAGTTCACAAGGTGGGTAAGGATGAGCGTCTAGAGGACTTGTCTATGAGACCTACAACGAGCACTATTCATTCACCAACGTATTTTTCTGCCAAATATCTATCTTCCTTATGAAAGCAGTTAGTACATCCGTAATTCTATGGATCTTATTCAGGGACTTAGCAATGTCAGGATAACTATTACGGATCTGCTTGTTACTTTTGACGTGGTATCACTATACACCAGGGTTCCTTTAAAGGACTCTTTACTACTTATCGGCCAACATTTTGATAAGGATATTACGGCCTTATTTGAACATGTTCTTTTATCATTTTATTTCCAGTTTAATGGTGAATTTTATGGCCATACTGACGGCGTTGCTATTTGAATTCCCTTCTCCCCTAATTTATTCATGGAAGACTTCGAGGACAAGGCATTGGACTCTGCAAGTTTTAAACCAACGGTCTTCTGGAGGTACGTGGATGACATATTTGTGGTATGGCCGCATGTCATGGATGAATTACATCGATTTCTTGAGAATTTGAATTCTATACGAGCTAGTATAAAATTTACTATGGAAATAGAAAGTTATCCCTTTACAGAGATTTGAGTTTGATAATGAGCATGGAAAGTAATAAGACTGCAATTTGCCACATGAAGGGTTACATATTGAAAGGATGCAATGCTGTTCGAGCGAGAATGAAGCCGTAAGTATATATTTAAAATTAAAATCTGCGGTCATGCAAATAAATACTGTAGTCCGCCAAATTAGGCAAAAGTAGTTTCAAGCATAAGTGTAGTAAACAAAGTAAGCTAACTGCAGGCTTGAACTTCACTCCAAAGAGGAAGAGTTGGGTATCAGACTCGAAAACAACAGCACACTCGAGCATATGTTAGCTAAGTAACTACTCAGGAGCAGAGTTGATATCTATTTAAGTGTAGTGGCAACGAATTACTTCACACTAACATATACCACCCTCCCCCCATGAACCATGGACCTTGCCGTTAGTGGGGAGGCTTGCGTGCCTCAGCGACACAGATAGCCGTACCGTAGGTGCAACCACAACGGAGGGGTATCTGTTGAGAGGCCAGACAAACCTGTGGTTCCTGAAGAGGGGCAGCAGCCTTTTCAGTAGTTGCAGGGGCAACAGTCTGGATGATTGACTGATCTGACCTTGTAACATTAACCAAAACGGCCTTGCTGTGCTGGTACTGCGAACGGCTGAAAGCAAAGGGAAACTACAGCCGTAATCTTTCCCGAGGGCATGCAGCTTTACTGTAAGGTTAAATGATGATGGCGTCCTCTTGGGTAAAATATTCCGGAGGTAAAATAGTCCCCCATTCGGATCTCCGGGCGGGGACTACCCAAGAGGACGTCGTTATCAGGAGAAAGAAAACTGGCGTTCAACGGATCGGAGCGTGGAATGTCAGATACCTTAATCGGGCAGGTAGGTTAGAAAATTTAAAAAGGGAAATGGATATGTTAAAGTTAGATATAGTGGGAATTAGTGAAGTTTGGTGGCAGGAGGAACAAGACTTTTGGTCAGGTGAATACAGGGTTATAAATACAAAATCAAATAGGGGTAATGCAGGAGTAGGTTTAATAATGAATAAAAAAATTGGAGTGCGGGTAAGCTACTACAAACACCATAGTGAACGCATTATTGTAGCCAAGATAGACGCAAAGCCCACGCTCCTACAGTAGTACAAGTTTATATGCCAACTAGCTCTGCAGATGATGAGGAAATTGAGGAAATCTATGATGAGATAAAAGAAATTATTCAGGTAGTGAACGGAGACGAAAATTTAATAGTCATGGGTGACTGGAATTCGTCAGTAGGAAAAGGGAGAGAAGGAAACATAGTAGGTGAATATGGATTGGGGGGAAGAAATGAAAGAGGAAGCCGTCTGGTAGAATTTAGCACAGAGCATAACTTAATCATAGCTAATACTTGGTTCAAGAATCATAAAAGAAGGTTGTATACATGGCAGAATCCTGGAGATATTAAAAGGTACCAGATAGATTATATAATGGTAAGATAGAGATTTAGGAATCAGGTTTTAAATTGTAAGACATTTCCAGGGGCAGATGTGAACTCTGACCACAATCTATTGGTTATGAACTGTAGATTAAAACTGAAGAAACTACCAAAAGTTGGGAATTTAGGGAGATGCCACCTGGATAAACTGAAACAACCAGAGGTTGAAGAGAGTTTCAGGGAGAGAATAAGGGAACAATTGACAGGAATGGAGGAAAGAAATACAGTAGAAGAAGAATGTGTAGCTGTGAGGGATGAAGTAGTGAAGGCAGCAGAAGATAAAGTAGGTAAAATATAAAAATGCAGTAAATGAAGCAGACAAAAAGGAATACAAACGTCTCAAAAATGAGATCGACAGGAAGTGCAAAATAGCTAAGCAGGTATGGCTAGAGCACAAATGTAAGGATGTAGAGGCTTATCACACTAGGTGTAAGATAGATACTGCCTACAGGAAAATTAAAGAGACCTTTGGAGAAAAGAGAGCCACTTTTATGAATATCAAGAGCTCAGATGGAAACCCAGTTCTAAGCAAAGAAGGGAAGGCGGAAAGGTGGAAGGAGTATACAGAAGGTTTATACAAGGGCGATGTACTGGAAATGGAAGAGACTACAGATGAAGATGAAATGGGAGATACGATACTGCGGGAAGAGTTTGACAGAGCACTGAAAGACCTGAGTCGAAACATGGCCCCGGGAGTAGACAACATTCCATTAGAACTACTGACGGCCTTGAGAGAGCCAGTCATGACAAAACTCTACCATCTGGTGAGCAAGATTTATGAGACAGGCGAAATACCCTCAGACTTCAAGAAGAATATAATAATTCTAATCCCAAAGAAAGCAGGTGTTGACAGATGTGAAAATTACCGAACTATCAGTTTAATAAGTCACAGCTGCAAAATACTAACACGAATTCTTTACAGACGAATGGAAAAACTGGTAGAAGCGGACCTTGCGGAAGATCAGTCTGGATTCCGCAGAAATGTTGGAACACGTGAGGCAATACTAACCTTACGACTTATCTTAGAAGAAAGATTGAGAAAAGGCAAACCTACGTTTCTAGCATTTGTAGACTTAGAGAAAGCTTTTGACAATGTTACTGTAATACTCTCTTTCAAATTCTAAAGGTGGCAGGGGTAAAATACAGGGAGCGTAATGCTATTTACAATTTGTACAGAAACCAGATGGCAGTTATAAGAGTCGAGGGACATGAAAGGGAAGCAGTGGTTGGGAAGGGAGTGAGACAGGGTTGTAGCCTCTCGCCGATGTTATACAATCTGTATATTGAGCAAGCAGTAAAGGAAACAAAAGAAAAATTTGGAGTGGGTATTAAAATTCACGGAGAAGAAATCAAGATTTTGAGGTTCGCCGATGACATTGTAATTCTGTCAGAGATAGCAAAGGACTTGGAAGAGCAGTTGAACGGAATGGACAGTGTCTTAAAAGGAGGATATAAGATGAACATCTACAAAAGCAAAACGAGGATAATGGAATGCAGTCAAATTAAATCGGGTGATGCTGAGGGAATTAGATTAGGATATGAGACACTTAAAGTAGTAAAGGAGTTTTGCTATTTAGGGAGTAAAATAACTGATGATGGTCGAAGTAGAGAGGATATAAAATGTAGACTAGCAACGGCAAGGAAAGAGTTTCTGAAGAAGAGAAATTTGTTAACATCGAGTATAGATTTAATGGTCAGGAAGTCGTTTCTGGAAGTATTTGTATGGAGTGTAGCCATGTATGGAAGTGATACATGGACACTAACTAGTTTGGACAAGAAGAGAATAGAAGCTTTAGAAATGTGGTGCTACAGAAGAATGCTGAAGATTAGATGAGTAGATTACATAACTAATGAGGAGGTATTGAATAGAATTGAGGAGAAGAGGAGTTTGTGGCACAACTTGACAAAAAGAAGGGACCGGTTGGTAGGACATGTTTTGAGGCATCAAGGGATCACAAATTTAGCATTGGAGGGCAGCGTGGAGGGTAAAAATCGTAGAGGGAGACCAAGAGATGAATACACTAAGCAGATTCAGAAGGATGTAGGTTGCAGCAAGTACTGGGAGATGAAGAAGCTTGCACAGGATAGAGTAGCATGGAGAGCTGCATCAAACCAGTCTCAGGACTGAAGATCACAACAACAACAACAACATATACCACTTGCTTTAGTGTGTAAGAGAATAATTGTAATTAGAATGCACCACTAACAGGGGAGAAGCACTGATAATTTCGACATGAGGCCGCCCTAAAAATTCGCTACTGAAAGACAATAATGTTAATGTATTTACCAAGCTGTTACTTTAACTGAAATGTACACAAATAGTTTCCATAGGTTGTATGTAAATCTTTGCATTGCACAGAACATGAGCTGTATATAAGACCATGAAACTGTTAAAGTAAGATAATGTTACTCATTATTTTAATAGGACAAATAGTTCAGTAATAACTAAGTTTTGCATGAATTCTCATTGTGGCTTAGTGTTTAACTTAGGAGGAGGGCTAAGCCTTTCCTGCCCCACAATATATTTCTTAATTACCTCTTTCAACATAAAAAATAATATACACACAAAATCACTATTTACAATCATGTTTTAGCAATATAACTGATGCAAGCCCTCAAATTGTTATGGTCTAGACTTTGCTTCACTTCAGAATGAAATTGTAATTAAATACGCTTTAATTTATTTACCATGTGGAGCATTTCACTAAAAAGACTGTTTGCAAAAACGAATCCTGTTATTTCACAAAATTTAGTAGAACTTTTAATTACAGCAATTAATCATTTAAACACTTTTAATTTCTCACGAAAGAAAATTCTGAACACTATTGTAACAGTTTCAGGATCCCATCAAGGTGAGACCCTTGGGATGAAACACGGTTCGTAAAACATAGTTAGTCTAAATCGCTTATCGTTTAAACACTTCAGCAAACACAGGCGTATACATGCATTTACAAGATTAGTTATTACATTACCTGAAGGTGGATGCATTGGCGATATTCAGTGACGACAGAACAATGTCGTATGACCCAGTCATGGAATATGTTCCGTACAATATCTTTTTGTCGTCGTAAATGGATATTTTGGAGCAATCCAATAAATTACGTAATACATCGGCTAATAACAATCCATATATGAGGCATAACTCTCTAATTTCCCAGAATTCTTTGGTTCATTGATCACTCGGGACGCTGACTTGTAGCGAGCTAGCTACTGGCTATGTCTGCCACAAAGTCTTCTCGCGCCTCTTTCACTTTCCTACCTAAGCCTTTTCGTTGCCGAGAGACTTCCCTCAGTTATATACTTATCTAAATTCCCTAAGCATGAACCAGTTACACAGTATGTTGCAATTCAGTACATCAGTGACACAGCTTCAAAAGTGACATCTGTTAAATGTAGGATAATGGGTATAAGTGCAGATGTTTTTATATGTGGTACCTTAATATGTATACACATCTGCGCGTTGGTTGCTTTTACTCTGCATCGAACAATCTTCCCACAAACACTTCACAAACTACACGACATGTTTCCTGCGTGGCTGTTCCTTGGCAGAGAAGTTGACTACGCTTCTGAGTATAAAGTAACCCTTTTGCGTCCATGCAGCCACGGTTCAACACCTCACGTACTGCCTAGGGGAAAACAAGCATTAGTAGCTTTCTCTTGCCACTTGTACTTGGATGCACTAACCAATCTAAAACCATGCAACACCTAATAGCTATAATTAATATTCTGCAAATGAAGTTAATACTGGTGTAATGTGGTTCAGTACACTATCTTCAGTCACCAATGAAATTCTCTGTACTTATACCCGTTACACACAATGTATCCGGATTCCATCATTTTACAGAGTAAGAAGAAAATATTTTCGTATCTGCACATCTCAAGTAAAAGAATGTGCAGAATGCAGATCTTACGGCATCGAAAAGTGAATCAAAAAACGATGCATATGTACTTGTAAATAACTGAGTTGTATACAAAATGAGAAGGTGTTCCCATACCACTGAATTATGCTATGAAATGCATCATTGCAAACAGCTAATGAGTCAAATCGGGATATAAATATTTCATTGAGAATTATCTAAGTGCCCTACCAGGAAACGTGTTAAGTGCCATTAAGAAAGTTTTTACAAGTTGACTTTTGCCCAGTAAAAAACATCACTCAATAATTGTTAATAATGCTATTTATTTACACCAATAGCGCGCTAAGTGGTTTCAAATCCACAGGTTCATCTTCAGACGCCTGTCCATGTAGACATTCGACTTCTTGTTGTTTACATGTGTTTGCTGGTTGTTTCAGCAACCAGTGTAAACAACAACACATGGAACATCAACAGGAATAGCTGCCGGAAGATGAACCTGCCAGTTTAATAATGATAACGGGACTATGTGCGTAACTAAGTAGCAATCTTAACAGTGGCTGGTTGCTATTTTCTTCTTTGCAAGACTTTACTTGCCTTTTGTACAGAACCTGGGTCTCAAAACTATCAGTTTTCGACAAAAGAGCCGGATGAAAGTTTTTATTTCGAGAGTAATTAATATTAACGTTCATTTTTTGTCGTAATACAGGTAAAGAATAAGGTTTTACAGCTAGTGGATCTGTAGTCAACAAAAATCACTTCGTATGGCTTTCAAATATTGGAATTCCAGAGGGAAGCACAGCTTGGCAAAAAGGCCATGCGTCATCTACTAATGTGTGTTTGGAAGACTTTCTCCATGGACTGGCGTCTGGATCAGATCTGTCTAGGGACTGCCATAGAGTACCGAGAAAGCAATTCTACTGAAAATGCGTTTTGTGAAAAAGTAACACCTAGAACGTTATCCGTTTCTACTCTATGGTTCAAATGGCTCTGAGCACTATGGGACTTAACTTCTGAGGTCATCAGTCCCCTAGAACTTAGAACTACTTAAATCTAACTAACCTAAAGACATCACACACACCCATGCCCGAGGCAGGATTCGAACCTGCGACCGTAGCGGTCACGCGGTTCCAGATTGTAGCGCCTAGAACCGCTCGTACATACGGCCGGCTGTTTCTAATCTACATCTACATCTACATACATATACATACACACTCCTCAATTCACCATATGGTGCGTGGTGGAGGGTACCTCGTACCACAACTAGCATCTTCGGTCCCTGTTCCAAATAGAACGAGGAAAAATGACTGCCTATATGCCTCTGTACGAGTCCTATCTTAGATTATCTTTTTGGTCTTTCCGCGAAATGTAAGTCGGCGGCAGTAAAATTGTACTGCAATCAGCCTCAAATGCTGGTTCTCTAAATTTCCTCAGCAGCGATTCACGAAAAGAACGCCTCCTTTCCTCTGGAGGCTCCCACCCGAGGTCCTGAAGCATTTCCGTAACACTCGCGTGATAATGAAACCTACCAGTAACAAATCTAGCAGCCCGCCTCTGAATTGCTTCTATGTCCTCCCTCAATCAGACCTGATAGGTATCCCAAACCCTCGAGCAGTACTAAAGAATAGGTCGTATTAGTGTTTTATAAGCGGTCTCCTTTACAGATAAACCACATCTTCCCAAAATTCTACCAATCAACCGAGGACGACTATCCGCCTTCCCCACAACTCCCATTACATGTTTGTCCCACTTCATACCGCTCCGCAATGTTATACCCAAATATTTAATCGAGGTTACTGTGTCAAGCGCTACACTACTAATGGAGTATTCAGACATTGCGGTATTCTTTTTCCTATTCATCTGGATTAATTTACATTTATCTATATTTAGAGTTAGCTGCCAATCTTTACACCAATCACAAATCCTGTCCAAGTCATCTTGTATCCTCCTACAGTCACTCAACGACGACACCTTTCCGTATACTACAGCATCATCAGCAAACAGCCGCACATTGCTATCCACCTTATCCAAAAGGTCATTTATGTAGATAGAAAACAACAGCGGACCTACTACACTTCCCTGAGGCACTCCAGATGATAACCTCACCTCCGATGAACACTCACCATGGAGCAAAACGTACTGGGTTCTCTTCAAATTCGACAAAATAGAAGGATGAAAGTTTTTATTTCGAGAGTCATTAATATTAACCTTCATTTTTTGTCGTAATACAAATGCCTGTCACTCAACGGTTTTTCATAGAAGGAAAGAGGAGAAAAGTCGTTAGTGAAGTGCAGGAGAATACAGTAGAAGCCAGTAGGAAGAGTGAAACAAAATATGTTGCTCCAAGAAGTACTGGGCCAAGTATTCATTCATGACAGTTAGGTATATGCGGTATATCTTGATTTCCAAAAACCATTTGACTTAGTACCACATCCATACATATTATGGAAAGTGCACCCATATTGGGTATCAAGCGTTATTTCTGACGAGATTAAGGATTTCTTGTTAGAGAAGACGCAGCAAGTTATCTTGGGTGGAGAGTCATCAACAATTGTACAAGTAACATCACACGGTGCGGAGGGGAGCATGTTGAGACCCTTGCTGTCCATTTTGTACATTAATGACCTTGCAGACAACATTAACAGTAAACTGAGACCTTTTGCAGATGATGCGGTTATCTATAATTACATACTACCTCAAAGATGCTGCATTATTATTCATTTAGGTCTGGATAAGATTTCGAAGTGGTTCAAAAATCTGCTACTAGATTTTGAATGTTTATATGTGTATCACTATGCTCTTCACAATACTGTAATATCAATGAGGGACAGTTTGAATGGGTTAACTCGCACACTTTTAGGGATATGAAATGGAATGATCACACAGGCTCAGTCGCAGGTGAAGCTGGAGGTAGTCATCGCTTTGTTGGTAGAATACTGGATAAATCCAAACGAGATTGGTTACAAATCACTCGTGCGACCCGTCCTAGAATAGTGCTCAAGTGTGTGGAACCTGTACCAAATAGTGGACATTGAAAATATACAGAGAAGAGCAGCACGTACAGATGCGAAAGGAATTAAACCGGCAGACTCTTGAAGGAAGACGTACACAGTCTGGAGAAAGCCTGCTTATAAAGTTTCAAGAACCGGCTCTAAATGATGACTCTAGTAATGTTCCTTGAAAACCGTCTACATTGCAATTTTTTTTATTCATATGACCGGTTTCGGTTCATTCAGAACCATCTGAATGAACCGAAACCGGTCATATGAATAAAAAAAAATTGCAATCAAGACGGTTTTTAAGTAACATTATAAAATCACTGATTGCTGTTATCCCATAAGACATTATGTCCGTTTTTGCAAAAAATGATGACTCTAGTATTATACCGGCCGGCCTGAGTGGCCGTGCGGTTCTATGTGCTACTGTCTGGAGCCGAGCGAGCGCTACGGTCGCAGGTTCTAATATTGCCTCGGGCATGGATGTGTGTGATGTCCTTAGGTTAGTTAGGTTTAATTAGTTCTAAGTTCTAGGCAACTAATGACCTCAGCAGTTAAGTCGCATAGTGCTCAGAGCCATTTTATTTTGTAATATAGCGCAACCTCGTATGTGTCACTCACGTACATATCGTGACCATAACATTAATTTCAGCACCCACAGAGGCACTGAAACATACTTTTTTCCCGCTTTCAAAACATGAATCGAACTGGATAAAACACTAATAACTGGTACACTGGAACGTATCAACTGCCATGAACTTCACAGTAGTTTGCAGAGTATAGATGTAGATTGATGGACGTATCTTGCGCAGAATGTAATGGGTCGTTGATGTGGAGCAGAAACACCCTTGGTCAATCTACCGCGACGCATCAACCACACCTAACCTCGCCAAGAGATCCTGCTAGTGTGCTGCTGGGACAATTTCCCCGTTGTGAGCGTAATCCGTTGGCTCCACACCATCACAATAAAATAAAAAAATACCTAGCGTCATCTTGTCTCATGTCTTCGCCTGTCTCGACAGTGGCGATCCCACTTGATTCCATTGCTTGCTTTTGTCCTTTGTCTCCGTCTCCTAGGGATACATGCAACACTACACCGTGCTGTTTAGGCGACTAAAGAAGTCAACAGGACATACATGAGTCGACTGCATCCTTGGGGATGCCGGCCTTTTCTTTGATTGTGAGCATTCGAGGGCATAGGACTGGGGCGACTTTTGCTGTTGAAACGTCCCCTTAGAAAAATTATACAAGATGGTGCTTAAACTGACACACAATATTTCTTTAGCGCAACGCAATCTGACTTTCAGTAATCCCTACAAGAGAATGGCCCTGGCTAACATTAACCTATATGTTTCACAAATTGCTTACCTCACGAAAATCTTGGTTACTCGAACTACTGCAATACAGCGAGCGCCACTACTGCCAGCTAACTAAAAGATTCAAACTACGGAAGTCACTAACTTCTGATAGGCACAGTTAGCAAATGAAAGATTTTAATACAGAAAAAACAATGTATTTACCTTAATATATATATCAATTCATGACACCAATTCTTACAAGTTTCAAAACTCCGCCATCTCTCTCCCCACGTCCACCACTGCTGGCGGCACACCTCCAACTGCGCAACGCTACGCGCTGTTAACAGCCAACAGCCCAACACTACAATGGCAGACAACAATGCAAACCAGCCACAGACTGCACACGGCACAGCCAGTGATTTTCATACAGAGCGCTACGTGGCGGCGGCGTTACCAATGAAAAAACCTAAACAGCCTACTTACACTGTGCTCAAAACGTTGTGCAAGATGTTGGAAACTGATTAGCGGCTGTTTATGACTTCCTTCCCTACCGCCTGGGTAGTGACAACGCCGGCCTTCGAGCACCAGGACATACACCCCCTTTGATATTACTGACTTCTCACAGAGAATTGGTTGCCTGCAACTTGTTCTTCGTTATTCAGTCATGTTCGAAAACACTCAAAGCGCTTGTGCCACCTGACCGTGTAATCTGATAGTGTAATATTTCCATACACTATCATTTATTCAGGTGAACTATCGCAATGTTTTTCCACTCCAAAAGTAGAAAACGTGTTTTACCCATACAAGAGCGCAGGACTGAGTAAGTGTGCGTGTGTGAGACTGTATCTTTACTAGACTCTCAGGTACGTACTTATCCTCCTTGTCCAGAGAGGGCAATCGGCATATGCTGACTTCAGGTGACTAGTACGTGAATAAGTGCAGAAAAATCGACTTTTTAATTTTTGCGTTAAAAAACTATCTGCAGGTTTCTGAACAACGTTAAGGTTACTCCGAGGAAACTGTACCGAAGAAAGCCCTAAGATAAACCGACGGCACCCCCGCATCAAGCAGATATCTTTTTCAAAAACGGAATTTTGTTCTGAATTGTTTCTTTTGTGATGATATTTTAGTCTCCAATGTCTTAGTGACACAACATTATTAGAGAAGTAGTGACATTGTAGGACTCAAAACGTAAATGATACATTTAACAGTTGTATATGCGAACAGATACCACGACCGGTTCTGGTAGGACTAAATACTTTGAAAATAGGTGTACTGAATGGTCCGAAATGTTTCAGTGATAGTGCAGTGTCAAAGATTAAGGTTATGGAAATCATGAGAGGGCCTGGTGGACTAAATTTCGAAAATAACTTCAGTTGTCAGTGACTGCAACAGACTCTTTGAATCAGAGAAATCAGTGTTGGAAACCACAAAACAAGAAAGAATAAGGTAAAGAAGCGAGAACACCACAATCCAAATCAATGTGAAACTGGGAAAAGTTTTTGTTATCAAGGGTGTATAGTTAAGCAGAGTAGAAAAAGAAACACGTTTTAAATTTAGTTTGTTTTTCTAGGAAGTTCATTTTTGTATGTTGTGGTACACATATGTGGAAAACTAATATAGACAGAGGATACTATTCTTACTTGAAAACTAAACATTGTTTTAAAGAAAAACTATTAGTAATTACTGAAATTTTTGCTGATCATTATTAAAAATTTGTTTTGAATAATAATTCATGACAGTAACATCTTTTTGAAAGTCTGACGCCTATATACTAAAGAACGTTCAGAAAAAATCAAGCTTCTACTTTGTTTATGGGGCATTCCCTGCGGTCCAGGCCTGGCTGTTAACGGGAGGTGAGATCAGACCCCCCATGCTGCCAATGGTAAATTCAACTTTTAACTCTGTATTTATAAAATTATTGAAGACATCACCACCAAATTTTTACATATTGACTAGCTGAATGTTCACTGAACTTGAATGGAAAAAGTACACATAGTGGAAACGAGATAAATTTTTTTATAAATATACCTGTTTATTTGAACAAATTATTGTATTTTATTCAACACAGCATCAATTATATAAGTCTCAAAACACTGATTGCAGACACCTATAATCACGTCCTCTATATAAACAATCCCCATAAGTTTTATGTTTATATGTTTATTGGTTCATGAGTCTCTTGCATGGCAATTTACAGTTTAAGTAAGAAGACTATAGAAACACAACATTCTTCTTAAAAAAAAAAAAAACTGCTAAAACCCGCCTACTCCATAGTCTGATCCTTCTTATTCACCTAAAATCTTCATTCTTTCTTGCCTCTTTGGTCATTTGCTGATCAGAAATTTTAGCTTGAAGCACTCTTAATAGGTCCATGGCTTCCAATGTAGTTGCCATATTCAGCTCTATATTTATTCCAAGTTGATCCAGGACTTTTAATCTCACATAATTACCATCATTGAAAGAAATAACTGCATTACACACACCTAATCTTAAAGTGATTATGCCTACAAACACATTGTTTGGAATCCGTGTCCACTCAATATTGTCCACTCAATATTGTCCACTCAATATTGTTAAATGCCTCTTTAAGATTTTGTGTCTTTCCATGGAGGCATTTCTTTAGAAATCCTGGATGTGCTAAGTCTCTGAATATAGCCTTAATGGCCTCTGTTACTGCTTGAGGTACTGGATGTTTATGTTTAAATGCATCTAATTTTCCTGCTGCCTCTGCTTTCCAGGACTTGCACCATGTATCTGGTGCAGGATGGCACAAGCTATGTACATGGTTACTGTCTCGGGATAGCCTGTGAAAGTATGTTGCCCACACTGCTCTTTTCATGCATTCCAAGTCATGCGGGTTTTCTATTATGACTTCGCCATAGTATTCCTGAAATTCATCAATAGCTTTATTAGTTAGCCTTCCGGCATAATTTATACTTTTACCATCTGGCAATTTGGTGTCGCCAAGTTTCTTTTTCAGCGGTCGAAGGCGGGCTCCCACCCTTTTCTTTACATGGTCTACACATCCAAGTTTTGTAACAGGTTCTTCATATGGTTTGCTTCTTAAAACAGTGTTTAAGGATTTACAGTCTCCATCTCCCAGATGTTTCAGATATCGAACACCTCGCTCTGATTGTAATCGATAAAAAATAGCCATATCTGCTGCAACCTCCATACTACCATTTGATACCTCATAGTTTTTTGTACACAAAGACCTATGGACAATCTTTTTCTCCTCACTATCACCAAGTAAGGTGCAATCCCGGCATTGTTTGGTAAACTCTAGAACCTTACCAGTATCAACACTTGTTGAAGTAGCAAATACATTTTTGGAACTGTGGCTCCTTTTCTGCCATGACCCATCAAATGCTACAGTAATATCTGTTACACCACCATCCTCATTAACTGCTTCTACAGCTTCAATTTTCATGGATTCTGTTGCAACAGAGTCTATGCAGTAGCCAAAAATTTCTGTGTACTTCTGATATTGTGTGGGATGGTTTGGTAGGTTCATGAGAACACTAGTAGTCTACCACTCCTACTACCTTTCCCAATACACCTAAGCCCATATACTAACATCACATTGGTTTTATATAGCCCATTGTTTAAGCATTTGGCAGAAGTTAGAAATGATTTTTGAACTCCATAATTACGCACTATTTCACTCCTAGCAGTCACATTTTCTGAAAGCCCTATATCCCACTACATAACTTGCGTGCTAAAGTCTCTTTCAACGCTGCTGTTAAAATATTCAAATCTATAACTATATTCACACCACTGCATTCATGGACAGGTAATGTATCTCCTTCACACTGCGCTTGCAATTTTCTTCTCGATGCACTGGGAGGAGTGCCAACAGTCTTCTCGCCTTTACAGGTATTGTCCACAATTGGTGAAGTTCTGTAGTATCTATTTCCTTTGTTTTGGTGTCTCTTGAAGATACCTTTTGTTTTTGTCATTTTAATAGGATCAACAACACATAACAGTTTCACTATAAACACAGCAAACTATCAAACATGTAAACATTGCCTTTGTTTTCAAAGATATACAAATGTATGGGCAAAGAATATTAAATAACCAGTGCAGCCAAGCCATAGTAAACAATATGAAAGAGAAAGAAGAAAAATCAAAGCCTTCTAGAGCATGTAGTTTCTGAGATTTGAATACAAATCTGAGATGACGACAAAATCAATGTAGATATAGCGATGTGTCAAGTAAGAGTTAAAAAAACATTAAAAATGCATTTAAACGGATATTTTTTTTCCATAAATTATGCACGAGCATGTCCAGAAAAGTCCAGATATTTATATAACAGAAAAAAACGAAACTTTTTTTTAAAATATTTGAGTGTGATCACATCTTGACATGTGCCTTATGAAGGTAATGGGCTCGAGTGCATTGACGTTCGCACACGACGCCAGTGGCCGTGAAATCGTTCTAGCAGGACGGCCACAGAAGTAAAATTATTTTGGTGAGTGTCATCTTACACATTACCCTTCGGATCTTACCGAAGATTGAATTTGCACTTTAACTATTTCTGATTGCCGTCATGGACATTCTGTGTTTGTGTTCACAATGTTCATTTATTCTGCGCTATAACACTGAAGCAGCAGGAGCGGCGGGAAATAAGTGGTAAGGTGATGGTCCGAGGTAACACTCCATACTTTACTTAAAATAGTTTACCACACAGAAAAACAAACTACAATATTAGAAACGGAAAAAGCATGCTTCAACTTTCATAGTATGAATAACAAATACTCCATACTTTATATTACGATTTCTGATATCATGCTATGGGATGTAACAGTTTAACAGTCTGATGGTGGCCCACATGAAACCAAGCTGTAGCAACAAATTTACTCATTGACTACACGTCAGGAAAAGAGAAGGTGTCAAAACTTGAATGAGTTTGAAAGAATTTAGCCTTATAAGTTAACAGATCCACTTAATATATAGCCACTCGGGATTAGCCTAGCGGTCTAGGGCGTTGATGTCATGGACTGTCCGGTTGGTCCCGGCGGAGGTTCGAGTCCTCCCTCGGGCATGTATGTGTGTGCTTGTCCTCAGGATAATTTAAGTTAAGTTGTGTGTAAGCTTAAGAACTGATGACCTTAGCAGTTAAGTCCCATAAGATTTCACACACATTTGAACTTAATACATGAGTAAACTCTGAGTTGTGCTCACAAAATTTTGCCGTAATCCAGTTACCCAATACTTCCACTAGATCAAGCAAATATGAACTTGGATCTGTAATGTAAATGATTAAACTTTATAAATTACGTTATGCCAAAGCACATTATAGTTGAAGAGATTTAAGAAAACAGTAATGACGTAACTTCAATTAATGTACAACGCTCAAAATTTAAATCCTGAGTATACATATACGAAATAAAGTTAATCACAGGCACACAGCCATTTCAAAATGATACCTACCCATAGGAGCCTATTAAATATATGACAAGCCACTCAGTTCCGACAGTTCAGAAAGCAGGAATGTCAGCATCTAATTAAGTGGGTAATTTCTGTTTCTAATAGTCACTGCAGCATTCGGAACTTCAATAGCGGAGTAATAATTACAGTTGACTAACTTACAATAGAATGACAAGTACAAAAACAGACTACTTGACTTAAAAACCTGGCTCCATATAACAACTCACAGCTACAGCACCCGTAGTTGAATGGCTGCTCCGTGGGTTTCTTAAAACATGAGTCACCAATCTCGCCTTTACAATGCATTAAACAGAACATTTGGGTAGAAATACATCACATAAATTTGTGGCCACAAGAGGCCAACGTATATGAAGTGTAAGAAGACACACACTAACAAGGAACGAATTTGTGGTATCTCTTACACACAACAGCTACCGGTTTAAAACTTTAAAAAAGCGACCAATTTGAGAACACGACACTGTTGAGAATTTGACAGGAGAGTAAACACCTAACTCGGATTTGAGATGTAAACAGGACACGAGAACAGTAGAATGAGCATGTTACTCTCGCCGGTTTCTGGAGAACCCGGAAGGAGACAGCCACCGCACCGTAGCTTAGCTCTCAAGATCAGCCGGGTCCACTTCGTTAGCTGCGCGGTCAGCGCGGCGGATTGCTAACCGAAGCGCCAGAGTTCGATTTCCGATAGGGTCCGAGATTTTCTGCGGTTGGGGACGAAGTGTTGTGTTCGTATTGTCAAAACTGGCATTCCTCCACTGAGATGTCTGTATTGGCACGTCCCGAAAAACAAGTTAAAAGGACCAACTGGAAATAAGATGGTGGCCACATACTAACAGAGTGAAAAAGAACTGACAGTCGAGTGACATCAACACGGGACACGCCACGGTCGGCTGCTGCGGTCGCTGCCACCACACACCGCGTCATTCGCGGCAAATCGCTGAAAGCCGCCACCGCTGCCGCGCAAACTCTCTCCAACAGCAAAGCGCTCGCCCCCCAAATAACTCCCGCCCTCTGCACAAGAAACCCTCTGACGGGAAGTTGCGATAGAACAATCGAACCAACCGAGGAGGTAGAAGGCGCAGCAAAAACCATCGCAAAAACGATTTGCTACAAGTTAGCCGCGGTCGGCTCAAACACATACTCATATTCCTCTGACTATTAAGTAAACTGTTGAATTTTGTGAGTTTTATTATAATCTCAGTCGTGGAATCCCTTTTGTAACTAGTGATGCTGGAACCAACATATGTATATACAGATTGCGCTGTTTTACGATGTATGGAAATGTGTGCTCACACTACTTACAAGGAACCTCCCCATCGCACCCCTGACATATTTAGTTGGCACAGTGGATAGGCCTTGAAAAACTGAACACAGATCAATCGAGAAAACAGGAAGAAGTTGTGTGAAACTAAGAAAAAATAAGCAAAATATACAAACAGAGTAGTCTATGCGTAAGATAGGCAACATGGATGACAATTTGAGCTTAGGAGCGTCGTGGTCCCGTGGTTAGCGTGAGCAGCTGTGGAACAAGAGGTCTTTGGTTCAAGTCTTCCCTCGGGTGATAAGGTTAATTTTTCATTTTCAGACAGTTATTATCTGTCCGTCCGTTCGATGCGAGGTAATTGCGCCGTAGTATGGGGACGCTACACCTAAACAAACATCTAAACACACGACGGTCTACACACGCAAAAAATTGAAAACGTTAAAAACATATGTGTTGACAGAGCACAGGGAAAACTGTGCGACTGTGAAACTGTTGCATTCATTTGTTGCAGTTTATGTGACAAACTCTTATGTTTTCATCACTTTTTTGGGAGTGTTTATCTCATCCACAAGAAAACCTAAATCTGGCAACGTAGAAGAATGTTTATACCCATTCGCCAAGTGTATTAGTTAGGTGGGTCGACAACATATTCCTGTCAAGTGACGCACATGCCATCACCAGTGTCGTATAGAATATATCATACGTGTTTTCCTGTGGAGGAATCGGTTGACCTATGACCTTGCGATCAAATGTTTTCGGTTCCCGTTAGAGAGGCACGTCCTTTCGTCTACTAATCGCACGGTTTTGCGGTGCGGTCGCAAAACTTTTTACAGTGAACAGGGACGTCAATGAACGAATGGACTGATCATAACTTTGCGAATATAACGAAATGAAACTCTTCATTCAAGGGTTGACTTGAACCAAGGACCTCTAGTTCCGCAGCACCTCACGCTAACCATGGGACCACGGCGCTCCTGAGCTCACATTCTCCTTGATGTTGCCTATCGTGGGCATGGACTATTTTTTTCATAGTTCCACACAACTTCTTTCTGTTTTCTCTATTGATCTGTGTTTAGTTTTTCTAGGCCTATCCGCTGTGCCAACTTATAACTAAATCTGACAAGGGTGCGATGGGGAGGTTTGCGATGGGGAGGTTCCCTTGTTAGCATTACTAATGTATATAACAGCAAATGACGACTACATATAAATGTGTCAGCTCGTATAAAGTAGACATGACTTAAAGCCAAAACATCTGCATTTGATAATAGCCTAAGGCCGAAATTTCAATAAAAGTTTAACAGTCTTTGGCGCAAACATGATGTCTTTAAAGAAATTTTACATGACAGTGAATCCCAGTTATGAAAAGTTAATAAACTTGTGAGGTCATCTCAGACGTATTCTGAGCTGCAGTGTCAGTGCCAGGGACCTGTTACAACAGCTGTGGGTCAGCTTACCTCAGGACAAGTTACGACTTTATGACACCCTTCCAAACTAAACAGTGCATACCAATAAGGGTATAATAAAAGGGACATGGTGCTATCTAGGCCGAAAACAGACGTCAGACGTCAGTTGAAGCCTCTCCGCTATCTTCGAAGTCTCTTTCTCCAATGAATCACTGTGTTCAACTTACCCTCTTAGCGTTAATGCGTGGATTGACAGTTCTGAGAATGTACCCTGAAACAATACACTTTTGTGGATGAAATCTCATTATTAGACAGTTAATTTTCAACTCCAGTTCTCACTCGTAGAGCATTGCATAAATCACGGCAAAGCAGCAGAAAGCTATTTCCTTAACTGGGATCTAAGAACATCACTACAATAGAACACTTTACTAAGACTCAACAACATGGCGGAGGCAGGCTTCACTTTGTCGTGTAGGCGTAAATGAGCCTTCCTATATTGTAAAACGTCACCTTAAAAAATTGTACAAGACTGTGCTTAAACTGACACATATTATTTTTAACGCAACGCAATCTGACTTTCAAAAGTCCCTACGAAAGAGTGGCCCTGACTAACATTAACCTATACCTTTCACAAATCACTTACCTCACCAAAAATCTTCGTTACTCGAACTACTGCAATACAGCGAGCGCCACTACTGCCAGCTAAATAAAAGATTCAAACTACGGAAGGCACTAACTACTGATTGGCATAGTTGGCGAATGAAAGACTTTAATAGAGATCAAACAATGTATTTACCTTAATAGTCATAATATAATAGCAGTTCATGACATCCAGTCTTACAAATTTCAAAACTCCGCCATCTCTCTCCCCACATCCACCACTGCTGGCGGCTCACCTCCAACTGCGCAACGCGACGCGCCGCTAACAGCCAACTGCCCAACGCTACTATGGCAAGTATTACAACAATGCCAACCAGCCACAGACTGCACACACCACAGCCAGTGATTTTCATACAGTGGTGTTGTTACAAATAAAAAAACATAAACAGCTTACTTACATAACAGCTTTGTTAAAAATTTCTTACGTGAAGTTGGACATGTTAGTAAAGTCATTTCAGATAACGGACCACAATTTACATCTGCTGTTTGGTCACGCATGCTTCGTAACCATAAAATCAAATCTGCTTTTATTTCATTGTACTCACCACATTGTAACCCATCTGAACGGATTATGAAAGAAATCAATAAGCTTTGCAGACTTTATTGTCACAGAAATCATCAGCATTGGGACAGATATTTACACTTATTTCAAAACGTGCTGAATGAAATGCCTCATGACTCCACTGCTTACCATCTATTCTTGTACTGAAGAATAAAGAACCACCGAACCGAATCAGAGAGCTTGTACCTTATCCGAATACATGTGAACTTCGACACAAAGATATAATTTATTTGGCTATTAAAAATATAAATTCTGCTGCAGACAAAAGGAGAAAATTACACGGTAAAGCAAATGCAAAGAAATTATATATTGTCAGAAAGTCCTCATTAAAGCTCATTCATTGTCACATAAGAAGAAACACTTGAGTCACAAATTCTTTCTAGTTTACAATGGACTTCACAGAATCCGACGTATACAACATGATAATTGCGTTGAAGTTGAAACTCTGTGTACTAGGAAGAGTAAAGGTTTACACCACATTTCACATGTAAAGCCGTTTATTGAAAGATAATCTGATTTTTAACTTTGCATTTGCCATATAACTTTTCACTTTACATTACTAGTATGCTTTGTCAGAATTATAATCTGTTAACATGCAACAATGTTTGAAGTTAAATATCCAATCAAGAACCAAGAGAACTTATTTAAACAGAAATTACGAATGCATTGTTATAGTGAACAGACGACTCAGTGTTATTGTGTGTGTGTACATTCTTGCTTGTTAGTGGCGCGATTACGTAACGACCATAAGGCTCACATACTTAGAACATTGACCAGTACTGCTTATGAGATTTTAATGCAACATATTGGTTTACTTGAAAATACATTCTGGATTTAAAGCACTTTCTGTGATATACCAGACGACACAGAGGTTAGTACATGTGACAGCTACACGATTATATCACGACGCTACTAATGAGTGACAATTTACAATGTTGCTTTTGCGGTGTATCTGCTTTATATCTGCACAGTTTTTCTGAATTATTCTGGAAAGTAAAACATGTTTTACTAGTAACTTTTGTGGTATAGCTACAATGAGACAGCCTTTTCCGTAGCACAACAATACGTTACATTACAGTACTATCTTGATCACGATAAGGTACGTAATAACTACGATATCTATACGCATAGCATTTCACTTTTGTTTATCATGAGGTAACTACATTGACTTCTGCAGAACTTACCTTTCGGAGGACGATAACTACGACACTTCCACAGAGATTATCTTACAACACGACGCACAGTTTAGCGCTACAGTACACGTATTTGAGTAACTAATTTTGTACTTAAAACATTTATTTTCAAAGATATTTGAAGTACAATTATAGAAAGGTTTTCCGTGACACATTTCATTCCATTGCTGTAATCTGCAAGACCTGAAGATATAATTACATTAATGCTCAGGGGGCTACACGCTTACTTTGTGAACCATGTGTTTGGCAAGCACAAGGAGCCCTAGTTATTATGGTATTTGCTTATACAACTTTACACATCGGTACCATATTTCTCTAACACATAAATTACACAGCTATCTCATCATTTAACTGAGAGAAACAATCATTTATTATACTACATCAGCGACAGATGTTTACGTATTTACACCGCAGGATAACTTCACACTTATGAAATTGTATTTTTTCTGTACATCATGAACAGTTCATATTTGTTCGGAACCATAGTTATACTATGAGAGCTTTGAATGATGTACATGGTATGGAATCATGATTTTTAAAGTACGTTTGAGGTAGGTGACACTATGGAAATGAGCAGAGAATATTTTTTAGGTTTTGAAGTTATTGCAGAAAGCTACGATGATTTTGAGATTTGGCTGAGGTTTTATGATGTTACGATGACGATATGTATTATGCTGTTGTGGTATGTTTATGATCAATAAGCTGATGCTATATGAGTTATTTGATTATGCTACGTATCTGTTATGATGAAATATTGAAGAAGTGTCGACGAATAAGGTAAGGAATAATGAGTAGTGGTTAGGGACTCTGGTTTGTGAAAAAGGTTGATGGAAACGAAGAATCGTACTTCAAGAGTTATGAAATGTATGTAAATGCGTGAATGTATTACAATGCCGACGAAAATTTTAGGACACTGTTACATCAATAGGATTTTGTTTCTATAGACGTGTAATGCAAATTCTTGACCTGTGAAATTTTTTATATGAGACTGCCACTGTAGCGGAAACTGGTGTCGCAAATATTTCGGTAAGACAGTTATGTGACCACCTGCACGTAATGCGTCGTGGGCACCCAGCTCCGCGACAGCCATCTGACAAAAGAAAGCCATTAGGTGGAAAAAAAGAGGCCATTATTCTCGCTATTGACATTCATTTGTAGAAAGCATCGCAAAAACGACACGCTCATTACTTGGAAAGATACTTTCTTACATCTGCGCACCTGATAATGACAAGCGTCTTTCTACAAGAGTTGAGATTATTTGTACTAACTTATCAAATGTCACATGACTACTGAATGAAATTTTTATGATTTGCCTTTCATAGTTGATTATTTCAGTTGGTATCTGGTTTCCAGCTGTGTTGCAGCATTGGTTTTATAAAATAAAATTAAATGAATTTGCTAATGTGAACACTTTCTGTCAACAGATCTATTAAATAATCATTTTATGATCCACATTCTTCGAAAAAGGAGAACTGGAAAGGAAAGAACAATAAGAAGCATTAATAACAGTTAATGCATACTTAATTTTCTTTTCAACTACTAGGTAATATCTTTTGTAGAATTAGTTTTGTGGTACGGCACTTTAATGACATAGATATTAATATGTGAATAGACATTTCCCTTTTCTTCATTGTTGTCTTTACTGTAATATTTTTTTCTGCTTGAGCTTTGTCATGTTTAGATATAAGTTATTGCATTTGCTGCTGCTGTTTGCCAGGCATAGTGTTACTGAATTTCACTTTGTTTTACTCTGTTAAGCCAGTTTTACTACTGATTTATTTGTTGCTGTTCATTGTTTCATATTAGTTGTAATGTTGCATTTGCTTTGCTAAGTCCTATACTGCTGCCCTTTTTTGCCAATTTGCATTTTTTGTCATTGCTGTTTGTGTTAATTGTTTTGTGCTGCTGCATTGCGTCGTCCCTTAGTTTAGCATCTGTGCTCAGTAGCTTTAAGTTAGCTTAGGAGGGGGTAGACGATATAAGAAACTAACTATGATGAATTGGAAGAAAAGCATTGAGAAGCTATAACAAAATGGTTTGGCCAAAAAAGTAGTGTACAGTGGAGAAAAACTATTTTTGAAAAAGAATGTGAACAGAATACAGAAAGCATGCTTGGATAGAATTTTTTTTTTGGCTGGAGCAAATGTTGAAATAAGAGGGACGATCTATGGAATGAAGTTTTGGCTTGGACTGCAGCACCAAATGTTACCCTGAAAACAAACCCTGTCCTTTCCTTTTGTGTTATCCCACTATGTGTTGTGTACCCTTGCATCTTTGTTTTCTTCCTGTCTCCGCGTACTGTTTCATAGAATTTTTTCTCTTCTAATACTAAGTTACATTCACTATGATGAGGAATACTGTTATCCTCAAATATAATTTGCATTAATAACATGTTATGTACTTTGAAAGATGTTTACACATTATTTATTCTGTTTTGTTCTCATGCTCACGTGTGAAGTTGATGTTTCAAAAGTTATTCTGATCTTTTATGTATGTACTTATGTCATAATTCCTGTAACAATGATGTATATGTTATCTCGATTCTTTTCTAAAGCCAGTATTACTGCAAATGTTATCAGTACTATTATGTTCTTTACTGATATATTTTGTAACTTTGTTATTGTATTCTCATTTTATAAAATTGTAATTGACACCAGTTCATCAAATTAAGTAACTTGTAAATTACATTTCACTGCACATATTTCTGTTGGTCATAGTATATGGACAATATGTGAGAAGTAGGGACTGATAGTGTTTGCACTTGTGTCAATAATTCAGCAAGGGACTGGATAACAGCATTGCAGGTTGTAAGGACATTTCAAACAAATTCTTTATGAGTGGACAAGTGGTGGTTTGTGGACTTGCTATATTGTCCACAAGACTCTTCGATGGTGATTGTGGACCTGCACAGTCGCAACAGTTGGCTGCTAGCCATCTCTACAAGGACTACAATGGGTCTACACATTTGACGACTCACCAATACCATTATTTCTACAAGGACTGCAGTGGGTCTGCACCTCTGGTGGCCCACCAATAATATAATCTCTACCAGGACTACAGTGAGTCCGCTCTGTGATGACCAACCTACCAATATTCTTCAAAACTTCGACTGACTCTGCTGTGGGTTTGCTCTGTTGACGCCCATTACCTGTCTGCATGTCAAGAGTCAGCACTGTCTTTCCATTGGAAGGACAACATTACTTCAAGACTGCATGGAAATCCACTACTTCCATGTGCATTTTCTTTTACTGCTCAGACATTGAGCAAAAACACTGCTATTTTACTGTGATGAACGATCAGGACTGTCTTTATGGACTGTGAGAAAATTTTAGCTTTTGACCAACATTGTATCGATAAGTGTATGCATTTCATTTCTTTGTTATTGTAATTATGAAAAAAAATTCAAATCTGTATTGGCCATTGCCCAAAACAATTTTTTGTGGGGAGCGTGGGGGCTGTGTAAGTAGGCTGTTTAGTTTTTTTATTTGTAACGCCACCTCTGTATGAAAATCACTGGCTGTGCTGTGTGCAGTCTGTGGCTGGTTGGCATTGTTGTAACACTCGACATAGTACCGTTGGGCAGTTGGCTGTTAGCGGCGCGTAGCGTTGCGCAGTTTTAGGTGAGCCGCCAGCAGTGATGGATGTGGGGAGAGAGATGGCGGAGTTTTGAAATTTTTATGAATGGATGTCATGAACTGCTATACATATATTATTACTATTAAGGTAAATACATTGTTTGTTCTCTATTAAAATCTTTCATTCGCTTACTATGCCTATCAGTAGTTAGTGCCTTCCGTAGTTTGAATCTTTTATTTAGCTGGCAGTAGTGGCACTCGTTGTATTGCAGCAGTTCGAGTAACGAAGATTTTTGGCGAGGTAAGTGATTTGTGAAAGGTATAGGTTAATGTTAGTCAGGGCTATTCTTTCGTAGGGATTTTTGAAAGTCAGATTGTGTTGCGCTAATAATAATATGTGTCAGTTTAAGCACAGTCTTGTACAATTTTTGTAAGGGAAACCAGGTCGGAGGGGGGGGGGGGGGGGGCGCAACGCGATAATGCTGCTACGTGCTCTCATACTGCCAAGTACTTTGTGCTTAACGGTTTATACCGGGTGATCAAAAAGTCAGTATAAAGTTGAAAACTTAATAAACCACGGAGTAATGTAGATAGAGAGGTAAAAATTGACACACATGCTTGGGATGACATGGGGTTTTATTAGAACAAAAATAATAGAAAACTACTGCTAGACGCGTGAATAATTCTGGCGCGCGTCGTTTGGTGGAGATCGTGTTCTCAGCCGCCACTTCCGTCATGCTTGGCCTCCCAGGTCCCCAGACTTCAGTCCGGGAGATTATTGGCTATGGGGTTACCAGAAGTCGCAAGTGTATCGTAATCGACCGACATTTCTAGGGATGCTGAAAGACAACATCCGACGCCAATGGCTCACCATGACTCCAGACATTCTTTACAGTGCTGTTCGCAACATTATTCCTCGACTACAGCTATTGTTGAGGAATGATGGAGGACATATTGAGCATTTCCTGCAAAGAACACCATCTTTGCTTTGTCTTACTTTGTTATGCTAATTATTGCTATTCTGATCAGATGAAGCGCCATTTGTCGGACATTTTTTGAAGTTTTGTATTTTTTTGGTTCTAATAAAACCTCATGTCATTCCAAGCATGTGTGTCAATTTGTACCTCTCTATCTACATTATTCCCATGATTTATTCAGTTTTCAAATTTATACTGACTTTTTGATCACCTGATATGTAACAGCAAATGACAACGACATACACTCCTGGAAACTGAAATAAGAACACCGTGAATTCATTGTCCCAGGAAGGGGAAACTTTAATGACACATTCCTGGGGTCAGATACATCACATGATCACACTGACAGAACTACAGGCACATAGACACAGGCAACAGAGCATGTACAATGTCGGCACTAGTACAGTGTATATCCACCTTTCGCAGCAATGCAGGCTGCTATTATCCCATGGAGACGATCGTAGAGATGCTGGATGTAGTCCTGTGGAACGGCTTGCCATGCCATTTCCACCTGGCGCCTCAGTTGGACCAGCGTTCGTGCTGGACGTGCAGACTGCATGAGACGACGCTTCATCCAGTCCCAAACATGCTCAATGGGGGACAGATCCGGAGATCTTGCTGGCCAGGGTAGTTGACTTACACCTTCTAGAGCACGTTTGGTGGCACGGGATACATGCGGACGTGCATTGTCCTGTTGGAACAGCAAGTTAAAGACTGCGATGGAGCTCCGTATGCCACGGCAAACTGGCTGACACTGACGGCGGCGGTGCACAAATGCTGCGCAGCTAGCGCCATTCGACGGCCAACACCGCGGTTCCTGGTGTGTCCGCTGTGCCGTGCGTGTGATCATTGCTTGTACAACCCTCTCACAGTGTCCGGAGCAAGTATGGTGGGTCTGACACACCGGTGTCAATGTATTCTTTTTTCCATTTCCAGGAGTGTATAAATGTGTCAGCTCGTATAAACATGACTTAAAGCCACAACATCTGCACTTGATAATAGGCTAAGGCTGAAATTTCAATAAAATTTTAAGTCACTGGCGCAAACATGATGTCTTTCAAGAAATTTTACATGACTGGGAATCACAGTTACGAAAAGTTAATAAACTTGTGATCTCAAGATTATGGGAACGATTCCAGCAGACAGGAAAGGTATCCAGCCGCTTGAGAACCGGACGTCCACAGTGTACAACACCACAAGAAGACCGATATCTCACCATCAGTGCCCGCACACGGCCACAGAGTACTGCAGGTATCCTTGGTCGGCATCTAACCGCAGCCACTGGAGCACTTGTCTCCAGACGCACAATCTACAGACGAATGAACAGACGTGGTTTATTCGCCCGGAGACCTGCAAGGTGCACTCCACTGACCCATGGTCACATGGGAGTCCGTACAGCCTGGTGTCAAGAACACAGTACATGGTCATTGGAACACTGATCTCAGGATATGTTCACGGATGAGTCCAGGTATAGTCTGAGCAGTGCTTCTCGCTGGGTTTTCATCTGCTGTGTACTAGGAACCATATACCAACCCCTTATTGTCCTTGAAAGAGACCTGTATGGAGGTCGTGGTTTGATGGTGTTGGGTGGAATTATCATTGGTGGACGTACACCCCTGCATGTCTTTGACAGAGGAACTGTAACAGGTCAGGTGTATCAGGACGTCATTTTGCACCAGTATGTCCGCCTTTTCAGGGATGCAGTGGGTCCCACCTTCCTCCTGATGGATAATAACGCACGGCCCCACCGAGTTGCCATTGTGGACGATTACCTTGAAACAGAATATATCGGGCGAATGGAGTACACAGCCGGTTCTCCAGACCTAAACCCCATCGAGAACGTCTGGGATGTTCTCGGTCGACGTATCGCTGCACGTCTTCAAACCCCTACGACACATCAGGAGTTCCTACAGGCACTGGTGCAGGAATGGGAGGCTATACCCCTACAGCATCTCGACCACCTGATCCAGAGTATCCCAACCCGTTGTACGGCCTCTGTACGTGTGCATGGTGATCATATCCCGTACTGATGTCGGGTTACATGCGCAAGAAACAGTGGCGTTTGGTAGCACATGTGTTTCGGGACGGTTTTCTCAATTTATCACCAATAACGTGGACTTACAGACCTGTGTTGTGTGTGTTCCCTATGTGCCTATGCTATTAACGCCAGTTTTGTGTAGTGCCATGTTGTGTGACACGACAATCAGCAATTATCCTTAATTTACGAGCATGAGTGTAGTATTTCGGCCTTCCCTCTTGTTATCTTTTTGTTTGATGCTATAATGGTCACAGATAGTTTGGACTGATGAGTTTCGTTCATTTCGTGATTTAACGTAAGACCAAATTTCTTATGATTTTCTGTCAGATAGAATTTTACTTTGGAATTCGTTGAGCGATTCATGTATTTCTTTTCTTACCACAGGTTGAACTTCCTTTAGCTTTCTGTTTTTCCTTTCGGTGACGGTTTTGCTACGTTTTAATTTGTAGAAAAGCTCTCTGTGCTTTCGGACCAGCTCTCTATCCACGCTGTCGAATCATGGCAGGACATTCCTGTCCCTCAGGACGCTGCTCGCCGCATACCTCTTAATGCGTACTGTAAAACTCTTGAACGTTGTGCCTTGATGCTCACCATTTTCCGTGCTGGAGATGAATGTTTTATGTTCGTCCCTCGCGCTCAGGTAATCTCAAGTCTAATTCCTGTCGCTGTTGCTTAGGAGTAATGTCTTCCTGTCATTCGTTACATTCCTGTTTACAGCCATATTCAATGCTGCTGTAACGGCGTTTTGATCACTGATTCCCTGTTCTACGCCACGTCGAAAAGATCTGTTAGTGACCAGGAGACCCATGATATTACCATCGCTAGTCGGTTATCTGATGAACGGCGCGAGGTAACTTCCGGATAAGACAACACTCTGTCTCTACTATCCGCCCTAATCACTTGAATCTCCCTAGTCTATAGCTGGTTAGTTGAAACTTGCCGTAATGTGTGTGCATGCGATAACATGTGCACTTAATATGTTCCAGAGCGCCGCGCATAGAAACCCGATTATCCGGTGCTTATCCATTGGGTTCGATTGGTGATAAAAAGGTAGGGTCAGGTGTTTTGGATAGTTCTTCCGCTAGGAACCATAGTCTTAGGGCACTATCTTGCAGTACAGCTCAAAGCATTAATAGTGCACGACCGCGCGGGTCTGAGGCACCTTGCCACGGCCCGCGCTGTTCCCCCCGTCGGAGGTTCAAGTCCTCCCTCGGGTGTGTGTGTGTGTGTGTGTGTGTGTGTGTGTGTGTGTGTGTGTGTGTGTGTGTGTCGTCCTTAGCATAAGTTACTTTAAGTTACATTAAGTAGTGCGTAAGCCTAGTGTCCGATGACCTCAGCCGTTTGGTCCCATAAGACCTTGCCTTTCTTCTAATATTGCCCACATCCTCCTGCTTAGGCAAATGCAGCAAATCGGCTGCTTCTTTTGCATTTGATGTGGTCTGCTGTGAGCTTGATGGGACTTACAGAGACACCATTAGTTCATGCGCGGTTCCTCGGAAAACCCCACAAAAGTTTTTTTTTTTTACAACATTTTCTCCGTCACCAGCGGACGAATACCCAGCCGATGATTCAAGACGGCTATGCACACAAATGGCTAAAATTTTTAGGATATATTCCTAAGAACACACTCTCGAAGCACCTTGAAAATTGTCCTGATATGTTTATCCGTTTCCAAGACACAGAGATTCAAACTTACCCTACTTCCAAACGTAAATTCCGGTATGATGCGCAATCTAAGTAATAAATAACTGCATAGAATTGCTCAAATTTTAACGGTGTATTCTCTAGGCTTTTATCCTATAGTCCGTTTAATATTACTGGAAGGTTGATGACTCTCACTTGACGCTACAGTGTCACCACATCGGCCGCCTGTTACAACCCAACACACAAACACGGTAAGTCACTTCACAAATGCTGTTAGTGTGGGACGCCTAGCAATGTTGAGTGGGCGCCGCTATGTATGTCGGAAATACAGGATGCTCAGTCGACAGCTGATTTTGAGTGAACAATGACTGGAAGCGTGGCAGGAGACGCTTCCTGTAGTCGCGAATTTAAACCCACCCGAGAAGGCGGTGGTCAACGGTCTGCGGAAGAACTAAAATCACGATCGCTTTGTTCATGGCTATTAAAGCTAACCCCTACAACAGAACTGAAATCAGAAGAAGCTCAGTTTCAGCGCTAAATGCAAACTGTTATTTCTTGCTGTCATTGGTTACCTGAAACTATGCTCTCAGTGGCTAGGCGAACTGCCGCGTTACCACCGATTAGCAGTCCCCGTTGGCACTTGATTGAATATTATAGACGAAACAGATTGATTCCAGACGAAAAAAGGATGATAGGTAGAGAATAAAATCAAATAAAAAAGTCAAAACTGTGGTGAAAATGACGTGGTAAGGAATTAGAATCAAAAAATTAAATTAAAACGAATTAACAGAATAAAAATGATAATCGAACTCTTTTGATTAGATTTAGAAATGAGAAAACCTTGACGTCACTTGACAAGATTTAAACCTACAACCTTCAACATGGTAAGTTATCACGCTAACAATTGTTCAAAAGTATAACACTAAACGAAGGTGTTATTTTTGTGACAGTGATCACTCAGTCGAAATGACGAATTCCATCCTTCAAAACGCGATTTCACGCACTGGGGTGCGAAGCTACGTAGTGTAAGCCGATCTCTGTGATCATGGTAACCGGTTCTGTGAAACTGGATCGCGTCTACTACGGAAATAAGCAGTAGTGTTTAGTTTGTGCTGTGCATGAAACGTGTGTATTTCAGTAGGATCGTTATGTGTGTGTGTGGTTTATGGTGTGGTTATCACGTACACTGAAGCCCCAAAGAAACTGGAATAGACATACGTATTCATATATAAAGCTTTGTAAACAGGCAGAATACGGCGCTGAGGTCGGGAACGCCTATATAAGACAAGTATCTGATGCACTAGTTAAATCGGTTACTGCAGCTACAATGACAGGTTATCGACATTTAAGATATTTGAACGTGGTGGTACAGTGGGCACAAGAGCGATTGAAGTCAGTATCTCCGAGGTAGCGATGAAGTGGGGATTTTCCGGTACGACCATTTCATGAGTATACCGTGAATGTCAGAAATATAGTAGAACATCAAATCTCGGACATCTCTACGGTCGGAAAAAAATCCTGCAAGAACGAGACCTACGGCCACTGATGACGAAGTCCCACTCATGTACACCTGATGACTGCACAATACAAAGGTTTACGCCTCGCCTGACTGGAAATATGTCTGATGACTGGTCGGACGACACTCGTTTAAAATTGTATCGAGCGGATGGACGTGCACGGATATGGAGAGAACATCATGAGTCCATGGGCCCTGCATGTCAGCGGGGGACACTTCAAGCTGGTGGAGGCTCTGTAATGATCTGGGGCGTGTGCACTTGGAGTGATATGGGAACCCTGATACGTCTAGATACGACTCTGATAAGTGACACTGCAACGTCGTGAGTCAATACGCAATAGCATCTATTGCTCTACTTGGCAGTCCGGTTCAAAAATGGTTCAAATGGCTCTGAGCGCTATGCGACTTAACTTCTGACGTCCTCAGTCGCCTAGAACTTAGAACTACCAAATAACCAATGACGGACGGAGCAAGGACGACATCGAAAGCAGGCTATCACAGTCAAAAAGAGCATTCCTGGCTAAGAGAAGTCTACTAGTACCGAATTTGTCGAAGAAATTTCGAGGAAATGTACTTTTAGAGTACAGCGTTGTGTGGTAGTGAAACATAGACTGTGCACAAATCGGAACAGAAGAGAATCGAAGCATTTGAGATGTGATGCTACAGTGGAATGGCTCTGAGCACTATGTGACCTAACTTCGGAGGTCATGAGTCCCCCAGAACTTAGAACTACTTAAACCTAACTAACCTAAGGACATCACTCAATCCATGCCCGAGGCAGGATTCGAACCTGAGACCGTAGTGGTCGCTCGGCTCCAGACTGTAGCGCCCAGAACCGCACGGCCACTACGGCCGGCCGTGGCAGTCCGGCTGGTAGCTTTGGAGATTAGCAGTGATAGAAACAGTCGTATGTATCCTAGCGTGACTCATTCGCACCTGTTGCTAGCCTAGCCTTGGGAAGCGGTACCTGTGTCAATTCGAGCGGCAGAATATTCAATGCCCTAAGTATCTAAATAAACTATATTAAATATTATTCAGTTTAGTTAAAAACAGTATACTACCCTTTGTTATTAAAAAGACGATTGTGCAAAATTTTCGGCCTTCTATCTGTCATAGTTTCGGAGATAAGTTATTTAAAGTCAAAAACCGACACTCAGGGAATTAAATTAAGTTGGGAACTATAACAGTTTACCTTTTCGTATCATTTGAAAACATAACCAGAACCCTCAATGGGCAGAATTATTTAATTAAGACTTAATTAAAAAACCTTAGCTGCATTACATCTTCGTAATATAAAAATCAGACAAAATGGTTATTTGTTTCTAATTCTGTTGTGGGAGTAAATGAAGGTGTGTGAGAGTTTGTAAGTGGGACATACGTTAAATTTCAAAATTAAATTTATGTAATACATTACGGAATCATAGCATGGGAAAGATGTTTGTGCCCACTTTACTGGTGACGTATGTCTAAGTGTACTTGCTTTTGTAAGGAGGCAACCAGAATAACAGTACAAAGTAAAATAATATTCTAAATATATTCCAAGATTAATTTTCTGTTCGTTTTTTTTTTTGTTAAACATTTTATTAATATTTGCGTGAAGAAGTGACGTAAATGTATCTGTGAATGTTGATTGGCGTAATACAGTTTTAGATCGAGAACGAACTGTAAGGATTGTTTTAATTGGCTGATCAACTTGAACAACCAATCAGAGTTAAGCATTTCCCGCACATTGCCCTGGAAGGAACGGCAGGGAGGAGTCGTTGGCTACCTATCAGACGTACCGGTCATGTTGGACGTGTTCGTCTATATTATGAGTAAAAAGAAAAAGTTACTGGTATTTCGCATCCGAATTCTATTGCCCAGCCGCAACACGTACGTAAGTGTCCTGTCTGATCACCTGCATCCATTCTTGTCCATTGTGCATTTCGATGGACTTGGGCACTTCCAGCAGGACAATGCGACACCCCACACGTCCAGAATTGTTACAGAGTAGCTCCAGGAACACTCTTCTGAGTTTAAACACTTCCGCTGCCAAGCAAACTCCCAAACATGAACACTACTGAGCATATCTGGGAAGCCTTGCAACTTGCTTTTAAGAAAAGATCTGCAACACCTCGCACTCTTTCGGATTTAGTGACAGCCCTGCAGGATTCAAGGTGTCAGGTTCCTCCAGCACTACTTCAGACATTAGTCGAGTCCATGACACGTCCTGCTGCGGCGCTTCTGCATGCTCGGGGGTCCCTTCGGGAAATTAGCTAGGTGTACCAGGCTCTTTGGCTCTTCATTGTATGATGACATACGAAATGAAAGTACCAGATCCGTGATTCGGGATCCAAACACATTAGGAAAGAAAGGAGCAGTAGGAAGTGGAAGTGAACTGATCAGAGTTCGAATAAACACTCAGCACGCAAAGGCCACATGTCTTCAGTCCATGGGCAGTGGCTGGAACTTAGTTAAACTATCGAGTGTTCGGGTTTTTTTAATGATACGTTGAAAAAAATTTTAAAATTTACTTTATTATCTTTAAAACACGGAAAATGGCTGTGAGATCCGTGTTTAATATCCCAACATCAATTATCCAATTTCACTGACTGTCTTTGTTACAAGTTCACACCAAAAAGCAGCCAGAAGATATTTAGAGCGACCCGATATTTTGAATATCCTAAATGGCTCTGAGCACTATGGGACTTAACTTCTAAGGTCATCAGTCCCCTAGAACTTAGAACTACTTAAACATAACTAACCTAAGGACATCACACACATCCATGCCCGAGATAGGATTGGAACCTGCGACCGGACCGGTCGTGCGGTTCCAGACTGTAGCTCCTAGAACCGCAAAGGCCACTCCGGCCGGCTAAATGCCCTAAACAGTCACTGCCCCATGACTACTTGCGAGTTAACACATTCAGTTGTTCAGTACGCTCCTTGTAAAGAAGTGCTCGCCACACTGTCTCGCAATCTCCACAAAACACGCCACGCTGAGTTTGTGTACGACATGAAATATTCACTCGCGAATATCTCCTTAAATAACCCACTCACAAGGTTTAAACTATCACAAAATACTTAATACTGTAGTCGCGTCAACGACACGATAAACAATCGAACGTGAGTATTTCATCAATTTGGTAGAAGTTTGATAAGCGCGGTTATACATAGGTGTTTCCCAGAAGACGGCTCCCGAGCGACTCTTTCGACTCATAGATCTCAGTCCCAAAGCACTACTCAAACGCGCGGGAAATGTTGAATTATTATACGCTAGTATGTTAAGCATCCGATGAGATCATCTCGAGAACATCTATACTAGCGGCATTTCTAATGACAGCCAATCTGGTTACCACAATCAATTTAGACTACAAGTCCGAAACTGAATAAAGTTTAACAAAAAACAATTACGATTCCTTCCCACAAAATAAATTACTAATAAATTTAATAACCAAGTCCCTTCTGGCTACCTTTAACGGAATCAAGCTCTCTCGGACATACGTCACAAATTCCCCTATTGCACAAGAACTTTCTCACGCATATATAGACATAGTTTCTGTACAATGTCACTTTCTCACTTCACGTGTGTCCTCCATTCACTCTCTGTCTCTCCAAAACACCCACACAGCCAAAACACGATGAAATAATATTTTTCCAAAGTACTTCTAATCAGCTTGGAAATCTCTGGTAATGAAACTACAGAAAATTCCAGAAAATTATGTTGTATGAATCTATTCTCTTGGTTGCAGTTTCAGTTGATAATATTAATGAATACATTACAGTCCCTAACTCAATTTCACGATGCCTGCATGGTTATTATGTGCTTTCGGTAAACAAAAATTATCTTCGTAAGTATTGAAGTTACTAATTTGACATTTTAGCAGTATGGTTGTTGAAAGCTGGTTGGTAGGCATTCAGAGAGCAATCAGGATACGGCTACGATTGTGGATGAGGCCACAAACAGTTACTGTGAGTGGCACAATCAAATATACAACTTTATTTTTCTAAGAACCACTTATTTACACATTGCTCTAAAAGATCACAATTAGACAATACGACTGAAGGCGCAGGGAAAGGAAACTTGAGATTCTTTCTCGGCTGAAGGCCCAAAACCACGTCAAAATCCAGAAAGGCTGAAGGCCTGGCATAGAAATCAAAAGCAATTAAAATAGAAGGTAGAACAGTTTAAAAGAAAACATGCAATTGAAAACAATAAGCGGCTGAAGGCCTACACTACACGTCTGGTGGACAACTATTATTAAGGCACATTCATAAACAACTTTTTTCTAACTAAGAAATTTCTCTTTGAACATAGAACAGAACATTCGAAATTCTAAGTAATGTAATAAGAGCTTATTGCAGGGCTGAAGACCACAAACAAATTTAAAACACCAAGTCAGACAAACAATTTAAAATAAACCCCCTCCTTCTCATAAAAAAATTCTCCTTTAAAGTATACACACGGCTAAAGGCCTTATTAAAAGGGATTCACATAAATCCTTGGCTGAAGGCCACACAACAGATTGATCAACTAACGGCTTAGGGCCTGGATTACAAACAATTTCAGACAGAACAAATTTTAAGGAAAAATATTTTTTTAAAAATAAAATCAAGTTTTTATTTAACATGGCTGAAGGCCTTTAAGTAAAATTTAAAAAGAACTGAATTAATACACGGCCGAAGGCCTCACATAATACTTCAAACTAAAATGAAGATCGCAATCTAAAACAAACAGAACAAGTGGTGCTCAGAAGCGTTCTAAGGGTCGGCCTGAGAAGGTAGCTGAAAGGTAAGGTAAGGTGAGACAGGCAGCCAAGAGTAGAAGTTAAATAATCGAATGGTAACTCAAACTAGGGATGGCCCAACAAAGAGAGAAATAAAGATAAAATGGAAGCGGTCGAGAGCCAGTGGTAACGAGAGAGTGTATGAGAATGTCAGCGACAAATAGAGAGACACTGACACTGAAATGATACAGTAGGAGAGGGAAAGAGGGAGACAGTGACAGTGAGAGAAGACCAGTAGTACAGAACGAAGGGGACTGTTTGTGTGACACAGGAGAGAACGACAGCGACACACAAAAGGATAAGATTAATAAGTTGTGCTGAATGAGAAAGGGGAAATGTGCTTGAGTACGAGCGACTTACAGCGATGAACTATTGGATGTGAGTAACAGTTAAGGGAGCTTGTGAAAGTTTGAGGTGAGTAGCATGTTGAAAAAAGCGTGACTACGTTCGCATACCAAATTTGTTGGCAAATATTTTATAAGTTCTTAGGAAGGTAGAATAAGGCAGTTGGTACGTCACTTCCTTCCCCCCATGAGCCATGGACCTTGCCGTTGGTGGGGAGGCTTGCGTGCCTGAGCGATACAGATAGCCGTACCGTAGATGCAACCACAACGGAGAGGTATCTGTTGAGAGGCCAGACAAACGTTTGGTTCCTGAAGAGGGGCAGCAGCCTTTTCAGTAGTCGCAGGGGCAACAGTCTAGATGATTGACTGATCTGGTCTTGTAACAATAACCAAAACAGCTTTGCTGTGCTGGTACTGCGAACGGCTGAAAGCAAGGGGAAACTACAGCCGTAATTTTTCCCGAGGGCATGCAGCTTTACTGTATGATTAAATGATGATGGCATCCTCTTGGGTAAAATATTCCGGAGGTAAAATAGTCCCCCATTCGGATCTCCGGGCGGAGACTACTCAAGAGGATGTCGTTATATGGAGAAAGAAAACTGGCGTTCAACGGATCGGAGCGTGGAATGTCAGATCCCTTAATCGGGCAGGTAGGTTAGAAAATTTAAAAAGGGAAATGGATACGTTAAAGTTAGATATAGTGGGAATTAGTGAATTTCGGTGGCAGGAGGAACAAGACTTTTGGTCAGGTGACTACAGGGTTATAAACACAAAATCAAATAGGGGTAATGCAGGAGTAGGTTTAATAATGAATAGGAAAATAGGAATGCGGGTAAGCTACTACAAACAACATAGTGAACGCATTAATGTGGCCAAGATAGATACGAAGCCCACACCTTCTACAGTAGTACAAGTTTATATGCCAACTAGCTCTGCAGATGACGAAGAAATTGAAGAAATGTATGATCAAATAAAAGAAATTACTGAGATTGTGAAGGGTGACGAAAATTTAATAGTCATGGGTGACTGGAATTCAGTAGTAGGAAAAGGGAGAGAAGGAAACGTAGTAGGTGAATATGGACTGGAGCAAAGAAATGAAAGAGGAAGCCGCCTGGTAGAATTTGCACAGAGCACAACTTAATCATAGCTAACACTTGGTTCAAGAATCATAAAAGAAGGCTGTATACATGGAAGAAGCCTGGAGATACTGACAGGTTTCAGATAGATTATATAATGGTACGACAGAAATTTAGGAACCAGGTTTTAAATTGTAAGACATTTCCAGGGGCAGATGTGGACTCTGACCACAATCTGTTCGTTAAGACCTGTAGATTAAAACTAAAGAAACTGCAAAAAGGTGGGAATGTAAGGAGATGGGACCTGGATAAACTAAAAGAATCAGAGGTTGTACGGAGTTTCAGGGAGAGCATAAGGGAGCATTTGACAGGAATGGGGGAAAGAAATACAATAGAAGAAGAATGGGTAGCTTTGAGGGATGAAGTAGTGAAGACAGTAGAGAATCAAGTAGGTAAAAAGACGAGGGCAAGTAGAAATCCTTGGGTAACAGAAGAAATATTAAATTTAATTGATGAAAGGATAAAATATAAAAATGCAGTAAATGAAGCAGGCAAAAAGGAATACAAACGTCTCAAAAATGACATCGACAGGAAGTGCAAAATGGCTAAGCAGGGATGGCTAGAGGACAAATGTAAGGATGTAGAGGTTTATCTCACTAGGGGTAAGATAGATACTGCCACAGGAAAATTATAGAGACCTTTGGAGAAAAGAGGACCACTTGTATGAATATTAAGAGCTCAGATCTAAACCCAGTTCCAACCAAAGAAGGGAAAGCAGAAAGGTGGAAGTATATAGAAGGTATATACAAGGGCGATGTACTTGAGGACAATATTATGGAAATGGAAGAGGATGTAGATGAAGATGAAATGGGAGATACGATACTGCGTGAAGAGTTTGACAGAGCACTGAAAGACCTGAGTCGAAACAAAGCTCCTGGAGTAGACAACATTCCATTGGAACTACTGACGGCCTTGGGAGAGCCAGTCCTGACAAAACTCTACCATCTGGTGAGCAAGATTTATGAGACAGGCGAAATACCCTCATACTTCAAGAAGAATATAATAATTCTAATCCCAAAGAAAGCAGGTGTTGACAGATGTGAAAATTATCGAACTATCAGTTTAATAAGTCACAGCTGGAAATTACTAACGCGAGTTCTTTACAGACGAATGGAAAAACTAGTAGAAGCTGACCTCGGGGAAGATCAGATTGGATTCCGTAGACATATTGGAACACGTGAGGCAATATTGACCCTACGACTTATCTTAGAAGCTAGATTAAGGAAGGGCAAACCTACGTTTCTAGCATTTGTAGATTTAGAGAAAGCTTTTGATAACGTTGACTGGAATACTCTCTTTCCAATTCTGAAGGTGGCAGGGGTAAAATACAGGGAGAGAAAGGCTATTTACAATTTGTACAGAAACCAGATGGCAGTTATAAGAGTCGAAAGACATGAAAGGGGAGCAGTGGTTGGGAAGGGAGTGAGACAGGGCTGTTGTCTATCCCCATGTTATTCAATCTGTATACTGAGTAAGCAGTGAAGGAAACAAAAGAAAAATTCGGAGTAGGTATTAAAGCCCATGGAGAAGAAATAAAAACTTTGAGATTCGCCGACACATTATCTAAGTATCCAGTTAAGCTGGCAACAATGATTACTCAAGCAATTTTTTTATTGAAAGCGGTATTTCTACATTGTCGTTGTCTGTACAGTATAGTGTTGTGATTAATATTTTTCGTTGACTGCATGTGTCTCTGTACCAGAAAATGGACACTGTAACAGACGAAACGAAATTTGTGACTTTAAATTAGAAGCACTAAAACGACTTGAGAAAGGAGCAACAATTAAAAAAATTAAACATCATCTTGAATACGATGTCGGGGAAGTTACTAAATGTTCAAATGTGTGTGAAATCTTATGGGACTTAACTGCTAAGGTCATCAGTCCCTAAGCTTACACACTACTTAATCTAAATTATCCTAAGGACAAACACACACACACCTATGCCCGAGGGAGGACTCGAACCTTCACCGGGACCAGCCTCACAGTCCATGACTGCAGCGCCGCAGACCGCTCGGCTAATCCCGCTCGGCGGGAAGCTACTGTCGGGAATTGGCGAAGAAGCCGACTGAAATGGAAACAGTTTTATTGGAAGAAATGCTATGAAGAATCTCTTATGCGAAAAACTGTAAAAAAGGTCGCAGTTTGAAGAGAACAGGTGAAGCGTTGTGAATGTGGTTTATCCTTTTCGAAATCGTTTTATTTCTTTTTCCCCACACAAATTTCGATAGTTCGAATCTCGAGGTGGTTCCCGTTCCGTTGGCATCGAACTATTGCGGCTCCAACGCAAGAGGATCGGTATACGATGCGAGTCGATCTCCGCAGTTTCAGGAAGAGTAGTGTTGCACCGGCCGCAGACGACATGTGATAATGTTAGTTACCGCCTGAAACTGTAAGAGCCTTTAGTCGGTTATAGCTATGAAGGTCGAGTGCCCTTGTACTGGACTCCCACTGCGGTGGCGCAAGCGCCGGCATTTCAGAGAACCAGGTACGATGATTCGCATTTATGTGGGGCGACTGCCGAATCTGTAACTGAACTTGTGTTCCTGAGCTCGCGATGGCCGCTGTTGACACCAGACGCCGCGCCACGAGTGGCTTGGCAGTCGTTGTGACGTCCGCGGGCAGCGCCACGCACCTCCATGACCCGGCGGGCTCGGGTGTCGTTCGGACCCGGACCCACCTGCGCATCAGACGCGACCGCTAACTCGCGCTAATTAAATCTGGCCCCTCCCACCGCCAGACCTCCCCCCACCTCTCTCTCCCCCCCCCCACCCACACAACCCACGCCGGCGTGGACTCTGCGCGCGGAAATGCCATCTCACGGACGGTGCCCGGTAATTTACAGGTCTCGTAATTAAAACCTAGTTAGCAAGTGCAGCCGCTTCGACGCCAAGTTTCTGATTTAAATATTTGTTCATTAAAATTCCCGTTGAAAATCGGATGCATATTTCATCCTAATTGCTCGCTAATAAACAGAGAAAACGCCCGGTTATAAATCCTGTTAAGGTGACGGGTCCCGGAATAATTTTAATTTTGCTTCATTACTGGGATAATTATGGAACCGAGTCACGTGTCGGTCAACTGAGGACAGGTTATTATGATAACTAGAATTTCGGCAGGTGCGTCATTCGTCGTACGAAATGAACTATCCCGCGCCGAAGTTCGTCGCGCTTTCTTCCTCACGGTCCTTCGTTTACGTTTACCGACTGGCAAATTTATCTCTCCTTTTATTATCCCTAAAACTGAAAATCCCTTAATGACAACTATTTTTCTGAGGAAACTAACAGAGAATATGTCCAGCGTTAAAGAACGTATTCTACATTATGAGCAATTGCTTATGAAGTATGGCGTGGTCTAAACCAAGGTATAACCGCTCTTTTAATTGAGAACAATATTATCATGCTTATTCTCATATAGGGGAGAGGTGATCGATAATATCGGCAATAATTAGTAGCATTGAAAAAGCTTTAATTAAAATTATCGATACATAATCCCTCATCAGAATAACGCCCACAGCAAAGTAGCGCATCAGGGAAATGAAAGAGGGTTTAACGCGACTCCTTTTGTTTCTAAATTATACTATATAAACCATGTTACCTTGCTTGATATCTGCGCTCTGAGTAAGATGGTTCAAATGGCTCTGAGCACTATGGGACTTAACATCTGAGGTCATCAGCCCCCGAGAACTTAGAACTACTTAAACCTAGATAACCTAAGCACATCACACACATCCATGCTCGAGGCAGGATTCGAATCTGCGACGATAGCGCTTAGAACCGCTCGTCACTGCGGCCGGCTCTGAATAAGACTACGTAGCTGCGATGTGCGGTGTAGCAGGCATTTCCTTGTGATATGCTACGAAAGAGGTCAGGCCACTTTTGTTAAACTGCTAGAAAATTAAGTATAGTCAATTTATATGAGACGGACTAAGAATATCTGAGGAGCTGAGTCAGCGAGAAAAAGTAGCGCTCAGTATTAAATTCTATTACATGCCGAATAACCGATAATAGGATCTGTGGACTACTCAAAGGGTCGTTAAATTGAATATAAGAACGGAACTGGACACTTAGCTTTCTCAAAGAAAAAGAATAAGAAGTTAGAATGACTGTATCGAAATACAGCAATAGACCATACTCCTTGCTGTAATATCTTTGACTGACGAACTATTAAAATCTCGGACGTTTGTTGCCGTAGTTGCTGAGAGTAGTAGTAGGATCAACTCTCCTATTCCCTATATACAAAACACAGTCATTCATGACCACTTAATTATTTTAAATGTTGTTAATAAAGAACTAAAGTGGTTTCTACAATAGCGTGTGTATTAGTCAACGATAAATGGAGGCAAGCTGCAAATTGTATCTCTGGATGACGGAAGGTTCGATTATGAAAAACTACGAAGCGTAAGTCGTGACTTGAAAGCTATTTAACATCTCATTCACAGTCCGACAGAAATAATACAACATCAGAAACAGTGCAGATAAGCAGTAACGTCGGAAATACGAAGTTGAAGTAATAACTAACACCCAAAGACGTTGTTAACTATCTTGTCTTCGATAACGCACCAAAAAATGAAGGGTGATCGACTGTGAAAAAAGTCAGCATGAATTATTATATGCAAACCCTAAATTTAATCGCGGATACAGTGACGATGTTTGCGGCTGCTTCATCTGATATGCAGATATAACGAAAAGTCGGGTATATACAGCAGATAACAATATCAATATCTTACGTCAGAATCGACGACAACAGAAAGACAGAGGGCGCCTACGAATGGAGCAGCAAATCAGTGGTTGAAACTATAGTATTAGCGCAGTATTATCTTTTATTTGGTTTCTGGTTTATATCAGTTATGATCATTGTTGAGATCAGTATAGCAGGAACAAAACGAATGTGCACACTTATAAAAGTAAAATTCTGTCGTCATTGTTCGAAGCAATTGTTAACTGTCTATGCAGCGAGCGACAAGTAGCGGTCAACAGTATGACATTGTCTTAGCACGTTTTACATTTCCTGATTCATTATTCGCTATTTTGCTTTTTAAGAGAGTATTTTAATGGAGCAATAAAAAAATAGCGAACTTTATGGGCCATTGTTTGGTTGTAACTACGAGTAGTTGTAATTTTGTATATTCTTTCTCAGACACAAGGAATTTAACTATATATCACGATCGGTACGCTTGACAACTTGTAACACATGCTTTGCGACGAATGCCTTATGCTGTAGATGGACTAATGTAGTAACTGTTATTCTGCCTTTGACGCTCCCACAGTTACGTATTTCTTGACATATTACTACGTGACCCAAGAGGCACAGAATAGTATGAACTGTATCTCACTGCCTTTCCTGAATAATGTTTACTTAATTATATCGTTATGTAATAAGTTTATGTTTGTGGAGATAACATTCCCACTGTAAAAATCGCTTGTCTTTTGAATGAGTAGATGGTTACCAGCGTTACACAGCAAATGCCATTGTGTCAATATTTTTCTATTTCTATGAGTAATTACACCACGGGTCAAACGAGATAATTCCTTTCTTTCTTAGCTTCTTCTTCTTTAACGTATGACTTCCTTACAGGAGAACATTCACCTACTTTTACGCTTCAACTATGTAGTCGTTGGGGCATAAAGGAGTACTCTATTACGTCTCTGTGTTCCTTCAACAGTAACGATAACTCTGTTCAGTGTAGAGGAACATTAACTCGTGTTCCGTACATAGGTTTTTTAGCAGTGCCATTAAAGGTTTTTAGTTTGCAGAAAGCAGTTACAAACTTCTACTGTACCTGGTGTAATACACTATTAATTGTTTGCCAACAATGTGTAATGGCATTAACATTCTAAAGATGGAAAGTATTATTGACTTAATATATAATTTTGGTTATGAGTTATTATAATTTATGTATCGTCAGACTGAGGCGAAAGAAGCTTATCGCGATTCTATGACAACTTGTTACATATAATTAACGAGAAATGCTGTTATGTAGATTTGCCTTTATGTAATACAATTTTTGGGAAATTTTTCTGTGTGTACATGCGCACCTAAGGATGAGATCTGTGCTTCCGAAATCGATCATTAAATAAAACAGATATAAAATTAACTTTGCAGCAATGCTCCATTTCATTTATAAGTATGAATCATACGCAGCTGTGCTCCCATCATACTCTATGATCTGTAGTTAGTATAAATGCACTGCGATGACTAGTCAGTATAATAACATACGTGACTCGACAGTTACAAGAGTAGTATCTAACATGGGTGCTATAAGCAGCCAGATGTATTTAATATGTCCCATTGTTTTCTAAATTTTTATGAGACGTGCAAAATAAATTGAAGTCATTCCTTTGATAAATCGGTTAGGAATAGCAGTAACACTCTGATATGTACTATACCAGTAAATTTCTATAAATGATGCAGGAATGCCAGTGATTTATAAATAAAATTCAGCTACTCACAGAGTTCCAGTGTGGTCTGTAATTTCATATGGCGCTGATGCGGAAGCGATTTACTGTGGAAAATGTTAGTACCAATTTGGCAACTAGATGCAAGTAGGGGAGCTAGTAATGCAAGAGAAAGGTGTAGAAATGTTTCAATATGTGATGGATTAGGAAAGGGGCGTGGACAGTAGAGCTCAAACAAGAGCCTGGTGGAATTTGAGCAGCGTGTTCTTATATACGTACCTTCAAATAAGGTCGAGATCGAAAGCGTTCCCGGTAAACGCGTTCTTTTAGATATTCCCAGAGCTAAAAGTCACATGGATTCAGATCAAGTGATCTTGCAGGTCATGCAACTGGGAAACATCCATAGCTAAAACTTTAAAGTTTGCATTAAGCAGATCTTTCATTAGGTGAGCGACATGAGTTGTTAGCCATCTTGCATGAAAACAGTGGTTTCCACACATTTGCACTCTTACAAAGCAGGAATCCCATGGTCTACAAGAAGGTTTTGCTAACATCCAGACGTCGCGGTACACATGAGCGTATTCTCTTCAGAGAAGAATGGCCCGAGAATGAAGGTGCTAGTGAACCCACACCACAGAGTCACATACGTCGAGTGGAATGGTTCTTCGTGTACAACACGCGGTCTCACAGTACCCCACATTCGGCAGTTCTGCGCATTCACTGCACCCTCTGGTGTACAATGGCCCTCTTCGCTCCATGGAGTATTGCAAGGCCACATGTCATCGCCTTCAGTCCGTGCTAGGAACCGAAGAGCAAATTCAGAACGTTGGTATGCGTCATGAGGCTTCAGTTTGTGCACCGTCTGGATCTTGTACAGCTACTAGTGCCAAATAGTTCGCAAAACTTTCTGTACTGTTATCATGAAATGGACCATTCTCGTGAGACTGCAGCAGCACTAATAAACCAGGGGCACGTGCTACATGGTCAGTGACACTAACAACGAAATCGTCAATAACTCCCACGGGGATTCGATGCCTTTCTCTTTCAGGTGCCATACCAAGATCGTCCGGCTCTTCAAACTTCATTGTCCTCTTCTTTAAACCATTTATTGATAACGTACGACTCCTCAGACCATTTAGTTGCTGTTGTTGTGGTCTTCGGTCCAGAGATTGGTTTGATGCAGCACTCCAAGTTACTCTATCCTGTGTAAGCTTCTTCATCTCCCATTACCAACTGCAACCTACTTCCTTTTCAATCTGTTTAGTGTATTCGTCTCTTGGTCTCCCTCTACGACTTTTACCCTCCACGCTGCCCTCCAATGCTAAATTTGTGATCCCTTGATGCCTCAGAATGTGCCCTACCAGCCGAACCCTTCTTCTAGTTAAGTTGTGCCACAAACGTCTCTTCTCTCCAATTCTGTTCAGTACCTCCTCATTAGTTGTATGAACTACCCATCTGATCTTCAGCATTATTATGTAACACAACATTTCGAAAGCTTCTATTCTCTTCTTGTCTAAACAATTCATCGTCCATGTTTCACTTCCATACATGGCTACACTCCATACAAATACTTTCAGAAAAGACTTCCTAACACTTAAAGCTATAATCGCTGTTAACAAATTTCTCCTCTTCAGAATGGCTTTCCTTGCCATTGCCAGTCTACATTTTATATCCTGTCTACATCGATCATCATCAGTTATTTTGCTCCCCAAATAGCAAAACTCCTTTAATACTTTGTCTCAATTCCTAGTCTGATTCCGGTAACATCACCCGATTTAATTCGACTACATTCCATTATCCTCGTTTTGCTCTTGTTGATGTTCATCTTATACCCTTCTTTCAAGACAGTGTGCATTCCGTTCAACTGCTCTTCCAAGTCCTTTGCTGTCTCTGACAGAATTACAATGTCATCGGCGAACCTCAAAGTTTTTATTTCTTCTCTATGGATTTTAAAACCTACTCCGAATTTTTCTTTTGTTTCCTTTACTACTTGCTTAATATACAGATTGAATAATATTGGGGAGAGGCTACAACCCTATCTCACTCCCTTCCCAACCACTGCTTCCCTTTCACGCCCCTCTACTCATATAACTGCCACCTCGTTTCTGTACAAATTGTAAATAGCTTTTCGCTCCCTGTATTTTACCCCTGCCACCATCAGAATTTGAAAGAGAGTATTCCAGTCAACATTGTCAAAAGCTTTCTCTATGTCTACAAATGCTAGAAACGTAGGTTTGTCTTTCCTTAATCTATTTTCTAAGATTAGTCGTAGGATCAGTATTGCCTCTCGTGTTCCAATATTTCTACGGAATCCAAACTGCTCTTCCCCGAGGTCGGCTTCTACCAGTTTTTCCATTCGTCTGTAAAGAATTCGTGTTGGTATTTTGCACCCGTGGCCTTTAGTCTGCATTCGAATTGCAGACATTCACATAAAACAGTTTCACTAAAAGGACACAGTCTTTCTTCTCGATAGTCATACTGCTCCCTCACGTTACTGATTGTCAAAGGACAGCATTGGCGCAGCTCGTGGTCTAGGGGCTAGGGTTGTTGCCTCAGGATCACCGTGTCCCAGATCCTCTGTCGGAGTGGGGATTTTCTCTGCCCGGGGACTGGGTTTTTGTGTTGTTCTCATCATTTCATCATCATCATCATTTTTGGGAGTGACGAGATTGGTTTGTGAAAAGAAAATGGATTGTGTAAAGATTGGGACTTTGTACGGCGGTACGGCGCTGATGGCCACGCAGTTTAGCGGCCCACAAACCAAACATCATCATCATCAAATGACGGCGTTGACGTCATAGCGCCATACAAACAATGTACAGCGTCAGATTTCACACCTGGTGGTCATAACTGCAACTATGTTCTTTTTTTGCAGCCTATTTGGTTCCGCATTAACGCATTAGCATATCTACCAAGTTTCGTTGCCATACGATAATTAGAGCGTACACTGGACGAACAAGAGTAGCTGCACTTAAATTGCGACCACTAACCACCAGTAGAATAGCGTGCAGCTTGTGGTGCTCCATAGCTTATGGCTGTATACTACACGCCAAACGTGTCTAGAGTGCACTAGCAACATACAGTTGAGGCAGTAGGGAGACGTCGTTTACGTTAGCCACATCCTGTGTGAGCTTGGACACGAAACTTTTCATTATCCCGTCTGCTTACCGTGAACCTCAGCTTGCAGTATATAGGGTGAGTCACCTAACGTTACCGCTGGATATATTTCGTAAACCACATCAAATACTGACGAATCGATTCCACAGACCGAACGTGAGGAGAGAGGCTAGTGTAATTGTTTAATACAAACTATACAAAAATGAAGGGAAGTATGTTTTTTAACAAAAACCTAGTTTTTTTTTAAATAGAACCACGTTAGTTATGTTATCACATCTGAACATACAAACAAATACGTAATCAGTGCCGTTTGTTGCATTGTAAGATGTTAATTACATCCGGAGATATTGTAACGTAAAGTTGACGCTGGAAACCTCCGACGTTCAGTTGCGTGTTGTAACAAACACGGGCCACGGTCGGCGAGCAGCATCTGCAGGGACATGTTTACGATGACGACCGTGTTTACGAGTGTGGCTGTAGTGCACTGTTGTGGTTTGGTCTAGCAGTCGCAGTGTTCGTACAGGGTGTTTCAAAAATGACCGGTATATTTGAAACGGCAATAAAAACTAAACGAGCAGCGATAGAAATACTCCGTTTGTTGCAATATGCTTGGGACAACAGTACATTTTCAGGCGGACAAACTTTCGAAATTGCAGTAGTTACAATTTTCAACAACAGATGGCGCTGCAAGTGACGTGAAAGATATAGAAGACAACGCAGTCTGTGGTTGCGCCATTCTGTACGTCGTCTTTCTGCTGTAAGCGTGTGCTGTTCACAACGCGCAAGTATGCTGTGGACAACATGGTTTATTCCTTAGAACAGAGGATTTTTCTGGTGTTGGAATTCCATCGCCTAGAATACAGTGTTGTTGCAACAAGTCGAAGTTTTCAACGGAGGTTTAATGTAACCAAAGAACCGAAAAGCGATACAATAAAGGATCTGTTTGAAAAATTTCAACAGACTGGGAACGTGACGGATGAACGTGCTGGAAAGGTAGGGCGACCGCGTACGGCAACCACAGAAGGCAAGACGCAGCTAGTGCAGCAGGTGATCCAACAGCGGCCTCGGGTGTCCCTTCGCCGTGTTACAGCTGCGGTCCAAATGACGCCAACGTCCACGTATCGTCTCATGCGCTAGAGTTTACACCTCTATCCATACAAAATTCAAACGCGGCAACCCCTCAGCGCCGCTACCATTGCTGCACGACAGACGTTCGCTAAAGATATAGTGCACAGGATTGATGACGGCGACATGCATGTGGGCAGCATTTGGTTTACTGACGAAGCTTATTTTTACCTGGACGGCTTCGTCAATAAACAGAACTGGCGCATATGGGGAACCGAAAAGCCCCATGTTGCAGTCCCATCGTCCCTGCATCCTCAAAAAGTACTGGTCTGGGCCGCCATTTCTTCCAAATGAATCATTGGACAATTTTCAGATCCGAAACGATTACTGCAACGGTACAAACTGCCTTAGACGACACTGCGAACACCTCGTGGTTTATGCAAGATGGTGCCCGGCCAGATCGCACGGCCGACGTCTTTAATTTCCTGAATGAATATTTCGATACATGAACCCCTGTGACTTCTTTCTGTGGGGACACTTGAAAGACCAGATGTACCGCCAGAATTCAGAAACAATTGAACAACTGAAGCAATACATCTGATCTGCATGAGAAGCCATTCCGCCAAACACGTTGTCAAAGGTTTCGGGTAATTTCATTCAGAGACTACGCCATATTATTGCTACGCATGGTGGATATGTGGAAAATATCGTACTATAGAGTTTCCCAGACCGCAGCGCAATCTGTTGTTGACAATGGTAACAACTGTAATTTCGAAAGTTTGTCTGCCTGAAAATGTACTGTTGTCCCAAGCATATTGCAACAAACGGTGTATTTCTATCGCTGCTCGTTTAGTTTGTATTGCCGTTTCAAGTATACCGGTCATTTTTGAAACACCCTGTATGTAGCGCTTGCTGCTATTGTTATTCTGCATTCGTCTCCGCACGCAGACGACCTGTAGTACACCGTGTTACCATACGTCTGTGATAGTGTAGTGTTGTAGGAACTGTGACCATGGTGTGTTCTAACTCTGAAAAGGCGGAGGTGATACTGATCTATGGCGAGTGTCGACGAAATGCAGCTGAAGCCTGCAGTGTACCCGGACAGAGAGCATCCAACGTGTGCACTTTGCAAAACATCTGCCGCCAACTGTATGCAACAGATATGGTCGTAGCACGCAAACGGGTCCGTAACAGGCTCGTCACAGGAGAATCGGGTGCAGTTGGTGTGTTTGTTGCTGTTGCCATGAACCCACACATCAGTACACGGGACATTCCGAGAGCCGGTGGACTGAGTCAAAGTAGTGTCATGCGCATACTGCATCGTCACCGCATTCACCCGTTTCATGTGTCGCTACATCAGCAATTACATGGCGATGACTTTAATCATCGAGTGCAATTCTGTCAATAGGAATTAACAGAGAATGCATTGCAGTTCTACCTGTTTACCGATGAAGCGGGTTTCACAACCCACGGAGCAGTGAATCTACAGAACATGCATTACTGGTCCGTGGACAATCCTCGCTGGCTCAGAGAGGTAGAGCAACAGCTACCGTGGACTGTAAATGTATGGTGCGGAATCATTGGCGACCACCTCATTGGTCCTCACTTCATTGCAGGGGCCCAAACAGCTGCAACATACATCGCGTTTCTACAGAATGATCTGCCAACGTTGCTCGAAAATGTGCCACTGGAAACACGTGGACGTATGTGGTATCAGCATGATGGTACACCTGCACATTCCGCAATTAACACTAGGCTGACCCTTGACAGGATGTTCGACGGGCGTTTCATAGGACGTGGAGGACGCATAAATTGGCCAGCCCATTCTCCTGATCTTACACCTCTGGACTTCTTTCTGTGGGGTACGTTAAAGGAGAATGTGTACCGTGATGTGCCTACAACCCCAGAGGATATGAAACAACGTATTGTGGCAGCCTGCGGCTACATTACACCAGATGTACTGCGGCGTGTACGACATTCATTACGCCAGAGATTGCAATTGTGTGCAGCAAATGATGGCCACCACATTGAACATCTATGGGCCTGACATGTCGGGACATACTCTAATCCACACTGTAATTGTAAACGGAAACCACGTGTGTACGTGTACCTCACCCCTCATGGTAATGTACATGTGCGTCAGTGAAAAACACCAATAAAAAGGTGTTAGCATGTGGACGTAATGTGCTGTTCCAGTCTCTTCTGTACCTAAGGTCCATCACTGTTCCCTTTGGATCCCAACGTAATTCGGTGCTCTCCGATACACACGATCAAACAGCAGAGGAGTGGTACTCAAGCGTCAAATTTAGGTTACAATATCTCCGGATGTAATTAACATTTTACAATGCAACAAACGGCACTGATTACGTATTTGTTTATTTGTTCAGATGTGCTAACAAAACTAACGGCGTTCCATTTAGAAAACGTAGGTTTGTGTTAAAAAACATACTTCTGTGCATTTTTTTTATGGTTTGTATTACCAATTACACTAGTTCCTCTCCTCACGTTCGGTCTGTGGAATCGATTCGTCAGTATTTGATGTGGTTTACTAAATACACTCCTGGAAATGAAAAAAAGAACACATTGACACCGGTGTGTCAGACCCACCATACTTGCTCCGGACACTGCGAGAGGGCTGTACAAGCAATGATCACTCGCACGGCACAGCGGACACACCAGGAACCGCGGTGTTGGCCGTCGAATGGCGCTAGCTGCGCAGCATTTGTGCACCGCCGCCGTCAGTGTCAGCCAGTTTGCCGTGGCATACGGAGCTCCATCGCAGTCTTTAACACTGGTAGCATGCCGCGACAGCGTGGACGTGAACCGTATGTGCAGTTGACGGACTTTGAGCGAGGGCGTATGGTGGGCATGCGGGAGGCCGGGTGGACGTAATGCCGAATTGCTCAATATGTGGGGCGTGAGGTCTCCACAGTACATCGATGTTGTCGCCAGTGGTCGGCGGAATGTGCACGTGCCCCTCGACACTGTTGATCCTGGGGTATCGGCGAGGACCATTCGCAACCGTCTCCATGAAGCTGGGCTACGGTCCCGCACACCGTTAGGCCGTCTTCGGCTCACGCCCCAACATCGTGCAGCCCGTCTCCAGTGGTGTCGCGACAGGAGTGAATGGAGGGACGAATGGAGACGTGTCGTCTTCAGCGATGAGAGTCGCTTCTGCCTTGGTACCAATGATGGTCGTATGCGTGTTTGGCGCCGTGCAGGTGAGCGCCACAATCAGGACTGCATACGACCGAGACACACAGCGCCAACACCCGGCATCATGGTGTGGGGAGCAATCTCCTACACTGGCCGTACACCTCTGGTGATCGTCGAAGGGACACTGAATAGTGCACGGTACATCCAAACCGTCATCGAACTCATCGTTCTACCATTCCTAGACCGGCAAGGGAACTTGCTGTTCCAACAGGACAATGCACGTCCGCATGTATCCCGTGCCACCGAACGTGCTCTAGAAGGTGTAAGTCAACTACCCTGGCCAGCAAGATGTGTCCCCCATTGAGCATGTTTAGGACTGGATGAAGCGTCGTCTCACGCGGTCTGCACGTCCAGCACGAACGCTGGTCCAACTGAGGCGCCAGGTGGAAATGGCATGGCAAGCCGTTCCACAGGACTACATCCAGCATCTCTACTATCGTCTCCACGGGAGAATAGAAGCCTGCATTGCTGCGAAAGGTGGATATACACTGTACTAGTGCCGACATTGTGCATGCTCTGTTGCCTGTGTCTATGTGCCTGTGGTTTTGTCAGTGTGATTATGTGATGTATCTGACCCCAGGAATGTGTCAATAAAGTTTCCCCTTCCTGGGACAATGAATTCACGGTGTTCTTATTTCAATTTCGAGGAGTGTGTATCCAGCGGTAATGTTGGGAGACTCACCCTGTATAATGCAACTCTGCTTCTCAAGACAGCACAGGTTGTGTAAATATCGAGCTTACCTATAGCAATTTTTCCAAATTTGAACGACGTCAGAGGTGTTCCTTCTGAGGAGAAGGCAGCGGAGTGAAGAGAAAGTGAAACGAAACGCTCGCGCGGGGAGCCAGAGGGCTACGTAGGGCGGGCGTAAACAACGCCTGCAGCGGCGATTTAGGTGACAAACGAGCGTGCAGGTGGCACTGATGGCGCACCCAAGTGTTGACACCCAGCACAAAGTCAGCCGCCCCACATCCAGTTTCTTACGTAGCCCGGTTCAGGAAACCGACTGCGAATTGTGTCTCAGGAACATAAAGTGTGACTCCGCTGCCCCTATCCATGTGGTTTTATTCAACTCCGCATGACAGAACAATACTGTGGGGCAGCGCGCTTTGGAGATGTGAAGCACATTGCAAAATAACGCAGAATAACTGAATAAAGTATACGAATACATTTGAGATATACTGTAAAAATTTTGTTTATTAATCTAATTTAGCACATTAACTTGGCGAAAAATGATAAACCTACAGTCGTCCTTACGATATTGTTTATTTTTAGCTACCTGTTTCGGTGCTTAAATGCACCATAGTCAGGCTTTAGTTCATGCTGAAAGGATTAACACGATCCATATATTCGATGCATCAGTGGCCAACATTACTGCTTTACGCAAACGACTTGTAACTATGATGTTGTCTCTCCAACCATCAACTGTTATGACGAACTACATGCAACTATGATGTCTCCAGCCATCAACTGTCAGTGACAGTTGATGGTTGGAGAGACGATTTCAAGTTACATCGACTAACGCCTGAACATGGTGGTCAGATGCGCCGAAACTGGTAGCTACACAAGAAATGACATCTTAAGGACAACTGTAGGTGTCTCATTTTCTTATGATAGTGAGCGGCTGTTATCGCCCAGACCTCCAGCCACAAGGATGGACATACAAAAATTATACAGGGTGTTACCGTGAGAGCGTGCAAAAATTTAACAGGACATAAAAGATTATCCTCTGAATAATTTGAGATAGTGACCCTGTGGTCAGAGAAGCCAGTTTAAGGAGATAATAGGAATAAAATCACATTACTACGTTCTTGCTTATATTAGTTACAGTTTACTGTAAATACCATTAATGACACGATGAACGTATCATTTGTACTGTATCTTACAAACTGTGCTGAAACTGACGGCCATCAACCTCAATGGCAGAATGACATCGGTGAACAACATTCTGCATTCTGACGCACCCTGACAAATATCCCTAGTCTATTTCGGAAACTACAATTCCGGCGACTAATTCCATCTCCGTACCCACTGGAGTCCTCACACACGAGTGATTTTTGATATCCCCGTAGGAAATAATCAAGAGGATACAGGTCAGGTGGTCACGCAGGCCATGGAACACTCTTTGCACGAACTTCAAGTACAGTTGGCCATTCAGACGGTCAGGTAGAAGGTATGATTTGTCATTCTTGTTTCCTTAGAGGAAATGAGGAATGAACGAACAAATAAGCAGCACAGTGCATGTAAGGTTGTACGCATGTTAGCTGAAACAAACTGGAAAACCGTAATGCTAGACAAAGTGGTAGAAAAGTTTACTTCCATATCTCCTTAAGCTGGCTTCCCCGACACCACGTTCACTGCCTCGAATTGTTCCGTGAAACATCTTCTATGTCCTGCTAAATTTTTGTACGTTATTACGGAAACACCCTGTATATTAATCTTGTCATTGCATTGTATACTGGAAGGTTAACACTTCCACACCTCCGATTTCTATATATCCTGTCAATTTCGTTGTTTCTAGTGGCGAAACACACTGTATAAGGCACTGTTTCTCAATCACTTTTAAGATTAATTACTGTAAACGGAATAAGCTTACCGTTCTTTCCGATTGTGAAACCGACTTAGACGAAATTGGGATATTATCAGATGTGGGGTGAAACCATAAACCGTCATTCTCTTTACCCAGGTGCTAACGTTGTGTGTTGGTCGTTAGACCACGAAGGCAGCCGGCAACTTCTGTACTGCCCTGAGTCTTGTTAGTGTCAGACGCATTAATGTAAGACAAAATAATTTGTAGCATTTTCTGGTTGTGTCTCTTTCTTTGTGATATTTTGGGTTCAGTAAGGAAATTATACCGTCGTATTACACGGTGGAAGTGCAATGATCAATACTTTTGACATACTTTATGAAAATATGGCGTGTTAAACGATTCTTCATCTTCTTTCTTTCCACAAGTGAGGTACATCTGGGGTAAAACTGTGTAGAAGCAATGGGATAAAACCAGAACTACCTGATGTTACCCCATAACTTCGTTGCAAAAAGTAGTGAAGTAAGAAGTATATGCTTTTAACAATACACTACTTGGCCGTGCACATTTTAAGACCTACAATTTAATAATTACACATAGAATTTACAATTATTTTGCGCTAATTTCTAGATCATTTTAGTTACTAATTGATTAATTATCCCTTATTGAAGAGGTGTATTTACATTTGAGAAGGGACCATTAACCACTTTATACGGACAGGAAATTAAGACAGTGTTTAACAGGCATCCGGGAAGAGTGGTAACCCAGTACTAAATAGGTCAGTTGCTCAGACTCTTATTTTCTAGAAGAGCAACAATGGAAAATGACCTATCAGCGTTTAGAAAAGGGTATTTTCGTGATTAATGCAAATGTGTTTGGCGAAGAGGAATTTGCATCACCAGATACGACAGAAAGAATAATCCCAAATCATCAGAACACAACGGAGTCAGTATTGCATCTTCTCCACAACCTTATCCGTCGACTGATGTGCAGACACAGTCTTCATTCATTTCTTTACCATAGAGTGTAGAGCCAGTTCCTCGTTAAGAGAGGCCATCATCAGGCTGGTGAAGAGGAAAATTCTCGTGACCACTGGGTCTTCTTACAAAAATGAATTCAATGCAACAGCAGCATCTTCCCGGCAGATTAAAAAAAAATCGGTTAGAATTCCAGGTGTAGACCATAAAAAAGAGTCAGAGGCAAAGGGCTCTTCTGAATATGAGACTGACACGCCTTGTCTTCTTTGCAAAGAGACATACTCGTCAGTAAAAATATGAGATGATTGGGTAATGTACGTAAAGTGTGAGAGGTGCGCCCATGAGGATTGTACGGGGTAAATTAAAGATCTATGAGTGCCGGTGTGTCTCATGCCTTAGACGGAAAACATAATACCGCCTGTACGTGCGCCACATTATACCTACTTTTACCCGAAGTAATGCCATATAACGGTAAATTACAGAGTGCTGAATTATATTAAATATAATTCGTATAGCTCTCATAGTTCATACCTAGTTTATTCTCACTGAAATAAATATGAGGTCCCAACAATGAAAACTGTCATTGATATCTGGTTTTCTCTTTAATTACTCGATTATATCCCAACTGCCCCAACAAAGCAAAGTTTATCAACGATTTACGAAAGATTAAGTACGATAAAGGGAATAAAATAACAGAGACATGCAAAACCTGTACGACCTTACTACTATGACTTCTACTAATTACACAAAGAAAGATTGGAGACTTGTAAGTATCGCAAAGTAAGGTACATCATGATGAAAAAATATCATGTAACTCATGGCCACACAAGAACTGTGTTTCTCACAGTATGTTTCTGTCTGCTAACAGTCGCCCACAGGTCTGAGGGAAAAGTATATGGATTATACGCCTGCCGGCTCTCAGGTTAACTTTCCTGACACAGACGTAATGCTGGTTCCATAAAACGACATTGGCTGTGGTAGCTGAATCAGCCTGTACAGACTTTAATCATGCTGATCAGGAACAAAAATGCTATAGACTTTGAAACTGTGAGATGCATATGACAAAGTAAAATATGGAAACTGGAAGGCGAATTCACTGAACATTTAACTAACTATAGAAAATGGTTAACATTTCCAGATACTTTTTCAGAGTCAGAAAATATCTACGTCCATGTGAAGAAGCCTAATGCGATCTAAGTCTAATAATTGACTTTTTAGGCACTTTGAATATAATAAAATTCATTAACCTTTGTTCCACTGAAGAATATCGCTGAAAAGCACGAAAATTCTACTTCTCTCACTCAAGTAGCCCATTATAAGCATTCCTTGTAATAAACGAGACCTGGATTATTTCCTTTTTGTGATCTGCAACCTGATAATAGGCCTCAAAGCATCTGTGCAGTTTGTTGACGCCCTGTCAAACTCGAAACAGCTTTATCCTGTAATATCTTTCTTGAATAGTATAGGACTTCGCATCTAGTCTTAACTCATACTCCTGTTTCCTTTAACGCTTTTCCTTCTTGTTTTCTCATGGATTAAAGCTTCGACATCGATTTCACAGAACACACATCTGAGAGGAACAATAAACTGAAAGACCAGATAAATACATTACAGTAAGGCACAAGTTGCATTCACAAGATGGCGGCAATCTGTGGTACTCAGAACTTTTTGGTGTGCAGTCACTGCAGGGAATTGGGGCACCATCTGTTGCGGTCACAAAGCATTATAAGGTATCCTAAATCACCCAGATCCTTATTGATGTCAATGAAAATATTACTATAAATAAAAAACTCTGATTATTTAGTTTTTGGAGTTAGATCAGTCAGATTTTTCACTTTACGAACCGTAAAAATAGGGTGTATATAATGTGCACAATTACAGACCAAAATCCTTGCTTTCTCGTTTTCGAGAATTTGATATGTAAGAACCTTTCAGGAAAAGAGCAAAACAAGCCTGTATGATGAACATTTTGGGGATCCTTTTTTATTTAAAAATGCATGTGATATTGTAACCTCCCCCCGTCACTTGTCGACCTTAATGATAGTGAAAAATTAAACCGCGTGTACCTAATGGAAATTTGGGAAGAGCAATTCGTCACTGAAGTTAATCTGTCGGTAAAGAGGGAGGAAGGGTTACATCTAAATGAAAGGAAAAATGTAAATGAAGTTGGTGCAAATTAATTTTGAAAACGGGTAAAGTTAGTAAAGAAAGTAAATGTGCGGTCGTTACGTTAACAAAACTGGCGTTAATTAGATATTTGAGATTTGGGGGAAATTACGGTCGCCAGTCCTATGGACAACTACAATAATAACTAAAAAAAGGTTAGTGCACATATAATTAGCACTAAAAGCGTGACAGCTGAATGTTAACACGTGTTGTGTGAAACCTGAATGTTTGTCAGGAGCGATAAATTTCAATGCACTCTGACTTAATTTAGCAAAAGAATTAATAAAACCGGAAAATTTAAAGTTAATTTAGTGACTGAAATTAATTGTGAACTTTGTTTCTGAAGCTCTACGAAATTAAATAAAATAAGGTTAGTCTTGAGCTACCTCAACCATCATCTCAAAAGCAACTTGAATCTACGCAATTTAGAAATCAGATATTTAACTTTGAACTTGAATTAAATGATGTCAAACTAATAACAATAGCAAAATTTAGTATGTACCAAGCTGAGCAGGAGTCACAGGTAAGCTAAAATATTAAACAAAACCTGCACTCTTAATTTGTGCTTGTGTAATCTAAATATAGTTCTGTTTGGTTGTTGTAGCCATCTATGAATACTTTAATCTGAACTTTGGAAATACAGCAGTGAAATTGAATGATATTACTTTAATGCTGGTGTCTGAATTTCAACAATACTCTGGTTCATTTTGGAAAACGAAGGGACCCTGCTTGGTAATGTAATTGGGACAACGAGCAACAAAGTTTCATGCTAAGCTGGTGTATTTTAGTGATGCAAATGGGACAGTTTGAAAAGCTGAGGTCTGCCATATAGTTGTAAAACTTAACGTGCTTTCAGTCTTCCTTGTTGGATGATTGAAGGTTTGGAGTCGTCGATCGAGGAGGTGGCGACAATCACTTATGTCATTGGATGTTGACGCCTTCTTCTCCACTTTGTCACCAGGCGAAACAGGCTCTTGATGTGTGCCAGCTAATGTTTCCTGCCTGCGACACCGTACTAGAAACTATCATAGCAAGTCGAGCGCAATTACATCGTGCCAAACCCCGAAAGCGCGGCAACTCACGTGAGTGTTACTTGTTACTCAACAGACCTGGTTCACCGCCCTGCTCCACCCAGACTCTGCTCTGCCCGCGCTCCAAACGGCAGAGTTAACACTACACAAGATCCTAAGCACTTCGGTTCTCCACACGACCTCTCAATGTAATAGTTTGATAGCATAGTTTCCCCTAGGCGAGACCCAGCGTAAAAATACAAATAATATTTACAAAACAAACCAATTATACATCGACATAAATGCTTACACACACACACACACACACACACACACACACATATATATATATATATATATATATAAATTGTAAAACAATTACAATATATAAAGACACAGAAATTTCATATCTTCAGTTAACAAAATAAGGAAAAAAATTATAGTACAATAGACGGAAATAAGAGGATATGCATTTCTAGCATTACAGTATGATATTGTGTAAGTTGAAATATTACGGAAATAGAGGGAAGATGAGAAAAATGGTTCATTTCGTATTTAGAAAACAGGAAACATTAAGAATAAATAGAAAACAGATTTGAATATATCTTAATTGCTGTGACATTTGTATGCCACAGGGATCTGTTCCAGGTCAGTTGAATTTTTTGTTGCTACTGTACATAGCAGGCGTTTAAAAATAATTCTCATTGAAAATGGCACCCATTTCATTGTGAAATGTTTAATCAAATAGGATAATGGATAACAATAGCATATAACTTATAGGAAACGATTAACACATGCCTGCAACAGAATTCGGTGTACAAAGCTTCTTTCATCTAATATCCACGTATCGCCTCTTATGCCTCTGGGAATGATTTGTGACGGTGAAACACACTAAACTGCATACTGATTCTGAGCCTGCATGAGGCTATAGGCCCTATAGTTTACTCGATAGGTAAGTTGAAATATCACCATCAGTAGATTGGTTCAAATGGCTCTGAGCACTATGGGACTTAACTTCTTAGGTTATCAGTCCCCTAGAACATAGAACTACTTAAACCTAACTAACCTAAGGACATCACACACAGCCATGCCCAAGGCAGGATTCGAACCTGCGACCGTAGCGGTCGCGCGGTTCCAGACTGTAGAGCCTAGAACCGCTCGGCCACTGCAGCCGGCCACCATCAGTAGAGGAATCAAGTCAGTATGAGACCCATCCACATTGTTGCCAAATTTATTCAAGATGGGATCGGTAGATGTGGCAATGTCACACTGATAACATCACCAAATGGTGTCATGGGTTCCACCCTCACCCCCCCACCCCGCCTTCCTACACCTGTCACACCCCTTCCCCCTCCCCAACCCATCTCAGAATTGCTGGGAAATTCCCATTCTATGTCAGCTGCCATTGTGGAAGGACATAGTATGGTATTTTTCTTTATTTGGAGAATTATAAGTGTTGGATAAATTCTCCAGTACCACTCCCAATTGGTGGAGAAGCTGAATCTCATCAGCCTCAGTGATGCACACAATTAGTTCAACTGATGAGATGTTGGTGTCTAACAGATAGGACGTTAATAACTATATTACTTAAAGACTCACAGCTGAAATTTGAATCCATAACTTCTTACATGAGGGGTTGAAAGAAATCACAATGGAGGAGCGTAGGAAGAATATTTTTCAGCAAATAACGATGATGCAGTGAGATGACCTGAAGATGCATTTCAAAACGCATAGAGACGGTTCCTTGTGCTGGAACTGCCGCCATTTTTGAAAAGACAAGTCAATCTCCCTGTTCCACAGTGCAAAAGCAAATGTGTCCTCTTCAGCAGCCCCAGAACAACTATCCTAGTTCAAAATACCACCACTCGGAGGGCACGATATGCGATCTGGAGACACTGCTTCCAGTCATGTGATCATGACCTCAGGGATATAAAGTGGGCGCCATAACTCACCAGTCTCAGTCAGTGCAAGGACCATGAAGTGTCAACACCACCACCAGCACCGGCAGCTGAGAGGGTCCCGTATCTCTCAGCAGAACAGGAAGAAGCAGAAGAACCCCTGCTTAATAATATTACATGGCTGTCCATACTTGCTATTATTGTTGTAGCATGTAACGATCTTCTTCATGTTTATTCAGAAGCTAAGAACTTTCAGCATTGCAGCGCGTCAGCAATCGTAGTTATCTAAATAAATTATGAATAATCCGCCTCGATTGCGAAAAATCGAGGCGGATTATTCATAATTTATTTATTCAGAAGCAGTGGTGATTTTTGACTTGTCGTGACCTGCACAGATGACGTCCAGTCTATTGGAATCTGCAATATCAGTGCTCTCCAGACTGTCAAGAACTGTAGCAGCACAGCAGCCCAGCTCTTGGGACATGCAGAAGTGGCAGTGACCTCCAGCACATGGCATCCTTTAGGGGAACTGGTTATCAAGGTGCTGGAGCAGGACAAGGATCTGCTGTTGTGTGAATCACTTACTGGTGAAGACACCCAACAGCAGAGCATACATCTACGTGGCCACAACTCGCAGAAGTGCACCAGACACCCCAAACAGGACAGTGTAGGTCAATACTGGATCAGCACAGTAAATGTCTGGGAGAGAAAGTGATGGGTTATACTCTGTAGATACATGGCAACGCACAACATAATCATTCCATTCCAAATGAGTAAACCACACTTCAACACCTTTCATCGTATTCTCAGTCTCCACTACACGATAGTCACCATCTGATTCCATACCTATATTGAGATGTTTTGACCCACTAGCAGTTAAATTAAATGTAGAAGTGATTGGTAGTGGTACACCAGGGGCAACTGGTATCTTCTCATCTTCTACATCCATACTCTTTCCTTGTTCTATCACTGCAATGTTCAGTGGTTCAATGGATGGTGAGTATTGATTTATAAGGAGGTGCGTTAACTATCCGTTCACTAGTTGAGTTTCAGATACAATGTCGTATACTCCGACTTAACCTTCGTCAGTTTTACGTGCAAATTACTTCTCACGAACCGATTTAACCATTGGAGTTTGGAGTATAGCATGGAATGACCGGGGATGCACAACAGTATCATAAATATCTCAGAGGTTCACAATATACTACATCTTTGAATTAAGCACACAACCCACAACACACCACTTTGCTGCAGTTTCACAAGGTGATAATAGATGAAAACTATGAGTTTCTTATATCAGTAGGCCTAAAACCCTGCAATGATGTCACTCAATATAACTGTCTCGGAGGAATGTGACTAGTGAATTATATGCCAGGAATATTTCTTTCAAAAAACCATATCCTTCAGCCACATTAAACAACAATGCTGAAATTACGCCTTTTATTCAGCATCGAGATGCTTTAACCCTCCCGAGCACGAGTTTGAGTGGCTTGGATGAAACATTTAAGAAAAAGGTGCTTAATGCTACAGCAGGATTGAAGCTTCTGTATAAGCTTTAATATACCTGTTTCAGGAGTTGAACTTGAGAATGACCATACACGTAATGTAGGTATCTGATTGTAACATTGCAACAATCTCAACGTTAGATTGATTCAGACAATTTATGGATTCTTCCCCGCAGCTGGATCAGGGTGCAACGGCTAACAATTCGTACATTCAAGGAGCTTAAGAGGAGAACCAGAGGTTTAAAATAATAAGAAAAATGCCTCCAATCATAGTAGTGGAGCATCGGAAGGGTTTAAAAGTTCTGAGTGCCGGTGCTTATCTGCCATTAACTTTGTGTTCATGGGTGATTTTTGAATACCCAATACAATCAATGTGCAACCAGACAAAAAAGGGATATTAAAACGTCTTCTTAATTGCAAACCCCTAGATTCATCACACTTGCCTTAGCAAGTTAATTAATGCCGGAGTCAACTCGAATTCTGAATTCTAACCATATGACAATTTACTGTTGCAATGTGATGAAAATTAATTTACTGCAGCATTTGACAAATATGGAAGGTTCTCCCTTTTCGTACTACGAAGATGCTGAAGAGAAGGATATCTACTCAGCCGACGGAAATTCAAGGAGTTGACAACAATCATCGTAATAAATAGTTCAAAACAGAGCGACATAATTAAATCGGAACTGATAGATGTACCAACTGAATTTGAAGCTTCAGAAATTTGTCAGAACGCACTGCATCATATTCTCTACTTCTACATGACCATATGGTTACCTGTTGCCGATGACTGGTGTTGTGCAGCGAGAAGTACAAAAAAAGAGGTGCTGTGTCATACCCAGAGTATTTCCTAATGTCATCTCAAAGTGTGTACATCACTGTAGACATTCAAGTTTTCCATTATGATGAATGTAGACGTTTCATATTTAAAAATGTTGCATCCTAAGCATTCACAGAAGATGACAGTGTAACAGAGACATTATCAGTAAGTACTGCAGCGCCAAACCCATGGAATTTACGGGGAAAATCATATTCTAGCCTATAAAGATGTGGTGCCATCGCTTTAAATATTCGATTGCATGGATACCATCATCTATGTCAGAAGTAAGGAGAAGTTCACATGGATTTGTGGAATCTCTAAGTATGTAGCTATTCAAGACCTGGAATTCTATGGGTGCTGTGCCCTCCATCAGTTCTAGAAGATGTATCAATATGAACTGAAAAATGTTCTATCTGCTTCTGAAAACGTAAAATTAGTTTTAAAGTGGATGAAAATCTAACGATATTTTCTCATATAGTTTGCTTTGTAGTGACTTTACCCTTCTTCCACTTTGATACATGGATAGCTATATAGTATACAACTTTGTCCAGGTACAATGTCTGTGGTTTTCTTCGGTCACAGATGATATAAAGTTAGGCATGTTTCCTATATATCTTTGGAAGCATGTTCATAAATCAGTACGTGCAGCACGATAGGTAGAATTCAATTCAACCATTCCACCATATATTTCGTTATTCTCCGTCTCAAACTTCACCTCCATAATTGCACTCAAGTTCATGTTTGTGCGTGTGTGCTGCACACCCTATATATGTATACCTGTAGATTTCACACACCCATTTGATCTTATCCTTGCTTTTGATGTAGATGATGGTATCCATCCAATTGAAGCGATGCCACCATATCTTTCTTTATAGGGTGTACCAGAATCGTGCCAGTAAATTCCATGGAAGAAACATGTTAACCGCAGAAGGACTGGTTGAGGATATCTACAATTTTCTTGGAATGGGAACTATATATCCACACTAAAAAATAAGCAGACTTGGATGGCTAGCAGCAGGTAATACTTGAGCAATATTCCATTTACATGTCTACTTGGTACACATACGACAAGCCGGGTATAAATATTTACAGGCGACGTTTTGTCTAGACATGGACATATGTACACATTTTTTCGTTCCGAAAGGTCTATTTATAAGTGATATTTTTATCATCACGCAAGATTATGTATTTAGAAATTATTCTTTTTAATGAGAGTAGCACTTCTGGAATAAAACGGTAACACTCGAAATTCTTCAAATGAAAATTTTCTACTAACACGTTGATTTTATAAACACACGCTACGGATTCGTCTCAACTAAAATATACCAGAAGCACACTAATTTGATAAACACATGCCACTAAATTAGCTTTAACTACGAAATTTGAAAACATACTCCGAAATAAAATATGTACTTAACTGACAATTTCTCTTCTGACAGCCTCAAACGTTTGCCACCACTGGCACTGCTGCTGTTCCATGCTGATGAGCGTTTCATGGGTTCAAATTGGTGTGAATTTCTAAGGGACCAAATTGCTGAGGTCATAGATCCCTAGACGTACAAATTACTTGAACTAACTTATTCTAAGAACAACACACACACACCCATGCCCTAGGGAGCACTCGCACCTTCGGCAGAAGGGGCCACGCAATCCTTGGCATGGCACCTAAGACCGCTCGGCCACTCCGCGTGGCGAGCGTTTCATGATCATGCTTCGACAGACACCGCCGATAAGCACACAGGCAAACGTAACTGCAAACCGACAGTTATCACATACGGACTAAAGCAAAATAAAGATAACTGTGGCCGAGGTAGGGTTTATATACAGTAGATTCAGGCTCCACTAACGATTTTCACGGAAATCAATAGGAGTGCATGTGCAGAGGGGAAATCCAGGCCTGCATTTGTCAGGTACAAATAGTAATGGAGAGGGGATGAGGTAGGAGAGTGATAAACCCAATGCCATCACGAATAAATTTGGCAGCATTGTAGACTGGCCTAGTTTTGGCTTGGCTCCTCTTCTATTATCTGCTTCAGTATTATGGCTTGTAGAACAGTGTAATGTGCAAAGCAATGCGTAGGTTGAGGAGCTTTCACTTACGCATCAAATGAAGAGCTGCATCTGATAGCATCCGAATCTCAATGGAACATTGAAACATAGCTTCCATTTCTTCTATCGGCAATCTCTGGAGACCTGTGTTGTGGCAGTTGCCAGACAGCAGAATGAGAGCCAACAAGGGAAGTATTATCATACACATTTTAACAATTCAAGAAAAATGAACTGTAAAATTCTCATTATTATTATCATTCCTAATACCTTATATCCGCACCCCTACCCATGATTATGTTCAATATTTACTGTTTGAGATGTGCACTCTAAGACAAAACAGACAGCACAGAGAGCCAGTTAGACTGGGGGGGGGGGGGGGGGGGGGAGGGGAGAGTGGGCAAAAGACCGATAAAAGAAATAGCTCAAACAGGATATGGCGCTCAGATGAGTGGCGTTTACAAATACATCATACTCCGCAAACCCCCTAATGTAGTGTGGCGGAGCGTACTTTTTGTATCACGAACAGAGCCCTACAGTGCTGTTCCCCTCGCCAATAGCGCGTGGGAAAGATGATTGTCGGTAAGCCTCTGTATTTGCTCTATTTTCTTGAATTTTCTCCTGATGGCCATTACGCGGGACGTATGTAGGGGGAAGTAATTTGTTGTCCGAAACTTTTCGGGAAGTGCACTTTCCAATGTGCAGTAGTAAATCCTCCCGTGATGCACAACGCCTGTCTTGTAACGTCTGCCAATGGAGTTTAAAGTTTAATTCAACCTATACCCAAGACTGACAACCCTAAGTCGCCAGGTGACTACAGGCCGATCAGCATACTACCTGCAATATCTAAAGCCCTAGAATACATCGTCCATGAACAGCTGACAGATTACCTCAAAACTCATAACATCCATGACGAATATCAGACAGGCTTTCGAAAGCACCATAGTATAGCAACTGCATTAATCAAAGTAACTGATGACATTAAACATGCTGTGGACAGACGTGAAGCTACTATCCTAACACTGCTTGACTTTAGCAAGGCTTTTGGCACAGTTGACTTCCATATATTACTAATTAAAATGACACAGCTGAATTTATCAAACAGCTCAATACACTGGTTCGATAGCTACCTCAAAAACAGAAGTCAACAAGTCATTTGTGGGTCGGAAAAGTCATCATGGAAAAACGTGTGCTCTGTAGTTCCCCAAGTCTCCGTCCTTGGTCCACTACTCTTCTCACTGTACATTAATGATATTTCTTCAGTGATTCACTCCTGAAACTACCATCTATATGCCGGCGACATCCAACTGTACATAAGTGCCAGCTCCAAAAACATTGCTGACGCAGTAGCGAGTATGAACGCAGATATTTGCTCTGTTTCTCGATGGGCACAGAACATAGGTCTGAAACTAAACCCCAAGAAATCCCAGGTCATACTTATATCTCATCCAAAGTTAATCAGCCGGTACTTTCGCGAAACAGTCACTCAAATACTCCTCAATGGTACCCAACTACCATACCAAAAAACAGTAAAAGACCTTGGAATAATCTTGGATGAACACCTGAACTGGGAAGAACAAACTGTCACAGCTTGCCGGAAATCGCTCTCTTCCCTACATGCAATTCAAAAATTTAGAAAAATATTTCCAACCCATGTTAAAAGAAAATTAGTCCAAACATTAGTCTTGCCTAATCTTTACTACTGTGATGTAGTGCAACACGCCACAAATAGTGACTATTCTAGATGCGTCGAGCTGGTGATGAATGCTTGCGTTAGATACGTATGCAATATCCGGTTGTATGATCATATCAGTCCTTCATACTCCCAGCTAGGTTGGATACGCCCACATAAGACACGCGTAATTCCACACGATGTGCTTACTTCATCGATTTCTTAGCCACTGGTGCCCACAATACTTATCTTCTCACATTAAACACTTATCATCATTTCACAATCGCAATACCAGTTCGGATACGTCTAGCATCTTGGTTGTACCTTTACATAATACAAAATCTTTCTCCGTGTCATTCTCCATCTCGGCCATACGACTATGGAACGCGCTCCCCTGTGATCTGCGTCTTATCCAGAACTACTCAACATTCAAGAGGGAACTCAAAACTTACATATAAGGGACGGTATAGCCACCATTGTTGTGCCCCTCTCATCTCTTTCTTTCTCCTCTCCATCACAGCTTCGAATTTTACCATTCTATTTCACTTCCTCTAACCTATCTACCTCTTATATATCTCTTTTACCCCATTCTATCGTCTTATGTCTCTGCTCGATGAGAATAACTCACAAGCAGCAAGAACATAACGAGAAATTTTCCAACTAACAATAGGACTGACATTCACAAAAGAAAAGTATGCTTACTTTCATATACATAGTCATTACCATTATTATTATTATTATCATCATTATTATTCTTGATTGTTATAATTATTTTTATTGTTATAGTTATCATTGTACTACTGTTATAATCTCTATTTTTTTCTTTAACATCAATACTGCATAATACGTTATATGTCCTTAATGTTCTGTAGAAACTGTAACTCGTTCAATCTGAGTATGCCTGGTTAGGTGTAAGAGACGGCCTGAAAGCCCTAATCTTGCCAGGTAAAATAAATGCATAAATAAATAAATAAATAAATAATTTGTTGAGCATCTCCGTAGAGCGCTTCAGAACAAAGTGACACAAGAAAAACGATGCCGATATCAGGACAATGTACTCAAAACCTGAAGACTAATGATACATCGAAGTACAGATGCTGAAGCTACAGAGAATGCTCCAGTAACAGACACCAAATACACAAATTACTCCCACACCTCCTGCATATTCTCAATCCACAGAACACACAAACACACAGATCAGTACGCCTTCCATCGCATACAAAAATGTTAGAATACTTTATATCGCTGAAATGTTTTAAATCTTCCTGGATCATTTGCAATTATTGGAGTGCAAAACGTAAGAATGATAGAGTTGTACGTAGAGACAGGGTGGAGGTGGTGGACAGAGAGAAGGGAGAGGAGGAGATGTTTGCAACATTTGTGACGTAAGCGTTCTAAAGTGTAATAGTGAGTAAAAGTGTAGTAGATGCATATTGGGCACACAAGCAATTTGACCATCTAGAATTCTCACTGCTCGTTCTGTTCTGGATTACTCTGCGGTTGTCTGGAACAGTGAGACGAGTGCGGTAACTGTACATGTTTACGTTTAATGTGTTGTGAGAATGTGTTTTAGGGACCGATCCCTAAGAGGATAACAAACAAAAAATGGTAGTATGAATATATGGCCGAAAATGCGTTCCGAGGGAAGTACATCTACTTAAGGTGTAGATAAAAGATCATTGGCAGTGTGAGTTTTTAACACGTGAGAAAAGACCAGGGAAATGAGAATACTCAAGAAGACAGTAAAATTGCCTCTGACGGGGTCGCGCTCACACGTTGATACTGGGGGCATTCTTAGTGCTGTTGTGTACTCCGTGCGGTGTGGACGTCTGTTGAGCAGTCCAGCATTGAGCGATTAGGAAATGGGACGACGTGACCTGTGCATGCAGACAGGCAATTGACACGACTGTATTGGTTAAAAGTACCCCACAGACCCCAGCGGCACCATAATCGTTTCGAAACAGTGTCTCATGGTTTGTGTGAGATACGCTCGTTTATAGGAATGGCTAATTATGAGGGCGAGGCATATCTGCAATTCCTGTGTGTGGACTTCCCTGCTGAAAGATGAGCCTGTGCTGGTACAAAGAGTAATGGGACCACTACACGATTGTGCTCCGGCTCGGTTACGCGTTCCCGTGCAGAGGTATATCGACAACATCTACCCCAATTGGATTGGATTAGGTGATCCAGTTGGATGACCCATCAAATCCCAGGACCTGAACCCATTATATTTCTACTTGTGAGGACACCTGCAAGAAGTTGTCTATGTAGTGCCTAGCCCTGATGTGCACACATTGGAGTAACCTATTTATGCTGCCTATGATGTCATTCAGTTGTAGAAAGACACAGTCGAATGTGTGCATTAGTTGCTGCTGTATTCTGTTCGCGCTGGCTTAGAGCACCTCAGGCACCTTATCTGTCGCTGCGCACGTCATAATACGTCGTGGACTACTCTACTGGCACGATCACCCAATAAGCGTCCTGTAGCATAGACACCTCATGCACCTACGTCCATGTGACATTTTTGCTCCTTATCCACTAAGGAAACATTTACTATAATTTGTCCCTACTGAACAAATTTACCCAACACCTTTTAAAAAATAAATATTAGATGTCACTTAACATTTCCTCATTAGCACAAATCTACTAGCTGCATCGTAACGACTCGAAATATCCGCGACACTATCCCAAAAGCTTGTAAATAAGCGACGGAAATATCTTGTAGGTAACTCTACTTCCACATTCCCAAATACGGCGACGCGGTTCCTTCCGTCCCTTTACGACGTACCTGCACCCACCTGTGAACATTGTCTCAGCAGATCATCAGTAGGGAAGCTGAGCGAAACCTACTGTATTTCGACGTGAACCAGACTGCCATTTGAGTCACTAATCTAAATTTCGGGATAAAGTTTTCACTCGAAATGAAAGGTTGGAAATTTTGTCCTTAATTAATATATTCTGAAACTTATGTGAGCAAGTATGACTGTCAAGCTCGTGCTAGTCTTAACACAATCACTCACAGTCCGTTTCACTCACGTTAGCAAGTTTATGGTGTCGCATTTCGCGAAAACGTAATAGCTACAAAAATACGAATTTTTTTTGATTGAGAATGCTAGACAAATATTAAGTCTGTCAGTACCTAATGCAGTCACAGTTTTTTAGCTACCGACCTCTGGTCAATACGCGACGCTTAATTTATGTCTTTTCTCGTCACCAAATTCACTTAAAAATTCCTAAATGTCTACACACCCATCGGAATAAATATGCCGTCACTTTACAACACTTTTGATATATGAAACACTGCTAGATCCGGCAACTTCTCATTTCCATCGGAACTACTACTACACACGTCCGAACTGTTTCATTGCTAGGCTCCGACTCCTCTCTAGAATACTCTGATACTTCTCTACCACCCGAAAAAAGGTTCTGGAAGAATATTGCTTTACCATTGGTCAGCTTACTCAACAGCCAATAGCAAAACAACATTCTCCCGCGTCATTCTGCGCTTTTCATTAATAACCAATCTCAAAATAATAAACCTAACGACTGCACTTTTTATCCACGTAGTTATCTAATACGCTGAAGTTTTGTTTATGCATAAAGTTATTTACTATTGTTATTAATACCTGAATCAAGTTTCCCTTTACCATAACCTTACCTTACAAATCTATTCTACAAAAATCCCCTTTGTCTACTTCCATACTTCTTCGAAATGTTCCCACACTAAATAACGCGTTAAACAAGTATCTTCTTATTAACCTTTAACCACACTCACACATCATTCATATTGCTAAAACACATTTATAACACTTTACAGCCACAATAACACTTTATGAAAATACTAGAACAGTTTATGAAAAACATTTTATTAGTTTAGTGCACTCTAGTGGGCCCAATCGAAACTATATCACAGTCGTCTATCCAATACTGTCCTCTATCGGCTGATACATAAACTACGTGCGCGTCCAGTCTCGAGTCACCATATGTCACTATTCAGCTCTGAGACACATCTCCCACTTAACCGCCTCCAAGGCAGGATCGGTATACGGCGCTACGCCTCACAATGAAGACCGTGACAACAGTTAGTAAATATAGGTTTTCGTCTCTGTTGGCATTCCAGTCACACCTGTCACACAAATAATCTCATAAAATGCCTCACACTACCAGCGCCAAGCACAGTCACGGAACTACTGCGATCTGGCTTCGCGAAAGCCTCAAAGCTGCGTGAGATATCTTGCGACAGAGCGGTGTTGTGGTGGGGCGCTGTGTCAGAGAGCCAACACGGTGAGCGGGGCGAACATCGGAGATCGGCAGCCATAAGCGGCTTGCGGACGCGCCGCACACGGCCAGCCATTTAGGAGCGCGGCTTTTGTAATTCGCATTCGGCGTTGCGGCTAAAGCCACCGCAGCGCGGCAGATCCGCTGCCACAGCGTCCAGCGCCCTTCCCCTTTTTTGGTTTGCATTATTTGAAGTGAAAGTTATTCCCCCCTTTCCCAAATAACACAATCGTTTTGTCGAGAATCTAGGCCAGTACAATGCGTAGGTGCTCGAATGACTTTGTGGGGCGGCCCCCGATCATACCGATAATCCGCGTGCTCTTTTGTTTGCGCGCTGTGCGGCGGCGTGCGATCGCTGTGTTATTTCGCTCTGTTTAGTGGCCGGTTTATTTACTCGTTCCGCCTCTGTTCAAACGATTTGTGAGGAGTAGCGCCGCGTCGGTAGAGCGTGTATTTTTGTGTGCGGGATTTGCAGTGTAAACGCTAGAGGACAGCTTAAAATTATTCGTAACGGAAGCTTGTAGCGCGCCAACATATTTTCCGCAACCCTGTTATAGAGCGAGATTAAGAATTATTTGAGGACGGGTATTGCAGAATCTTCCTCTGGTGCGTTTTCAGTACATTTCAGCGGCTTAGTATTATTACGGTTTCCTACAGCAAGTTTATTAGCAAAAACCGGTAATCACCATCAAACAGCGAAATAAACACCCAAATATTCGAGAAACGCGTAAAAATAAACGTTATAAGTAGAAGTGAATAGCAATAAGTAATACAGTCCAGCCCAGATATCAGACTGCCAATGTCTTAAAACGGAGAGTCATAAACATATCCTTTACTACCAACAACAAGATTGTGCAAGAGTTATCTTACAACAGCAACACAAGAAATCCACTTCACCATACAGGTTTGTACAAAATTGAATGTTTTGACTGTGACTGTTCCTACATAGGCCAGACAGATAGATCATTTGACATCAGATTCAAAGAACACATGGCAGCACGAAAAAAAAATAGAACTAGCATACGTCAATAGCCACGTACCTGCATGAAACAAAGCACCATGCCAACAACACAAGTATCAGTGTTCCACGTATCTTACTTAAAGGCAAAAAACTGGGCAACCAAATATACCGAGTGATCAAAAAGTCAGTATAAATTAGAAAACTGAATAAATCGCCGAATAATGTACGTACAGAGGTACAAATTGACACCCATGCTTGGATTGACATGGGGTTTTATTACAACCAAAAAAATACAAAGTTCACAAAATGTCCGACAGATGGCGCTTCATCTTATCAGAATAGCAATAATTAACATAACAAAGTAAGACAAAGCAAAGATGATGTTCATTACAGGAAATACTCAACATGTCCACCATCATTCCTCAACAATAGCTGTAGTGGAGGAATATGTTATGAACAGCACTGTAAAGTATGTCCGGAGTTATGGTGAGGCATTGGCGTCGGATGTTGTCTTTCAGCATCCCTAGATAGGTCGGTCGATCATGATACACGTGCGACTTCAGGTAACCCCAAAGCCAATAATCGCACGGACTGAGGTCTGGGAACCTGGGAGGCCAAACATGACGAAAGTGGCGGCTGAGCACATGATCATCACCAAACGACGCGCGCAAGAGATCTTTCACGTGTCTAGCAATACCTTGTGTTTTTTTTTTATTGGTTCTAATAAAATACCATGTCATTCCAAGCATGTGTGTCAATTTTTACCTCTCTATTTACATTGTTTTGTGGTTTATTAAGTTTTAAAATTTATACTAACTTTCTGATCACCCAGTAAAACACCAAAGAAAACAAGATGTATCTTATGTGAGCAAATTTGTAATAGTATCATTTCTTATTTTAATAGAAGCCTACTTTATTAAATTTGGGCTCACAAACACGCGCACACACACACACACACACACACACATACACACACACCACACAGACTCACACAGACCTACAGCTTGTACTTCCTGTCACCTTGGGACTGTATGTATATTAATTAATAGTACAAATAGTATATCTGCCTGCATGCTTTAAAGTATGATCAATTTATTACTCCAGCCTTTTCTTAGCTACAACATGTAATCTTTAAAGGTCCATGCTCTGAAAAACTTTCGTCTCCTCCAATCTCTCCTTTCAGTCTCTGTAACTGACTCTCTCTCTCCGTCTCTTTCTCTCTCTCTCTCTCTCTCTCCGCCTTCGTCCTCCCCTTCGTAATTTCCATAAACCGGTTTAGTTATTTGCCTGTTTCCTTTTATATGTTCCACATGAACAAAACTGAATAGAGCCACCCAAATGAAACCAACAGTTTGTAGCCCATGTCAACTTGATAATACATATATCTGTTTGTAATATTAAGAAAATATCTTTTTGCTTGAAAGCATTACTTCACTATTTACTTTAGTTACAACACGTAAGAATGTAAGTTTAAGAAACCCACAGAACGTCAAAACCTTAACTTTCTTTCTCGAAATCCTTTCTTCCTCTGTTTATGAATCATAGCGAAAATTGTTGTTTACGTATAATTTTACCACTGTTGGCAACGTAATTCTTCCGTAACATGTCACTTGATTACATAAACCAATCCAAAAGTTAAGCTACATAAAGTTGATAGAAAGGTGCTTGTATACTACTTGAAATATTTGTCTTAAGTGTGTATTCATCAACTCATCCCAAGATCTCCTCAATGTTTTAAACCTTGCTACTTGTTCTTTTTGCAGTTAGAAATAATGTTTCTGATTTTGCTGTTTTGTTCAATGCACCTGGTACTTACTTGACACCATCTTTCTTTAATGTAACAGTTTGTATGTGATGTATTGCGACAGAGAAAGGTGTCTGTGACAACTGCAGGTATCCTGTTTCTGTTGTTTTATTTTCACGTTTAGATTTACCTGAAGTTTTTAGTCAACAATCTCCCCATACAATGTTCTGAAATAGTATTTGGTTTTCTCCTACAGAGAGGTTACACCAAAGAGGTAACACAACACACACAAGACCTATTAACTCATATAATTCCAGCGGATGATGGAGGTTCAAATCTTGGAAACGTATTGTGGATGTAAACAACAGCGGCTAGTAAGAGTGAACTTGTTGTTTCGTTCGGCATCCTGTAGAACTGTTACCTTCTTCAACGGTAATACAGAATAAAACGTCTTGTGTGGAAAAATGTAGGCAGTGAATTGTCAACTACTGTGCTGATTTCCAGACGGAACAATAGTGAGAGCAGAACGATGGATGAACAGGTAATCTGCAGTGGCCCTCGTAGTAACCTAAGTGACTTTTAATCTCGAGTGATTTACGGACTTATACAAGGTCTAAATGACGATGGGAGGTCACAGGTTTGCAGAAACCAACTTTGTAGGAACAAAAAGGGAAATAAACAACCGAGCAAGAAAAAAATTTCATGTTAGTGAACCATACATTATTTGTTCCGTATTAAGTTGGTAATATTCAGAAGAACGGGAAGCTGTACAATTTGCGATAATCCCTTGCGTGTGACAAGGCGAGTGATTTCTGGGTTCCTTCATAGTCACACAATTTCACAGACACCTATCAAAGTACCAAAGTATCTTATCTTTTCTGGAGGCTGGACACTGCGGCTGTGGCTAAACGGCGGATATTTTGTGTGGTGAAATATCAACCATTAGTTTTGTAATGTAAATTAAACACTTTATCGTCCCATTAGCCACCTTCCAAGCCATTCGTGGTTCGTCATCATAGTATAGTATTTGTAGGAAATATGCGTTTTGAACCACATGCAGGTAGTTGCTCCATATATTTGTATGTTATAAGTTAGATGAGGTGCACATCTTTCGTGCTATGCTCCCACGCCAGGATATAATGTTCACTATTCCACAAGTCCTGGATCCGATCACTTGGCAAAGTACAAACGAAAGACATCAAAATTAGAAATTTGTTCTACCAAAATACCACACATGATTTGCTTCTTAGCACGTTTAAATTATTCAGTAGGAAGGTAAGCAACGTTTTGTATACATATCGTGCGACTGTAAATGGAAGTTGTCTTTGTTTGTTTTTCCGTTGCCGCATGACGACACAGATACCTTTGGCAAATGCTAAAGTTCTCTCATTTGTATTCAACATATTACGGGAATGTGGGCCGAAAACCGTCGATTTTTCGACAGGAGTACGCGCTGCCATTATCCAGGTACAGCTGCAGCAAGTAAGCACCGAACACGGGAACTGAAAACCACGCTTTACAGACAAACTCAAGAAAGGTGACTCACACTCGCGCTGTAAACACTAGCGCTACCAAAAATGAAAGAACATCAACTTTACAAGTTATGAATAGTGAAATTAATACTGAACGGGTGAGGTACCATTAACTCTGCCCCTCTGTTTTTTGATAGGGGAAGGAGCAGGATCCCAAAAATCTTTGTTGTTTCGTCTGACGACAGTGAGAATCTGATCGACTTTTTAGAACACCTAAATTCAATGCTTCAGAATATTTGTCTTGCGGTGGTGATGGAAGAGGATGTCGGTCTTCCTTCCCTTGATATGTCCTTCAGAAGGAAGGTTGATGATGGTACGTGGAAGATGCCGTTCATAGGCAGCGTATTCACACTGACTTGTATCTGCAGTCTGATATTGGTCACCACGCGGTCAGAGGTGAAGGGGTACTACTCGTACCTTGGAACACTGGGTCCATGTCATTTCGGAGCCTCAGAGTTTGTCAGCTGAGTTAGCGCATCCTGAAGTCACCTTTCGTTAGAATGGTTACAAATGGTTCAAATGGCTCTGAGCACTATGGGACTTAACTGCTGTGGTTATCAGTCCTCTAGAACTTAGAACTACTTAAACCTAACTAACCTAAGGACATCACACACATCCATTCCCGAAGCAGGATTGATCCTGCGACCGTAGCTGTCGCGCGGTTCCAGACTGTAGAGCCTAGAACCGCTCGGCCAGGCCGGCCGGTAGAATGGTTACAGTAAAACACGGATCTGACGTGCGTTGCGATATCGACCAATCGTGTACTGGGTTGGTGATAAATAATGCCGGTGTGGCACTGGAGTCTACGCGCCCTTTTTGCCTAACACAGGCAGCGTTTCGAACAGGAGTGACCGTATTGTGCGGAACTATGATGGGAAGTGTGTTTTTCGACCACTCTCTGAGATCAGGCTTCTTTTAGGTTCCGTACAGGATCTTAGTTTGCCTAAACCGGGTGTCTAACGTATTCCTTGCAGCTGTTTTATGTTATGTATTGCAGCTGTTTTATGTTATGTATTGGTCACACTATCAAGACTCTAGAAGGTCGGTGTACCAAGCCAAAGCTTACACACGCTTACAACAGCGAGTAAATCCACCATTGCAGAAAATTGTATTGGCACTGGCCATGCTATGGGATAAAAGAACACTTAGGTTCTGGTAGCGCTTCCATCTATTGTCATAGTGATAGTAAGTAAAAATTTGAAATTAAATCAACAAGTAACTTTATAAGTAGAGAGAGTGGTTTTTACTTGATTTCTGCATCGCATCCTGCTCTAGCCCTAATCAAAAAATCGAGATGCAGAGTTAATGCTATCTAACCTTTGGTTATTAATTTCACTATCCACAGCTCTGACGTCGATCATCTTTGATATGTGATGTCGCTAGAGCTTACAGTGTGTGTGAGAGTTATCTCTCATGAGTTTGTCTGAAAACAGAGGTTTTAAATTCTCTTGCGCAGCTTTTATTTGCTGCAGTTGAGCCCTGAAAATGACAAGGTGTGCTGCTGTCGAAATATCGGCGGTTGTGGACGAAGTCACCCGGTTGCCTAAATTATCTGAACATTGTATACGCAAAGAGAAACTAAGGTCCCACATTCTATAACTTATAGTGTCCATACTCGGTGCTGAAAACTGTAATTGTGGCTAAATTAAGTGTAACTTGTACGGAAATTGTAATCAGCCACTTTATAGCGTTAGTAACCTTCTTATTGTCCCATTAGCCAACTTTTAAACCACTGCAGGCTTATCATCAAATGAAGAGTATTTTCTGGAGATTTATGTTGTATGCATGTTATGTGCAGCCACCAGCTAGTAGCTGGGACAATAAAAAATTCAAGAATATTGAAAACGATTAGTGGCTTTTCCCAAAAAACATTATCCGAAATATATCGAACGTGGCTCTACAAATACTCGTATTAGCTATTTCTTAAACAAAATATAACTGTTAGCTATTTTTGCTAATTTATTTCAGTAATATATGACTTAAATTGCCAGATGGCTGCCTGAGAGATTCGTTCTCGACACAACCCGTAGGCTTCAGCTGAACTGTGTCCTCAATAGTCTTTCTTCTCCATGCAGTGCGGGAGCAGCAGGGCTTGTAGCTGGGATTATCTGACCATTTTGGCCAAGAGGACGGTGGAGGGAGGGATTTTCTAGCTGAAGTGGGGCTGTGAGGCCGGTTCTGCATCCTGTCTGGCTAGCTGTCAGTGCGAGCAACTTGCGGGAGGCATGTAGCCTGCTGCACCGTGTAACCCAATAGTTTCTTTCTCCTATTTCGCGCATTCTTATTTACTTAAATTCTGTTGCTGCGTGCTTCTCTCACACGGAAGCGCATTGTCGTCTAAATCTTTTTTAAGTATCATGATACCGCTTTTTTCTTAATTCTAACACGTACGTTTTAAGAAAAGAATCAAGTTACCGTACTTAAGCTTCGCAGCGACAGATTAATCCCTTTAGAAAATTTAATTTACAAGACCGAAAGAGTTACTTTGAGTTCTTAGTAAATTTGCGATCTCTTTAGCAAGATCCTCTTAACTGTTACTTTTTTAAGCAGACAACTCTCAACTTAAGCTCACCAGGATTACGCAACTCACGTAAGTCTTCTTGACGAGGCAACCAATGTGTCAGAAATTGCACTCTTTCTGTTATGAACGTAAATGCATGTGGTTTCAGTAAGAAGCACTTGCGAAAGCCGGCGTATAAAATTGTATTTCTCTGCCTCGTGATGGCTGGGTGTTGTGTGATGTCCTTAGGTTAGTTAGGTTTAAGTAGTTCTAAGTTCTAGGGGACTGATGACCATAGATGTTAAGTCCCATAGTGCTCAGAGCCATTTTTATAAAATTGTATAATAATAGCTTACAGTAGCACCGTTACGTGACGTAACGTGAGATAAATTCTGCAAAATTTTTACAAGGGCGCAAACGGTGTTTAGAAAGGATAGATTGCATGCAACCGGTGGTGTCGTGTTTGTCGCTGTTGTTAGTAGTTTGTCCTGTAGTGAAGTAGAAGTGGATAGTTACTGTGAATTATTATGGGTGGAGGTTACACTCAACAACCGAGCTAGATTAATAATTGGCTCCTTTTACCGATCTCCCGGCTCAGCAGAATTAGTGACAGAACAACTAAGAGAAAATTTGGAATATATTTCACATAAATTTCCTCAGCATGTTATAGTCTTAGGTGGAAATTTCAATTTCCCAGATATAGACTGGAACACTCAGATGTTTAGGACGGGTGGTAGGGACAGAGCATCGAGTGACATTATACTGAGTGCACTATCCGAAAATTGCCTCGAGCAATTAAACAGAGAGCCGACTCGTGGAGGCAACATCTTGGACCTACTGATAACAAACAGACCCGAACTTTTCGACTCTGTAAGTGCAGAACAGGGAAACAGTGATCATAAGGCCGTTGCAGCATCCCTGAATATGGAAGTTAATAGCAATATAAAAAAAAGGGAGGAAGGTTTATCTGTTTAGAAAGAGTAATAGAAGGCAGATTTCAGACTACCTAACAGATCAAAACGAAAATTTCTGTTCCGACACTGATAATGTTGAGTATTTATGGAAAAAGTTCAAGGCAGTCGTAAAATTCGTTTTAGACAGTTACGTGCCGAGTAAAACTGTGAGGGACGGAAAGACCCACCGTGGTTCAACAACAAAGTTAGGAAACTACTGCGAAAACAAAGAGAGCTTCACTCCAAGTTTAAACGCAGTCAAAACCTCTCAGACAAACAGAAGCTAAACTATGTCAAAGTTAGCGTAAGGATGGCTATGCGTGAAGCGTTCAGTGAATTCGAAAGTAAAATTCTATGTACCGACTTGACAGAAAATCCTAGGAAGTTCTGGTCTTACGTTAAATCATTAAGTGGCTCGAAACAGCAAATGCAGACACTCCGGGATGATGATGGCATTGAAACAGAGGATGACATACGTTAAGTTGAAATACTAAACACCTTTTTCCAAAGCTGTTTCACACTGCAGTTCCTTCTCTAAATTATCGCACAAACGAAAAAATGGCTGACATCGAAATAAGTGTCCAAGAAATAGAAAAGCAACTGGAATCACTCAACAGAAGAAAGTCCACTGGACCTGACGGCATACCAATTCGATTCTACACAGAGTACGCGAAAGAACTTGACCGCCTTCCAACAGCCGTGTACAGCAAGTCTCTAGAGGAACGGAAGGTTCCAAATGACTGGAAAAGAGCACAGGTAGTCCCAGTCTTCAAGAAGGGTCGTCGAGCAGATGCGCAAAACTATAGACCTATATCTCTGACGTCGATCTGTTGTAGAATTTTAGAACATGTTTTTTGGTCGAGTATCATGTCGTGTTTGGAAATCCTGGATCTACTCTGCAGGAATCAACATGGATTCCGGAAACAGCGATCGTGTGAGACCCAACTCGCTTTATTTGTTCATGAGACCCAGAAAATATTAGATACAGGCTCCCAGGTAGATGCTATTTCCTTGACTTCCGGAAGGCTTTCGATACAGTTCCGCACTTTCGCCTGATAAACAAAGTAAGAGCCTACGGAATATCAGACCAGCTGTGTGGCTGGATTGAAGAGTTTTTAACAAACAGAACACAACATGTTGTTCTCAATGGAGAGAAGTTTACAGAAGTTAAAGTAACCTCTGGCGTGCCACAGGAGAGTGTTATGGGACCATCGCTTTTCACAATATATTTGAATGACCTAGTAGATAGTGTGGGAAGTTCCATGCGGCTTTTCGCGGATGATGCTGTAGTATACAGAGAAGTTGCAGCATTAGAAAATTGTAGCGAAATGCAGGAAGATCTGCAGCGGATAGGAACTTGGTGCACGGAGTGGCAACTGACCCTTAACATAGACAGATGTAATGTATTGCGAATACATAGAAAGAAGGATCCTTTATTGTATGGTTACATGATAGCGGAACAAATACTGGTAGCAGTTACTTCTGTAAAATATCTGGGAGTATGTGTGCGGAACGATTTAAAGTGGAATGATCATATAAAATTAATTGTTGGTAAGCCAGGCACCAGGTTGAGATTCATTGGTAGAGTCCTTAGAAAATGTAGTCCATCAACAAAGGAGGTGGCTTACAAAATACTCGTTCGACCTATACTTGAGTATTGCTCATCAGTGTGGGATCCGTACCACATCGGGTTGACGGAGGAGATAGAGAAGATCCAGAGAAGAGCGGCGCGCTTCGTCACAGGGTTAGTTGGTAACCGTGATAGCGTAACGGAGATGTTTATCAAACTCAAGTGGCAGACTCTGCAAGAGAGGCGCTCTGCATCGCGGTGTAGTTTGCTCGCCAGGTTTCAAGAGGGTGCGTTTCTGGATGAGGTATCGAGTATATTGCTTCCCCCTACTTATACCTCCTACGGAGATCACGAATGTAAAATTAGAGAGATTCGAGGGGCACGGAGTCTTTCAGACAGTCGTTCTTCCCGCGAACCATACGCGACTGGAACAGAAAAGGGAGGTAGTGATAGTGGCACGTAAAGTGCCCTCCGCCACACACCGTTGGGTGGCTTGCGGAGTATAAATGTAGATGTAGATGTAGACGTCTTCGCCTACCGCTAATATTTCGACAGGCCCAATGTATCATTTCAAGGCAGAAAAGCAACGAGAGAGCACAGTTCAAAGATTTATAGCCTCGGGATGCAGACCATATTCCTGGAGATAAAACACACACACACAGTAAACCCTAGCGTCACCAAGTCGCTAGTGAACACACCGCGGTGACAAAGGTCATGGGCGAGCACCTAATATCGTTTCGGAGCTCCTTTTGCCCGGGATTGTACAGAAACTCTACGTGGCATGGACTCAACAAGTCATTCGAAGTCTCAACAGAAATGATGAGCCATGCTACGTATACAGTCGTTCATAAATGCGAAAGTGTTGCCGGTGCTGGATGGTGTGAACAAACCGACCTCTCGATTGAGTCCCACAAATGTCAGGCTGGTGGCAAATCATTCGTTCGCATTATCTAAAATGTTCTTCAAAGTAATTGCGAACAATGGAGGCCCGGTTGTATGGCGCATTATCATCCATGACAAGTCCATGAATCGCTGAAAATGGTGTCCAAGTAGCCGAATGTAACCATTTACAGTCAATAATCGATTCAGTTGCTGCAGAGGTCCCAGCACATTCCATGTAAGCGCGGCCCACAGCGCTATGGAGCCACCACCAGCTTGCACAGTGCCTCTTTGCCAACTTGGATCCATGGCTTCGTGTGATCACCGTGACGCTCGAACCCTGCCATCAGCTGTTGAAATTGGAACTCATCTGACCAGCCGAGATTTGCCAGTGGTTTAGGGTTCCACCGCTATGGTCACGAGTCCAGGACGGGTGCTGCAGGCGATGAGCTGTTAGCAAAGACACTTGCGTTGGGCGACTCTTTCCATAGCCCATTTCAGTTAAATTTCGCCGCAGTGTCCTAATGGATGCGTTCGTCGTACGTCCCATATTTTAGTCTGCAGTAATTTCATTCAGTGTTGCTTGCCTGCTGGCACTGACAACTCTACGCAAACGCCGCTGTTCTCGATCGCTAAGTGAAGCTCATCGGCCACTGCGTTGTCCGTGGCGAGAAGTATTGCCTGAAATGTGTTATTCTCGGCGCACTCTTTTCACTGTGGATGCCGGTATATTTAATTTCGTAAGGAATACCTGTAGCTCCAACTACTATTCCGCGTTCAAAGTCTATTCATTCTCGTCTTGCTGCCACAATCAAGTCGCACACGTTTTCACATGAATCACCTGAGTACAAATGACAGGTCCATCAATGCACTGTCGTTTTCTACCTATACTACCGCTGTCTGCAAATGTGCTTACTGCAGACCCTTTACATTCGTCACCTCGGTGTATTAATAACCTACAAATTTACTCTGAAAACCACCATGAGGTGCATGGCAGAGGGTACATCCCATTGCACCATAGGTATGGAGCGCGGAACAAATGAGTGTTTCATTGCCTCTCTGCTTGCAGTAATTATTCTAATCTTATCCTCACGATTCTTGTATGAACGATACGTAGTGGGTTGTAGTATATTCCTAAGGTAATTATTTGAAGCCGGTTCTTGAAAATTGGTTAACAGACTTTCTCGAGATAGTTTGCGTCTGTGCTCAAGAGAATTTCAGTTCAGTTCCTTCAGTATCTCTGTGAAACTCATTCAAGGATTAAAGAAACCTGTGACGGTTCTTGATGTCCTCTGTATACGTTCAATATCCCTTGTTAGTCCAGTCTGGTGCGGGTCACACACACTTGAGAAATATTCTAGAACCGGTCGTACGAGTGATTTGTAACAATCTCCTTTGTAGACTGATTTCACGTTTCCAGTACTCTACCAATAAACCGAATTCTACAACCTGCTTCATTCACGATTGAACCTACATGATCATACCATTTCATGTCTGTACAAACAGTTCCACCCAGGTATTTGTATAAGTTGGCCGATTCCAAAACTGACTCACTGATATTGTAGCCATAAGACACTAAATTTTTTCCGTTTTGTGAAGTGCAAAATTTTACATCCATGAAAATTTGGAGCAAGCTGCTAATCACTCCAGCACTTTGAAATCTTATCAGTATCTGACTGAATCTTTATGCAGCTTCTTTTAGGTAGTACTTTATTGTAGACTACTGCATCACCTGCAAACAGCCTGGTTTTGCTATTAATATTCTCTGCAAGGTCATTAATGTACAAAATGAACAGCAACGGCCGCCACACACTTCCCTGGGGCAATGCCCAAGTTACTTGTACATTTGACGATGACTGTCCATCCCAGATAACATGCTGTCTCCTTCCTACCAAAAAGTCCTTAGTCCTATCACATATTTCACTTCATACACCATATGATCGAACTTTTCACAGTAAGCGTAGGTGCAGTACTGAGTCAAATACTTTTCGGAAATCAAGAAATACTGCGTCTTCTTGATTGCCTTGATTCAAAGCTTTCAGTATGTCATGTGAGAAAAGTGCATGGTGAGCTTCACATGAACAATGTTTTAAAAATCCACGCTGGGTGACACTGAGGAGACATATCTCTTCAAGATCCCTCATTACGGTTTAGCTCAGAATATGTTCTAAGATTCTACAACAAATCGATTTCAAGAATATTGTGAGTTTTGTGTATCACTTCTACTAGCTTCTGGTCAAAGGGTTTGACCTTCGGCTTTTTCCAAGCACTGGGCACTGTTTTATGTTCTAGGGATCTACGATAGTTTACAGATAGAAGAGAGGCTAGCTCAGCCGCAATTTCAGCATAAAATCTGACATTGAATCCATCGGGGCCTGGAGCTTTCTTCAGTTTTAACGATTTCATCTGTTTCTCAACAACACTGGCACTAATAGTTATTTAATTCATCATTTCAGTGGTACCAATATTAATCTGGGGTAGTGCTCATGGGTTTTCCTGTATAAAGGAACATTTGAAACCGGAGTTAAGCAATTCAACCTTTGCTTTGTTACCCTTAATTCCAGTCCCTGTCTGATTACCTAGGGATTGGACACAAACTTTGGTGCCAATAACAGCCTTTACCTACGATCAGACTTTCTTTGGGTTGTGTTGAAGATCACGTGACAGTATTCTGCTCCCATAGCCACTGAAGACTTCACGCATTGCTCTCTTGTCAGCCAAAAGCGCTTCATTCAGCGTCTCTCTACCTATAGCCCTACGTTTTGTTTTACACCTATTGTGCATTAATCTCTGTTTCTTTCGAGGTTTCTTTGAAGACAATGTATACTATGGAGGATTCCTTCCTTTATGAACTGTTCCACTGTGTAAATATCTGTCCATTGCGTGATCAATGCAGACACCAGTGACAGAGCAGGACTCCAACTGAAAAATCAAGTAAATGTCTCTATTTAGAACGTCACAGCCTCTGCAATAACCCTATCCCAAGTGGCTGGTACCGCTGGTCATCTATCGCTGAGTAGCGTTGCTAGTCTTTACAGTGTGCGTGGTGTGTATGTGTGTGTGTGTGTGTGTACAGGGTGTTTCAAAAATAACCGGTATATTTGAAACGGCAATACAAAGTAAACGAGCACCGATAGAAATACACCGTTTGTTGCAATATGCTTGGGACAACAGTACATTTTCAGGCAGACAAACTTTCGAAATTACAGTAGTTAGAATTGTCAACAACAGATGGCGTTGCGGTCTGGGAAACTCTATAGTACGATATTTTCCACATATCCACCATGCGTAGCAATAATATGGCGTAGCCTCTGAATGAAATTACCCGAAACCTTTGACAACGTGTCTGGCGGAATGGCTTCACATGCAGATGAGATGTACTGCTTCAGCTGTTCAATTGTTTCTGGATTCTGGCGGTACACCTGGTCTTTCAAGTGTCCCCACAGAAAGAGGTCACAGGGGCTCATGTCTGGCGAATAGGGAGGCCAATCCACGCCGCCTCCTGTATGTTTCGGATAGCCCAAAGCAATCACACGATCATCAAAATATTCATTCAGGAAATAAAAGACGTCGGCCGTGCGATGTGGCCGGGCACCATCTTGCATAAACCACGAGGTGTTCGCAGTGTCGTCTAAGGCAGTTTGTACCGCCACAAATTCACGAAGAATGTCCAGATAGCGTGATGCAGTAATCGTTTCGGATCTGAAAAATGGGCCAATGATTGCTTTGTAAGAAATGGCGGCCGAGACCAGTACTTTTTGAGGATGCAGGGACAATGGGACTGCAACATGGGGCTTTTCGGTTCCCCATATGCGCCAGTTCTGTTTATTGACGAAGCCGTCCAGGTAAAAATAAGCTTCGTCGGTAAACCAAATGCTGTCCACATGCATATCGCCGTCATCAATCCTGTGCACTATATCGTTAGCGAATGTCTCTCGTGCAGCAATGGTAGCGGCGCTGAGGGGTTGCCGCGTTTGAATTTTGTATGGATAGAGGTGTAAACTCTGGCGCATGATACGATACGTGGACGTTGGCGTCATTTGGACCGCAGCTGCAACACGGCGAACGGAAACCCGAGGCCGCTGTTGGATCACCTGCTGCTCTAGCTGCGCGTTGCCCTCTGTGATTGCCGTACGCGGTCGCCCTACCTTTCCAGCAAGTTCATCCGTCACATTCCCAGTCCGTTGAAAATTTTCAAACAGATCCTTTATTGTATCGCTTTTCGGTCCTTTGGTTACATTAAACCTCCGTTGAAAACTTCGTCTTGTTGCAACAACACTGTGTTCTAGGCGGTGGAAATCCAACACCAGAAAAATCCTCTGTTCTAAGGAATAAACCATGTTGTCCACAGCACACTTGCACCTTGTGAACAGCACACGCTTACAGCAGAAAAACGACGTACAGAATGGCGCATCCACAGACTGCGTTATCTTAAAAATGATATATCTTTCACGTCACTTGCAGCGCCATCTGTTGTTGAAAATTGTAACTACTGTAATTTCGAAAGTTTGTCCGCCTGAAAATGTACTGTTGTCCCAAGCATATTGCAAGAAACGGTGTATTTCTATCGCTGCTCCTTTAGTTTTTATTGCCGTTTCAAATATACCGGTCATTTTTGAAATACCCTGTATGTGTGTGTGTGTGTGTGTGTGTGTGTGTGTGTGTGTGTGTGTGTGTGTGTGTGTGTGTGTTTTATCTTGTGGCATACGCTCTGCATATTGTTGTCGTTGTTGTTGTTTTCAGTCCGAGGACTGGTTGGATGCAGCTCTCCACGCTACTCTATCCTCTGCAAGCCTCTTCATCACCGAAGAGCTACTGCAAACTACATCCTTGTGAACCTGCTTACTGTATCCATCTCCTGACTTCCCTCTACGATTTTTACTCCCAACGCTTCCCTCCAGTACTAAATTGGTAATCCGTTGATGTTTCAGAATGTATCCTACCAACCGATCCCTTCTTGTAGTCACGTTGTGCACACAATTTTTTTTTATCACCAATTCTATTTTGTACTTCCTCACCACTTACGTCATCTGCCCAACAAATCGTCGACATCCTTCTGTAGTTCCATATTTCAAAAGCTTCTATTCTCTTCTTGTGTAAACCGTTTATCGTCCATGTTTCGCATCCGCCGGGCATTGATGTGTTTGATGTCCTTAGGTTAGTTAGGTTTACGTAGTTCTAAGTTGTAGGGGACTGATGGCCACAGATGTTAAGTCCCACAGTGCTCAGAACCATTTGAACCATTTTTAACCTTCCGTACATGGCTACGCTCCACATAGATACTTTAAGAAACGACTTCCTGACATCAAAGGACTTCCTGACACTTAAATCTATACTCGATGTTAACAAATTTCTCCTTTTCTGAAACGCTTTTCTAGCCATTGCCATTCTATGTTTTGTATCTTCTCTACTTCCTTCATCGTCAGTTCTTTTGCTTCCCAAATAGCAGATCTCATCTATTCCTTACGTGTCTCATTTCGTAAAGTAATTCCTTCAGCAACATTTGAATTAATTCGACTGGATTCCTTTGCCTGTTGAGGTTTTAAATGTCCTGCGACAGCGCTCTCTAATTGCATTTGTGTCTAGGAAATGACGTAGAGTGCACCAGTAGAAATACCGCCACTTGTCGAGGGCGTCTCTCAGCTGTATTTCGTGAAACCTCAAGAAAAGCTCTCCAATTTCCAGCCGGGTGGCTGTTTTAAGATACCTCGGCGTTTCGAAGAGTGCCATACTCATCACCTCAGAACGAAGGATCGAGACATTTCGGATGTCGTAATATGTATACTAGCGGTGCACCCCTCCACTTGGGTGCGGGTGAATAAGCATTACCCTCCTACCACCGGGCTAGGACGGTGGTGAGACAGCAGTTGGCGATGGGGGGGGGGGGGGGGGGCGGGGGAGGAACCGGCTCACTGGAGACTGTACTCTAATCTCTGTCGGATCATTCCGGATGCGTATTGCGTGCTGGCCGGTGCTGGGCTCGTCCTCGTAGCATTGTCGCTAGCGCCGGATTCCGTGCCGAGATAAATTGGTATATTTCGTCACTACTGATCAGATTCCCTTGAATCCTTATTTCTAAGGACTGCTTTATAATGCTGTCCAAGAAGCTGTTTGCTCGCCAAAATATAGTAGTTTTCTGAAGGTGAAAATGGCGTACTTCTTTATACTTTGCTGTCTTAACTGATTTCTCTGTGTAAGCCAGTGGTGCATGCCTAATATGCTTATCGCAGCATTTCGAGATGGAGCGCTGCCTTTGCTCCATGTGGAATCACAAAAGATTCTGTATATCCTAGGTACATTCAGTTTTAGTAGGACTTTCGCACAGCTATGACACTTTTTCGACTTAGGCGGTGGTTCCGATTTTTCAAGCAGCCTCGCAATTTTGGCTGACACTAGTGCGAAATAAAAAAGGAAAGCGTTTCGCTTGTCTTCTTCCTCCTATTGACGGTTTGCTGGAGCCTTTCTCTTCTTCAATTCCCTGCTAATTTGTGCTTCACTGAACTAATATTTGCCGAACACTTCGATTAGGTTTCGTAGTTCGGCTGGTAGACTTTCTTTATCGCAGATGATAAGCGCTCTTTTCGCCAGGGTGGTTAGCATTGTCTACTTTTGCGCTGAATGGTGGCAGCTCGTTGCATACAGATACATGTCTTTGTGGGCCCTCTTCCTAAACACTGCATGGCGTAATGTATCATCTGCCATTTTCTTCATATTAGTATGTACAAGAAAGGAAGACAATCGTTCTCCCATATTCCACAGTGAAAGCAGGTTTTTGTTGCTGCTGTTAACGTCCTCCAGAAACTCTTGCGGCGCCTGTGTACCATGCTCCCATATCCCAGAAATATCGTCAACGTTGTGAGTGTGTGGTTTCTTTTTCTTTCTTTTTTTTTTTCAAGTTGGGCAATGGATTGATCCAACAAGTACCCTTTATCTCTTGCAAGAAATAATTTTCACCTCACACTGTTACAGAAGGCAGACTGACACTCCTAATGTACCAATAAGAACTACTTGAAAAACATTCAGCAACAAATATCTTCTGGAGTCGTGCGCTGTAAGGAAAAGACAAAAATATTCTATATTCTTACGTAACTAGTGGATTACTTAGGTACTGGAGTATTGCTAGTTAGTGTAAGAAAAACATTAAACGAACGAAAAATATTATTTATTGGAAAAAAATTCTGAGAAATGAAGTGATAGTTTTTTTTATAAATTAATAAATTTCCGTGTTCTTTTCGAAACAGTAGATTGCCTCTTATGGATAGGAATGCTATTAATTTAGAAAGTGTGGAAAGGTTCTTTTTTCCCATTTCTTTAAGAATGTTAATTACTTGGCACAGTTGCTGAGAGCCGTGCCAACACAACTTGAAAGACTTTTCTAGGTACGATCAAGGCTGTCGCCTTGTAATAGAGTGTACTGTTATGGAGGACAGATGGAGCTCGCATACGCTGTAGTGGACAATACCGCGAGCTCCGACGACTGCTGCCTGCATCACTCTCTCCTGGCAAATAACACAACTATCTCTTTCTATCCGGATTGACCCTCGCCAATCAAACTCTCCCTACGTATTGATGAAGTCAAGGACTCCTACCTGCCCCTAGGCTAACTATTGGCGTGGTACTCCCGTCAGATAACCAGTCCACCACGATGCCACTCAATATTCGCTCGCAGGCGTTTAACTAGTACTCTGTCCGTGTTTGCACCGCACAATAAGTGTGGCGGCCAACACAGTGAACAACGCTTTATCGTGAGCGACTCAATATCGAGCATCACTCCAATTCGCTAACGACAGAGGTGCTCTCCCAGTGAAGTACTGAGGAGAGACTTTGTTCCTTGCTCTTTGCATACATGTACGAGCGCATTCGCTCTCATTACGTGTTCCCGCTCCAAGAACAACAACGGAACGGCCCCTTTTCCTGGAAAAGTTGCAAGGGCATATCATTCACTGTCTTGCCTCACTCCTCTGGCTCCTTGCATCAGAAATATTCTGCCAATCAGCACTGCTCTTTTAGACAGGAGAGTGACGTTTCGTTTAAGCCGACCAATGCGGAAAGATGTAGCATCTCCATTAGGTGTATAGTGTCCTGCTGTGAGAACTCCGTAATTATGCAGTCCGTCCGACAAACAATGCGTCTCCTGGATGTTCCGACCCAATGCTGCGGGATTTGCTTTGAAGTTGAACAAGAGGGTCGTTATCCCTTCACTCTGGCAAAAGCTGTCCCCTCTCTGGGCGGTCGTTCCGGCCGAAGTAGGTGTGTGCTGACCCACCCCTATGAATGGATGGGCCTCTCAGCAGCCTTGCCACCTCCCTAGAAAGAAAATTCCTGTGGCCATCATGTTGTGAACGCCAGACTCGAATTTTTCAACCACGGTGCGCAATTGCGATTTACTTATTATATTTGCATATCGCTTACATGAATTCACACAAAATTAACTCTACCTTATCGAGCTTGGGTTCGAATGAAGCGTCTTGATGTGTAGAATACGATTCTGAGGACGGAATATGTAAGAAATGAAGGTCAGGAGACCACGACACCTTACAACACATCTGAAAAAGTGTATTTGGCGAGCTGTTTGAAGGGCCACATTCTCAGAGTGTTCCAGGTAGAGATTTGCAATTCCAGGAGTCAGTGGGATATCACGACCACTCTATTAATCTGTTCATAAAATACTCAGATGCACTACAAGTAGGTGGTCGCCAATGTATTTTCCAAAAGTTAACTATTTTTGGCTCGAAACATCAAGTCAGGAGCACCAAGGGGTGTTCAGGAGATTCTTCTTTCGTGGAGAGCAACATAATATCGAGGCTCTCTTACTTGAATGTCCTCAAGTACACTCATGTTCAGAAAAAAAAAACAGAACGCCTTCAACGAATAAGTGTGGGACGTTCATATTCACAACAAATGTTCATTAGTATGTTTTGAAAAAAACAGCATTTTAGTCACCTCGGTTCAGCATGTGTCCTATTGATTAGTAGACACACGGTCCACCATGGGCTTCAATAACATGTTCCATACATGCTGGCATCGATGTGTGTAAGGCGCCAATAGCGTCCTGTGGTACAACCATCCATGCTGCATTCACTTGATCCAATCTGTGGTGGTTGGTATTAGATCACAGTGCTGCATCCGTCGTTTCACCATATCGCACACAATTTCGTAGACAAGTTTGTGATCTGGTGGGCCAGAGAAAAAGCTGACATCCTGTCACACCAAGAAGGCATGTGTTCATGCAGCAATATGTTGTCGTGCATTGTTCTGCTGGTAAATGGCGTCTGGGGAACTGTGCAGAAAGGGTATGGCTACAGGTCGCAGGATGTCATTCACGTGGGTAACACTGGTCACAGAGACCTGGACATGCACCAACAGTGACTTGTGGTTGTACCCAATGGCACTCCACACCATAAGGCATGAGTTGGTGCCGTACGTCTTGTGCAAATGCAGTCACTATGGTGCCACTCCCCCATTTTCGACCATCATTTTCAAACAAACAGAACCTGGATTGGTCCGAAAACACTACCTGATGCCACTCCTGTCCCCACTGGTGTTATTCCATACACCACGGTCGTCTAGCACGTTTCTGCACATTCGTCAAAGGAGGACGGAGAAATGGACGACGCGAACGTAACCATGCCATAATAAACTGTCACCCTTGGTATTGTACGATGTGTTACTCTGTTTCATTGTTGCAACAGAGCCGAAAAGGATGCAGATCGGCTTGCAATGCCTTTCGAATGAGATGTAAATCATCTCATGGGGTGCTCTGGGAGGTGCGACCTGATCCATCTCGTCGTGTTCTACGGCCTTTCGTGAACCATTCTGCACACACCCGTTGCACTGCCGTAGCACTTCGCCTCACACTAGCAGCAGTTTCCCGGATGGGTGGATCACATTCTCTCATTCCAGTAATGCGCCCTCTTTCAAACTCATTGAGTGGAAGGTACGGTTCGCGCCTACGTCTGTGAAGCGTTCTGCACGTCTGATCAAGTCACACTGATCCATTACCTTCGGTTTATAGCAACGAGAGCAGCAGGCACATTTTACCAATACGTGGTATTGTGCAGCGATGTCAATGTTGATCTTGAACCGTCGGGCCGACGTGGTTGAAATACTAATCATTTCCGCAGAACATACTAATGCACATGATCTGTGTATATGAAAGTCCTGTGTCTAGTCGTTCAAGGTGTTCTGTTTGTTCTGGATATTAGTGTAATTCACGAATTCGGGAGAACCATCACGGTATTCCCGACTTGAAACGCAGGAGCTTTTCATCAACAATAAACGCCGGGAAAGCCCACATTCACTCAAACGAGAACATGTTTGAAGTCTCGTTAATAGGACTCGTTGTATTAATATTTGCAAATTCATCATCGAAAATTTCCCACGATTCCATGTTCCCTTGACGCTATTTATACTTTACTTCTACGATTCAAAGTATCAGTTGAATAAAGTTGTTGCAATCCTGCATTATGAGACGTGATATTGTCGCAAAATATTTGATCTCAACCGCCTTGCGTGCTTTTTCATTGAAAAATGACTGTAAAGACCTTTCATTAACGAGCGAAAGCTTCATCAGATAGAGCGGAAGTACTTCTGAGACGCAAGTATGATGGCCACCACTAAAGCACCTCTTGATTACAGATGACAGTGATTTGTCTTACGTTTTGTGCTTGGTCCTCAACAGTCTCTATATTAAAGACACCTTGCTCGGTCCCCTGTCATCTGTTCCTCATTGTGGTTACTAATAGGCTCACACATGTCATTTTATTCATTAATGCATTCACAGTGTACGATTTTTATCGTATAAATAAAGGAATTCTTTGCTACATGTGCCATCAGTCATCCCTGTGATGGATCTTCACGTCAAACATTATCACTACGATTAGGCCATCTAATCTCAACTACTTCAGCACGTCCTCCAGGACTAAAATTTTCATGATGGCGCCTAACCTGATTATTTATTTCATAACAGGTGCTCTAATCACTCGAAATAACGCGCGTTTGGTTGTAATGATAGTCGTGTGATCTGATACAAGTGTTCTCAGTTTATCGATTTGAAATAAAGTTTCGTCTTTCACACCAATTACTGTCATCACTTACATAATACTGGTGTCTGTTCCAATCCCTAATGTAGCCGTAACTCCTTTGGTTGCTAAAATCACGACCTGTGTTACTGCCTCCCAAATTGCCGCCACTATATGGCTGATCTCTCGAATGCAAATTGTTCGAATAATTACAATGACGACTATTAGAGGATTGATTTTTGTTGTTGTTGTGGTCTTCAGTCCTGAGAGTGGTTTGATGCAGCTCTCCATGCTACTCTATCGTGTGCAAGCTTCTTCGTCTCCCAGTACCTACTGCAACCTACATCCTTCTGAATCTGCTTAGTGTAGTCATCTCTTGGTCTCCCTCTACGATTTTTACCCTCCACACTGCCCTCCAATGCTAAATTGGTGATCCCTTGATGCCTCAGAACATGTCCTACCAACCGATCCCTTCTTCTAGTCAAGTTGTGCCACAAACTTCTCTTCTCCCCAATCCTATTCAATACCTCCTCATTAGTTATGTGATCTACCCATCTAATCTTCAGCATTCTTCTGTAACTCCACATTTCGAAAGCTTCTATTCTCTTCTTGTCTAAATTATTTATCGTCCATGTTTCACTTCCATACATGGCTACACTCCATACAAATACTTTCAGAAACGACTTCCTGACATTTAAATCTATACTCGATGTTAACAAATTTCTATTCTTCAGAAACGCTTTCCTTGCCATTGCCAGTCTACATTTTATATCCTCTCTACTTCGACCATCATCAGTTATTTTGCTCCCCAAATAGCAAAACTCCTTTACTACTTTAAGTGTATCATTTCCTAATCTAATTCCCTCAGCATCGCCCGACATAATTCGACTGCATTCCGTTATCCTCGTTTTGCTTTTGTTCATGTTCATCTTATATCCTCCCTTCAAGACACTGTCCATTCCGTTCAACTGCTCTTCCTAGTGCTTTGCTGTCTCTGATGGAATTACAATGTCATCGGCGAACCTTAAAGTTTTTTTTTCTTCTCCGTGGATTATAATACCTACTCCGAGTTTTTCTTTTGTTTCCTTTACTGCTTGCTCAATATACAGATTGAATAACATCTGGGAGAGGCTACACCCATGTCTCACTCCCTTCCCAACCACTGCTTCCCTTTCATGCCGCTCGACTCTTATATCTACCATCTGATTTCTGTACAAATTGTAAATAGCCTTTCGCTCCCTGTATTTTACTCCTGCCACCTTCAGAAATTGTAAGAGAGTATTCCAGTCAACATTGTCAAAAGCTTTCTTCAAGTCTACAAATGCTAGAAACATAGGCTTGCCTTTTCTTAATCTAGCTTCTAATATACGTCGTAGGGTCAGTATTGCCCCACATGTTCCAACATTTCTACGGAATCCAAACTGATCTTCCCCGAGGTCGGCTTCTACCAGTTTTTCCATTCGTCTGTACAGAATTCGCGTTAGTATTTTGCATCCGTGACTTATTTAACTGTTAGTTCGGTTATTTTCACATCTGTCAACGCCCGCTTTCTTTGGGATTGGAATTATTATATTCTTCTTGAAGTCAGAGGGATTGATTATTCTATTCAAAATTGCTGTTCCTATTTGCAGAATATTCTCCATCTTCCCTGTTACGTTGAGAATGCAAATTTTATCTGTTTTAGTCTCTCTATTTATTTCGTAAGTAAAATTCTTCACAGTCAACTTCGAGTTTTTGCAATAAAGTTTGAAAAATCTCAAAGGCATCTTTACAGCGTCCTGCCAAAATAATGCATCAGAAACGTGTCGATAGTTTAGTCAAAAACGTTCCACGGCTTCGATAATTTTTGCGTGTCATGTGCTGAAAAAAATCCACCGGGCTAGAAAAAACTGATTTTTCGAACTTCCTTAGTGTAATGATATAGTTTATGACTGTGCCTTGTGTTGCTTCAGTCCAGTATATCGACAACAATGCGTTATAAAATTCTCGTAGCGTTTGGCATTCTTGTGCGACTGCTCTCATTCTTGTGGCTGGTTCAGATTCTAGATACACACATATGTTCATTCAAGTTTGTAACCAATTGGCCAAGAAGGTGGAAGACAATGTTAGATTTATTGGAGCCACTCCCGGGGTGTATGTCGTTTGGATAATGTGGGAAAACCTTACGCATTCGAACTCTCCGAAAATGTTTGTAATCGGATAAATCAGTCTGGTGAGAGAGAAAATTGTTTTTTGCCCTGTGTGGGGTATCGGCGCCGTCTTATGTGCGTAGCGCACTGCTTTAGCGTCAACAGTTCGCATGTTTGTCACAAATCAGAAATTTCGTCAGAAGTATTAAAACTCAAGTATGATTATTGGCATCCTCATGCCCGTGGCTGATTTTCCGTTCAAAGCGCGATGTACGATCATCACGTTACTTTGCATGATACTCGTGCTGTTGATTAATGGTCATCTGCCTCTGTTTAAAACGATGAAGAGAAGGTATTCGTCCGAAGCAGCAGACGGAACTGGCTGCGTAACTTCATAATTTTTATCCACATTGGAAGAGAGTTGGGTCACGTTTATAGGAAGTTCGTCTACTTGTTTGGTAACTGTGTTTAACTGTTCTTGGGTATCAAATTCTGTCTGTTTAGCCTTAAACGATGCACATTGTTCTGCAAGACTTTGTATCTGGGTTTCAGACTGACTACCCTTTTGTTTTAACTCTAAAAATTTCGACCGTTTCAATGTGTTCGACTCTCAAATTTAGATTATTTACATCTTGCTTAACCTGTATAGTTTTCTCATTTAAATCGGTCAAAAGTTCTTGCTTAAACATTTTATTATTCTGTTCCGGAATGCTGGCAGTATCACTTAACTTTTCATTAATCTCTTCCTTAACACTTTTAAACTCTGATAATAGTGTCTGCAAAAGATCGTTGTCCTGATCTTTGGTAATACTAAAGGAAGAAGTAGAGACTGGCTTAGTTTGATTAATATCTGTGGGTGCAAAACCTGAATTTTGAACCACAGAAGCTGATTATAGTAATAAATTACATCCTACAGACTCACTTTCCAAACCAGAATCCCCAACTGCCCTTTCTTGTTCCACGTTTGGTACCGGAAAATCATCAATCCTGTCAGGAATTGTTGTATCTGTTTCAGTTCAATCAGTATTGAGAGAGGATCCCCTATTCAATGTCCCTTCTCTGTGTACAGAATTACCGAAAGCTACATCAGATTCAGCTCTGGCATTTCACCTCGCTTTGGTGGTTTTTGACATTTTAATGCAATTATGGAAAAGCGGGAAACAAAAATGAAATCTCTCATATGCAAACTCTAGATGTTAATGAAAATAGAAGAGTATTTAAATTATCACTGAAAGAATACACGAAATAAATGTAAATCCAAGGTTCTGGCAATGTCACTATGCAACGAAATACTCGCTCATCAGTAAATGACACAATGTAGTCCTTAATACAAACAATTACTGTCTGTTTAACCACGTAATACTTCAAGATTGAATGAACAAGAATGTTTTTAACTGGGAGAGTATCATTAGCAATAGCAAAGATCATGTACACTAAGCACAGTACAACGCTACAAATGCTTAAAGTGAAATAATCTTACTTTTACTACACACTGTAGCATTTAAAAAGTTTACAATTGAGAATAAAATACGTTTCACAAAATCGGTCTTCATAGTTGTAGAGAATACAAAACAGTTCTAGTCCTGCACAAGGAAACTTTTACTGTACTCCAGAGAATTTTTCTATATTGCAAGACAAAGTCTATAACTGAAACTTTAATATATATATGGCTGCAAAACAAAACGTTATCTGAATGCAGAAATCAGTAGACTACCATATAAATGCATCCGAGCAGAAAAGGTAGACAAATGAAACTCTTTCGTATTATTTTAAACTCGTGTTTGTAAGTGTCTGGTAGGTATCTGAGAAATGTGTGAAACTTATTTTGATATCGAAATGTGTGTGTGTGTGTGTGTGTGTGTGTGTGTGTGTGTGTGTGTGTGTGTGTGTGTGCGCGCGCGCGCATTTATGTTACACGGCACAAAATCCAGACTAACCGCTAAGTCAAGCAAATCGCCTTCGAGAAAGCAATCCGTTTTTAATAAAATTTACATACTCTATCTGACTCCAAAACAAAATTGTTCAGTTTAAAATGCTGGCACAGAATATTGTTGATCCTTTAGTCTTGTAAACAATCACTTTACGAGAACAGTTACTGAACTCACAGAGAAAATGAGCATAAAAAAATAAGCCGTCTGACTTTCTGACAAATGCTTGAAAATTCACTAGAGAGCACTTCACCGAAATATTTTAGCAGTATTAAGCCTCAGACATGATGCTGATATTTTCACAAAACATCCTGACTATCACTGTGCCTTACAATGGACATGAGTTTTGGCGCTAATTAAATTTATTTGCATACATTTGCTAGTTTGTAAGATGGAGTAGTGAATGTTGATACAAATGGACGAGTAGAAACATCCTGTTTATGCAGTTTAGGAAGCCCATACATTCTAAGAGACACTGGGTTCATGTTTGTTAACTGTTTTGCTTGAAATTGAGAGAATATGCTTTTGCATGAAGTGATTGCATATTTAACATCCTCTTTGAACAATTTAGTAGGGTCTTTAGGAAGGACGTGGAAGCCTGTGGTATTCAGGAAATCATTAACTTTTATCAGATTTTGTGTCAGTGATACCTTGGTGTTGTAATTTCTGTTTTAAGGACCTCAGGGTGTGAAAGTCTGTAGACCGTGGGATGTTACACACGAATTTGGTTTCGGTCTTTAGTGCTTTGGCAACTATATATTTTGCATTGGTGTCTTTCGTTAGGGCATATTCAATATCAACTTTCATGACACCCAGTTTAACTTGTGGGGTGGGGAGGAGCATATTTAAAACCTTTCCCTAGCACATTCTGTTCGTTTGGAAACAGAACCAAGTTCGATAAGTTAATTACGCGTTTCGAAAAATTTTGTTTACAGTTTGAGGTTGGAGGTACACTCACCTTCCCAATTATAGATAATTTCTTGTTCTGCCGCAAAAATACGTCGTGAATAAGATAACTTACAATCTGACGAACTTCTCGATCGAAAACGTCAACTCACAGGGGTGTAACGTAGATGTGATTGCCATATGTACCACTTTTAGATGTGTGCACGCGTTGTCACGAACACGATACCATTTCTTGATTTCTTCCTTTATCCACGTATATCTTGCAACGTCAACGGCTTTGTTTGCAGCGGCGGATGTTCCCCTTGATTTTATGGATACGTATTTTGGAGTAATTTTGCGTTGCAAACACTGTTTGTTAAACCAAATGTGTTGTGTTGACTTTGCTTTTTGTCTGAGTAATCTGCTATAAAAGACGGATAATTGTGCAGTTGTGACACATTTTATCATATTAACAGAATCTCCCATCGGTTCTTGTTAGAAGCACATTATAATAAATGAAAAGCAGCAATTCGCTTTTGTTCTACAATATTAATTTTATAGTTAACCGGTTTTCGGCTTACAAGGCCATCTTCAGACATTTACTGAGTATTATCACCAAAGAAGTTAAATGTTAGCAGACAACATTGGAAGAGAAGTAACACATCTAGACTGAAGTAGAAACTTACAGTAAGAAATATCTTTGCAGTGAAAAAGTAAAAACTGACCAGTACATAAATAACAATGGAGTATATTGAATATTCCCTAACGAAAGACACCACTGCAAAATATATAGTTGCCAAAGCACTAAAGAACGAAACCAAATTCGTGTGTAACATCCCACGGTCTACTGACTTTCACACCCTAAAGTCCTTCAAACAGTAATTACAACACCAAGGTATCACTGACACAAAGTCTGATAAAAGATAATGATTTCCTGAATACCACAGGCTTCCAAGTCCTTCCTAAAGACCCTACTAAATTGTTCAAAGAGGATGTTAAATATGAATCACTTCATGCAAAAGTATATTAGATGAATTTGAAGCGAAATTGTTAACTAATATGAACCCAGTGCCTCCCAGAATTTATGGGCTTCCTAAACTGCATAAACAGGATGTTTCTACTCGTCCAGTTGTATCATCATTCACTGCTCCATCTTGCAAACTAGCCAGTAAACTGGATGTTCTAATTAAGAGCAAGTCTAAATTCAAACCAAAGCATGGTATTTCAAACTCTGTGGAACTAGTAAACAAGTTAAAAGGTATATCTGTCTCACATAGTGATAAATTAGTATCCTTTGATCTCAGCAGTTTGTTTCCTAACATACCAGTAGTAGAATTCATTGATATTGTGACAGAGCTGATGCTCAAGTCTAATATCAATCCTGTGGAATTGAATGACTTGGGGCTTAGCCACACAGACATGCCTCGCACATAACTATTTCCAGTTCCCAGGGACTCTTTATCAACAATTAGATGGCTTAGCTATGGGTTCCCCTCTTTGTTCACTGTTGGCTAAAATATGGACCAATTTGAACAAAATTTTATAAAAACATAACCTTTGAGTGCAAACATCAAATACTGGTTTAGATGTGTAGATGATGTGCTGTTTATGTGGACTAATACTACAAGACAACTCAACACATTCTTGAAAAACCTAAACAGTCAACATAAAAATATCCAGTTCACTATTGAGATTGGCAACAAATCCATAAACTTCTTAGACCTCACCACTGACAACAGTACACACAAACATTATTTCAAAACTTACAGAAAAATAACAACTACAGACACAGTAATACCTTCTTGCTCACAACGCCACATAGCACAAAAACATGCAGCTTTCCACTCAATAGTATACCTAGTCATATCCATCCCCAGGTCCAGAGATGATTTTAATGCAGAGGTAGATACAATAAAATTTATGGCCACAGCCAATGTCTACAATCCAGTTCTTATTGAGCACATCTTGCACAGGAAACAAAAACGGGAAATTATACCCCTCATCTAGCCAACATTGGGGTATACATAAGCATCTGTTCTGATTGCCATAAATTTTACATTGGTCAGTCAGGCAGAGACATATCAACTACGCTGGCTGAATATGAACGCAGCTTGAGGTTGCAGAATTCAGATTCTGCATTTGCTGAGCATGTACTGAGTGAGGGTCACAACTACCAGCCATTATCCCATGTACTTCATTCACCAAACAAAGGCCATAAACTCAACCTGCTGGAAATCCTGGAAATTAACAAACATTTTGCTCACAGTCCAGATCTAATCCTAAATTACCAGACACAGCTCAACACTTCCCATCTCCTAAATTTCATATAATCATCTTTGTTGTTCATTACATCCCACTCTCTCTCTTCCTACATATTCCCATTTTCCTGTATTCATTCAGTTGTTTTGTTTTGTTGAAGTTGCCTTTGTATTCCACATAGACTATCATTTCAATAGTTGAGGCTTTCTTTTAACTGGTACTTGTATTACTGTCCATGTTTAACACGTCTTGCAGTTGTCTCATCAAATACTGTTCTTATTTACTTTGCTCATTTATTTAATGAAAACTGGTACACAGCCACTGCTTTGATTCTAATGTTAATATTAAAATGCAGTACCACCATACTCTGAAACTGTAGGTTCCCTCAAACACCTCCATTTTGCTGCATTTATTTATTACTGTTTATCTTATTTATATTGCTTAAGTTCCTTATGTATTCTGTATTTACATTGATAGCTGTCTCTTCCTTTAATTGGTTGTATGTCACTCTCCATGTTTCATACCTCCTGATGCAGCCTTGTCTAGTAGTAATTTTATTTTATTATTTTTGTTTATTAATAGAAACTGTTATGTAGGCATGCTATTCCAATTTTGTGATAAAGGTTTTCCTGTCCACTTCATTGTCATTTATGTTCTGTTTAGTTTTTGCTATTTCATTGCAAAGATGTTACTTACTGTATATTTGTACTTCAGTCTAGATGTGTTACTTCTCTTCCAATGTTGTCTGCTAACATTTAACTTCTTTGGTGATAATTCTCAGTAAATGTCTGAAGATGGCCTTGTAAGCCGAAAACCGGTTAACAATAAAATTAATACAGTAGAACAAAAGCAAACTGGTGCGTTTCGTTTATTATAACGTTGTTGTACTAAGAACCGACGGAAGATTCTGTTAATATGTGGAAGTAAGCTTGTCCACCGCTTTGTCTAGCACTTCTGTTTTCCGGCTTATTTACAGTTAACATGCGAAAATGATACACTTATTGCGTTGTTTATTTGCATGTAAATTGTTTATTTCCTGCAAGTAAACGGGGAGGATGAGCGTGATTATTAGGAACTCATGATGCAGGTTTTGATCACTTTACTTGTCCCTAAGGTGGCTCTGTCGTATCTTATTTACACTGTGCCCTGGGTTGTTCGTGAGAGGATGTGGATACAATGTGACAGTGTCCGGCCTTACTTGAGTGTGGATGTCCACAACCATCTAAATGCTGTATTTCCTGCTCGCTGGATTTCAATGGGGTTTCTATTCCCTGATCGGAAACTCTTGATTATTTCCTATGGTGGATACGAAGTAGAATTAGTTACCAGAATTGTAGCTACCTATGATGCGATTCGGAACACACTAGGGATATTTGTCAGGGTGCCTCAGAATCTTGCTCGCCAATGTCGTGCTTGCATTGAGGTTGATGCCCATCAGTCTCAGCTCATTTGGTAAGAAACAGCACAAATGGTACGTTCATTGTGTCAATGATGGTATTTGCAGTTAACCGATGTAAATAAAAACGTACACAGAACGTGATTTTATTCCTATTTGGTTCCTTAAGCTGGCTTCTTCGACCCCAGACTCCCTAACTCTATGGTTCCCTACAGGTGGTCCGCGGACCCCCAGGTCTCCGCGAGCTATGCCGCAGGGGTCCGCAAGATTCTATTAGAGCAAAAAATATATTAAATATATTTCGTATGATAACAGATTTTTTTTGGCCGCTTGCTGCATGAGCAGAGCTTTAGCGAACGCTAACTGCTGCGTCTAGCGTCTTCCTAGAGCCAACTGACACTAGCACATTCTAGCTCAAAACTAGAATTAGATAGAGGCAAATAGTTCTGCTGTATGCCGTCAGACTTCGCGCGCTGCCTTTTTTCAGCTGACAACTGACAGTCACTTTACACAGAAACTCGCATTTCAGACGACAGTCGGCCATTGGTAATTTATTGCCAGTGCTTTCGCAGACCGTGTTGCTTACATATTAATTTTTTATTCGCGGAAGTTACAGTTCTCGAAGTTAAAAATGAACCGTTGGTTAAAAACTGGTTCGTTAAAACGAGAAAGGCCTACAATGAAGAGGAAGATAATCTATTTGCTGTTCAAGCAAATAAGTCAGTGACTCTCGAACCGAAGTTGTCAGTATCCATTGAACATAAAATCGGCGGCGTCCCTTGAACATAACCCTTCCAACATCAATGTAAAGCTTACTGGAAAAATTAGAAAATATAACTTTGATTGTTTGGAAATCGGTTTTACGTTCACTGGACGTGAGCAACAGCTTAAACCTCAATGTGTATTTTGCTACGAAAACCTTTCGAATGAATGTATGAGACCAGCAAAATTCCGGCACCATCTTGTAACAAACAAAGCAACCAGGGTACAAAAATAAGTCATAACATTTTTTCAAAAATAAGTTAGGAGAGTTGAAAACATCTCGTAAAACAATTACCAAACACTGTGGTGCAAATGTAAATGAAAATGGAACCCTGGTGTCTTACTAAGTGGCTCAGTTTGTTGCTAAATTTGGGAAAAACCACACAATTGACGAGGAAATTATAGTGCCATCACCAATAATACTTTGCAGGAGAATGTTAGGTGATGCAGCTGCTAAGCTAATAGATACTTTCCCGCTCTCAAATAATATTGTTCAGAGACGAATTACTGATATGGTGTAAGTAGGCTGTTTAGGTTTTTTTATTGGTAACGCCACGTAGCGCTCTGTATGAAAAATCACTGGCTGTGCTGTGTGCAGTCAGTGGCTGCTTGGCATTGTTGTAATACTCGCCATTGTAGTGTTGGCCAGCTGGATGTTAACAGCGCGTAGCGTTGCGCAGTTGAGGGTGAGCCGCCAGCAGTGGTGGACGTGGGGAGAGAGATGGCGCAGTTTTGAAATTTGTAAGAATTGGTGTCAGGAACTGATATATAAATTATGAATATTAAGGTAAATACATTGTTTGTTCTGTATTAAAATCTTTCATTTGCTAACTATGCCCATCAGTAGTTAGTGCCTTCAGTAGTTTGAATCTTTTATTTAGCTGGCAGTAGTGGCGCTCGCTGTATTGCAGTAGCTTGAGTAACGAAGATTTTTGTGAGGTAAGTGATTTGTGAAACGTATAGGTTATTGTTAGTCAGGGCCATTCTTTCGTAGGGATTTTTGAAAGTCAGATTGCGTTGCGCTAAAAACTATTGTGTGTCAGTTTAAGCACAGTCGTGTATAATTCTTTTAAGGAGACGTTTCATAATGGCAGTTAACATCGAAGAAACATTGCTGGCTAGACTTTGCATGAGTGACATGTACGCTCTACACTTGGATGAAAGCACAGACATTAAAAAAAAACCTATAATGTTGCTTTGCGCACAATTCTTATGGGAGGATCACGTGTTCGAAGATTTTCTTTTTTCGTGCTAACAACTGCATACAATAGCAGACGATATTTTTACTGCATTAAGTAATTATCTCAATGAACGCGATGTCACCTGGAAAAAATATGTAGGCTTGTCGACAGATGGAGCAAAGTCAATGGCTGGCAAAAAACAGGACGTCTAGCTCCTATGAAAGCAGTAGCCCCTGAGGTGAAATGGACTCACTGTTGTGTCCATCGTGAAGCGTTAGTACCCAAAAGATTACCTGAACCTTTGCTAATGATACTTAACAAAGTAGATCAAATCATCAACTACATTAAAACCCGACATCTGCAATCCAGATTATTTGCTTTGTTGTGTAAAGAGATCGGCAGTGAGCATGAGCAACTTCTTATTCACACGGAAGTAAGATAGCTTCCTCGAGGTAGGATCTTGTCAAGATTTTTTTAACTCAAGGACAAGTTTCGTGTCTTCCTTATTGACACAAAGCACGCGGATTCTCTCACTAACTTCTCTTGGCTTTGCACAGTTGCGTAGTTAGATGATGTGTTTGAGCACTTGAATGTGCTAAACTTGAGTTTACTAGGAAAAAATGTAGACATGTTCAAAGTTGAGGATAATATTAGTGCTGTCGTCAAAACGTGTAAGATCTCTGCGTCAAGGATAGAAAACGAGCCACTAACTAACATTTCTACTTTGAAACAATTCTTGGAGTCATCAGAGGAGAGTTTCCCTGAACAGATCAAGATCAATGTAGCCGAGCATCTACGCAGCCTAGCCACCACTTTTTAGAGATTATTTCCCTGAACTTGAACTTCACGACAGATGGATTTGAAATCGCTTCAGCTGTGAAGAAGTAGGCAAAATCCAAGGCCTCACTGAAGAAGAACAAGGTCAACTTGTGGATCTGCCCAGCTGTGGTACGATGATGAACATTTTCATCGACGATAAAATTACAGGCTTCTGCGCATCAGCACGCAAGGACTACAAGAAACTTGGAGATAAAGTAATGAGAAAGATTCTTCCCTTTACAACCACATATCGGCGTGAGCAAGCATTTTCTTCCATGTGTTTAATGAAAAATAAATATAGGAATCGGCTCGTCATGCGGTCGGATTTCAGAGTGAAAGTTTCAAGTCTGGAACCTAATATTTCAGAAATAATGGTCTCAAAGGTCAGACTGAACTCATGTCACTAATAACTGAAAATTAAAACTAACTCTATACTGACAGAGTACTCTGTTGTAACTGTATATATATGGGCGACACAAACATCGACTTACAGTTAAAATCTCCCTCTGCCGAAAAACTAAGGCGACTGTTCCACTCCAATGATATGAGTTTAACACCGCTGGAGCCAACTCATCACACGCCACACAGCCACACAATCATAGATATAATAGCAACAAAGCGACCAGATAAAATAATCCGCGCCAATCAGACATCCGCTCCGAGACTCTCTGCTCATGACGTGATATTCTTAAAGTACTCAATGCATACTACCAAAGAAAAATCTCACCTGGTAACCTACAGAAACTTAAAAAATGTTAACCATGACGCTCTTCAAAAGGATTGCTCAGACATCCCTTGGCATGATATAAGCAATGAACCGACTTTAGACGGAAAAATTCGGCAATTATGTCGCAAAATTATTGCACTGTGTGATAAACATGCTCCTCAACCCACTGTCAAGGTAAAGAGAGCTCCCGCTCCGTGGCTCACCACTGCATTACGCCAGTTAATGAATAAACGTGATGCTGCGCATAGGGCCTTCAAGCGTAACCCAACTCCCGAGGCGTACGAAGCTTATAGGAAACTCCGAAACAGAACCAAGCATAGCGTGAGGAATGCCAAAATCAGACATGCCCGCTCTGTCGTATGCGGCATATCAAAACCTGCTGCACTGTGGAAAAAGCTGCGCAGTTTCGGTATAGCGAAGCAAAGATCTGACGCTGTTTATCAAGCGTCTGCAGAAGAATTAAATGATTTCTTCTCAACAGCTGTAAACTGCCACGCAGCGACAAATTACCAGCCCGAAGATATCAATCTCTCGAGAGACAAGTTTTTCCTAAAACATGTCGCTACAGGCACAGTACACAAGGCAATTATGAGAATCTCTTCTGAGGCAGTAGGAAATGATGAAGTGAGCATTGGCATGATTAAGAACGTCGTAGACACTATTATTCCAGTTATCACAGACATCTTCAACCTGTCTTTTGTCAGTAGTACATATCCTACTGAGTGGAAGCAAAGTTTAATTCAGCCTATACCCAAGACTGACAACCCTAAGTCGCCAGGTGACTACAGGCCGATCAGCATACTACCTGCAATTTCTAAAGACCTAGAGTACATCGTCCATGAACAGTTGACGGATTACCTCAAAACTCATAACATCCATGACGAATATCAGTCAGGCTTTCGAAAGCACCATAGTACAGCAACCGCATTAATCAAAGTAACTGATGACATTAAACATGCTATGGACAGACGTGAAGCTACTATCCTAACACTGCTTGACTTTAGCAAGGCTTTTGACACAGTTGACTTCGATATATTACTACATAAAATGAAACAGCTGAATTTCTCAAACAGCGCAATACACTGGTTCGACAGCTACCTCAAAAACAGAAGTCAACAAGTCATTTGTGGGTCGGAAAAGTCATCATGGAAAAGCGTGCGCTCTGGAGTTCCCCAAGGCTCCGTCCTTGGTCCACTACTCTTCTCACTGTACATTAATGATATTTCTTCAGTGATTCACTCCTGCAGCTACCATCTTTATGCCGATGACATCCAACTGTACATAAGTGCAAGCCCCAAAAACATTGCTGGTGCAGTAGCGAGTATGAACGCAGAGCTTTGCTCTGTTTCCCGATGGGCACAGAACCTAGGTCTCAAACTAAACCCCAAGAAATCCCAGGTCATACTTATATCTCATCCAAAGTTAATCAGCCGGTACTTTCGCGAAACAGTCCCTAAAATACTCCTCAATGGTACCCTACTACCATACCAAAAAACAGTAAAAGACCTTGGAATAATCTTGGATGAACACCTAAACTGGGAAGAACAAACAGTCACAGCTTGTCGGAAATCGCTCTCCTCCCTACATGCAATTCAAAAATTTAGGAAAATATTTCCAACCCATGTTAAACAAAAATTAGTCCAAACACTAGTCGTGCCTAATCTTTACTACTGCGATGTAGTTCAACACGGCACAAATAGTGAAAATTCTAGATGCCTCGAGCTAGTGATGAATGCTTGCGTTAGATACGTGTGCAATATTCGGTTGTATGATCATATCAGTCCTTCATACTCCCAGCTAGGTTGGATACGCCCACATAAGGCACGCGATCTCCACACGATGTGCTTACTTCATCGATTTCTTAGCCACTGGCGCCCCCAATACTTATCTTCTCACATTAAACACCTATCATCATTCCACAATCGCAACACCAGATCGAATACGTCTATCATCTTGGCTGTACCTTTACATAACACAAAATCTTTCTCCGTGTCATTCTCCATCTCAGCCATACGACTATGGAACGCGCTCCCCTGTGATCTTCGTCTTATCCAGAACTACTCAACATTCAAGAGGGAACTCAAGACTTACGTATTAGGGACGGTATAGCCACCATTGTTGTGCCCCTCCCATCTCTTTCTTTCTCCTCTCCATCACAGCTTCGTATTTCACCGTTCTATTTCTCTTCCTCTAACCTATCTACCTCTTATATATCTCTTTCACCCCATTCTATCGTCTTATGTCTCTGCTCGATGAGAATAACTCACAAGCTGCAAGAACATACCGAGAAAATTCCCAACTAACAATGGGACTGGCACTCAGAAAAGAAAAGTATGTTTACTTTCATATACATAGTCATTATTATTATTATTATTATTATTGATTGTTATAATTATTTTTATTGTTATAATTATCATTGTACTACTGTTATAATATCTATTTTTTTTTCTTTAACATCAATACTGCATAATAGGCTATATTTCCTTAATGTTATGTAGACTGTAACTCGTTCAATCTGAGTATGCCTGGTTAGGTGTAAGAGAGGGCCTGAAGGCCCTAATCTTGCCAGGTAAAATAAATGCATAAATAAATAAATAAATAAATAAATATATACTATGTGTACTACAGGATCGTGTGGGAATCTGACCAAGGATTTTAGAGATATTTGGTAACAGTTTTACCCCTTTCTATATTACACACGTATATGTTTCAAGTCAGATTACGAAATATTTTGTAGACAGTGATCTTCCTCTTCTCTTGAAGATGATGTGTAAAGTTTGTTATGGCACTAGTTGTTCATGTCATCAAACTATGTGTAAGTACACTCCTGGAAATACAAAAAAGAACACATTGACACCGGTGTGTCAGACCCACCATACTTGCTCCGGACACTGCGAAATGGCTCTACAAGCAATGATCACATGCACGGCACAGCGGACACACCAGGAACCGCGGTGTTGGCCGTCGAATGGCGCTAGCTGCGCAGCATTTGTGCACCGCCACCGTCAGTGTCAGCCAGTTTGCCGTGGCATACGGAGCTCCATCGCAGTCTTTAACACTGGTAGCATGCCGCGACAGCGTGGATCTGAACCGTATGTGCAGTTGACGGACTTTGAGCGAGGGCGTATAGTGGGCATGCGGGAGGCCGGGTGGACGTACCACCGAATTGCTCAACACGTGGGGCGTGAGGTCTTCACAGTACATCGATGTTGTCGCCGGTGGTCGGCGGAAGGTGCACGTGCCCGTCGACCTGGGACCGGACCGCAGCGACACACGGATGCACGCCAAGACCGTAGGATCCTACGCAGTGCCGTAGGGGACCGCACCACCACTTTCCAGCAAATTAGGGACACTGTTGCTCCTGGGGTATCGGCGAGGACCATTCGCAACCGTCTCCATGAAGCTGGGCTACGGTCCCGCACACCGTTAGGCCGTCTTCCGCTCACGCCCCAACATCGTGCAGCCCGCCTCCAGTGGTGTCGCGACAGGCGTGAATGGAGGGACGAATGGTGACGTGTCGTCTTCAGCGATGAGAGTCGCTTCTGCCTTGGTGCCAATGATGGTCGCATGCGTGTTTGGCGCCGTGCAGGTGAGCGCCACAATCAGGACTGCATACGACCGAGGCACACAGGGCCAACACCCGGCATCATGGTGTGGGGAGCGATCTCCTACACTGGCCGTACACCTCTGGTGATCGTCGAGGGGACACGGAATAGTGCACGGTACATCCAAACGGTCATCGAACCCATCTTTCTACCATTCCTAGACCGGCAAGGGAACTTGCTCTTCCAACAGGACAATGCACGTCCGCATGTATCCCGTGTCACCCAACGTGCTCTAGAAGGTGTAAGTCAACTACCCAGGCCAGCAAGATCTCCGGATCTGTCCCCCATTGAGCATGTTTGGGACTGGATGCAGCGTCGTCTCTCGCGGTCTGCACGTCCAGCACGAGGGCTGGTCCAACTGAGGCGCCAGGTGGAAATGGCATGGCAAGCCGTTCCACAGGACTACATCCAGCATCTCTACGATCGTCTACATGGGAGAATAGCAGCCTGAATTGCTGCGAAAGGTGGATATACACTGTACTAGTGCCGACATTGTGCATGCTCTGTTGCCTGTGTCTATATGCCTGTGGTTCTGTCAGTGTGATCATGTGATGTATCTGACCCCAGGAATGTGTCAATAAAGTTTCCCCTTCCTGGGTCAATGAATTCACGGTGTTCTTATTTCAATTTCCAGGAGTGTATATTCCCGGTAATTTGCGCTTCACTGTTGGCATAGTTAGTTCGGTTCTTGACGCCGTATATCCTGAAGTACGTGCCGTACAATAATATAAAGTTTCAGGAACATTCAGTGGTATATATTGCTCCTGTGGTGTCACCGCCAGACGCCACACTTGCTAGGTGGTAGCCTTTAAATCGGCCGCGGTCCGTTAGTATAAGTCGGACCTGCGTGGCGCCACTATCAATGATTGCAGACCGAGCGCCGCCACACGGTAGATCTAGTCTAGAGAGACTCCCTAGCACTCGCCCCAGTTGTGCAGCCGACTTTACTAGCGATGGCTCACTGTCTACAGACGCTCTCATTTGCAGAGACGACAGTTTAGCATAGCCTTCTGCTACGTCAGTTGCTACGACCTAGCAAGGCTCATATTCAGTTACTATTGAGATTGATATTGTGAGTCATGTAACTTCAAGAGTGACGTTCATCATTAATGGATTAAAGTTAAGTATCAAACTAATTACGTCCGCTTTCTGAATTCTCATTCCTTGTCATGTTCCAGACCTCACGTCAGTATAGTTCTTTCCTTTTCACGCCAGCCTACGTGAGCTAAAATGCGTGCATTTCGGCGTCCACCCGTAACACGGTGTTGGCTCTTCTGCTAACACAAAAGATCCTGTCTGCAAAATGTATTGAGAATAGTGTTAGTACTAAAGAAGCAGTAAGTGAAGCCGAATGTTTACAGCATAAACACCGAAAATGTAGTTATCCATACATTTTTTGTTATTAGGATTAAAAAGGTTCGAAAATAATATTCAAGTATAGTTTGGTCGAAGACGGAAGATCTCATTAAAAATAATGAATGAATAACGTCTGGGTAATTTGCGCATCGTGAGTTACACTGCTTCAGGACACAAATGCATTTTATAAATTTAACGTCTCTCTTGTTGAGTATACCATATAACGTACGATATGCTTCTTTATAAGTAGATTGTGCAACACTGTAAATTTTTAAATTCCTTCTACAGTTATATGAAATAATAAAAGTCATCCAACTGTCACCAGGTGACCATTTTAGCCATTTACTGGTACAGATACTATCTAGTGAATGGATATATTACGTACTGAAAAGCGTCGTTATTTATAAACAAGCGTAAGTAGTGTGTTCTCTTCAAATGCCGGAAATCACTTCCACTGATGATGTTACTTGTAAACACGAGTTTCTACTGCAGTCGTTGTGTTAAGAGATTATCGTTCACTAAGGAATGTGAGTGTAGTATTGTGATGTAGCGTCAGTCACAATAATAAATAACAAAGAGGAAGTCCGTTTCTTATTAATAGGGATGTTTTGAAGTTGTTTGTTTTGTTCCACAGTAGAGTCAAGGGCAAGTTCCTCAAATGTTAGTGACTGGATGTTATCCTAAGAAGAAAAATTGTGTCCGGGAACGACCACCATAACCTTCATGGACGGCCACTCGTCATTGCAACAAACATTGGTCGCCAGCGAAAACAGCCTCAGTAGTGCTGAACCTCCATTCAAAGCCTGAGACCCGAAGGGAGCATAGCTAACAGCGACCGCCTCCAGAAAGTGACGCCGAGACACACAACAGGGAATTAAAACTCATCTCCGGAAAATTAAGCCTGCCGGATTGTGCTCCGACTGGCTGTAATTTAAAGCGACGCCTTTCCGAGTCGCGTCTAAACGCGATTACTCCGGCGCTCGTGGGACCCGCCCCAGATTCGGAGGCAGACGGCACTGATGGGCTCTGCAAATAACAGCTGAATTAGGTACTGAGGAGCACACACAAATGGCAGAACTGTCACCTCGATATTTTCATCTCAATGATACACTGAAGAGCCTAAGAAACTGGTACACCTGCTTAATATCGTGTAGGTCCCCACGAGGACGCAGAAGCGCCGCAGTACGACGTGGCATGGACTTCACTAATGTCTGAAGTAGTGCTGGAGGCAACTGACACCATGAATCCTGCAGGGCCGTCCATACATTGTGATGTGATTCAACAAGGCATGAATAGTGAAAACAAAAGACGGCCAGAACTAACCATGAATGCCCGTGTGCGTTACACCTGCAACATTCACCGATATGATCGCGTTAGTGCTTCATACTCCGAGCTAGGGTGGCTGCGCCCGGACAAATTGCGTGACTACCACACTCTATGTCTACTTCACCGACTCCTCGTCGCGCAAGCACCTCATTACCTTGCTTCAGAGATTAAAAACCTGTCATGCCATCACAATCGAAACACGAGGTCACTCTTATTTGGTATCCTAACTGTGCCCACTCACAAAACAAAAACTTTTGCAATCTCCTTCTTAGTTGCCGCTGTCCGCCTCTGGAACAAACTGCCCCTTACCTTGTGCAAAATTCAATCTCCTGCTGCTTTTAAGAAGAAGTTGAAGCATTTCCTACTATCATCCTCATAACGTTCTCCACAAAATTAATGTTCAAGGCCAATCCTCTCATCTGTCAAATAGCAAAGCTAGAGTCTCCTATCTTGCTCATGAGATGCCTCCCTCTTCATCTATCTCTATTAGCCACGCAATCTTCTTTTCCTTTATATTTCCTTAATTATGTTTCATAATATCTCTCTATTTTTCTCCTCCCTTCACCATGAGTCTCCCTCATACTCCCTGCTGCTAGCACTCCTATCTAAAATCTGTCTCTTCAATAATGTCTAATTATAACATGATCTACGAATACAAACTCTATACATATGTATTTTTCCAGGTGTGCCTTTCTAATTGTTTATTTCACTTTTTGTACTAGATGTAGTTTAACATGCCTACTAAAACATATGAATGTAAAATAAGTAGAATGCCAGGTTAAATAAATCAATCAAGAAATAAATATATCGGTAAAAGTACGAGGGTGTGGATATCTCTTCAGAACAGCACCTTGCAATGCATCCAAAATATGCTCAGTAATGTTCATGTCTGGGTAGTTCCTTGGCCAGCGGAAGTGTTTAAGCTCAGAAGATTTTCCTGGAGCCACTACGTAGCAGTTCACGACGTGTAGGGTGTAGCATTTTCCTGCTGGAATTGGCCAAGTCCGTCGGAATCACGTAATTGTCACATGTCAGAGCCGTATCTAGACGTATTAGTGGTCCCATATCACTCCAGCTGAACACGGCCCACACCATTACAGAGCCTCCACCAGCTCCAATAGTTCCCTGCTGACATGCTGGGTTCATGGACTCATGAGATTGTCTCCATACCTGACGTGTCCATCCGCTCGATACAGTTTGAAACGAGACTCGTCCGACAAAGAAGCACGTTTTCAGCCATCAGAAGTCCAATTCCGGTGTTGACTAACCAAGGCGAGGAGTTAAGCTTTGTGTCGTGCAGTCGTCAAGGGTACACGAGTGGGCCATCGGATCCGAAAGCACATATCGATGGAGTTCCGTTGAATAGTTCGCACGCTGACACTTGTTGGTGGCCTAGCATTAAAATCTGCAGCAATTTGCGGGGAGTTGCACTTCTGTCAAGTTGAATGATTGTCTTCAATCGTCACTGGTCCCGATCTTGCAGGATCTTTTTTCGGCCACAGCCATGACAGAGATTTTACCGGATTCCTGATGTTCACGGTATAGTCGTGAAATGGTAGTACGGGAAAATCCCCACTTCACCGTCACCTCGGGGATGCTGTGTCCCATCGCTCTTGCGACGTCTGTAACTCCACGTTGAAACTCACTTCAATCTTAATAACCTGCCAGTGTAGCAGCAGTAGCCGATCTAACAACTGCGCCAGACACTTGTTGTCTCACATAGGCGTTGCCGACCGCAGCACCGTATTCTGCCTGTTTACATATCGATGTATTTGAATACGCATGCCTGTACCAGTTTCCTTGGCGCTTCAGTATATTTGGGTAGTTGCTGTTCGCTGAAGTACCTCCTGACATTTAGCGATTGTGATCAATGGATCAGAGATAAGAGTTCTGACCTGTGGTAGTGGTATCTTACGTGCACTTTGTAATTGTCATCATGGGCAGATGATCCCAAACTAATTTATTACTACGGTATTATAAGGATGATTTTACAATGCGCACTTCCTTCATCCTACGTATTTTTCTCCAATTCCATTCTACAAACCACTCTGTGAAAAATGATCCATTCTGTACCTGAGAGATTAAATCTATTTGCTGTTCTTGCTTTTTCGGTTAAAATGACACCATACATATCTTTCTGTTCTGTGCAGTTCTTTTAATCTCCACTCAACAATAGCATATAACTTCTATGATAATCTATTTCACACAAATTACTTATTCAACAACGACAGATGTTGAATGGAAGACAGAGGGCGCTCTTGTTGCCGCGGCTAGTGAAAGGGAAAGTAAATGAATTAAAAAAGATCATCTCGTTTCGTCACGGAACCGTTTAATATACGCAAAAGCGTCTTGAAAATGTTATCCAATTCCAGTGGCTGGCGCTCACTCCAAGGATAGGTAAGTGGATATTGTATGAGCCTAGAAAAATTACAGTGATGGTAACTCAGAAGTTAATCGCAGGTCTATCGGCTGTGGTTGTCCCTTGATTCCATTCGTAAATGGGACAGGAAAGGTGCAAAGATGATAATGGTTCCTAAAATTCCCTTCGCCACATAACGTAAGCTGACGTGTAATGCACATGTATGGTACATGTAGATAGATAACGGGATGATCATCAGACACATAATAACGTATTGCTAAGGGAGGGGGATAAAGTAATAAATGCTCCATAGCACTTAGAAAACTATGTAAACGATCATTTTTCAAGTATTGCAGAGAAGCTACAGCAAAACTTCCCCCCCCAAACAAATATAATACCTGTAACTAATGTTGCACCAAATACCATGACGTTATTTCCAACCACAGAGGATGTAGTCAGTAAAACAATTCAATAACTAAATAATAAATGGTCAGTAGGCTTAGATGAAGTACCAATGTGTGTACTGAAACAATGTATAGGCATTATACACGGCCCCTTAACAACACAATAAATGAATCCTTCACATCAGTGACATTTCTAGAGCAGTTAAAACAGCGAAGAGTTTTACCTTTGCTTAAGAAAGGTAATGCAGAAGACATAGAAAATTACTGGCCCATTTCTCTGCTGTCAGCATTCTCAAAAATAATAGAAGCAATTATGAAAGGCAGATCAATGAATTACCTGAATAAATACAATCTTTTAAGCGAATCACAGTTTGGTTTCCGAAGTGGCAAAAATACGGAGACAATTGTAATAGAATTCACAAAAGTTGTACTTAATACTCTTGATAAAGATAACTTTTACCACAGGCATATTTTTGGATCTTTGTAAGGCGTTTGATACAGTCGACCACAAGAGTCTATTAAATAAATTAGAAGCATTAGCAATAAGAGGGGTAGCTAATGACTGGTTTCGATCATACCTAGCAGATTGGGTACAAGGCACAGAGATAACGCATACTTCAAATAGAGCTAAACATTTAGCAAAACACTTATTAATGTAGTGGTTCCATAAGGTAGCATATTAGCACCAATACTGTTCCTGATGTACCTCAATGACTTTCTCAGGAGTGTTACTCATGGTGAAAAAATCCTCTTCACTGATGACAGCAATATTATAGTCACTGAGGAAACAAGAGAACTCCTTGCCGAGAAAGCAAATGAAACTCTCAAGGAAGTTTATGATTGGTCAATAATCAATAAAATGACATTGAACATAAAGAAAACTAATGCCATGAATTTCAGATTGAAGAGGAAAAATTACAATGTTAAATTAAATGCATATGGCACCTCTGTAGGCTTTGTAACAAATGCTGCAAAATTTTTGGGAATGAATATTGATTCTCAGTTGAAATGGTGTGAACAGACTTGTAAACAGAATGTCATCAGCATGTTATGCCCTAAGAATCCTATCATTAGTGTGTAGCATGCAGTGTCTTTTAGTTACATATTATTCATATGTACACTCAGTTCTTAGCTATGGCATTCTTTATTGGGGAACATATGCACAAAATATGATCATAACGCAGAAACGGCGTGGAAATAAATACATGGAAAACACTGACAAGAAGAAGGGACATCATGACAGGACACTTGTTAAGACAGCAGAGAATAACTTCCATTATACTGGAGGCAGCTGTAGAGTATGAAAACGGTAGGGGAAGACAGAGATTGGAATACATCCTCCAAATAATTGAGGACTTAGGTCGCAAATGCTACTCTGAGCGGTCTGTGTCATACCATTCAGGAGACTCATGACTCATAAAAAGTGATAGTATTCAGATGAAGCACACCTGGTTGGTGAACCCTGAAAGTTTGGTGAAAGCTTGTCATGCCAGGGGCTGTGAGTTCAAGGAAAAGACTCTGACGTGGCCGGAAGTGTCAGCGAACATTTTGTCTCTAACAACAGTTGTTCACCATTATGTGGACTGTCACCTCTAGACATTTGAAGCAAAGGCCTTCAAGCGTCCTGCATATTAGGAGGCCGTTAAGTAATATCGTTTCTGGGGATGTCGATATTTGTTTGTCATTTGTTAGTTCATTCAATTTACAGGCGAGCCAAAGACATTTTAAGATTAATTATCATGAAATGGCCAGCCAAATACCTAAAGAGATACACATCCATCATCATACGCCTTTTTGAGTTTGGGAAGAGCAGTAGCGCAGATGTGGCTGCAAAAAACGCTTGCCATGTTTATCCGAGTGCATTAGACGTTCAGAAACGACAGAGGTGGTTTTCTAATTTCAAATCGGGTAATTTTGATCTTTCCAGCTCGTATCAATCAGGAACATCAACAGCTTTAGGCAACGACTTGTCAAGGCAGGAAGTGTATGCAAATCTCTGTAAAACACGCAAGAAACTATTAAATACCTGGATCCACCATCCGTGAACACAGCCATTAGAATGGTAAATACAAAAGCTAACCTATCCATTACATGCAACGTAATGCTTTAGCAGCACAATACAGAACCATTTTTTGATCGCTTGCTCGCTGGAGATGAGAAAAGGATCGTCTGTGGTAATTCAATACTCAAAAGGCAGGGGCTGTCTCAGAATGAATCGCCATGGAGAACAGCTAAGGCAGGTTTACACCCCAAAAAGGCGCTTCTCTGTGTTTAGTGAAGTATTCAGGGGGTTGTCCGTTCTGAAGTGTTATAATCTGGACGAACTGTGAATGCAGACCTTTACTGTGAACAACTCCATTGAATGAACCAATCTTTAATTGACAAGTGAACAGCGATTAGCAACAGAAAAGACGTTATACTGCAACACCGTAACGCAAGACCACACTGCAAAGTACGAACCCTGGAAAGAACTAATAAACTGCAGTGGAAGGTAATGGCCTCACCATCATACTTGTCCGATATTGTGCAGTCGAGTTTCCATTTATTGCAGTCGCCACAATATTTTCTAAACGGCAAAAAATGTGAAAATTTGGGTGATGTCCACAGTGTCAACTTCATATATTTTGCAGTAAAGCCTAACGTTTTTTTATTAATCTGGCACTGAAAATTTGTAAACTAGATGGTAAAAGATTGTTGATAACGAGGGTTATTACATAACTGATGAAAAATTAAAAGCAGTTGACAGTTTATCTGTTATAATCAGAAATGACATTTCATTCCGGTACCCCTAATATATTCAGGGTGTCCCACCGATGTTGCGACAAACTTCGAGAGGCTGTAGAGGGTGTCTTGAGAAACAAACCGAGAATAGGGAACTCTGTTCCGAAACGTTATCCAACAACGTTACAGAGCGTCGAAGTTACAGGAGCCGAAGGCTGTCACTAGGCCATACCTACGGCAGCAAAAATAACTTTGTACGCTGGCGGACCGTAGGTGGAACTTCAGTCAATGTTATTCGTTATTCAGTTACGCTGACTAATTGCCACGACCGCCACAGGAGAAGACAGCGCTAGCTCTTCCGTAGAAAGGCCTTGTCTCCTGTGAATGCGATGCCCCGTCGCATTGGTACATGATGGTGGCGGACAAGGGTTCCATCTATAGTTTATTTTTTTCTCCTGTTTACCGCAAAACATTGAAGATTTTAGACGTTTCCAGTTGAAAAATAAAGTGCAGATGGAAACAACTGTCCGAAATCGTCATCCAGCGAGGCAACGTGGCACCGCATTCATAGGAGGCAACAGCAGTTACTTCCATCTCCACTAAAGATCGCGCAATCAGATGCAGTCACTGAATAACAATGATTCCTAGATGCTCCACCAGCCATCCTTCACGTTTGCTGCCGAAGGGGTGGCCTACTCGCTGGCGCCAGCGCCTATAATTCCGACGCTTTGTAGCCCCGTTAGATGACGGTTGCGGACACAGATTCAGATATTTGATTTGCTCCTCAAAATACGCTCCACAGGTGCTCGAAGTATGTTGCAACATTTCTGGGATACTCTGCATATGGCTCTATTTACTGAAATTTGACTTTTTAATTTTGCTACTTTCACTCATTGTGGTTCTGATGCTACACAGGTATATACTGATAAGCCAAAACAAGATGACCAACGACCACCCGGACCTTGGATGCCACCTGGTGGCGGTGTGAGCAAGGGTTGCACAACAAACGTGCCAAGACTACACTGGACTTGCGGTATGTTTTGGTAGGCGACAGGCGCCTATGAGTCTATGGACTGGCAGCTAACTATTAAGCCTTCCACTTGAGTACCTGCCCAATGCATACGCTAAATTGACTTTGCCTGTGACTGTGTTTGTTGTTGATAGCCTGCATTAGAGGTTATCACACTTACCAGAATCTAAATGAACTTGGATGCTGAAATAATATTAATGAAATGATGGCCCTGTCATCATTTTAATCAAGTGTTGATGGGTGATTAATATGCCAACACGGGATTGATACTTTATGAAAGTTATGTGACAAGGTTATTAACTAAAACAGGAAAAAACATGTTGAGCATGATGACAAATAAACATGAGTTGGTGAAGAGTAGGATTTGTATGACTGAACTATTTACGCGGGCTGAAAAGATAGATTACGCAATCTGAAATTAACAAACACTGAATAGGCTTTGTTGGATTTATTCGACATGCAAGTTGAACTACATTGATGCAGCTGAGAACAACTGATGAGATTGTGGTCTTGTTTGCCCTAATAAGCTGGAGTAACACTACAATACCCCAATTCTCGATGCGTGGCACTGTCTCTGGGGATTGTCGTGGTTCAAGCGTGTCAGAGCAGCGATGTACGGTGCCTGTATTTTTTACTATCACAGGCAGGAAATATGGAATGTCGTGGCTGGCGTTTAGTTAGATGGATCGCGTTTACTCTCTAACGGAGCCCTGAAATCACGGCAGATTCCATCGTGTGAAACTCCCATTCTCCAGTCATACCATGGACCAATTCGTCTCACTCGTATGCCAGTGCGCACAAGGAGATCAAACGTCAAGGTGGCAGACATGTCACCAATAAAGTTGCGCTGGGCACAGCGAGTTGTCCGAGGATGACTGTGTTCTAAACTGTTGGTACAGCTAAGTCCTCACCACTGGCTCACTGGCTCAGGACAAGTGTGCCAAGTGCAACACATGTGTAACAAAAGTCAAGATTGGAGTCTATCAGAAGATCCTACTCCAGAACAAGATTTCCTCTCCTTGCTTCCCGTCGAATCTCAGTAAATTACACTAAAGCCCTCCCACAACTGCCCCTACGAAGGTTTTATGCCAATCACAAGACTCCACAAGCTCCATATCTCCGCTCTAATATATCCACTCTACTCCTCGATTAGATTACTTTAGATTAGAGAGATTAGGTTAGTACTAGTTCCAAAGGTCATGAATATGACACTTCGTAATGATATGAAATGTGTCACGTTAGTAAAAGGTGTCTATACAAGATATTACACTACACAATATATTACATGACACTTAATATTTTTAATTTTTTTGGTGGGGGGTTGGGGAAATTACCCACTCACTATATCAAAAAAATCATCTAATGAGTAGAAGGAGTTGCCATTAATAAATTCTTTTAATTTCCTTTTGAATGCTATATGGCCATCCGTCAGACTTTTGACGCTATTAGGTAAGTGACCAAAGACTTTTGTGGCAGGATATTTTACCCCCTTCTGAGCCAAAGTTAGATTTAACCTTGAGTAGTGTGTAGCCATGTACACTGCTATTACTTTTGAATTCGTTCGGATTTTTAATAACAAATTTCATAAGTGAATATATATAATGTGAGGCTACAGCGAAGATCTCTAGCTCTTTAAATAAGTGTCTGCAGGTTGATCTTAGATGAGCTCCAGGAATTATTCTGATTACACGCTTTTGTGCAATGAACACTCTTTTACTCAATGATGAGTTTCCCTAATCCTAATCAAAACTGACAAAATTATTTGCTTTTCAGGGGAGAAACCAATCCCTGAATCACAGATTCACTCTGAGAGAGGAGGAGTGACCCAAACTTCTTTTTTCCCAGAACCACTTTAGGTAGAATGTTTTGAGTTTCTCTGTAGCTCTAAAGTTAACAAGATATTTATCATTGGGACCATTATCTGAACGGCCTGAACACTACTACGTGCCAGACCAGGGCCGTTACCAAGCCAAAAGAAGCGCTTTTGTTTCCCAACATAGATCATTTCAGAACCACCATAAATATTGCTTTCCTTCTAAAATTGTTTTGAAGCTCTGAGGCTACCCAAATAACTTTGCAGGCTCGCGGAGTGCACCATCTCAAGGCTCCCTCGATGGCGTCTGGTCCATGGTGAACATGGAAACTCCCTAATTTTTGTGGCCGCCATCCCTCTTGATGAAGAGTATTGTTATGTTGCATTGGCTGGGGGACCCATGTTTCTCTCGTACCCCTGGCCCTGCTGTGGGAAGAGAGGTCTAACAGGTAGACATTTCTAGATGTGCTGGTCACAAGGGACGCCGAAAAAATGGGACACAGCGTGTATCGAGAACCGACACACACGGACGATACCTGCACAAACTGTCAAACCACCACCCGAGTCAGAAAAGAGGCATGATTAGTACGCTCGTAACGAGAGCAGGACGAATATGTGGGCAGCAACACCTCAAACAAGAAATGCAACACCTGGAAACTGTTTTGGAGCAATGGGTACTCCACAAATTATATTAGAAGTGTAACAGATCCAAACACTCGGCGAAGTAAGGAACCAGAAAAAGAAATGTAGGGTACGGCCTTGCTGCCATACATCCCCAGAGTGACGGACAGAGTAGGCCGTATACTGCGCAAACATGGCGTAAAGACGATTTTCAAATCGACAAGGAAGATCCAAGAGTGTCTTAGATCGGCGAAGGAGAAAAGAGACGCACTTGCAATGTCGGAAATATACCGTATACCATGCACATGCGGAAAAGTTTGTGTCGGAATGACTGGAAGATCCATTAACACCAGGATTAAAGAGCATATGCGACATTGCAGGTTGGGTCCGATGGAGAAATTAGCCGTGGCAGAGCACGCACTGAATGAGACCGACCACGTAATAAAATTCGCCGACACGGAAGTTCTGGCTGTAGAGAAGCACTATCACACGCGCTTGTTCAGAGAAGCTGTAGAAATACAAAAACACGCGAACAGTTTGAACAAGAAAGAGGAAAGCCTTAAGGTAAACGGATTCTGACTTCCCGTACTGCAGTGAACGACCGTCGCAGGTAGCAAAAGGAGAACCGCACCGGAAATGACCGAGGAGAAGCCCTCGGACATTGGCGGGCCAGGTACATATAGTCTGCGCCTGCGAGCTCGGCTCTAGTTCACCACCGGCAATGGAGGGTGAAGCTTTGACAATGCCAGCCACTCGTGCTGGCGAAACGTCAGAAAAATCATTAGATGAACGTCGGCCGAAGAACCCGAGACAGAAGCCAATATGCAGTTTGTCACTGTTGATGATGATCTGCCCGTCCAATGGGGATGTAAAGGTCTCTGGGAAGTTTGATGATATTCCAAAGCAGTAGGCCAAGTGTCGTTACTGAACTTCACACTCTCCTTTCTCCTCATCCATTACAAGACAATCACTATACCGTACAAACACTTATCACAGCAATCTACGAGCACACGACACAGATACACAACTGACAAGACAATGGCAAAGCACTTCCGTTAGGACTAGCTAGAAACTGTGATACAGGTTTCTTGCATCTGCACCCTCACACTCATTTCGTGATTGTGGTACTGCTTGTGTGTGTGTGTGTGTGTGTGTGTGTGTGAGTGTGTGTGTGTGTGTGTGTGAGAGAGAGAGAGAGAGAGCATGCGCGTGTGCTCGTGTGTGTCTGTCTTGTGTGAGAAAATGAGGAACTTCTCAGGACTTAAAGGAAAAGGAAAATGATTCCTGGTCTGATAGACCATGAAACTGACAATAACATCGGTTTTTCGTATAATGCTGACATCAAACTTTCCGTTCCCACACGAGAGGACGTTAAAAGGTTATTACTGTGAAAGTATTTTTCTTGAGGTAGTACGAATGCTCTTCAGTGGTCTGTAATTCATTTTTTTTCTTACGTATAGAGTAAATGCGGGGTGTAATTCTTCCAAATAAGGTACTATGTTACAGTTTCTTATTATTCTTTCATTGTTAGGCAAGAAACAAGTTTTTCGAACGCAAATTTTCCAAGCTTAAATTATACCATGCTTCTAGATTTTGTTGTCTTGTTAGTTCGTAGTTGCTGTCATGGAGACCTGCATGGATGCCCAATCCTCTGCGTTTTCAAATACTTTTCAACCGAACACGCCAACTGTGTCGTGGTTGTATTTCTTTACGATATATAATAGTGCCAACTGCCGCTGTGTGTGTTTCGTTCGTCTTACGTTTCTGTTGTGGTGCTCACATTCAGTTTTATATTCGATTGCTTGTTACGTGTGTGCGTTTGTTTTGCGTGGTGGGGCCTGATGTAGGATGAAGGGGATTTTTGAATAGGCGGAATCACAAATAATGTTCTTCTTTTACTTTCTGTTTTTAGTATTTGTGGAGAAGATTAAGTTATTGTTTATTTTGGTTATGTTCTATATGTTCATCTGTTCTTGTTTTAGTGGGTAACTCTACCATTGAGTTGATACTTGTAATGATTTGGTCATTTATTACTCTTGTGTTTATTACAAAGTCCAGGAACATGCACATAATGTCAGAATTCAGTAATTCTCCAACAGACCTAAGGTGATATGGAATGATGTGAAACGAGAGACAGGAGAACGAGCAACATAACAAGACAACATCACTAATGAACTGAATGGAAGTGTTATAAATGAAGAATCACAGATGGCATGTATATTTAATAATCATTTCTTAAATACCGTAAGACAAAATTCACAGCAATATGTTGAAAAAGTAACTCTAATAAAAGTCAATCATGTGTATGTATCTTAAACTCCTCCTGTTGAATTTAACAAAACAAGGCACTCTCTCAAAAATAAAACTTCATCTGGTTTTTATGGTTTTTCCAACAGAGTATTTAAGATTAGTTCCATACAATACTCCCGATCTTGTATGCAATGTGTAATGCATTACTAACTCAAGGCATATTTCCAGAGCGAGTGATATATGCTGTCGTTGAGCCCATTGAGCCCGCTCTTTATGAATGGTGGTAAGAGAGATGTCAATAACTAGCGACCCGTTTCACTGCTGACATTATTTCCTAAAATCTTTGAGAAGACGATGTATTCTAGAAAGGTGTCACACTTAAGATACAATAATGTTCTTAGCAAATGCCAGTTTAAGTTTGAAAAGGGTTACTATACTGAGAATGCCATTTACATGTTCAGTCTTCAAATTTACAAGTATTAAATAATAAAATAGCACCGGGTGGTATTTTCTGTGACCTATCTCACGCATCTGATTGTGTGAATCACACTATTCTCGTAGATAAATTTAAGTCTTGTGGTGTTGATGGTGTAACCAATCAATGGAATATGTCATAACTAACCGAATGCTTGCTGAACGTTTTGCTTAGTAATTCAACCTATATAGTAGAGGTACATAATTTTGACTGGAAAGAAATAACGTCTAGGGTTCCTCAAGGCTCAATCGTAGGTCCACTATTGTTCCTCATATATGTAAATGGTCTTCTGTGTAATACACAACAAGCAGAATGCAGATGCCACTAGTTTGTAATCAGTCGAATTAAGCATACAGAAACAGAAGAAATGGCAAACAGTGTTTTTAAGAGTATTATTAACCGCTTTTTTGCTAATGGTCTCACCTCAGTTTTAAAAAGACACAACATATTCATTTATAAATCTAGGCAATACACACCATAATGAGGAAATAATAAATAGAGTGGAAAATTCAAAATTCTTAGTTGTCCATAATGATAAGATATTTAACTGGAAAAAGCATGTTTTGGAACTCATAAAACAAACTAGTTAAACCATATTTACACTTAGACTCACTGCAAACCCTGGGGGGTGATAAGTTAGCAAACAAATATTCGATATTTCCATTCTTTATTGTCATATGAAGTAACATTTTGGGTAACATATATTTAAGAAAGAAAGTCTTCGTAGCTCAGAAACTTGCTCTATGAATGATATGTTGTGCCCACTTATGATCATCTTACATGCATCAGTTTGAGAAGTTGGGAGTTCTGACTGCTGCTTCAGAGTTATTTTTCCGTCATGAAGTTTAGTGTAAACAATGCATGGCAACTCACGACGCACAGTGATGTACATAACTACAGGTACTAGAAGGAAAAATGACATTCATTACTGAACGTTTAGGTTGCCTTTAGAAATAAAAGGATGCACAATGCTTTAAAAAAGTTTTAGATCACTTTCCCACTGATTATTAATGCATGATAAACAGTAAAGTAAGTTTGAAAACTAAACTGGAAAAGGGTTCTCGTCAACATAGCCTTCTATTCCGTAGTATAATTTCTATTGTAATATGTAAAACGAGATGGGTACGAGTTAACTAACTCATGTCTATATTTAAAAATTAAAGAAAGTTATAAATGTCCAGCACGTAACCATGTTTAGAAATTAATTTGCAATGTGAACATAAAATGACTCATTCCACCTCATTTCGTTTTGATCCCTGGAGCATGAAACTAACTAGGTATATAACTAACTAACTTTGTCTGGGAATGCTTTCTATATTGTTAAGAACTATTTGTTGTAGCTGTTCATTCTAATAATTTTCATTTTCTATTCCATTTTAGATGGTTCATGTCCAAGCTTTATGGGATGTTCAGCAAAAGTAGAATGGTTATTTTTATAGCTACATACACTGCCTATCTTTCCAAGAATATAGAGGCAGTTAAGAAACGATTTTGCTGTTGTGGTCTTCAGTCCCGAGACTGGTTTGATGCAGCTCTCCATGCTACTCTATCCTGTGCGAGTTTCTTTATCTCTCAGTACCTACTGCACCCTTCATCCTTCTGAATCTGCGTAGTGTATTCATATCTTGGCCACCCTCTACGATTTCTATCCTCCACGCTGTCCTCCAGCACTAAAGTGGCGGTCCCTTGATGCTGCAGAACAGGTCCTACCAGCCGGTCCCTTCTTCTAGTCAAGTTGTGCCACAAACTCCTCTTCTCCCCAATTCTATTCAACGCCTCGTCATTAGTTATGTGATCAACGCATCTAATCCTCAGCATTCTTCTGTAGCACGACTTTTCGAAAGCTTCTATTCTCTTCTTGTCTAAACTCTTTATCGTCTTTTTTCTCTTCCATGCATTGCTACACTCCATACAAATACTTTCAGAAACGACTCCCTGACATTTAAATCTATACTCGATGATAACAAATTTTCTTCTTCAGAAACGCTTTCCTTTCCATTGCCAGTTTATATTTTATATCCTCTCTACTTCGACCATCATCAGTTATTTTGCTCCCCAAATAGTAAAACTCCTTTACTACTTTAAGTGTCTCATTTCCTAATCTAATTCCCTCAGCATCACCCTACTGAATTCGACTACATTCCATTATCCTCGTTTTGCTTTTGTTGATGCTCATCTTATACTCACCTTTCAAGACACTGTCCATTCCGTTGAACTGCTCTTCCAGGTCCTTTGCTGTCTCTGTCAGAATTACAATGTCATCAGCGAACCTCAAAGGTTTTATTTCTTCTCCATGGATTTTAATACCTACTTCGAACTTTTCTTTTGTTATCTTTACTGCTTGCTCAATACACAGATTGAATAACATCGGGGAGAGGCTACAACCCTGTCTCACTCCCTTCCCAACAACTGCTTAACTTTCATGCCTCTAGATTCTTATAACTTCCATCTGGTTTCTGCAAAAATTGTAAATAGCCTTTGGATCCGTGTATTTTACCGCTGCCACCTTCAGGATTTGAAAGAGAGTATTCCAGTCAACATTGTCTAAAGCTTTCTCTGAGTCTACAAATGCTAGAAACGTAAGTTTGGCTTTCCTTAATCTTTCTTTAAAAAGAAGACCAGGTATACATTGAAACTTCCTGACAGATTAAAACTGTGTGCCGGACCGATACTCGAACTCGGGACCTTTGCCTTTCGCGGGCAAGTGTTGTACCAACCATTTTTTTTTAATCTCATTTTGTTCGTTGCATCTGCTCGGGGCGGACGTCCTAAGACATTCGTTTAAGTTCGTTGTTGATCGATTAAATCAGTTTTTTTTATTAGAGAGGGGGCTAACAGTATGACCGAACATTCTGAGCTACCGTGCTGGCTTTTCGCCTTTTTTTAAATCTCATTTTGTTCGTTTTTTTTCGTTGTATCTGCTCGGGGCGGACGTCTTAAGACACCCGTTGAAGTTCGTTGTTGATCGATTAACGCAGTAACTCAGCTGATCGAACAGGCTGAGCTACCGTGCCGGCCAACCCATCTGAGCCATCTAAGCACCACTCACGCCTTGTCCTCACAGCTTTACTTCTGCCAGTATCTCGTCTCCTACCTTTCAAACTTTACAGGAGCTCTCCTGCGAACGCTGCAGAACTAGCACTCCTGAAAGAAAGGATACTGCGGAGACATGGCTTAGTCACAGCCTGGGGGATGTTTCCAGAATGGAATTCAGATATATATTATTGAAGTTCTATCTCTTGGTATGTGTTTTCCGTACTGTGCCATCTCTCATTTTTTTAACAGTGGCGTGCTTGATCTGCTTACCACGTGACCTTTCCCACGCCGCACGCTGTGGCCGGACTACATTGGAGACTGACGGATGACACACTGACAAGCGCCGGGCAGCCGCCTTGTGTAGGTACAGCGGCCGCCGCCAAGAGTCCGTTCGACACGGCAGGTGGCGCCTCCGGTGACAAATGGGCTGGCTCCGTGCTGCCCCGTAACGGGCCGCCAGCGACTCGCGGCCATTCATCATGATCCCGCGCTATTCAGCGCCCGCAGCGCGTCTCGGCTCCTTCGGATGCGGGCGGGGGTCCACGCGTACTCATCACTCATTCGCGACGCCGCTTTCTGCGCGTGCTTACCCGAGATTTCCGATGCATTCAGCGCAGACTCTAGTCACGGGAAATTCACTCCGTCGTGAGCCATCGCCTCCTCCGACGCAAGAGCGCCAAGTCACTGGAATTCAGGAACGCTTCTTTAAGCCAATTTTCGTGGGGATTACCTCAGCGGCTCAGCGATGTGGTAACGTGGACGAAATAAAAAGATCACGTGCTGTAGGGGGGGAAATATTGAAGTAAGTGTTTTGTACCAACTCTGATACGTCAGTCTCTTCTTAATTTCAACATTTTTGGAATGGTGTGATCCCTTCCTTCAAATAATCTCTTTTTGTCAAAAGAGGTCGATTTGGAGATAATGGTTCATTTACTTAATCTGATAGCATGTTTCAGATGAGTACATACACTACTGGCCATCAAAATTACTACACCACGAAGATGATGTGCTATAGACGCGAAATTTAACCGACAGCAAAAAGATGCTGAGATATGCAAATGATTAGCTTTTCAGAGCATTCTCACAAGGTTGGCGCCGGTGGCGACACCTACAGCGTCCTGACATGAGGAAAGTTTCCAATCGATTTTTCATACACAAACAGCAGTTGACCGACGTTGCCTGCTGAAACGTTGTTGTGATACCTCGTGTAAGGAGGAGAAATGCGTACCATCACGTTTCCGACTTTCGTAAAGGTCAGATTGTGGCCTATCGCGATTGCGGTTTGTCGTATAGCGACATTGCTGCTCGCGTTGGTCGAGATCCAATAACTGTTACAGAATATACAATCGGTGGGTTCAGGAGGGTAATATGGATCACCGTGCTGGATCGCAACGGCCTCGTATCACTACCAGTTGAGATGACAGGCATCTTATCTGCATGGCTGTAACGGATCGTGCTGCCACGTCTCGATGTCTGAGTTAACAAATAGGGACGTTTGCAAGACAACAACCATCTGCACGAACAGTTCGACGACGTTTGCAGCAGCATGGACTATCAGCCCTGAGACCATGGCTGCGGTTACCCATGACGCTGCATCACAGACAGGAGCGCCTGCGATGGTGTATGGAACGACGAACCTCGGTGCGCGAATGCCAAAGCGTCATTTTTTTCGGATGAATCCAGGTTCTGTTTACAGCATCATGAAGGTCGCATTGGTGTTTGGCGACTTCGCGTTGAAAAGCGTTGGAAGCGTGTATTCGTCATCGCTATACTGGCGTATCACCTGGCGTGATGGTATGAGGTGCCATTGGTTACACGTCTCGGTCACCGCTTGTTCTCATTGACGGCACTTTGAACAGTGGACGTTACATTTCAGACGTGTTACGATCCGTGGCTCTACCCTTCATTCGATCCCTGCGAAACCCTACATTTCAGCAGGATAATGGACATGCGCATGTTGCAGGTCCTGTATGGCCCTTTCTGGATACAGAAAATGTTAGACTGCTGCCCTGGTCAGCATATTCTCCAGATCTCTCACCTATTGAAAACTTCTGGTCAATGGTGGGGGGAGCAACTGGCTCGTCACAACACGCCAGTCACTACTCGTGATGAACTGTAGTATCGTGTTGAAGCTGCATGGGCAGTTGTACCTGAACACGCCATGCAAGCTCTGTTTGGCTCAATGCCCAGGCGTATCAAGGCCCTTATTAGGGCCAGAGGTGGTTGTTCTGGGTACTGCATTCTCAGTATCTATGCGCCCAAACTGCGTGAAACTGTAATCACTTGTCAGTTCTACAGTTCTAGTATAATATATTTGTCCAAATAATACCCGTTTATCATCTGCAGTTCTTCTTGGTGTAGCAATTTTAATAGCCAGTAGTGTATTAGAAGGTTCCTCATTGTCGCATAAGTAAAGAAATGTTTGGTTAAAAAGTAGCAGAAAGCTCCCGGAAATAACTGACATACATAACACACAATAGATTTTGGTTACCCGTAACATTTAATAGCGAAAGTCAACAGATTAGATTTGATAATTTATATCAAGGAAGCTTGTTTCCATTTGCAGACTGTAATAAAAGGGTGCGCAATTTCAGATTGAGTGGTTCCTAATTTCTAATAGGGTTATTTCATAAGGAGAATTCAAGATTGACTACTTATGCGGATATTGTTTCACTACAAAATTACAAAAAGTACTATTGAGATATTCTAGTCTGATTACAATAATGATACTCTTATAACTAGATTGATGTTATCAGTTGAAGTTTTTACATTTGTACGTCATCCAGCCATGTTTCTCGTTCCCAGCACACAGTTCATGTAACCATCGCTAACATCCGAAACACCTTAGCCAGTCAGCTCTGTCTGTCCTAGAACTTAATTTCTGTTCTAAGTTTCCTCCCATTACGTAATCTAAAAGTGTAGGTTTTGGCCACTTGAAAAACTTTATGTCCCTTTATGAACCCCAATTCATTCTTTCTAATGGTTTCCACTGCTTTGACTATTTCTTCCTCTTCCCAACACTTTCTTTCCTTCCCAGACATGTGCTTAAAAGAAATAAATAGCTAGATAGGGGCCCATTTCTAGGGTGCTTCAATTTAGGCACCCTACCAGTGTCCTTGTAAAACTTGATAAACACATCTGAACTACCAAAGTATGTAATGATTTATTGCATTTAAACGCTATCCGCAATTACCGTTAAATATAATAAGACTAATATATCAAACTACTGACCATGCAGATGTGATGCTTACGTTGTGTCCAAGAAATATTACATTTAAGGAGGGTGTAGGGAAGCAGCCTACTCACGCCTTATAAAATTCACATCAGTCTTTCCGTTGTGAAATTTTTGACTGGAAACCGCTTCAATGCAGGCAAAGAGTTTGCCAGGTCATGGATTCCACGTTTGTCACATTTGGCGGAAAAGCTGAAACTTGAAATGATAATATTAGGTCTTGAAGCCAAACTGCCATGGTATTGGCAAACTATAATTATATCTGCCCCTAGAGAAAATGTGGATCGTTTCATTGAGTATTTGCAACGTGTAGAGCGTGTTGCTGCCAATGAGGAGCAAGCACGTAATAACAGAAATGGTAATAACACTAGTAGTAATTTTAAGAACCAGCAGAATGGCAATGCAAACATCAGAACAATAAGTGGTCGCCATCCTAAGAGAGGTAGGAATTGGAGAAATAATTATCAGAACTAACAAAGGCATGCAAATGATAGTAATGTTGTTCCGAACAAAATTATACAGCGCGGAAAGCAATGCTGTGCCAGTTAACTACAATGGAAATGAAGGAAACAGTAGTAGGCCGAGGCAGGAAAACTAGTTCCCGACTATGATGACACTGGCTCTCACCAGGCGGTTACTTTTCCTAAGCCAGTAATTACAGTAATTGGTAAGACAGATCAGAATACTCAGACTGAACATGTGGATGAGGGGTCGGTAGCATCTAAGGATAGAGCAGAAATATTAGATCACTCACAGTATTTAATAGATACCATGTTAGAGACGATTTATAAATGGGAAGAAAAAGAGAAGGCGCAGCAGTGTAACGCTAGGGAAGAGCTACAAAATTCTGAATTGTCAGGTGAAGAAGCAGAAGAAATTCATGCTTGTATTTACGATAAGGATGATATAGCCTGTTGTGGGTCGATGAACCCAGTTGCTGTGACCAGTTGTCACTGGAGAAGGAACCCGACGATAATAGTGAAAGTGGTTTAGCTGTAACTAGTGTTATGCCGTTCTGGAGGCACAGAATCGCTCAGAGTACAGTAATTTGGGTCATGTTCAGCAAACTAAATGTAAAGAAGTCGTGCGGTGTTTCGATTTGAAATCAATAGATCGACTGGAAAAGGCAGCTGAAAATATAATTCAGGAAACCCCTACACACTTTGACCTAAATGTAATGAAGACAAATGTCGATCACTTTAGTTGGAGACAAATCCAAAAGGAACTATAGGATGAGTTTGAGGAACCCCCTTGTACAACCTAGAATAAGCCACCCTATAATAATAGTGAATATGTTGGGTATCAATGTACGTTGTCTCTTAGACAGTGGAAGTGAGGTGAGTGCGATATCTCAGTCCTTCTTTGATGCATTACCTAGTAAAGACAAGCTTACCGTAGTGAGTGTATCAGGGCTAAGAATAATTGGTGCTACTGACAAGGTGTCAAAAACGGTTAAACAAGAAGCTTTTGCTGCCCTTTAACATTAATGGTAATTTAATTGATCATCCATGATTAATTGAAAATAATCTCAGTATTGAGGTTTTAATTCGCATAGATTTCTTGTCGAGATATCAGAGTGTTTGTTGACTTTGAAAGAAGCCAGTTAAACTCGGTCTTGCCTATAATCGGAGTAATTACGGTACCTTTCATTAATAAAAATGTAGTAACTAATGATGAAACTTGGGAGCTGCCTATACGTGTTCTGAAAAATAGGAGATATTGGGACGAAGGTGTTAATCTTAGTAAAAGGAAGCTAATGAATTCTGTTGGGAGGGGGTTTTTCTGTAGCCTCTACACAGTGTGGCAGCTGTGCAGTCCCAGATGTGTGAGATCTTCTTCCCTTTCCAGGTCTCACTCATTCTTCATCTTTCCTACCTACCATAGTTTCGACTCCTTCTTTGCAATAATAAAATTTTCTGTCATGGCTATCAAGCCATGAGTTCTGTAACCATTCTGTCCACCGATTATTGAAGAAAATACCTAATGTGACAAACCTAACAGTGACATAAACAATAGAGAAGTATGACGTAATGAAGATACAAATGTATTTGAGTAACAAGTATGTATAGAACCCTAGTAATATTATGAGTACAAAGTTGTTGTTTCATTGGAAATGGTCCACCAACAGTAATTTAAAAAGATAGACAAATTCTTGTACAAGCAGGATCTGAAGTGGCAGTGAAACCTATTGTATGCTGTAGAGCTAACTATTTAAAAGAGGTTGCTTAGTGTTATGAAAAATACGCAGATAAGTTGTAAGACTGAACTCACCTTGCGTAGCAAGGAATGGCAGTGTAATAGAACTGAACAGTGTTTGTGGTTGAGACGTGAAGAATACGTCCTTGAAATATTTATATGGTTGGAGCTGGCCGTTATTTGGTGTAGTGTGTTACAGGACACACATACACGTATTGAGGTTATGAGTTAGAGGCGTAAATGCGACCAGAGGTACCCTTATGTTAGATGAGACATAGCAGCTCATGGTGTCCTATAGGTTTAAGGAATTTAGCATTACGCTTGGCTATAATTACTTAACGCACTTCAGTGGTAGGTCGAGAGAGATTACCTGTGGTTTCGGCATCCGATTAAGTGGAAATGGATTGCAACGTGAGCCAACTGATCAGCTGCAATACACTATAGATATGAAACAAGTGTGCTATCATATGCGTTAAATGTTAATAGAGTGAGTGTTAAATAAGTACATACACTAGCAACATAATTGAGTAACATAATGGTAGACGTGAAACATTATTTATAGCTCAGCATAAATACACTTCGATGAAATAAGTACATAATTGTACATGTGGAACTGACACAGAAGCAGAGGACCAATAAGTGGATGTAGTAGTCAACTAAACGTAGAGTGTTTTGAACACTCAGAACTGTACTGTTACCACAAGTTACTCACATGTACACAGAGGCTGAGAAGACAACTGCTAATCAAATATTCTCATACTATCTCTAAGAATAAGGTAATCGAAGATGAATCAGTTAAGTGAATAAAATACAGATTTGTCAGGAATGTACCGAGCATTGGTTCAGTGTTCCGGCCCAGAAATAATAAATTGAGATTAAGTAGGATTTATGAGCATAAATTTTCTCTAGTACGTGACTAACGGCGTTTTGAGCCATTTGTTTACCAGTTTTATGACAGTTAAGTAACCGTGGGAGTAAAACTGAAAATGTACTGTTTACTTTGTTCCAGTAAATATTGAAAGATAAAATGTATATACCCCCATTTCATTGTGACCCAACCTTAGATATGAAGTGAACAGAGTCTGAAGCACTCTTTTTGTTTGTTCTACAGGACAAATCAGACAACGGCAGCCTGGTAGCCGTGTGAAAGCGTGGAGTGACTTGGACACAACTCACAGTGACCCCTCCCCTTTCCCCGTGTAATTTAGAGTGAATGTGAAGGACGCACACCATAGCAACCTCCCCTCCTCTACCCGTGTGAATGGAAGTGTAGAATGCCAGACAAAGCAGCTACAACCACGTGTGTAAAAATGAAATTGTCATGATTTGTGAAATTTTCTTTCAGGTTTAGAAAAGACTGCTAAGATATAATTATCTGTTTATGTATCATGAATAACTGTGTTATTTTCTTTGAATTTGTGTATGTAAAACTATTTACAGACAATTTAATGGATTTAAGACTTTCATAATTTTACATACTTTTATGTGTTTGTCTGTCTAAGTAAATATGTATGCCAAAGTGTTTCATTGATTTTGCTTAAATTTTGAGTGATAATATTGCTTAAGAGGCAGTGAACATGCCAGCAATTTAAATAATTGAAGTAGGTAATAAAGTTTCTTTTAATATTTCTATACGTTTACATTTCAATTTTAATTTTTCACAGCGAGTTAAGCTGTACTCTTGCTTCCCTTCTTATAATTAATTTTTTTCATTTACATTCAAAAAAATTAAGTAGAGGGTGATGTAGGGAAGTAGTCTACTCACGCCTTATAAAATTCACATCAGTCTTTCCATTGTGTGCCAGCCAGTCCGCTGTAACTAGCTCTGACGTCATTAATGTTGCACAATACTTTAAAAATCAAGTAAATAACCTGAAACGTTTCTAGCATGGCAGGAGTAATACTAAATCCATATGTGTTGAATATCAGTTCAATAACTTTAACCATTTTCGAAATTTGGACATTTTTCTAAAAAAATCATTGGTGCAACAGAAAAGAGCTAGAAACTTAAAAAGTTATAGTGAGATTACTTTTGCATAATAATTTAGTAGAAACAGTATTCTGGATATAACTAATTAAAATTTTAGTTGAAATTAATAATTTTCTGGTTTTGTCTTAGAAATTAAAGAAGCAAGATAGATTAAGTAGGCGAAAAAATAAAGCTAAGATGTTTAAATTTAAGTAGAACGGAGATCCGCTATAATCATAAGGATGTGAGAAATTTCAACTGAATAATTATAAAACTATAGCGATAGCGTATCTCCAAAGGGCAAGTTCATTGCTCATCTACTGCATGTAGCGTAATTAAATTAATTATCTCGCCCCAAATATTTGACTTAGCCACGTCAGACTTTTATTATGAGTACCTACCTGTGTGCTGATTGCACATTTAAATTGACAGCTTCATGGGCCATCAGCAAAGGAAGCAATGATTTATTCGATAACTTGAAGTGGTACATTACTAGCCCAGCGGCTAGTCGGGAGAGCAGATTTGATCAGGCGTTCCCTTAGCCGTCCACACCGTGGCTTTATATGTAAGAACGCTGCGCGAGAAGAAGAAGGCCCCAGTTCTCTCCAGACGCTGATTAGCGCACCACCTGTGCCGGGAGTCGCGTCGCGTCGGTATCGTTGATATAAACAGCCTCGGATGCAGTAATAAGTTCCTCAGGATACACGTAACCATGAAATCGTTTTCGAGTTAAGTGTTAATTTTTGGATGACGTTAATGATCTATCTTTAGTTTGCGTATGTCGTATTTTCACGTGCCGCCACAGGAAAGACATTCTACCCTTATTAGTGTGGCGTTTGATGAACATTATCATCAAATTATGGCGAGCATTCACTTAAACATTTAATTTGAACAGTTATAGGTGCATCAGCGTATTAGACTCTGAACTGCTCTGGTAGTTGGATTGTGTGGATTCTTTTTGGTCTGTGACTTTCAGAATGTAGTGAACATTTTAAATGCTTTTTGATGATGAATCCCAGACAATCTATTAATTCCTCAGAGCTATAGGCTGTAGCTATAAATTTATTTCTCAGATGAAGTGACCACTAGGAATTCAAATTACAGGCTTCACGTTTTGCTAATCACTTTGTGGTTGCCAATATTGTAGTTAGAGAGCCAGTGTTGAGAACGGCAAACAACAGTATTAAATAAATAATAGGAACATTAACAAAAGATATTCCACCCGCTGCCCCACAAAGCGTAGGTGGCCACCCAGGGACAGTGTCCATGCAGTGACAGAAACTCCGTTGGTCAGTATGCTGAGGCTTCTCCGAGGCCGTCACTGACAGACACTGTCCCCCAGACGTCCCACGTCACTTCCCCTCACAGCCCCAATCCTCCCACTAACTTCCAAAAATCAGCTTCAAGGGAGTGTCCCCTTCATCACCCAGTACTACTATGGACTGTAACTACTGAACCACGTCCTTCGCCATGGCTTTGATTGAAATGAGGGACATCCTACTTGATACTTCCCACCCCTCCTAAAAGTGCTGTGCCATCTCCCACCCAACCTCCACAACATCCTAATCCACTCCCATGTCACTCCTAATCCCAAAGCTTGGCATAAGGATCATATCGCAGTGGAAGATCCACGTGTAAAACCTGCCCAATTCAACCACCCAGTACTTCCTTTTCCAGACCTATCACTGGTTTATCCTACCCCATTAGGGACCTGGCCACCTGTGAAAGAAGCCAAGTCATTTACCAGCACTGCTGTAACCATTTTATATTGGTATAACAACCAACCAGCTCTCATCCAGGATACATGGCTTCTGCCAAACTGTGGCCAAGAGCAAAGTAGACCATCCTGTGGCAAGAAACGCAGCTGAGCATAGCACCCTTAATTTCAGTGGCTGCTTCACTACCCAAGGCGCCTGGATCCTTTCCTCCATCACCAGCTTTCCTGTGCTGCACAGATGGTAGTTATACTTAACAACACACTCTTCACTCCTGTAATCACCCCAGCCTCAACCTATAGTAACATACTGTCTCCTCACCCAACATTTTCCACCCAGTTGTCCTGTCATCGCCTCCCCACGTTCATCTCCCAACCTGATTATATGCTGCTCTCTGCCAACACAACCGCCAGTCCGTCCCAGCTCGTCTTCCTTTTCGCCATTTTGTCTCTCCATCTCTCTGCCCCAATAACTGCCTGATGCAGCACTTTTTGGCATTCCAATTCTTGCACTCTCCACCAGACAACTTTCGTCCCTTTCCCCAAACGTACATTATTATGTTCCCGTTCCTCGACCCCTCCAGACTGCTGCCTGCATATCACATGACAGATGCATTCATGCCCAAGATGCTGGATTTGGAGATCATGTGTGCATGAAGTGAGCTTACTTGTGCGTATGAATGGTGCGTGTGTCTCTCCGTTACTGATGAAGTCTGTGGTCAAAAGCTTTAAATAAATATCTTTTAATTGTCCATATCTCCATCTTACTGTGTCTTCTTTACGATAAGTAGCAATCTGTCTTTTTCCTACATTGCTGATATTAAGAAAAAAAATCAACTGCGAGCTTGGAACGTGACTGATTGGCTTGGCGATTGGCAGAACACTAAAATGGCGGAAACACCAGGAATTCAGCTGGTTTCCACATCGGCAGCACTGTCCAGGGAGCAAATATCTTCTTAGCTAGAATTAGACCAAGGAAAATAGGGCACCTTGCCCTATTCTATGTTTGAAGGCCGTTGAGGAGAAATGCTACAGGGACAACAACCTTTGTTTGGTCGATGAGTTTTTGGTAATATACTTCCAGGCCAGCTCCAGAATCGTTGAGTGTCTCTGTATTGCCTCTTTTGGTCTGGAGCCAAGGAGAGGACCAAGCCCAAACCTTTTTCACGTTCTTGTTTCCCATTTCTTTCCTTTATTTCTTTCTAAAGTTGTACCAGCGTTTATGATTCGTTAAGACAGGTTTACCGAAGCTTACTGAACCCCTGAATTCCAGGAAGCTGAAGTAGATGAAAAGATTTTTCACGTTTCCGTAATCCTTTGAATCGACGGAAGCAATGTACTTCCAGCCATTCCGGCTAACAGCAGGAGACAGAACGTAATGGGCAATAACCGTAACAACGTATGCACACACACCTGGTACCCTCAGCGATCATTTGCACCGCAGAATCGCTGCCAAACTACCAGAAAATTAGCTGAAAATTAATTAAAACTGTAGCGTAGCAGTAATGGCTGTGCGTACCGGCGACTGCTGGTAATGTTTACAACCTAGTATGCGCGTTATTGCACGTAGCAATTCGTACCTTTGTTAATATTTCTTTTCATATTTCGGTAATTTTGCAACAGAGAGACAATTTCAGGCCCGTAGAATTATGTTCATTTGTTGATACGAGAATACTTTCAAACACGAGTGAAACAGCCGGGATTACGGAATGAAAGTCTTCCAGTGTACAACAGTTTGCTGCAGCGAAAACAGCTAAACCTCACAAATCGATTTTGGCTTCTCAAGAACATTCACCTTCTGCGACTAAAGTAAGAAAGGATTTTCACATTCGTAATTTTGTCGAGGAAGTGGAGGAGTGGCATATAGTTCCCGACAACCAAAAGCTTGCATCAGAACGCTTCTTCAAAATTCAGAACACACCACTACGCATTCGTTAACGAATAAACAACGTAAGACAATGTAAAAGAGGACTTGATACTTAGGCGTTATAGTGGAAAATATCATGATTGGAAAACATTACTCGAGTTATGTACAGATGAATGGAGAAACTGATAGCAGTCAATCTCGAAGAAAGTAAGTTAGGATAGCGGGTAAACGGAGAAACTAGCAAGGTCATGAACGCACTGTAGACACTACCAGTTATCTTAGGAAATACCTTGGAGAAGTGCAAATATACATGTGTTAGATTTAGAGTAAGATTTTCGTCGTGTTAGTCTGAATATACTCTTTGAGATTCTGGAGAAAGCAGGGATCAAGTAGAGGGGCGCTGCTAGACGCTTGTTTGTTTGACAGGTTATCCACCGCAGTGTCTAGTATTTCATTATATTTGTCTGCTTATCTGTGTTTTACGGTGTATATTGAATCAGCGTCTTGAAAGGAGAAAAGTAAAATAGTTCCACTTTGTATATGCCAGCAGTCATTACTAGAAGGAGTTTTGTTCTTGTGGGGGTATGGTTTAGAGAACGAAAAGAAGGTCCAGGCATGCTGCGATCTATTTGTTGTTTGTGCTGTAGGCATTTTCAAGCACTTACTGCAAGCCTGAAGCTTCACGTCATGTTTAACTAAATAGCCGGTACATATGTAACTGCATAACTAGTTTTCGTGTGCATGGTTAGATCAGATATAATCCAGTACAACTGCTGGCCTACTTAACAAGTCAGAATCAAACTGGAGGCAAACACAGCGAACAGTACAATAAAATATTCGTCTGCGACAGTGTAACGTCTCGTGCGCAGTGAATGGACGCGTCGCGTGGATGGGTCAAAGCACCTTTGTGTTGAAACTGAAAAAGAATCGTTTCTGATGATGGGAAATATTTAAATGTGTAACATAAATTTGAATATGAGGAAGGATTAATCAGGAGATCAACCCTGTTATGGGAGTAAAACAAGGACGATAGGCCGAAATGACAAGAACAGGATAAAACTTCTGGGATCCGGTACTACAGGAGAACGACGGACAGTAGATGGGTAAGTCAGATAGCTAAAGAAGAAGTACCAGTTCGAAGGGGGGGGGGGGGGAATAAAACAAATTTAAGGCACAACTTGACTAAAAGAACAAATAAATTGTTAGAATACATCTCGATGTATCAAAGAATCGCGAGGCTGGTGATGGAGCGAAATATACGTGTGAGTGTGCAGGGAGTGGTATAAAACAAACCTTCGTATAGAAAACAAGAACGACAGGAACAACAGCTACTACACTTTTGAAGACATGATGAGGAAACAGAGGCCGACGAGGCACTGAGTGAATATTACCTTAATGCGAGAGTGCTAAAGAGGCCAGCCAGCCAGTTCCAAATTTGCTCATCAGAAGGAAGAAAGAATAATGAAAAATAGGGAAACCCTCACAGCATTTATGAACTTGCAGAAAGCCCTCGAAAATGTACTGTATGTTTACAATTTTTTCATCTCAGAGTAGTAATTGCAACGTACGACCTCAGTTATCTGCTGAATGTATTCCAGTGTCAGTTCGTCTAGAGTTTTACTCTCTATTTCTCCCTGCGATGCAACGGAAATCATTCCCTAATGCTTTCACAGATGTCCTATAATCCTGTCCCTTCTTCTTGTCAGTATTTTCCATATGTTTCTTTCCTCCTTCGTTCTGCAAATAATCTTCTCATTCCATCTTATCAGTCTAAATAATATTCAACTTTCTTCTGACTAGCCCTACATCTCAAATGCTTCGATTCTCTTCTGTATCCGTTTTCCCACGATCCATGTTTCACTACCACAAAGTGTCGTGCTCTAAAAGTACATTCTCAGAAATTTCTTCAAGTAAGGCTTATCCTTGGTACTAGTAGACTTCTCCTGCCCAGGAATCTTTTTGGCCAGTGCTATTCTACTTGCAGTGTCCTCGTAGTGTAAATAGGCTGTTTAGGTTTTTTTATTGATAACGCCGCCGCCACGTAGCGCTCTGTATAAAAATCACTGGCTGTGCCGTGTGCAGTCTGTGGCTGGTTTGCATTGTTGTCTGCCATTGTAGTGTTGGGCAGCGGCAGCTGGATGCTAACAGCGCGTAGCGTTGCGCAGTTGGAGGCGAGCCACCAGCAGTGGTGGACGTGGGGAGAGAGATGGCGGAGTTTTGAAATTTGTAAGAATTGGTGTCATGAACTGATATATATATATATATATATATATATATATATATATATATATATATATATATATATATATATATATATATATTATGACTATAAAGGTAAATACATTGTTTGTTCTCTATTAAAATCTTTCATTTGCTAACTGTGCCTATCAGAAGTTAGTGACTTTCGTAGTTTGAATCTTTTAGTTAGCTGGCAGTAGTGGCGCTCGCTGTATTGCAGTAGTTCGAGTAACGAAGATTTTTGTGAGGTAAGTGATTTTTGAAACATATAGGTTAATGTTAGTCAGGGCCATTCTCTTGTAGGGATTATTGAAAGTCAGATTCCGTTGCGCTAAAAACTATTGTGTTTCAGTTTAAGCACAGTCTTGTATAATTTTTCTAAGGGGACGTTTCACTAGCTCCGTCCATCATTGGTTATTTTGCTGCCTGAGTAGCAGAATTCCTTAACTTCGTCTACTTTGTGATGCCCAATTCTGATGTTAAGTTTCTCGCTGTTCTCTTCTGTGCTACTTCTCATTACTTTCGTGTTTCTTAGATTTACTCCCAGACCATATGTGACGAAACAGGCGCTGTATCATTTTGAGAAATGCAGAGGCGAGTGAGTTTGCTAGGACTTATCGCAGTTCACTACCAGTAGCGCTAAGTCATCATAACGCGTCTGTGCGTAGCATACAAAGTATTGCTCCATAATCTGAGGAGGAGATAAAAAATTAAAATAACTTTTCCAAACTTTGTCGTTGAATAAAATGATGTGCGACTAGGTCCTGCCGTCGGGTAGACCGTTCGCCGGATGGAGGTCTTTCGATACGACGCCACTTCGGCGACTTGCGCGTCGATGGGGATGAAATGATGGTGATTAGGAAAACACAACACCCAGTTTCAGAGCGGAGAAAAATGTCCGACAAAGCCGGGAATCGAACCCTGGCCGTTGCGATTCACGTTCTGTCACGCTGACACTTTTTTAAAATTAGAATAACATTAAATACAATAAAATATATTCTGTCTTCTTCCTTTATTTTAGTAATCTTTATTGAACAAACTAAAAGTACATAATAATACACTATGCAAGAGTTCTTCAAGGTACCATTTAAACATATACAAACGACTGTTAGTTAAACAAAACATATTAGAAAAACATTAAATACAACAAAGTATAACATGTTCTGTCTTCTTCCTTCTTTTAAATTTGTTTTTTTTTTTTTTTTTTGGTTGATGCATGAGAACGTGGATAACGGTGTTGCATCATGTGACAGATAGGCATGGCACACCCCAACTTTGAGGGGGGTTAAAGAAGACGCTGCGGAGGTAACCGGCAAAAGTGTGCCGGTAAGATGGTTTTCGAGTGAGGGTGCTATGCGCGGTTACAACTTTGTATCAGAAGTCAAGGACTATATACGGACCACTCTCAAAGAGGTATTCTAAGGCGTGTCCTCGAAACCAGATTAGGGAGTGGTGCTTAGCAAGAGGCTAGTGAAATGTCTGGGGCAACAACAGGAAATCTGGGGTTACCGTCGTTGGCGGGGTACAGAGGTAAAAGCCCACGATTCGTTGGATGAGGAGCCATACGTTTCGTTTCAGGGGGCACGTAAGACGGTGCTCGTCGGCGTCTGCGAGCTGACAGTCAGGGCAGAGTGGGGAGGTGGCGAGTCCTATGCGATGATGTCGACGTCGGGAATTTGCCATAGACTGAAACATACCAGAGCGCACACACAGACGACAGTAAAAAGGGTGCATGCACACATCCACAAACCAAATGCTGTAGCGCCATGGGGTCACAAGGGTTGGGCAGCATAAACAAACGACAATAATCTTTTGCACTGGGAGGACGGGTGACTGGAAGATCGGCCCGAACGTAGCTGAGTTCTATGAAACAATTGGCGGCATGGGACAATAATGGAGAAATAGGTGCCACATTGATCGGTGGAACGAGAGAAGCTGGTAGGAGGATATCTAAGAGACTGCATGTTAAGGACAGGACCGGCCCTTGCCACAGCCGCAACAGAGTGTGGACAAAGAGTACAGAAGATCGTGCCCGCAGGTTGACGAGTCCGAGGCCACCTTTTGCAGTGTTAGAGTGTTGTAGCGGACTTTGAAAAGTGCCCCAGCTGACACGAAATATCCAAAGGCTTGTAAGTAGGCTGTTTACATTTTCTTATTGGTAACGCCACGTAGCGCTCTGTATGAAAAATCACTGGCTGTGCTGTGCGCAGTCTGTGGCTAGTTTGCATTGTTGTCTGCCATTGTAGTGTCGGGCAGCGGCAGCTGGATGCTAACAGCGCGTAGCGTTGCGCAGTTGGAGGTGAGCCGCCAGCAGTGGTGGACGTGGGGAGAGAGATGGCGGAGTTTTGAAATTTGTAAGAATTGGTGTCACGAACTGATATATATATTATGACTATTAAGGTAAATACATTGTTATGTTCTGTAAAGATGTATTTTGTACCTTTGTTATTGCATTCTTATGTTATAAAATTGTAATTGACACCAGTTCAGCAAATTAAGAAACTTGTAAGTTACATTTCACTTCACACGTTTCTGTTGGTCATAGTATATGGACAATATGTGAGAAGTAGGGACTGATAGTGTTTGCAAGTGTATTGATAAATCAGCAAGGGACTGGTTAACAGCATTGCTGGTTCTAAGGACAATTCCAAAAACTTTGTGTGTGGACAAGTGATGGGTTATGGACTTGCTATGTTATCCGCAAGACTCTTCAATAGTGATTGTGCGCCTGCACAGTCAAACAGATGGCTGCTGGCCATCCCTACAAGGACTACAGTGGGTCTACACCTTTCATGACCCACCAATACCATAATCTCTACAAGGACAACAGTGGGTATGCATCTTTGATGGCCCACCAATACCATTATTTCTACATGGACTGCAGTGGGTCTGCACCTCTGGTGGCCCACCAATAGTAATATCTACCAGGACTACAGTGGGTCTGCTCCGTGATGACCTACATACCGATAGTCTTCAATGCGACTGACTCTGCTGTGGCCCATTACCTGTCTGCATGTCAAGAGTCAGCACTGTCTTTCCGTTGGAAGGACAACACTACTTCTTCAAGACTGCTTAGAAATCCACTACTTCCAAGTGCAATTTCTTTTATTGCTCAGATTTTGAATAAACACTGCAATTTTACTATGATGAACGATCAGGACTGTCTTTATGGACTGTGAGAGAATTTTAGCTTTTAACCAACATTGTATCGATAAGTGTGTGGATGCTGCGGCCAAGGAGTAACGGCATAGGGAGGATATGAGCGATGGGTGCCAATTTAGGGGCGACATACATGTTGACATAGGACACACGTTGGAGTTGGTTTAAGTTACGGTGCATTTGACCGCGGACATGGTGCCGAATCGACTGCAAAAGCCGCTGGTAAGCGGTGTGTGGAGCTCGTAAATTCGATACCCAAGTAGCGAAAGGTGGTACTGACTGGGAGTGGGGTCGGCACCATAGCCGGGAAGCCGCGCCCAATGTGCATCATAATCGATTTACAGACATTAAGAATGCTACCAGAAACACGTCCATGCTGTTGGATCCATTGGATGGAGTCATTGAGTTCCGTGAAGGAGCGTGTGAGAAGGAGGAGGTCGTCCGCATAAGCCCTGCAGTGAAATGTGTAGTCACGCAAAGTGAGGCCCTGCAGTCTAGAGGTGAGGCCAGTGATGAAAGGCTCAAGTGCAATGGCACATAGTAAAGTAGACTTAGGGCAACCTTGACGCACAGAGCGGCGTATAGGAATCGGCCCTACAAGCCTCCCATTGACTTGTACCATCGAGACTGCGGGAAGCAGTAACCGGCGAATGACATCGACAAATAGTAATGGGAACCCCGTACGTGTCGCCACCATGAGGAGGAATGGGTGGCGAATGCGATCAAAGGCACTCGTGAAATCGATGGATACCAGTGCTGCACAAAGATGACAAACCGACGCCAGTGCGATGAGGTCACGGCATTCACCTAGGGCTGTTTGTAAGGTGGCCCCACAACCACGTGCAGTCTGCTCCGGTAAAAGGACCGTAGGTAAGACGGTGCGTATGCGCTCTGCTAAGAGGCGTGCATAGATTTTATAGCCTGCATTCAGTAGTGTAAGGGAGCGATATGCAGAGACATGAGACCCTCCCTTCGGCTTAGGCACAGGTAGAAGAATGCCAGTGACGAATTCAAGTGGAACTGGGAAGGACGGAATAAAGAGTTCCGAATCATTTCCGTCCAGGGAGGAAGCATTAACGTAGTGAACGCCCGGTAAAACTCCACTGGGAGACCGTATGGTCCTGGTGATTTGTTCTTGGCCCCTTTGTTGATCGCATCTACCACCTCTTCTGGGTGACGGCAGACATCATGGACGTTGACTCCGCTACGGTGAGGGTCCGATCAGGTGAAGGACGGTGATCATCAGGAATTGGCGTTGCCAAAGGTTCATCATAATAAAATTGGCGATAATGTTCAGCAAAGGCAGACATCAGTGCCGTCTGTGTTGTGTGTTGAACACCGTCGGAGGTCGTGATGTTGGGGACGAAAAGTCGACGTCGACGACTGCGGCATGGATTGTGGAGGGGGTTTCGTCGTGAAGGAGGTCTTGTCGTCGTAAACGCACCACGACACCATGCAGTCGTGTACGTTGGAGAGAGAGGAGACAAGCTTTAGTGCGCTGTCGTTCCATACGGGTGTCAGGTGATGGAGGGAGCGCATCGAGCTCACGGAGGACGGCGTAGTGAAAATTTGTGGTGTCTCGTTGTCGTGCTGCTGCTTCCTTGCCACATTGCATGAAGACCTTCCTGGTCGCAGGTTTGGCACATTTGAGCCACCAATGGAACGTGGATGTGTACAGCGGGAGGCGTCTTTCGCAAGACGGCCATGTAATACATTGTCGACAGTGTTGATCATTAAGGAGGGAGGTATTAAGCTTCCAGTAACCTCTGCTGTGCCACACTGACTGTGGTGGCAGAGCCAGGGAGCAAATGACGGCGCAGTGGTCCGAAAATACAAGGGGCCATCGTTTAGCTTGGGCGACTTGATTGCCAAGGTGGGCAGAGACATAAAACCGGTCCATCTGCTCGCAGAATGTACTGTATAATGGGTAAAACCGGGGGTATTGCCATGAATTTTCTCCCAAACGTCCACTAGATGAAAATCAAGTAAGGTGAGCAGCGCCGGGCAAGGCGAATAACCAGGCATTTGGTCCTGCGGATGGAGGACGCAGTTGAAATTGCCTCCCATGATAAGGCGATCATACCGTCCAGAAAACAGAGGCGCCAGGTAATGTCCGAAGAAAGTGGACCGCTGCCGACGGTTCGTGGAGCCAGACGGAGCGTAGATATTGATGACTCGCGTGTCGAAGATGGTAACAGCCAAACCCGTTCCACAGGAAAGGATTGTCGTGTCCTTGAGTGGGATTCCTTCGCGTATGTAGAAGGCCACTCCACGCCGTGATTGATCACATGTGGACGTGTATGAGTCGTAGCTGTAGACTGGTGGTAGTGTGGCAACGCGTACTTCCTGAAGAAGGGCGACGTCCACGTCAGAGGCCCGAAGCATGTCACATAAGAGTTGCAGCTTGGGTGCAGTGTCGATCATGTTGATGTTGAGTGTGGCGAACCGGTACGTTTGTTTCAGTAGTGGTGGACGCGCATCTACCATCACCAAGGGAAGTAAGAGGAGGGCACCGACAGGAAGTCCCGTCCCATCAGCTGCAGTGCCTCGTTTTTGATGTTAACAGGCAGCCTCGACCGGTGGAGGCAATTCTTCCGGAGGAGGGGGCGTATCTTCCTCAATGTCGTCGGCCCACGCTCCTGTGACGTGGGTCTGTCCAATTTCCATGGGAATTGCGTCGTGGTGAGAGAGATCTGGAGTTGTCGGCGGGGAGACAGACGTCTCAACCTGCGGATCGATAGTTACATTGTGCGTGGCTACCTCCATGGTGGTCCCGTCCTGCGAAACGTCTTGTTCATCGTGAAAGTTGTCCGCCGACCTCTGCGTGCAAATGTACTCTGGTAGGGTGTCGTCTTCGTCGTCGCGGGTGGCGACGCTTTGAGAGCCCGTGGGTGAACGGCGGTGGCGTTTGCGCCTACGTGGAGCGCTGTTTGCGCAAGTGTTCCTCAGTATCGGACGACGGCAAGGAAGAACGTCGACCTGGTTCGAAGGCGTCGGTGGGTACAATGAAATTGTCAAACAGGTGTCGCGATGAAGTACTGGTCTCCTCAGCATCCGGTGTGGGAACCTGCTCGGCGGTAAGATTGTTAGGTGGGACGTCCGTACCGTTCGTAGGTGACTGGGACGGTGGGACGTGCCGATCGGAAGGACCGGGCGACGGACTGGACGAAACTGTAGACGTGGCAAGAGCCGCTGCGTAAGTGACCGGTAGGGCGGTCATCGTGGGTGTGACGGACGTTTCCGACAACGGGAGCTGCGCGACACGTCGTTGAATGCATTCAGACCGTAGATGGTCTTCTTTCCCGCAACCGGAACAGGTCCGAGGTTGGCCGTCGTACATTATTATGGCACGGCAGCCTCCAATACGTAGATAGGAAGGCACGTATTTCTGCAACTCGATGTGGACCTGTCTAACACCGTTTAAAACGGGATAGGTTTGAAATTGTACCCATCGTTCGGCAACAAGTTCCAGAGCGTTGCCATAGGGACGGAGCGCCTCGATAACGACGTCTGCAGGTAGTTCGAACGGCAGTTCGGAGATGCTTATCGTCCGTGTGCCAAGACCCGCGTGATCAACGGTAACGGGTCCGACGTTGCCGTAGGAATGACAGTAGCGCAGTCCACGTTTTGCTTCTTGAAGCACTTTGTCGCACGCCGCATCGTTGATCATTTTGACGTAGACGGTACTGCTAACTATGGAAAAGTGGATACCAATTAGATCCGTTGGTGGTATTTTAACTTCATCACGAACAAATCGTTCTGCCTCCAGGGCCTTGGGTGGGGCGAAGTCGGAACAAAAGTTGAAACGTAATGTCTTCTTCCGATAGTTGTGCGCCATGGTGGTCTAGAAGGGAAAACGGCACTCACAGCGGCCGAAGTAAACACAAACACACGGAGCGCGCCTCGCCCGCAGCGCTCTGGCGCGTGACCGCCTTGCAGCACTGCCGGCGGCAGACTGACCACTCAGCTACCGGCGGTGGACACTTTGTCAGTATATGTTCCACTATATTAATGTTAACACTGTGAAGTCTCAGAATGATCTAATTAATAAGTTTCGCTAAATGTATTATTAAAAATGGTGCTAAATAATGCAAGCAGGAAGCTAAAATTTGTTCAGAATGAGGAGATGTGTGTCGCAATCGAAAGCTGCAAGTCTCAACTTGATCAGAGCAATATTTTGGTCGATATCGCCGTTTTTAGTAAAATTTGAAGGCCCTAAATATTAGACTCTGAAAGATGAAAATTCGTTTGTAGCTTCGGTTTGATATAAAAACATTATCTATGTGACTCCGTTAAGTTACCTCTGTTAGTTTTCAAGTTATTTACTAACAACTAAATTTGGAATGAAAACTTCCCTATTCATAACAGATTACGTATTATTTGTACTTGTTATAGAAATTCCAATTACAGAACTCGATTACATTGATGAAATAATAAAGCTATACCGAGCTTTATCAATTTAGCGTAAATAACTATCATTACAAGGAATCTTATAGAGGCAATTCGGAGGTCATGTTCTACTGATAGTTCTGTTTTAAATATTCTAGCCGGAAAAATTTAAACGCAGTTCAGCTAAGACTTTTTCAGTGACTAAAGCACACTTAACTCTAAGTATATAAAAATTATGAATATCATAAATTGTTACACAACAAAATATGTTTAAATGTGTGTGAATTCTTAAGGGACGAAACTGCTCAGGTCATCGGTCCCTAAGCCTACACACTACTTAACTTATCTTAAACTAACTGACGCCAAGGATAACACACACGCCATGCCCGAGGGAGCAGCCGAACCTGCGACGGGGGCAGCCACCCGGACAGTGGCAAGACGCCCTAGACGGCACGGCTACCTGCGCAGCCGTTACACAACAGAGATATTAATTACTGCGTGTCCAAGATGTTGCTACCTGTGCGTAAAGCATTTGATAACTGATGTTCCGTTCGGCGGTCCGCTGCACCCATATATAAATACGGCCAGAGAGAGGCAGTAAGAAGCGAAACCTTTCACTGACAGATCAGTCTATCTGCATCAGTCAAACGCCTCGGAGCGCTATGCCTCAGATGATGTCACAGCCAGGCAGCTGTCAAAATTGTTTTCTATAAAAGTAGGAAATGCACTCGGGAGGACTGTGCACCGTCTTGGATAGCTCAGTTTTCATGCAAGTAGCTGTGTACATACCGCCCACAATGATGACAAAAACGCGTGGCAAGTGTCGAGATTATTTTCCACTTTTAAAGCGAGAAATTAACTTTAATGATTAGAAGGAGGGGTGGTGGACCATTTTACTTGGAACTCACCGTAGAGGTTGCCTCGGAACTGCTAATAGTGCTTTTTCTGATAGGGATATAATTATTGTTGTTAGGATTATTATTTTGTATATGCGTGTGAATTTTACTGAATATGTTAATCAGTTACAACTCAAAACTGTTATTTATAGTCATAATTCCTGAGCCTGCTAAGTAAACAGCAATTAGGAACATCTTCTTTTACTGAGTATGAGGAGTAATGTGAACTTCCAAACTGGAAACTCTGGTCAGTATCTTCTCCATCGTGTTCTGACTGACCGCAAAAATAAATTTCGGGCTCTTGTAAAATGTGAAGGATCACTTTTACAATTTACCCGCCACACATGGTATATCGGCCGGAAAACTTAACAATGAAAGTGATCGGTGCTAAACAGCGAACTTGGTAGGCATTAACAGAACACCGAAGTGAGATATGCCGAAACCAGTATGTGAACAGTGCTAAGATTTGGTCACGGCTGTGGAAACTAAACTGAGAGTATTAGCCACAGTAACGTTGAACATGATGGAAGGAGGTAAGAAGACAACGCTACATAGTGGCTGTCACTGGCGCTGACATTAGAAGAAGACGATCTCCGGGTTGCAAGGACCTGTGAATTACCTACAAGCTACAGCGCGGGCTCACCGATGCCCAGCCACCCTCGAGCTAATGCAACCGGCGCTACACGCCGCCATCCTACGGGTCACAGCTGCTGCTACTGCCTGCATTGCGGCGCAATGCATCGCATCATGTTTGCCGGTACACCGCTGGGCATAGCTAGCCGAGGTCAAGCAATTACGCAGAGAATATTTTAAGTATTTGTTAATTGCTTCTAAGAGGCTATTAAAATGGAATCTAATGATAGGAATAATGTGAAAGTTAAGAAATAGCCAGTTTCTGATGATGAGTCCTCGAAATTAGATGCTGAAATTAACGAGGATGTTCCGACAAACTAATAAATACGAAATCTGTAGGTGATTTGTCCAAAATAGAATCGGAGGCAAATTTCAATATTACTCTGAAGTTAGAACCAATTTGTGATGATGTAACTGAAGCTGAGATCAAAAGCGATAAAGTAGAATCGATACAGTTATCAGTTAATGAAACTGACTTCAATATTTCTGAAACTGAGCAAAATCACGAAATGCTAGAAATTTTTTTACGACCGGTTGAAATGCCTAGTAACGAGGAAGAAGCATCAAATTTTATGGAATTAGAATTTTCTAACGGCCTTGTCAAAGAGGGCGGAGGAGCGGATAGAGGTTCAGGGCACTCTCTTGTCCTAGGGGTGGGAAATTGCCCCTAAAGATGGAAGAAACAGCAATGATCAACGACATGAGGATGCAGAAGGCAATGGAAACCACTGCATTAAAGACACGTAACGTGTATGCACAGGACATGTGGCCTGTAGTTGAAGAAGTGTCATGATGATCTCTCCATTGGCAAAAGATTTCGGAATAGTCCCCCATTTGGATCTCCGGGAGGGGACTGCCAAGGGGGAGGTTACCATGAGAAAAAGATTGAATAATCAACGAAAAGATAATGTTCTACGAGTCGGGGCGTGGAATGTCAGAAGCTTGAACGTGGTAGGGAAACTAGAAAATCTGAAAAGGGAAATGCAAAGGCTCAATCTAGATATAGTAGGGGTCAGTGAAGTGAAGTGGAAGGAAGACAAGGATTTCTGGTCAGATGAGTATCGGGTAATATCAACAGCAGCAGAAAATGGTGTAACAGGTGTAGGATTCTTGTTGAATAGGAAGGTAGGGCAGAGGGTGTGTTACTGTGAACAGTTCAGTGACCGGGTTGCTCTAATCAGAATCGACAGCAGACCAACACCGACAACGATAGTTCAGGTATACATGCCGACGTCGCAAGCTGAAGATGAACAGATAGAGAAAGAGAATGAGGATATTGAAAGAGTAATGCAGCATGTAAAGGGGGACGAAAATCTAATAGTCATGGGCGACTGGAATGCAGTTGTAGGGGAAGGAGTAGAAGAAAAGGTTACAGGAGAATATGGGCTTGGGACAAGGAATGAAAGAGGAGAAAGACTAATTGAGTTCTGTAACAAGTTTCAGCTAGTCAAAGCGAATACCCCGTTCAACAATCACAAGAGGAGGAGGTATACTTGGAAAAGGCCGGGAGATACGGGAAGATTTCAATTAGATTACATCATGGTCAGACAGAGATTCCGAAATCAGATATTGGATTGTAAGGCGTACCCAGGAGCAGATATAGACTCAGATCACAATATAGTAGTGATGAAGAGTAGGCTGAAGTTCAAGACATTAGCCAGGAAGAATCAATACGCAAAGAAGTGGGATACGGAAGTTCTAAGGAGAGACGAGATACGTTTGAAGTTCTCTCACTCTATAGATGCAGCAATAAAAAATAGCGCAGTAGGCAGTACAGTTGAGGAGGAATGGACATCTCTAAAAAGGGCCATCACAGAAGTTGGGAAGGAAAACATAGGTACAAAGAAGGTAACTGCGAAGAAACCATGGGTAACAGAAGAAATACTTCAGTTGATTGATGAAAGGAGGAAGTACAAACATGTTCCGGGAAAATCAGGAATACAGAAATACAAGTCGCTGAGGAATGAAATAAATAGGAAGTGCAGGGAAGCTGAGACGGAATGGCTGCAGGAAAAATGTGAAGACATCGAAAAAGATATGATTGTCGGAAGGACAGACTCAGCATACAGAAAAGTCAAAACAACCTTTGGTGACATTAAAAGCAACGGTGGTAATATTAAGAGTGCAACGGGAATTCCACTGTTAAATGCAGAGGAGAGAGCAGATAGGTGGAAAGAATACATAGAAAGCCTCTATGAAGGTGAAGATTTGTCGTGATAGAAGAAGAAACAGGAGCTATTTAGAAGAGGTAGGGGATACAGTATTAGAATCGGTATTTAAAAGAGCTTTGGATAACTTACGGTCAAATAAGGCAGAAGGGATAGATAACATTCCATCGCAATTTCTAAAAGCATTAGGGGAAATGGCAACAAAACGACTATTCACGTTGGTGTGTCTGGTGACATACCATCTGACTTTCGGAAAAGCATCATTCACACAATTCCGAAGACGGCAAGAGACGACAAGTGCGAGAATTATCGCACAATCAGCTTAAAAGCTCATGCGTCGAAGCTGCTTACAAGAATAATATACAGAAGAATGGAAAAGAAAATTGAGAACGCGCTAGGTGACGATCAGTTTGGCTTTAGGAAAAGTAAAGGCACGAGAGAGGCAATTCTGACGTTACGGCTAATAATGGAAGCAAGGCTAAAGAAAAATCAAGACACGTTCATAGGATTTGTCGACCTGGAAAAAGCGTCGGCCATGTATAAAACGGTGCAAGCTGTTCGAAATACTGAAAAAAGTAGGGGTAAGCTATAGGGAGAGACGGGTCATATACAATATGTACAACAACCAAGAGGAAATAATAAGAGTGGACAATCAAGAACGAAATGCTCGTATTAAGAAGAGTGTAAGACAAGGCAGTAGCCTTTCGCCCCTACTCTTCAATCTGTACATCGAGGAAGCAATGATGGAAATAAAAGAAAGGTTCAGGAGTGGAATTGAAATACAAGGTGAAAGGATATCAATGATACGATTCGCTGATGACATTGCTATCCTGAGTGAAAGTAAAGAAGAATTAAATGATCTGCTGAACGGAATGAACAGTCGAATGAGTACACAGTATGGTTTGAGAGTAAATCGGAGAAAGACGAAGGTAATGAGAAGTAGTAGAAATGAGAACAGCGAGAAACTTAACATCAGGATTGATGGTCACGAAGTCAATGAAGTTAAGGAATTCTGCTACCTAGGCACTAAAATAACCAATGACGGACGGAGCAAGGAGGACATCAAAAGCAGACTCGCTATGGCAAAAAAGGCATTTCTGGCCAAGAGAAGTCTACTAATATCAAATACCGCCCTTAATTTGAGGAAGAAATTTCTGAAGATGTACGCCTGGAGTACAGCATTGTATGATAGTGAAACATGGACTGTGAGAAAACCGGAAGAGAATCGAAGCTTTTGAGACGTGGTGCTATAGACGAATGTTGAATATTAGGTGGACTGATAAGGTAAGGAATGGGGAGATTCTACGCAGAATCGGAGAGGAAAGGTATATGTGGAAAACACTGATAAGGAGAAGGGACATAATGATAGGACATCTGCTAAGACATGAGGGAATGACTTCTATGGTACTAGAGGGAGCTGTAGAGGGCAACAACTGTAGAGGAAGACAGAGATTGGAATACGTCAAGCAAATAATTGAGGACGTAGGTTGCAACTGCTACTCTGAGATGAAGAGGTTAGCACAGGAAAGGAATTCGTGGCGGGCCGCATCAAACCAGTCTGTAGACTGACGACAAAAAAAAAAAAAAAAAAAAAACCTTGAATCGTATTATAAAGGACTGAACAACAAGATTGGATCCAATAGTAAAAATTAAGTAGTAAGCTTGTATTTAGTGTTAGTGCCAAAAATCTAAAGGATAGTAGTAAAGACATAAAGGATGAAATGACCTCAAAACTGAATAGCTTAAGTTATAAAACTGATTGTACCCACCATGCTCTGCAAGTCAAAGTAGGGCAACAGCTAACTAAGTTGCATAGTATTTCCAAAACAGAAATTGGTGAAGTTGGCAAAGATTTCAAAGACGCAGATGATCTTATGGAAGGAGTGTTGTCAGACGGAAAAGGCAATGAATCCAAACTTTGTTGTAATACACGAAAAAGTAACTAGTAAAGTACATCCTTGTCAAAAGGATATTAGGAAAGTCAAATCCCTGTTAAATTATATGAGGATGTTTATAAAATATTTTCTGAGATAGTTGAAGCAGTGGGACTACATATAGGAAACTAACTACTAGTATTATTACACAGAAAATAGGGTAACCCCTGGCTGTTTTTGTAACACTACTGTACAGCATAAGCTTCAGTTGACTCCACTTTCATCGCATGTCGTCAAATTTTACGTTTTGATACAGACAATCTAATAGCGTGAGAAAATGTTTCATAAGAAGTCATTTCTGAGGAGATGCTTTGTGATGGTCAGCTGACGCAATGATTAGATTCAAAACACTATCTGAACTTAAAACTGCATTTCTTAATGAGTAATGGTCACACAATAAATAAAACGATGTGCTGAGAGAATTTTGGTGTGGTAAAAAGTTCACATCGTCAGTCTGTTCAAGAATTTTCTATAAAGTGGGTTTCACGGCAGTCACATCAGACAGAAAAAATTAGTCTGGATGTGATTATCATGGTAGTAGAAGGTAAGCTGCCTTCGTATTGGCACAAAAAAGTTATTTCCACACCTATAAATAATGTGGACAGGTTCACTGAACATCTGAGCCAGCCGCGGTGGCCGAGCAGTACTAGGCGCTTCTGTCCGGAACAGCGCGACTGCTACGGTCGTAGGTTCGAATCCTGCCTCGGGCATGGATGTTTGTGATGAACTTAGTTAGTTTTAAGTAGTTCTACGTTCTATGGGACTGATGACCTCAGATGTTAAGTCCCATAGTGCTCAGAGCCATTACAACCATTTGAACTGAATATCTGGAGCGAGTAGAAAGATCAGTAGGTGTCGAGGAACAAGTGCAAAATAACAATAGGTCTTCTAAGGGTCACGAGAACAGCCGAAATAATGACAGGGGAAAGTGAATGTTAGAAGTATGGAGGTCAGAATACACGACCTAATTATTGTGGCCAAGGCCGTTGTGGAGGAAGAGCAGGTAGACAGCCACCGCGCTTTCGCAGTAATTATGATGACAAATGCAGAAATGTAAATAATGTGCCTTTGAGACAAGAAGTTGTGCACAATGTTACCCTCGATGAGATTGAATCGAAGGAACGCAATAGGCTGCGTGTGGGAAACTAAGTCCCGTTTATGAGGAGACTGACGCTCTCCAGGCGAAAACAGTAATACAGTCAGTAACAAAAACATAGACCACAGTCAGTCAGTCCAGCTTTAGTTGTAACAGGGAAGATGGAACATGAACAGAGAGTACCAGCGATGTGCTAAAGCAGTTTCATAATATAGCTGACAGCATTTTGGACACGTTAGAAAAATGGGTCAAAAGGAAGAAAGGAAACGCTATAGATAACAGAGGAAAACAAATTGATTGGTTTGAATCAGATGAGGACGAATGTGAAGCAATGGCTTACATCTTCCACAATAACGGCAATCTGAAGGCTAAAGTTTCAGTAGAGGAAGAAGAGTAATTTTTGCAGGGTTTTGAAGAAGATAAGTTGTTGGATGAGGGGGGTAGCAATAACAATTGGGTAAGGGAACTTGTTACCTGTACTGACTCGCCACAAACTGTAAAAGCAGACGACAGTATTACAGATTGCAATGTTGGGCAGGGATGCAGTTGCTCAGAAGTAGAGGGTAGTTTAGCTAATGTTCAGCAAATGAAAGGAGAGGAGGTTGTCAAGTTCTTTGATTTAAAATTCGTGGACAGGTTGGAAAGGGCAGCTGCGGATGTAGAGACTGATGATCCCTTGAACCTAAGTGTAAATGTACTTGCAACTGAACAAAATTGATATAACTGTAGACAGAGCCAAAAGGATTTATTAGAAAACATTTTCAAGCTAGACTATCTCATCCATTTTAAAGACTAACATCTCAGGAGTAAGAATGAGCTGTCTCCTTGATAGTGGCATGAAGCAGGTGCTTTGTGCCAAGCTTTCTTTGGTTCTTTTCCTAATAAGAATGAACCAATTGTCATAAAAGTAAGTGTTAAGAATAATAGGTGCTACTGGAAAAGTTTCTAGACCGGTACAGCTAGTATAGGCAACATAATAATTTTGGCTGTGATCTGTCGCCTTTAGGCTACCGCCTCGGGGTTTAGTGATGGCGGAGATTCTTGAGCGTCTCATGGGACGACTCTACTGCCCCAGGCACCTTGTAGCGTACCCGACGCGGTGGACACACAGGGTGAGTGGCGCATGGTAACGCGTCACGTAGCTCGAGACGGAGGGCCAATGTGGAGTGTATCCGTATGGCCTCGCCTATTCACTGTGTGAGCTTGCAGTTTACAGCATTGTAACGGGAGTTGATTGAAGTCCTTTTGGTTTGGAACCGAGTGGACGGCCACAAACAAAGGCTTCGACATCTCTGGGCAATCTCTGCTGCAGACTTCTGAATCTCTGTTATCGTGTGGGTATTTGTAAGACTCCCCTTGATAGGTCAGGGGTGCAAAGCACTAAGAAACTACTCGGGTAACAGAGTACCTGTGAAGCATATGGGCTAGGCGGTAACTTGAGGTGCTCTCACGAACACTAGCGAGTCGTTTTTTTCATCAGTCTTCTGACTAGTTTGATGTGGCCTGCCACGAATTTCTCTCCTGTACCAACCTCTTCATCTCAGAGTAGTACTTGCAACCTACGCCCTCGGTTATTTGCTGGGTGTATTCCAATCTCTGTCTTTCTCTACAATTTTTGTCCTCTACACCTCTCTCTAGTACTATGGAAGTCATTCTCCCATGTCTTAACAAATGTTCTGTCATCCTTTCCCTTCTCCTTATCAGTGTTTTCCACATATTTCTTTCCCCTCCTGTTCTGCGCAGAACCTCCTCATTCTTTACCTTATCAGTCCACCTAATTTTCAACATTCGTCTGTAGCACCACATCTCATATACTTCGATTCCAATCTGTTCCGGTTTTCCCACAGTCCATGTTACACTACCATACAATGCTGTACTCCAGACGTACATTCTCAGAAATTTCTTCCTCAAATTAAGGCCTATGTTTGATACTAGTAGACTTCTCATGAACAGGGATGCCCCTTTTGGCATTGCTAGTCTGCTTTTCATATCCTTCTTGCTCCGTCCTTCATTATTTTGCTGCCTAGGTAGCAGAATTCTTTAACTCCATCTGCTTCATGACCATCAATCCTGATGTTAAGTGTCTCGCGGTACTCATTTCTACTACTTCTCATTAGCTTCGTCATTCTTCGATTTACTCTGTCCATACTCTGTACTCATTAGACTGTTCATTCCGTTCAACTGATCAATTAACCCTTCCTCACTTTCACTCAGGATAGCATCGACATCAGCGAATCGTATCGTTGATATCCTTTCACCTTGAATTTTAATTCCGCTCCTGAACCTTTCTTTTATTTCTATCATTTTTTCCTCAAGTACAGAATGAAGAGAAGGGACATCCGTGTCTCACACGCTTTTTAATACGAGAACTTCGTTCTTGGTCGTCTACTCTTATTATTCCCTCTTGGCTGTTGTACATATTGTATATGAACCGGCTCCCTATAGCTTACCCTTACTTTTCTCAGAATTTCGAACATCTTGCATCGTTTTACATCGTCGATATGTATATGGGGAAATTAGACCGCATTCGGAATAAGGACAGCTCGACTGTAAAAATTTTATCGTTAAATTGTCGAAGTATTCGTAACATGAGTTCCAGAATTTACTGTCCTCCAGTAAAGTTCTGAGCTTCAGATTATTCTTGGGAATAAGAGCTGGCTAGAACCCGAAGTAAAAAGCTCTGAGATATTTAGCGAATCTTGGAATGTTTTTCGGAAAGACAAATTATCTGGTCGCTCTTAACAGGTCTAGGTGAAACTAAGTTAATTGTTGGATGTTTTTACCGACCACCCGACTCCGCTGTGGCGATTCTAGAGTCATTCTAAGAATTATTTTGGTCAGTTGTGCGTAAATACCCACATCATGCAATAGTGATTGGATGTGACTTTAACCTACCCCGTATAGACTGGGACGTGTATGGATTCACTGGAGGGGGACAGACAGAAGGTTTTGTGAAATAGTTTTGAACAGCCTTTCCGAAAACCGCGTTGAGCAGCTAGTTCGGCAGCCCATACGCAATGGAAGTCTTGTGGACGTTGTAGCTACAAACAGGCCGGACTTTATCGATGGTGTCAGTGGGAGACACGGGTTTTAGTAATGATAATGTCATCACAGCGAATATGGTTACGAAAGTTAATAAATCAGTCAAGAGGGCTAGAAAGAACAGGTAAGCAGTTGTTTGCATCTCAATTAGATAATGAACTGCATTTATTTACTTCCAGAATGATGGACATAGAGTTATTACGGGCAAAATTTAAACAGATTGTAAATCGTAGTCTGGACAAGTATGTGCAAAGGAAGCGGATTACGTGAGGAAAAAACCTACTTTTGTTTAACAAGGAAATTCGTAAAATGCTGAGGAAGGAAAGGCTGCTCAAAAGAGCTAGCGCAAATTACAACAGGAGAAGGTTAGTAGAGATTCGTGTGTCTGTGAAAAGATCTGTGCCCGAAGGGTACAACAGGTACTACTGTCATGTCTTGGGTAAGGATCAGGCGGAGAACCCGAAAAACTTCTGATCTTGTGTAAAATCACTAAAAGCGTCTAACACTTCCATCAAGGCACTCGTTGACCAGTCCGATTAGGCAGAAAAAATAGCAAAAGGAAGACCGAAGTTTTAATTTCCATGTTTAAGAAATCTTTCACGCAGGAGAATCGTACAAACGTACCGTCATTTGACCACTGCACAGAGTACAGTATGGATGACAGCAATAAGCATCCCAGGCGTAGAGAAACAACTGAAAGAGTTGAAAACCAATAAGTCACCAGGTCCGGACGGAATCACAATTTGGTTTAGCAAAGAGTACTCTACATCATTAACCCCTCACATAGTTTGCATTTGTGGCGAATCTCTTGACCATAGAAAAGTGCCATGCGACTGGAAAAAAGCGCAGTGTGACTCTTACATATAGGAACGGCAAAAGAACGGACTTGTAAAATTACTTACCAATATCATTAACATCGGTATGCTGCAGAATTGTTGAGCAAATTCTGAGTTAGACTGTAAAAAATTCCAAAGAGACTGGAAAGCTGATGTCCACGAAAGCATCGCTCATGCTGAACCCAGCTTGCTCTCTTCTCACATGGTACACTGCGAACTATGGATGAAGGCCAACAGGAAGATTCCATATTTCTAGATTTCCGAAAAGCATTCGAAACGGAAGCCCAACGCAGCCTGTTAACGAAGGAACGTGCATACAGTACAGGCTCCAATATTTGCAAGTGGCTCGAAGACTTCTTAAGGAATGGAACCCACTATGACGTCCTCAACGGCCAGTGCTCATTGGGGTAATACCAGAAATGCCTCAGGGAGGTTTGATAGGACCGTTGCTATTTTCTGTGTACGTAAGTGATCAGCAGATGGGGTGGGCAGCAGTGTTTGGCTGTTCCTGATGATAATGTGGTGTACAGGAGGGTGACGAAGATGAGTGACTGTAGGTTGATACGAGATGACGTAGATAAAATTTTTATTTGGCAGCTGGCTCTTAGCGTAGAAAAATGTAAGTTAATGCTGATGAGTAGGTAAAACAAACCCGTAATGTTCTGCTTGAAACAGTGACGACGTTTAAATACCTGGGCTTAAGGTTGAAAAGCGATATGAAACGGAGCGAGCATGCGAGAATTGTAGTAGGAAGGGCGAAAGGTCGGCTTCGGTTTATTGAGAGAATTTTAGGAAAGTGTATTTCATCTATAAAGGAGATAGCATGTAGGACACTAGTGTGGCCTATTCTTGAGTACTGCTCTGGTGTTCGGGTTCGCACTACGTCGAAATGAAAGAAGACATCGAAGCAATTCAGAGCCGAGCCGCTAGATTTGTTGCCGCCAAGTTCGATCAGGATTCAAGTGTTACGGATGTTTTTCAGCAGCTCAAGTGGGACTCCATGGAGGAACGAAGAGATTCATTTCTGAGAACACTGCTGATAAAGTTTAGAGAACCGGCGTTTGAAGCTCACTGCATAATGACACTATTGCAGCCAACGTAGATTTCGCTTAGGGACCACGAAGATGGTCGGTTTTTCCTCGCTCTATTTGAGTGTGGTACAGGAAAGAAAACGACAAGTTGTGTGGTACAGGGTATCCTCCGCCACGCATCGTGCGGTGGCTTGCGGGTTATGTATGTAGTTGTATATGTAGATGTAGCTCATTCTTGTTTAATCGTACTTGGCTTAAGTGTTAAGATGTTAATAGTAACAGATCTTTCAAAGAAATATCAAGGATTGGTCTCGATTAGAGTCATGTAGTATTAACTTTCCCAGCTGCTACAAAAAGTCGATCTAGTCGCAGATCTTGTTTCATATACCGTGGGAGTGGATCTCGTACAGAAGATGTCGATAACGTACTGAATCAAAAACTGCTCGAGCGACTTGACGAAACATACCTGTTTGGTTTCCGCTACTCGCGGAAGTCAGAAAATCATATGTCAAAAACATAGATGCTCGATGTTTGGAGAACCGATGCTCTTTTTTTATGAAGGAGGTTTCTTGGATCCGGATAGGAAGTCTTGATATGTACCATTATTCTGCTACCAACAGATGTAATGTAGGAAGGTACGGTACGGCTCAGTTTCTTTTTTCTAATAGATGGGTGTGACTGTTCTTTCTCTTAAGTGATCATCAGAATGCTAAGGAAACACATGTGTAGCAGTGTTCTCTTCATTTTGTAGACAAGAATGATTCCCTTAGTTTGATTAGACGTTAATCTGTTGCGCTGCTGAAGTTGGATGGACCTTCCCAAGGTTGAATTTCTTGTTTAAATTCAGTTCGCACGATGATCGTATCTAAAGTCATTTTCGCAGCTGAAATTCTCGAACATTTGACAGAATGTAATGTTGCAAAACTAATTTTCGCATAGGCAAAAAATGGTGATCGTTCTCTCAGATTCCTCATAAACAGTTATTTTCAACAATGCAGACAAAGTGTTCGAGACAGTCCCTGAGAGGACATGTAAGAAATAAATTTAATCGAGATGTGGCATATTTAGAACTCTAGAGAACACTTTATTCATACTATGGAGTTTGCTGTACAATGTTTTCTACGCAGCTCTGAAAACTCGAGGCTTCCAAGGGTCCTCAGGATATCTTCTTGTACGCCTGTAAAGCAGACTGCATCCCCAATGCTACCAGAAGCAGAATGAAATGTCTGACAAATAAAAACTTGGATCTGAAATGAAATTACTGACCTTTATGAACGCTCTGGCTCAGCCGAATTTTATGTAAGTGAAACTTACTCTGAGCACTATGGTACTTAACATCTGAGGTCATTAGTCCTCTAGATCTTAAGAGCTACGTAAACCTAACTGAACTAAGAACATCACACACATCCATGCCCGAGACAGGATTCGAATCTGCGACCGTAGCAGTCCCGCGATTTCGAACTGAAGCACCTAGAACCGCTCGGCCACCGCGGCCGACCTGATTTAAGGATGACAAATTCGGAAACTAGCTTACTTTTTAATGTTTCCGTTCGTTAATGTCATATGGAATGAGCTCATGGAAAAAATCTACTAATAAACACAAGAAGTCCATTGTACAGAAATTTGTTTCAGTGGTACAAACGGGTGTCAATCCTTAAAAATTATTCCATTCCCATAAATGTAACTTCCTGGAAGATTATAACCGTCTGCCGGACCGAGACTTGAACTCGGGACCTTTGCCTTTCGCGGACAAGTGCTCTACCATCTACAGGCCATACAGCTGGACTTGGGCGATCAGAGCACCGCATAAAAACTTGTTGAGGTCTTCCGCTCTGTAACGTGGTGCGTCATGGAATTGCGCCATATATTAGTCAAGTGACAATTCTCACCGTTAGAGGTCTTGGAGAGGTTGTATTGTCCACTGAATGCTACATGCTGGTGGATAAATGGTCTGTATGAACTGTATGGAACTCCTTTATTTGTAGAAAACTACTAAAAGAAAAGTTTTACACCACCTGCGTGCCCGCATCTCGTGGCCGTGCGGTAGCGTTTTCGCTTCCGCGCGCCCGGGTTCCCAGGTTCGATTCCCGGCGGGGTCAGGGGTTTTCTCTGCCTTGTGATGGCTGGGTGTTGTGTGTTGTCCTTAGGTTAGTTAGGATGAAGTAGTTCTAAGTTCTAGGGGACTGATGACCTGAGATGTTAAGTCCCATAATGCTCAGAGCCATTTGAACCATTTGAACCACCTGCGTATCTGGGAACTTATGCAGGGACTGAAGTATGTTATGGAAAGAACAATGAGATACAATCCGGCTCTGAACATCGTCCTAGATACATAATACGCGGCAGATCCACATTTCCCGATGTATATTGTGGATCTGCAGGCCAAAATCGCCCCGAACAGTGTGTGTGGCGGTTCCACCTTGAAATCCCATCCCGGACGTGACATATTGTGGATCCGCATCCCAACGTCGCTCCGGATATAAGACGCTGCGAATCCATCACACGCCACAGCTGAGTTAGGGCTCGCAGGTGGACGAACTTCGCGTTACGTCCGAATATGAGTTCTATGTTCAAAATTTGGTCTGCCAGCGGGAGGACCAGTTCCCGGGAGCCTTCAGTGAGACATGCATTTACACAGACACACAGAAAACAGAGCAAATGCACTGCAAACTAGAATATGTGGGTGGAGGCGACTGGATGAAATCGAGCTCAGTGTCATACTACGCCGCTCGATAAAAAAAAATGGTTCAAATGGCTCTGAGCACTATGGGTCATCAGTCCCCTAGAACTTAGAACTACTTAAACCTAACTAACCTAATGACATCACACACACCCATGCCCCGAGGCAGGACTTTAACCTTCCACCGTAGCGGTCGCGCGGTTCCAGACTGAAGTGCCTAGAACCACCCGGCCACTCCGGCCGGCTGAAGACAGGTGATAGCCCATCTCCTTGGCATAATCCTGCTACAACTAGGAAGCTCTCTGCCATTTTATTGCCTACCTTAACCTTAAGTTTTTTGTCATTTAGTTATACCTCTACCAGTTCGACCAATTACTTTGGCATACAAAACTCTATCATAGTTCTAATCAGGCTAGGTCTATGTATACTGTCGTAAGCCTTCTTGAAGTCTACGAACTGGAGATGTATCTTTCGGTCGTATTCGTACAATTTTTCACAGATCTGTTTTAGGAGCAAAATATGGTCCATGGTTGATCATCTTGCTTGAAAAGCTCCTTGGTATTCTCCAATTAGGTCTGATGCTAGAGGTTTCATTCGTTCTAATCGACAGTTGGAGAAGATCTTGTAACAGATGTGTAGTAGCGCTATGCCCTATTGTTGTCACACACTGATCTGTCTTTCTTTTCATACATGGGGCATATCACAGCTACCTTCCATTCCTCTGATATTTCACGTTTTGCCCATATTTGCTCGATTAGCTTGTGGATTTTTAAACATAGGGTTTCGTCTACAGACTTGAGAAGTTCAGCGGGAATTCCATCCTCTCCTGGACTTTTACTCTTCTTAAGGTTTTCTATCTGGTTCCTTATCTCTTCAATGGTGGGTTGATGATATTCTGGGTCTACTGTTACTGGGTAATAAAACTCAAGTAGTTCGGCTGGTTCATGAGAGCTTAATAATTCTCTGAAGTATTCCACCCCTCTTCTCCATTTTTTTATCTTCTGTTAACATTCTCCCATTGGCATCGATTATGAATTAGTGTTGATAGTATTCCCTCCTTCAATAGATTACATTTTTCTATAAAGTTCTTTATACCTATTTCCATGAAAGTCTTGTTGAGCTTCCTCTATTATGCTTTTTACGTATTTTCTCTTTGCTTTCCTCAATTCCGCTTGTGTCTGCAGTCGTATTTCTTCGAACTTTAATTTTTCTCCTTCCTGCGTATTACTTTGAATCCACTTTGAATCCACAGTTATTTAACCCGTTGTCTCTCCTTGATAGCTTCCTCACACTCCTCATTGGTTCACACTCTTCTTCCTTTAGTAATCTTTGGGATTACTTCTTGGGCTGTTTCTTTAATGGTCTCTGCAATCGCCTTCGAGTTCTGATCTACCACAGTATCTCCTTCCTCTTCATTCAAGGCCTCAAAACGGTTTGTCAATGCTATCCCGAAAGTTCTTCATATATTATCTTTAATCAGACTCTTCTGGTCTTATCGAGTGACTCTTTACATTCTTTTGCAATTCCTGGTTCTCCATACTGTTTTCGTCTTTCCACTGACAAGGAAGTGGTCTGATCCACATTCCACACCTCTTGCTGTTTTGTTATTTTGAATCCACTTTTTATTCTCATCTCTACAATAGAGGAACTCGTGTAATTGTTTAATACAAACGATACAAAAATGCACGGAAGTATGTTTTTAACACAAACATACGTTTTTAGAATGGAACCACGTTAGTTTTGTTAGCACATCTGAACATATTAACAAATACGTAATTAGTGCCGTTTGTTGCATTGTAAAATGTTAACTACATCAGGAGATATTGTAACCTAAAGTTGACGCTTGAAACCTCTGACGTTCAGTTGTAACAAACACTGGCCACGGTCGGCGAGCAGCATCTGCAGGGACATGTTTACGACGACGACCGTGTTTACGAGTGTGGCTGTAGTGCACTGTTGTGGTTTGGTCTAGCTGTCGCACTGTCCGCATGTAGCGCTTGCTGCTATTGTTATTCTGCAATCGTCTCCGCACGCAGACGAACTGTAGTACACCGTGTTACCAGACGTCTGTGGTAGTGTAGTGTTGTAGGAACTGTGACCATGGTGTATTCGAACTCTGAAAACGCGGAGATGATACTCATCTATGGCGAGTGTCGACGAAATGCAGCTGAAGCCTGCAGGGTGTATGCAGAACGGTACTCGGACAGAGAGCATCCAACGTGCCGCACATTGCAAAACATCTAACGCCAACTGTAGCACGCCAACGGGTCCGTAACAGACCCGTCACAGGAGATGCGGGTTTTTAAATAGAGATAGGGCCCCTCCACGCCCGCATCAACGTGGTGACCAAACCAAAAGTTCTACTGTCACCTCGGTAAACGTGTTAGTTGTCTAGTAAGTGGATCACAGGATTATGGGCCGTGATGTTATCCGTGCGTCTGGGTAAGACTACGCATTAACACGGTCCATCAGGTGATAGATAGTGGGCGAAACGCGAGTGAGGGTAGCGATTTGAAGAGCAGAGGGAAAAAAGTGCCTAGGCTGGTGCCGTGGGAAAAAAACTTCTGCGACAGTGGGATGGGTAGTAAGAGCAGTAGTGGCTTACTAGCTGCGATAGTTCATGCAAGATTGGGTTTGTTAGTATGGGTATCATGCATCATTACCGTGCCAAGCGATGGCGATGTATCCCAGTTGCTGCAGCCCCTACATTCCTGGAACAGTCAAAATCGTTATTCATGGGTGGGAGATCGGCCATAGATCATCTCACTGTGTGGGGGATGTGTGGAGCTTGTGTGCATGCAGTGTACGGTACGGCTTCCCTGTGTGGTGCCAGTTATTCGGCAGTGTATTCCAGCTGGATATCCAGTAATGGCGTCTGATTAACAGGGACTCACCTGTACCGTTGTGTTTGCGTGTGCTTGGCCATAGATGTTAGGTCCTTACAAGTACGTCTTTTGGTCTTTTATGTTTCCATCTGTGGTTGTAGACGTAGTTCCCCAGATAGAGAATAAACGGCTTCTGCGAATGTCTGGTGTTTTTGTATAGTCTTGTGGTGAGTTTGTGGATTACCTCCTTGAGAGTCTCAAGTCGGTATTCCCGGTGAAGTTCCGCGATGTGTATCGTGGAGCATTGCTTATGATTTTGAGTACTTTGTTTTGTATGAGCTGCAGACAGCGCAGGCATGTAGGCGCAGCGTAGCCCCAGACAGGGCCTGCGTACGTCATCAGGGGTCGGATAAGTGTCACGTACACGGACCTCGACACCCTTCTGTTCAGTGTGCTACGCCTGTTGAGCATAGGGTAGAGCTGTTTGAGCCTCGCGCTTGCTCGGTTGTTCATGTGTTGTATGTGGTTCCCCCAGAGTAGTTTCCGATCCAACCAGACACCGAGGTAGTTGACTTTCTCGCGGAAACGTATTGGACGTGCATGTAGAGTTATTGGTCTGCAGTAGCGGTGTTTGCGCAGTTGCTTCGGTCTTCTAGTGAACAGAACGGCTTCGCACTTGTCGACGTTTACTCTAACACGCCATTTCTCCAACCGAGGCTCAGCCACTCTGAGTGCAATCTGTAGGCGTGACGTAATGTTTGATGGTTTCCAATCTTGCGCAAGGATGTCTGTGTCATCCGCTTAGATTGCCATCGTTGTGTTGTTTGTGGGTGGGAGATCGTTTATGTAGGGGTTAAACAGTAGGGGCCCTAGGATGCTTCCATTTGGTACTCCCGCGTGTATACCGTGTCATGTTGATTGTTTTCTCTGCACGTCAGTGTTGAAACTCCTGTTTGTGAGGTATGCGTGTATTAGACGCAGCAGCCCGTCAGGGAATCCCGCGACGCTGAGTTTGCAGATGAGGCCGTTGTGCCATAGACGGTCGAAAGCCTTTTCGATGTCCAGGAACACCGCTCCTGTAGCTTTGTTTATGTTGGAGCCATGTGTTATATGTTCAACGACCCGTAAGAGTTGTTGTGGAGTGGTGATTCCTGAAGCCGAATTGCTCCAGTCTCAGGATGTCATTTGTTAGGCAGTGCCTAGTAATGCGTTTGAGAATCACCTTCTCAACAATCTTACTGAGCGAGCTCAGACGGCTGATGGGTCGATAATTTTGTGGGAGGCTGTGGTCTTTCCCCGGCTTCCTGAACATCAGGACCTTGGCCGTCTTCCAAAAGGCGGGGAAGTGTTGGTGTTTTAGTATGGCATTCGTCATGCGTTTTAGGTACTCAGTTGCTTTATCCGTGAACTCCTGGAGGACACGGTTTTGAATGTCTTCATGACCAGGGGCTTTTAGTTCCACTGTTGTGTTCTATGTGTTTGTATTTTATCGTGTATGATGCCCTGTAGCCTGTTAATGTGCCGTTTGAAGTACGGACGCCTGGTGCGCTGCCATTGTCTCCTGAGGCGATTCCTCATTGAGATTAGGCCCAGGATTTCCTGGGGCAAGGCCTCACTGCGTTGTTGTGAGGTGCGATCAGGTATGGTGCCTGCCATTGCGTCCTGGACGGCGTTAGTGAGGGTTTCTACTGCCTCGTCAATTTGTGCTGTTTCATTAATTTCGTGTATAGGTGGGATGTGGCTATCGAGCGTTTGCTTGAACAATGTCCAATTCGCACGCCTGTAGTCCAACATCTTGCGTTGTTCCATGTGCTGCAGTGTTTCCTCGATGTATAGTATTACAGGTTGGTGGTTTGAGGGCAGATCGTTTTCAACGGCAACGTTGAGTATTGATGTAATGCCCTTGATGAGGGCCATGTCTATCACGTCTGGCATGTGTCCCCTCTGATAGGGAATGTGCGTCGGTTCAGTCGGCGGTAGTATAATGTAGTTTCTGCAAAGTGAATGTTCGTACAATTTTTTGCCGTTGGGGTTTCGTATGAGTGAATTCCATTCTGGGTGTTTAGCTTTCAGATCTCCAGCGACTATTACTCGCGGTGAAATGTTGAGTAATGTGTTGATATCGCGTGTTGAAATGCCTACAGGGCTGTTGTATACCAATATCAGTGTGGTGTAGGCTCCGTTGAACTTGACTCTGACGGTCGTAGCCTCGATTTTTTCCAGTTCAGGGAGCTCTGTGTTTGTGTGCTCAATGTCTTTGTGTGAGACGATTGCAGTTCCACCTGCCACGGCGTCGCCCGGTCGGTCGGTACGATAGACACAGTAGCCAGGAAAGTTTAGTTGTTTGTGCGGTTTGAGCTTAGTCTCGCTCAGTAGTGCGACAAGGATTCCCTTGCGCTCCATGAACGCGGCAAGTTCTGCCCTTTTGTTGTGGATCAAGTCTGCATTCCAGAACAGGATCTGTAATAGTGCGTGCGGGTCTGCGTTATGGGCCGGGTGTGGTATATTATTCATGTAAGAGTGTTGTGATGGCAGTGTGTATGACAGCCCAGTATTGCCCGGGTTCGGCACTTATGAGCTGGGTGATGAGTGTAGTGACGGCCGTCGGCACCTTGGTAAGGATTTGAACGGTCGTGTGTCGAGGGAATAGCGTTTGCAGTATTCCCCCAGGTGATGTGCTGGTGTTGGGCGTGGCAGCCTGAGGTGCTGCTATGATGGTAGCGGCCGCTTGTACGGGTATTGGTGTGTTGTTAGGAGTGGCATTTCTGTTTTGTGACAGAGGTTGTGGCGCCTGTGTTGCTTGTGTGGTGAGGGGGATGGTACTGTGAGTTTCAGTCTCGGTGTCTTTTTGACTGTTTTCCTGTGTGTTGCTGATCTGTTGTTGCTGCGTGGCCTGTTGTGGTGATTTCGTGTTCCCCGCCCTGTGTTTGCGTGTGCGTCTATTCCTCCTCTGGTCTTGGGGTTCGGGGGGTTCTTGTGCGGATGTGTTTTCCAGTATATGGTGCGTTTCTTCGCAGCACGTGATTTCCGGGAGTGGGGTCGTGTTGTTTGGGGGCATAGGTATTGGTATCGATGCTTGTTTGGTTTCAGGTGTTGTCTGTGGCTGTTGTGTAGCTGTTGCAGCGGTTGTTTCACGTGTGTGTGAAGGGCACTGAGGTCCCGCGACTTGTGCCGTTCCGCCAGGGCGTGCAACCGTGGCAAACGTTACGCCGTTCCTTACCGGGTTCGGCGCTGGCCTTGGGCGTGGTATGTCGTACAGTACCCTATTCTTGTCTTGTTTTCGTTTCAGCGCCTGTTTGTATGCACTGCACTGCCTGAAGTTTGCCGCATGGGGCCCACTGCAATTGGCGCAGGGTCGCTGGTTTGACTGTGTTTGTGTGCAAGTGTTGGATCTGTGGTTGCCAGCGCATCCGCGGCAGCGAGTTGCCGGGCCGCAGCGGAGGGTCGAGTGGCCGAACCGCTGGCAGTTGTTACGTTGTTGGGGGACGTTGCGTGGTTCGTAAAGTTCTGCACGTACGTCCATCCGCAGAAAGCTCTTTATCTGCAGGATGGCGCGGGAATCAGCCGTGTCGGCTAACTCAACCATGTAGTGTGGTAACGGTGCGTGTGTACGGAACACTGTCATCCGGGAGGCACTTTGCAGTCGAATCCCAGATAACAAAGCGCCGCCTGTACTCTCTCGTTGGGGGTACTGGGATCCACTCCCTTGATCACGTACAGCTGGGTTCTCTCGTCCAGCGTTTTGTACGTGTAATGTTCGATCTTCCGATCTTTGAGGAAGGTCAGAAGATCTTTATATTCGTTGTCTTTGGCAACGTACACTGAGGCCCTATCCCCCGAGTACTTTGCATGTAATGTGCTGTTTGTGTGCCTTTCCGCGAATGCAGTCTTAAGGGCACTAAGGTTCCTATAGTTCTGTATAACGACTGGGAGGAAACCAGTCTTGTGTTGTGTGGGCATCGCTGTGGTTTTGTGTGCTTTGTTGTTCGCCACAGCTGTGTCTGCGTTTTGTTTTGTGTAAATGTTGCTAGACTGACATGTTCTAGTAGGTGTAGGCAACAGCGCCTTTCTGTTGCCTAGCGAGTTTGGTTGCTCGCTTGTTTGTGCATGTGTTTTTCTTGGTCTGCGTTTTGGGCCCTCCACCTGCCAGGGCTCTGTGTAGTGTTTTTCTGTGTCCACATCCGCCGCCGCTGTCTCGATCTCTTGAGACTGTGGCGTCGCTGTGACAATGGTACATGACTGTCCAGTGACAGGTGAGTGTAAGGTGATGTTGAGGGTAGTTGTTTTGGTGGGTGAGACGTCCGCCCCGAATAGTTCGGTGATCAGCCGGCGCGTGCAGTTGGTGTGTTAGCTGCTGTTGCCATGAACCTACACGGGACATTGTGAGATCCAGTGGACTGAGTCAAAGTAGTGTCAGGCGCATACTGCATCGTCACCGCTTTCACCCGTTTCCTGTGTCGCTACATCAGCAATTACAAGGTGATGACTTTAATCATCGAGTGGAATTCTGTCAATGGGCATTAGCAGAGAATGCGTTGCAGTTCTACCTGTTTACCGATGAAGCGGGTTTCACAACCCACGGGGCAGTGAATCTACGGAACATGCATTACTGGTCCGTGGACAATCCTCGCTGGCTCAGACAGGTAGAGCGACAGCGATCGTGGACTGTAAATGTATGGTGCGGAATCATTGGCGACCACGTCATTGGTCCTCACTTCATTGCAGGGGCCCAAACAGCTGCAACATACATCGCATGTCTACAGAGTTATCTGCCAACGTTGCTCGAAAATGTCCCACTAGAAACGCGTCGACGTATGTGGTATCAGCATGATGGTGCACCTGCACATTCTGCAATTAACACTAGGCTGACCCTTGACAGGATGTTCGACTGGCGTTTCATAGGACGGGGAGGACGCATAAATTGGCCAGCCCATTCTCCTGATCTTACACCTCTGGACTTCTTTCTGTGGGTTACGTTAAAGGAGAATGTGTACCGTGATGTCCCTACAACCCCAGAGGATATGAAATAACGTATTGTGGCAGCCTGCGGCGACATTACACCAGATGTACTGCGGCGTGTACGACATTCATTACGCCAGAGATTGCAATTGTGTGCAGCAAATGTTGGCCACCACATTGAACATCTATTAGCCTGACATGTCGGGACACACTCTATTCCACTCAGTAATTGAAAACCGAAACCACGTGTGTACGTGTACCTTACCCCTTATGGTAATGTACGTGTGCATTAGTGAAAAAGACCAATAAAAAGGTGTTAGCATGTAGACGTAATGTGCTGTTCAAGTCTCTTCTGTACCTAAGGTCCATCACCGTTCCCTTTGGATCCCTACGTAATTCGGTCCTCTCCGATACACACGATCGAACAGCGGAGGAGTGGTACTCAACAGTCAACTTTAGGTTACAATATCTCCGGACAGTATTGAAGCTTCTCAAATTTTCACAGAGTGTAGGCCTACACGCGACATACGCGATCCTGGTGGCGACTCAAAGCGATCTTGGTATTAGTTCACTATTCATCTGTCCAGGGAGAGTCGCGAGCCAAATCGTCCAAAGCCAGAAGCTTTCTCGGACTCTCTGAACCAGTGTACAAAGGATGGGCAAGCCCCAGCTTGGAACAAAGGCGTCGCTGACATGCTGTTCTGGCCCCAAACTGATTGCTTGCTGCGGTGCTTTCTACGGCCATCTCCAGACTCACAAGAATATTAGGAACCAGGCACATATTTATCAGTGTAACTACAATAAAAAAGGATTGCTGTAGCAGGCTGACACCGACCAATGTACTGGAAATGTCTCCTCTTGATGGCAGTGGTTCCGGAACGAATCTCAAAATCTATAGCGCACATAGTTTTCCACGAAAAAGAGATCATTCATTCCCCTTACGGCTATCAATGTGCTGAATCTATACCTCCCTCATGATAAGACACAGTAGCGACTACCAGACACTTGTACAAATACCGTGAAGCTGTTGTACAAACGCCGGGTCGGTTTCCCTCGACACAAGGCTCTACTGTTTCTGGGTCCCACCTGCTTGCTTGCTTGCTTACTTTCTACACCCATCTCCAGACACTGGGATTACAAGAACACATGTATTTTAACATGGTTTGCCACAATATTATAACATTTACCTGATATTTCTCCATATCAATCTCATATCAATATCGCTAGCAAAGCAGTATCGCTTGCAAAGTATAATTCCTAAGATATTGACCGGAAATTATTTCTCTAGAAACTCGATACTTTAGCGAGCTGCAGCGTGCTTTAAACCACTGAGTAACTAGAAATGTATCCCGTATACCAAGTGAAAACTGCGAAAAGGCGCAGGCAGTCAGACAGTTTACACGGGAAGGAATAACGATCCAGCACAAACACATATCCATTGCATCTTCTCAAATTTCCAAAGAGAATACACGTGATCACGAAGGCTGTGCAACACAGTTTGCTACTGTGCCGTCTAGAGGGCGACACTATTAGATAAGCTACATTCCTGTACCCCAACCAGTCTGTCCATTGAGACGGCTCCTGCCATCAGCAGGAAACGTTAATCATACCCACCACAGAGCACCGCAGCAGCCCGCCCTGCACCCCTATACAGAATCAGCCTAGGAGGCTGGCTACATATATATTTTATCACTATACTTGCAATTAAATACAACAATCGAGATCACAATTGAAGGACATTCGACAGTGAGCGAAGTACCGGAAATAGCCTCTGCTGACAGCTCTGGCTCTGGAAATAGAAATATCTGCATCATTCCTATGACTGGACATCCTTCCCCAAGTAAAAAAAAATATCTCCCAATCCCTTTGCTATCGCAGTATTCCACGTCAGGGCCATACCTTCCCTTACGACTGAACATAGTCATTTTCTTTGTACATATCAGAACACACGAACACACACACACATGCACCTACTACTAAGTATAGTACTTCACCAATAACTGATTGCTAGCGATTCAAAACAATACTGACCTAAAATCAGCGATGGGTGGAATGTCTCATAAATTTTTCTTGCGAGTGGTACCACAGCATCTTAGAAAGAGAAACGTAATTGCCTTACGCCCCGCCAGATGTTAAAAACTTGATCGCATCGACTATGTTACTGTCACAAGCGGTCTTTGTTCTTCAGTTGCTCACAAGTATCGCTAACGATATCCATGTCAAAAGCTGTAAATACCTTATAAATCGAGATATGGCATTATCTCTGAATGAAGTGGGTTTCTCAAGCAAATACCGCGACATTGAATATAGACCGTGATCAGCGGAGTGTATATTATCAGACTAACAGTTCAATTATACGTCGCAGACAAGTTTAAGGTTGTAATAAAATCACCGAATTTAGAAAGTGAGTCAGCCAAAGGACCTCCTCAGGGGACACCACCTTAATGTAGCACTGTCTGTGCAGGTGAGGAGGTTTGCATGCTCTAGATCCAGAGGGCTATGTTGGTGGTAGTGTAGGTACCAGCGGGGTCACCCACGCCAGAAAGGCCAAAGGGAAGGAGCTAGACAAAGTGTGTCCCAAAATGACCTATGTCTCCCCTTTCCTATCTCAAACCTGTCATTCCCTGGTACATATACAGAAGGGCAGAAAGACGTCTACAGGCAAAGAGAATCCACTCTTTCTATGGGAGAAAATCCCTAATAAAAAATCCTGGTCCTCCATGTAGGGGGTTGGCAACGGGCTACCAACCCATCCTGGAACAAATATTCACCGTACGAGCATTACCAAAGAGCCTCGGATAGGACTGTGTAAAATGACCTAAGCAAGAAGACGGACTACTTAAGGAAATGCAATTAGGGAGCTGGAATGTCAGATGCCAATATCAGCCTGGGGCAGCAAAATTCGTAGTAAACGAAGCAGGTAAGTATCAAATAGATCTACTGGCTCTGCAAGACACAAGGTGGACAGAAACTGGATCTACAGAAATGGAAACCTATGTCGTACTCCATGTAGCCTCAGAAGCAAACCACACAAAATGGTTCAAATGGCTCTGAGCACTATGGGACTTAACATATGAGGTTATCAGTCCCCTAGAACTTAGAACTACTTAAACCTAACTAACCTAAGGACATCACACACAGCCATTCCCCCGGGGCGGGATTCGAACCTGCGACCATAGCAGTCGCACGGTTCCGGACTAAAGCGCCTATGACCGCTCGCCACCGCGGCCGGCTAAACCACACACTAGGAACTGGTTTCGTAGTGAAGTAATCACTCTTTACCACTCTCACAGATTTTAAATCAACAACTCCAGAATGTTACTCCTGACCATAGGCACAGGGAAACAGAAACTCATATACAGGGTGAGTCACCTAACATTACCGCTGGATATATTTCGTAAACCACATCAAATTCTGACGAATCAATTCCACAGATCGAACGTGAGGAGAGGGGCTAGTGTAATTGGTTAATACAAAACATAAAAAAAATGCACGGAAGTATGTTTTTTAACACAAACCTACGTTTTTTTTTTAATGGAACCCCGCTAGTTTTGTTAGCACATCTGAACATATAAACAAATACGTAATCAGTGCCGTTTGTTGCATTGTAAAATGTTAATTACATTACTGGGACTATTGACATCGTTCGAAGTCCTACGACTCAGGTATTCTTGGGGTGTGACGTCGTCCACGACTGGCTGGCTTCTCTCTGGGTGACAATCTCTTTGCAAGCTGCGGTGATGGGCCACGTTTACAGCGGCAGTTTCCTCTGACGGCGCTGCACAGCGGCACGGTGAGTACGTGGGATGTATTTGACGATCTGTATACCACTTTCTTGGGATATAACTGTCAGTGCAATATGGTGATCTGTACAGAATAGCTTTGTCGCCGAAAGTCTCGTCTTCAGAAAAAAGTGGCGGACAGTGGTCCCGCACCAGCAGTAACAGTACACAAAAATTCAGTAAAAGCCATTTAGAATACTCCATTCATTCACAAGACGTCCTTTGTGCTGGGGCATAGGATCCTATAGAAACTGGTTCGAACAAGATGGAGTAAGGTATCTATGGAAAGTACTGAGAAAGCAAGTGTTCAAAAACAAGTTCAAGCGGACAATCCGTCTCTGGTAGGGATGCGGCCACACATCCACCACTGTGACATTACGACATCTTTCTCTTCTGTATGACAGTGCTTCGAATTCTGTTTGCGTAATTGTTGTGATTACCCCCGTCTGTGCTTAGACAGTGTTCTCTTTCCAAACAACAAGAATGCTTTTATGATTAACGGTGTTTTTGTGGCTTGCACAACAGAAGGCTTCTAGCGGTGAGAACGTTTACCGTTTCTGAGACGTTGTTGAAAGCAGGACGTCAGGATTTCCAGGAAGGGAACATGTGATGACACATTAGGACCATTAGGAAGAACGCAATCGGTGTTACTCTGGACTATTTTCGTGAACAGGTCCTGTTAGGAGTAAGCTGAGACATCACGAAAGCTCCTGCAACAACGAGAAAGGCGACCTTTAACTAGTTCTGTAACACTTTAAGATTTCTGGGAAGGTACTGATGTGTAATGGACGGACTGTTCCATTAGATGCGCTAGGAAAAAAGCATCCTGTGTTATTATGTGGAGCATTGCGAAAGAGGGACGTCAGTAAAACAATGACAACCTTTTAGCTGTGCCTCGAGGGTGATCCACTATGCAAATATCTCACTGAGGGTTATCCGCTATGTGAACATCTCACTGGACCGCAGGTATAAAGCCTATGCATCATGGCTCCAGTATAGGTCTCTAGGTCGACACGTCGTTCGACAGCTTTTTTTCAGGGATGCTGCTGCCTCATGCTTGCAGCGCCAGAATTGATACCTGTGCATGGTTCGGCAGCTGACGGCCGCGTCGTCACTCTGCAGGGATTGTCGGTGCATACCGACTCCTGGGAGCATGTGGAGTGGTGTTCTGCGTGGTCCAGTGGAGAGGGGATGGCGGGCGGTGCGTGCTTCGTCTGCCTTTAATGACAGTATTCCTTGCGTGATTGGAATAAAAAGGAGGGTGATCGATTTAATTGTTTCTTACAGGATCTACATCTTTCCAGATAGCAGAGAATGATGAGGAAGAGAAATTCAAGCCATGCAAACTCATTTTTTCTAATAAATAGACGGTATACCTTTGGATTTACTTCGTGAAATCCTTCCCCTCCACCACAGAGCTGCCAATTTCCAATTAGATTAGGGGATGGAGAGAGAGGAGAGGGAGAGGGGGCAATGGGGTGGCTGGAGTGGTGGAGATCGATTTCCTGAAAAAAATCTTTAAATAAATAAATAAACTATATTCCATACACTGCCCTGAATCCCATGAATTGTTTAAATAAACAATATTTCACACATTATCTAAATTGTTTAAACATTATTCCGTACACTGAAATCGATTTCCAAACAAATTCTTTAACTAAATAAATAAACTATATTGTGTACACTGCCATAAATAATTAAACAATAATCCATACAGTGTATAAATTGTTTAAACAATATTCCATACACTGCTATCGAATTCCCCTCAAATGACCTATCAACTGAGTCTTTTTCCCACCAATTTCCAGGATGGAGGGTGGGAGTGGGGATTTACCATAGGGGGAGAGGTTAATTAATTGATCAATTTAAGTAAGTAGTCAATGAAGCTGACAAGAGTGTGAGGGGCTAATCCTTTAACTCAGACATGAAGCTGTACCTGTTGCAGTGAGGGGGGAGGTTGGTGGTTTCCTGAAGGGTGGGGGAGGGGGGAACAAAAGGTTAAGGACTTGTCAATCAAAAGGAAGGATCGTCTTAGCATAATAATAGGTTAAGGACCTGTCAGTCAATAACTAAATGCACCAAAAACGATCTTGTCGCCCTACTTCCAGAGCCAGCTCAACAGTTATGACGAGATTAACTACGTCATTGCACATATCGCACAAATAAGGCTGTCAAGAGTCAAGCGGCATAGGAAGTATTTTTTGCTTTGTGACTTAATCGTCAACTTAAACTAATTTCTTTAGAATGTGCCTTCTCATTACTAGATGGGCACATGTTTGTTGTTACTCATAATTGGTGAGAACCAGATGTCCTACAGTTTCAGATGACTTTCAGTGGACAAATGTTCCCTGTCCACTGAAATTGAGTGCACATATCATATACCAATGGAATGCATGTATCACAAGCTGAAGTATGAACAGCTATTACACTGCCCTGTTGATTTACTCACTCTGTGGTTGGCTGCTGAGAAGGTGAAATACATGGTATACCAGTAATTCTTTGTGTACACAATAGATGTAATACGCCATCCATAAAGCGCAATGGCTGAAATTACCTAAATACAAGACAGAACATGAGTCAAGTATTTTGTTTGCTAACTTCCAGGGTTACAAATACAACTCAAGTCAAGTATTCTTTCGTAAAGAGGCACATCAGCATCTGTCACAATCCACAGCGAGATCAGATAACGCCTGCATCAAAAACAAAACTTCGTAAAATTTAACAGCCAGATTCTCCATTGTGGTTCCCACCAGTGGAGTCTCTAAGTAGGTCCCGAGAGGGGACCGATCCTGGCAGGGAAATGCTCTCAATTGATCCTCAAAGGGAAGTATTCTCTCCATGCCATTCCGTTCTCCATACTGGACATGCAGCATTTATGTTTCCATTCAGGCAACAAATCCCAAAAGCCATTACAAACACGTTTAGCTCCCACTACATAGGCCATGAATCGGCCAGACGATCACCTGATCCTTACAATTTTCAGAAGATTTTGTGAAATTTCCATTTTCCCCATGCACCCTTAATACTCCACTGATCAGAAACGCTTGTCTGCTGTAAGGCGCGAAGTGTGCCCCGGCACTTTCCGTGAGAAGGTTCCTTGGAGGTCAGCTCAAGGCCATCGTTTATAACTCTGCGCCTTCCTTCACACTAAGAGGATGTCCTTTAGCCTTTTTCTGTCCACACCACTCTTTTACCATGTACGCTATTCTGAATTTCTTTCTGTACCCACAGACAGCAAACTCCCACCTGCTCTGTTCATGCTACAGGGGTTCTACGACCTCCGACATTGTAAACTGCCGCCTCCACCCCTCTTCTCTCTTAGAGCAGTAAATATCTGCCCTCGTAGAGCGCAACGAGTCTCTTCCCAGCCCCTACTTGGACGATAGCAGCTCCTGAGGAGTGCGTAGGCCACTTCGCCGTTTCTGTTAGTGCTCAGCTGTAATTAACTCCCAGACATGCAGTGCTACACAAATTGTTATTATGTGTTGCTAGCCAGTATCAGATTATAAAATGGTTTATAATCTGATTGTCGATCATAAATAATGATCTAATGAAAATATAAGTTTACAAGTAGATTAAAAGTACAGTGGTAAAATCTTGCCATCTTACATATTGTTTGTTTTTCAGATGACCAAAGTCATTTTCTTATATAACCTGTAACCGAGTGGCCAATATGGAACTTACGTATTGACGTCTTGCATCGTGTGGGTCACCCTCCTTTTGAGCAGCTACCAGCGCTACTCCTTCTAATCATGGAATTTTTTTGGCTCTATTCCACGGCATATAAGCTTTTTCTCTTAATTTTTTACTTAGAAATTGTGTGTGCTTAATTATTAAATGCTTTAGTTGCCTTTTCTTCGAGGATGCCTGGTCCAGCAAGCTATAAAGGAGACCATCTGTTTACAGTAGTAAGAGGGAGGCGCTGACAAAAACTAGGCTCTCAGAGCTAATTCTGATTCCTGCTTGGATACGCAGCTGGTAATAATACTGGCCGGGAAAAGCAACATTCCTGGTTCGAGTCTCAGACTGATACAAAGTTTTAATCTTCGAGAAAGTTTACTGAATTCTGCTTTTACGTGCACATGACAGGTGGCTCTAAGTAACACTTCCTTAGCTCGAAAGAGTATTCTGAAAGAAGTTTATAATTGAAACTACGCAAATTTTGGAAGTCCCGGAGGAGGATAGTAGCTATTTCGAGCAATGTATTTTCATTAGATTCCATTTGTTCCTTTTTCTTTGGGGAATAATTTCTCACAGTCCCCGTCTTTCAAAGTCATTCGTTACATTAATACTGATAAGCAAAAACTATATGATTACCGCCCACCGTGAGATAATATGCGTCTGGTGGCACTACGGTCATGTGACTGGCATAAGGGAGCAGAAAAAGATGGGGAATCATTCAAGTGTACATAATGGGCGAAACGAGGAAATTCACTGGCATACGCAATTTTGTTAAAGATAAGAGCCCACTAACGAACATACCTGCATGACTGATGTCTTCTCCGATGCCGATGGCATCTTTCAGCAGGGTAACCGTCAGTATCACAGGTCCAAAATTATAGTACAGACATTTGAAGGCCATCATAGTGAACTCACGTTGAGATCTTGGCCACCAAACTCGTCGTATCTCACCCCGATGGAACTCACCCGGGACCTAATCGACCAGCAGTTCCAGGCCCACAAACCAGCGGCCCCCATTTATGCGTGTCCTGTACGTGGACATCTGGAGCTGTAATACTCTGGGAACGTACAAAGTACCACATCCATATATTTGTTAAAAGGCAATTTGAAGTTTTGTATCTCAGCTGCGTATACACAATCGGTATCTATAGCACTTGAAAATGTCGTGTGGGATATAAATTGGCCCAGTCTTGAAACACCAAAAATCTCATTTACCAAGGATATGTTGAAACCATGCACGCAGAATTACTGCTGTTTTATGTTCCGCATATAGACGAACACGCTATTCAGCACATGCTCATAATCATTTGGGATATACGACAATAAGGGCAATACATATCATACTAAAGTTCGCGTCATTTATGTTGGCGGCCGAGTTTAGGTTCGTTCTGCGCATCTGATGTCACAAAACACAGTCAGCCAATGAACAGGGAACGTCGTTGCCAGATCTCGACTGCAGTGCAGAGCACGGACGAGTGTCCTCAGTTTTAGAAACGTTCAGTCACAAATAAAGTAATAGAACAAAAGCAATGTCTTGATAGCAGACTTTCTATTATAGAATATTTGGAAAAAAGTATTCTCCTAATTCAGGGTAGCAAGGAAAGGTATTTGTATCAATTTCACGAACCGCTTTTTCGCAATAAAGAACAGCCATATTGTACATAGACGAGGCGTGAGCAATTCATATTCATACCAACAGTGCTGGTCAGTATTTTGCGTGACCTCTTACAGCCGTCATAGAATGTTGGTCAGACGAGTTGCGTTTCAGCGTAACGGTTAAGGTGTTGGGCTGCTGAGGGAAAGGTGAGTTCAAACCTTGAGCGCTGATTAATATTTTCTTTATTTAAAAACAATATTTAAGTGCCTTACTTCACGAATTTTATTCGTTTGAATGCAATTTTTTGAAATTTCTGGTGCTTTGTCTCTTCATCAACCCTTTCGCTGCTGCAGACACGTGCTCCCCGAATTCCGCGGTTTTGTCATCACTGCACTGCTCGCCTGTGCAGACACATGGTGTTCTCACGGCTTTGACACACTTATCATTCGATTTCACAAAAACTATTTGGCCCAAAAATTTGATTTTTACACATCTTCTTGACTGATAACTTCCCGCCATAAAGGACTTAATTTTGTTTCCGTGTTCAACGCAGTTATTGTGCAGCATTAAATGTAGTAAGCCATTGCACGAAATTTTGACACACTTATCATTCGATTTCACAAAAACTATTTGGCCCAAAAATTTGATTTTTACACGTCTTCTTGACTGATAACTTCCCGCCATAAATGACTTAATTTTGTTTCGGTGTTCAACGCAGTTATTGTGCATATATTTTCCGTATGGTCGATTTTAGTTGAGACAATGTTGAGAATGAAATGTGGACAAGTACGTAAATTTCATATAAAATTTACTGTATAACAATATCTCATTTAATTTAAGTACCACATAGGTGTCGTATGTAACATTGAGAAATATTACGTCTTTCGCGACTGTAATAAAAGTTTTATTTACACCAGGCGCGTTTGGCTTCATTGTTATACAGTAAATTTTATATGAAATTTAGGTATCTTGTCCACATGTCATTCTTAACATTGTGGCAACTAAAATCTACCATACGGAAAGTATACTCTATGTACTTTTGCCTCTGCGAACTCCTCAAAATAGTTTTTTTGTAATCGAATGATAAGTGTGTCAAAGCAGTCCGAACACCATGTGTCTGCTCAGGCGAGCAGTGCAGTGACAAAATCGCGGAATGCGGGGAGCACGTCTGTGTAGCAGCGAAAGGATTAATGTGGCTGTGGTGGCTTTACTTCATAAACTGCGTGCTCCCCCTTAACGGAAGCTTGCGAACTATGCTATACTATGGCGCTGCTTCTCTTAGCGCGTGCGTCGTGTGCAACTGGCAACGCAGCAAAACCCCGTGTCTGGGTGGATATGCGCGAGCCGCCAAGATAAAAGAATTGAACTATAGTTGATTACCTCAGTGAAAATATCGGGTGCACTTACGTAATGTGGAAATGACCACTGGATGTGAAGAGAGGCTGAGCGACCAGTATAAAAGAAGCCGGGGAGTGTTGTATTCTTATAATCAGAAGAGAGCCAGTAACCACAGAAGTGGATCGCTTTCAGTGAATTCGAAGCTGGACCAGTCACTGGATGTCGCATGAGTAAAATATTCATAACCCACTTTTCAACGCTTCTAAAGCTTCTCAAGTAGCATTTTGCTGATGTGAATGGTAATGTGTAGGAACAATCACAGCTACACTAAAGCCTCAAAGACTCTGGAACAGGCATGCTTGTTCAAATGCAGAGACACGTAAGGAGGCAGAGAATGGCGCTGCGGTTTGCGAGCTAACGTCCCAAATATGTTAGAGCCCACATGAGGTTCATCTTCGTTGAAATATCTTGACTCAAATTCGTCTAGGGGTTGAACCGCACGTGTCGCATTACACGCCCTAAATTAGACACTTGTAACCCTCTGGTTAAATTGTCTGCCAGAAGACAAGTTTGCGAAATACAAAGTTAATATAACATATAGTAACAGTAATAATATTTTCGGAAACTAAATTAACGACCCATAAACGATGTAAGCCACTCATTTTCGATTCATCATCATCATCATCATCCACATTTAAGACTGATTATGCCTTTCAGCGTTCAGTCTGGAGCATAACCCCCTTATAAAATTCCTCCATGTTCCCCTATTCAGTGCTAACATTGGTGCCTCTTCTGATCTTAAACCTATTACATCAAAATCAATCTTAACCGAACCCAGGTACCTTCTCCTTGGTCTGCCCCGACTCCTCCTACCGTCTACTGCTAAACCCATGAGTCTCTTGGGTAACCTTGCTCTCCCATGCGTGTAACATGACCCCACCATCTGAGCCTGTTCGCCCTGACTGCTACATCTATAGAATTCATTCCCAGTTTTTCTTTGATTTCCTCATTGTGGACACCTTCCTGCCATTGTTCCCATCTACTAGTATCTGCAATCATCCTAGCTACTTTCATATCTGTAACCTCAACCTTGTTGATAAGGTAACCTGAATCCACCCAGCTTTCGCTCCCATACAACAAAGTTGGTCGAAAGATTGAACGGTGCACAGATAATTTAGTCTTGGTACTGACTTCCTTCTTGCAGAAGAGAGTAGATCGCATACTGAGCTCTCACTGCATTGGCTTTGCTACACCTTGCTTCCAGTTCTTTCATTATGTTGCCATCCTGTGAGAATATACATCCTAAGTACTTGAAACCGTCCACCTGGTGTAACTTTGTTCCTCCTATTTGGCACTCAACCCGCTTATATTTCTTTCCCACTGACATCAGTTTCGTTTTGGAGATGCTTATCTTCATACCATAGTCCTTACATTTCTGATCTAGCTCTGAAATATTACTTCACAAACTTTAAATCGAATCTGCCATCACAACTAAGTCATCCGCATATGCAAGACTGCTTATTTTGTGTTCTCATATCTTAATCCTCATTTTCGATTTGGTTAGAATAATGTTTATTCAGAAAGCAAACTAACAGCGAAAGTGGTCGTATTTAGAATTACTATTACACTCGAACGCATATCCATTGGACACATTTCTATCGTTCACAATCTCATCGCGAAATAGAAGTCTAACATTCCACCTCGCTATCTTCGCGAAAAGTTAGAGTTCGAACCAGGCGCGCGGCTGCTCACCGTGATATCATACAACGCGAAATTTCCTAAGACGTTTCACTTCCTATCTATCTGAAGACAGACCGCCCGCTTCCGCGTCTCCCTCAGCGCTGTCCCTCTATCCGTTCCCAGCGGCGTTTCCCGCGGGCTCAGTATCCTCACTCAACTGACTAGTGGAGTAACCTTTCTTGAAGCACTCCATCTGATCGGCTACAGCTTATTCTACATTATTTTACATTTTAGTGTATTAAAATAATCAAAGCCTGGCCACTTTCTCGTTCTATATAAAGCAACAATAATATCCATTACATAATAAATGTTAAATTCTTTTACATAAAACCAATACAATTTCTTTCTTAGCTTTGAATACTATGGTCAGTAGCCTTGCACCAGTGTGCTTTCTGATAAATAAATAAAGAACAAAAGTTACTATTGTGCACTAAACTTTACAACAAATATTCTATTACCTAATGATTCAATAAGGTGTCGTGCTGTCATCGTTCAAGGTGTTTTATGTGGAGGATATGATGATCTGATGCTTAACCAAAAATACTGATGATTGAAATTTACTATATCTTTTAAACAGATAGTTACAGTGTTCATATTTACTGAATTTCTCATGATTCGCTTCTATATGGAATGTCGATAGTTAAGATCGACCAAAGCGTTCACATTTCAACATTCAGGTCTCCGTAACAAAACTTGTTAATTTCACTTTATCATTAAATCCGAAACTGTCATACACGTGATCAATATTCAAATTTTATTAAGATCACCATGAAAATTGTGAAGGATGTCAGATTAAAATGACCGTGTCTTCATTTCCAGAATTACTACAGAATTAAATAGTTTTCAAAATTATTTCCCTTTATGAACGATCTTAGGTCCGCCTTATTTATCATTGCTACTTATCCCTGGCGAAAAACAGCTTTTACGGGGTTTCTCTGTGACGCAGGTTCTTTTCTGTCTCACTCCCACACTACAGCGCTGAGGCCTCATTCAGCACTATAGACACCTGTGAATTTCCCCATCTGGTGGCGAATCTGCACTCTTGGTGGCACACAGTCCTGGACGGGAGGGTTCGTTTCAGAATTCCTGAAGGCTGACTCTTTCGGCCATATACTGAAATGAGAGTGTCATTGTACTGAGGGAAACGTGGCGGGACCCGCAGAGTGGCCCGTGAACAACAACTCAACGGGAGAGGGCGGACAAGACCAATGAAGGACCTTACGACACAACAAGAACAGACAACAGAGACACGAGCCAAACAAGACAACTACATCCATTCGTAAAGCAACATGAAAGTCAATACACTGTCTAATGCGAGGCCATATGTCCTGAGACGCACGCGAGGTTAGACTGACAGGCAGGTTGAGCTTTTTTTTTGTGATTGCATTCCCTTGCCCCATATGGGTAGGGCAAGGCTGTCAGCAGCACAATCCCCCGCTCTTCAGCCGAGTGACATGACAAATGTAAAATAAGAATAAAATCTTACATACAAAAGGCGATAAAGGGGAACTTAAAACAGAATAACGAGAGAAAATGGAGGTAAAAAATATAGACTAACACGGAGACATTCATGGAGGACAATTTTAAAAAAAGTCACCAGAAAGTTAAATAAACACAGTTGACAATTCTTCAAAACTGAATGGACATGCACACATTCAAAGTCGGCCACAGTAGTAAAAACACTTCGGAACAACACACTTAAAACCCACTTGCAGCACACACGATGAAGAATAAAACTGCCAGGCAGGAACTGCAGAGGAAAAGGGCAGAGAGGATGGAAAAGGGGCAGCAGGAGAAGCGGTGGGATGAAGAGAGGAGGGGCATTAGTGGGTACACGAAGAGGTGGGAGACGTGTAGGGTAGGATATGAAGGAAGGCAGGGCAGGAGGGACTGCAGAGACACTGAAAGGAGGCCAAAGAGATGGAGGGGGAGTAGGAGGGGGAAGCCGTTCAGGAGGAGGGAGGGGGAGGAGAGGGAGCCCTGAGGAGGAGGCAGAAAGATGGGGTTAAAGTTGGTAGGAAGGGCAGATGTCAGGGCGAAGCTCATCATCCGGGAGGGGTAGATGGTGGAAGTTGTGTTGGGAAAGGAGATGGAGTGTGTGGAGATGGAGAGAGGCTGGGACACAATGGTAAAGGCGCGGCAACTGGTTGGGGCTGGAGAGGATCAAGGCGGACGACATTATATAGTGTGCGGATGTGTTCAAGGAAAAGGAGAAGGTGGGGGAAAGGGAAGAGGTCGTAGAGGATGCGCGTGGGGGACGGTAGGCGGATGCGAAAGGCGAGGCGGAGTGCATGGCGTTCGCGGATTAAGAGGGCTTTACAGAACCGGGGAGGGGCGGAAATCCAAGCTACGCTGGCATAACAGAGGATGGGGTGGATCAAGGATTTGTAGGTGTGAAGGATAGTGGAAGGATGCAGACCCCATGTCTGGCCGGACAGGAGTTTTAGGAGGCGGAGGCGGTTGTGAGCTTTGTTTTGGATGGTAAGGAGATGGGGAGTCCAGGTGAGGTGGCGGTCGAGTGTGAGGCCAAGGTATTAGAGGGTAAGAGTGAGGTGGATAGGATGGCCATAAATGGTGAGGTAGAAATCATGCACGCGGAAGGAGCGGGTGGTGCGGCCTGTGATGATCGCTTGGCAGGCTGAGCTTTTCTTTTTATTGTTATTTTCAAACCTGTTTACAGGCAGGCCGGCAGCAGCATACTACGCCGCTCTTCAGCTGCAGAGAAACATACAAGATACAAATAAAGACAATGTGAGAGAAAAAAATATGGTGGACATGTAAATGGAAACAGACACTTGTTAAAATACATGGAGCCGTCCAAGGGCGTAGAGTCCAAGGAATAAAGTTGTTCAGACACTTGGACACAGACATAGACGAAAATTGTCACACTTGAACGTAGGTGCACAAAACGAATTACACTGAACCACTTAAGCACAAAACGACGGCACACACAGAAACACAAGGCATCGATCTTCAGCGCGCGAATGTTCACTAACCGTGTACGAGTCCGGGGACCTGCCAAGAGAGCAGGAGGGGGGAGGGGTGGAAAAGGGAGAGGGAGAGGGGAGAAACGATGCCACGGGCAGGGGAGATAGGGGGAAGGGAGAAGGGGGAGCCTGGGGGGAGAGGGGTGGAGGAAGGGGAGGGTGGAAAAGGAAAGAGAAGGGAAGGAGGGTGCCAAGAGGAGAGGACACAGGAAGTGGGGGTGGGGAGGATCAAAGTTGATACAGGCTGAGCGACAGGAAGGCGCTTAAGTAATCGATCGGGGACGCCGCTATTGGCCGCTGCAACCACGTGTTCCACTGTGGCGCCCTCACTCTAAATGCAGGCCAGGAGGCTCGCGCCGCCACAGCTTACGGCGCGATGGTGCAGAGATCTCTAGGGGTCTTCGACGTCCATGACGTCTGGCGGGGATTCAAAGTCCGCGACGCGTGGTACCACAACTAAAGGCTATTGAGATTGACGTTTTTATAATCAGCTGGATCGTAAAGAGAAAGGAGTATAATGGAAAGTTCGTCTGTCGTCTTGAGACACAATATTCTTGTGAGAGCAGGTGAGTGGTTTCTTTATAGCCTCTTGATCTAAAGCTGCGAATCATTGCAATACTGGTTTGAACTACGACGTTCCTACGTGCCGCTCTACTTTGCCAGAAGGTCTCTCAAGAGTAGAGCGTAGCAAGTGACGTATCCGCTACAGGAGGCAGGCGGCCAGGGAGCGACAAGTGTTTCCCGGGGGGCTGTGGCGGCGCGGCGCCTTTGCGGTGGACGTGACAGCGAGAGGCGGCCGCGCTGCCTGTGCTACCGCGCGCAATATTTCATTGGCGGCGGCGGAGGCGGCAGAGGCGGAGGGAGCGCTGCGTTATTTTTCGCGGCTGAGGGAGTTGGGGGAGGGGAGCCGAGACGGCGACTTGGCGGCCCTTCCCACGAGGCCGCTCTTATTGAATTACGGCTGAAAGAGAAGACAGTTTTGCACGTCACGCCGCTTTAGGGGCGCTAACAAAAACACTCCCGCCAGCCAAACTGCCGGCGGCGCGGCGCGGTGGTCCGCTCCGGTGAGGGGAGCTCCGCGCCAGAGCCGGGGTAAGATTCCCTCCCACTTGTCCGTCTCTCTCGGCGCCGCCCAACTGCCAGAGACGGCTTCCGCCGTACTCGGTGTTTCTTTCTTTACGTTAGAGGTCAGCCTCACGTCGGGTTCGAGGTTATTAGTTATGGAGCGCTGTCTCAGTTTACAAAGAGTGAGGGGCTCGAGAATACAAACTGCCACTCTGTGAACGGCACAAAAATGTCAGGCCATCTTAGGACTCTTTTAAAGTCTCGCAGTAATCCAGTTTACACAGAATTTACAACAGCAGATATATAGCCACGAGGCCAACAACGATAAGGCGCCAGGTTCAATGTAGCAGGCACCAAACAACCAGGAGAGAGGCGCTATAAGCTAGGTTATTACAGTTAGAATTGTAAAATTACCGTAGGTTGCCAGAGACAACAGTAAGCAATACACTACTGGCCTTTAAAATTGCTACGCCACGAAGATGATGTGCTACAGACGTGAAATTTAACCGAAAGGAAGATTATGCTATGATATGCAAATGATTAGCTTTTCAGAGCAATCACACAAGGCTGGCGCCGGTGGCGACACCTACAACGTGCTGATATTAGGAAGGTTTCCATCCGATTTCTCATACACAAACTGCAGTTGACCGCCGTTGCCTGGTGAAACGTTTTTGTGATGCCTCTTGTAAGGAGGAGAAATGCGTACCATCAAGTTTCTGGCTTTGATAAAGGTCGGATTGTACCCTATGGCGATTGCGGTTTATCGTATCGCGACATTGCTGCTCGCGTTGGTCGAGATCCAATGTCTGTTAGCAGAATATGGAATCGGTGGGGTTCAGGGGGGTTATACGGAACGCCGTGTTGAATCCCAACGGCCTCTAATCACTAGCAGTCGATATGACAGGCATCTTATCCGCATGGCTGTAACGGATCATGCAGTCAAGTCACGATCCCTCAGCTAACAGATGGAGAAGTTTGCAAGACAACAACCATCTGCACGAAGAGTTCGACGTCCTTTGCAGCAGCATGGACTACCATCTCGGAGACCATGGCTGCGGTTACCCTTGACGTTCCATCACAGACAGGAGTGCCTGCGATGGTGTACTCGACGACGAACCTGGGTGCACGAATGGCAAAACGTCATTTTGTCGGATGAAACCAGGTTCTGTTTACAGCATAATGATGGTCACACCCATGTTTGGCGACATCGCCGTGAACGCACATTGGAAGCGTGTATTCGTCATCGCCATACTGCCGTATCACCCGGCGTCATGGTATGGGGTGCCTTTTGTTACACGTCTCCGTTATCTCTTGTTCACAATGACGTCACGTTGAACAGTGGACGTTACATTTCAGATGTGTTACGACCCGTAGCTCTACGCTTCATTCGATCCCTGCGAAACTCTACATTTCAGCAGGATAATGCTCGACCTCATGTTGCAGGTCCTGTACGGGCCTTTCTGGATACAGAAAATGTTCGACTGGTGCCCTCGCCAGGACATACTCCAGATCCCTCACCAACTGAAAACGTCTGGTCAATGGTGGTCGAGCAGCTGGCTCGTCACAATACGCCAGTCACTACTCGTGATGAACTGTGGTATAGTGTTGAAGCTGCATGGGCAGCTGTACCTGTAAACGCCATCCGACCTCTGTTTGACTCAATGCCCAGGCGTATGAAGGCCGTTATTACGGCCAGAGGTGGTTGTTCTGGGTACTGATTTCTCAGGATCTATGCGCCCAAATTGCGTGAAAATGTAATCACACGTCAGTTCTAGTACAATATATTTGTCTAATGAATACCCGATTATCACCTGCATTTCTTCTTGGTGTAGCAATTTTAATGGCGAGCAGTGTAGTTTTCCTATCAGCTTTGGTCAGTTAAGCTCGTTCCTGCATTACCTGTAAATTGGGTGTGTTGCATACCTGTCGAGCATCACCTCGTAACGATTGCTTTCCTTGCATACGGTGTGCGATCGTGTCTTACTCCGAAGGCTGTTCGGAAAGTTAGGTCCGATGGCTCGCGAAATGAAAACTAGACTGAAAATCAAAAATGTTCGGTTTGCAACAGTTTGTTACACGTCCCAGCTACGTTTCTACAAAGCCAACACTCTTAGACTATTGTAGTAGCGTTGTACTACATCTCCAACACCTTCAGGCGGCCACTTGTGTTTTGTGCCACTTCTCTACGCTGGTCTGCAGTTCGTAGGAAGTATCAAAATGTTGTGTTCATAGCCAACGATCATATGAGTGGAAATCAACATCAGACAAGGCTGGGTTGTATGGTGGCTGATCAAACAATTTCTATAGAAAATTCTGGAAGGGCTTCCTCGTTATCCCTGAAGTGTGCAGCCGAGAATTATTGCCACAAAGAAGGAAATGCATGAGTTACGTGGAGTTCCATGAAACCAGGCGCAAACTCGAAGTGGGTACACTTACTTGGAGTGAGACAGTGTTGTTATAAGCACCCTTACGAGCTCACTGTGTGGTCAGAACTAAGAAGAGCGGCCTTATACGATTGACAAGCATACTAGAGACGGTGCCCAATCCACGTGTGCTAAGCTCCATAGGAATTTCACTGTCCTTCCCATTTCATAAAACATCGGACCTTAACTTTCCAAATAGCCATCGAAGAGTCCCCTAAAACCCGGAAGTGATTAACCATCTGGAATGTGAGTGAGACGTAAAAGGGCCGGGAATATTTTTGCCCTACGTAGTTATCCTCCTGACTGTTACTTAAGATTAAACAGCATTTATAGCAAAAACAAAATTATTGATGCTCAGTTCAGGTTTAATTCGAAAATTGTTCAAGTGTAGCGTCAAACAGAAGGATGTTGTAGAAAAAATAAAGCAAGTAATACAGATTTGTCATATAGAGCTAGGAAACATTACTTTCTAAACAAAAGAAACCGCAAAACAAAAATACATCAAACATGGCTGCAATACATTGTCGAACGTATATAAAACATGCTCGTGCTATTCAGAAAGCCCGTCGTTTTTCAATGATAACAGGAAACTCTTGCCTTTCATCATGACGTTTGTGGATATGAACCGTACTTGCATCAAAAGTAACTGTTTTGGTTACATAAAAGCACAGAAGCTAAGCGATCGACTAATTTTTGGAACTTATAAAATACAATTTATTTTCTGTAAGGATACAAAATATGCAATGGACTAACAATGATACGCGGTTCGAATGATTTGCAAAACAACGAAAGAAAGAAAAAGTCGAAGAGAACTAGTCTGCTACATTTTTCTCTTTTACACATTCATTTATGTTTCTTTCCCTACCAATTCTATCCATACAACGTAAGCTGGACATATTCTAAACATTGAAAAATGTTTACAATACGTCCAGATAATGTAAACAGATGTGATACTGTGTAATATTCTATCATTACTAAGTAAGCTGGACATATTCTAAACACTGCCAAATGTTTACAATATGTCCAGATAATGTAAACAAATGTGCTACTGTGTAATATGTTTTTGTGCTGTAACAAGCATTTGTGAGCGATATATTATATATGGGCATCGCCACTTGCACAAGGTGTTTTATGTTCTTAAATCTTTTAGTTATGACAAACCTTTTATAATGTGCTGTTTTTTTTATCCAGATGGCAACGTGTTATTAAGACCAAGGTAAAATTAACAAGTTTCATAGTAAAAAGATTTTTTGTGAGTTGACTATGACAGAAAAATCAATTGAAAGGGGTAGTTTTAAATGAAGAAACATTTGTGTGATCTTGGCTATTAAATGACTTTAGCAATTAAAATATATCGCTTCCTCGGTCTTCTCAAAATAAGAAACTTCATTTTATTACGTCATTTATGACGTGTATCAAAACTACCAGCTCTTAGTTTTGGTAGAACGCAACTCCGATTACAGTATGCCGTTAACAGCTGTAGCTACAAGTGAACTCGACAAACGGCATGTATGACTAGACACTCACACACACACACACACACACACTCAATTAGGAGGGTGCATCTATACGTCAGGGAGAGCCAATGACGGGCCTAGGACTCAATGTATGGTTACATAAGGAGAGACTCCTCCCTCCCTCCCTCCACCCACCATCTGAATAACATGCTGAAGATAATGAACAATTAGAGCCAATGAAATGGCGGAGCACCTGCAGTATTTCGTCAGGGACAGTTGGATTATGTAGTAGTAGGATAATGTGGCCTTGACACCCAGTTTTGATATCAAATTGATAGGAAAATTAATTGAATTGATCAATTAACTACCCCTGCACCATCAGCCCCCATACATATCCACCCCCATACCTACTCCCAGATGATGTCATTGGTTTCCTCAGCTGCATGTGAGTTCCCCATAACTCACACCCTCCCCCCTCCCCTTTATCCTATTGGGGAAATTTCATGTTGGCGGGAATTTCTAATATTACTGGGAATGTCTTTGTCCCAGGGCTGTGATGAAGTCGTACCCCACCCCCAACTTGGGAATTGGCGGAAAATTAAAAATGGCAGTGGCCTTTCTGGAACTCGAACCCTGGTTCTTCTGGACAGAAAACCCAAGTGCACATCCTCCACCCCCCGCCCCACCCAACATATGAAGGCTGCCTAGATTCATGAGAGGAACGTTAGGTTACTATACTTTATTTATTTTAGATGGGCAACTGAAGTAAAGATCGGTCCTAATCAAGTAATTAATCATAAAGGAAAGTACTAATTACACAACAATATGCATAGTGCTACACCAGGAATACCTAAAATCGCAATACAGCTCTAAAATTGACAATGACTCTGAAGTCAAACAGCGATACATACAGTTCTCAGCTGTACGATAACAGATAATACACTCATTAAATTAATTATGTAATTGGGACAGATCTTTACTTCAGTTTCCCAATCAAAACTAATCAAGTTCACGAACTTAGCCTTCTTCTCGTGCATCTGGGCAGTTTCCATGCGTCGGTGGCAGTGATGGGGGAGGGGGGGAGGTGAAGGGTGCACTTGGGCTTTCTGTCCAGAAGGACAAAGGTTCGAGCCTCAGGAAAGGGCAAATTGATTCTACTTTTGATCGCTCCATACACTTAATCCAAATTGTTTTATGGAAGTAACTGTGCTTGCCGGGCTGGCCGAGCGGTTCTAGGCGTTACAGTCTGGAACGGCGCGACCGCTACGGTCGCAGGTTCGAATCCTGCCTCGGGCATGGATGTGTGTGATGTCCTTACGTTAGTTAGGTTTAAGTAGTTCTAAGTTCTAGGTGACTGATGACCTTAGACGTTAAGTCCCATAGTCCTCCGAGCCATTTGAACCATTTGAAGTAACTGTTTCCAGTGATTGTTCTGCGATCGTGTAATTGTACAATAATGGATCTTTCTATACATTCACAGTAAGTTACATTTGTTTATACTGTTGGTCAATTTCCATTCCTTCCACGAAGCGTCGTCCATCTGCAGGTGTTTCTGAGCTTCGTTACAATCTTCTAGCGTTGCGAGTTCTCTGTATACAAACGCATAATTCACGAAAAGCCTTATGGCTACTACATCGTTTATATAGACTGTTATGACAACATTCATGGGATATCTCCTAAGACCGTGTTGGACCTCCTATTGTCCCGTGTAGCGCAGCAGTTGGACGTGGCATGGACTCAACAAGTCGTTCAAAGCCATGCAGAAATATTGAACCATGCTACCACTATAGCCGACCGTGACTGCGAAAGTGTTGCCGATGCATAATGTTGCACACAAACTAATCTTTCGATTATGTCTTATAAATGTTCGACGGGATTCATGTCGGGCAATCTGGGTGGCCAAGTCATTCACTCAACTGTCCAGAACGTTCTTCAAACCAGCTGTGAACAACTGGGGCCTGGCAGCGTTGTCTGGAAACATCAAGTTCGTGAATGGCTGCAAACGGTCTCCAAGAAGCAGAACATAGCTATTTATAGTCAGTGAACGGTATTTGGACCAGAGGACCTCAGTCCATTCCATGTAAACACAGCATACAACAATACTGAACCACCGCCATCTTGCACAGCGTCTTGTTGACTACTGGGTCCATGGCTTTGTGGAGTCTGCCCCACAAACGAACCCTACCATCAGCTTTTACTAACTGAGATCACCATTCTTTGACCAGGCCAAGGTTTTCCAGTCCTTTATGGTCCACGCCCAGGAGAGGCGTTGCAGGAGATGTCGTGCTGTTAGCAAAAACTCGCTTCGCTCGTCTGTTGCCATAGCCCATTAACATCAAATATCGCCCCTTCGTTCCTGAGGATACATTCGTCGCACATCCCACATTAATGTCTGTGGTCATTTCATGCAGTGTTGCTTGTCAGTGTGCACTGGCAACACTACGCAAATGTTGTTGCTCTCGTTCAGTAAATGAAGACAATCGGATGGTGGGATATAATGGCTCAACATGGCATTTTCGGTGCTCTCTTGACACTGTGATTTCGGAATGTTGATTTCCGTAACGATTCGGGTGCCCCTTGCGTCTAGCTACAACTACATTTCCGCGTCCTATCCTGTTATCCCCCCCACATGAACCATGGACCTTGCCGTTGGTGAGGAGGCTTGCGTGCCTCAGCGATACAGATGGCCGTACCGTAGATGCAACCACAACGGAGGGGTATCTGTTGAGAGGCCAGACAAACGTGTGGTTCCTGAAGAGGGGCAGCAGCCTTTTCAGTAGTTGCAGGGGCAACAGTCTGGATGATTGACTGATCTGGCCTTGCAACATTAACCAAAACAGCCTTGCTGTGCTGGTACTGCGAACGGCTGAAAGCAAGGGGAAACTACAGCCGCAATTTTTCCCGAGGACATGCAGCTTTACTGTATGATTAAATGATGATGGCATCCTCTTGGGTAAAATATTCCGGAGGTAAAATAGTCCCCCATTCGGATCTCCGGGCGGGGACTACTCAGTAGGATGTCGTTATCAGGAGAAAGAAAACTGGCGTTCTACGGATCGGAGTGTGGAATGTCAGATCCCTTAATCGGGCAGGTAGGTTAGAAAATTTAAAAAGGGAAATGGATTGGTTAAAGTTAGATATAGTGGGAATTAGTGAAGTTCGGTGGCAGGAGGAACAAGACTTCTGGTCAGGTGACTACAGGATTATAAACACAAAATTAAATAGGGGTAATGCAGGAGTAGGTTTAATAATGAATAGGAAAATAGGAATGCGGGTAAGCTACTACAAACAGCATAGTGAACGCATTATTGTGGCCAAGATAGATACGAAGCCCACACCTACTACAGTAGTACAAGTTTATATGCCAACTAGCTCTGCAGATGATGAAGAAATTGAAGAAATGTACGATGAAATAAAAGAAATTATTCAGATAGTGAAGGGAGACGATAATTTAATAGTAATGGGTGACTGGAATTCGAGTGTAGGAAAGGGGAGAAAAGGAAACATAGTAGGTGAATATGGATTGGGGCTAAGAAATGAAAGAGGAAGCCGCCTAGCAGAATTTTGCACAGAGCACAACTTAATCATAGCTAACACTTGGTTTAAGAATCATGAAAGAAGGTTGTATACGTGGAAGAACCCTGGAGATACTAAAAGGTATCAAATAGATTATATAATGGTAAGACAGAGATTTAGGAACCAGGTTTTAAGTTGTAAGACATTTCCAGGAGCAGATGTGGACTCGGACCACAATCTATTGGTTATGACCTGTAGATTAAAACTGAAGAAACTGCAAAAATGTGGGAAATTAAGGAGATGGGACCTGGATAAACTGAAAGAACCAGAGGTTGTACAGAGTTTCAGGGAGAGCATAAGGGAACAATTGACAGGAATAGGGGAAAGAAATACAGTAGAAGAAGAATGGGTAGCTCTGAGGGATGAAGTAGTGAAGGCAGCAGAGGATAAAGCAGGTAAAAAGATGAGGGATGCTAGAAATCCTTGGGTAACAGAAGAAATATTGACTTTAATTGATGAAAGGAGAAAATATAAAAATGCAGTAAATGAAGGAGGCAAAAAGGAATACAAACGTCTCAAAAATGAGATCGACAGGAAGTGCAAAATGGATAAACAGGGATGGCTAGAGAACAAATGTAAGGATGTAGAAGCTTATCTCACTAGGGGTAAGATAGATACTGCCTACAGGAAAATTAAAGAGAAGAGAAGAGAACCACGTGTATGAATATCAAGAGCTCAGATGGCAACCCAGTTCTAAGCAAAGAAGGTAAGGCAGAAAGGTGGAAGGAGTATATAGAAGGTTTATACAAGGGTGCTGTACTTGAGGACAATATTATGGAAATGGAAGAGGATGTAGATGAAGACGAAATGGGAGATACGATACTGCGTGAAGAGTTTGACAGAGCACTGAAAGACCTGAGTCGAAACAAGGCCCCCCGAGTAGACAACATTCCATTAGAACTACTGACGGCCTTGGGAGAGCCAGTCATGACAAAACTCTACCAGCTGGTGAGCAAGATGTATGAGACAGGCGAAATACCCTCAGACTTCAAGAAGAATATAATAATTCCAATCCCAAAGAAGGCAGGTGCTGACAGATGTGAAAATTACCGAACTATCAGTTTAATAAGTCACAGCTGCAAAATACTAACGCGAATTCTTTACAGACGAATGGAAATCTGGTAGATGCGGACCTCGGGGAGGATCAGTTTGGATTCCGTCGAAATGTTGGAACACGTGAGGCAATACTGACCTTACGACTTATCTTAGAAGAAAGATTAAGAAAAGGCAAACCTACGTTTCTAGCATTTGTAGACTTAGAGAAAGCTTTTGACAATGTTGACTGGAATACTCTTTTTCAAATTCTAAAGGTGGCAGGGGTAAAATACAGGGAGCGAAAGGCTACTTACAATTTGTACAGAAACCAGATGGCAGTCATAAGAGTCGAGGGGCATGAAAGGGAAGCAGTGGTTGGGAAAGGAGTGAGACAGGGTTGTAGCCTCTCCCCGATGTTATTCAATCTGTATATTGAACAAGCAGTAAAGGAAACAAAAGAAAAATTTGGAGTAGGTATTAAAATTCATGGAGACGAAGTAAAAACTTTGAGGTTTGCCGATGACATTGTAATTCTGTCAGAGACGGCAAAGGACTTGGAAGAGCAGTTGAACGGAATGGACAGTGTCTTGAAAGGAGGATATAAGATGAACATCAACAAAAGCAAAACGAGGATAATGGAATATAGTCAAATTAAATCGGGTGATGCTGAGGGAATTAGATTAGGAAATGAGACACTTAAAGTATTAGATGAGTTTTGCTATTTAGGAAGTAAAATAACTGATGATGGTCGAAGTAGAGAGGATATAAAATGTAGACTGGCAGTGGGAAGGAAAGCGTTTCTGAAGAAGAGAAATTTTTTATCATCGAATATAGATTTATGTATCAGGAAGTCATTTCTGAAAGTATTTGTTTGGAGTGTAGCCATGTATGGAAGTGAAACATGGACGATAACTAGTTTGGACAAGAAGAGAATAGAAGCTTTCGAAATGTGGTGCTACAGAAGAATGCTGAAGATTAGATGGGTAGATCACGTAACTAATGAGGAGGTATTGAATAGGATTGGGGAGAAGAGAAGTTTGTGGCACAACTTGACTAGAAGAAGGGATCGGTTGGTAGGACATGTTTTGAGGCATCAAGGGATCACAAATTTAGCATTGGAGGGCAGCGTGGAGGGTAAAAATCGTAGAGGGAGACCGAGAGATGAGTACACTATGCAGATTCAGAAGGATGTAGGTTGCAGTATGTACTGGGAGATGAAGCAGCTTGCACAGGATAGAGTAGCATGGAGAGATGCATCAAACGAGTCTCAGGACTGAAGACAACAACAACAACAACATCCTGTTATCCCTATCGTGCAACCATAATCACGTCGGAAACCTTTCAGTATGAATCATCTGAGTGCAAATGATGGCTCAACCAATGCCCTGTCCTTTTCTACCATGTGTACACGATGCTACCGCCATCTGTATATATACATATCGCTATTCCATGACTTTGGCACCTCACTGTGTATTATGATAAATGAAGGTCCTAAACAGTCTGTTGGAGAACTCCAGAAGTTGCTTCCACGTTTGAAGTCTTCTCTCTCTGAGAATGATGTGGTGCACTGTTTGCTAGAAACTCTTCACCCCAGTCACGCGGTTAGTTTGATTTTCCGTACGCTCATGTTTTGTTCATTAGGCGGCAATGCGGAACTGTACTGAAACTCTTTCAGAAGTCAAGGAACATGACCACACACACACAAATCTGAGAAATTTTCACGGCATGAGTTAACTTAAATGCCAAAAATATTAGTATCTTTGCTGATTGTGGTTCGGTGACCGTTTATAAACATCTCTTCCACTTTTTCGATGATTTCATGGGCTGACGTGATTTGGCGTGCAGGGCGAACGTTATATTCAACGTTCTCATGGCGTTCTTCTAAATATTCTACTCATGAAACTTTGTTTTCTCATAATACAGTCAGCAGTGAAACTTTTAACATTTGTGAAACTCTTCTGCACTTTATGTTCTTACTGTGTATCAAAATTTAATAGATACTCTCTGACCAATTTTTATGCATAATAAATAACTGCCGGTACAACTAAAACACAGCTGACAACTTACTGAATACCCAATATGGTCAACGCTAAACAGAAACTTTTCAGACGGTTTTATCAACACACCAACGAAAGAAACTCGCGAATTATTTAGCACAAGCACGAAATTACAGAATTATCGCTAGTACCTGAATACATGTCTCATAAACCGATACAGATAAGAGCTGTAACGGTAATCGTGCACACCGGAAAAATCAGTTTAGGGATTTTAACCACTCAATATTTGCACATTTACAGATCAGTTCTACTCATCAAGAGTAACATTGATAATTGCTGCACAACAGCTCTGTACATATTATGGAACAAGACCTGGGTTGGACTTAAATTTACCAAGAAATAATAGATATAAAATACAGACACGATTTTTCTACCATGAAACAAAATAGTACAAGCATTTGTCCAAGAAGTTGACAGAAATTACCACAATACATTTATTTAAAGGGAATTAAAAAGTATCTGTGAATCAGTACATCCTCTTCCGTTAAAGATTAAATGACAAAATAGGGTGCGGGTCTAATAAATGTCATAATACTCGTATGGTATCAGCCCTGGAAAAACATACTACACTCCTGGAAATGGAAAAAAGAACACATTGACACCGGTGTGTCAGACCCACCATACTTGCTCCGGACACTGCGAGAGGGCTGTACAAGCAATGATCACACGCACGGCACAGCGGACACACCAGGAACCGCGGTGTTGGCCGTCGAATGGCGCTAGCTGCGCAGCATTTGTGCACCGCCGCCGTCAGTGTCAGCCAGTTTGCCGTGGCCTACGGAGCTCCATCGCAGTCTTTAACACTGGTAGCATGCCGCGACAGCGTGGACGTGAACCGTATGTGCAGTTGACGGACTTTGAGCGAGGGCGTATAGTGGGCATGCGGGAGGCCGGGTGGACGTACCGCCGAATTGCTCAACACGTGGGGCGTGAGGTCTCCACAGTACATCGATGTTGTCGCCAGTGGTCGGCGGAAGGTGCACGTGCCCGTCGACCTGGGACCGGACCGCAGCGACGCACGGATGCACGCCAAGACCGTAGGATCCTACGCAGTGCCGTAGGGTACCGCACCCCCACTTCCCAGCAAATTAAGGACACTGTTGCTCCTGGGGTATCGGCGAGGACCATTCGCAACCATCTCCATGAAGCTGGGCTACGGTCCCGCACACCGTTAGGCCGTCTTCCGCTCACGCCCCAACATCGTGCAACCCGCCTCCAGTGGTGTCGCGACAGGCATGAATTCAGGGACGAATGGAGACGTGTCGTCTTCAGCGATGAGAGTCGCTTCTGCCTTGGTGCCAGTGATGGTCGTATGCGTCTTTGGCGCCGTGCAGGTGAGCGCCACAATCAGGACTGCATATGACCGAGGCACACAGGGCCAACACCCGGCATCATGGTGTGGGGAGCGATCTCCTACACTGGCCGTACACCTCTGGTGATCGTCGAGGGGACACTGAATAGTGCACGGTACATCCAAACCGTCATCGAACCCATCGTTCTACCAATCCTAGACCGGCAAGGGAACTTGCTGTTCCAACAGGACAATGCACGTCCGCATGTATCCCGTACCACCCAACATGCTCTAGAAGGTGTAAGTCAACTACCCTGGCCAGCAAGATGTGTCCCCCATAGAGCATGTTTGGGACTGGATGAAGCGTCGTCTCACGCGGTCTGCACGTCCAGCACGAACGCTGGTCCAACTGAGGCGCCAGGTGGAAATGGCATGGCAAGCCGTTCCACAGGACTACATCCAGCATCTCTACGATCGTCTCCATGAGAGAATAGCAGCCTGTATTGCTGCGAAAGGTGGATATATACACTGTACTAGTGCCGACATTGTGCATGCTCTGTTGCCTTTGTCTATGTGCCTGTGGTTCTGTCATTGTGATCATGTGATGTATCTGACCCCAGGAATGTGTCAATAAAGTTTCCCCTTCCTGGGACAATGAATTCACGGTGTTCTTATTTCAATTTCCATGATTGTATATGCCTGGGTTTTTTTTAACGCCAAAGTCATTCAAGTAACTTCATGACGATAAAATCTAAAATATGTCCACAAACGTAATTATGAGACACATATGTAGGAATACCAACGTTTCAAATATGAGATTGACAGGAAGTGCAAAATGTTTAAGCAGGGGTGGCTAGAGGACAAATGTAAGGATGTAGAGGCGTATCTCATTTGGGGTAGGTAGATACTGCCTATAGGAAAATTAAAGAGACCTGTAGAGAAAAGAGAAACAGTTGTATGAATATCAAGAGCTCATATGGAAATCCAGTTCTAAGGAAAAGTAGGAAGGTGGAAGGAGTATATAGTGAGTCTATATAAGGGCGGTGTACTTGAGGACAATGTTATGCAAATGGAAGAGGATGTAGATGAAGATGAAATGGGAGATATGATACTGAAGGAAGAGTTTGACAGAGCACTGAAACACCTGAGTCGCAACAAGGCCCTGGGAGTAGACAACATTACATTAGAACTGCAGACAGCCTTGGAAGAGCCAGCCCTGATAAAACGCTACCATTTCGTGAGCAAGATGTATGAGACAAGCGAAATACCGTCAGACTTCAATAATTCCAATCGCAAAAAAAGCAGGTGTCGACAGATATGAAAATTACCGAATTATCTGTTTAATAAGTCACGGCTGCAAAATACCAACGCGAATTCTTTACAGACGAATGAAAAAACTGGTAGAAACCGATCTCAGGGAAGATGAGTTTGAATTCCGAAGAAATTTTGGAACAAGTAAGGTAATGCTGACCCTACGACTTATATTAGAAGATAGATTAAGGAAAGGCAAACCTACGTTTCTAGCATTTGTAGACTTACAGATAGCTTTTGACAATGTTGACTGGAATACACTCTATCAAGTTCAAAAGGCGGCAAGGGTCAAAAACAGGGATCGAAAGGCTATTTACAATTTGTACAGAAACCAGATGGCAGTTCTAAGAGGCGAGCGGCATGAAAGGGAAGCAGTGATTTGGAAGGGAGTGAGACAGAGTTCTAGCCTATCCCCGATGTTATTTAATCTGTATACTGAGCAAGCAATAAAGAAACAAAAGGAAAATTTGGAGTAGGAATTAAATTTCTGAGAAAGGAATATAAACTTTCAGGCTCGCCGATGACATTGTAATTCTGTCAGAGACAGCAAAGGATCTGGAAGAGGAGCTGAACGGAATGGACAGTGTCTTGAAAGGAGGATATAAGACGAACATCAAAAAAAGCAAAACGAGGATAATGGAATGTAGTCGAATTAAGTTGGCTGATGCTTAGGGAATTACATTAGGAAACGAGACACTTAAAGTAGTAAATTAGTTTTGTGATTTGGGGAGCAAGATGACTGATGATGGTCGAAATAGAGAGGATATAAAATGTAGGCTGAAAATGGCACGGAAAGCGTTTCTGAAGAAAAGAGATTTGTTAAAATCGAGTATAGATTAAAGTGTCAGGAAGTCATTTTTGAAAGTATTTGTATGGAGTGTAGCCATGTGTGGAAGTGAAACATGGACGATAAAAAGTTTGAACAAGAAGAGAATAGAAGCTTTCGAAATGTGGTGATGCAGGAGAATCTTGAAGATTAGATGGGTTGATCACATAACTAACTAATGAGGAAGTATTAAACAGAATTGGGGAGAACAGAAATTTGTGTCACAACTTGACTCGAAGAAGGATTCAGTTAGTAGGACATGATCTGAGGCATCAAGGGATCACCAGTTTAGTATTGGAGGGCAGCATGGAGGGTAAAAATCGTAGAGGGAGACAAAGAGATGAATACACTAAGCAGATTCAGAAGGAAGTAGGCTGCACCAGGTACTGGGAGGTGAAGAAGATTGCAAAGGTTAGAGTAGCAATGAGAGCTGCAACAAATCGGTTTCTGTACTGAAGACCACAACAAGAACATCCACGATGTTGTTATTACGACTCCATAGTTCCTTAATGTATTTAAGTTTCATATAACTTGTAATTATTTAATACATTTCTTTGAAATATGAAAGATTTTGTTTAGTTCGAAAAGTTATTTTAGCGTAAAATATTCAAATCCCACACTCTATGTACCAATACTGTAATTTATTCATATTATGTGTAATGTCACATACATGGAGTTTTATTAGAAATATACTCCTACTCGCTCTCTGCGTCATATGACGAATCATCATTACACAACACACTTATCCTAGCATGTTCTCTACAGACAAACTTGTGACACCCATCACAATGTGGATTCCCTTTCTTCTCCTTTGTCCTTGTGCAGGAATCACACCGTTTTCTTTTCAGATCTGGAACATCGGTTTTCAGGTTATCGTGTTGTTTTCCTTTAGAAGGTCCTTGAAGCCTGAAGATATTATTGCTGAAAGAATGCGTTGAGTTCCGCACTGGGGCGACAGGGTTCGTCCTTCAATGTGAGGTTTGACTAGTTCTTTTCCTAGTTCTGAGAGGAATACTCTTCTTGATTTTTTTCTTCTCATGCCACATAAAAAATTTGCAATACAGAACGTATGCATTGAGAAAACCTAAATGTGGTATATAAAAATGTACAGCAAGTGGCCACCTTCTTGTTCCACGTTTCACTGAATAACGTCTAGCCATCTTATCAACCATACCAACTCCTGTCTGTGTTTTGATATACAACATTACAATTCCAGGTTTTTGTGCTCATGTTCACTTAAAGCAAATGTTTGCTGTAGAGTAGACAACAAAATGACTTACTTATCTTTTGTAGGAACATACGAAGCTGAGACAATATTCTGTACTTACTCAAAAGTGGTCGATAAATGATACCTCTGTTTTTTATGGCAACATTTCTTTTGGTATCTCTTTTCAGTTGGCACAAGGATTTCCCACAAGTGTCAATTTACTAGCAAGAAGTTCTTGTCACAAATCAAAACTTCTAAAAAAATTATTAGTGGTAGTGTTCCTACCACTTCCCTTCAGGTGATCAAGTAAATCATGTATCACTCGTTTCCTTTGATTTAGTTCCCTTCCTTCAGTAGATTACACCGTATACACTTGTGCATTTATGACATAATTGGTCTCACAGTCTACAGCAGCTCACACTTTTATCCCACACTTTCCAGGTTTCGAAGGAATGTAGACCTTGAATGGACACCGCCCATTGAAAATACCTCAAAGCACACAGATGCTCATCAACTGTAATATAAGGTACAGGGACATAAGACAAATTCATTCAACAACTAACATTTCAAACAGCCCTTATAGATCCAATTTTGATCCAGAAGCAGCTTTTCTTTCTTTCCTTGTAAGCTTATCATCAAACCTGAGGCACATTAAAATATCAAAAAAACTTGAAAAGCTCATTGTGGCTTGAGAAATAGGTAAGCCATAGTCTTCTGACCAAAATTCATTCAAAGGCTTCTACGTGCCTTATGCAAGACAGCTATTATTAGTAGACCAAAGAATATCTGCAGCTCTGTAGAATAAAATTCAGTCCAGCGTTCAACAGTTGGATACAGATTTTTGTTATCCTTTGCATGATTATTGGTATGCATTACTATTAGACTCTGCACGTGATTGGTGATAAAATTGTGTAACAATCCATCATTGTCTGTAATTGTGGTCTAAGGTGACACAGAATATGCGGAGTTTCACGTATTACATTCCTTGAAACCTGCTGGTGCACATCAATTGGTACTCTGTTATATGTTATGTGTCCTCTTCTAGACACAAAAGTAGATGCATTCGTTACCTCAGACGAAACGACCGTGAGAAGCATAAGCCTGCTCCTGTCATATATATACGGTGGTTGCGCCACAGTTACAACAAGGAAAGCAGTTCTCTTGAGTATTAAAATATGTACATAAATTTCGAACATTCTGATGTTCTAACATGTCATCAACCGCTAAATTTAGTTATTAATCGAAAATACAATTATTCCACTTTACGTACCGTGGAATATTCTCCGTTTGTGTGGCGTACAAATACAATCAACCGTGCAATGTCTAAAAACTCCACACTTACAGAGGAAACAACTGACATGTTAAGTGGTTTCTTTGAATTAACTTTAGAGTCTCTAGAGATGCAATCTACTAGGAGTTAAACATATTATTGTCGTGTTACACCAGCGCAAGTACCTAGCTGACATTTACTTGTTTCTGGAACTACGGCAGATTAGAGACAGTACGCAGTCAACGTGAATTGCGGAACTGATTGAATGTAAGGCAGGTGTCATGCTATGGCTACTTATAAGATCCCAGAAGAAAGAAAACAAGCAGAGACACTGCAGGCCACGTCGACCACATACTGCTTCCCTCCTTCGCCAGAATAATTATCTTTGTTTCAGAGTCCGTGAGTGACAAAGTAAAAGACTTTGGTTCGATCTCTGGTCAGACTAGGATTTTTATCTGTCATCAGTTCTTCCCGTCTCCTCTCACCCAATGAACCTTGCGCCTATCCGTTGGTAGGGTTGCTTGTGTGCCTCAGAGATACAGATAGCCGTACCGTAGGTGCAACCACAACGGAGGGGTATCTGTTGAGAGGCCAGATAAACGCATGGTTCCTGAAGAGTGGCTGCAACCCTTTCAATAGTTGCAGCGGAACACTGTGGGTCATAGACGGATCTGGACTTGCAAAATCAACCAAATCGGCCTTGCTGTGCTGGTACTGAGAACTGCTGAAAGCAAGGGAAACCACACTCGTTATTTTTCCCGGGGCATCCAGCTCTACTGTGTGGTTAAATGATGATGGCATCCTATTGCATAAAATATTCCAAAGGTCAAATAATCCCCATTCGCACCTACAGGCGATTACTTTGGAAGATGCCATTGTCAGGAAAAACAGTAGTAGTGTTCTACGTGTCGGAGTGTGGATTGCTATATCCCTTGACCAGGCAAATAAGTTAGAAAATTTAAAAAAGGAAACGGATAGGTTCAAGTTAATAATGGGAATTAGTGAAGTCTGATGGTAACAGGAACCAGACTTCTGGCCAGGTGAATTCAGTACATGAAATGTATTCGCAGTTACAAATATGAGCAACCATTAGCAGCTTAATGGAATAACTACAAAGAAATTTTGTGCCGCACCCGAAATCGAAACAGTATTCTCACCTTATAGCGAGCGGTAGCCTTACCATTAGGCTATCCGAACACGATTCCCGCCTAGATCGAATCTTCCGTATGTCGTCAACCATTTGTCAACAATGTGTAATTGTACATCCATTATGTATATTCAGTATATTCACGCACATGCGGATAAGTGAGAAATCCGGGTTCGAGTCCTCGTTCGGCACAAATTTTCGTTGTCGTCAGTCGATCATTAAGTTGTCGTTTATTTCATACTCGCAACCGCGAACACATTTCATGCATTTCACAACGGCTGCAATCACCATTGTGCCTGAGCCTTCGGACATGCATGGATGCCCGAAGGTGCATTGCATCGTAATTTGGAGTAACACAGGCACTGCAATATCGTAGCTGAAATCTGGGTGATAAATACAGATTGAAGTGGGGGCAATGCAGGAGTACGTTTGATAATGAATCAGAGATGCGGGTAAGGTAGTGTGAATAGCATAGTGAATGCATTATCGTAGGCAAGATATACAGAAGCCCACACCACAACAGTAATATAAGTTTATATGCCAACTAGTTCTGCAGATAAAGAGGCTGAAGAAATGTATGGTGAGATGAAATAAATTATTCAGAGAGTTAATAGCGATGAAAATTTAACTGTGGTGGCGGACTGAAATTCGATAGTAGGAAAAGACAGGGAAGGAAAAATTGTAAATGAACATGGACTTGGGGAGACGAATGAAAGAGGAAGCTACCTGGTAGAATTTTCCACAGAGCATAATTTAATTATCGCTAGACACTGTTTAAGAACAATGAATAAAGGTGTATACGTGGAAGAGACCTGGAGACACTGGAAGGTTTTTCATCCATTATTTAGTGGTAAGACAGAGATTTCGCAACCAGATTTTAAATTATAAGACATTTTCAGGGCCAGATGAAGACGCTGGCCACAATTGCTTGGTTATTAACTGTAGATTAAAATTACACAAACCGTAAAAAGATAGGAAATTAAGGATATGAGATCGGTTGAAAGAACCAGAGTTGTTGCGAGTTTCACAGGGAGATTGTGCAACGGCTAACTAGAACAGGGAAAAGGAATGCAGTAGAAGACAAATGGGTAGCGTCAATAGATGAAATAGTGAAGGCAGTACAAGATCAAATACGTAAAAAGACATGACCTAATAGATACCCTTTTATAAGACAGGCGATACATAATTTCATATATAAATGGAGCAAATGCAGAGGAAAGGGAATACAATCTTCTAAAAAATGGGAATGACAGGAATTGCAAGATGGATATGCACGAATAGTTACAGGAAAATTGTAAGGATATGGAAGCATATACCAGAAAGGGAAAGATAGATTTTGCTTATAGGGAACTCAGAGAGGCCCTTGGAGAGAAGAAACTACATGAATATCAACAGCTCAGATGGAAAACTAGTTCTAAGCGAAGAATTGAAAGCTGGAAGTTGGACGAAAAATAAAGGGTCTACACAAGTTAAGATGACATTGCAGGCAATATTACAGAAATGAAGAAGGACGTAGATGAGGAGTACATGGGAGACATGATACTACGAGAAGAATTTGGCATAGCGATGAAAGACAGAAGTCGGAACAAGATCCCGGGAGTAAACGACATTCCGTCAGACCTACTAATAGTCTTGGGGGAGTCAACCATGAGAAAACTCTCGCATCTGGTATGCAGAGACATATGGAACAGTCGAAATAAGCTCAGGATTCAAGAAGAAAGTACTAATTCCAATTACAAAGAATGAAGCTTGGTGACAGGTGTGAAGGTTACTTAACTATCAGTATAATAAGTCATGGTTGAAAAATACTAGCACGAATTCATTAGAGAAGAATCGTAAAAAGCCGAATTAAAGGGAGATCAGTTTGGATTCTGGCAAAATGTGTGCACACCCAAGGCAATACTACCCCTCGACTTAGAAAATAGGTTACCGAAAGATAAACCTACGATTATAGCATTTGTAGAATATAATCGAAATAAATCAGGTGATGCTGAGGAAATTAAATTAGTAAACTACTTTTTAAGTAGTAAATGAGTTTTTCCAGTTTGGAAGTAAAATAACTGACGATGGACAAAGTAGAGAGAACATAAAAATTTAGACTGCCAGTGACAAGAAAAACGTTACTGAAGGGAAGAAATTTTTTACATTAGCATCGAATAAAGATTTAAATGATAGTAAGTCTAGTCCGAAATTATTTGTATGGAATGTATCCATGTATGGAAGCAAAATATGGAAGATAAACAGTTTAAACAAGAATAGAAGCTTTTAAAATATTGTGCTACATAAGGATGCTGAACATTAGATGGGTATATTAATTAACTAACGAGGAGGGATTAATCAGAATTAGGGACAAAATAAATTTGTGGCACAATCCAGCTGGAAGCAGTAATCGATGGACAGGAACTTCTGACACATGAAAGAATCCCCTATCTAGTATTGGGGGGAAGTGTAGAGGTAAAAATCGTAGAGGGAGACGAAGAGATGAACACAATAAACAGACTCCGAAGCACGTAAGTTGCAGTAGCTATCCGGAGATGAAGGGATTGCACAGGACAGAGTGGCATGGAGAGTTATATCAAACCACTCTTAAGACTGAAGACCACCACCGCAACAACTGCTTTAACTACTGTCAATGTCTGTTGATGCTAAAACGCCGTGTTGAACCGTGATTGTGAGACCATGTTTATCTCTAGTTCCCCATACCATAACTGATTGGCTAAAAATGTTCAAAGGTGATGGAAGTCCACGACACTGTGGTGTTCAGACAAATCTTCTGATTGATAACAGCTTTACCTTTATTGGACTCTGCGAAGCGCGAAGATATGCAAACAGTCCAGCACCACACTGGTTAGAAATCTCGAGGCGGTTCATCACACAAAATCATCATGTTGATCGGTCGGTGAATTCCTTGCCCATAGTCTGCGGACTTAGGAATTGAGTGGTACTATCTTCACAGATGAACTGCAGTACGGCCTCAAAAGCTATTCTCGGCGTTTGTCCATATGTTGCTCAACTTGGACACGTTACACAGATGCCTGTATTGTAAATGGAAGAACAATACAGCAGCACCGGTGTTCCTGTTTTGGGAGGTGTCACGTTAGGAATTCATGGGCCACTGAGTATAGTTTCATGGGCGCATCTCTCATGGGATATCACACATCTAATGTGAGTCATTAGCTCTCGTGCCTGTAATCCGACAATCAGATTTGTAGTAACATCCGGTGGTATTGTATTACAACAATGGCTGGGTAGTGAACCAGTCGCTAGTTATTTCTATAGCTGCAGATACTGTAAAGACTAGCGTAAAAGACGAAATACGCGTAGGCAATGGACTTCACCAAAATAATTTAACTGTGACCTTCCTTTGAGAAACTTTTCTGGGATAAATTACTCCCTCACTCGCAGCAAGCAGCTTTTTAGTTACACTTGAGTTGATGCAGGCGTTAATGATGAAAGAAAGGTCAGAGTGTAAGTTACTGTTGACACAAAGGTCATTAGAGATAAAAGCAGTAATGTGTCCGCCTAGGGAGTCGCTAGCAGCACGTTCGAGCTATCTGAGAGTATTTTTAAGGAAGATTTTTGAAATTTTTTAACAAAACGTTATCTTCCTTTGTGTTTCATGTTGTTACAAAATTAAATCGGTGCTTACTTTCTCATTGAAAGATAAAATAAAAGGTGTCTATAAGACAGTGAAAATGACAATAAGTAATGAAATTATTTTTTTTGATTTACATGAAACTGATCGAAGCATGCAGGTCTCTCGATTCATGCGCTTTGAATGGCGTAGTCACACCATAGTAACAACAGCACTAGCTCTTCTCTTGAAGTAGCTGATTTACAAGCTAAGGACTGCATACTTAATGTCATTTAACAACAGAGCTATCGCATGTATGTTCACTGCAGAATCGTTTGACTATGTAAGCCTGCAGCGTTTCGTGGCCGTTGTCACTGAAGTTAAAATCTTCTGCGTTATTAAGCCGCGTCATATTTCATGTAAAATAATCGACGTTTCGACCCCTCTGCTGGGATCTTCTTCGGGTTTTTCCGGTACGCAATACTTCTAGAACATTTTAACCGTTGGCTTCTTTGTACCATAGCACTGAATTCCTCACACGACGGGACACATCCGCTTAGCTATTGTGGATACTACAGCTGGTTTTTGGAAGAACTAGAGACACAATTACATTTTGGAAAATATGAATGACGGGTTTCCAGGCTGAGTTTCATCATGTACGTTTGTCCGTTTGTTCTGAACCCTGGCAACACATCTACATGCAGTAGTACATTGTTTTAATTGGCGCAATTTGTCCATATGCAGTGTAACGTAGTGGAAAGCATCGCTCGCTGACGTGGTGCGCGTCTTCATTTCAGACCCGATGACCAGAATTTATTATTTCCAGATACGTCTGGAAATATCTTATCTTGGTAATCTCTGTGTATTCTGGAATATTCGAATATATTTGGGTAAATATCTGTAAATGCCTTCCTGAAGGTAATATCCATACACAAAAATCAATGCCCCTAATGACTGTCTCACTGACTCACCGTCACCCAGCCCAAACCACTAAGGACAGAAACTTGAAATTTGCAGGGGCTATTGACTTTATATTGTAGGCGTTGTTCAAGAAGGGATAATTTAGAAATACCACCCCTAAGGGGTGAAATAGGGGATTAAAGGTTGTGTCACTTTGAAGACAATTTTGAAGTTAATCCAACAATTGGTACTTGGTTTCTCGGCTAGAAATTTAAAAAAAATATGTTTCTCAGCGTGTTTAGAATTGAACCTCTGTGAAGATGAAGTAGTGGATGAATTTTTTTTCAAAATGAAGCATTTTGAAAGAACTAATAAACTATTATAAGTCTACAACGCCGAGCGGGGTGGCCGCGCGGTCTGGGGCGTCTTGTCACGGTCCGCACGCCTCCCCCCGTCGCAGGTTCGAGTCCTGGCACGGGCATGGGTGTGTGTGTCGTAGTTAGCGTAACTTAATGTAAGTTAGATTAAGTAGTGTGTAAGCTTAGGGACCGATGACCTTAGCAGTTTGGTCCCACAAGACCTTACCACAAATTTCCAAATTTCCAACTCTACAGCTATGATAAATGGTGTTTGACTTCTCGGTTTGAAATAAAAAACATGTTTTCATTGTTTTTGGAGATTTATTCCCTAAGTGGGTGAAATAAGGCATAAAATGTTTTCTGAAATTATTTCTTTATGAAAGCATTTTGATAGGTAAATCTATTCAAATTTGAATTTGGCTTCTCGATTACAAATAAAAAAGTATGTAATTCAATGTTTTTAGAAATTCAACCCCTATAAGGGTGGGATAGGGTCAGACTGATGAAGTGAATGATTGCTCAGAATATCTTGAAATTAGGAGGGGGTGTAGATTTTATATTGTAAGCATCAATTGAAAAGGGACTTCTCGAAATTTCACTCCTAAAGGTGTGAAACAGGGAATGAAAATATGTTTCTGTTAAGACAATTTTGAAGGTAGAACTATGAAAACTAGTATTTGAGTTCTTGGAAAGATGTACAAAAAATATTCTCAGATTGTTCTTGGAAATTTAACAGCCTCAGAGACAGCAAATGACTTGGAAGAGCAGCTGAACGGAATGGAGAGTAACTTGAAAGAATGATATAAGATGAACATCAATAAAAGCAAAACGAAGATAATGGTATGTACTCGAACTTAATCATGTTATGCTGAGGGAATTAGATTAGGAAATCAGACACTTAAAGCAGCAAATTTGTTTTCCTATTTGGGAAGGAAAATAACTGATGCATGTCGAAGTAAGAAGGATATAATACGTTGACCGGCAATGACCACGAAAGCGTATCTGAAGAAGAGACATTTGTTAACGTCAAGTATAGATTGAAGTGTCAGGAAGTCTTTTCTGAAAGTATTTTTATGGAGTGTAGCCATGTACGGAAGTGAGATATAGACGATAACTAGTTTGGACAAGAAGAGAATAGAAGCTTTCGAAATGTAGTGCAGCAGAAGAATGCTAAAAATTAGATGGGTAGATCACGTAACTACCGAGGAGGTACTGAATAGAATTGGGGAGAAGAGGAATTTGTGTCACAACTTAACTAGAGGAAGGGATCGGTTTAGTAGGACATCAAGGCATCACCAATTTACTATTGGAGGGAAGCGTCGTGGGTAAAAATCGTAGCGGGAGACCAAGAGATGAATGCACTAAGCATCAGAAGATGTAGGCTGCAGTAGCTACTCAAAGATGAAGGGGCTTACACAGGAGAGAGTAGCATGGAGAGCTGCATCAAACCAATCTTTGGACTGAAGACCACAACAACAACAAGGGGATGAAATAGGAATTCGATTAAATGAAGGCAAAAAATATATGTGCAGACAGTACAGTCAATGGGAGCGAAGCAGTGGGTGCTGAGCTAGTGTTTGTATAATCTGGAATATTCGATTTTCATATAAATGGCTATGCTCTCCATCCAGAAGCTTAGACCTGTTCTGGTCATAGTTGGTGTCAATAATCATCGTGCTTTCAGTCCTAAGGGTAGAACTTCACTGACAACCCTGCTTTCGAATTTGGATTCGATTGTAGTTTGATTTGTTTGAGACCCCAGGTTCTTCAAATCCGCCACCCACTGTAGTTCTAACTTTCTCTCTCTTTTGTCTTTAGTGTACGGTCCTGAGGGTGGTTTGCAGCAGCTGTAGCGTTACGTAAATGTAGGTGTGCTAATGGGCTGCCTAGAGTTGGCACGTGGGAAGGTTATGTTGTTGGGCAGCTGAATGCTAGTGGACCAGGGCTCAGTGCGCGCCGTGGGCGATCCAGCTAGATGGTTGGTACCGGCCAGCCAGGTACGAAGACAAATGGGGAAAGTCTCAGAAGGGGCAGCAGGAGAACAGTCGCGACAGCATATGAGAGCCTTTGAGACAATCTGAAAGATGTTTTCTTACAGTTTTTTAAAATTCGACAATAATTCACAGACAACTATTGAAGCAAATTGAATACATCTGCGCTCTCAGAAAAACAAATCGCATGCAATGACAACTATATTTCTAGCACCTTTAAAGCAACAAAAGTTAGTGATTCACAACTTTTAAACGTTTTATGTGATTGAAACAAATAATTTCACATACGATAGCATCGCACTATGTCATCACTGAAAACTACATACCTGTATCTGTTTTATTTCTAGATTTATTACGTCTTTTATATCATTTCATCGTTCAAATCCTTGTCAGAACATAGTATTCTCCACAGCAACTGATGCTGCATGAATACCTCATATCTGTTCATACTTGTGCATTTATCTAAGGAATATTTTACTATTTTGCCAATAACTTTACTTAAATACTAATTACAATTGCTAATAAAAAATTCATGATACTTCAATAAGTGGTCAACTGCATGTGTTAGCTGACACCACTATCGTAAAGTGGCCCTACAGACACTTCTGTCAAGAAGGCCTAAATAATTGTTTAATCAATATTTAGTGACAATGTCTTGTCACTTATACAGAGTGCACTGGCGTAAGAATGCTGGCTTATTTATATATGAACAAACAATTATTTATATTTATTTATTTGAGTGTGACTAAATATTTATAACATTGTTCTAGTTAAATATTGTTACAATACATTAGTTTAATGGAGGAATTGACCATGTTGAGTCAGATCATGCCTATAGGGCTCTGGAATGATGTGTGTTTGGTTGGGGCAGCCTTCAACCAATGGAAAAGCAGACAGTGACAGAACAGCACTAGAGTTAAGTGAAAAGACACTTTGTCCGCCAGTACGCTCAAGGGAGCTATTCTGGGTACTGTAGGTTGAGATCTGGTGGAAGGCAAGCCTGCCTGTGGCAACGTGTGATATTCGGTCATGTCGACGACAGATTGTAGGCGCTGAACAGCCACTACAATACTGTAGCAGTAAATTTATAACAGATACCGAAACACAGTATTACTTTAAGGGCTTACACAAACTGGATGGTCTTTATAACGTTATTATTACTATTCACTGCAGAGTCATTAATTGGATATAAGTTAAGTCTCTCTCAGTTAAATACTTTACTATTTAAAATGAAAGTTAATTGGTATCCACTAACAGGTTGTTTCTCTCTATCATTTCAATATAGAAATTATGGTTTTCATAATTAATGGTCTTTCCGTTACTTGTTACCGAGCATTAACACAATAGACAAAATGTGGATCCTGGTATACTATTCATATGCATTTCTAATACACAAGAGAGACCAACAATTAGCAAACATGAGTATATAACATTTCATACTGCAGTTTTCCACTCTTACTACATTGAGAGACAAAATTAACATATATGTAAGATACTGACTCACCTTCTGTGATTTACAACAGGCAGTAATGAGATCATTTACGAAGCAAAACTTTATAAGCCTCAGTCTTACGAACTCTTAATTTGAAGTTGGCAACAATACATTAATAAGCAGTTTTATTAGGAAAATTACTTTCATTAACTTTCTTTTTTATGTTCAAGAGGCATTAATTAACAAAAACACTGGTCTTTAATGTTCTTTCAGTAGGGACACTCGAAAATCACTTTAGTTCAAACGGAGAGGAACCTGAGAGGTGTTATGATAAGGAGAAAAATCAAGATAGGTACATAAACTCAGTTATAAATTACGTTATATTTCAGCACACTAACACATCCATTAAGCTGATCCTTCACTGTACATTGCTATAGTGCTCCATTACAGTACAGTGATTGCGCAATGTGGTGGTGATTGCATATCGGTAGGTGGAATTACAGGTAGAATTGCTGGACTCAGTCATTTCTTGGTGGCGATGATAGATACAAATTCCAGAATAGTTCCAGCTATTTATCCATCCATCCGAGGCATTGGAAAGTGGCAGAAGAAAACCTCTCTCGGAACCAGCACAATATGCAACATTTACAAATGGCAGTGCACAATTTGGTAGCTCGTCCCCGACTGGTGGCTCGCCCCCGACTGACTCTCAGTTCCACCTTTTCTACCTAGGCCAACCACAAATTGCGCGCGCTACACAGTTCCGTCTCCGAGGGGAACCACAACGCCTTTTACATACAAACTAACTAAGAACCCTAAGTGAGGATCAGCAGTTTACATAACAGCAACCAAATTTATTCAATAAAACAGAATATTTGCACACATTGACATTTCCACAAAAAAATTATTCACGCAAAATCACAATTATATACAGTAAGTTTTGTTCCCTCCAAATGGGACAAAGAATTTAAATGACAGATACACTACATTGCATAAAATCATATCATGACATCAAAGTTCTTACAATGAAAGGAGTATACAATTTTATGTTATCGACTCAAACAAACACATTTACAGAAGCTCAGTGATGTAACATTAAATGAAACAAAAACCAAAATAAATCATTGGAGTATTAGAGCTATGGTGTTACAAACAGGAGGGATTACATGACGTGTTTGGCAAATATATAACATTCTGTATGGTGTCTGTTTGTTCTACGTCGTGTTTCTCTACCACTTTCTAGCAACGACGCTTTGAGCGTGTTTTTTAGGGAATTGACTAGTTTGAACCTGGGACCTGCTGCTGGTAAGGAGACGCCAGACCACACGTGACATGTAGAGTTCAGAAGAGTTCAGTGAGACTAGCGATGATATAATCAAATACTTAATGATTTCAGGGTCAGCTCCACTGCACTCCCTGTAAAAGAATCATAATACTAACTAAATTTAGTGGAAGGGGTTCAAGGCTTTCCTATTTTTAGTTATCTGGTAAAGTAACGTCGAAAAAGCAGTTAAGTTTACCATTGGAATTTTTATTCTACTCACAAAATAATGTTTATAAATTGCACTATTGATAAAAGGAAATATTTTAATACTGGATGATAAGAACCAACTGCATTCAACAAAAATGTGTACAAATATTCACTGAATGGGTTTCCCAATTCTATAATGGATCGGAGGATGACCTATGCCATATCTAGGTTTAAATTAAGTTTCATAAAAGAGAAAACTACCAAAAATGCTCTACAGTGACCCTAAATTATGTTTAATTGCTTATTTAACTTGTCGTAAATTACAGTGGTTGATGTGGCTTCTCAATAATTATATAACAGAAAAATCATCGCATTTCAGATTTTAACTTCAAGTAGCAAATGTGAATACCACGAAGTTTAATTGACGATCGACACTAGTATTACGTAAAAGGGGGTTGTAACAGATGCGACTTCTGCAGTTCTGAGTGAAGCCTTATGCGCTCTTACGCGGCACCGCATGCATTCATTACCTTGTCGGTGGTTAGTTAGCGTCAGGGGGCGGCGGATGGCGCAGCTCCACACACCTCACCCTCTCGGTAGCAACTCTGTCCTCACTTCTCCTTACTACAATTTACCGAAGTTGGTTTAAGAAAAGGTATCTGGCTGTGTTTTCAACTGACCAATCAGGGTCTCAATGCTAACCTTAAGTTCCGCCTACAAAACTTGTGTCTCTCCAATGAGAAACGCTATACTTTTCGTGGTGGGGCAATGTTTTTTATGTTTTCTACATAACAGAGACGCGTATAGTCTCACGCTGAAACTTGCAGCTGGTGTGGCCCTTTTAGTGTTATCGTAAGATCTGTACTGTTCTCCTGGAGGGCTCTATCTTTTAACAAGGGCTAGGGGATGCTCTTTGCGGTCGGGCGGCCATGTGGGTGTCCCTTATCGTAGGGCCTTCTAGCCTACACGGCTCTGTTCTCGGCTTCTGTTCTCGTTTCTCCCCTCGGAACTGCGTCTGTTTCATGATGGGAAGGTACGACATGCATTTAGGCATTCTTGTGTTAGTCTGTAGTATTCCATTTGCTCACTCGTTGATCATATTACTTTGTTTAATTTAATGTCAGGTTTTATTCGAAGCTATGTGACATATTGCCGGATTTGCTATCATGCCAGTGTTTTCATGGAAGGTGTTGGATTTGCTGACACCTTACAAATATATACTTTTACTTGGATGGTACTGTCCACCACTGGCTCGAGAACAACGAATAATTTGGAAAAATTCCGGGCTTAACTGAAGAAAACATTTCTTGACAATGAACAGCAACCCTAGTTAGCAGAGAACGATTGAAGAATAAGACGCACCGCCATGGTAAAACAGAACGGTCATAAGTACAGAATTATTTGGCCCTTTGCAACATTATGAATCCGAATATCATAGATGCTGACAAAATCTCAAATCTGGTGAAAGGAGTCGTAGGGCACATGTATGAAATGTGAATGATTCACGAGGCGGTTCCAGCGTATCGAGGAAATTCGGAAGAGTAGGATGTGAGGATGTGGCCGACTCCAGAATGTTTTCCCTATGTTATTTGTGTAAGATCCACATCACCTCTCTTCTCTCGTACACCAGGCTGTGGCAAACGTGAGGTAGCGTTCTCCCGTTGTGCCCGCTACGCCATAACCATTCTCCCTCATCATACAGAGATAGCAGCCGCTCGCCTAGCCGCTATATCCTGGAAAATTAAGCGAAACAACTATCTATGGAGCTGAGACCACCACAGACAAAAATTTTCCATGGACGACAGTTATCGCGATCATCAACGGCACTAGTTAACCCAGGAGCTATCTTTTCTGCAACGTGGAACCCTTATCGTCACCTGTTAAAGAATACTATTTTCTGTTCTGTGAACGACATTGCGCTGAAAGGCACCAAAAGGAAATACACCCAGCCGACCGCAACATATACTGTTAGAATAAATATTAACGGCAACCAGACGAATTTGTCGTTTTAACAAAATAAATTCATGATGTTATTGTCGGATTATTGCAGGCATCGCAAGTAATCATAGCTTGTGGAAAATCAAAGCTCGAGACTGACGAAGCTATTACAGCAAGCATACAAAAGAAAGATTTCTCTGGATGGTCGTTTACCTTCGAAGACGTTGTTCTCGAGCCATCATCGACGAGACATGTTCAGATCATCAATCTAGATGCACAGTTAAACTCTGAAGGTCTTCTCAAATACGGAAAGATACTCAGACTCACAAAAGAATTCTACAAGCCAGCGACGGTCAAACATCGTCGGTGGTCATGGAGGACTGTGGATCCCTAATTGTCACTAGCAGCCACTACTCACTCCTAAATATGTGATAGCCGAAGCAGTTCAGCAAGCGCAACTCAATGTTGCCGACGAAGAATAGCGTTCCGTCAGACCTGCAGAAGACGAGGTGGAGGAGTGCAAGAAGCCACTATCAAAATGGCAATAGGATCAGACCTGACCGAACAATAACGTCGGCGAGTAACAGTTATTTTCAGTCAATTTTTGTGTGTTTTCAAATCCAGAACTGAGAAAGAAAAAACTAAGCGGCCCACGTTAGAAAAACAGACTCTGGATTATACAACAATCAGGCAGCGCTCATCTGGAGTGTCACCGGCTGAACGACAGATAATCTGGGAGCAAGTGGAGAAGATGCTGCAATGTAACGTCATTGAATGTCCAGATAATCTTGGGTCTTCACCGTTTATCCTTATGAATAAAAAGTGATATACGCAATGTTTCTGCATCAGCTACTGACGACTGAACAAAATCTCGAAGAAAGATGTGTATTCCTTGCCACACATTGTTGACTGCCTAGACTGCTTGAAAAGAGCATATTATTTCTCAACTATGGACATGCAGACAGGCTACTAAAAATGGTTCAAATGGCTCTGAGCACTATGCGACTTAGCATCTGAGGTCATCAGTACCCTAGACTTAGAACTACTTGAACCTAACTAACATAAGAGACATCACACACATCCATGCCCGAGGCAGGATTCGAACCTGCCCGTAGCAGCAGTGCGGTTCCGGACTGAAGCGCCTAGAACCACAAAGGCCGGCCAGACACGCTACCTGGGAGGAGCGATTTTATAGCTCCTGATGGTCTGTATGAGTTCAGAGTTACGTCGTTTGGAGTGTGTAGCGCTCCATCCAACTTCGAACGTGACATGAGTAACTTCATCAATACCTTTAAGGGACAACATGTGTTTAATATATGAATTACATTGTCGTTTTCTTGAAGACATTTGAAGAGCATCTAAGCTGCGTGACAGTAGTGCAAAAGTGTACCCAGACTGCAGGTCACGGCTTGAATCCGCTAAGCTGCCTCTTTGTCAACCAAGAAATAAATATCTGGGGCCATCTCGTGATTGGCGAAGAGTCCACTCTGATCCAGATAAAATAAGAGCAATGAGTGATTTCCGATTCTGTGGCGCATATATGAGATGAGAAGTATTCTCGGAATGTGCTCATACTACTGCTTATTCCTATGGAATTTCTGACCAAAGCACTTCTCTTGCAAAGAACTACCGCAGGGAGAGGCCAAATTTTCCTGGAATATGTCACAAGAAAGATCGTTCATTGTTCTTAACGAGGGCCTGACATATCCTCCAGCTTTAACATTTTTCGATGAGAATGCAGAGGCAGAACTTAACATCAGTGCTGAGATTTTGTAATAAAGGCAGGTCTAATACAAATTCAGGAGTGTGCTGTAAAGGTAGTAACTTAGGTTTCCACAGTACTGTCCAAGTATGTGAAGAACTACCCTATAACCAAGGAGGAGCGCCTTGCAGTTGTTCAGGCCATCAACAAAGTCCATTCATATTTATTTGGCAAACTAATCACTGAATAAAACGTTCTCCGTTTTCCGGCCGCGTCAATTCGAATAAAATCCTCGAGCTTTCGATGGCCATCTCCGCCATCATCGTCAGGAGTTCACTGACTGCCGGGGCTGTCACGGCCGCTTTCGATGGCCATCTCCGCCATCATCGTCAGTTGACTGCCGGGGCTGTTACGGTCAATCTATTCACTGTTGTGACGGATCACCATTTTCTACACTGCAGACTAACAAGTATGCGTCAGGCTTCAAGAATACGACCTCACAGTGGCACACGAAAACAGGCCCAAACAAGGACGCTGGCAATCTTTCAAGGAATCCTTTGGTAGAACACAGCAGCGTGGACAAAATCTCAGTCATCGCTGAATGAAATGACGTTGCTGCTAAACAGAGGGAAGGAGCAGCATTGCTGAATACCATAGAAGCCCTGAAGACTGAGAACCCGACCAAAGGAGGATTCCATTCAATAAAGGGAACACTGTATAAAATAAACTTTTATCCAATGCGACAGAAATGATTACTTGTCATCAATCTGTAACCAACATTACTAAAGAGTTTCCGCTAGGCTCAAAAGTCTGGTTATTTGGGACTTTTCAAGGCTATAGACAGTATAAGATGCATGTATCACTGACCAGCTCTTCACCTACCTGTAAGACACTGTGTAATCCACTGTAAGAAATGCCAGTGATGGAAGCACGTGACATACTTGCCTTCAGGGTATGGGGTACTAATCTCGCCTGCAGCTGTGCCGTTCCACCGAAGTCGACAAACAGAGATCAATTTGTAATATCTAGCAAATACTACCTCGCCCACTATGCGGTCACCAAAGCACTGCAGATTGTTGAAGCTCCAAAAATTTCGAATACCTTCTAGCGTACATAATTTTGAATCACGGGAGTTTTCCAGTTGAGCCAAGTTCCGCAGATAATTTCACATTGTGAGATCACCCACTGGATGACAACTTCCTACCATCCCCAGATGAATAGCCTTAAAGGATTCTTTAATACGGCGTTGGCAGTAATACTCCCGATGTATGATGATGAACAGACAGATGGTGTTACAATAATGCCCATCATGACAGTCACATGCAACACAGTGAAGAAAGACACTAAAGGCTTCTCCCAGCTGTTTCTACTCCACGGTCGCGTGGTCCAAACGGTGGTTACGCTAACCCCGTTTTATCTGGTCTTTTCGCAGGATGAGTACCTGAAACACCTCTTCACAAGGTGGAATGAAGCAGTTGGCTCAGGTAGAAATCCTGGATGTCCATGAAAAAGACTGAGAGCGCTATAGCACCAAGCACCTGACTTTGAGATACAGCCTAGGAGGGTTTGTACGGATTTTTACGCTTGTGCGGAGAGTGAGACTATCACAAAATTTACTAAAGTGCAACTTTATCAATAAGACAAGAACTCATCAATAAGACAAGAACTCAGATACGTCGCCCATGTCCACTGTATGAAGCCCTACTGCAGCCCAGAGGCTGAAATCGATAATGATAGGAGCTTCATGTAAATTGAAGATCCATTCGATGATCACGCAGCTTCAGTGGGAGGGAATACCTTCATTGACGATATTGCCTTCGATTTGAATCCGACTGTGGTGACATTATACAAGCCGTCCGAAAATCATCACTGAACATGGGCCATTACAAATGATGATTATGGCCATTACAAATGATGATAATATTGGTAACAAAGGTATTTAGGTACTTGGTAACAGCATAAAGCACAAACTGTCTAATAGATAATGAAGAAAGAAATTGACCGTTACAAGTGGAAAGATATAATTTAAAATATTATAAACTATTGACTAAAACTGAATGAAAATCAGTTACATGCGAATTCTAAAGGTCCTAGACAATTAACACTCATTTATTTAGTCCTGCTTGGAGAACTGCTCAACTTCATCCTAAATCTTTGTTATTGTCACTACTGGTGAATCTTCACCTTCAGCTAACGTCACCGCTAACTTCTCTTTAACAAATTGTTTTACAACTCAAATAAGTTGTTTCTCCAGTAATTTATGTCTTAATTGCGTAGGTGTAATACATTCACATGCTCATTCATACACATAAACACACTACAAGAACATTGAATAAATATACAGGGTTTATCAAAAAGTATCATCCATCAAAAAAAAAATTATAACTGTTATGTTATTTGAGATATATGCCTGAACAACATACTGTAGGAAAGAGCAAATTATCGAGTTGTACACTCTTCCCGCTAGGTAGCAGCATTGTGAGTTCACTGCAGTTTTAGTAAAAATTGTGTCGGGACAACAGAAAGCGTTTGGTCGTACGTCGAACGTAGACGCCATACTTTCACAAGGAGTCCGCAGAAATCCGTTCGCCGTACAGCTCGAGAGCTCAACGTGTCCGCGATGCCCATCTGGCGTGTGTTGCTTAGAGGTTTACACATGAAACCATGCAAAATTCAGCTGCTGCAAGCTTTTCGTGAAGGTGACAAACAACAACGTGTGGAGTTCTGTAATTTCGTTCTTGACAAGCTGGAGGATGACAATTTTCTTCCATGCTTAGTGTTTAGTAATGAGGCAACATTCAGTTTAAATGGAAAAGTGAACCGTCATAGTATAAGAATATGGGGCATGGAACAGCCACATTAAGTTGTACAACATGAAAGAGACTCTCTAAAATTTAATGTCTTTTGTGCAGTTTCACGGGGAAAAGGTGTATGGTCCATTTTTGTTTGACGAGAACACTGTTATATGCAACACGTATCTCGATATGCTTGAGAACTTTCTTTTCCCACAGATAGGGACTGACTCGAAGGACTTCATTTACCAACAGGATGAGGCACCACCACACAGGCATCTGGGAGTAGAGGAATTTTTAAATCAAAAGATTAAGGCAGCAAGCGCATGCAGGAAATGAGAATAAATACTACTGAGCCTATAGTTAAGATACTGGAAATAGTTTATTATTGTTATTCTAACTTACCAAGCTACCACCTGTATGGCCGAATTTAAGGAGCAATGAAACTGTTTATATTTACTATCAGATCTCAAATGGAAGCCTCCCGTATACTTTGTTGTCACTGTGGCACTGGAATCATAATAATTTCTGGGACATCATCCTTCGTTGAGTATACTGTATTACTATACAAGCCAAAAATCAGAAATTAGTTTGTACGTTAAGTGTAGAGAAAATGTGTGTGCACGTACGGATTACTGAACAGAATGTACTGATGTGACCGTGCGCAATTGCTAAATTTACTTGTTTTTATTTAAGGTCTGAGCGCAAATTCCTGTTCTCACTGTATCAGACAAACGTTTTGGTTTACTGGAGTTACAATACTTTTACTATTAAATCCTTGTTTGAAAATGCTAACCAGTTTCATTTAAACATTTTATGGAGCATTAAAAATGGCTCTGAGCACTGTGGGACTTAACATCTGAGGTCATCAGTCCCCCAGAACTTAGAACTACTTAAACCTAACTAACCTAAGGACATCAGACACATCCATGCCCGAGGTAGGATTCTAACCTGCGACCGTAGCGGTCGTATGAAGCATTACTGCAATTCTGACTTTCTGGTATGTATGTATGTATTGAACTGGGGATCTAGAAACGATGGAGAGGCTTCGTCCCCACAGTAGCCCTCAGTGGTACACAAGCCCACAACAGGCTACAGCAGTCCACTCAACCTACAGCCCCGCCCCACTCGGAACCCAGCGTTATTGTGCGGTTCGACCCCCAGGAGACACCCCCCCCCCCCCCCCCCCCCCCGGAACATCTCATTTCCGACGAGTGTAACGTGTAACCCCAATGTTTGTGTGGTAGAATAATTATGGCGTACGTGTACGTGGAAACAGTGTTTGGGCAGCAATCGCCTACATAGGGTAACTGAGGTAGAATAAGGAGAACCAGACCGCATTTGCCAAAGCAGATAGATAACCACCTTAAAAACCATCAATCTTGACACTAATCCGCCAGGCAGATTCATAGCGGGGACCGGCACACCTTCCCACTCGGGAAGCAGTGTGTTAAACTGCACGGCTAGCCGGGTGGGCGACTTTCTGAAAAGTAAAATATACTACTGGCCATTAAAATTGCTACACCACAAAGATAATGTGCTACAGACCCGAAATTTAACCGACAGGAAGAAGATGCTGTGTTATGCAAATGATTAGCTCTTCAGAGCATTCACACAAGATTGGCGACGATGGCGACACCTACAACGTGAAGACATGAAGAAAGTTTCCAACCGATTTCTCATACACAAACAACAGTTGACGGGCCTTGCCTGGTGGAATGTTGTTATGATGCCTCGTGTAAGGAGGAGATTGTAGCCTATCGCGATTGCGGTTTATCGTATCGCGACATTGCGGCTCGCGCTGGCCGAGATCAAATGACTGAATAGGTCGGTTCAGGAAGGTAATACGGAACGCCGTGCTGGATCCCAACGGCCTCGTATCACTGGCAGTCGAGATGACAGGCATCTTATCCGAATGGCTGTAACGGATCGTGCAGCCACGTCTCGATCCCTGAGTCAACAGATGGTGACGTTTCAAAGACAACAACCATCTGCACGAACAGTTCCACGACGTTTGCAGCACCATGGACTATGAGCTCGAAGACCGTGGCTGCAGTTACCAATGACGGTGCATCACAGACAGGAGCGCCTGCGATGGTGTATTCAACGACGAACCTGGGTGCACGAATGGCAAAACGTCATTTTGTCGGATGAATCCAGGTTCTGTTTACAGCATCATGATCGTCGCATCCGCGTTTGATGACATCGCGCTGAACGAACATTGGAAGCTTGTATTCGTCATCGCCATACTGGCGTATCACCCGGCGTGATGGTATGGGGTGCCATTGGTTACACGTCTCGGTCACCTTTTGTTGGCATTGACATCACTTTGAGCAGTGGACGCTACATTTCAGATGTGTTACGACCCATGGCTAAATCCTTTATTCGATCCCTGCGAAACCAGACATTTCAGCAGGATAATGCACGACCGCATGTTGCAGGTTCTCGGGCCTTTCTGGATACAGAAAATGTTCGACTGCTACCCTGCCCAGCACATTCTCCAGATGTATCGCCGATTGAAAACGTCTGGTCAATGGTGGCCGAGCAACTAGCTCGTCAAAATACGCGTTACTACTCTTGATGGACTGTGGTATCGTGTTGCAGCTGCATAGGCAGCTGTACCTGTACGCGCCATCAAAGCTCCGTTTCACTGAATACCCAGGCGTTTCAAGGCCGTTATTACCACCAGAGGAGGTTGTTCTGGGTACTGATTTCTCAGGATCTATGCACTCAAACTGCGTGGAAATGCAGACACATGTCAGTTCTAGTATAATATACATTCCTGGAAATGGAAAAAAGAACACATTGACACCGGTGTGTCAGACCCACCATACTTCCTCCGGACACTGCGAGAGGGCTGTACAAGCAATGATCACACGCACGGCACAGCGGACACACCAGGAACCGCGGTGTTGGCCATCGAATGGCGCTAGCTGCGCAGCATTTGTGCACCGCCGCCGTCAGTGTCAGCCAGTTTGCCGTGGCATACGGAGCTCCATCGCAGTCTTTAACACTGGTAGGATGCAGTGACAGCGTGGACGTGAACCGTATGTGCAGTTGACGGACTTTGAGCGAGGGCGTATAGTGGGCATGCGGGAGGCCGGGTGGACGTACCGCCGAATTGCTCAACACGTGGGGCGTGAGGTCTCCACAGTACATCGATGTTGTCGCCAGTGGTCGGCGGAAGGTGCACGTGCCCGTCGACCTGGGACCGGACGGCAACGACGCACGGATGCACGCCAAGACCGTAGGATCCTACGCAGTGCCGTAGGGGACCGCACCGCCACTTCCCAGCAAATTAGGGACACTGTTGCTCCTGGGGTATCGGCGAGGAGCATTCGCAACCGTTTCCATGAAGCTGAGCTACGGTTCCGCACACCGTTAGGCCGTCTTCCGCTCACGCCCCAACATCGTGCAGCCCGCCTCCAGTGGTGTCGCGACAGGCGTGAATGGAGGGACGAATGGAGACGTGTCGTCTTCAGCGATGAGAGTCGCTTCTGCCTTGGTGCCAATGATGGTCGTATGCGTGTTTGGCGCCGTGCAGGTGAGCGCCACAATCAGGACTGCATACGACCGAGGCACAGAGGGCCAACACCCGGCATCATGGTGTGGGGAGCAATCTCCTACACTGGCCGTACACCTCTGGTGATCGTCGAGGGGACACTGAATAGTGCACGGTACATCCCAACCGTCATCGAACCCATCGTTCTACCATTCCTAGACCGGCAAGGGAACTTGCTGTTCCAACAGGACAATGCACGTCCGCATGTATCCCGTGCCACCCAACGTGCTCTAGAAGGTGTAAGTCAACTACCCTGGCCGGCAAGATCTCCGGATCTGTCCCCCATTGAGCATGTTTGGGACTGGATGAAGCGTCGTCTCACGCGGTCTGCACGTCCAGCACGAACGCTGGTCCAACTGAGGCGCCAGGTGGAAATGGCATGGCAAGCCGTTCCACAGGACTACATCCAGCATCTCTACGATCGTCTCCATGGGAGAATAGCAGCCTGCATTGCTGCGAAAGGTGGATATACACTGTACTAGTGCCGACATTGTGCATGCTCTGTTGCCTGTGTCTATGTGCCTGTGGTTCTGTCAGTGTGATCATGTGATGTATCTGACCCCAGGAATGTGTCAATAAGGTTTCCCCTTCCTGGGACAATGAATTCACGGTGTTCTTATTTCAATTTCCAGGAGTATATTTGTCCAATGAATACCCGTTTATCATCTGCATTTCTTCTTGGTGTAGCAATTTTAATGGCCAGTGGGCTAGTTATTCTCACACCGATAATTACCAGCAATGTTTTTACCTGTACTGTTACAGTTTGAACTTCACGAACAATGTTTTAATTATAATTTACATTCCGTGAATAGCGATGTAAATTCTTACCTTGCTTACATTAGCAGTTGTCGCGCTGATATGCTAGTTTATATTCGCCCTTCTCTCGTCATGGTCGATGAAAGTCGCTGTTAATGCAAATGACAGACTTTTGCAAACATTCTAGACCAAATTCCATTGAAAATTAAATCTCGCTTTTGAATGGCACTATGTAGCAGAATAGGGACTTTAAATAATCCAAAGGAAACTAGTAGATGTGATGTAGTTTATTGTAAGATGGCTATAATTTGGCACCTTACATGCACTCATCTACATACTTTGCCATGATTTATATTCAGAATTAGGTATCATTTGATAGGTTGTACATCACATATATGAATATTTAAAGAAGACTAACATTGTCATGTACACCTTGTAAGTAGTTGTCAACGCTTAGTCCAGAAAGGTGACACAGTGCCGTTATTATCAAAATGGCGTAATGAATGGTTGCCTATACTAGTTGAGGTTGGAACAGCAGTGGAAATGAAACAGCAGGCGTAATTCAAGCCCTGGGTGGAAAAGCCCGCACAGGTGTGCTGGTCCTCTTTGACCCAGGAAGTAGCCGAGACGCATGGTTGGAGCACCTGATGGCTGGCCGGTGTTACAGCGGGGACGGAAGGATAACCGTATAATGCTTCGGAAACTCTGAAAATCTTTGACGCAGCAGAGAGGAACAATGAAACGTTACTCGGAAATCAAGCACGCTGGGTTATTTACTCTGAGAAGCGTACCAGTGTGTGTATTCCTTATTAATTGGGACAGGTATTTCCTCACAAACTTTCGACGCTGGACGGCAAAAGACTAAAATGTGGTTGGTTGGCGTTAAGAAGAATCTGTAGAGAGAGAGAATATTGTGGTTTCGAGAATATGATACGCCTTCTGCAATTACGAGGGAGGGGAGCCGAGCTTTGCAGGGAATCCTGCGGTGGAGAGAAAGTGGTCTTCCATTTTGAGCATGCATGTTCGACGTTCACTCAGTGTCACTTTTGTTGGTACAGACGGACTTGCTGCCATTGCTCTCAGGAGACTTTAAAGTTAGATGGTTAGGCACTCTACTGTTGCGAACTTATACAATTCTGGACTCCGTCTCGGGGTAGGGAGTCGTCTTTGGATGTGCAGCGTTCAGTAATTGAGAGCACTTCTTCTGTCTATACCCATGTAGGGACGTTATCTGAACTCCGCCCTTGTGGCTGGGAGATCGCGTTTCTTGTCTGTAGAACAGAGAGAGGAGAAGACAGTGTTAGATTATACTAGTGAGACGACAGCCTTCTGCCGTCCTAGTGCTTCAGAGTTTTTATTTCTTGGCTGCAGTTGTTCCATCATCGCAGACATGTACGAGAACCATCACTCACACGCACAGGACGCCATGCACACTGTGATATTGCTAATTGCTATAGCACATTAGGGCTATAAATCTAAGCAGCTATGATCATAGAGTTGTATTTCTACTGAGGTTGCACACCACTGTAGATCATCTTTGAAAGTATTGTCTTCTTGTGTTTGGTACGTAATGATATCAGCAATCTCACGTTATTTATATCAGATCGCTTAGCCCTAAAAGGTGTCAGATTTGGGTAATTTAATCATATTAGTTAGGAAACTCATTTGTATCTCTTTATGTCCATTGGACATTGATATATAAACATTTGTAATATGTAAAAGTGTTTTAATGTACAATAAATGTATAAGCTGAAACTACATTTATTATTCTGTAGTTACTAGCTCCCTTAATCATCCATTTATGTTTATGTTGGGGTGTAAAGCTAGTTCGCGTCCCTAATGTAACACTACACGTGCACCCTGGGTAACGCTAAATGAACTACCACATACTGGCAGTCAGACAATGTTAGGATCTCCTGACTATAAAACACTTTCAGAAAGAGCTATGTCACCAGGCAGGCCAAATGGCCTTTCTCAGGTCCCTCTGACTAGGAAACTCGGACCTGTGGTTCGAATTCGCCACATAAGCATAGAAGGCATAAGCTATGCTAAGTGCCAGTTTCTATCAAAATTATTAAAGAATGACAACATTGACTTGGTTACTATACAGGAAACCCATTGTGATACAGTGCAAACAACAAAATAAAGGGGGCAAAATACCAGGCTATGAGTTGCTGGAAGCGACCTATTATTGGTCCTATGGAGTAACCACATATGTCAAACAAGATACTGAAAACACTTTCCTAACTTCTACATCCACCAACAAAGATATTCATAACGTTGTCACAAAAATCGGAAGCGTTACCGTCTCCAATATTTATAAGCTATCTGTTACACCTTGGTCAGCCCACGTTCTTCAAACTCGACCACATCCTGCTATATGCGTTGGGCATTTCAATAGTCATCATGAATAGTGGAAGTGTAAAGATAATGATGCAAATGGAGAAGCATTAGCATCATGGGCAGAAGACGAATACTTATACCATGTATTCTATGGTAAGGATCCATTTACGTTTAGAGCAGCTGCCTGGAGACAGGAATACCACCCTGACCTGTGTTTCGTCTCGTCCAACAACAGAGACCAACCTCATAAGGCCTCCTGAAGAGTTCTGTCCGACATTCCGCGCAATCAACACCGTCCAATCATAATAGAGGTAGGAACTCAAATTTCCCAAATTGCCTCTATTCCTTGCCCACGATGGAATTATAAATAAGCCAATTGGACTGCGTTCTCCACAGATCTGGACAAATGTTTGGGATGGATACCACCTACTAGCAAAAATTACCAAACAATTGTTGGTGCCATGATAAGCACGGTTAAGAAGCACATACAAAGAGGGTACTGCAAAGAATACATCCGTAAATGGTCCCAAACCAGAAATGAACTATATCAGAGCTTCCCTGAATCCGGAGATCAAGAAACAGCGGATGAACTGCTTCACTGCTTGGATGCTGCCAGAACACAAGTGGACGGAAACTGTAGAAAGCCTCAATTTCCAAACATCTGGCAGGCAAGCAAGGTCACTGCTGAGAAAACTAGGGAGCGGCCCACCAGCACAACGACAAAAAAGCAACTGTAAGACCAAATGACATAGCTGCACTTCTAGATAAAACACATGCAATCGAAGTGAAGCGAGAACTCAAAATCTTAAAAAATGAAGCCACACAAGCTGAACACTCTCGCCCTTTCCCTAGCGAAGACATATAAAAAGCTCTGAAAGGTGTCAAACCAACAAAGACATCAGATTTTGACAACGTTCACCTTGAATTCATAATAAACTGTGGCAAGTATGCAAAAGTATAGCTGGCTCGATTTTTTACAAACATCATGCAAGCTGGCAATATCCTATAAGAACTCAAACGCTGTAAGATAATAGCTATACTAAAGCCTGGGAAGGCAGCTGATTAACCAAAAAGCTACAGACCAAGTGCCCTGCTGTCTGTAATTTAAAAATTACTAGAGAGGCTTGTATATAACAGAATTAGCCCAGAATTGTTCAGGGTGATCCCAGTTGAAGAGGCAGGCTTTCGGCCAGGACCAAGTAGTACTGACCAGGTGTTGTCACTCACAACTTACATAGAAGCGGGATTCTAGAGAAAATTGAAAACATAAGTGGCCTTTATTGACCTCTCAGCAGCTTACGACACTGTGTGGAGAGAAGCCATCATGTACAAAATTCTCCGAGTAATTCTTTGCAAATCTATAGCATGCTTAATAGACAGCATTCTCAATGGTAGGGTGTTCCAAATAAGCTACATCAAAAAACTAAAGAATGGCTTACCACAAGGATCAGTGCTCGCACCACTGCTGTTTAGCGTCTATATTGAAGTCCTGCCGGAAACACAAGCATGAAAGTTCGGGTATGCTTACGATTGGGCCCTCGCTACAAGATGTAGCACAATTGAAGCATCTGATGACATCCTTACGAAACACTGGAAGATAACGGGCGAATATTTCCGTAAGTGGAGACTTCAACCAAATGCTTCCAAAACAGAGGTTAGTTGCTTCCATCTCAACAACAAACTCGCTGGAAAGGAACTCAACATTTGGTTTGAAAACACCATTCTCAGGTACCGTAGAACTCCGAAGTACTTGGGCATGACGCTTGACAGAACACTATATTTTAAAGAGCACCTAACGAAGACTGCCGAAAAATTAAAGACAAGAAACAACATTATTTAAAAGCTGTGTGGTACTACCTGGGGAGCAACGGCCTCCACTATCCGCACCTCTGCTTTAGCAGTTGTATTCTCGGCTGCCGAACACTGTGCTCCGATTTGGCTAAACAGCCCACATGTAAAAAAGGTAGATGTCCAGTTGCATAACACTCTAAGGATGATTTCTGGAGTAATTATACCCATTCCAACGCAATGTCTCCCAGTATTAAGCTACATCCCGCCGCCATACCTGTGACGTGGTGACGCTCTTGCACGTGAATACAAAAACATCATGGTAAATCGAAGCCTGCCAATCCACCAAGACATTGGGGCTGAGAACACTAATAGGCTTCGATCTAGGAACCCGCCAACAAGAACAGCAAGGACCTGTGTACAAGAGGTTTCAGTATTACAAATGCATGTTCTGAAAAATGGAATGCAAGGCCTGGCATCACACAAAAGTCTTCTGATTTGGACCTACCACACAAAACGTGCTCCACTCTAAACAGGATTAAACTCGTTACGGCAGATGTGCTTACTCCCTGTATCAATGGGGTAAAATAAAATCCCCTCAGTGTGACTGCGGAGGAAATCAGACCATCAGTCACATTGTAGAAGAGAGTTCCAGAAGAGCCTATAATGGGAGCCCCGACGACTTCCTGCTCGCAGCTCTAGAGTCGATAGATTATATTAATAGACTTGATGTTTGTTTGTAACCCTTAAACTATGTTATATTAGTGACGTTTGTTTGCAATTATTAACGTTTGTTATATTAGTTATTTGTCTGTTTCTTTCTTATGTGTCTGTATTGCCATACGATAAATAAATAGATAAATAAATATGTTTATGTTGTAATTTATATGTTGAAGAGCAAGAAGGACGAAATAATATCACAATTAAGAGATCCTAAGATCTGCTTCAGGTGGTAGTCAGACAAGGCCAAATCTTGACTTTTGCTTTCAATATTTTCCGTAGCGCACATTCATTTTTACACCCACCTGAAGTAGCATTTTGGAGTATCAACCTTCGAAAAAAAAAAAAGATTGTGTAGTGTTATAGTAACAAAGAGGGAACACGCATCTGAATTTCGTTGGTTGGAGAAAAGCACCTTTATTAGGTAATTTACGTCAGTGAAACTTTCAACAATGCCTTTGGAACTGATAGTAGCTTTATTTTTCCCAAGAGAATAAAGTGCACGTCATTTTTTTTTATCCTTCTAACTACAGAATTCATTCAGAATGCACAGAAGGTACACGTAATGTTCTTCCCTTGACAATAGTACTAACTCTTGACCTTAATCGTCTCTTCGCACTTCTCTTACTTGTCCGTCTTTCCGAAATGACGATCAGGTGTGACGCATCCCGAATATGTCATACATGCTATCTGCTGTTAAAGTTTTTCGGAATGTCTTCTAACTTCTTGTTTTGTCCAGAAATTTTTGCCAGGAAAACACCACTGCCCACTTTCCAGTTCTACTTCCTCCAATCCGGAGTCCTTCAGTAACTCCACTTTCGTCATGCACTGTAAATTACAGAACACGCCATCTAGCATTCATCAAACAGTTCTAAAGCACCACTGTCTAACACCGGCAGCAAAAGAAATTTAAATGCACGACACTTTCTCTTAAAACTAACTTCACCATTTACTTCATCGATAGACTCTGTATATAATATTCCGCATTACTGCTCCTCCACGATTATACTTTACTGAATTTCATAAAAACCACGAACACTAGCGTACTTCCATTTTAAACTCATAGCTCCAGTCTCATCTCTCTTCGTCCCCTTTTTCACTTAAACGCATATCATGTTTAATCCTAAACAGCCACATTACGAAAAACTAATAACCACGTTTTCATAAACAACAATTTTATACGGAGAAATACTTTCATAGATAAAATGATTAAAGTGTTACTATGATAATCTATAAAAAATAAAACACTTTAAAATACGTAAACTGTAAAGCTTTATAACCTACATAGTTACGACATTCACACATAAATCACATCAAAAGTAACAGAAACAGATCTACGTATTATTTGAAAAGGCATAAATAAGACAATTTATAGGAAAAGCAATTTACACTCTAAAAATGAACAGTAGACTAAGTTAATCAGAGAGAGTCATCCAAACAGAGCAAGTAACTGCATATTAATAAAATTTCCGTCTCAAAATACTAAAATATCGAATGCGATTATGTACAGAGATGACGTACTCTTAAATTTTTCTTTCTTATTAAAACTGATTTATTATATATATTACACGCAGGATTACTCTCGTATACTCTCTGTTAAAAGACAAATAGTTTGCACCTATGACTTAGGTCTATGTTTCTCTTTGGCAGGATATGATAAATCAGTCTGGCAGAACTCCGGACACACCACAACATTGATATCGCTCTTAACGAGACAGGCTGCGTTACAACTGGTAGCCTGCGATCAACTTCAGTTTACAAGATCTACCGTCTTACTGGCGTAGCATCTGTGGATATTAGATGAAGATTCATATCGCTCTCACCGAGACAGGCTGCGTTATAACTGGTAGCCTGCGATCAACTTTAGTTTACAAGATCTACCGTCTTACAGGCGGAGTATCCGCAGATATTAGGTGAAGTACAGCGGCAGAAGGCCGCGCGGGATTATCCGAGCTGCCTAGCTACTGCAGTCATGTACTGTCCGGTTGGTCCCGGCGGAGGTTCGAGTCCTCCCTTGGGCATGGGAGTGTGTGTTTGCCTTTAGGATAATTTAGGTTAAGTAGTGCGTAAGCATAGGGACTGATGACCTTCGCAGTTAAGTCCATAAGATTTCATACATACACACAGCGGCAGAAGCTGGAAATAAACAACAGGAAAATGATACCAGGCATTCCAGATTTAGAAGTAAAGCATCATGCACTACACTGAAGTCCGGAAACAGCTTTTTTCGAATAACTGTAGCCATTACATCATCACATTCCACTCGCCGTATAGATTTGTAGCGATACAAGGCAATTGGAAGTAATAACCAAAAACTAAAGAGTAGCCCGCTGCTGGTTTCCATCTACCTTAGAAACATCCCCTTAGAAATTAATTATAAATGACAGTTCTGGAAAAGCTGTACGTTATTTGATTTTCAAACAGCTGAGCAAAACTGAACGTACTCAGACATTTCTCTCTTTTCTTATTCTGATCACCACTAAACTGACACACTATTTTTTTTATTGCAACGCAATCTGACTTTCAATAATCCCTACAAAGAATGGCCCTTACTAACCATAACTTATACCTTTCATGAATCACTTACGTCACAAACATCTTCGTTACTCAAACTACTGCAATACAGCGTGCGCCAATACTGCCAGCTGAATAGAAGATTCTAACCACTGAAGGCACTAACTACTGATAGGCATAGTTAGCAAATAAAAGATTTTGATAGAGAACAAACAATTTATTTGCCTTAATAATGTTCAAAAGTCATCACATATATATCAGTTCATGATATCCAATATCACATATTTACTCTTTCTGATGGACACGCGTCCAGATCGTCCGCTCTCAAAATTCTGCCATCTCTCTCTCCACAGCCACCACTGCTGGCGGCTCACCTCCAACTGCGCAACGCTACGCGCTGTTTACATCCTACTGCCCAACACTACAATAGCAAATATTCCAACAATGCAAACCAGCCACAAACTGCACACAGCACAGTCAGTGATTTTCATACAGAGTGCTACGTGGCGTTACAAACATGAAAACCTAAACAGCTTACTTACAACTTGTCAGACTTGGAAAACACTGCTAACAGGAGTGATGCCGTGAAAATAAAACTTGAAACGGTTGGGCTACATCACTGGACACACAATCTGCGAGTGTGTAGACCTTCAATATGCTGAACACCTCTTTGTCTGCCCGAGTACCTGAAGCCTGCACGCTAGAGGATCAGGTTCCAGTGGATGCTCCAGTAATCAAGACCGCCGCATTCTTGGCCTAAAAGTCAATTGGGTACCTACTGCAGATATGTTCTAAATCTATAAATACTATACTGTCCTTCCGGAGAAAAGAGAACCACTTGTATGAATATCAAGATCTCAGATGGAAACCCAGTTCAAAGCAAAGAAGGGAAAGCAGAAAGGTGGAAGGAGTATATACAGCGTCTATACAAGGGCGATGTACTTGAGGATAATATTATGGAAATGCAAAAGATGAAGATGAAATAGGAGATATGACACTGCGTGAAGAGCTTGACAGAGCACTGAAAGACCTAAGTCGAAACAAGGCCCCGGGAGTAGACAACATTCCATTAGAACTACTGACAGCCTTGGGAGAGCCATCCCTGACAAAACTCTACCCTATGGTGAGAAAGATGTATGATACAAGCGAAATACTCTCAGACATCAAGAAGAATATAATAATTCCAATCCCAAAGAAGGCAGATTTGCCGGCCGTAGTGGCCGAGCGGTTCTAGGCTCTTCAGTCCGGAACCGCGCGACTGCTATCGTGCTTCAGGCATGGATGTGTGTGATGTTCTTAGGTTAGTTAGGTTTAATTAGTTCTAAGCCCTGGGAGACTGATGACCTCAGCTATTAAGTCCCATGGTGCTCAGAGCAGTTTGAACAAAGGTAGGTGCAGAAGCCGACCTTGGTAAAGATCAGGTTGGATTCCGTAGAAATTCTGGTACACGTGAGGCAACACTGAACCTACGACGTATCATAGAAGATAGATTAAGGAAAGGCAAACCTACGTTTCTAGCGTTTGTAGACTTACAGAAAGCTTTTGACAAAGGTGACTGAAATACTCTCTTTAAAACTCAGAAGGAGGTAAGATACAGGGATCAAAAGGCTATTTACAATATATACAGAAACCAGATGGCAGTTACAAGAGTCGAGGAACATGAAAGGGTAGCACTGATTTTGAAGGGAGTGAGACAGGGTTGTAGCCTCTCCCCGATGTTATTCAGTCTGTATATTGAGCAAGCAGTAAAGGAAACAACAGAAAAATTCGGAGTAGGAATTAAATTCATGGAGAAGAAATAAAAACTTTGAGGCTCGCCGCTGGCATTGTAATTCTGTCAGAGACAGCAAAGGACCAGGAAGAGCTACTGAACAGAACGGACAGTGTCTTGAAAGGAGGATATAAGATGAACATCAACAAACGCAAAAGGAGGATAATGGAATGTAGTCGAATTAGATGGGGTGATGCTGAGGGATTTAGATTAGCGAATGAGATACTAAAAGTAGTAAATGTGGTTTCCTATTTGGGAAGCAAAATACCTTAAGACTTTCGAAGTAGGGAGGATATAATATGTAGACTAGCAATGGCAAGGAAAGCGTTTCTGAAGAAGAGAAAGTTGTTAACATCGAGTATAGATTTAAGTGTCAGGAAGTCGTTTCTGAAAGTATTTGTATGGAATGTAGCCATATGTGGAAGTGAAGCGTGGACGATAAATAGTTTAGACAAGAAGAGAATAGGAGCATTCGAAATGTGGTGCTACAGAATAATGCTGAAGATTAGATGGGTACATCACATATCTAATAAGGAGGTATTGAATAAAATTGGGGAGAAGATAGATTTGTGACACGACTAGAAGAAGGGATCGGTTGGTAGGACATGTTGTGAGGCATCAAGGGATCATCAATTTAGTGCTGGAGGATAAAAATCGTAGAAGGAAGCCAAGAGATGAACACACTAAGCAGATTCAGAAGGATGTAGGTTGCAGCAGATACTGGGAGATGAAGGAGCTCGCACAGGATACAGTAGCATGGAGAGCTGCATCAAAACTAGTCTCTGGACTGAAGACTACAACAGCAGCAATATACAGTCCTGGATATGAAAGTAATACTACTACTACTAAAAAATAGTAAGAGCGTTCAACAAGTTCCCATTCTAGATCGTTGGTGCCAACTATTTTTTCTTTCTTTTTTTTAAAAAAAAAAAAGTCAACGTCATTCCATCCCTGATTGGAGGGGGGTGAGGCGGGCCCATTTTCGAATAATAGTTGGATTCGTCCGGGTCAAAGGTTATATGTTCTGTTGTGATGACACTGTTTCATTAAAATTTGGGTTTGGATATAACCTATTTCCAGTTATTATTTAATTTGTACGTTTGATTTCCGTGCGGATGAATACGTGCAACCCTGGTATATACCTTGCAACTGAGAGAAAGTTCCCCTAATGATCTCAGTCGGGATTGATCTCAGCAAGTCATCAGGCTCTTTTAGATGTTACTGGATATCCTGTTCGTCTATGATTTCCTCGAAGGTATAAGATCCAGCATGTGTTATTTTAATGTCTCTTGCTACGGCGGTGGGTGTATATGGATACTTATACCTTTGGAAATACGTAACGTACCGTGGCTTCGATGCGCGGAAGTAAGCACGGACATGTCTTCTTTTAGTGTTCAACCCTGAGGTTAGTTTGCAGGGAAATACGTGACGTACCGCGGCTTCGATGCGCGAAAGTAAGCACGGACGTGTCTTCTTCTTTTAGCGTTCAACCCTGAGGTTGGTTTGCAGCAGAGCCCCATTCCTGCCTTCCTCTTAATTTCCACGTATGTGTTACATCCAGCGTCATTAATGCTTTGTTGCATGTGTGACATCCTTGGTCGGCCCGCTGATTCCTTCCCTCAATAGCTCCTTCTGCTATTGTTCCAAGGATGTTGTTGTGTCGTAGGATGTGCCCTACAAGATTGTCTCTACTTGTTTGGATGTTCCTCCACAGAGATTTGGTTTCCTGTACTCTTCTAAGCACCTTTTCATATGTTACTTTGTCTCTCCAGCTGATCTTCATCATCATTTTTAGCACCACATATCCAAGGCCTCTAGCCGTCTTCTCTCTTCTCTTCCAATTGTGTAAGTTTCACATCCGTATAGGGCCAAACTCCAAACGAAACCTTTTATGATACGTTCCCTTATTTTCAACTGATGTTGTTGCTGGTGAGTAAGTTCCTTGCCGGCCGCGATGGTCTAGCGGTTCTAGGCGCTCAGTCCGGAACCGCGCGGGTGCTACGGTCGCAGGTTCGAATGCTGCCTCGGGCATGGATGTGTGTGATGTCCTTAGGTTAGTTAGGTTTAAGTAGTTCTAAGTTCTAGGGGACTGATGACCACAGATGTTAAGTCCCATAGTGCTCAGAGCCATTTGAACCATTTAGTAAGTTCCTTCTCCGAGTAAATGAAACTTTGTCCTTTTGTATTCTGGTCGCATTTTCTTTTCGGCTTCTACCATCTCTTGTGATTTTGCTTCCTAAGTAAGTAAATTCCTCTGTCACTTCCAATTCCTCTCTTCCAATTCTCATTCTCAGAGTTTCATATTTTGCTCCTGTACTGCATATCATCACTTTAGTCCTTTTCTTGTTTATGCTCTTTCCATGCTGATTACATAGAATTTTTCCATTCTTCTGAGGACTTCCTCTAGATCTTCTCTTGTCTCAGTGACTATAGCAATATCATCTGTATAACATAGCATGTCTATCTTCTGCCCATTCATTTTGATCCCCACCTCAGTAGTTTCTCGAACTTTGTCTATAGCATCCTGGATGTAAGCATTGAATATCCTTTGCCTGACCCCTTTTCTGGTTCGATGGATGACAGCCTCAATGCTCACGGAGGTTTATCCTGATTGGCACACCGTTTCTGGACAGTACGGCTCTCGGACGGAAGTTTTTTGACCTCCCCTTGTGTACATTGAGGGAAAAAAATCGCAACACCAAAAATAATTGATGCACAGTAACAAAATTTTGGGAATAAATTCGTCTAAGTGACATATGTAAGTGATTAACATTGCAAGATCACAAATTAATGTAAGTGCGACATAGGCCATTGCAAATGTGAAGTCCAGCTACATTAATAATCTCTGTAGCCACCAGATTGTTGAAAACAAGCATGCAGACGAGATTGCAATGTGTTGTATAGATTGCTGGATATCCGTTTGTGGGATGGAGTTGCTTTCCTGTTGCAGTTGGTCGTTCAGAACAAGGGTGCTTGTTGCTATTGTGGATGATTGTGCTCGATTGGAGATAAACCTTGTGATCGAGTAGGCCGAGGCAATATGTCGACACTCTGTAGAGCATGTTGGATTACAACAGCGGTACGTGGACGAGCATTATCCTGTTAGGAAACACCCCAAGGAACGCTGTTCAAGAATGGCGGCACAACAAGTCTACTCACCAGGTTAACGTACAGGTCTGCTCTCAGAGTGAGTGAGATAACCAAAAGCGTGCACCCCAAATAGCACCCCAAACGAATTAGCACCCCAAACCATAACTCCAGATGTAGGTCCTGTGTGTCTAGCACAGGGACACGATGGTTACAGGCCCTTAGCTGGCCTCCTCCCAAACGTCAATCACTGGCACCGAGGCAGAACCAGCTTTCATCAGAAATGACAACATATCTCCACCCTGCCCTCCAATGAGCTCTTGTTAGAGACCACTGAAGCCGCAAATTACGGTTATTTTGCGTCAAAGGGATGCACGCTACGGGGCGTCTCGCTCGGAGTTGTCGTTGAAGGAACCGACTTGCAACAGTTCACTGAGGCGCTGTGGTGCTTTCTGCAGCTCAAACTGCTGATGCAGATGCAGTGCGATGCCCCAGAGCCACAGGTTGAACACGATGGTCTTCCCTCTCCGTGGTGCCAAGTGGTCGGTTGGAGCCCGATCTTCTGGCGATGGTACACCCTTGTGACCACAGGTGCCAGCAATCTTGTATAGTGTATAGAGGCTTCATTCCTGCCAGATCTTCCTGCAGTATCGCTGGAGGAACGACCAGCTTCTCATAGTTGTATTTGCATGACCTTATTTGAACTGAGTGATGTGTTCATAATGACGTCTTCATCAGGTTAAAGGCATTCTTCACTAAAGTCAACTCAATACGTCCTATCTGAAAGGTAACTAACGCTTACGACTGTTACAGCGTTAATTTACAACAAATCGGATCTGCATCCTCATAGCCATGTTACTAACGCCACTCTAGCGTAATTGGTTTCAAATCTGAATAGACATCTTCTTTCAGAGGTAGAAACATGAATGTGTTTACTTCGCACAGCTCCTTGTTTATGTTGCGAGGTTTTTTTCGTGTTTTCAAGTTTTATTTCATCCGTTTGATGGGTCCTAAATACACTCACATTAAGTAGCCTTTTGAATGACGATCAAATTCCTAACCGCTGTTTGCTTTATCGTATGTCCGGGCTGTGGGGCACGGCAGTTTCGGGCCAGGGCCTTTGTTTGCGTCGGACACTAAATAATGGAGGCTATTGAAAAGCTGCAACCGGATATTCGCGTGGCTGCGGGTAGAGCTCTGTCTGCATGCAGGCGCAGCTGTGCAGGCATCGCAGAGTCCTTTGCGAACGCGAACCCGTCGGCACGGCCAGAGTCGAGTGGGGGCGGCGCCGCGTGGAGAGCAGGTGAGGCGTGTAGCCGCCGGCAACACGCCAGGATATTGCCACTCCGGCACGCCCACAGACTTGCCGGGCCGGCAGCCCGCTTTGTCCTCCGCGTCCGAGCGCCGCCGTCCCACGCCGCCCGCATTCTTCGCTCGGTGCTAATTTAAATTGTTGCTCCGGAGTTGGGAGCCGGTAGGGAGCTTTTTTTTTGCCCCGTCGCTTCTCGGCGCCGACGCTGCTCGAAGGTCAGAAAGGTCAATAATCGCAAAGAGACATCCACTTTGTTACTGGACTGCTGAAATGGAGACTACGATCATTTAGAGATTAGGCCTACATACGATACCACTAAGGTAAACACTACTTATTTACACTATTGGCCATTAAAATTGCTACTCCAAGGAGAAATGTAGATGAGAAACTGGTATTCATTGGACAAATATCATATACTAGAACTGACATGTGATTACTTTTTCACACAATTTGGGTGCATAGATCCTGAGAAATCAGTACCCAGAACAACCACCTCTTGTCGTAATAATGGCCTAGATACGCCTGGACATTGAGTCAAACAGAGCTCGGCTGGAGTGTACAGGTACAGCTGCCCACGCAGATTCAGCACGATACCGCGTTCATCAAGAGTAGTGACTGGCGTATTGTGACGGGCCAGTTGCTCGGCCACCATTGACAAGACGTTTTCAATTGATGAGAGATCTGGAGAATGTGCTGGTCATGGCAGCAGTGGAACATTTTCTGTATCCAGACAGGCCCGTACATGACCTGCAACATGCAGTCGTTCATTATCCTGCTGAAATGTAGGGTTTCGCAGGGATCAAATGAAGGGTAGAGCCACGGGTCGTAACACATTTGAAATGTAACGTCCACTGCTCAAAGTGCCGTCAATGCGAACAAGAGGTGACCCAGACATGTAACCAATGGCGCCCCATACCATCACGCCGCGTGGTAAGCCAATATGGTGATGACGAATACACACTTCCAATGTTCGTTCACCGCGACGTCGGCAAACACGGATGCAACCATCATGATGCTGTAAATCTGGATTCATCCGTAAAAATGAAGTTTAGCCATTCGTGCACCCAGGTTCGTTGTTGAGTACACCATCGCAAGCGCTCCTGTCTGTGATGCAGCGTCAAGGGTAACCGCAGCCATGGTCTCCGAGGCGATAGTCCATGGTGCTGCAAACGTCGTCGAACTGTTCGTACAGATGGTTGTTGTCTTGCAAACGTCGCCATCTGTTGGCTTAGGGATCGAGTCGTGGCTGCACGATCCGTTACAACCATGCGGATAAGACGCCTGTCATCTCGACTGCGAGTGATACGAGGCCGTTCGGATCCAGCACGGCATTCCGTATTATCCTCCTGAACTCACCGATTCCGTATTCTGCAAACAGTAATTGGATCTCGACCAACGCGAGCAGCAATGTCACGATATGATAAACCGCAAAGTCGGAAACGTTATGGTACGCATTTCTCCTCCTTACACGAGGCATCACAACAACGTTTCACCAGGCAACGCTGGTCAACTGCTGTTTGTGTATGAGAAATCGGTTGGAAACTTTCCTCATGTCAGACCATTGTAGGTATCGCCACCGGCGCCAAACTTGTATGAATGCTGTGAAAAGCTACTCGTTTGCATATCACAGCATCTTCTTCCTGTCGGTTAAATTTTGCGTCTGTAGCACGTCATCTTCGTGGTGTAGCAGTTTTAATGCCCAGTAGTGTACAAGCAAACGTACTCATCCATTCTGCAAATGTATATTGTTGTTGTTGTTTTTATTGTTCCCACCATCCTGGTCATTATTTCGATGACTAGTTTGAAGCAAAGCGTCACACTAACCCAACCAGTACAAGAATCTTCATTTCTGCATAATTACTGCAATTTAATTTCAACTGAACCTCTTTGCTCTGTTCAAGCTCTAACCTCCCTCTACAACTTTTACATCTACATGTATACTCCACAAATCACTGTGAGTTGCATGGCACGGGTACGTCCTATTGTATCAATTATACGGGCTTTTCCCGTTTATTCCTCTACGGACAGGGTTGTAATGACCATTTAACCCTCCAAGTACCAGTCGAGTCTTTTTAACACATTCGCACATGGCAGGTACATATCACTCTTGTTATCAAAACTATTACATTCAGAAAATGTGACTTTCTCCCTCTGAGTCACTTGTATCACGTTTCGTTAATTTTTATATTTGTAACACACAATAAGTTATTCATGGTTATTACAAAAAAAATATGGTTCAAATGGATCTGAGCACAATGGGACTTAACTTCTGAGGTCATCAGTCCCCTAGAACTTAGAACTACTTAAACCTAACTAATCTAAGAACATCACACACATCCATGCCCGAAGCAGGATTCGAACCTGCGACCGCAGTGGTCGCGCGGTTCCGGACTTCAGCGCCTAGAACCGCTCGGCCACCCCGGCCGGCCACGGTTTTTGCACTGAGTACCACTGTCGTCTATATGACTCCAGTTAAAACTGTTTTTTTGTTTCTTGAATACATCATTTATTAAAAAGGAATGATAAATGTTATGTTGAACGAATGTTATCCGCCACACCTTCAACACCAATGTTATTTGTGCTCACTTTTGGACCTGTTGTTGGGCTTCCTTGCCTCAACTGTCTTTGTGCACTTCCTGGTACCACAGGGGTCATTATGATTCCCTTGTTTTCAAAGTTATTTCCAAAATGCACTCCTGGAAATTGAAATAAGAACACCGTGAATTCATTGTCCCAGGAAGGGGAAACTTTATTGAAACATTCCTGGGGTCACATACATCACATGATCACACTGACAGAAGCACAGGCACATAGACACAGGCAACAGAGAATGCACAATGTCGGCACTAGTACAGTGTATATCCACCTTTCGCAGCAATGCAGGCTGCTATTCTCCCATGGAGACGATCGTAGAGATCCTGCATGTAGTCCTGTGGAACGGCTTGCCATGCCATTTCCACCTGGCGCCTCAGTTGGACCAGCGTTCGTGCTGGACGTGCAGACCGCGTGAGACGACGCTTCATCCAGTCCCAAACATGCTCAATGGGGGACACATCCGGAGATCTTGCTGGCCAGGGTAGTTGACTTACACCTTCTAGAGCACGTTGGGTGGCACGGGATACATGCGGACGTGCATTGTCCTGTTGGAACCGCAAGTTCCCTTGCCGGTCTAGGAATGGTAGAACGATGGGTTCGATGACGGTTTGGATGTACCGTGCACTATTCAGTGTCCCCTCGACGATCACCAGAGGTGTACGGCCAGTGTAGGAGATCGCTCCCCACACCATGATGCCGGGTGTTGGCCTTGTGTGCCTCGGTCGTATGCAGTCCTGATTGTGGCGCTCACCCGCACAGCGCCAAACACGCATACGACCATCATTGGCACCAAGGCAGAAGCGACTCTCATCGCTGAAGACGACACGTCTCCATTCGTCCCTCCATTCACGCCTGTCGCGACACCACTGGAGGCGGGCTGCACGATGTTGGGGCGTGAGCGGAAGACGGCCTAACGGTGTGCAGGACCGTAGGCCAGCTTCATGGAGACGGTTGCGAATGGTCCCCGCCGATACCCCAGGAGGAACAGTGTCCCTAATTTGCTGGGAAGTGGCGGTGCGGTCCCCTATGGCACTGCGTAGGATCATACGGTCTTGGCGTGCATCCGTGCGTCGCTGCGGTCCGGTCCCAGGTCGACGGGCACGTGCACCTTCCGCCGACCACTGGCGACAACATCGATGTACTGTGGAGACCTCACGCCCCACGTGTTGAGCAATTCGGCGGTACGTCCACCCGGCCTCCCGTATGCCCACTATACGCCCTCGCTCAAAGTCCGTCAACTGCACATACGGTTCACGTTCACGCTGTCGCGGCATGCTACCAGTGTTAAAGACTGCGATGGAGCTCCGTATGCCGCGGCAAACTGGCTGACACTGACGGCGGCGGTGCCCAAATGCTGCGCAGCTAGCGCCATTCGACGACCAACACCGCGGTTCCTGGTGTGTCCGCTGTGCCGTGCGTGTGATCATTGCTTGTACTGACCTCTCGCAGTAACCGGAGCAAGTATGGTGGGTCTGACACACCGGCGTCAATGTGTTCTTTTTTCCATTTCCAGGAGTGTATAATATGACTTTTGAACAATATTAAGGTAAATACATTGTTTGTTCTCTATCAAAATCTTTCATTTGCTAACTATGCCTATCAGTAGTTAGTGCCTTCAGTGGTTACAATCATTTATTCAGCTGGCAGTATTGGCGCACGCTGTATTGCAGTAGTTTGAGTAACGAAGATTATTGTAAGGTAAGTGATTTGTGAAACGTACAGGTTAATGTTAGTCAAGGCCACTCTTTTGTAGGGGTTTTTGCGTTGCGCTAAATATATTGTGTGTCAGTTTAAGCACACTCATGTGTAATTTTTCTAAGGGGACGTTTCGAACTACATCATCTGCGACAAATCTGTAGCTACTACGACCGCAAGGTCATATACAGTCTGAACAGCAAGGGACCTAGCATTCTTCTCTGGGGCACACCGGAAGTTACTTCTATGTCTGTCGATGACTGTCTATCCAAGATAATTAGCTCCGTCCTCCCTACCAAAAAAGTCCCAGATCAATCACAAATTTCGCTTCATACCACTACAGGATCGCACTTTTGATAATGTGAGTATGTGTGGTACTGTGTCAAAAATCGACAAATATTCCAGGTACCTGATTGCCTTGATCCATGGCTTACAGTACAACGTGTGAGAAAAGTGTAAGTTGTGTATCGCATAGTTGATGTTTTCGAAATTCGTGCTGACGGGCATCTGTTAGAGATGCGTCATTGTGTCTGAGCTCGTAATACTTTCTCAGTTTCTACCGGAAATTGGTGTCAAGGATATTGGACGGTACTTTTCTGGTTAACGTCTGCTACCGTTCTTCCACAGAGGTGTAATCGGCTGTTTCTTCCAACTACTGCGATACATTACAGTCAAACTAGGAGCTATCTAGGACCCATGTTGGGTACGGAATCTAATACGGATTCCATCGGGCCCTGACACTAATGTCAAATTCACGTATATTTCAGTTGTACAAGAATTACATTGTGGCAATATTCCTGGGTTTCTGCTTTGTAACCGAACTTTCTAAAACAGAGTTAAGAATATTTGTGTATACTTTGCTACTCGCAATTTCAGTTCCTGTCTCGCCTGTGAGTAATTGGATACTAACTTTGGTGCCTCTAACAGCCATTACATACTATTAAATATTTTTCTCTGATTTGTGAAAGATCTTCTGACAACACAGTGATACAGTAGGCATTGTAAGTTTCACTTATTGCTCTCTTGAGAGCTTGAGGCACTTCATTCAACATCTCTCTGTCTGTCGCCATACTCTTTGTTTTATAGCTATTATACAGCAGTCTGTTTCCTTTCAGTTACCGTATATCATAAATGATCCCTCCCATCATTAACTGTTCTACTGCCTGTATATCAATCTAGTGCAAGGTCAGCTACTCTTTTCAACTTCAGCCATCGTTACTCCACGAACTAGCGTCCTGAGCTAGAAATTACAAGTTCCTCATCGACATTTGATAGCAGTGCTTTCTTGTCTATTTTATTGAATATTAAGTGTTTCAATTTGTTCTAGTTGCCCTTTGTATTTTGGTATTTGCTATAACTGCCTCATGGTCGCCGATACCTGTTTCGACGCAGTCATCTTGAAAGAGGTCAGTTCTCTGTGTTACAATTAGATCCAACATATTTTAATCATGAGTGGGGTTCCCTGCAATATGTTCTAGATACTTTTCGGAAAAAGCATTTTGTACTGTTTTACAGTACATGCACACACCTAACGAAACTATAAATGGTTACTGGATGATTAAAGTCTCCTCTGATGATTGCAGCACGATTTTGGCACTTAAGAACAAAGCAAAATGAAGTTTTCTCTTAATTTCTCTTTATTACATCAGAGCGTGGATGTGGTAGTCAATAGAAGGATCCAATCACAACTTTATACCAACTACTGATACTGACACTTGTCCAAATAATATTATTTGTTTTGTTTCCATTCGGCGATTTGAGGTTCTTGCCTACCACGGTAAATAGAACACGTACGTTTCTAATTAGCTTATACTTTCGATATACACTTAAATTTCCCCAAAGACTGTCAACTTTGGGTCTTAACGAGTTCTCTGTACCGAGTATCATGTGAACTTCACTGCTTTCTAATACTTCAAACTCTGGCACTTTGTTGCGAATGCTTCGGAAGTTAGCTACTAGGATTTTAATAGGCCTACCAGCTGATGGTTTCCTTTGGATCTTATACTAATACTTCTCTTACACCTAACGTTATCTGGATTGGATTATGAGTCGCCTTCTCCAAGAACCTTTGTGTGGACCACACACACAATACCCTACCTGATCTGTATAGCACCTTTGACCTACTTAGGCGGACCATACTATTATCAACCGTATAACGGAAGTATAGGAAATCACAGCTTGGCTTGTTGCAGAAAATTTAAAGCCTTTGGTTGAAGCCTTCTACTAAGAACTAGGGGGCCCAGATGTGTTCTGGGGACAATTCTGCTGATCTTCTCTTCTTTGAAGTTCCACAAGCAAGCCTGGTATTCTCAACCTTGTCTTCTAGTATTTGGAATAAAGAAACTATAATCGCGAACTCAAGAAGGAAGGCATCGTTTGTTCTAGCGCGTGCCACAATCTGCAGTTCGTTCCACATTGTTCGTGTTCCCTCAACGGCCACGTACCCTCCACACTTCCCTCCATTACCAGAACTGACCAATACTTCGTGCCTCAGGATGTAGCCTATAAGCAGATCCCGTTGCGAGTCCAATTGAGGAGGACTAAACATCTTTGATAAGGGTAATCACAGAATTTAGAAAGCAAAAGGTACCTACAAAGAAAGTAACTGCGGAGTAATCATGAGTAACAGAAAAATACGTTAGTGATCGATTGAAGAAGGAAGTAAAAAGTGATCAGGGAAATTCAGGAATACAGAGATAGAGTCACTAAAAAATGAGATAATTAGGAAATGCAGGGAAGCTAAGGCGAAATAGCTGCATTAAAAACATGAAGAAAACTAAAAAGCAATGATTGTCGGAAGGACTGACTCAGCGTACAGGAAGTAAAAACAACCTTCAGTGAAATTAAAGGCAGGGTGGTAAGATTAAGAGTGCAATGGGAATTTCACTGTTACATCCAGGGGAGAGAGCGCATAGATGAATAGAGTACAATGGAGGCCTCTATGAAGGCAGGACCTGTCTGATGAGTGACAGAAGAAGAAACAGGAGCTCAGGAAGAGATGGAGATCCGGTACTGGAGCCATAATTTAAAAGAGCTTTGGACAAATTAAGATCAAATAAGACACATGGGATAGATAACGTACCATCGCAATTTCTAAAATGCTTGGGGGCGGTGTCAACAAAACATCTGCTAATGTTGGTGTGCACAATGTATGTGACCGGCGATTTACCATTAGACTTCCGAAGAAAAACATCATCCACGTAGTTCCGCAGGTAGCAGGAACCAACAAATACGAGAATTTCCACAGAGTCAACTTAATATGTCCTGAATCACGCTTCTGATGAGAATAAAATAACGAAGAAATCAAAAGAAAAAATAGGATCTGCGGTCTACTAGATGACAACCAGGTTGGTTTTAGGAAAATTTAAGGCATGAGGGATGCAAAAATAAACAAAAAATGGCTCTGAGCACTATGGGACTTAACGTCTGAGGTCATCAGTCCCCTGGACTTAGAACTACTTAAACCTAACTAACCTAAGGAAATCACACACATCCATGTCCGAGGCAGTATTTCGAACCTGAGATCCTAGCAGCAACGTGGCTCCAGACTGAAGCGCCTAGAAGCGCTCGGCCACAGCGACCGACTCAGAGATGCAACTGAGGCGTTGCAGTTGATAATGGAAGCAAGATTGAAAAAAAAATCAAGAGACGTTCTTAAGATTTGTCGACCAGGAAATAGAGTAAGAAAATGTAAAATGGTGCAATATGTTCAAATCCTGGGAGAAACAGGGGTAAATTATAAGGAAAGACGGAGAATATACAACTTTTACGAGAACCACGAGGGAACAATTAGAGCGGAAGACCTCGAACGAAGGGCTCAAATTAAACATGGTTGTAAGATAGCGATGCATTCTTTCGCCCCTACTGTTCAATCTATACATCAACGAAGCAAAGGGGGACACTAAAGAAAGGTTCAAATGTGGGATTAAAACAATATCAATGAAAAATTCGCTGAGGATATGCCTATCCTCAGTGAAAGTGAAGAAGAATTAAAAAACCTGTCGAATAGAATCATCAGTCAGATGATTACAGAATGTGGATCGAGAGTAAATCGAAGAAAGGTGAAAGGAATAGATGTAGCAGACACGAAAGCAGCGAGAAACTTAACATCTGGGCTGGTGATCACTAAGAAGACGAAGTCGAGGAATCCTGTTCCCAGACAGCAAAATAATCCATTACAGACGGAACAAGGAGAACATAAAAAGCAGACCAGCTGAAGCAAAAGTCCATTCCTGGCCAAGAGAAAACTGCTTGCATCAGTCACAGATCTTCATTTGAGGAAGGAGTGTGTGAGGATGTACATTTGGGGCACAGCATTGTTTAGTAGAGAAACATGACTGTTGGAAATCCGGAACTGATGAGAATCGAAGCATCTGAGGCGTGGTGCCACAGAAGAATGTCGAAAGTAATGGACTAATAAGGAATAGAATGAGGAGGTCGTTCGCAGAAACGGCGAAGAAAGGAACATACGAAAAACACTGAAAAGAAGAAGGGACAAAACTATAGTACATATGTTAAGACGTCAGGGATTAACGTCCATGGTAATAGAGGGAGTTTAGAGAGTAGCAACTGTAGAGGAAGACAGAGATTGGGGTTGAAGATGTAGGTTTCAGTGCTACTGTTAGATGGAAAGGCTGGTACAGCAGAGGAATTCGTGGCGGGCAGCGTCGTATCAGTCAGGAGACCACTGACTGAAAGAAGAAAAAAAAACTCAAGGCTAGAGGTAGCGCAACGCGGTGTTATTGTTGTGATGTCCACTGAGGATCACCATTTTTTTTAATACAGCATGCATAGTATCGTCTACTTTCGTATTTTTCTTCTTCGATTTCCGTTTCTTTTCGTTAACGATTATCTTTTCTTTATTTATTAGCTCCCCTGTATTCAAGGTCTGCCGAACTAGTTTAGTGAAATTTGTGGTCGGACCCTTAATGTCGTCATTTACCTAGGTGCGGGGAGTCGTGTGCGCCACATGTCTGTCTATCGCGTACACCTTGTTCGGAGTGTGATCGCATTTTAACTGCCTGTGTATCTCATGTAGGGTGTTGGGAGTATAAGTGCAGATATTGCTATCCAGTACTGAAGACAGTGTACTTGAATAGTTCTGCATCAGAATTTACTTCATTTGCAGACTTATAATTATAGCTGTGGGTTGGTTAGTGCCTCCAAGTATATGGGACAAAGAAAGCCAGTGACGTTTATTTTACCCTGGGCAGCAGGTTAACTATTGAAGTGTGGAAGGGTGGACGTAAAACTGATAGTCTATACTGTCAGGCAGAGCCGACTGCAGAGCACGGCTACGAACGGGGTGCAAACATCAGGTAGTACATTATGTGAGGTGTTTACGGGAAACTGTTAAGAGACAATTTTTACAAGAACCACGAGCGAACTGTTAGAGTAGAAGACCACGAACGAAGTGCTCAAATTAAAAAGGGTATAAGATAGGGATGCATTCTTTCACCCCAACTGTTCAGTCTATACATCAAAGAAGCAATGAGGGACGTAAAAGAAAGGTTCAAGTGTGGGATTAAAATCCAAGGTGAAATTATATCAATGAAAAATTCGCTGATGATATTTCTATCCTCAGTGAAGGTGAAGAATAATTAAAGAATCTGTTGAATGGAATCATCAGTCAGATGAGTACAAAATGTGGATTGATAGTAAAACAAAGAAAGGCGAAAGGAAGGAGTGCACACATATGACACTAATTATCATAGTATCTGTACCTAAACCACTAACATCCTATATACAGAGGCGGGGTGTGGGGAACAGTCCAGAGTTTGCCTAAACGAACATGGAAAACTGTCTAAAAACTACACCCAATCAATCGTTAATCCACTGTGTGGTTGTGATCCTCGTCTCGATCACATCCGTCTCTCACAAGCTAGTCAAGAAAATGGTTCAAATGGCTCAGAGCAGCATGGGACTTAACATCTGAGGTCATCAGTCCCCTAGAACTCAGAACTACTTAAACCTATCTAACCTAAGGACATCACACACATCCATGCCCGAGGCAGGATTCGAACCTGCGTCCGTAGCGGTGGAGCGGTTCCAAACTGAAGCGCCTACAACCGCTCGGCCACAGTGGTCGGCTGCAAGCTAGTCCGACGCGCATTGCTCTATAGGAGGTAGAGCACCCCTTTGATATAATGTACACATAATAATCTAATGGCAGCTCTAAGCCATGATTTCCGCATGGGTGCATTTTCGTTCTTATAAAATATAGCTTATGTAAGTCAATGAAAATGCCTCCAAACCCTGCACACAACTACACGTCAGACCTCACAGTCAGAAGCCTAGTTATGTTTACCAAAGGCACTATGAGCCATTTTTGCTTATCTTCTTATTCCTCTTGCTGTTGATCCATTCTTCACCATAAACTACCCCAAAAAGGAAACAAAATACTATAGGCCAACTCTTTTGTTAAGTGGAAATTATTTCTGCGTCGTCAAGTACTTATGGTGAAACGTATAGTACAATAAAAGTTTGCCCTGCTGTTTGTTTGGGGTAATTCTGACGCGGCGTTGCGGTGAGAAGCTGTTTCATGCTGTTTGACTGTCTACGACGTTATATACGTACGGTCGGAAATATTTTGTGGGAGCAGGTAGATTACCGAACCTGTACAAGAGTAAGATTGGCTACTTTGCAACATTGTGAGCCGTTTAAGAAAGAATAGTGGTTATCGATTCCAGAGAAGTGTCGCAGCAAGTGCAGTCAGTACTCGGGCGTACTGAAGCATAGTGGTTAAAGCAGTCCAGCTTTTGTTTTCTCAAGGCTTGGCAAGCTTCACGGGACGCATTCAGCCTGTTGCCTCTACCAATAGGTTGCGCCTTCGTCACGGGTCTGTATGTAGAATCTAATCTCAGGAACTGCTGTGGGAATTTTGATAAGGGTTTCAATATAGGTAACTAATTAATGACGCAGTCTTGCGTAAAAATTTCATAAATAATTCGTACAAGTTGTCTGAACTTTGATGATGTTTGTCGATTAAGTAGTGTCGCCTGAGTTCTTTGCTGGACTGGGTTGCATAAATCGTTTGAAGCATATGATGTCACTAGAATCTCGAATTAATATTCAGTTATCTACTAGGTCTACAACTTCCCTTCCGACGTTTTTTCTCGAAGTTCAGGTTTTATTGCGAAAAACTTACAAAAAAAAATATGATTCATAGTATTGCTCATCGCTGGCCACTACATTCTCTCATCTTTCGGATAGCATACGAATCCCGTGGCGGAAGAACTGGGAGTCTTTTGTGGGGATCCATTAATCGATTCAATTTTTCACTTGTTCATATAATAGGAAGTGCTGGTCAGCCAGACTGTATTCCACTTATCGAAAAAGGTGGTAGTCCAGACACCAACGTATGGAGAATACGGCGGGAGGACAGGATTTCTCATTTCAACGTTTCCACGTATATTTCGACGGGTTTTGTGATATGGGGTCGAGCACCTGCTGCAAAATTACCTTTACGTGTTTATCGCTGTATCGTGGTCGTTTGTGTTTCAGCACTGGGATCCAACGCATCGAGCTACGGAAACGTTCCACCGCCATACCGGGCTTCGACATCAAAATCACCGTCCTTAAGGCGCTAAAAACATTATCGGCACGTTATTCCAGTAATAGTTCCCTCACCATTGGTCTTATCCAGCATTATAAGAGACACAGCCGCAGATTTCTTCACGTTAAAGCAGAAAATTAAAACTTCCCCAAATGGCGAGAAATGGGTACGCAATTTGACGTACTTAATAGAGAATAACCTTATGATGCAATCACAAATCGACTAATACTTTTGTGGAATTATGTTAACAGATGCCTAAGCTTATTGTAGCTATGACCAACCACCTGAGCCTCACTTGCCGCTACTGCCGTCTGTTCCGAAACGGAGGAAGCAAAGTTGTAGACCCGATAATATTCTTCTCTGAATTTAAATCATAGCTCCACACCAAGTCCCATAAAACAAAATCACCACTACAAAATACTAGTCTTTCGGGCGTGGCTATGTTGTGGTGGTCGTGCGAAGCTCGGGTGGGTTGCTAGAATATCAATATTTTTAGTGGAAAATATAGCTCGCAAGTACTCTTAGATACGTTGCAACGGGCTACCCCAAGAGTTAATCTTTTCTTTCAGTGATATGCGGAAATAGTGTCGGGAATAAAGGGTGGAGTGCAGCGGTGCCTCTAATTAGTGGTAAAAGTAATTACAGTGATACACACTTAACAAATAATATTTATCATAAGTAGTGTATTGAAACATCAGCTTTCTCTGTGTCATATTAAGAATTTGTGAACAACTTTATAAAAGAAAGACGCCATGTTATCTTTGTTTTACAGCCTGTGAAACCTTCCCGTCTAATATTGGATGAACGTTTGCTTGCTGACTGAACGCTGCGTCTCTTAAAATCTTTTAACTGCTGCTCTGTCAAGACTACCTGCTGATTATTACGACGAAACATAAAATGTGTTGTCGCCGTGGCCCTCAGTCGTTACCTGAAATTATTAAGACTGATTCTTACCTTTAATTATTTATACTGGATCGCCATCTGACTGCTACAGCAAACTGTGGAATGAATATACTTACTTCTCTTTAACATAATTATAAGCTGCTGGTGGAGTTTCATAATACTTTGTGACTGGAATTCTTTAAGTTGAAGTTAATTTAGATTTGATAAAAGCTGAAGCTCAGTTTAGACTTTTCTTTTAAGATAACAATAAATTCCGTAAAGCATTTACGTGAATGATTTTGGGATAGAAAATTCTTAATGCATTTAATCTGGTAGAAGTTAACTATATTCTGAGAACGATATTGACAAACAATTACAAGGGGTATAGTTCTTTACAAAAATTCTTAAAAAGTAGCGTTGCGCTACATACCTAATTTTCCATCAAAATTACATAACTATATTCTGAGAACGATCTTGACAAACAATTACAAGGGGCATAGTTCTTTACAAAAATTCTTAAAAACTAGCATTGCGCTACATATAGCGAGTGGCTGGCGAGCACACCGCTTCTTTCAAAGTGTTAATTCATACCTCGCTTACAGCGACCTCCTCTCATGTCTCGCTAGCTATGACTGCCTCGTCTCACATCTTACTCGCAACTGCTCGCTTCCGACGCTCAATGCTACAAAAGTGCGGTCTCGCCGCCAACAAAATTATTAAGACTGATTCTTACCTTTAATTATTTATACTGGATCGCCATCTGACTGCTACAGCAAACTGTGGAATGAATATACTTACTTCTCTTTAACATAATTATAAGCTGCTGGTGGAGTTTCATAATACTTTGTGACTGGAATTCTTTAAGTTGAAGTTAATTTAGATTTGATAAAAGCTGAAGCTCAGTTTAGACTTTTCTTTTAAGATAACAATAAATTCCGTAAAGCATTTACGTGAATGATTTTGGGATAGAAAATTCTTAATGCATTTAATCTGGTAGAAGTTAACTATATTCTGAGAACGATATTGACAAACAATTACAAGGGGTATAGTTCTTTACAAAAATTCTTAAAAAGTAGCGTTGCGCTACATACCTAATTTTCCATCAAAATTACATAACTATATTCTGAGAACGATCTTGACAAACAATTACAAGGGGCATAGTTCTTTACAAAAATTCTTAAAAACTAGCATTGCGCTACATATAGCGAGTGGCTGGCGAGCACACCGCTTCTTTCAAAGTGTTAATTCATACCTCGCTTACAGCGACCTCCTCTCATGTCTCGCTAGCTACGACTGCCTCGTCTCACATCTTACTCGCAACTGCTCGCTTCCAACGCTCAATGCTACAAAAGTGCGGTCTCGCCGCCAACAATGGTTTTTGGTGCAGACAATCCCTGCTACCATTACAGATGTATTACTGCGCGCTGTTTCCCGCTCTTTCTCAAAATGTATCTATGCGCGGTTTCCCGCTCTTTCTCAATAATACACAATGCAATTTAATTAACAAAACAATTTAAATAAGAAACAGTTCAGATAATTACATGCTAAAACAGTTTAAATACGCCTATTACATAATTACATATGCCGCTACTCGGCTTTCTTAAAATTTTACTACGTTGTTGAGTCATATGGACTCAACATAAGTATAAAATTTGATTATAGAAAATAGTTTGAACAAAGTGTATACACAAATGCTGTCATACGAAATGATTTGTCTATCTCTAATAAAGAGAATATGTAAATAGAAAGGGTTTTAGTAGGAATTGTACATCAAGTAAAATTTGGTTCCCTTAAATTTAACAACAAGAATAAGAGTAAATGTGAAAATCAATATACAGATCATATGAAGCAATTGAAAGTTTACATTATGAAACATTTAATTCAAATTGGCATCTCTTAGTACCACAATTAAGGAAGGTACAAAAGGAATTGGATAGCATGGTCAAAGCACTGGCAACTGTCTGTGAATGCACTCAAAAGTCTGTTCCTTTCCCTCACATAGCACAACACCAGGTTTCGCCATGTGGTTCCATCATCGCCTTGCTCCATAGTTTTAGTGTACCCAAACACTAAGTACGTCGTCGAATAGCCTGAGTTGCCGCAGCCACATCAGGATTAAGTTCCATCTCCAATGGTCCATTAAGGTTGGTGGTGTGCATCTTGGTATGCAAACACCTATTGTCGTACATCATACTGTGGTGTGTATCTAGGTATGCAGGCACCAATTGACATACATCGGGCTGTGGTGTGCATCTAGGTATGCAAACACCTCGTCGAGAACATCATTGGTTGAAGTCACGTGTTTCACAATTCACTGATTCTGTGCTCAATAACCATGGGGATGCACAGGAATTAAGGTACGGGTAAAATTGTTTTGGCAACGGGTTCACGGACATTGTTGGTACCATAATTTGACTACCAAATAATTTTCCCTATGACAAAATATGTTGTGTCGTAATTTGTAACAATATGTAGTTTTAATTTAAGAATTCTTCCAGAAAATTATTCCCATATATAAAAGACATGAAAGTTCCTACTTATTCAGTATTTGATAGTATACAGATTTGTTATAGACAAGTACATTATTACTTATTCTGTATTTACATATCTTAGTTTCTTACATCATTAATTATAAATTTTGTTGACAATGCATTTCTTGACTTACTGTCCTAAAATTTTATCTTCCATTCAGGGGTGTAGTCGTCAGTTATGAGTCGTCAAATGTCAGGTCATAATATACAATAAAATTACTGTCATAAAATTATTTAAAGTATTCTTTTGCAGCTGAAAATTAAGGTAAACATTATTCTGGTTAGACATTGTAATGTGTGGTCCCCATCCATAGTGTTGCAATGTGTCACATGCTAGCAAAATTATTTCTTAACATTATACATTTCTTATATACTAACATAACATACACATTCTTCTTCTGCATCTGTGTCAACTCTCTGCATAACCTGTTATAAACATTCAGCATTAATTAACGTCAGGGCACGGCATGACTTATTATAAAACATTCAGTATTAATTATCGTCAGTGCACGGCATGACTTCAATAAACATCTTCTGGTACTTCTCGTCCGCTCCTGGCATGACCTATAAAACACTTTATCATAATATTAACTGCTGCAAAATCACGTCAGCTCCCGGCATGACCTATAAAATTTCTGTAATGACAATTAGCGTCAGCTATCTGCGTGACCTAAAGATTCACATCCTTATTCTAACTAAAACTACGTTTCATTTTGATGACGGGTGACAACAATGCTGCATTCTGGAATAAAGAGTACATGTTAATGTTACCACTAAAATAATTGATTAATGAACGATCTATATTATCAGTTTAGCTATTGCAAAAATCGACATTTTCTTAAGTAATTATGTCACGTTATAAAAAAAATTTCTTTCATTTATGAGCTCTCAGTGCACAAATTCATACGTCGTGTCGTTGTCTGCATGTTCTCTTTAAGTTAGGAAATGTTTCTCGTGTTTTTGTTTGTCTTGGCTGGCGTAGCATCATTAAGTACTGCTGTGTTCTTTAAGGTACGGTGAAATATTAGCGGCCCGCTGCGTGTCGCGGCTTTGTTTGTTACTGAAGCGCGCTGAAACTACCATTGTTGCATACTTACGTGTCACGCCGTCCTTTCGTCAGCTGAAATGCAAAAATTTAAGTCAAGAAATGTTTCACGTTGGATACATGATGATTCCCTAATGATTTCTTCTTGCGTAGCGTTTCCACATGCACTACATTAGCGTGTGGAATATTACGAACTCTGTAAGGGCCTGCACACAGAAGTTCGAATTTACGGCATCTGTGCTTACCTTTGTTGGAAAGAAAATGAGTGCGAATCAGTACTTTGTCGCCAATCTCGTACTTCTGTAGTCGACTTACCTGCTTCTGTTGTTTCTTCCGCCGATCTGCAGCTCTTTTAGTGTTTGCTAATTCTGTGTCTATTATTTCACAATGTCGAAGCCTACGCGTCTTAGGAAAAGTAATTAGTTCGGTAATTTTGTTCGGTGGGTCTTTATTTGTCAGTATTACGGTTGGTGATAGCATCGTAGATTCATTGGGTATTGCATTTATCACTTCTTGAAACTGTAAAATATATTTATCCCATGTTGTATGTCTTTTATGACAATAAATTCTGCATAACTTCCCGATCTCTTTCATTATTCTTTCTGATGGGTTGGAAGAACTGTGATATCTTGATATGTAAATAGGTGTTATGTTCTTACTTTCTAACATTTTCTTCCATACGTCTGACCTAAACTGCGGACCGTTATCCGAAATAACCTTCTGTACACGTCCTACTACTGATAGAAAATCTCTTACAAACGCTCTTGATACTGTTCTTGCTGTTGCTTTCCTTAGTGGAGAAAATGTTACAAATTTGGATGTTAGTTCTACAGCTACAAAAATATAACTATAACCATTATTTGTTCTGGGGATTGGACCGAAAAGATCCACTGCTGCCATGTGTCTTAACTTAACCGGTATGATGGGATACAATGGTGGAATGTGTGACACTGTTGATGATTTAGCTTTTTGACATATCTTGCATGATGCTATTACTTTTCTTATGTGTTTTTCCATGTTATTAAAGTGGCAATTTTGTCGCAGAATCAGAAAGCATTTCCTCGCTCCGTAGTGTCCATAACTTAGATGTGTATACCATATCAGTTTATTTACGATCCCTTCCAGAATGCATAAAAGCCAATTATTACCGTCTCGGTATGATCGAATAAAGAGTATATTTTGATGTACAGTGTAATGAAGTCTGACTTTAGCGTTACTTCTGTCTTTCCAAAGCGTTACAATCTCTTTCAGTGTTTCATCTTTCTGCTGTTCTCTCTCTATATCCTGTAATGCTGCTGATATAAAGTTTTCGAAAGCTACTTGTTTAATATACATAATACTATGGTTGTTTTAGCAAAAGGTATTTTCTTTCTCCATGTGTTTATTGTGAATGGACCTCGACAATGCGTCGGCAACAGTATTCTGCGTGCCTGGAATGTGTATAATGGTAAAATCAAACTCTTGTAAGTATAATTTCCAGCGGCTTAATCTATCGTGCGTAAGTTTTGCTGACAATAAAAACTGGATTGCTCGGTGATCGGTATATATTGTTGTATGTCGGCCATATAGAAAATGACGGAATCGCTTAAAAGCGTAAATTGCACATAGTGTCTCTAATTCTGTTACAGAATAATTGCGCTCTGCTGGAGAAAGTATCCTGCTTGCAAAAGCAATGTGTTTCACGACTGTCTTATCTTCTTCCTTTATTTCTTGGAAAATATGTACTCCTAGTGCTGTGGTTGAACTATCTGTTGCAACGGAAAAGTTTTGTGTTGGGTCAGGGTGTGATAACAAAGGTGCTTTTAATAATGCTTCTTTCAAGTTCTCGAATTCAGCTTCAACGTCTTCATTCCATGACCAAAGTGTGTTTTTACTTGTAAGCTGGTATAGCAAGGGCGTGTCTAATGCTTTGTAGTGGATAAATTTTCTAAAATAATTGATAAGACCTAAAAAGCTCCGAAGTTCCTTTTTGTTTGTTGGCACGTCGATGTCTTTCAGTGCTTGCAATTTGTCAGGGTCTGGTGCGATACCTGTTTGTGAGATAATGTGCCCTAGAAATTTTATTGACGCTTTACCAAATTCAGATTTACGCAAGTTTATAGTTATACCATTCTGCTCGAATGTATTCAGTAATTGTTGAAGAGTATGATTGTGTTGTTCCCAGTTTTCTGCTGCAATTAAAATGTCATCGACATATGTAGTAATTTTGTTTTTCAGATCTTGTGGTAGAATAGTATTCATGCCTCGTATAAAGGCGGCAGACGAAATCGTTAGTTTACAAAATTGATAGCATTCCCCAAAGCAAAGGAATGCCGTATATTTTCGGCAATTTGGGTGTAGTTGGATTTGCCAAAACCCTGATTTGAGGTCGAGTGTAGTATAAATGGAGGTGCCATGAAATTTTTGCAGTAACTCTTCTAACGTCTGTGGTCGGTCGGTTTCTGTAATGATTATTTTATTAACTTGACGTGAATCTAAAACTAAATGTAGTGATCCATCCTTCTTTTCAACAATGTGTAGTGGATTTATATATTGGCTGGCTGCTGGTTCTATTATTCCTTGATCGATCATTGCTCGTAATTCTTTCTTAACTGCTTCTGTGTGTATGTGTGGGATTGGATAATGCTTTGCTTTGAAAGTCTCGTGTGGTTTCACCTGAAATTCGTACATAAATCCTGTCATTGTTCCTGGAACATTGGCAAAAACTGCTTTGTGTTGTACCAGAATATTTTCAAGTTCTGTGCGTTCTGCGTCGCATTTTGCTACACTATTGTCTACCTTGCGTGTAATTGTCTCGAACATATTGTACTCCTGTTCCTCTACCAAGTCATTATTAAGTGTGTTCGTGTATAGTGCGATATAACAATCGTTATCTTGAGAATCAGTAATAATCTCGATCCTGTGCATATTTTGTTCTTCGGAGGATACTGTGTTTTGAAATCTTACGATCACTTCCCTGTTTTCCTTTTGTAGTGTGAGGTATGACGATTTGAAGTCAATCTTCGCATCGTACTGAACAAGAAAATTTATTCCTAATATCATGTCTGTTGTTAAATTCGGAACTATCCAACAATCACTGTGGAACGTTTCCCCTGCAAAAACAAATGTTAATTGTGTCTGTCTTTTAACTTCAATGCCTTTTCCTGCAAAAGCTCCCTTGACCTTCGTTCTGTTTAAAGGAAATACTGGGTAATCATTATTGCTATTGCATCTGTTAAATGTGTCTTCGTTAATTACGCACATAGGTGAACCTGAATCAATTATCGCTAAAATATTGTGCGACTGTACATTTATCTCTATTATTGGGTGATATATTGTTTTCTGTAGGATTGGTTTTTCCTGTAACAATGTGTCTCTCACGTCGTCAAATGTAATGGCATTTTCGGTCGTTATGTTTTCTCTGTGTGATTTCATAGTATCGACATTAAGGAATTCATTGCAGGTTTTCTCTAGTCATAATTCTTCCGATATGTGATTTTCAGCTTGGGAGTTTGGTATGTGTTCTATCAACTGTACAGTTCTGCCGTTTTGATTATTAGCAGTGTCTGGTGGATGAAATCTGGTGTCTGGTACATTCATACGGTAACGCAGCTGTTGGGCCCTGTTGTAGTTTCCGTTAAAATTGTCATTGTGGAACGTCCTCGGCGGTCTGTGTTCGTTTTCTTTTCTCCTGTCGTTATAACTGTGACTGTACGGCAGCCCACCTGCACCCCGTAGAAACGTTTGTTTTTGTTCATTTTGCGGTCGACCCGCGTAATGGCCTTCCCCGGTCGCATTATCTGAGCGATGATTCATATGGAAATTTGACCTATTCGGTTGCGTCTTAAGTCTCGGATTCTGTTGCTGTCCTGAATATAAATTTACCGTGTCAGTATAATGTTTTTCATTACTCCTGTTTTCGTTGTCATTTTCGCTGCGAAAGCGTTTACTCGGATTGTTATTACCAAATCGTGTTTGTTCAAAAGTAGCTGAGTTTGTTTGTTTTCCGTTCTGTCGTGAAAAATTTTTGTTAACAAATGCGTAGTCTGCCTGGTGTGCTTCTAATAGTTGTAAGATGTCTCTAAAAGCGGATACATTGTCCTTTTGTTGCCCTGTCAGTAATGACACTTTCAAAGCTCTGGGCAGTTTTGAAATGCAAAGCTGTATTAATGCCGATTGACTGTATGGCTCTTGAGGTACTGGTTCTGTTCCACCATGTACTCGAAAAATTGTGTGATTGTTGGAAAGGTAGAATTTTCAAAGTTTGGCAATCTAAGTAGCCGATCTTTGATGCTGTTTTGTGTAGTGTCAGACCAATATGCTGATAAAAATGCTTCCTCAAATGCTTCTACGGAAAAACATTGTCTAGCAATTGGTCGCATTCGTCGTGCTGGTTCTCCTTCAAGAAAACTGACAATAAATTCTAACTTATGTTGTACTGGCCATGATGGTGGAAGTGCTCCCCTGAACTGTTGGATAAAATCCAACGGATGTATTTGCGCCCAGTCGTTTTTAAATGTTTTAAACTTTCTTACTGAAAGAAAATGTTTGTGATCAAAACTGTCATGTCTGTGTGTGTAAGTGTTGTCGTATTGTCTTGAATATGGATTCGGGTGTCTTTCTTCCTGGGTAAAATCTCTTACTCTCTGAAGTCTACCAACATTATACGTATTATGGATCTGAGGCATTTCGTAACGGTGTGTGTTCTGTTGAAAATGATTATGTGCGGCGGTTTCTTGTGCGTCCGCTATCTCTTGCTGTAGAGAATTTATTTGCTGATGCAATGAATCATTACGCGATTTTAGATCTGTGATAGTTTGTTGTATATTTGTCAATGGCGTGTTATTACTATTAGAGTTCTGTTGCACTGGGACTGGTGCAGTGTCGTCTGATCTCTCGTCATTGTTAGTATCTAAAAGATCTATTCTTGTAGTGAGTTCATTGATCTTTTCTGTCAGTTCGTTTCGTAATTTACGGTTGCTTTTGGTGACTTTCTTAAAATCTGCCTTTAAATTTTCTGTGTCATGGTTAATTTCTATGTGTTCTATTTTGTCAGTTAGTGTCTGAACGTCCTCTGTTAATTTATCTTTAACATTCTGGATTTCAGTGTCTGTAGAAGTTTTCACATCGATTGTCTGTGTTTGGATTTCTGTAAGCCTGTCTTGTATTTGATTATTTGTTTCTTTGACCGTTTCGATTTCTTCCGAGATCGACTGTATGTGATTGTCTACATATGTTTTGCCCTGGGCAAACACTTTCTTTTTGTCGTCCTGACGCTGTTTAGTGATTGTTTGTAGTAATTCTTTTCGTTCTTTATCCTGCGATCGCACCAGTTTACGGTGACGTATCAAACAGTTTTCTGTGTGATTGTTAAAACGTTCATCAATCTGAGCGTTTTGTTTAGCAAAGTTTTCTGTCATTGTTTCCCGTATACTAACTGCAAATGTTGCTTGGTTATCGGATATTTCTTGAATTTTGTCGCGTAATTCTTGTGTTGATTGTGAACATTTTTCAGCGACTGTTTGAATTTCTACTTTGATTTCGTGTTTTAGATTTTGGTACATGTTGTCTAATTTCTGATCTGTGTGTGCGTGTTCTGCCTTAATTTCGTTTTTTAGATCTTGTGACCTTTTTTCTAATTCTTGTGACCCTCTGTTAAAGTTTTGATTCATGTCTTGTCTCATTTGTAGCAAAAATGCCATTATTGGATCCGTTTCGGATTGACTTCTGTGTGTATTTGTATTCGTTGTTAAAGGCTGTAGATCTGTGTTCATTTGAACATCCTCAGATGATTGTGACTGCGTCACGTTTTCCGTAATTTCGGAATTTTGGTCATGAGAACTGTTGGATCTGCTACGCAGGTTGTGTAGCTGTGTACCGTTTGAATCTAAATCAGTGCTTAATGGAGTCTCTCTGTCTGACTGCATTGTAGTGGTTTCGTTACTGAAACTGTTATGTCTACTATGCGGAATTTGTGACTGTGTACCGTCTGTTGTATTTAATGCCAAATTATTTTGCACTACCGTTTCATTGTCTGTGGGCATTTCTGAAGTTACTTGTTCGTTAAACGCTTCCATATTGTTACAGTTATTAAATGTCTGTTCACCTAACGTTTCAGAATCAGGGTTTTCACACGTATTATTACTGCCTATTCCAGAAAAGAATCTCTCGTCAGTATTTTGTACAGTTTTATCAGTTTGAGAACCAGTAATTATTCTGCGGGACATTGTCTATAATCATCACACGCAACAAAAAGTTTTATCAGTTTGAGAACGAGTAATTATTCTGCGGGACATTGTCTATAATCATCACACGCAACAAAATATATCACTGTTCAAAGCGGATTCAACACTGAACAAACACTTTTCCACGCCGAATCAATAAAGCAAACAGAATTGCCGATGACCTGTGAATAAAAGTTATACACTTTAGTATATGCGTTACGCCACTTAACAGTAACTTATTCACACTATTATCAAAGTCAGTATATTCATATCCACAGTCGATTCACTAAAATGTCGTACTGAATGGATATCGCCAAGTGAAACCTTCCCGTCTAATATTGGATGAACGTTTGCTTGCTGACTGAACGCTGCGTCTCTTAAAATCTTTTAACTGCTGCTCTGTCAAGACTACCTGCTGATTATTACGACGAAACATAAAATGTGTTGTCGCCGTGGCCCTCAGTCGTTACCTGAAATTATTAAGACTGATTCTTACCTTTAATTATTTATACTGGATCGCCATCTGACTGCTACAGCAAACTGTGGAATGAATATACTTACTTCTCTTTAACATAATTATAAGCTGCTGGTGGAGTTTCATAATACTTTGTGACTGGAATTCTTTAAGTTGAAGTTAATTTAGATTTGATAAAAGCTGAAGCTCAGTTTAGACTTTTCTTTTAAGATAACAATAAATTCCGTAAAGCATTTACGTGAATGATTTTGGGATAGAAAATTCTTAATGCATTTAATCTGGTAGAAGTTAACTATATTCTGAGAACGATATTGACAAACAATTACAAGGGGTATAGTTCTTTACAAAAATTCTTAAAAAGTAGCGTTGCGCTACATACCTAATTTTCCATCAAAATTACATAACTATATTCTGAGAACGATCTTGACAAACAATTACAAGGGGCATAGTTCTTTACAAAAATTCTTAAAAACTAGCATTGCGCTACATATAGCGAGTGGCTGGCGAGCACACCGCTTCTTTCAAAGTGTTAATTCATACCTCGCTTACAGCGACCTCCTCTCATGTCTCGCTAGCTACGACTGCCTCGTCTCACATCTTACTCGCAACTGCTTGCTTCCAACGCTCAATGCTACAAAAGTGCGGTCTCGCCGCCAACAATGGTTTTTGGTGCAGACAATCCCTGCTACCATTACAGATGTATTACTGCGCGCTGTTTCCCGCTCTTTCTCAAAATGTATCTATGCGCGGTTTCCCGCTCTTTCTCAATAATACACAATGCAATTTAATTAACAAAACAATTTAAATAAGAAACAGTTCAGATAATTACATGCTAAAACAGTTTAAATACGCCTATTACATAATTACACCTGTATTTTTGATCTCGTTGCTTAGAGGCTTGCCACCTATTCATGTAAATTGAATTAACATGAAATAATAATTATCAGTGGTAAATTAAAAAAATTTCTCGCTGTGAAACGGAAACCTTTTCCTCTCCTTGCCATTTACGTAAATGCGGCGCATGGTTTGGACGCCTGGAAGCCTGTGTGGTATTTTAATTTAATTCCCAAAAGGAGCTTAAAATTAGTTTCCTGTGATTGCAATGTAAGGTTATTTACGAAGATCGATTTTCAGTTAACACAACACGATTATCTTTGAATGTTGACAATTTATCTTTTCGTAAGACCACACTAGCAGAAGCCTGCATTAACATTAGCTGGAGCCTAATTATGTAATATTTCAGAATTAAAAGACTTTTCAATTCATTTTGAGTCAGAAAGGAAACTATTTAATATCCATACCAGAGATAATATTCGTAGTAGTAAAATATATCTGTGATTTCAGAACAATAATTTCTTATGTCACGATATTTTCACTTTACGTAAGGGACATATTTGAAGTGCCATTTGCATTGTTAAATGTAAGAAGAGAAGTTCATGAAACTAAAAGGTGTTTATTCTTGATTTCCCAGTAATTGTATATGGAGATAATTTCTCAAATTCTAGAAACAAAATCAGATACAATGTAGTTTTGGGGCTGCCGGACTCCATGGCCGAGCGGTTCTAGGCGCTTCAGTCTGGCACCGCGCCAACACTACGGTCGCAGGTTCGAATCCTGCGTCGGGCATGGATGTGTGTGATGTCATTGGGTTAGTTAGGTTTAAGTAGTTCTAAGGTCTAGGGGACTGGTGACCTCAGCCGTTAAGTCCCAAAGTGCTCAGAGCCATTTGAACCATTTTAGTTTAGGGGCTGATGTAAAGAGAGAGGCCCAAAGCTAATGACTTTAAAAAGGGTTTATAGAAGGGAGCTTTGGTTAGAGTATACACGAAAATGTAGTTCGAATAACGAAGAGTATGTGAATTTGCGCTCGAAAAAATAAACATTTTTCTAGGTCTCTCTAAGCAATTAGTAGAACATAACAAGTGTAGCATAAAAAGGTGTACCCCGCATCTCGTGGTCGTGCGGTAGCGTTCTCGCTTCCCACGCCCGGGTTCCCGGGTTCGATTCCCGGCGGGGTCAGGGATTTTCTATGCCTCGTGATGGCTGGGGGTTGTGGGCTGTCTTTAGGTTAGTTAGGTTTAAGTAGTTCTAAGTTCTAGGGGACTGATGACCATACATGTTACGTCCCATAGTGCTCAGAGCCATTTGAACCATAAACAGATGTAGCAAGTTTATTAGCTTCCTACTGAGTGCGTGATTGAGAATGAAAGCATAATGAAAATTGCGTTCAATGTTTAGGCAGCGAAGTATCGAAAAAGAACTAGAACCAGTAGTCTGTGTGAACGAATAGGCAGGCCAGCATTCTCTTGTCCAATAATAATAACGATGAAGTGAGTCAGTCAGAATGGGAAGTAACACAGGAGGTAGGATCAGCTGACTGGTTTACTTTGTGTCTACACATAACACTGGCCACAGTCCACTGCCTTTCCGAATTTACAACGCTTCTGTGTCCTTTATTTCATAATCATTCTTTAATTAAATTGCATACTCGCGATTCTCAGTTGTCTGAACTTCCGTTAATAAGTGAGGGTATTGCAATATAAACAGAGATGCAGATGAATTCAATGCGCATCTCTTGGGTTTCAAATAACTGAGGCAATTCAGTCTCTGTTATTACAGTATCTATTTGTGCATCTTAGTTGGAGTTGACAGGGGGCTCAATCTTAGTCATGACGGCGCGCTTGTTGCAACTGAAGGAATGTATATAAAAGAAGTTGCTTCTGGGCAACTAACAAACATCATTAAGTGGCAAGTCACACATGTAGAGGATGGGTGGGCAAAGAGTCCAGGGAGAGAAAAGTGACCATTGCATATGTACTGCTGTCTACCGGAGTAATGGTCAGCCTACTTATAATATACACCATCATTGCTTTCTGTGTGTTTGACAGAGGAGGCTTATTCCGTAATTTTCTGGTAAAAAGTTACCCGATTATGAGTCATCTGATGTAAGATAAGCCGTTTATGTTATTCTTGTTACCTCATTTAAGTGGAGAGTAATACTATCTCACAATATAAGTGCTTAAAATAACTTCTTTTGGCTCGCAGTAATGTAGTTCCTTGTGGTATCTTTCAGTTTGATAGTTTCGTCTGTGAACGACTAACGGCGGCATGGCGTCCGATAGGGAAATGTGGGCACACTGCCCGTCGGAAAAAATGGGCAAGTTGTCCACTTTTTCGAGCAGCTCATTGTTAATCCGCTTACCCCAGTAAGAGTTAGATATTTCCATACACGTCGCATAGTACTACAGATTAACTTCCAAGTCCTTCTATATACAGATCTATCATCTGTCATTCTATTCCTCTCCGTCCTAGTGTATTTGGACAAGTACAAAACTCCGAAGGAAAACAATATGCTGCTGCTGCTTGAAACTGTTTGAGATATTGGGTGTCAAGACGCCTAAATAATATGTCCAGAAATGCGACCAAGAAACAGGGGTTACTGTTCCAATGGAAAATGCAACTGATGTGCTGAAGAACTTTAAAATACCTTTTTGTGCAGCAGCAAAGCAGTTTCATGTTCGAGGCAGTATACTGAAGAGTTTTAGGGAAAAATAACTGTGATGCTGTAGATGGTAAATAGATTATGGGAAGCTTATGGAGAATGTCCAATAAAGAACAGAAACTAGAAATCATTCACTATATTTTGGAAATTTAAAAGCGATTTTAGATATTTATGGAGATTAGCATTCCAGTTCGTACAGTAGAAAGAAATACCTCATTGATTTAATAAAGAATGGGAGATAGCTGGCAAAGGCTGTACCTCAGTACTATGAGCGTCCAATAACTTACGCAACACCTTTTTTCTAAGCCAGTTTCTGTTAAAAATCGGAGTTTTTGGCGGGGCATAGGTGGAATGACTGAGCCGTAGTTGTGTCCGGCTCTTCGAAAAGCCGGCCGCGGTGGTCTCGCGGTTCTAGGCGCGCAGTCCGGAACCGTGCGACTGCTACGGTCGCAGGTTCGAATCCTACCTCGGGCATGGATGTGTGTGATGTCCTTAGGTTAGTTAGGTTTAAGTAGTTCTAAGTTCTAGGGGACTGATGACCACAGCAGTTGAGTCCCATAGTGCTCAGAGCCACGTTCTTCGAAAAGCGCGCCAGGCGGAGTGCTTTCGATTAAGTCTAGTGTTTGCGGTGGCGTTTTCGGTTTGGCTGCTCACGGTTTGAATCGCTACCGCCCTCTGGCGGGAGGTGGAGCTAGTGTACGGTCGCATGACGATCGAGGAGTAGGTACTAGGCAGTGACCGAGGGAGGTGGTGGCTCGAGCGGGGCCCTCCTGTTGGGGGTGGTCACCTGCTCGCCACGTGCTTTGGCCGACCTCTTGGCTGTCAGGGGCTAAGTGTGCCTTACCCGCATGTACGTGGCTTATGAAGCTTAGAAGCCGTGGTGCAGGAGGTCAGCTCGTGGAACCGTATGTCTTCTTATCGGTCGTTGAAACTATTGGCATCGGTTGGCTCTGACGAGCATAAGGAAGTGCAACGTGTTCCCGGCGCTGTGGTGGAGTGTGAGAATTTGAGTACTGTTTGAGTTTCTTCACTAGTGGTCTTGTTGGGGTCTTCCCACCACAGTTTTCGTTTGCCTGTCTGCGGGAATGTGGTAATTGCTTCTTGGTCGGGCCGTTTCATTCACACCTCGATTGGATGATTTAGGGTCGGTGTCGTGTGTCTCTGTGGTTCAGAGTCTGTACAGGAACCGCCCTTGCTACATCTTCTGGTTTTGGGGTAACTCGCAGAGGTGGGGCTAGTAATGCAAGTTTTGGGGCTGATCTGCTGTGGCCCTGTAGGTTACCAATAACTATTCCGACTATTGTGATCTCTGCCCCTTTAGACGTGTCACTCCCTCACCTAGCTAAGAAAATATTTTTTTGGGAACCGCCTTTAATGTGAAGGTTTGTGTGCTGGCTTATTCACATTTATCTTGTAACAACTGAGAGGTGTAATATAAGTTATTTAATTGGCAAGAGGCAACGGTTTTAACTTTAGTACAAAATAGCTGCTTAAAGTTTTTTTTAAGGAATTGTTTTCTTGTTAACGTCATACCTTGCATTATCCTTTACATAGAGAAAATTTACCAGCTATTTAAAAGAGTTTTTTTTAAATTGTTGTCTTTCTTATTATTGGGAAGTTGTTAACATCATACCTTGCAATCTCCTTTTTATAAAGAAAATTTGTCAGCTATTGGAAATTGTTTTTTAAATTGTTTTTAAAAACATGCCACACTTAAAAATTTATTCTTGAGAAAGTCTTTTAAAATAAAAAGGTATCTTTAGCAGTGTTTCTTATTTCACCAGCACCTCCTGGCCCTTACTTCCACGATAACGTTTTTAAATAAAATGTGTACTTGACTTGTTGTTTGTGAACTGCCCTAATTGATGGTTCAGAGATGTTCCGGTAGGCGGCGGCATTATATGTAGCCTCCAAAATGCCGTCTGTAACGGTGCTGCGTTCCAAGCACATAGTTGTTGAGTTCTTTTGGCTGAAATTCATAGAGTCGCACATACTGATAGACGCTTGCAGAATACCTACGGAGACCTCAGAGCGAAAAGTAGCACGATGAGTCATTGGGCGCGGCGTCTGTCATCATCGCAACAAGGTCACGCGAACGTGTCCCATCTCCTGCGCTCTGGCCGGTCGTACACAGCTGTGAGTCCTACAATGTTGGAACGTGTGGACACTCACTCGAGGTGATCGACGGATCACAAACACCTCGCTGCACAATGCACATTTCTGTCGGTCGTGCTGACACACTCGTGCACCAGTTGGAGTATTCCAGTGTGTGGGGGTCCCTCGCCTCCTTCCAGAAGACCATAAAGAGCAACGAAGGACCATCTCTGCTTGGCTGTTCGCGTATCACGAGGCTGATCGTGACAATTTTTTGTCGAACGTTGTCAGTCATGATGAAACATAGGTTCATCACTTAGAACTGGAAACTAAAAGGCAGTCGATGCAGCGGCACCACACCACCTCTCCTTCGAAGAAAAAGTTCACAGCCCACTCAGTCGGTGACGGTCTGCTGTGACTCTATACGGCTTATTTTGTTTGAAGTCCTCCCTCACTGCGCAACAATTCACTCTGAAGCGTACTGTGATACTCACTTGAATTTGAGGAATCGCAAAATGGAAACGAGCTTTTCCTTCTCTATGACAGAGTAACACCTCACTCAAGTCTGCGCACCCAAGAGGAGACCACAATACTCCATCGGCCTACTCTTCCTCCTCCACCCTTTCAGATCTCGCACGTTTTGACTTCCACGTGTTGCGCCCAATGAAGGATGAACACCATGGGCAGCAGCAAGTGGATGATGATGTGGTTCTTGATGTCACAAGCCTATGGCTCCGAAGTCAACCACGACAGTTGTACCGTGCAAGAATACAGTACCTGCCAGCAAGGTAGCCTAACACCATCGCACTGAACAGATATTATGTTGAAAAATAGGGTTTTGTAGCCAAAAGAGTGGGGACTAATACAGTGTACTGGTATCCAAAATAAAACCAACCTGCTTTCAGAAACAAAAAGTGTTGCATTACCTACTGAACGCCCCTCGTATTAGTCTCAGTAAGGCTACCACAATGGCTACAGGCTACACGTTTGACAAGGTGAACCCAGACAAGTTTTCTGATGTGCTTAAAATAGTACAAGAAAAAAAATTTGATTCGGCTCATCATACTTATACTGCGAATGGAAACATTGTCAGTTCAGGCCAAGAACAGATTCTGATTGACATTTAAGGGAAACGTCACACCTGTGACGTAAAACTGAGCCGAAGGAGTGTTGCCAACCACTTTCGAAGTAAATATGTCTTCAATGGCCAATTTTCGAGAAAATTACCCTCTATGTAGAGCGTCAGAGAAAAGCATATGTGTCCGATTAATTTTTACTTTTAAATATCTAAGATATATTGTATAATATATAAATTCAAAATACATACCCATCATTTGGTGAAAAATTAATTTCCCTTAGAGTGCTTGTGTTACCCCACCTTCGTCTACATAATGTTTTAGTTGTAGTGTTATCAAGGAATTGAGAGGAACAGAGACACTGAGGTTTCATTAGCTGACTTAAACTATAACGATTTAAATATGAAAATTCCTACACAACACACGCTAACTAAGATAATGCATTTGGCCTGAGGCATCAGGGTGATAGAGCAAAACTTCCTCCTTAGTGCCTGGTCGTTTCTGATCTTAGAGAACGAAGACAAGCCACGCCTGAAGATTGTGTCAAGCATCTTGCCCCGCAGCAGGACGACCAAGCAAAAACAATCTGTGTACCCATTAACCCTAATGAGATCATTTGCTTTACTGGAGTAAAATGTTAAAAGCCCTCTTGCTATTAGGCCCCTTGTTAAGGTAATAATATCAGCGGTGGTGGAGCTCGAGAGTTTTTGATAAGGCGGCGGCCAGGGCTCTGCCAGCAAGGGAACCGGATTCTTCTTTGTGGTTTCTTACCTCCACGGAATCCATTAAGACTTTGTCTCAGGAATTCATTTCACCTCAAGAATTATTTCGCTTTGAAACATCTGCTGCCTCTTCCTCTTTCAAGCAAAAAAAAAAAAAAGGTCGAGACTACGGAACAGAATTCTTCGCTGCTCATCACTGTTATTTGTTTGTGGCGAAACTCAAAGAAGTTGGACACTTCAATATCTCATTATTCTCTCTTCACAGTTGCAACTCAGTTTTTAAGCTTCGTATAAGTAATTGAGACTTGATCACCTGCTTGTGGCTGGGTTGGCACAAACTTAAAGTGCTGTTAAAAACCCAGTCAGTTTATCTGTTGTGAAACACGTTATTATAACTTACACTAGCCTTTTATCGTAATGAGAAGCTTGGACGACAAGTTACTCCGTAAGTTCGTATTGCCACGAGAGATAGAGATATCAGAATGTAACGTCGGTGTATTCGGAAGCTTTTCACTTAAAGCTGCTGTTGACTCACATGTAACGCAAGTATGCCAAGTCACGAGGCAACCACTTCCCTTAAAGAGGACACATCTTTGAGGTACCGTGATTAAATGTAATAATAATTCCGCTGTTAATTGATTTTAATAACAATAATAACGAAATACTTATAAATAACAGCTAATGAAGTAAATAATCTGGAGAGATAATTGCAAAAAACGTTTGTGACGTACTTGCCTGTGAGGTATCTGTAGGGCTCATCTGTAAAGCTGGAAGACATGGAATATTACATCTACTACAAATTGACACAGCTCTCACCTGATTTTTCTTGACTTACTAATAACCGGAGGCAGACTATCACGGCCGTCGCTACTCTTACTGCTTTCAGTCTACTAGTCAAAGGACATGAAACGCAGTGGCGAAATGTCGTAGAAGTTGGTACCCTCTGCAAACAGTAATTAAGTTGACACTGAAAGTCTTCTACTTCATCTACTTTAAAGGAATGTTTGCCTCAGAACCCGCGCGCGAGCGCGCGCGTGTTTGTATGTGTGTGTGTGTGTTTGTGTGTGTGTGTGTGTGTGTGTGCACGCGCGCTCGCGTATGTGTATGTATGTGTGGTTTAGGTGTTATCAGCATCCATAGGAAATTAGGTCAAACGTATGTAGCGAAAAGCAGAGAGTGTAGTAAAAGAAGTAAAATGCATCTGTAGTCATTCTCTTACAGTATTACACACGATAATCCTTACACTCATACTTGTTCACATGCTGTGCATAGCATTAAATTGGTCAGGTGTTCTATTGTATCCTTTAAAACACAAGTAAGACAAGAGGAAATCCAAAATAGACTCTCAGCAATATGTAATTGGTTGAGCATTTACAAAAAATGCGAATGACGCAGCTACAATGAGAATGCATTAAAAACGTCACTTTAACATTTTAGGGAACAAATCGAAATTTTACATAAATTATCACACAACCGTGAAAGGTCTCTGTTGGATTCCTTTCATGTTAATTTCTTAAATCTGTTGTCATTTACGGCATACATTCCACTTCTAAATTTACTGTGGTGTTTTTGACTATCTGGGAGGAGACTGAGCAGTGAAACGTGTTACTTTTACACATAAACAATGTAAGTAGGCTGTTTAGATTTTCTTATTGGTAACGCCACATAGTGCTCTTTCTGAAAAATCACTGGCCGTGCTGTGCGCAGTCTGTGGCTAGTTTGCACTGTTGTCTGCCATTGTAATGTTGGGCAGCGGCAGCTGGATGTTAACAGCGTAGCGTTGCGCAGTTGGAGGTGAGCCGCCAGCAGTGGTGGACGTGGGTAGAGAGATGGCGGAGTTTCGAAATTTGTAAGAATTGGTGTCATGAAGTGACATATATATTATGACTACTAAGGTAAATACATTGTTTGTTCTGTATTAAAATCTTTCATTTGATAACTATACCTATCAGTGGTTAGTGCCTTCCGTAGTTTGAATCTTTTGTTTAGCTGGAAGTAGTGGCGTTCGCTGTATTGCAGTAGCTTGAGTAACGAAGATTTTTGTGAGGTACGTGATTTGTGAAACGTATAGGTTAATGTTAGTCAGGGCCATTCTTTCGTAGGGATATTTGGAAGTCAGATTGCGTTGCCCTAAAAATATTGTGTGTCAGTTTAAGAACAGTCTTGTAACAATTTTTCAAAGGGGACGTTTCAACAAGAACGATCTGTCACACTACTACACTTAAAAACACAGTTTATATGTAATTCATGTCACTCAGTCTCATACAGAACCTACATCCGCTTTCTTTTATATACTGTATATGATAAGATACTGTCATCCCGCCTCCCTTCTGTGTGAGAGGATGAATGTGCAAATGTAGTCCTAGTTCCATGCTTGATGGTAGCAGACAAGTCTGTCTGCTGGAGAACAGTAGGACCAACATTGGAACAGGTAGCTACGGTTTCTAAAAGCAAAGAGGTTTCTGTTCTTAACATGGTTCTGTCCGTCCCTTGTCATGCTGGTATAGGAAGCTGTCTCTCTGGTCACTTCCATTTGTATCTGTGAAGCACCCTCTGTAAGGGCCCAGGGCAGTCGGTCAGCGGCGAGCGTCTGAAGTGGTAAGATCCCCGGCTAAGCACGTCTCTGCTAAGTCCGTAGGACAATGGATTTCTTAAGTTCAGCCTAATTGAAAATTTAATCACCTTTATTTCAGATTTATATCTAAAATATCTAATGTCTTAAATTGCAACACAGTGTAATTCGAGTGTGAAGTTCAGAATATCTTCCAGTAGTTTCTTTGTCACTACTTTGTGAGTAAAGTGGAACCACGTGTTGATCAGTAACTCTAACTAAGATCATCAATCTCAAATGCGAATGTGCGTGATACTATAACGTCTCGTCTTGACAATATTTTTCAATACAGAAACTTTTCTATATGTTCAACCCAGGTGGGGTGTACTTTGTGAGACCGGTACCACGTGCTTATACAATTGTTTGACCCATCAGGTTAATAGTAAGACGATAGTAACCAGTCCGAGGTTTTTCTTTTGTAAATTGCTTTCGATGTAATTTGTTTTAATTATCAAAATTATTGTGGAGTTACAGTCTTTGTGTAAACCAAGTTGACCACTTGAAGCATGTGGTGTAAACATCAAAGTGGCCCTCAGCTATTCTTTTCGGGAAGCTTTCACAGAGAGTTAGTATGAATTTAGTATACCAGTGTGTGGTAATTTCATGACGGACAGGATTGCGCTACGAACGTAACTTCTTTGGGTGAAAATTGAATCGGTTGGTTGTGGTTAATTTCCTCTTGCATATGATTCAACGTTCTTCGTGTGTTATTCTCTGAATGTCCGCCCCCGGTAGCTGAGTGGTCAGCGATACAGACTGTCAATCCAAAGGGCCCGGGTTCGATTCCCGGCTGGGTCGGAGATTTTCTCCACTCAGGGACTGGGTGTTGTGTTGTCCTAATCATCATCATCATGTCATCCCTATCGACGCGAAAGTCGCCGAAGTGCCGTCAAATCGAAAGACTTGCACCAGGCGAAAGGTCTACCCGATGGGAGGCCCTCGTCACACGACATTTACATTTCATTGTATGAATGCGGTGCTGTATGCAGTCTCCCAATCTTGGCTCCCTATTTGATGTGCTCCGTAAGATTACAAACTCACATTTTCACAATCCTATATAAGGCACCAGCTTAGTTATGAATCAAGTTTGATATGCTGAAATTTTAACGGAACAATGATCAATGTTAAAATAAACTTCGAAGTGTAAACTGATTTATTTCTTTTTATTTAAATTGTCTTTTTATATATATATCACCGGTTATCGTAAGATGAGTACTAAAATATTATAATTAATGTTAGTCTGGTTAGCAATTTGGTAAGCTAGACTGGATACCTGGTGAAACAGTTGCGCAGTAATGCAAGGTTAACTTCCTCAGATAGCTCACAGCTTTTAACCCAGTTTTATGGTCTTGAATATCAGCACCGCTTACACCTCAAATTACTGCAACAACATTACAACCGTGTCATTTTCAGTTAGAACAGTGGGCGAATCGGCCGGCAAATGAACTACTGCCCTCTGTCCTGAAAACAAAATAATCTACTAAATGCGTTGCAATGTACGGCACAAGCGCCACGCTCTGGAGGGTCCTCTTGCTGGACCAAAATGCCTTGCCAGAGAGCTGTGTCCAGTGCGAGGACGACTGCGAAGGGCCTCATGTCGTCTGCATGGCTGCAAGGAGGTACGCCATAACAGAGTTATTGACTTTAACAAATGCAGTTTGTTGTCTGTCGCTCCCAGCCACTCTCATCTCTTCGATGCATAACTCTGTACCTCAACAACGATGTGATGGGATGCAAGGGGATGGTACAACGGATGAATTGAGGATAGCGACAAGCCTCCTGGGCCACTACATCCTTCCTTCATTGTCTCCCTTGGCAATGTGCCCTGGCACCCTGCAGAAAGCCACCTCCTTCCCCATCCTTTGTAAGTGGAAAATAGCGCTCAGGGTTTCCCGCCGAGTACAAGTGTTGTACAGAGTGAAGAGCACTTAGGTAGTTGGAGTAGACGAGGAATTTAGCACTCGAAGCACGCCTCACATGCTCCAGAGCCCTCAGATTCGTGTATAATTCGGAATCTAAGACAGCTAGGACATGAGATTGGAACTTTCTATAACAATTTTCTGTGTGTGAGAGAACTGAATATATTGATTTCAAAAACTTTCTCCTCATGTAACGTCTGCATTACATACCGGATTCAGCTGCTGAGCAAAACCGACTCTTGCTTGGCCCTGTGTTGCGCATATGAACAATGACATGAAATAAAACTTTAAACTTCGTAAAATGCAAAATTTGAAATAAAAAATTAATATAACTAAATTTGAAAAGAAGCTAATTGTGTGAAAAACAAAAACCATGTAACTAAAACTCGGTACCGAGGTATATTACGAATGTTGCCTGAAATGAAGTGCCATGTTTCACTTGGAATATCCAAAAAAATAAATAACTGTTCTACTCGGAAGAAAATAATTGTTTGAAATTACACTTAAAATTAATCTGCTTGCTAACACGACATCTGACAATCCTGGCTTTACAATGTATGCTCAAGAATGCAAGGTGAGATCTGCCCTGAAATAAAATAGACTCACATCCTGCTCTGCATGCTCTTTTTGTACCTGAAAAACTGATGTTCTCGAAAGCAAATACAAATCAGCAGATGCAGCAGCTAGACATAAATAACCCACTCTGAATTTTTTCTTATCCGAAACAATCTGTTGCTGCATGTGGTGTAAGTTGCAATGCACACACGACAGAATATTTAAAACTTTACTATGAATCAAGAAGTTGAGTTTTACTTAAAGGAAAATCATTTTTGAGCACTAAAACTATATTTATTGACAAGGAGACTGCACAGCATGAGAAAACGCTAATTACAAAATTTACTAGATGGAATAACATTTCTTTGGAGACATGTGAATCCATACTTTATCTTTTATAATCACAGAAGCTGAAGCAATGAGCGCGACCGCTACGGTCGCAGGTTCGAATCCTGCCTCGGGCATGGATGTGTGTGATGTCGTTAGGTTGGCTCAATGGCTCTGAGCACCATGGGACTTAACATCTGTGGTCATCAGTCACCTAGAACTCATGACTTTTTTTTTGGTCATCAGTCTATTGACTGGTTTGATGCGGCCCGCCACGAATTCCTTTCCTGTGCTAACCTCTTCATCTCAGAGTAGCACTTGCAACCTACGTCCTCAATTATTTGCTTGACGTATTTCAACATCTGTCTTCCTCTACAGTTTTTGCCCTCTACAGTTCCCTCTAGTACCATGGAAGACATTCCCTCATGTCTTAGCAGATTTCCTATTTCCTTATCAGTGTTTTCCACATATTCCTTTCCTCTCCGATTCTGTATAGAACCTCCTCATTCCTTACCTTCTCAGTCCACCTAATTTTCAACATTCGTCCATAGCACCAACATCTCAAATGCTTCGATTCTCTTCTGTTCCGATATTCCCACAGTCCATGTTTCACTACCATACAATGCTGTACTCCAGACGTACATCCTCAGAAATTTCTTTCTCAAATTAAGGCCGGTATTTGATATTAGTAGACTTCTCCTGGCCAGAACTGACTTTTTTGCCATAGCGAGTCTGCTTTTGATGTCCTCCTTGCTCCGTCCGTCATTGGTTATTTTAGTACCTAGGTAGCAGAATTCCTTAACTTCATTGACTTCGTTACCATCAATCCTGATATTAAGTTTCTCGCTGTTCTCATTTCTACTACTTCTCATTACCTTCGTCTTTCTCCGATTTACTCTCAAACCATACTTTGTACTCATTAGACTGTTCATTCCGTTCAGCATATCATTTAATTCTTCTTCACTTTCACTCAGGATAGCAATGTCATCAGAGAATCGTATCATTGATATTCTTTCACCTTGTATTTTAATTCCACTCCTGAACCTTTCTTTTATTTCCATCATTGCTTCCTTGATGTACAGATTGAAGAGTAGGGGCGAAAGGCTACAGCCTTGTCTTACTCCCTTCTTAATACGAGCACTTCGTTATTGATCGTCCACTCTTATTATTCACTCTTGGTTGTTGTACATATTGTATATGACCCGTCTCTCCCTATAGCTTACCCCTACTTTTTTCAGAATCTTGCTTGCTCCATTTTATATTGTCGAACGCTTTTTCCAGGTCGACAAATCCTATGAACGTGTCTTGATTTTTCTTTAGCCTTGCTTCCATTATTAGCCGTAACGTCAGAATTGCCTCTCTCGTGCCTTTACTTTTCCTAAAGCCAAACTGATCGTCGCCTAGCGCATTCTAAATTTTCTTTTCCATTCTTCTGTATATTATTCTTGTAAGCAGCTTCGATGCATGAGCTGTTAAGCTGATTGTGCGATAATTCTCGCACTTGCCAGCTCTTGGCGTCTTCGGAATTGTGTGGATGATGCTTTTCCGAAAGTCAGTTTTCTTGCCACTTCCCCTAATGATTTTAGAAATTCTGATGGAATGTTATCTATCCGTTCTGCCTTATTTGACCGTAAGTCCTCCAAAGCTTTTTTAAATTCCGATTCTAATACTGGATCCCCTATCTCTTCTAAATCGACTCGTGTTTCTTCTTCTATCACATCAGACAAATCTTCACCCTCATAGAGGCTTTCATTGTATTCTTTCCACCTATCTGCTCTCTCCTCTGCGTTTAACAGTGGAATTCCCGTTGCACTCTTAATGTTACCACCGTTGCTTTTAATGTCACCAAAGGTTGTTTTGACTTTCCTGTATGCTGAGTCTGTCCTTCCGACAATCATATCTTTTCAATGTCTTCACATTTTTCCTGCAGCCATTTCGTCTTAGCTTCCTTGCACTTCCTATTTATTTCATTCCTCAGCGACTTGTATTTCTGTATTCCTGATTTTCCCGGAACATGTTTGTACTTCCTCCTTTCATCAATCAACTGAAGTATTTCTTCAGTTACCCATGGTTTCTTCGCAGCTACGTTCTTGGTGCCTATGTTTTCCTTCCCAACTTCTGTGATGGCCCTTTTTAGAGACGTCCATTTCTCTTCAACTGTGTTGCCTACGGCGCTATTCCTTGTTGCTGTATGTATAGCGTTAGAGAACTTCAAACGTATCTCGTCATTCCTTAGAACTTCCGTATCCCACTTCTTAGCGTATTGATTCTTCCTGACTAACTGAAACCTAACGAACCTAAGGACATCACACCCATCCATGCCCGAGGCATGATTCGAACCTGCGACCGTAGCAGTCGCGCGGTTCCTGACTGAGCACCTAGAACCGCGAGACCACCGCGACCGGCCTGTCGTTAGGTTAGTTAGGTTTAAGTAGTTCTAAGTGACTGTTGACCTCATAAGTTAAGTCCCATAGTGCTCAGGGCAATTAGAACCATGTGTTGAAGCAATGAATTAGAATTCTTGTCACAGCTGGGACTTGACCCCCGGTCTGCTGTTTACTAGGCAAATATGCAAGCCATTACACCACAGTAGTAATGTGGCTGTAGGTTTGAATTGAAGATTGTGTCAATGAGGGCATTGATCTTTGCACATGTAGCACTTCAGTTCGACTTTGAACCTCGAGGGGGAAAGTTCTTATTTATTTCACTGACCGCAGCGTCGCTGGTGTGTAATTTTCGTCGTTAGTGTTGTTCTGCCTGCCGAGTGAGGCGTAGCGCCTCCGCTCCTCCTTACTGTCTGTGACTATTCGTCTACACGCAGCGGCGTCGGTCGCTCCGCTATGGCCACCATGGTTTCCACGTGTTTTCCACGAAAAGGTACTGTGAGCTTTGCTTTCGATAAAAACAACGCGACACGTGCAGCCAGGGTTTCTAGAAATCCACGATTGGCTTGTCGATACAATCCATGTAAATTGTGATCAGGTCCACACCACTTATTCCGATGCAGACGAGTACGTGTCTTACGTCTAATTTACGGATGTCCTTCACGTTGAAAGATTACTGTCGCGACATGGTTCTTAAGTCTCGTTCGAGCATCGCGATAATTCCGTTAGTATGATGTCATTCGCAGATGCTGAAATCGAATATACCAATGTACGAGTGGTCAACCTCCCGCCGGAAGTTGATGGCAACTTTCTAAATGACATATTGACTCCAAATGGCAAAGTGAAAAACGTCCGTCGTGAACGCTGGTCTACTCAATACAGATAGAGTGGAACAGTGGAATTCGTTCCGTGGAAATGCATGTCAAACGTAATATTCCATGACATTTACAAGTGTGTGGTTACCGCGTCCGTGTCATGTATACTGGTGAAGAGGGAACCTGTTTCCTATGTAATGAAAGTGGACCGTTCAGTCTAATTGTTCCGCGGACGGATTTTGTATTAAAGCCCTCATTAGTGCAGCGTCACAAAGTGACTGTTGCTGACCTTGTTCCTTCCTCTCCCGCTGTCGGCCCTACTTCTGCTTCGGTTTATAATTTTCTAACAGTCAGATCTGAAAAACGTGTCAATGAATTTTCTACTTTACCCCCGCGACAGGTTCAGAATTCTGTTGGTGCCAGGATAGAACCTATAACGGTAACAAACAGCACTCAGGACGGTGATAAGAATTTGGCTGTGCCTTCTGCGCCAGCCTCCTCCGCATCAATCGTGTGTCCTGCTCCTCTCGATCCTACAGTACCTCCCGTTCGTAGTACGGCGAGTGGCGAAGAAGTTACCTCCAACATCCCTCCCGCTCACGAAGTAACTCCTTCTGAGCTGCCTGTGTGTGGAGAGGGAGCGGAGTCCCCCACCCCCCTCCCCGTCGTCTTTGTGTCCCCCATTACTCCATTACAGTATGAGACGATGTAATGTCCTCTTGTTCCTTCTCTATCCACCGTCGACGGTTTTCTGCATTTGCAAACTACAGCAACTCCCGAGGAGAATAAAATTAGCGACCAAGTATCACCTGTTGTGTTGGTAGTTCCACGGAATGCTTCCGCCTCAGTGACTGAAACTGCATTATATGGGGGGGGGGGGGGGGGGGGGAAGATGCTGTGACTATGACCCCTCCCACACCACATTCTGCAGGGGCCGCCATTCCACGTAGCCTACAGAAACGACGTATCCAACTTGACCGTGCCATGGTACTTAAGAAATCTAAGAAAAAAGATTGTGATAACGGGAGTTATGGCCCCCCAATGTCTGATTCCTCTTGGGATTCCGCAAAGGACATTCACTCTCAGCTGTTTACCTTTATCCAGTCGAAGGTTCCTTACATCGCTGTCCAGCTGTGATGAATGACCCAAGCTTACGCGTTAATTTTCATTATCGGTAATCGTGTGGAATCAGAATTGCGATTGGCTTCGCTGCGTCAGATCATTTATGATTAATGTGCGGACGTAGTTTTCTTACAGGAGGTGTTATTTAGTAATTCTTCTTTACCTGGTTTTCGTACACTAGTGGCCAGTAAAATTGCTAGCCCAAAAGAAATGCAGATGATAAACGGGTATTCATTGGACAAACATATTATACTAGAAGTGACATGTGATTACATTTTCACGCAATTTGGGTGCATAGATCCTGAGAAATCAGTACCCAGAACAACCACCTCTGGCCATAATAACGGCCTTGATACGCCTGGGCATTGAGTCAAACAGAGCTTGGATGGCGTTTACAGGCACAGCAGCCCATGCAGCTTCAACACGCTGCCACAGTTCATCAAGAGTAGTGACTGGTGTATTCTAGCGAGCCGGTTGCTCGGCCACTATTGACCAGACGTTTTCTGTCGAACATTTCCTGTATCCAGAAAGTCCCGTACATGACCTGCAACATGCGGTCGTGCATTATCCTGCTGAAATGTAGGGTTTCGCTGGGATCGAATGATGGGTAGAGCCACGGGTCGTAACACATCTGAAATGTAAAGTCCACTGTTCAAAGTGCCGTCAATGTGAACAAGAGGTGACCGAGACGCGTAACCAATAGCACCCCCTAGTATCACACCGGGTGATACGTCAGTATGGCGATGACGAATACACACTTCCTCTGTGCATTCACAGCGATGTCGCCAAACACGGATGCGACCATTAGGATGCTGTAAACAGAACCTGGATTCATCCGAAAAACTGACGTTTTTCCACTCGTGCACGCAGGATCGTCGTTGAGTACACAATCGCAGGCGATCCTGTCGGTAATGCAGCGTCAAGGGTAACCGCAGCCATGGTCTTCGAGCTGATAGTCCATGCTGCTGCAAACGTCGTAGATGCTGTGGTTGGCAAGAGAGCCAACACCGTGAGGCACGCGATTTAGCTCACACAGGCTGGCGTGAGGTCTGGAACAGGATAAAGAAATTAAAATTTAGAAAAACGGACGTAGCTAGTGGAATACCAAACTTTAATCCATAATGACAAACTTCAGTCTTGACGGTGCATGGTTCAATATCAATAATTACTGATAATGGCGCCTTGCTACCGGACCGCGGCCGATTTAAAGGCTACCACCTAGCAAGTGTGGTGTCTGGCGGTGACACCACAGTCAGTCGAACTGCTCCTGCACATGGTTGTTGTCTTGCAAACGTCCCCACGTCTCGGGAATCGAGACGTGGCTGCACGATACGTTACAGCCATGCGGATAAGATGCCTGTCATTTCGACTGAAAGTGATACGAGGCCGTTGAGATCGAGCCCGGCGTTCCGTATTACCCTCCTGAACCCACCGATTCCATATTCTACTAACAGTCATTGGATCTCGACCAACGTGAGCAGCAATGTCGCGATACGATAAACCGCAAAGTCGGGAACGTGATGGTACGCATTTCTTCTCCTTACACGAGGCACCACAACAACGTTTCACCAGGCAACGCCGGTCAACTGCTGTTTGTGTATGAGAAATCGGTTGGAAACTTTCCTCATGTCAGCACGTTGTATGTGTCGCCACCGGCGCCAACCTTGTGTGAATGCTCTGAAAAGCTAATCATTTGCATCACAGCATCTTCTTCCCGTTACTTACATTTTGCGTCTGTAGCACTTCATCTCCGTGGTGTAGCAATTTTAATGGCGACTAGTGTATGATCTTTAATGTAGCACCCGAATATTCTACGTGGACCTCATCCTTTTATGAAGGTATTGCTATTGCTAATATGGAAATGTTGCATTCTGTCACGGGCATAGATTTCAACTTTTTAATCTTACCTTGATTCTTTTATATGGCCCTTCTGGCACTGGTCGCGCAGTTTGACGTACGCGTTTTCATAAAGAGGGTATTGCTTATCTGTTGGATAAGAGTACTCCGCGTATTCTGTTGGATGGTGTTTTTAAATGTGTATTATGTTGTGCAGATCAATCCCCTAATCTTAATTTCTCTCGTGAATTACATGAATTTGTCCACTCCTTGCGACCGAAAGAACTCTGGATCTATAGGTTTTTACATATCAGACTGCCTGAGCGATAGTATTCTTAATGTTGAAGTCATCCCAGCTTCCTTTCCGGATCACTGTCCTGTGGCCATAAATATCAATCTTGAATGACAAACAGTTAAATTGTTTCACCCTCCGTGGATGTTAAACGTCGTTAACCTAGCTGACACCCCTCTCGATGACCTGATGCGAGTCTACGATACACTGGGAAATACTTTCCACCCTTGACTGGGGGACACACCTAGCAAAACCGAGGCTCAGGCAAAATTCTGTGTGGCCAAAGTGCGAGAATTTGGGAGAACTTATGAATATTACCATTCCATCTTGCGTGAACCATGCTGCTTCGGATCAAGCCCCTCTGCTAATATCGGATGTTAGGCGTGTAAAAGCAAAATTGTGACCTTGAAGGGAATACAAACGGAAGGTTTGAAAATCCGATCGAAGCCGCGTTCATTGGTGACGGAAGAACTGACTTCCTTTTATCATTTGCTTTTTCATCAGACCCGTCGCCAAAGCGTTTGTATTCATTCTCTCACAACAAATGATAACGGCGCAAGCTGGTATAGTGCGTACCTTACACCAGCACTAAACTGCGACATCGATAACTCCAATGAAACCTTTTACGACCCACTTGTCAGCATCTCGGATACGTCAATTACACCACAGAGCGAGGCGGGGCAGTGGCTAACACGCTGGACTCGCATTCAGGAGGACGACGGTTCACTCCCGCGTCCGGCCATCCTGATGTAGGTTTCCGGTGATATCCCTAAGTTGCCCCAGGAAAATGCCGGGATGGTTCCATTGAAAAGGCACGGCCGACGTCCTTTCCCGTCCGTCCATAATCCGATGTGACCGATGACCTCGGTGTCTGGTCTCCTTTCCCAAACAACCCAACTCACCCGCGACGATTGTACCTAAGCCTAATGAAACGTTCTCAGCTGCCTTTCAGCCTGAGAAGTTTACAAAATTATTTTGGGATCACCTTCTGAAAAGCCCCCGGGACTAGATGGACTTCGCAAAGAATTGTACGTGCGCTTTTGGCCGTTGTTGGGTGCTACCTTTACCTCCGTATTACAGGGTAGAGCAGTGCCGATCTCGTTCAAAGTGGGGAAACATTGTTTTAATTCCGAAACGTACTGGACCGGATACCCCTGATACGTTTCGCCCAATTACTTTGTTAAGCTTTGATTATAAGACGGTGGCGAGGGCAATTAACAGTAAGATGTTGATTCTGATGGAGACCATTGTTGCAAAACATTAAAGCTGCGTACCTGGTTGTACCATTGTTACCCATATAGTCGAGTGTCGTGACGTGGTTTCTGTTGCTGCTGTAACGTCCGTCCCTTGTGACCTTGCTTTTCCAGAATTCGATAAGAGATTTGATCGTGTTAACCACAACTTTCTGCTTCGGATTCTGGAGGCAGTTGGTTTCACTGTTTACACACGGCAAGTCCTATCAAATCTGTTAACGGGTATCTAGGCTTCGATGATTTAAAAAAAATGGTTCAAATGGCTCTGAGTACTATGGAACTTAATTGCTGAGGTCGTCAGTCCCCTAGAACTTAGAAGTACTTAAACCTAACTAACCTAAGGACATCACACACATCCATGCCCGAGGCAGGATTCGAACCTGCGACTGTAGCGGTCGTGCGGTTCCAGACTGTAGCGCCTAGAACCGCTCGGCCACACAGGCCGCCCGCTGACTTTTAATGGCCAACTGACGCCCCCAATAAATATCGATAGGGGAGTGCCTCAAGAAGCCCGCTGTCAATGACTTCGTTTGTGTTGCGTCAGGAGCCCCTACTTCGGATGCTAGCATCCCAGCTGATTGGTTGGACGCTTGCAGGCGGGACTATAGCTGTTCGTGCATACGCGGATGACGTTACTAAGATACCTCGACTGGAGGATGTAATCGATGATTTTTGTCGGAGTCCAGGTGCAAAACGTAATGAAGGTAAATCCATGCTCCTTCCCTTGCGTGGATTTGATGACGCGGTTGTTCCATGGGCTACTGCGGTGCATCGGCATACGTCTCTCGGAATCATCATTGATCGTGTCCAGTCAAAACGGCGACGCTCAACTGAAAGTCCGTTACGGAAAAAAAAACCAGGGAAGTGATAATAGAGCATGAAAGACTTTCTCTTACTCTGCTCCAGAAAGTCCGAAAACTGGATACATATGCCTTATGCAAAGCTTATTACGAGGCCCAAGTTTATCCGCTTCCCTGGATGATGGCGAAGATACTATAACAGTTGTCTGGTCGTTTCTTATGAAAGAGACACATATTGAGGAGATCACAAAGCCTGTTTCCTTTGGTGGGTTGGGCCTGACGGATATACGAAGGAAGACTCAGATACGTGCCCCTTAGAAAAAGTTATGAATGACTGTGTTGATAAACCTCCTACATTATTTGCTTTTCAAACAGCTGAACAAAACTGAACCTTAATAGTGTTCAGTTCCCTATACCTTTCATGAATCCTTACCTCACAAAAATTTTCCATACTAGAACTACTGCAATACAGCGAGAACCTATACTGCCAGATAAATAAAAGATTCTAACTACTGAAGGCACTAACTACTGATAGGCATAGTTAGCAAATGAAAGATTTTGATAGAGAACAAACAATGTATTTACCTTAATAGTGTTCAAAAGTCATAATATATATATTACTTCATGACATCCACGTACTGTTTTGACGCTGACTCAAGAAACTCACACATTCACGTCTCAGTTACGACTCTGTGTCCGTCGTGTTAGTCTTGAACTCCCTCTTGATTTCGATCCAATAAATTATTAGTTATAACATATTCGTGACTTCTATCTTGCGGTAAGCTATTTAGGGGCTGACATCTTATGGAGAAATGTCCTCACCATGAAATTCCTGAAGACTCGATGGGAAGCAGTCCTTTGCCTTGAACCTCGTTGAAAGAGAGTCGCCGCATTCAACCTGGACGACTGTTTGGTTCAATATCAGTATACCGATTTTGCCGATGCGTGTAGCGTCCTCGTGGTATAAGTTAGTAAATAACTGGATTGCAATGAATGAGCGAATTTTCCGTATTGGGCTTAGTGACACGGATTTATGTAGTCGCTGTAGGTCTCCAGATACGATACGATATCGCTTTACTAGTGGAAGCCATATGGCAAACTGGTCTTATATCAGGACGCAATTGGCCTTCCTTACTCGATATTCTGAGGCCGCATACACTATGGACATCATATTACGTCCAGATACTTCCTTCTTTCACGGTAGAATACCCATATCGTTATACGGTTGCTGGGATATTGTTGTAGAAGGCGAGGGGGGAAGATCACACGAACTTCATGCAGAACATGCCTGCGTATGCCTCGATATCGAGACCTCTTCGCCAACATGTTGAATCTTGTTTTCCACCGGTGAGGTGTTGATTAATTAAATTTTTCTGGTAAGCGTTTTTCTTTGTTATGTATGTTCCCACCTGGTTTGCTTCGGCTTGCCCCCTCCTGGTTCCCTGTTTGTTTTGTTTTGAGTATTGGCTCTGTATAGATGAAGTATAGATACACAAGAGCACCTTCAATCCTTACAGTCAAAGTGGGATTTTTCTTAGTTTGCTATTTCGAATGAAATATGGTTTCGTTTTCCTTCTACTTTTAGATTCTAACACAAACTATAAAAATAAATAAAAATACAAAATAAAAAGTTTAAAAAATTAGTAAAAACGTTTGTTCGCGAGTCAGCAATCAACACTATATCTCCACACATTCAATATTAGATGGCAATAATTATTGACAATACTAGTATGACAATGCATACATTGAAGCGACCTCACACCATCAACAACGACTTCCTGACACTTAAATCTATACTCGATGTTAACAATTTTCTCTTTTTTAGAAACTCTTTCCTTGCCATTGCCAGTCTACATTTTATATCCTCTATACTTCGACCATCATCAGTTATTTTGCTCCCCAAATAGCAAAACTCCTTTACTGCTTTCAGTGCCTCATTTCCTAATCTAATTCCCTCAGCATCACCCAACATAATTCGACTACATTCCATTATCCTCGTTTTGCGTTTGTTAATGGTCATCTTATATCCTCCTTTCACGACACTGTCCATTCCATTCAACTGCTCTTCCAAGTCCTTTGCTGTCTGTGACAGAATTACAATGTCATCGGCGAACCTCAAAGTTTTTATTTCTTCTCCATGGATTTTAATACCTACTCCGAATTTTTTTTGTTTCCTTTACTGCTTGCTCATAATACAGATTGAATAACATCTGGGAGAGGTTACAACCATGTCTCACTCCCTTCGAAACCACTACCTCCGTAACATGTACCTCGACTCTTATAACTGCCATCTGGTATCTGTACAAATTGTAAATAGCCTTTCGCTCCCTGTATTTTACCCCTGACACCTTTGGAATTTGAAAGAGAGAATTCCAGTCAATATTGTGAACTGCTTTCTCTAAGTCTACAAATGCTAGAAAAGTAGGTTTGCCTTTTCTTAATCTTTCTTCTAAGATAAGTCGTAAGGTCAGTATTGCCTCACGTGTTCCAGTATTTCTACGGAATCCAATCTGATCTTCCCCGAGGTCGGCTTCTACTAGTTTTTCCATTCGTCTGTAAAGAATTCTTGTTAGTATTTTGCAGCTGTGGCTTATTAAACTGATTGTTCGGTAATTTTCACATCTGTCAACACCTGCTTTCTTTGGGATTAGAATTATTATATTCTTCTTGAGGTCTGATTTTATTTCGCCTGTCTCATACATCTTGCTCACCAGATGGTAGAGTTCCGTCAGGAATGGCTCTCCCAAGGCCGTCAGTAGTTCCAATAGAATGTTGTCCACTCCGGGGGCCTTGTTTCGACTCAGGTCTTTCAGTGCTCTGTCAAACTCTTCACCCAGTATCGTATCTCCCATTTCGTCTTCATCTACAACCTCTTCCATTTCCATAATATTGTCCTCAAGTACATCGCCCTTGTATGGACCCTCTATATACTCCTTCCGCCTTTCTGATTTCCCTTCATTGCTTAGAACTGGGTTTCCATCTGAGCTCTTGACGTTCATACAAGTGGTTCTCTTATTTCTAAAGGTCTCTTTAATTTTCCTGTAGGCAGTATCTGTCTTGCCCCTAGTAAGATAAGCCTCTACATCTTTACATTTGTCCTCTAGCCATCCCTGCTTAGCCGTTTTGCACTTCCTGTCGATCTCATTTTGGAGACGTTTCTATTCCTTTTTGCCTGTTTCATTTACTGCATTTTTATATTTTCTACCTTCATCAATTAAATTTAGTATTTCTTCTGTTACCCAAGGATTTCTACCAGCCCTGGCCTTTTTACCTACTTGATCCTCTACTGCCTTCACCACTTCATCCCTCAAAGCTACCCATTCCTCTTCTATTCTACTGTAATTTTTCCCCCACTCCTGTCAATTGTTCCCTTATGCTCTCCCTGAAACTCTGTACAACCTCTGGTTCTTTCAGTTTATCCAGATCCCATCTCCTTAAATTCCCAACTTTTTGTAGTTTCTTCAGTTTTAATTTACAGGTCATAACCAACAGATTATGGTCAGAGTCCACATATGCCGCTAGAAATGTCTTACAATTTAAAACCTGGTTCCTAAATTTCTGTCTTATCATTATATAGTCTATCTGATACCTTTTAGTATCTCCAGGGTTCTTCCATGTATCCAACCTTCCTTCATGCTTCTTAAACCAAGTATTAGCTATGATTAAGTTATGCTCTGTGCAAAATTCTATCAGGTGGCTTCTTCTTTCATTTCTTAGCCCCAATCCATATTCACCTACTACGTTTCCTTCTCTCCCTTTTCTTACACTCGAATTCCAGTCATCCATGACTATTAAATTTTCGTCTTCCTTCACTATCTGTATAATTTCTTTGATTTGATCATACATTTTTTCAATTTCTTCGTCATCTGCAGAGCTCGTTGGCATATAAACCTGTACTACTGTAGTAGGTGTGGGCTTCGTGTCTATCTTGGCCACAATAATACGTTCACTATGCTGTTTGTAGTAGCTTACCTGCATTCCTATTTTCCTATTCATTATTAAACCTACTCCTGCATTACCCCTATTTGTTATTGTGTTTATAACCCTGTAGTCACCTGACGAGAAGTCTTGTTCCTCCTGCCACCGAACTTCACTAATTCCCACTATATCTAACTTTAACGTATCCATTTCCGTTTTTAAATTTTCTAACCAACCTGCCCGATTAAGGGATCTGACATTTCATGCTTCGATCCGTAAAACGCCAGTCTTCTTTCTCCTGATAACGACATCCTCTTGAGTAATCCCCGCCCGGAGATCCGAATGGGGGACTATTTTACCTCCGGAATATTTTACCCAAGAGGACGCCATCATCGTTTAATCATACAGTAAAGCTGCATGCCCCCGGGAATAATTACGGCCGTAGTTTCCCCTTGCTTTCAGCCGTTCGCAGTACCAGCACAGCAAGTCTGTTTTGGTTTGTGTTACAAGGCCAGATTAGTCAAACATCCAGACTGTTGCCCCTGCAACTACTGAAATGGCTGCTGCCCCTCTTCAGGAACCACACGTTTGTCTGGCCTCTCAGCAGATATCCCTCCGTTGTGGTTGTACCTAGGTACGGCTATCTGTATAGCTGAGGCACACAAGCCTCCCCACCAACGGCAAGGTCCATGGTTCATGGGGGGAGGGGGGGGGGGGACCGTCAACAATACTGACAAAAATTGTCACTGGAGAACGTGGTTCTGCAATAATATGTTGAACACCCAAAAGAGAGCGTGTGTTGCAGGTACGTCACCTATAGCTTATGAACAAAAGAAAGCAGCGGAAACGAAGAAATGGGTCAGGAAATGGTTGGAGAAAAATTTCACTGATAAATCAGAACCACTGACTTGAGAGGTTTCATAATTATTTTACGACAAGTTATCAATGTTGAAACGAGATAAAACAGAGAAACAAAATACGTTAAGAGAGCCAATTGCAGTCACAGGAGCAACTCCGAAATTCCTGGCAACAGGTAGGTCGTTCGAATGCTTCAATATCAGCCAACACAGTTAACAAAATTCTATGTAAACCTGTGAAGATATTAGCCTGCAAAGTATTTATAAGGCATTTTTTATGTTTTGTAACAGTTTTGTGAAACTGACATACATTTTACAGATATTTTTCGAAGTAGAATCGCTTTTCCAAAATTTCCAAAAATTCACCAACCTATACCATGTTTTCAAATTAATGAAGTAAGCTGTGTCAGAGACCCTGTGTTGCCCATACAAAAGTAGTACCGGTGAAAACTATGATTACCTCACATAGGTCGACTAAATTTCTCTTGTGTTGAAAGGCTACCGGTTCTTGAAGAATTGTATCTCGGGTTTGATATGCAATAATATTTGACGTCACACGTTCAGTATGTATTGACGATACTCTGAATATTTTGGGGGCCTTGAATACTGCTCGTCAATATTTCTAATACTGACAACACGTCAAAATACGCACTCAGACGGTCAATCCATTGGCTGTCTGTCAGTATAATTCAACATGCGAGGGCGTCCTTAAGGTGCTCCACGGAGCGGCGACCTCTTTTGCAGAAATAACAGTACATCTTTTGTTATGTATCGTGTCACCTTCATGCAGTAGGGGAAACAGTGTGGAGAGCATAACTGTTTCCATGAATGCTCCATATCATAAAGCAGCATCTGAGAAGCATTGGTCTGTGGACAATAAAGTTTCTGAAATGGACTTGTCTGCCCAGATTACGGACCTGAACCTTTGGTATGAATTAGAAAGTCGATTTAACTCCACATCCGAGCGTCCATCATTGCGACCTTGTCTGGTTCCATGTACTGAGGAAGAATGGGTTGGCATTTCCTCACAGACATTTAGATATCTCCTTGAAAGTGTCCCTTTCAGAGCTCAGTCCGTCATATAGGCAACCGGTGGTTATACCCCACAGTAATGTCCATTACTAAGTGTCCGACTACTTTTTATCAAACGATGTGGACCCCTAGCTATGGAAGATTAACCTTATGAAAAGTGTGAGAAAAGGCGAGTTTTAATTAGTAGAACTACATTGCTGAGGATAAAAACTACTTCGGTGATGAAGGTGATGCGCAGCAATCGTAAAAGTCGTACTCCTTAATAGGGTATGCCAGTGATACTCCAGTACAAGTATATAAAGTAGGTGCTTGTAAAATCACAAACGTTTTGTATACAGATAGAGATTACTCAGTGGATGTGTCACTTAGAAATCGCATTTGAATGTTGACTGTCTGTATAAGAATGTGTTATGCCTCACAGACTTGTGAGGGTTATGGCCTGACACGACTGTTTTCTTTATCGTTCTGTCAGACTGACGTCCGCCCCTGTCATTTGAATGTGGATCCATGCATTCAGTAGGGCCTAAACGCCTAGCTTGATCTCAGTAACTCAGTGCAACAAACATATTGTTCACTTGGCTGTGCAGGATGGTACATCAAGTCAAGCCGACTGGGTAAGGAAAACACTAACGCTCAAATATAAGTACGGACATCTGGTTAAAGCCATTAGATAGTGTCGGATGTTCCATGCGGCTTTTCGCGGATGATGCTGTGGTATACAGAGAAGTTGCAGCATTAGAAAATTGTAGCGAAATGCAGGAAGATATGCAGCGGATAGGCACTTGGTATAGAGAGTGGCAACTGACCCTTAACATAGACAAATGTAATGTATTGCGAATACATAGAAAGAAGGATCCTTTATTGTATGATTATATGATAGCGGAACAAACACTGGTAGTAGCTACTTCTGTTAAATATCTGGGAGTATGCGTGGGGAACGATTTGAAATGGAATGATCATATAAAATTAATTGTTGGTAAGGCGGGTACCAGGTTGAGATTCATTGCGAGAGTCCTTAGAAAATGTAGTCCATCAACAAAGGAGGTGGCTTACAAAACACTCGTTCGACCTATACTTGAGTATTGCTCATCATTGTGGGATCCGGACCAGATCGGGTTGACGGAGGAGATAGAGAAGATCCAAAGAAGAGCGGCGCGTTTCGTCACAGGGTTATTTGGTAACCGTGATAGCGTTACGGAGATGTTTAGCAAAATCAAGTGGCAGACTCTGCAAGAGAGGCGCTCTGCATCGCGGTGTAGCTTGCTCGCCAGGTTTCGAGAGGGTGCGTTTCTGGATGAGGTATCGAATATACTGCTTCCCCCAATTTATACCTCCCGTGGAGATCACGAATATAAAATTAGAGAGATTAGAGCTCGCACGGAGGCTTTCAGACAGTCGTTCTTCCCACGAACCATACGCGACTGGAACTGAAAAGGGAGGTAACGACAGTGGCACGTAAAGTGCCCTCCGCCACACACCGTTGGGTGGCTTGCGGAGTATGAATGTAGATGTAGTTAAAATTACCCGAAACGTTTACAAAGAACCTAGCGGTGTTCAGAAAACACACGTTAAATGCCGTTGGTAGAGTGTTTATTGCTGTCAGACGCAATTAATTCCGTAGAGAAACTGAGGTAGGCAGCTCTTGTTCGTTAATATGGGTAGAGGTTACACTTGACAACCGGAATAAATAAACAGTCGGTTCCTTGTAAGGCCCTCTCCTACTCAGAAGATACAGTTTCTGAATAATTCAGAGAAAACTTGAGTGTCATTTCAAATACGTACCCAACATATGTTGGTGAAAATACATGTTTAAAGTCGGTTGCAGACATAAAACGTCGTCCGAAATCGTACAGCACGCTTTCGCTCAAAACTGTTTTGAACAATTATTTCTGGAAAAATTACTTGAGTTCTGAGCAACAAATAATCCTGAGCAACTGAGAATCATAACGGCTGGAGGGATTAGTGACCACAAGGTCTTTGTAGCAAGATTGAATACCGTAACATCCAAATCCACCAAAAATAAGTGCAAAATATATCTGTTTAGTAAAGAAAACAAACATCGTTTGACGGCTTCCTTAGATAGAGTCTCCACTCCTTCTAGTCTACGTAAGTAGACTAGATGCAGTTGAAATTCAAAGAAGTGGTATACACTACAATTGAGATACACATATCAAATAAATTACTAAGGGTTGGTTCTGATACACAAAACAGTTCAAACACTGTTGCAAGAGCAACTACAAAGAATGCAAATTTAAAAGCAAGCGAATTCCTCAATATTGGTGATGTTTTACAGAAGCTCGAAATTCAGCGGTGTCATTCATTTAATAGTAACAATCAATAACTTCACGGCTCGATAGCAATGCGATGTTACTGATGACAGTGCCGCTGAAGCGGAGTTACTAAACACGATGTTACAAATGTTCAACTGTGTGTGAATTCCTAAGGGAACAAAATGCTGAGGCCATCGGTCCCTATACTTATATGCTACTTAAACTAACTTAAACTAAATTATGCTAAGAACAACACACACAGACACCAATGCCCGAGGGAGGACTCGAACCTCAGGCATTAGGGGCAACGCAATCCGTGACCTACCTCCTCTAACCGCGCGGTCACTCCGCGCGGCACAATTTTCTGAAATTTCTTCAACAAAGAAGTAAATATTCCGAAATTCCAGTCAATAACAGCTGCCAACATAATTAACTTAGGCGTAGATATCCTCAGTGCAGCCAAGCCCCTTAAATCACTTTAATAAAGGCACGGCCACCGGTCTACATTGTATGCGTCCCACAGCTAGCGCGCGTGCGGTGCAGACCTGGCTCGATCGAGCTCTGAAAAAATAGGTCTTCACTCTCGTCCGGTCTCGTCCAGCGGCTGTGCCTAGGTGAACTCGTATTTTGAGAGGAATTTTGGGGGTACGGAGTATGAAGTGGATTTCGCTGCCTCATGACTGCAGGCAGCTGTGCGTGACTTGCCAGCTGATGGTCATGTCACTTCGCTGGTAGCCTGCAGTGCGGTGCGGTGGACAGGGGGCTGGAGGCGGTTCTAGCACGTGTCTGTTCGACTAATTTGCGAGCAGGTCTGTAGGCCATGCTATGCGTTATTTGGACTGTTTACGAGTTGATTTTGTGTCTGCACATCAGTGTACTGAATTATTTAGGAGCAGTGGAACAGTTTTAGTATAGACGTTCTGTGACGTCCGTATGGGCGTCACACACACACATGTCACGAGCGGTAAAACAGCATGATCTGTGACGTCGGTATCTGCTCGTCGGAAGTGTTCTGTTAGAAAGGTGACAGAGAGAAAGCGGTTGAACAGGTGAGAGGGATGATAGTGCACTCTGGTGGTGGTGCTATACACTAGATCAGCTGGGCTCTGGAGCTCGTGGCGAACAGACCGGATGGCGGTAGGGGATCAAATTGTTTAAATAAAGATTGGTGCATGCTTTCGACACTTAACGATTAGCAAGCATGCTGACAGAATCTTTTAGTGTTTCGCATGTCTGTTGGCTGTGTGACGTGACCCCCAGAGCATCTCAGAGCATTTGTTTTGTATCAGTGTAATAAATACAACCCATCCCTAAATAAATTGTTCCAACATAAATGAAGTCCACTCCTTCCTTTCTCCACCAGTCCGGTACAGGCTGAGTCCTTCTCCCATGAATCCCTAGGAGGAGGTGGCAGTCGGGTGACATTGGGTAGTGTAGGTAGTCGAAGTGTCCTTTCTTTCACGTCATTTTCTTAGCTTAGTGGAGGTACTTGAACTGACCTTTCGTTACCACCAAATTTCAAACTTGGTGCCAGTTCCTAGGAAGAGGTGACGCTAGGATGACTTAGGATACTGGCGGTATCCCAAGTGACATATTTCCTGTTGATTTTCTTACGTTAGTAGAGATAACTGTAGTGTGAAGCATTATCCTGTTGGAATTTGAAAATACCGCCGTTCTTCTGTAGGAGGTGAGGGAAGGGGGGTTAGGTTACTGGAGGTAACCCAATTGACGTATCTTCCCACCAAAATTCAAACTTTCCACCCGGAGTGCACTTGCGTCATCATCTCACGTCGTGTCAGCCATAATGGATGACGTCATGCATTGTACACATTAGTACACGTTAGTACATGTTCATGCACATTAGTTCACGTTAGTTCACTTTAACCCACCTATATGGGTTGGTGAGGGGTTGTGGCGGTCGATTGAGGGTCGTCGTGGAGACTTTATGTATTTCCTTCCAAGTCTAGGTGGGCCTGGCACTTGCGCAAATCTGACAGAATTTGAATTCCCCACCTCAGAGGGGGGCGTGGCCCTTTTTGAATTTCCCGCTGCTGCCATCTTGGTATACTGTGGTAACCCTATCAGTGTGTCTGTGATGTCACAGGTCTAGCAGTACTTGCGTCATCACCTGACATCATGACCACCATCTCTGACGACAGTGCCCTCTGGTGGTGGTGCTGTGTACTATGTCAGTTTGAGTCCGGAGTGCGTGGCAAACACACTGGATGGCTGTACTGCATGAAACTATTTGAATAAAGGCTTATATCCAGCACTGGCTAAGTCATTTTCCCACGAATTCTTAGGAGGAGGTGGCTGTCAGGTGACTTAGATTTGTCCAAGTCTCCTTTATTTTGCGCCATTTTCTTAGCATAGTAGAGAAACCCCAACTGACTTTTATTTACCACCAAAATTCAAACTTTGCGTGGTTCCTAGGAAGAGGTGGTGCTCAGGTTACTTAAGTTAGTTGAGGTAGCCCAATTGACCTGTATTTCCCACCATTTTCTTAGGTGTGATGCTTTATCCTGTTGTAATTTGAACATCCCGCCATTTTTTTTGGGAGAGAGGAGGGGAGGGATGGTTTGAACTTTCCACCAAAATCAGCCATCTTGAATGACTTCATGGCCGCCATCTTGGATGATATCATGTGCTTTTGCCAAATTTAAACGCCCAACTTGGATGATGTCATCGCCGCCATCTTGGATACATCTGGCAACAATGCAGAGGGTTCAGAATCGCCAATACAGCCATCTATGAGTACTCCAAGAAAAATGAACATTCCTATATTGCATCCATTATACTGATAATGCTCCAGCACCTGGTATGGGATGCCATAGGGCTTATATCAAGACGACATCTCGCTCGCATGTCAAATAATTTAAATAGCAGGTGTCACATTTCTGACATGTAGGCTAATAGCTGTGCCGTCTTTTGGGATCTCGACGACGCAACACCCAACACAGCTACCATGATACACAGGGTGTTCGCCTGTTCCACGGCCAGCGCGTTCTTCACACCTGTCGCACAATGGAAACATCTCGTAATAGGTTGTGAGAGACTGGCACATCTCTACTCTCCAGCGACTATGATTGATGAACTCGAGCATAGAGCGGAAGTAATATGGAATGGCGTAGACTTCTATCATCCAAGTTCAATGAATGATTTCTAGCCATGTTGGACCATTATTCTTCCCAAATTTGGCAGCTCCGTGTACAAAAATGGATGCTCAGTATGCCCCAGAGTTACTACAAATTTATTCGTGAATTATTCCTAATATATTGTATGTACACAATAAGTAAGTTTTCATTGTATGCTGTCGGTATTGGCGTTGCAATTTTATTAGTCAACAGTGTAAATCAACTGCCTTTTAAAAAAATTTAAGCACCAGAAGGTACGGTCGAATGTCAATGTTATTTCGCATATGTACTCTAAGTGATCAAAAGTATCCCCACACCCACAAAATCATACGTTTTTTTCATTAGTAGGTGCATTGTGTTGCCACTTACTGCCAGGTACTCCATCTCAGCGATCTCAGTAGTCGTAAGACTTTGTGAGAGTGCAGAATGGGGCTCTCCGCGGAACTCACAGACTTCTAACGTGGTCAGGCGATTGGGAGTCACTTGTGTCATAGTCTGTACTCGAGACTTTCATACTCCTATAAATCCCTAGGTCCAGTGTTCCCGATGTGACAGTGAAATGGAGACGTGATGGGTCACTTGTGTAACAAAAGCGTACTGGCCAACTTCGTCTGTTGACTGACAGAGACTGCCAACAGTTGAAGAGGGTATTAATATGTAATAGGCAGACATCTATCCCGACTATCACACAAGAATCCACTGCATGTACTATGGCAGTTAGGCGGTAGTTGAGAAAACTTCGATTTCCTGCTTCAGCGGCTAGTCATAAGCAACACATCACTCCGGTAAATGCCAAATGGGACCTCGCTTTGTGTAAGGAGCGTAAACATTGGACTATTGAACAGCGGAAAAACGTTGTGTGGAGTGACGAAATACGGTTCACAATGTGGCAATCCTATGACGTGGTGTGTGTATGGTGAATGTCTGGTGAACGTCATGTGACAGCGTGTGTAGTGCCAACAATAAAATTAGGAGGCGGTGGCGTTATGGTGTGGTCGTGTTTTTCATGGAAGGGGCTTGCGCCCCTTTTTGTTTCGCGTGGCACTTCCACAGCACAGGCCTACACTGATGTTTCAAGCACCGTCTTGCTTCCCACCGTTGAAGAGCAATTCGGGGATGGCGATAGCATCTTTCAGCACGATCCAGTACCTGTTCGTAATGCATAGCCTGTGGCGGATTATTTACACGACAATAATATTCATGTAACGGACTGGTCTGCACAGAGTCCTGATTTGAATAGTATAGAAAACTTTTGGGATGTTTTGGAACGCCGACTTCATGTCAGGCCTCACAGACTGTCGTCGATACCTCTCCTCAGTGCACCACTCCGTGAAGAATGGGCTGCTATTTCCCAAGAAACCTTCCAACAAGTGATTTAACATAGGCTTACGAGAGTGGAAGTTGTCATCAAGACTAAGGATGGACCAACACAATATTGAACTCTAGCATTACCGATGGAGGGGGCCACGAACTTGTAAGTCATTTTCAGCAAGGTGTCCGGATACTTTTGATCACATAGTGTACGTAGCATCGGCGGGTGTGAAAAATATTACAGTTGCAGATCTCATCCGGCCGGTGTGGCCGTGCAGTTCTAGGCGTTTCAGTCTGAAACCGCGTGACCGCTACGGTCGCAGGTTCGAATTGTACCTAGGGCATGGATGTGTGTGATGTCCTTAGGTTACTTAGGTTTAAGTAGTTCTAATTTCTAGGGGATTGATTACCACAGATGTTAAGTCCCATAGTGCTCAGAGCCATTTGAATTTTTTTTATTAATTAATTTATTTTTATTTATTTATGTATTTATTTATTTATTTATTTTTGCAGATATCTCGGACAGATAGTACGTTTTGAGTCTAGTTACCAAGCCTGTTACGGTGTATATAGGTCAAGAACAGTGTCAAATGTTGAGTGTTCATTGGTCGGAGCATGCAATATCAAGATTTGTAGGGCATTCGGATGTGACAGTGGCCAAGTGTTAGATTGCGTGTAGGGCAGTCATAATCGTCATGGTAGCGGCCGAGTACATTTGATCACCACTAACGATCATCTCTGTGTTGTGCACGAAATACATCTGCGTCTGCCATCCGAGAACAAGTATTGGACTCCTTGCACCCTGCAACATCTCCGTGTGTTGGTCAGGGACTAGCAGCAATCTGAAAAACGAATTTCCGTACCATGCCTAGGCTGACATTAACAACACAACGCAAAAGTCTGTGCTTGGGCCTTTATCGTGACCGAGAAAAACAGATTGATGATGAAGAGCGTTGCATTGTCTTCAGCTACGATTTGCTGTGTGGCACTACGCCGGATGACCATCGTCAGCGGCGATCTGATGGGGACTAAAATACTTCAAATGATCTGGAGAGGCACAGTAGCGTTACTCGTGTATGAATTCAGGTCATGGCCACTGGGGATTGAGAGGACCGATGGGACTACGGTATATCTTGGAGACCATATCTTCTCCCGTGCTACCCCTCACATGCCAGTGCCATCGTGCCTTTCTCATCAGAACAATGCTTGTCTTCGCATGGTTCCTCACAAGCGACTTGTAATCAAGCTGCGGAGCTATGGGGTATCGTCTCAGTTGTGCGACTGGATTCGTGATTTCCTGTCAGGAAGGTCGCAGTTCGTAGTAATAGACGGCAAATCATCGAGTAAAACTGAAGTGATATCAGGTGTTCCCCAGGGAAGCGTCCTGGGACCTCTACTGTTCCTGATCTATATAAATGACCTGGGTGACAATCTGAGCAGTTCTCTTAGACTGTTCGCAGATGATGCTGTAATTTACCGTCTAGTAAGGTCATCCGAAGACCAGTATCAGCTGCAAAGCGATTTAGAAAAGATTGCTGTATGGTGTGTCAGGTGGCAGTTGACGCTAAATAACGAAAAGTGTGAGATGATCCACATGAGTTCCAAAAGAAATCCGTTGGAATTCGATTACTCGATAAATAGTACAATTCTCAAGGCTGTCAATTCAACTAAGTACCTGGGTGTTAAAATTACGAACAACTTCAGTTGCAAGGACCACATAGATAATATTGTCGGGAAGGCGAGCCAAAGGTTGCGTTTCATTGGCAGGACACTTAGAAGATGCAACAAGTCCACTAAAGAGACAGCTTACACTACACTCGTTCGTCCTCTGTTAGAATATTGCTGCGCGGTGTGGGATCCTTACCAGGTGGGATTGACGGAGGACATAGAGAGGGTGCAAAGAAGGGCAGCTCGTTTTGTATTATCGCGTTATAGAGGAGAGAGTGTGGCAGATATGATACACGAGTTGGGGTGGAAGTCATTACAGCATAGACGTTTTTCGTCGCGGCGAGAGCTTTTTACGAAATTTCAGTCACCAACTTTCTCTTCCGAATGCGAAAATATTTTGTTGAGCCCAACCTACATAGGTAGGAATGATCATCAAAATAAAATAAGAGAAATCAGAGCTCGAACAGAAAGGTTTAGGTGTTCGTTTTTCCCGCTCGCTGTTCGGGAGTGGAATAGTAGAGAGATAGTATGATTGTGGTTCGATGAACCCTCTGCCAAGCACTTAAATGTGAATTGCAGAGTAGTCATGTAGATGTAGATGTATATGTCTCCACGAACTATTCTCGTTGCTTTGAGGTACACCCAAGGCCAGCAGGATCACAAAGTCTGTCTCAAACAGAACAACGGCTTGGACGTCATCCCATTATCAGTATCCAGTAATACAAGTACATGCTACAGTAGTCTGTGGGTCAGCTTGCCACAGGAGCGTGATGAAATCCTTTCCAACGGTGTCAGTGCATGATCCAGGCCAGATGGAGTGCAAAGCCATACTGTTATGTGGGCTCAAGCAGCCATCCAGTGCACAAATTTTAAATCAGTGGAGGACACCGTTAGGAATGCCTTTGAACAAATTTTCGGGAATTACAACACAATCTGGTTTACACCAAAAAACACATTTGGGAAACAAGGAAGCTAGTACCCGATTAAAGACCACTGGAACCCTGTGAGACCACAGAATATCTGAGTCTGACAACTGTTGGATTTCTTACTTTCAAGAAACAATGAATCAACTGCCAATCGAAAGTTTCCGCCAGGGACATTCTTCTGTGGAAACTGACCGGATCACAGAGGGGTAGGAAGCCAAACAGCTCTCAATGACACCTGCAGATTCATAACAGGTTGCTTAAAACCCTCTCCAGTCAGGTGCCTTTATCACTTAGCAGGAATGATACCAGCTCCTGTTATATGTTTCAAGGCTGACTTTATCCAGTCTGCTGCATAGAAGACGAGCTTCATCGAAAAATAGAAAAATGATTTGAAGTGGGGAAATTTGCACAAATTTAATATAACAGTAAGTGTTTAATGTGTACTCGAACGTTTCTGACATGGGAAATAAAATTTGTAATTTTGATTTGAATTTGTAATCAGTTAAATAAAATCATATGCCCTCTCAGCCCATGAAGCTAATTTTGTTTCAACATTCCTTCCAGTCAGGCAGTGTACTACACTGACAGAAAAAAAATCGCAACACCAAGAAAGAGATCAGAGACATAAAAGAAACCTACACCAATATTTCTTGTGAATATGAAGCCGGTCCCTTCCACGCCCACATTTGCATGGTCGCCTTCGAAAATATCTGTCACTTCTAAAAATAATTCCGCGTGAAATGAGGCGATTTATTTTCGCCTGGCTTCTTAACCACTTGTAACTTTCAGAGTAGCGTCACGAGTGGCGAATTTTGAATAAAACCTGAACGTTTCTCTTGCTGCCATGTTAAAATTAGCTTCTTTTGCCAAAAGAAGTGGAGTTTACATGTTCAACTTCACTAGCATGTTTTGTAGACGCAAATGCAGGTGAATTCTGAACCAGTGGTTTATTAAGTCGATTAAGTGAGGAAAAGTAAAGTCAGTATCTTATGATAAAGCACATATTCGGTAGAGAACAAAAGTGTAATGTCTTCACTTCTTTTGTTCGAAAATCCATAAAAGTTCTTGTTTCCCCGGTTTCGATGGCTTTAAAAATTACATTATTTCATCGGAAAAGTCTGCAGTTAGTGGAATAACATGGCAGATAATAAGGTTTTGCATAATACGCATACTGCAAAATATTCTCCTCTCTGCTTGGTATCAGTTACCAAATTTTCATTTCTATATATTGAATAGTTTATGAAATACGACAGATGTTATGGATGTTTATCGCTAGTGCGTCGCGATCTCAAGTCAGTGAGTTACGTCAGCTCAGTTTCTTGAGACTGGTGACAGACAGAGATCACCACCCAAGTCTAAAGGAAAATTCAGTATGTTAGCTAAATTTCATGCACAGCAATATATTATGTAATGCCCACCAAACACAAAATCATAGCGACCTCTCTTTTTCATTGAAACTTTTTCGAATTTCGCGCAGTGTCTTACTTCCACCTAAATATCGTTATTGCCATTAACGAAATGATGGGAACATTATCATGAACCTGACATACAAAGCTGCTGGTAAGGCTTTATCGAACACTTCCTGTAAAATCGCCAGAGAAAGATTGTAGGGCGTGCTCCTCGATTCTGTCATTGCCGACTGGCCGAAAGATGGCAAACAATTCTCGACCTCGCTTTCCGAACAAACGAATGAACTAGCCTAGCGCTTTGGACGAAAATTGGTCACTGCAAAATGGTCACCGTATACCCCATAGCCTATACCAGGACGAAGGGGGAGACTGGGTGTTCTCTCTGCTATACTGCACAGATGGTCATGAGAAAGTACAGTCACAGGAAGACCGGAATCTCCACGTCGATGTGGCTCTACCGAGACAGAAGAAATTGAGTTCGACACATGGCTGCGGCGCATCGTACTGCAGTTACGGCTGCAATTGCAGGAGCAGTCGGTATCAGAGTGACACGACGCACTGTTACCAACTGATTACTTCAAGGATAGCTACGAGCCAGAGTCCCTGTAACATGCTTCTCACCTACTCTACAAAATGCCATCACTTTCGCCTTCACTGCTGTCAAGCAGAGCTAACTGGACGGCAGCGTCGAAGTCTGTCGTGTTTCCTGATGAAAGCTGGTTCTACCTCGGTACCACTGAATGCCGTATGTTGGTTAGAAGGTGGCCATTTGAGGGCCTGCAGCTAAGCTGTCTGCGTCTTAGACACACTGGACCTACACTTCAAGCTATGGACTGGGACGCAATATTGTTGACAGCGACAGCAATCTCGTGGCTATCCAACACACTCTCACTGAAAATTTGTGTTTCGATCTAATGATTAGACCAGTTTTGCTGCCGTTCGTGAACAACATTCCACGGAGTATTTTCGAACACGATAACGCTCGTCCACATAGCGCTGTTGTAATCCAGCACGTTGCCTTTGCCTGTTCCATCATCAGATCTGTCTCCAATGGATCACATACGTGACGTCATCGGATGACAACTCTAGAATCATCCACAAACAGCCTTAACCGTCACTGTGTTGACCCACCAAGTGCAACAGGCATGGAACTCCATCCTACGAACTGACATTCTGCACCTATACAAAACAATACATGCACGTGTGCATGCTTGCGTTCAACATTCTGGCGGTTACCACCATTACACATTTGCAAAGCCTTATCATGCGCTTACATTGACCTCTGGTCTTCCAGTGTTGATCAGTTAAATATTTTACGTAGGCAAATTTGGTTCAAAACTTTCATTACTCGACATTAATTACACTACTGGCCATTAAAATTGCTACACCACAAAAATGACATGCAACAGATGCGAAATTTAACCGACACGAAGAAGATGCTGTGATATGCAAATGATTAGCTTTTCAGAGCATTCACACAAGGTTGGCGCCGGTGGCGACACCTACAACGTGCTGACATGGGCAACGTTTCCAAACGATTTCTCATACACAAGTAGGAGTTGACCGGCGTTGCCTGGAGAAACGTCGTTGTGATGCCTCGTGAGGAGGAGAAATGCGCATCATCACGTTTCCGACTTTGATGAAGGTCGGATTGTAGCATATCGCCGTTATGGTTTATCGTATCGCGACATTGCTGCTCGCGTTGGTTAAGATCCAATGACTGTTAGCAGAATATGGAATCGGTGGGTTCAAGAGGGTAATATGGAACACCGGGCTGGATCCCAACGGCCTCGTATCACCAGCAGTCGAGATGACAGGCATCTTATCCGCAAGGCTGTAACAGATCGTGCAGCCACGTCTCGATCCCTGAGTCAACAGATGGGAACGTTTGTAAGACAATAACCATCTGCACGAACAGTTCGACGACGTTTGCAGCAGCATGGACTACCACTCGGAGACCACGGCTTCGGTTACCCTTGACGCTGCATCACAGACAGGAGCGCCTGCGATGGTGTACTCAACGACGAACCTGGTTGCACGAATGGCAAAACGTCAGTTTTTCGGATGAATCCAGGTTGTGTTTACAGCATCCTAATGGTCGCATCCGTGTTTGGCGACATCGCCCTGAACTCACATTGGAAGCGTGTATTCGTCATCGCCACACTGGCGTATCACCTGGCGTGATGGTATGGGGTGCCACTGGTTACACGTCTCGGTCATCTCTTGTTCGCATTGACGGCACTTTGAACAGTGGACGTTACATTTAAGATGTGTTACTACCCGTAGCTGTAGTCTTCATTCGATCCCTGCGAACCCTACAGTTAAGAAGGATAATGGACGACCGCATGTTGCATGCACGGGCCCTTCTGGATACAGAAAATGTTCGACTGCTGCCCTGCCCAGCGCATTCTCCAGATCTCTCACTAATTGAAAACGTCTAGTCAATGGTGGCCGAACAACTGGCTCGTCACAATACGCCAGTCACTACTCTTGATGAACTGTGCTGTCGTGGTAAAGCTGCATGGGCAGCTGTACCTGTACAGGCCATCCAAGCTCTGTTTGACGTAATGCCCAGGCGTATCAACGCCGTTATTACAGCCAGCTCTGGGTACTGATGTCTCCGGATCTGTGCACCCAAATTGCGTGAAAATGCAATCACTTGTCAGTGCAAGTATATGATATTTGTCCAATGAATCCCCATTTATTATCTGCATTTCTTCTTGGTGTAGCAATTTTAATGGGCAGTAATGTACTTTTTGGTGTTGCGATTTTTTTGCGGTAGTGTGTTATAGACAGAATGGATAAATGGACGAGCAACAGACTTTGCACACTGGGTGTAGGAGTCGAGTTGCAGTCGCCCACACTCAAGGCACGCGCCTCCAGCAGCTCGGGCGAGAGCGCTGCGACTTGCCGCCTCTGCCCTCTCGCAGGCGGGCGAAACTTGTGTAAACGCGCGCGGCCCGCCCTGACACGGCACTTTTCGGCGCGTCAAAGGCCCGCCGCGTCTCCCCCACCCCACGCCCGCCCTTCCCCCGCAGAGCCCAGGCGTTTAAATGCCCGCCGACGCGGGCCCTTCATGGGGAGACTGACACGGAATTATCGCGCGCCCTGAACGCGGCGCCACTATCGCTGACTGGGCGAAAGCCCCGCACAGACCTGCCACCGTAGGCAGTTGCCCGCCCCCCTGGCTGCCTCCCTCACGCGGGTCGAGACCTTATTGGATGTTTCCTGCGCCAGTTACTTCGCCAGTCAGCAATCAGCGCGCCCTTTTAAGCCGCTCTACAGAATGGCGATCTTTGTCGTAGAAATAACTGTACGTCTCCGGTTGTGCATCGTGTCACTAGTAGAGAAAAATTTTAGTACAAAACGGCAATAATAATTTACCTGTAGCTGTGCATTTTAACGGCGAAATACATTCCCCACATAATAATGTGTCCTTCCTAATGCAAGAACGATTGAAGGACATTGTACAGTGACATATTTCTCCAGCATTACTTTTCTTCAACAGCAATAGTCGATACCAGTAGCCGCGCGGGATTAGCCGAGCGGTCAGGGGCGCTGCAGTCATGGACTGTGCGGCTGATCCCGGAGGAGGTTCGAGTCCTCCCTCGGTCATGGGTGTGTGTGTTTGTCCTTAGGATAATTTAGGTTAAGTAGTGTGTAAGCTTAGGGACTGATGACCTTAGCAGTTAGGTCCCATAAAATTTCACATACATTTGAACATTTTTCATACCAGTGATATTTTTCGAATTTTGAGCAGGTCAGTATTATCTATACTGTTTTTATGAAAAAATTCATATAATTTTATACACAATATGTTATAATTGAAGCTAAAATTTATAAAGGAACTACTTTATTTTCGCTGTTATGTAGCTCTGACTGTACAGTTAATTTTTTTATAGAAAAATTTGAAATAATAAAATATTTGGCACACTTAAAATTTATGTTGCTAATTATGCCATCTAGTGCTGTTTATTATGTTCTGAATTCATTGATGAAATAATAACCGAACTAACAGAAATTCAGTTCTCAAGAAAAAAGTAAACCCTTTGTAATATTGTTATTGCTGCAGAGTGGAGTAGTTGAAACCATGCCTCTGATGAGATCGGACGTATTTTTATATTCTGGGCGAATAGAGTGAAAATTCAAAAGACAGTGTCATGTAGTAAAATATGACACAATAAACTAACGTAAGAACAAAAATTCTGTAACGACATTCTTCAAAATTTCTTTGATTAATTGAACCACAAGAACCTAAAATGAAAGAGAATTTCGGTTTCAATAATCAGACCCCTAGACATGAAGAACTGGAGCCAACTGTACAAGAAAAGATAAGTAAAAAGTTTATTGTAGATCTTACTCCTCCCGAATCTGCAAAAAAGACTTTACGATAGAGGACAATAACAACAACAAGGAAGTAGGTGTATATTACAACGTTCAGTAAGTAATGCAACACATGGCTTTTTCTTTCCTGAAAGAAGGTTGCCTCCGTTCATGATTTCAAAATGGTTCAAATGGTTCTGAGCACTATGGGACTTAACTACTGTGGTCATCTGTCCCCTAGAACTTAGACTACTTAAACCTAACTAACCTAAGGACATCACACACATTGATGCCCGAGGCAGGATTCGAACCTGCGACCGTAGCAGTCGCGCGGTTCCGGACTGCGCGCCTAGAACCCATAGAACACCGCGGCCGGCCATGATTTCAATACATCATATCATTCCACACTCTTTTTGTAAGAAAATCCTATTTTTCACCATAATCTCCGTTCAGTGCAACGTCTGTACGCTTCGTTATTGAGAGGGCCTGTATTCCTGCATGGTGCCACTCTACTGGCTGGTGTCGGAGCCAGCGTCTTGCTGCATGAATAATTCTACCTGCGTCAATAACCTCCCCATCATACACGTACTGCTTCTTCCAGAGAGCATCCTTCGTTGGCCCAAACAGATGAAAACTGGAAAGTGCAAAGTCATGGATGTAGAGTGGATGAGGAAGAATAGTCCAGTGAAGTTTTCTGAGCTCCTCTCAGGAGTGTTGACTTGTGGGAGGCCTTGCGTTATCGTGGAGAAGGAGGAATTCTTTTACATTTTTGTGACGACGCACACGCTGAAGCCTGTTCTACAATTCCCCGGGGATAGCACAATACAGGATTGATCGTTGCGCCATGAGGGAGGACATCAAACACAATAACCCCTTCAGAAAAAAATGACTGTAAGCACTATGGGACTTAATATCTGAGGTCATCAGTCGCCTAGAACTTAGAACTACTTAATCCTAACTAACCTAAGGACATCACACACATCCATGCCCGAGGCAGGATACGAACGTGCGATCGTAGCGGTCGCTCGGTTCCAGACTGTAGAGCCTAGAACCGCACGGCCACTCCGACCGGCTAACCCCTTCAGAGTTCCAGAAGATGGACGGTATGACTTTACCGCCTAAGGGGCTGGCTTTGAACTTTTTCTTCTGAAAGAGGTGGGCCGGCCGAAGTGGCCGTGCGGTTCTAGGCGCTGCAGTCTGGAACCGCGAGACCGCTACGATCGCAGGTTCGAATTCTGCCTCGGGCATGGATGTGTGTGATGTCCTTAGGTTAGTTATTTTTAACGACTTCTAAGTTCTAGGGGACTAATGACATCAGAAGTTGAGTCCCATAGTGCTCAGAGCCATTTGAACCAAAAGAGGTTGTGCAGTACCACTCAATAGATTGCGGTTTTATTTGCGGTTCGAAATTATGAGTCCATCTTTCATCGCCTGTGACGATGTTCGACAAAAAACTGACACTATCAGACTTGTAACGTGCAAGCAACTTCGCACAGATGGATCTTCCTTGCTCTTTATGGCCTTTTGTAAAGCGGCAAAGAATCCAGCGAGCACACGTCTCTGAGTACTCCCAACTTGTGGGTGAGAGAGTCATTTGTTCAGCGAGGTGTTAGTGATCCGCCGATCAATGTGAAAGTTGGCTACACTGAGTCACAGCGCCAGAGATTGCGCCAAGAGTATTATTCAGCCGCCTCCACTGGCAATGCTTGTTCAGAAGTTACTGTGGGCAGTTGTAGTTCTGAGGTAGCCGTAGTTAGAGTACTAGTTGTGAGCATGTGGTGTGCAGTTGTTCTGTTGGGCAAGACACCATATGTTGTTCGATTGGGGATGTTGTAATGATCACAGTGCATTTTTCGTCAATATATATGAAGATAAAGAATTTTTTTATTTTAAATGTCCTAAATAACAATGCCTCTTGGTCACAGGTTCAGTCAACAAAGCATTTGGCTCGTGTTCTTGTATTAGACTGTAATTCTGGTTTCTATATGCAACAACAGTATTTCTGCTTTTTTTTTAATTACTTCAGTGTAAATGGTGTTTAAAATATCTTGTCTTATCGAGGAAGAACCGTGCCAGATGTGTATGTTGAATCACAATTCCACACACAGAACAGTTACATTTGTGCTTTGTTGTTTCGTAGCTTTTATTGTTGCTGGGGATTTAATTAATTAATTGTGTTAACGGAAATTTCCTTTCATTCTTTGTTGTTATTCTGTGCAGTCAGATAGCGGAGTAATACTAAGCAGTGCCAACCGGTTACGAGATTGCGTAACCGGACAAACAGCGACTAAAATTAAAATTATTTGCATTGTATTTATTTAAGCCCCCAAGCAAATGTAAACGCGCGATTGGAATAACTTCTCAAAGAAAGACGTTCCTGACGGTTTGACATGGTTGTGTGAACGATGCGTGCCGTGTACTCAACTGAAGAGAGACTGTATAGAACACCTGAAGCATTAAAACCACCACCAACGTTTCCCTATCTTTTTCATAAATTTACTCTCTTGCCTCTTTGAAGTGGTGCAGCGTTGCTGTAGAAATTTTCTTATAGAAGTAGAATACTTTTAGTAAGTCCATCTATCAGAGTATAAGGAGAGGTATTGGTGTTAGAATAATTGTCTTATTCGAAAACTTAGATTCCCAAGATGGACAAAAATGCCTGCTCTTACTTCATCCTGCCACATGAAAGTCAAGAGCATCCTTTACAGACGTTAAAACTTACCTAATCTCAGATGATGGCCGACAAACACGCTTCACCCAATGATTTCGTGGAATACGTCCAATCCTACGGAAATACTACCCGCGTATGGTAAAAAGGCGTTAGACTTAGATGAAAGTTTGTTATTTTCGTCGGTTGATCGGTTGTGAAAATCTAATGCATCTTTCAGTATAAGCGCTCTTAAGAAAGTACCGTGCACTCCTCCCCCAGAAAAATTGCGGGAAGTTCTAATTCCAACAGGATAATGCCTCGCATTACAGTTAATTCTACGAAGCAAAGACAATCGTGAGAAGATAGCTCACTTGAACTACCTCCAATAACCTAAGTCGCCCGACTGCCACCTCCTCCTAAAAATTGACGCCAAGTTTCAATTTTGGTGGTAAACAAAGGTCACTTGCGTTTTTGCTACCAACCAATGAAAATTGCGGCAAACAAAGCTCATCTCCACTAACCGGAGTCACCTGACTGTCACCTCCTCCTAGGAACTGGTGACAAGTTTGAATTTTGTCACTAAAGAAAAGTCACTTGTCCTCATGGGATTAGCCGAGTGGCCTAGGGCGATGCAGACATGGACTGTGCGGCTGGTCCTGGCGGAGGTTCGGGTCCTCCCCTGGGCATGGGTGTGTGCGTTCGTCCCTAGGATAATTTAGGTTAAGTAGTGTGTAAGCTTAGGGACTGATGACCTTAGTAGCTAAGTCCCATAAGGTTTCACACACATTTGAACATTTTTGATTTAAAGGTCACTTTGGGTTTCTCTACTAAGCTAAGAAAATGGGGCAAAAGACAGTACACTTGGCCTAACTTCAGCCACCCGACTACCACCTCCTCCTAGGAACTGGCACCATGTTTGAATTTTGTCAGTAAAGATGGGTCACTTAGGGTTCGTTACCAACCTAAGAAAACTGTGCGAAATAAAGCTCACCTCCACTAACCTAAGTCACCTGAACACCACCTATTCCTACGGATTAATGGGAAATGGACTCAGCCTGTACTGGGCTGCTGAAGAGACAAAGGAGTGTACCTTATCTATTTTGGAATAATTTATTTATGGATACAGTATATTTAACACAGTGATAAAAAACACTCGCTCTGACATGCCACACAGCATACAGACCTGGAAACTACTCCTAAATAACCCATTTATAATGATCTACACGTGCACCTGCTAATAAAAAACTATCAAAATAACCCATTGCACAGCCCACAGGGATGCAAACCTCTCATAAATAATGCAATACACCTAAGTCCAATGAGCCAAACAACTCCTAAATTGTCAAAGAATTAATCCGTCTAAAATACTCTGCAAACATGCTTGCTAATCATCAACTATCGAATCATGCACTAGTCTTTATTTAAACAATTAGATGCAGCACCACCATACAATGTGTTCACCACAAGGTCCGCACTCCAACTGACCTAGAACACAGCACCACTGCCAGAGGGCACTGTTGTCCAAGATGCCAGCCATGACATCAGCTGATGATGCAAGTACAGTTATCCAAAATGACTTCAAACAGTGTGTTCACCACAAGGTCTGGACCTAGTACTCAGTACCACCACCAGAGAGCGCTGTCGACCCTTTTGCGATGAAACCCAAGATGTTGAGTTTAAATGGCGTGAAAACGACTCTGCCTGTGTTGAACATGAGTTTTAGTTTTCGAGGCAGTGTCTCCACCACGAGATGTAGACTCCATCTGACCTAGTATAATGCCACCAGAGCCCGATGTCATCTCTCCTGTTTCCTAATCCCAGATGGTGGTCTGTAGGGGGCAAATGGCGCGAAAAATGACTCAGACTGCGCTGTGCTGCTAGATAGAGTAAGGTAAGAGTGTACTCTATTTATTTTGGAATTTTTTTTTAGGTATGGAGTACATGTATCACACATAGAAAACACGCGCTCTGATATGCTTGGGACCATCTCACTTAGCCCACAGACCTGCAAACTACTAAATAACACTCTCCAGGCACACAAACAACTAATGAATTAACGAAATAATTTCTCTACAGACTTGCAGACCACTCCTAAAGAATGCAGCACTGTGATATGTAGACACAGTCAGTACTCGTAAATTGTACAAATAATGGATAGCACAGCCTACAGACATGCAAAATAATGCTACTGACACTCGCTACCACACTCCGCCTACCCCAGTCCCCCCCCCCCACGAAGTGGCACACCCATCAGCTGTCAAATCACACACAGCTGCCCTCAAGCATACGGCGGCGACATCTATTTCATACTTGGTACGTGAGAAATTTCTCTCTAAGTACATGATCACATAGACGCCGTTGATGTTGCAATCAGATGGGAGCGAAGACTTATTTACAGTGTGCAGATGCTCCAAGCAGAGCCCTGGTCACGTGTGGTCGATGCTGTGAATCCTCCCTCTACTTGCGGTCCGGTGAAGCGCTAGTTGCGGAGCAACGTTGTCCACGTCGCGTATCACCATCTAAAATGTGATCAATGTTACTCCTATGTCACATGCCTGTGTAAAAAATTACTGCCAAATCGGCCTCTCAGGAATTGTGTCCCACAAATATTTAACACTCGATTTCTTGATGTATCAATTGTATGCACACAAATTCTTGCCCTAACAGAATCTGTTTACGAAAATAACACCGAATGCACTCTTCCTTGTTGACCTAATGCGATAGCCTCACTGCTCTCGACATACGCAAATGTTCTTACTGCTATGTGGAGGCTCCTATATCACACCACGAAGAATGTTAATGAATCGAGCATTATGATTGGCTCTTATCGAGTTTATCCGCTGTATTACTGATGCCGGTGGTAGCAAAGCACCATATGCCTTTTCTTTCTCTCTACAGATGGGACTTCCAGCGGTAAAATTATTTTGCACAGATCGCTAAATTTCATTGACAGTTAAACCCGCAAAGTTATCTACAGATTATCAAATACATACGAGACTCACAAAAAAATGGAAGACAGGAAGAGATGTACCAGTTTAACTACAATTAAATGAGAGAATATCGATTGTGGTGTGTAGAAGACATATTTTCCATTGCTCTAGACATCAGAAAGACCTTAGTTGGCATGTAAATTACAGGAATGATTTGCAATCTGTTACATGACCTACCTCGGTATTCGAGAGTGGAAATATTATTTTCCTCTATTTGTTTCTAGTTACTCAGTGGTTTACAGCACGTTGCACCTCGCTAAAGTTTGGAGTTTGTAGAGAAATAATTTCCAGAGTATATCTTGGGAATTATGTTGCGCTAGTGATCGGTAGGATGCCGCCTAGTGCTTTATATCGCGAAGTACCACGAAAATGTTATAGTATTATGGCGAAAATAATTGTGTTCTTGTAATTCCCGAGTCTGGAGATGTGCATAGAAAAGCGAGAAAACAAGGAGCAGAAACAGTAACGCATTTGTGTCGAGGGGAAGCGAGTGCACATTAGCACACGTTACAGAAAAGGTTGACAGGGATTCCCTAGGACTGAGGAGCATCGTGACATATAGCCAATGTGAGTGTTGCCATACTATAGTTTTTTCGGTGCTGTACAGATACAAGAGATAACTGCACTGTTCGTGTAAAATGTATATATTGTATTGTAAAGTTAGTGTGGCTTACATTGTGTAAAATGCGTATGTATTGCATTGTAGAGTTACCATGGGTTACGTTATGGCGTGACCAGAGAGGACGACTGGGTGTCCTATCGTGAGGGACGTAGAGATTCAGCACATTGATAACCAGGAGTGTATGAGTGAGGTTTTATACGTGTGAAATAAGGTGAGCTGTAGATACTGAGTTTCACGGCAGAAGCACAGTCGGCAAGAGGAGACATTACCTGTACATCGATTGGTGTCAGACAGTAGGAGCATTCATAACATTTAATTCTAGTTAAACTGGTAATTACCTTCCTGGCTTCCAATATTCCTGTGAGTCTTGTATGTATTTGATGATTTGCAGACAACTTTGCGGGTTCAACTGTCAATGCAATTTAGTGATCTGTGCAAAATAATTTTAGCGCTGAAAGTCCCATCTGCAGGGAGAAAGTATAGGAGGATGGTGCTTCGATACTGGTGGCGTCAGTAATTCAGCGGCTAAACTCAATAAGAGCCAATCATAATGCTCGATTCATGAATATCCTTTGTGCTGTGATATAGGAGCCTCTACATAGCGGTGAGAACATATGCGTATGTTGAGAGCAGGGAGGCTATCATGTTAGGTCCAGTTGGAAGAGTGCATTCAGTGTTATTTTCACAAACATGTTCTATTAGAGCAAGAATTTCCGTGCATACAACTGAGACTTCAAGAAAGCGAGCCTTTACTATTTCTGGGACACTATACAATTCCCAAGAGGTCAACTTGGCTGGTATTTTTTAAAACTCCATTTCACGTAGGAATAACATTGAGAACCTTTAAGATGGTGAAACACCATGCGAACATTTCATGGAAATATGTCAGTGACGCTGTATGTGCTGGCACTGCTGAAAAGGGCACACATGGTCGTTTAGAAACGTTAGGGAGAAAACAGCTTGTGGTATTCTGGAACGGATTTCTGGAGCATCAGTCGGCAACTACTATCACCGGACCGCATCTAGGGGGAGTTTTCACGTCAGCAGCATCAACATGCACGTCGTACTGCTTGAAGTGTCTGCTCTCTGTAAATAAGTATTCGCGCCCGTCCGATAGTGTCATCAATGGCATCTAGGTGATCACATATTTAGACAGAAATTTCTCAGGTACCAAATATGAAAGTGATGTCACCACCTTATGCTTGAGGGCAGCAATGTGTGATAAATGTACTCAATGTCTAAATAAAATTTTGCAAAATAAATACAGTACGCTCCTTCCTTACTCTATCCAGCAGCCCAGCGCAGTCTGAGTCATTTTTGCGTCATTTTTCCTCTACAGACCACCATCTGGGGTTAGGTCACAGGAGGGATTGCAGCACACTGTGATGGCAGTATTGTATATTAGGTCAGTTGGAGTCGAGATATAGTGGTGGAGACACTGTCCCGAAAATAAAAACTCATGTTCAACACAGGCAGAGTTGTTTTCCCGCCATTTACCCCCACCATCTTTGGTTACATCACGAAAGGCCGACAGCGCCCTCTGGTGATGTTACTGAGTACTAGGTCCAGACCTTGTGGTGAACACACTGTTTGAAGTCATCTTAGATAGCTCTACTTGCATCATCAGCTGATGTCATGGCTGGCACCTTGGACAACAGTGCCCTCTGGCAGTGTTGCTGTGTACTATGTCATTTGGAGTGCGGACCTCATGGTGCACACACTGAATGGTGGTGCTGCATCTAATTGTTTAAATAAAAATTAGTCTATGATTTCGATAGTTGACGATTAGCAAGCATGTTTGCAGAGTATTTTAGATGGATTATTTCTTTGACAATTTAGGAGTTGATTGGCTGTTTGGACGTAGATATATTGCATTTTCTATGAGTGGTTTGCATGTCTGTGGGCTGTGTAGTGCGTTATTTTGACAGTTTATAATTAGCAGGTGCCTGTGTAGAGCATTATACATGGATTATTGTAGTTTCCAGGTCTGTATGTTGTATTTCATGCCAGAGATTGTGTTCTGTATCACTGTGATAAACATACTGCATCCATAAATAAATTATTCTAAAATAAATACACTCTTTCCTCTCTCCAGCAGCCCAGCGCAGGCTGAGTCCATTTCTCACCAATCCGTAGGAAGAGGTGGTGGTTAGGTGACTTAGGTTAGTGGAGGTAGGACAAGTCACCTATCTTCCAGCTATGTTCTTTGCTTAGTAGAAGTGAACATGGTTTGTTGCATTATCCTGTTGGAATTTGAACTTCCCACCATGTTTCTGGAGGAGTGGAGCATGGCACTTTACCGTCAAAATTCAAACTTCCCGCCAAAATCCGCCATCTTGGATGATGTCATCACCGCCATCTAGGATACATCTGGAATCAATGCCGAGTGCGCCATGAACTTATTTGCCCCAATACTACCAGGAACTCTGGCATGCACTTTCAGCTCTTGTGCTTATCATCAGTTTTTCATTGTTAGTAATTTAATGAAGCGGTGCAGATCTTCTACTTCTGCGAAAATTGTAGATGTACACAGCACACCCATTTGACAAGCATATTTCGGCTCAAGAGTTGAAATCTTATGGTCGGTTTAAAAAGCCGCCATCACTGCAACCAAAAATGGTGCCAACTTTGTTCACAAAGACAACAGATGAAAATATTATAGGAAATGTGTTTGCTATTCCGAATATGCACCGTCATCGTCTGTATGTTGGAATGATTGCAAGGAAAGTTTATGCTGGACTTGCACTCTAATTCGAATTTCCCGCTGTACTCTAGCGGCCGCCTTAAGCGCTTCGGCTATCCGTACACGAATCGTGACCAGACCCAAATTTACATACGTCGTCGTCCATGTATCACAAACTGCAGCTCATCTCCTTTAGAAATTAGAGAACCTAACACTATTGTACACTAATACGGTGCTAACAATTGTATTGTAAATATTACGACCCATTAACGTATTATGTGGTGCGTTTATGATGTATTGCAAATATTTTAGTTGAACTGAGAATTATAAAAAAAACTGCAGACGTACTTTACGTACATTAGCGTCCAAGAAGGACATTTTTATTGAGAGTCGAAGGCATGGTATAGGCAAATAAATGCGAAATAGCTGTGCCTGTTTTATAAAGAACTACAGTGCAACGTTACTTCGGACATGCGTGCATGATTGTTAGAAGGAACATTGCATCGTTGTTGTTAATAACACAGGCACTGCTATTTCGTAAAAATGTGACAGCCATGATATAAATGAACGTACGTTATTACTGAGGCAGGGAAACGCAGCGCTCTTGCGCAGTGATGAAGTTCTAAACGGTGTTCGCCACGGACGAGAGATGGTCACGCGCGAGCACTTGACACGGCCGGCGGGCTGGGGTGTGGGCGGCAGCCGCTTGCCGCTCGGGGCCGAGTTGAGCGACACGTTTGCCGCTGGTCGCCGGGGCGCCGCCATTAACGGTTGTGACGAACTCTGAGGAGCGCGGCAGAAGCAGAAACGGCCGCCAACTCGAGAGGTGCTCAGCGGCGCGGCGGCTCTCGTTAAGAGAGTGTTCCGAGTAAACTCTGTCTGCTGCCTCGGCTGCGAAAACCCGCCCGCTCGGGAATGACTCCTGGAAACCACTTTCCCCAAAGTACAAAGCTTCCGCTGTTTCTAGCAAGATCGTTAATAGTGCTGCGAAAGAGTATTCCATAGGCATGAAAGAGGATTTTGTAGTTGAAAGGACTGAAAAAATTATATTGCTGTTTGACAGGTATTTGCTGTTTCGTGCTCTCTATCTGCATCGACATGAGCACGCCAGTTCAGTTCCTATATACTATCGTGTCTGCTGTCTTAAAAGTAATTTATTCAGGGCCATACTAAATAAATGCCTTTATACATGGTGTTTCAAACCAGTTGCATCAAACGTCTAAGGGTAATAGATTACACCATCGGAAACAACTTTCCTAAGACAAAACGCTAGCTGACACATCATGGCTACGTCAGGTTATGCCCCTAAAAGGCGGCAGGAAGTAGTCACGCTGTAATGTGTGTTCCCTACAATCCACTCACATTCTACCTGTGAATGGGTTATTCCGAATTTCTAAAATATACTTCTCGGCTTAGAGACATTATTCTTAACGTATTCTTGCTGAAAAGAATATGTCAGTTTACTTGGGTAGGCGTTACACGGATGTAGCACGCACGATTAGTAGAACATGCTATTTCGGTGAAGTCTCGTCATCCCAAGGCGCGCAAATTAAATAACTCCCAGTGTTGCTGAGATGCCTCAACGAACATTTTGTCTCTAACAAAAGCTGTTCCCCAATACGTAACATGTCACCCCTAGATATTTCATGCAGAGACTTTGAAACAGATAGTATATGGCTTATTAACACCTGTTTGTGCTTTATGGCACATAACCAGTAACACAAAATCGCGAACATGAAGTTGCAACATGGCTTAAGAGAAGAAATCACACATTTAGAGCGCAGTGTTATCACTAAATTGACATTGTTCTCATACAATTGTTGCATCCCTGAAAAAAAAATACTAATAAGCCTGTGAAATCCCCTGGAATGAGACAGGATCTGGTGGGCCATTACACCATTGTGGAAATGAAATTTCGTATGGCAGACAGACATAGAAAAACAGCTTTACAACAGGGAAAATAGCACATGTAGATCAGCATCTAGGTAATTTGCCCTGAAGATGCCTTGCAAATAATGAAGGCGTTTCGGATATAGCGAGAATATAATTTTCAATAGGATTACATACAACTGAGCATGATAGGACAAGAAATAGCTGATGATGATCACACTGCTTATCATCTAGGAACAGCTACGATGGGGATAAGGATCACGTGTTATCTTTAGGGGCAGAGGGGGATGATAAGGGTTGGTAATGTCCCATATCTAGGGTGCACAAAAAGTGTGTTGTGCCAGTAGTTCCGAAATTTGTTCCATATGGTTCATGTGTGTATCGGTTCAGATAAGCAGAGAGAGAGAGAGAGAGAGAGAGAGAGAGAGAGAGAGAGAAAGAGAGAGAGAGAGAGGGAGGGAGGAGGTGGAGAAATGGGCAGGAGAATAGGAAGGAGTTGTAAGTAGGCTGTTTAGGTTTTCTTATTGGTAACGCCGCTTAGCACTCGGTATGAAAAATCACTGGCTTTGCTGTGTGCAGTGTGTGTTTAGTTTGCATTGTTGTCTGCCATTGTAGTGTTGGGCAGAGGCAGCTGGATGCTAACAGCGCGTAGCGTTGGGCAGTTGGAGGCGAGCCGCCAGCAGTGGTGGATGTGAGGAGAGAAATGGCAGAGTTTTGTAATTTGTAAGATTGGATGTCATGAACTACCATACATATTTTGACTATTAACGTAAATACACTGTTTGTTCTCAATTAAAATCTTTCATATGCTAACTATGCCTGTCAGTAGTTAGTGCCTTCAGTAGAATATTTTATTTAGCTGGCAGTAGTGGTGCTCGCTGTATTGCAGCAGCTTGAGTAACAAAGATTTTTGTGAGGTAAGTGATTTGTGAAACGCATAGGTTAATGTTAGTCAGGGCCATTCCTTCGTAGAGATTTTTGAAAGTCAGATTGCGTTGCGCTAAAAATATTGTGTGTCAGTTTAAGCAAAGTCGTGTATAATTTTTCTAAGGGGACGTTTCATATGTCGACCCTTAGCCGAGGATACCTCACTGGAATCTTCTGATTTTTTCCTTGTAGTTTGTGTAATTAGTGTAGCTTTTGTTTATTGCTGGCGCGTAATCGTAGAAAGAATTTCCTTTGTAGTTTCATTGTTGTACAGCAAAATAGTTGTGGCATGCATGTAGTTTTGCATTAAGTATTTCGCAGCTGCGCTTGCAATTAACTACACTCCTGGAAATGGAAAAAAGAACACATTGACACTGGTGTGTCAGACCCACCATACTTGCTCCCGACACTGCGAGAGGGCTGTACAAGCAATGATCACACGCACGGCACAGCGGACACACCAGGAACCGTGGTGTTGGCCGTCGAATGGCGCTAGCTGCGCAGCATTTGTGCACCGCCGCTGTCAGTGTCAGCCAGTTTGCCGTGGCATACGGAGCTCCATCGCAGTCTTTAACACTGGTATCATGCCGCGACAGCGTGGACGTGAACCGTATGTGCACTTGACGGACTTTGAGCGAGGGCGTATAGTGGGCATGCGGGAGGCCGGGTGGACGTACCGTCGAATTGCTCAACACGTGGGGCGTGAGGTCTCCACAGTACATCGATGTTGTCGCCAGTGGTCGGCGGAAGGTGCACGTGCCCGTCGACCTGGGACCAGACCGCAGCGACGCACGGATGCACGCCAAGACCGTAGGATCCTACGCAGTGCCGTAGGAGACCGCACCGCCACTTCCCAGCAAATTAGGGACACTGTTGCTCCTGGGGTATCGGCGAGGACCATTCGCAACCGTCTCCATGAAGCTGCGCTACAGGCGTGAATGGAGGGACGAACGGAGACGTGTCGTCTTCAGCGATGAGAGTCGCTTCTGCCTTGGTGCCAATGACTGTCGTATGCGTGTTTGCCGCCGTGCAGGTGAGCGCCACAATCAGGACTGCATATGACCGAGGCAACAGGGCCAACACCCGGCATCATGGTGTGGGGACTGATCTCCTACACTGGCTGTACACCTCTGGTGATCGTCGAGGGGACACTGAATAGTGCACAGTACATCCAAACCGTCATCGAACCCATCGTTCTACCATTCCTAGACCGGCAAGGGAACTTGCTGTTCCAACAGGACAATGCACGTCCGCATGTATCCCGTGCCACCCAACTTGCTCTATAAGGTGTAAGTCAACTACCCTGGCCAGCAAGATCTCCGGATCTGTCCCCCATTGAGCATGTTTGGGACTGGATGAAGCGTCGTCTCACGCGGTCTGCACGTCCAGCACGAACGCTGGTCCAACTGAGGAGCCAGGTGGAAATGGCATGGCAAGCCGTTCCACAGGACTTCATCCAGCATCTCTACGATCGTCTCCATGGGAGAATAGCAGCCTGCATTGCTGCGAAAGGTGGATATACACTGTACTAGTACCGACATTGTGCATGCTCCTATGCCTGTGTCTATGTGCCTGTGGTTCTGTCAGTGTGATCATGTGATGTATCTGACCCCAGGAATGTGTCAATAAAGTTTTCCCTTCCAGGGACAATGAATTCACAGTGTTCTTATTTCAATTTCCAGGAGTGTAGATATTATTTTCAGTGATTTGTTAATGTGCTCTCTTATTTTTGCTTTTCAAATTGTGCTTTTTTGTGTTGTCGTGTGAAATATTGTGACGATAATGGCGTGTGAAAAACGTAACACTAGGCTCCAAAGTAAACTGAGAAATGACAGTGAAGACGAAAGCAGTGTGTTAGCGTCACCATGTAATGAATTCACTAACGTTCAAAGTAGTAATATGGTAATAGCGCATAGGGAAATGGAGCGGGTTGCAAATAATGGTGTAGGCAGTGAAACAATTAGTGAACAGGGAAGCGTTATCGATCGATCGGTCGGCAACAGCTCGCCTCAGGATTCCGAAATGACAGGACACAATCTTGCAAATACTGTAGATTCAGATTTTGCGTCCTCACCGTTTTCTCAAATAAATCAACACACATTTTCTGCTTTTCAAAATGCGAATATTGCCGGTTCAAATGCACTGCCGAAAAGCACTGAGGAACATGTTTCAGACACCAGTGCACTGTTATTACAGTTAATGCAACAAATGGGACAAAGTCTGCAAAAGTTAGACACAACGCTTGAACAAAATCAGAGACAAACACAGCAACAGTTGGACACAATGGAACATAATCATCAAAAGTTAGACACAATGGAACATAATCAGAGACAAACACAGCAACAGTTGGACACAACGGAACATAATCTTCGGAAGTTAAGACACCACACTTGAACAAACACGTGAAGATTTAACTACTGAGTTACATAACATTGAATAGAAATGTCAGAAAATCTGTAATGACGTAAAAACACAAATTTGTGAGCATTTTCAACCTATTTTTTCGCGGCATGAAAACTCATTACAGAATCACGAAGCAGCCATAAAAGAATTGCAAACTGTTGTTCGTGAAAATCACGACACCTTGCAAGCTAAAATGGACTCAGTTACATCCACCGATTCGGTTACGCAACTTGTAAGAACTCAGGAAAACTTAAAGGACACAGTAGATTCGATTTAAACACAAATGGACACTCTGAAACTTGGTTCAGAAAAACACACTGAGGAAATGTGTTCACTATCGGAGAAAGTAGCCAAATTTTCGGATCTGTTCACTAATTTATCTACGAAGGTAGATGATAATCTGAATGACACAAAACCGGTAGTCTTTAGTGACACAGAAGAGTACGAACAAATTAGGAAATTCAAACAAATCAGAATCAAATTAATACGCAACACCAAAGAGAAATCCGGAAAGTACAAGATCAGTTGACACAGGTAATACAAGAGTTACGTATTTCAGAGGACACTCGCACTGCAATACGGGAAGAGGGACATAAAAATACGGAACTGCCACAAAATAACAACACAGGGCACTTTGGAGATTATGAAAGAAATTGGCAAAGTACACCGAATTTTGAGATGGAACCGCCGAAACGACGTAACAATGATCGAAATGCGACCCGCCGACACGATGATTTTGACTATAAGCTGTTCATTACTACACGTAAATTCAAAACATTTAAGAATTCTGGGAACGACATTCATCCACAAGCGTGGCTCCATCAATTCTCTCATTGTTTTCCTCCCAACTGGTCACTAGAGCACAGATTAGAATTTATGTGTGGCTACTTAGAGAATGAACCAGCTGTAAGAATGCGATCTGTCATTCACAATTGCCACAGTGAAGGAGAATTTTACCATGCCTTCCTCTCAGCATATTGGTCCCAAGCCACACAAGACCGAGTAAAACATGGCATCATGATGATGAAACATTTCGAACAATCTGAATTTTCCAGTCTTGTGAAATATTTTGAAGACATGTTACATAAGAATCAGTATCTTTCAAACCCATACAGCCCGTCAGAACTCATCCGCATTTGCTTAATCAAATTGCCTGAACATTTACGGCATATTATTTTGGCAGGCCGTTGCAAAGACGACATTGAAGCTTTTCAGGGACTCTTACAACAATTAGAAATTGACACTGACAATCGCGGAACGCGAAAACAGGAACACAACAATTACAGGTCACATCCGTCGCAATTCCGCGATGAAAGAAATAATAACTGTACACGACAAGTCTATTCTTACAACGCAAATCGTGACCAAAACAGACACCACCCATATGACAACCACTGGCAGAGTAATAGTTACAGAGAAAGACCGCATTTCCATAGTAATGACTATCACAGAGACAACCATAGAAGCAGGCAAAATGGTAACCAGAACTATTATTATCAAGGGAGACAGAATAACGTCAGACGCAACGGTCCAGCGCGCAGTTACGATTCAGGGAGAAATTCTCCACCACTTAACCGACAAGAAAGGAACTACAAGAACTACCGACATGACGACAGACGATATAATCATAACGACAGACCGGAATTTTATCAGAACTGGCGGGATCCAAACAGAGCTGGGCCCTCTCGGCAAGTTAGGTCTCCTAAGCCCAATAACGGCGCGCGCCAACAAAGAAACAGACAATAACTCGCACCGCAGGCAGCCGCGTGCTCCGGCTGGCTCAGAGAAAAATAACATAAGCTAACCTTGAGCAAAATTCCAGTGTTCCTTACCGACGTAATCACATGATAATTGCTTTTCAGTTGAAGCTCTGAGTACTATGAAGAGTAAAGAATTGCACTATATTTCACATGTAAAACCGTTTATTGAGAGACAATCTGCTTTTTAACTTTGTCTTTGCCATAAATTTTTCACTTCACGTTATTAGTATGCTTTGTCAGACTTAGAAACTGGTAACATGCAACAATGTTTTGAAGTTCACTATCCAGTCTAGAACCTGGGGAACATTTTTAAACAGAAATTACGAATGCATTGTTGTAGTGAACAGACGTCACAGTGTTATTGTGTGTGTACATTCTTGCTTGTTAGTTGCACGATTACGTAACGACTATAAGGCTTACATACTTAGAACATTTACCAGTACTGCTAATGAGATTTTAATGCAACATTTTGGTTTACTTGAAAATACATTCTGGATTTAAAGTATTTTCTGTGAGATACCAGATGATACAGTGGTTAGTTTATGTGACAGCTACACGATTTTATCACGACGCTACTAATGAGTGACAATTTACAATGTTGCTTTTGCAGTTTATCTGTTTTATATCTGCACAGTTTTTCTGAATTCTTCTGGAAGGAAAACATATTTTAATAGTAACTTTGTGGTATAGCTGCAATGAGACAGCCTTTTCTGTAGCACAACAATACGTTACAGTACAGTACTTACTTCATCAAGGCAATAAGCGGAGTAACTACGATATCTGTACGCAAAGCATTTCACTTTTGTTTGTCATGAGGTAAGTACATTGACTTCTGCAGAACTTAGATTTCGTAGGACGATAACTACGACACTTCCACAGAGATTATTTTACAACATGACACACAGTTTAGCGCTACAGTACACATAGTTGAGTGATTAATTTTGTATTTAAAACATTTATTTTTAAAGATTTTTGGATTACTGGGGTACAAAGGTGGTCCGTGATACATTTAATTCCATTGCTGCAATCTGTAACACCTGAGGATATAATTACATTAATCCTCAGGGGGTTACACGCTTACTTTGTGTACCATGTGTGTGGCAAGCACAAGGAGCCCTAGCTAATATGGTATTTGCTTATACAACTTTACACATCGGTACCATATTTCTCTAATACAGAATTACACAGCTATCTGATTATTTGACAGAGAAACAAACATCTTTTTACTACGTCAGTGACACATGTTTAAGCAATTACGCAGTTGGATCACTTCACACTTATGAAATTCTATTTTGTCTGTACTTTGTGAAATGTTCATATTTTTTCAGAACCATTGTGATACTATGAGAGGTTTGAATGACGTATTTGGTATGGGATCATGATTTTTAAAGTATGTTTGAGGTAGATGACACTTTTGACATGAGCAGAGAATTTGTTTTTAGGTTTTGAAATAGGAAGCCATGACGATTTTGAGATTTGGTTGAGGTTTTATGATGTTATGATGACGATGTGTATTACGCTGTTGTGGTATGTTTATGATCAATAGGCTGATGCTATGTGAGGAATTTGATTATGCTATGTATTTCTTATGATTAAATATTGAAGAAGTGTCGACAAATATGTATATGTGTAATAAAGCAAGGAATAATGAGTAGTGGTTAGGGACTCTGGTTTGTGCAAAAGGTTGTTGGAAACCAAGAATCGTACTTTAAGAGTTGTGAAATATATGTAAATGCGTGAATGTATTACAATGCCGATGAAAATTTTTTGGACACTATTATATTTAAAGGATTTTGTTTCTACAGATTTGTAACGCAAATTCTCAACCTGTGAAATTTTTTATATGAGACTGGCACTGTAGCGGAAACTGACATCGTAAATTTTTCAGTAAGAAAGGTAAGTGACCACCTGCACGTAATGCGTCGTGGGCACCCAGCTGCGCGACAGGCGCCTGGAAAAAAAGCCATTAGTGTGTGCCTGTCAGAGGCACAGGTGGAAAAAAAAGAGGCCATTATCCTCTATATTGACATTCCTTTGTAGAAAGCATCGTAAATACGACACCATCAAACTTGAAAACATGATTACACTGTAGAGATCTTAATTTATGATATTTACTGAAATGAAATGATAAGAAACGTTTCATGTCTATTGCCTTGCTAGCTGGAAGATTGTTTACTGCATTATGAAATGCCTTATGGCTAGCGAATGACGTTTCACCCCTTGCTTTGCCTATTTTGTTTAATATCTAGTTTCTTGTTGCAATGCAGCATTGTTTAAATTAAAATTTAATACATGTACTAATATAACTACTTTCTGTCTACAGACCCAGTAAAGAATCATTTTATGATGTACTTCCTTAGAAAAGAGAGCACAAATAGAAACTTCCCTTCACAGGACTGACAAAAATAATTTTTTTACGATTGGGTAACTTATCTGCTAGCGTATGTTCTAGTGATGTATCACTCTAGTGTTAAGGTGTGACATAGGTATTACACATTTTTACTTTAATATTTTTTCTGCTTCAGCTTTGTCATGTTTAGGTATAAGTTATTACATTTATTGCTGCTTGCTTTGCTTACTTGCATTTTTTTGTCATTGCTGTTTGTATTAATTGTTTTGTGCTGCTGTATTGCCTCGTCCCTTAGTTTAGCATCTGAGCTCAGTAGGTTTAAGTTAGCTTAAGATGGGGTAGACTATATAAGAGAACGAGTTATGAATTGGAAGAAATGCATTGAGAAGCTATAAGAAAATGATTTGGCCAAAAAAAGTAGTGTACAGTGGAGAAAAACTATTTTTGAAAGAGGATGTGAGCAAAATACAGAAAGCATGCTTGGATAGAATATTTTTGGTGGAAACAAATGTTGAGATATGACGACAGATCTACAGAATGAAGTTTTGGGTTATACTGCAGTACCAAACGTTACACTGAAAACAAACCCTGTCCTTTCCTTTTGTGTTATCCCCCTATGTGTTTGTGTACCCTTGTGTATTTATGTTCTTCCTGTCTTTATATGTTCATCTGATAAGACATATGTTGTAGAATTTTCTAATATTCAGCTACATTCACTATGATGAGGAATAATGTTATCCTCAAATATAATTTGCATTAATAATATGTCGTTTTCTTTTTAAATATGTTTAGAAATTATTTATTCTGTTCTGTTTTAATGCTCATGTGTGAAAAGTTATTCTGATCTTTTATGTATGTACTTATGTCATAATTCTTGTAACACTGATGTATATGTTTATTTCTATTCTTTTGTAAAGCCCCTATTACTACAAATGTTATCTGTATTGTTATGTTCTTTAATGATGTATTTTGTACCTTTGTAATTGTATTCTTATGTTACAAAATTGTAATTGTCACCAGTTCATCAAATTAAGGAACTTGTAAGTTAAATTTCACTGCACATGTCTCTGTTGGCTTTAGTATATGGACAATATGTGAGAAGTAGGGACTGATAGTGTTTGCATGTGTGCTGATAATGCAGCAAGAGACTGGTTCACAGCATTGCTGGTTCTAAGGACAATTAAAAAAAAACCTTGTGAGTGCACAAGTGGTGGTTTATGGACTTGCTATATTCTCCGCAAGACTCTTTGATGGTGATTGTGCACCTGCACCGTTGCAACAGATGGCTGCTGGCTGTCTCTACGTGGACTACGGTGGGTCTGCATCTTTGATGGCCCACCAATACCATAATCTCTACCAAGACTACAGTGGGTCTGCTCAGTGATGACCTACCTACTAGTATTCTTCCAAACTTCGAATGACTCTGCTGTGGGTGTGCTCTGTTGTGGCCCATTACCTTTCTGCATGTCAAGAGACTGTCTTTCCGTTGGACGGACAACACTGCTTCTTCAAGACTGCATGGAAATCCACTATTCAAGGCTGCCTGGAAATCCACTACTTCCGAGTGCATTTTCTTTTACTGCTCGGACTTTGAGAAAAACACTGCAATTTTACTGTGATGAATGATCAGGACTGTCTTTATGGACTGTGAGAAAGTTTTAGTTTTTGACCAACATTGTATCAATAAGTGTGTTCATTTCATTTCTTTGTTATAGTAATTATGAAAAATTTTATCAAATCATTATTGGCCACTGCCCAAAACACTTTGTAAAAATTTTTTTGTGGGGAGCATGGGGGCTATGTAAGTAGGCTGTTTAGGTTTTCTTATTGGTAACGCCGCTTAGCACTCGGTATGAAAAATCACTGGCTTTGCTGTGTGCAGTGAGTGTTTAGTTTGCATTGTTGTCTGCCATTGTAGTGTTGAGCAGAGGCAGCTGGATGCTAACAGCGCGTAGCGTTGGGCAGTTGGAGGCGAGCCGCCAGCAGTGGTGGATGTGAGGAGAGAAATGGCAGAGATTTGTAATTTGTAAGACTGGATGTCATGAACTACCATATATATTTTGACTATTAACGTAAATACACTGTTTGTTCTCTATTAAAATCTTTCATTTGCTAACTATGGCTGTCAGTAGTTAGTGCCTTCAGTAGTTTGAATATTTTATTTAGCTGGCAGTAGTGGTGCTCGCTGTATTGCAGCAGCTTGAGTAACGAAGATTTTTGTGAGGTAAGTGATTTGTGAAACGTATAGGTTAATGTTAGTCAGGGCCATTCTTTCGTAGGGATTTTTGAAAGTCAGATTGCGTTGTGCTAAAAATATTGTGTGTCAGTTTAAGCACAGTCGTGTATAATTTTTCTAAGGGGTGTTTCAAAGTATAGAAAGATGAGTGAGAAGGGTTGGAGAGGAAGAGGGGTTCAACTTATTTACAGACAGAAGGGAAGAATGACACAGTCAGAGAGAATGGGAGGAGTAGAGAGAAGAGAGGGATGTCTAGGAAGCAGGTGGAAGATGAAGAGGAGTGGTGGGCAGATAGAAGAGGGGTGATGTGGTGGATGGACAGAGAGAGGTTGGAGAAAGAGCTACAGGGGGTGGTTAGTCAGGAGGATAACGGACTGACAGAGAGACAGGGAGGAGATAGAGATTGTAGCGGAGGAGATACACACAGAGAGAGAGGGTGAGAATAAGATGGACAGTGTGTGGTGAAGAGATACAGTTGTAGGAGGCAGGCTGAAGATGTAGAGTGGTTGTGAGCAGGTAGCAAAAGGAGAAAGAGAATGAGGAAATGGACAGACAGAGGGTGAAGGAGGAGGTGGAGAGAGTAAGAAGGAGAAGATTGACAGGGAAGGATAAGAGGAGATTGGAAGATATAAGGTGAGAAGGAGACAGAGGTGAAGAAAGGGATGGAAAGGCAGTGGAATGAGGATGAGGTGGTCAGATTAAGGGCATGAGGAGATGAACAGATATTTGGAGGAGAAGTAATGGCAGAAGAAAGGGAGATGCCCAGCGATACGGGGAGGAGGAGATGAACGGAGAGAGAGGGGAGGATAAGATGGGCAGGGAGTGTGGAGAGGAAGATGGATGCAGGGAGATTGGGGAGGAGTTGTTTGTATATGTGTGTGTGGATGTGTGTGTGTGCTGTATCCATATGCCAGTGAAGGGTTGGGTGAAATATAACAGAATAAAATTAAAGTGCGTTCAAAGCATTAGAGGTTTTAAGATCGAGATGGTGATTTAAAGTGGAAGTGACAGGCGCTTATCAATTGGAGGGACAAGACCAGTATTTCCTTTCACATTCATGACGTTTACATTGCGAGGGTCAGACTTGCTGCAGTGTCACTGAGGTAGATTTCAAGTCGTGATTAATCAAAAATAGACAACAGTGGAATGCTGTTACGTAATTCTGACATCTTGAACTCGGAAGTTACACCGAGTGCCTCCTTTTAATCGTAAAATTGTCCATTATTAACGAAGTAATAGAAGATAACTTATTAGGGGAAATGGAGTCTTCTGAATGGACATTGTGACAGTTTTTTCTACCTTCCTTTAGAGAAGATGGAGACCACTTTCGAGAGGCTTGGTTGAGTGATGTTGAAGGACAAGAACTTGTTGGTCGTTGAGGAGGGAAGTGTAAAGTACAGTTCTGTCTGATTCGTTTTGACTTACAAAGCTTAGGCGTTTGCAAATTATTCTTTGGTTTCATTCCGATAGTTATTAACAAACATTGTTTCCACCTCGTTATAGGAGTTTTCGTGGTCTCGGGCAGAGTTACACTGGTGGTCGCAGCCAGAAGCCACGCCATGTGCAGCTCGCGAGAAGGTATGTGACATACTGCTCCACACATCTAATCCGGACCGTTTACCAGTGGACCGGGTTTCAACTTCAACACTTCTCCACTATTAAATGAGTCTAAATAAGTGTCACCACCCACTCTTTCACAGAGTTAAAATTGTAAGCATTAGCTTCCGTGGTTGTTGTCACTGTCAATATTCTTCTCCGTATGTATTGCACTGTCAATATGTATAAGTTCTTCACCGTTTCTATCACTGTTGCAAATATCCTTCCACCGCTGTTGTGTGAACTGGTGAATGAGAAAAACTTAGTGGAAGGAGCTGTTTCCGTAATGTGATGGGGTATAGAGGATGGGGAGGAGTGGTATTAGACACCCTTTATCAGCGTTTGCTTTATTTCTTGCCAATGGTGGAAACAGACGTCCTTTATTTTATTGAAATATGTCTTCTTCCTTTTCTCCCTTATATCTTGCCAATAGTTTTTCATTCTTTTCCTATGTTTGTCTATTTTTCCTTCCGTCCATACTGCTTCGTTTTTTCTTAGTTTTCTCTTGATAACACTTAAAATTTCCTCTTTTGCTCTATGCTCTTGTTTCTTCCTCAGTTACTTCTGTTTATGTCAGGTCTGCTTTAACTTCTTTGATCCATGTCACTGATGGTTTTGGGTTTGTGCGGCAAAAGTCCTAAATTCTTCTTATTATCGTCTTTCCATCTAGAGGTTTCTGGTGCCCACAGAACACAACTATTCTCCTGCTAATTGTGTCTGTTATTGCTCGTATTTTTTATAAATTTCTTTACTGCTTCTTACTTTTCATTTCTCCTTGTCGTGTTTTTGTCCCAAGTCTTTCCTGATAATTTTTCTTTCTTTCGTTTCTGTTTCATCTAATTGTTTGATTGTATTTAACGAAAGGCATTCTGAAGCATAAAGGTATTGTGGTTGAATGACTATTGTACTGCAATCGTTTTGCGTTCATTTTACGACTGCCACTGATTTATTGCCATCTACAAACTCTTTTAAGGAGGTGAAACTACTATCCAATCAACCAAATCATATGATTTTTTACAGTCCACGAATGTTATACAAATGCTTTTGGATTTCTTTTTTATATCTGACAGTAAATTGGAGATTTAAAATTTCTTTTCCACAGGTTAATTTTCTCTAAACCCTTCTTTGCACTCTGCTAACTGCTGATCCAATTAGCATTACAGCCTGTTTTGCTATGCATTTGACAGAATTTCGCAAGTCACTGGTGGGAGGGAAATTCCCTATAGCTGTTGGGATCAGTTCCATTTCCATTTCTTTGGATTACGTGAATTAATACCGTTTTCTATCTTCTAATGTATTTCCTATTTCCCAGACTTTTTGAAAGACTCCATGTAGATACTTGGCCATTCTAGCGCCTACCACTTTCCACTTTTACTGGGTATTCAACACGAGCCTTATCATTCGTCAAATCTTTTATGGTATTTTGGATTTAATCCATGCTGGGATGTTCTGATTCAGTGTTAGTCCATTTTGTTTTAGAACTCTTTCTCTCGGCTCCTCACATTCTAACAACTTCTTGAAATACCTTTGCTGGTGTACACGTCCTCTATTAGTTTTTGCTTTATTTCTTGTCATTGGTGGAAATACACTCCTGGAAATTGAAATAAGAACACCGTGAATTCATTGTCCCAGGAAGGGGAAACCTTATTGACACATTCCTGGGGTCAGATACATCACATGATCACACTGACAGAACCACAGGCACATAGACACAGGCATAGGAGCATGCACAATGTCGTCACTAGTACAGTGTACATCCACCTTTCGCAGCAATGCAGGCTGCTATTCTCCCATGGAAACGATCGTAGAGATGCTGGATGTAGTCCTGTGGAACGGCTTGCCACACCATTTCCACCTGGCGCCTCAGTTGGACCAGCGTTCGTGCTGGACGTGCAGAACGCGTGAGACGACGCTTCATCCACTCCCAAACATGCTCAATGGGGGACATATCCGGAGATCTTGCTGGCCAGGGTAGTTGACTTACACCTTCTAGAGCACGTTGGGTGGCACGGGATACATGCGGAAGTGCATTGTCCTGTTGGAACAGCAAGTTCCCTTGCCGGTCTAGGAATGGTAGAACGATGGGTTCGATGACGGTTTGGATGTACCGTGCACTATTCAGTGTCCTCTCGACGATCACCAGAGGTGAACGGCCAGTGTAGGAGATCGCTCCCCACACCATGATGCCGGGTGTTGGCCCTGTGTGCCTCGGTCGTATGCCGTCCTGATGGTGGCGCTCACCTGCACGGCGCCAAACACGCATACGAGCATCATTGGCACCAAGGCAGAAGCGACTCTCATCGCTGAAGACGACACGTCTCCATTCGTCCCTCCATTGACGCCTGTCGCGACACCACTGGAGGCGGGCTGCACGATGTTGGGGCGTGAGCGGAAGACGGCCTAACGGTGTGCGGGACCGTAGCCCAGCTTCATGGAGACGGTTGCGAATGGTCCTCGCCAATACCCCAGGAGCAACAGTGACCCTAATTTGCTGGGAAGTGGCGGTGCGGTCCCCTACGGCACTGCGTAGGATTCTACGGTCTTGGCGTGCATCCGTGCGTCGCTGCGGTCCGGTCCCAGGTCGACGGGCACGTGCACCTTCCGCCGACCACTGGCGACAACATCGATGTACTGTGGAGACCTCACGCCCCACGTGTTGAGCAATTCGGCGGTACGTCCACCCGGCCTCCCGCATGCCCACTATACGCCCTCGCTCAAAGTCCGTCAAGTGCACATACGGTTCACGTCCACGCTGTCGCGGCATGCTACCAGTGTTAAAGACTGCGATGGAGCTCCGTATGCCACGGCAAACTGGCTGACACTGACGGCGGCGGTGCACAAATGCTGCGCAGCTAGCGCCATTCGACGGCCAACACCACGGTTCCTGGTGTGTCCGTGGTGCCGTGCGTGTGATCATTGCTTGTACAGCCCTCTCGCAGTGTCCGGAGGAAGTATGGTGGGTCTGACGCACCGGTGTCAATGTGTTCTTTTTACCATTTCCAGGAGTGTATGTGTTCTTGTCATTGGTGTAAATAGGTGAATAAGGTAGGGAGGAAATTGTGACGCTACGCTATTTACTTGCTGTCTGGTGCCGGCCGAGGCCCACGAGAAAGACAGGCCGTGGCATTAACGTCACAGCACGTGACCACGTGACTGCCGGTCTTCTGTGTGCCAACAACCGTCTCCGGAGGGGGCGAGTAACTGTTTCAGAAGAGTTTAATAATTCTTGACTGCACGTTTAAATTTGTGCTAGATCTAGGTAGCACACGACAAAATTAAGGCCTTTAGTCCGTACCTCTTCAATTAAATATTGATTTCCCATGGGCAAAGCACGGTTTCGAGCGTTCCCAAAGTATGGCGGACACGGATACTATTGTGGCGTCACAAGATCATTTCAGGACCCGTATGCTGGCTGACGTGTGTCAGTATTCTATGTACCAGGGACTGCTGTGGTCTACAGCGCTCCTGTGTCGCTTGCTTTGCCAACGCTGTCGATCCGTACCGATGCAACGGCTAGCCGCCATGACGCTGGAAGTCTGTACCCGCCCACTCCCCTCCTCCGCCCCCCCCCCCCAATCATGTTGCAGGGTCGCTTAGCTATTTCCATCACCTGTCTAATCCCCCTCCTCAAGGTAAGGATGTTTCGTCAATACGAAGGCTTTTCGAAGTATTATTGGTTTTATTAGTCATCCTGGCGTTCCGTGACCGCTAACTTGCCTTGTTTCAGATGAATGTACCTTTCATGGATCGTTTGGTCGGACATGTTCTGAGACATCAAGGGATCACCAATTTAATATTGGAGGGCAGTGTGGAGGGTAAAAATCGTAGAGGAAGACCAAAAGATGATTACACTAAGCAGATTCAGAAGGATGTACGCTGCAGTACGTACTGGGAGATGAAGCAGTTTGCACAGGATAGAATAGCATGGAGAGCTGCATCAATCCAGACTCAGGGCTGAAGACCACAACAAAAACAACATTTCTGTGTGGTAACAGCCCACCCCGCCTCACCTACATACACAAGTCCACACTGCCGATTTCGTATACTCGAGAAGCATCTTTCTTTGATCGAAGAATATCTTTTATTTTGTTTCTGCTTCGGGAAATTGCCTTTACAAGTGCTACTCGGAGCAGAATTTTGGCCAGTCGTTCAGTGATCCCTTGTATGTTTTGTAATAAGACGCTGATCCACATTTCCGTCTGCTCTTCCCTATTAGTTTCATCCTTTGTCGCAGTAGTTTTATCTAATATATTCATTCCATAACCACTGGCTCCAAAGTTTTATCTGAGGTTTTGTATTTCCGCCTTGAAATGTTCTTCATCTTTGATCCTGTCGGTCATCTTGCTGAAAGTGTCCAGCGCAATTTCTTTTGCTTAGTATGATGTTGATAGCAGGCGCATAGGGACCTGTCAGTGCTGGTGGATTTCCTGTATACTCTGTGGTCAAATTTAGTGTCAGGTTTTCGGCAGACTCACATTTCGAGGAAAGGCCATTGCCTTCTATCTCTATACCATAATCTATTTTGCTGTGGTGTTGCAGGAAGTTCCATAGTTCTTCTCCATGTGACCCGCTGACGAAGGTACCGGGTATAATGTTCCTTAATAAAAAGAAAGAGAAAAATTACGATTGCGTTGAATGAAGTCTCATTTCTGGAATGGATACAGAAGTCTAATTGTCGTGTTCCGTGTTGGAACTGCAAGTGGTGTCCAAGGGTTATTGTTTGCAAAACCTTACAGGAATGGATTGGGCAATGCAACTCCCAGTCACTGAAAAATATATTCAGCCTCTTAGGCACTGAATCATTTGACCCTGTTCATACTGATATCTTTGGTCTCTGAGCACATAACAAATAAATTAAATTATCTTACGTCTAGAGCAACAACTGTGGAACACGATATATTCTGGTCTCTCATTAAAAAAAATAAAAAAAATAAATGGTAGCTACAGGCTCAGCAGTGTGCAGTGCTGGTCATAATACTTCAAATGCAGATGAAATTAATTTGGGTGAGAAACGAGAACATTTAAGAAACTGCAACTTCTTCGAAAAATATATGACCTGCATTGGGAGGCGGTACTGATTATTGTGAATTTCTAACACTCAGATTTTTTAGCAAAATTATATTGCAAGTTAAGTTTAGCTTTTCAAAAACATCTGACAACTGAAGTTACTTTACTCACCCACAAACAATCAGATTTAAACAGCAAGTATTATCTAACTTCATTAATCCATCATAAATGGAAATCATCAAATTACACATAGCTCTGTTAACAAATCTTAAAAGCTTTACAAAAATGAAATATCTAACTAGCCTTTTTATCAAAACCGTTTACGTACATTCTGGGTTTATTCAACAATTACAAGTTATCAGTCAACCCATCTATACTAACGCGATGGAAAAAACAGAAATCATAATTATTAAAGATGTTTAGCTTGTTTCCATGAAGACTTCTGCTTCCATGTTCATCAATAATGTCACGTAGAAGAAGGTGTAAGTAGCTCAATGACTAACAATAACTTCGTTTTAAGAAGGTTTATTCAGCACTTGCACATACCAGAGCGCGGAGCGAAGTGCCTCCTCCCAGAACACATATAGTATATATAGAGCTGCAGAACATTCCAGTACAATGATTCTTGACATTTGCTGATACTTGTAGAATGTACTGGAACCGAATATAGAAATTAAAATACTACAGAACTCACGAACCTCCGCGCAACAGTTTAGTATCATAACCACTACACCACGGTTCTACTCAGCTTCTTTTGGGACATTGCTCCCTCCTTAAGAGAAGAGCGTCTCGGTGTTACGTCCTCCTTGTCAGGGAACGAGTCATCGGTCCTGCATACTCCGACTACCGACGACTGATGCTTGCCCTGGTGGTGATCTCAGAACTTCTTCCGCCGCTACGCTCTTCGTCACCTTTCAGATTGTTGTCTGCCGCTGGAGCTTCGAATTTACCCTGGGTTGCAGGATCCTTTTTGTTGTTGTTGTTGTTGTGGTCTTCAGTCCTGAGACTGGTTTCATGCAGCTCTCCATGCTACTCTATCCTGTGCAAGCTTCTTCATCTCCCAGTACCTACTGCAACCGACATCCTTCTCAATCTGCTTAGTGTATTCATCTCTTGGTCTCCCTCTACGATTTTTACCCTCCACACTGCCCTCCAATGCTAAATTGGCGATCCCTTGATGCCTCAGAACATGTCCTACCAACCGATCCCTTCCTCTGGTCAAGTTCTGCTACAAACTTCTCTTCTCCCAATCCTATTCAATACTTCCTCATTAGTTATGTGATCTACCCATCTAATCTTCAGCATTCTTCTGTAGCACCACATTTCGAAAGCTTGTATTCTCTTCTTGTCCAAACTATTTATAGTCCATGGTTTACTTCCATACATGGCTACACTCCATACAAATACTTTCAGAAACGACCTCCTGACACTTAAATGTAAACTCGATGTTAAAAAATTTCTCTTCTTCAGAAACGCTTTCCCTGCCATTGCCAGTCTACATTTTACATCCTCTCTACTTCGACCATCATCAGTTATTTTGCTCCCCAAATAGCAAAACTCCTTTACCTCTTTAAGTGTCTCATTTCCTAATCTAATTCCCTCAGTATCACCCGACTTAATTCGACTACATTCCATTATCCTCGTTTTGCTTTTGTTGATGTTCATCTTATATCCTCCTTTCAAGACACTGTCCATTCCATTCAACTGCTCTTCCAAGTCCTTTGCTGTCTCTGACAGAATTACAATGTCATCGGCGAAACTCAAATTTTTTATTTCTTCTCCATGGATTTTAATAACTACTCCGAATTTTTCTTTTGTTTCCTTTACTGCTTGCTCAATATACAGATTGAATAACATCGGGGAGAGGCTACAATCCTGTCTTACTCCCTTCCCAACCACTGCCTCCCTTTCATGTTCCTCGACGCTTGTAACTGCCATCTGGTTTCTGTACAAATTGTAAATAGCCTTTCGCTCCCTGTATTTTACCCCTGCCACCTTTAGAATTTGAAAGAGAGTATTCCAGTCAACATTGTCAAAAGCTTTCTCTAATTCTACAAATGCTAGAAACGTAGGTTTGCCTTTCCTTAATCTTTCTTCTAAGATAAGTCGTAAGGTCAGTATTGCCTCAAGTGTTCCAGTGTTTCTACGGAATCCAAACTGATCTTCCCCGAGGTCGGCTTCTACTAGTTTTTCCATTCGTCTGTAAAGAATTCGTGTTAGTATTTTGCAGCTGTGGCTTATTAAACTGATTGTTCGCTAATTTTCACATCTGTCAACACCTGCTTTCTTTGCGATTGGAATTATTATATTCTTCTTGAATGCTGAGGGTATTTCGCCTGTTTCATACATCTTGCTCACCAGATGGTAGAGTTTTGTCAGGACTTGCTCTCCCATTGCCGTCAGTTGTTCCAATGGAATGTTGTCTACTCCGGGGGCCTTGTTTTGACTCAGATCTTTCAGTGCTCTGTCAGACTCTTCACGCAATATCATATCTCCCATTTCATCTTCATCTACATCCTCTTCCATTTCCATAATATTGTCCTCAAGTACATCGCCCTTGTATAGACCCTCTATATACTCCTTCCACCTTTCTGCTTTCCCTTCTTTGATTAGAACTGGGCTTCCATCAGAGCTCTTATCCTTACAGGGCTTTATTCGAAGGACGTGGATCGTATCTCTGATTTTTCGTCGTCTTGTGTCAGGGCCGAAATCTTCAGCTTCATGAGTAACTTCAGACAACTGTCTTACCACCTTATGAGGTCCAAAGTAGCACCTGAGGAGCTTCTCAGAGGGACCAACCTTCCATACAGGAGTGAAGATCCAGACGAGGTCACCAGGCTGGTAGACAACAGGGCGGTGGCTTGCGTCATACCTTCGGCGATCGTTTTCTTGAGCCTGCAGCGTGCAGAGTAGAGCTAACCGCCGAGCTCCCTCAGGTCTGATTAACACCTGGCCGATGTAGTCGTCGTCCACGTCATCAGGATGTAACGGAAACACAGAGTCCATCGTCGTAGTGGCCTCACGTGCATGCACCAGGAAAAATGGCGTAAATCCCGTGATGTCTTGTTTGGTGGTGTTGTGGACAAACGTCGCGAAAGGTTGCACCTCATCCCAGTTGCTCTGCTCAACAATGACGAACACTGATGGCATGTCGGCTAAGGTCTTATTCAGGCGCTCAGTAAGCCCGTTAGATTGCTGATGGTAGGCAGTCGTCATGTGATGAATAATGTTGCACCGACCATTTTCCACGATGAATCTGGCTACCTCGGATGCTTCGGGTGTTTTCACGGCTTTTGTAATGCCGCAGCTGTCAGATAATCAGTGCAAACAATAATCCATCTATTGTCACTAGCAGACGTTGGAAATCGTCAGAGTAGGTCAATCCCCACCCCCTGGAAAGGCGTTTCGGCTGGTGGAATAGGCATGCGTCGGCCAGGTGGTTTCTGAGGAACTGCCTTTCTCCTCTGGAACTCACTACAATGCGACACATAGTGACGGAGACTCCTAAATAAACCTGGCCAGAAAAATCTCTTGCGGATTCTATCGCATGTCTTAATAAATCCTACACGTCCGGCCTCAGGTGTGTCATGGAATTTCTGTAGAACATCTAAGCGCAAGTGTTAATGAATCACTGGTAGCCACCTCTTTCCAAACGTATCAAAGTTTTTCTTGCAAAGTAATCCATTAATAACCTTAAATTGTTCTTTCACATCCTCTGACCGATAGCATAATTTGAGATATCTTGGCATCCTTCTTCTGCTCAGCAGAGAGATCCTGGAGTGCAGCGAGACTGTCACTACCTTCATCAAATTGTTGATGGTCTTGCACAGGGTTTCTAGAGAGACATTCGGCACCTTGGTGTTTTCTTCCACTTTTGTACACTATGGTAATTTCATACTATTGAAGACGTAGTGCTCATCTGGCGAGTCTTCCTGTTGGATTCTTAAGACCTGTCAACCAACAAAGCGAATGACGGTCTGTAACAACTGTCGAAATTTGCACATGGCTCAGATGACAGCAAGACATTCTCTTTTGTAGTTGAGAAGTTTCTCTCGCTATTTGAGTGTCCTAGAAGCATTGGCTATAACCTTCTCTTTTCCATCCAGATTTTTGTACCAGAACAGCTCCCATTCCATACCCACTGGCATCTGTGTGTTGTTCTGTAGGTGCTTTCTTATCATATAGGCCATGTACAGGGTCAGTCATCAGACCTTTTTGCAGCACATCGAAAGAATCTTGTTGAGCACCACCCTAGATAAATACAGCATCAGCTTTTAAAACCCTTGGAGAAGCCTGGCTTTGATACAAAATTCTTTGATAAAACGACGTTAAAAATAACATTATCCGAGGAAGCTTCTAACATCTCTAATACTTTTAGCAATAGGACATTCCGTTATAGCTCTCACCTTTTCTGTGTCTGGCCGCACACCTTTGTTTGTCTCAACTTGTCCAGGTATTTTGATTTTTTTTTGTTCCAAAGTGACACTTTTTTGAATTATGTTTCAGTCCGCCTTGTTGGAGACAGTTAACAACGGACCCCAGTCTTTTTATAAGATCATCAAATGTCTCTGAGAACACTACAGTGTCAACTAAATAACAAAGATACGTTGTCCACTTCGGTGACATAGAAGATTTATCCATCATTCGTTCAAAGGTTCCTGGTGCATTACACAGACCAAACGGCATTACCTTAAACTCATACAGACTCTCAGGGGTGATGAATGTAGTTTTCTCACGACCAGCATCTATTTCACTTTTCCAGTATCCCGAGTACATGTCGATGGTTGAGAAAAATTTAGCCCACTTCAGACAATCTAGTGTTCGTCAATTCGTGGAAGAGGGTAAACGTCCTTTCTAGTTATCTTATTAAGCATCCTGTAATCAACACAAAAGTGCCAACGGCCATACTTATTCCAGACGAGGATCACTGGTGACGACCATGGGCTCTGCGAAGACTGAATGATGTCGTCCTTCATCATTTTCTCTATCTCATACCGAATTATTCGACGTTCCGTTGCTGACACACGGTATTCTCTCTGGCTTATTGGTTGATGACCAATATGTGCTAATCCGGTGCTTCACCGTCGATTTGTCTAGTTTGCTCCTACCCTGTGGATTGAAGCATTCAGAGAACTCTTGAAGAATGGCAAGTAGCTTCTTCTGTTGCTCCTTATTGAGATTTGGTGACAATCGAGCTAGAAGAACATGTCTCGTAGTGGTAGCGCTAATTTGGCGCACAGCCTCGGCATGGATGGTTTCCATGTCGCTCAGGTGTTCTTCAGTTAACGGCTCAGCGTTTGCTATGCACATGCGTCTTGAAAGGATCTGCGGTTCTCGGCGACAGTAAACTATGCACAATTAGCCAAATCCGTTTTCAAACGAGACGACAGAGCCTGGGATAACCAAGTTATTCTTCAGTGGTATGCTTCTCTTACATTCCACTACAAGATCCATGGGTTGATGCATGGAATGACACTTGACAGTTGCATTTCTAGCTCTGACTGCAGGAATGATCGCTTCATCCGGCACACATAGTCTCCACACACTCGGATGCGCATATTCCTGTCCACAGTATCTCATCTCGTCTTGTATAATTTTCGAGCGACCACAATCTATACTTGCCTGAGAAGTTTTCAAAAAGTCCCATTCGAAAATGACGTCATGACTACACTTTTATGAGACGATGAATTCTAAGGGCAGTGTATGGCCACTTATATCCACACGAATGGTACATCATCCTGTGCGTTTTACACCTTCAGCAGAGATGTTTTGCTGTCGACGAATACAGTTTTGTGCAACTTTTAAGAAATGACTGAATATGATGCTCCATAGTCCACAAGAGCTTGGACTGGTCGGCTATCCATGAGGAAATCGACGTAGTTTCCTATCGTTTTTGCAGTTATTGACGGCGGAGGATTTTTCTCTTCGGCGGCCTCACGTCCTAGGAAGGTGGCACCCTTTAGTTTCCCAGACGTCAGTCTTTCTTAGCGCCCAAACAGGTTCCTCATGTGGCATTGTAGGAACGTAACTTCACCTGAGTCTCGAAGTTTTCGCCGTTTTAAAGGGAAAAGAAGAACGAATGATTGGGTTCAATGTATGTTCCACTTCCTCCCTTATGACCTCTTGAAGCGCCTCGGTTTTTTGCTCGCCGTGCAATCCAAGTGCCTTCTGAAATATCTCTCTCACTATCGGAAGAAGAACACTTGTGAAATCAGTTGCTTCTTTCATCAAAGACATCGATATGACGTTTGGAAGCCGTTCAAACTTCTTGCGTGTAATTCTTTTTTGATGCATTGTCTCGATATACTGGCACGATTTTGTGAAGTCGTCTGTTGCCAAAACCTCCTTCAGGAGTAGGGCTTGATACATGTCCTCAGCAACACTCTTCATGAGATGTGCAACCGTATCTTCCTCCTTAATGCTACACAGTTCCAAGACGTCTTGAATGTAGGATGCTGTAGTTTCTCCTGGACGCTGTGCCCTGAACTTTAATTTATCTTCAGGCTTGTGCTTCTGTTATTGTGTGTCGCCGAAATGCTCCAGCAGTTCCGTCTGGAATACTTCCCAGCTTGTGAACTTCACCTTGTTGTTCTCATACTATTCTTGGCAGTGCCCTCCAAGTAGAAAAATACGTCAGCCAAACACACGGTGTCATCGCGTTTGCTACATTCGGCTATACGCTCATGCACATTCAGCCACTTGTTTGGATCTTGGCCATCGTCACCAGAGAACCCGGAAGGATGTCTCATGTGGTGACACACAGTTGCTGTCATTGTAAAGTCCTCTTCTTCTTCTGTCTCCGATAGATTGCGGTATGCTGAATATGGCTCGAACTCGGGTTTCTCGCAACGTAAACTGTGGCTCGTCTTGGCCAGATGGGAGCCACTGTGTCGTCGATAATTTGCGCTATCACAAGTTCCAATACCCAGGCCTCCACCAGAATAATGTCACGTAAAAGAAGATGTAAGTAGCTGAATGCCGAACACTAACTTCACTTAACGAATGTTTATTCAGCACTTCCATATTCGAGACCGCGGAGCGAACTGCCTGCGGCCAGACCGCATACAGTATATATACAGCTACAGAACATTCTAGTACATGATTCTCGACATTTGTAGATACTTCTAGAATGTACTCGAACCGAATATAGACATTAAAATACTACACTCCCTGTGAGTTTAAAACTCACCACCCTCTGTTCAACAGTTTACTATCATAACCACTCCACCACGGTTCTACTCAGATTGTTCTGCTACAATATTGACATACCTACATTAACCTAACTCTTGGTGGCTTCACATAGCACACCCCAAAAACTGCCTACTCCATCCTCTTTGTCTCACAGACAGCTACCTGCAACTGTGCACCAACAGTCCAACGCTGCGACATTCATCGTTTAGAGTATACTAGTTCCATTTTAATTTATCAATATTCTTGTCTTATTCTGGTACCATATGTAAGAGTGCCCCAGTATACTGCTTTCAGGACCCTCCAGCAGGGTCTAACAAATTTGACACAAATTTGGAAGCACCTTGTACAACAAATTTGTGGTAAATTTATCTAAGTCTATAACATCATTAAACTCTACAGAATTGATAATGCTCAGGTGCACTATTATAAATGAAATTCTGTTTACTATCTAAGTACATTGTCTCGTAAACAAGGTTGCTCGCAAATAACTCGTGTAAAGCAGAATCTGTACACAATCGTCAAAATTATGGTACAGGGTTGGGAAAGGGAGAGGAAGAGTCATGGCTAAGGCCTACAAGGATTTTGAAGTGACTGCATCATTTCTTTTTGTTTTGTGCAGGTTCAGCAACTTAGTAGTGACCAATGTGTATTGCATTCAGTGTACGAATAATCTAAAAGCCATATTATTTTCTTCACTCATGAGCAGAGATACAAGATGTACTTGTCAACAGATTGCTGAAACCATAGTTAGCAAATACCATAATATGAATAACGTGAGTCATCATCACTGCTCCTCATAGAAGAGATTCTTCTGAGATCCAAACAATATATATAGTCACTTACGTTGAAGTATGAATACTAGTAGTAAATTATTCCAATACCATGACAGGAGGTAGGAGACTGGATAATGGTACAAAAAAGTAGCAAAGGTAAGGTCGTGGAACATGATCGTTTCTACCAATGTCAACATCGAATAATTTATCTGATCAGAAAAAGTTCAATATCCTAATGAAGTCCACCGCTCGTGGTCCTGGGTTCGACTCCCGCCAGAGTTTGGGATGTTCACGTGCCCCTTGATGACCGGGTGTTGATGTGTCGTCTTCATCATCATCATTCATCCCCATTAGGTAGGTGAAAGGCAACGACAAACCACCTCCACTAGGACCTTGCCTAGTACGGCGGTGCGGCTATCCCGCATCGTTCCCCTATGCTGTGACAAAAGCATGGGACTTCGTTTCCATTTTTCCACCTTAATGAAATTACAAACTGGATTAAGCAATAAGGCTTTACATCAGAGTGAACAGTCCAAATTAGAAGATAACTATGAATGAGATAACATCAGTAAGTGTGGCATCAGGCTGCCAATTAGAGATAGAATAACCTAACATTACACAGAACATCACTGGTTCATAACAATATACTGCGGCTCTCAGTGGCCTTGTATACACAATATTAACACACCCTAACAGTAAAATCAAGATCGAAATGGCTCCAGGCGGCCTTTTACTTGGAATACATGCAAGTCTTGAAAACTAAAACAACTGTAGAGAAAATGTCAACAGATTCTCCAACCACCTTAATACATACATAAATGCTCATCTTAATAGCTACAAAATGATTGGGGCTGCAAGTGTCTTAGCACATGAATTATATGCAGATCTTAATATCTATTGCAGTTATAGAGAAAATATCAGTCAGAGGCTCCAAGTGGCCTTTTTACGTACGTCAGTGCTGATCGTAGTAGATATAATATGTTACAGACATCATATTCGTTGCTCAAAGTTTCCTACTCTTACATGAAATAATTCCTGACCTTCATAACTAAAATGTGACAAAAACTTCTTTGAGGCTCACATTGGCCTGGATTTACATGAAATAAATGCTAATCTTAATAGCAAATATGTCAGAAAACATCTTTCTGGCTCAAGGTGGCCTAGTTTTACACAGCATAAACATCAAAGCTAAGAAAGTATCATAAAATATCATTTACCTTTAACTTTATATGGCACTCAGAGGCCTATGCATAATTCATAATGAGAATGTGTAACTTGGTGTGGCTTTTTACAAGGACAAAATGCATAAATAGCAGTATTACATAAAAATATGTCCCTGTATGATCTGTACGAGTGCATATTAGACAAATAGCGCCATAAAATCAAAGTATGGCATTATATGAGTAAAGACTCAATATTCTTATGTTGTATGACACTCTCGGGGCTTCATAAAACTATCTATTAAATGACCTATTGCTCTAACAGTGCGCATACCTACAGGGAAGGATATGGGGGTGATTGATAAGGTCACTACACTTTACTAGTACAGAAAACGATTAGCAGTCAGTCGCCATTCGTCTTGAGTCAAGAATTGCTATGGCCAAAGCAAGGAAACAATGTGATTATAATATAAGCAAGCATACAGACAAGAGTATCAAGTGCAGTATCGTTTAGTGACTAAGTAAATTTAACATCTTATTAAATCAAGAGATGAATATGCAAAGATGACGGTGAACTGCAGATATAGTGGAAGCTGTAAATGTGATTAGTAACGTGGAAAAATAAAGATGTCATGCATGCTTACATAAGATGGAAGTATCATATGCAAGCTCATAAGGAATGGTGAAAAAGATTTTTTTTTCTTTTTTTGCTCTAAAGCTTCTGTGACAGACTCCCACAAACATCTCCAATTATTGGTACAAGGTAAAACAGATTTTCCCAGAAAGGACACAACTACTTTCATTTTAATTTATTAACATTCCTATCTTATTCTGGAGTCACATACAAGTGTGCCCCAGTACACTTTTTTCACGGTATACTTTTTTCAGGGTATAATGGTGTGGATTGGAGAGCTGCAAAGGGTGAAAGAGGGGAACCCATACCTACGTTCATGAAACTCCCCTTTCCACCTCAAACAGCAGGTGGTCGTAGAAAAGGGATACACCAGCTATCGAAAATCGAGTGCCATGTGTTTCTCTGACATTGGTAGATTCATGAATAAGGACTTTACGTTGGAGCCAACCGGTATACCCTGTAAGAATAGAAATCACATGAAATGGTTAGAGTCCTTAATACATGAATCTGTTTGTCTCCTTATATGTCGAATTTAGAACCAGTTCTTTCGCAAATTTTTTACTATGGGCCTTAGATGAAAAGTCTCTTTGTGCACCTCCTATGTCAAACACATTCTTCGTGTTTGTGAACTTGTGGGATGAGTCATCTGGCCGTGTTGAAATGCATTCTAGTCTACTTTAGCAGTACTTCTTTCGATTTTATTATCATGGGAGTAGAATCCCCCTAAAGTTTCTCCATTCATTTGTTACAATCTGCCATGTCCATTAATACGGTGGCGTTCCCCTTGTCTGTTTCCACCAATGGCAAGAAATGAGGCAAACAAAAATAACAGACCTCTAATATCCCCCTACACTCAATCTCACCACCCTCTCAGATTCCGGAAACAGTTTCTTCCACTAGCAAATAAGAACTTAAGCTTTTGTCATTTAGCAGTGAGCACAACTCCCTGAGAGGGGGGGGGGGAGGGGGGCATTTGCAACAGTGACCAGAACGTTGTAGAATTTTATACATTGACTATGCGGCCATATACCCTGAAGAATTTTATGGACAAGGCTAATACTGTCACTACTCCTATGACACCCATAAATGCTCTGTAGGGAAAGAGACATCTCAAGTTGGCAAAGGGCACATGAAAACACCGGACTCTGCACTACTATAGTAGCGAAGAGAGAGAGAGAGAGAGAGAGAGAGAGAGAGAGAGAGAGAGAGAGAGACGCACACATTCATGTTAATTGGAATTATCAGAAGAAGTAGAGATTTGCGAGGAAAATAAACCTTCTGCAAATTTCGAAGGGTTACATGCAGACTTTGAGTCGTGCAAAGAGCAGAATATTGTGTGAACGACGGATACAGGTTGACGAAGGTAGTAGTAAGGTAATATTCATTCCCGTTGTAATGAGAAGTTAAAAAGGAAAGCAAAAATTGTGACGAACAAAATGGAATCTACGAAGCATTGGATAAAAGATATGTTAAGTCTTCCAGTGAAATACTCATGATGCGCTAGTACTGAATACTACACTCAGAAGAAAACGACTTACGGACTTACGACCCACAGCATTATGAACAAGATGTTGTGAGAAAAGCAATCTATTGTGGTGTCGAAGAAAGTGTCGTCAGCAATTGTGAACCGAAATTAGCTGCGCAGAGTAATGTCCCGAAGCAGCCAGCTTAATTATCGCGAATGGCGGAAGAAGTCGGACTGAACTAATCGGGAGGTACACGGGGTTGGAACGACGCCACGATAGGTGTTGCCAACCAATCCGCGACGCGAGCGCAGCCTTCGCTTGTCGCAGGATACTCCACCATGATAGACCGAGGGCTGCGTTGGTCTGATTGCTTCGACCGCTGCCCTGATCCGTGAACGCCGAGCTCTCCCCATCTCTCTCTTTCTCTGTCCCACTTTCAGCTGGGCTGCTAAACTACTGCGACGTTTTATTCGTGTCCCAGGGGTAACAGAGGTGCCCACAGAAAAGATACTTCCTCACACATTACGTTTCGCTAAAGTTAATTTACGTTTATCAAAAATTGTCGAAATGGCTCTGAGCACTATGGGACCTAACATCTGAGGTCATCAGTCCCCTAGAACTTAGAAATACTTATACCCAACTAACCTAAGGACATCACATACATCCATGCCCGAGGCAGGATTCGAACCTGCGACCGTAGCGGTCGCGCGATTCAAGACTGAAGCACCTAGAACCGCTCACCCACAACGGCCAGCTACGTTTATGACTTCGTCCGTATTGTTTCTTCCGTGCACTTGTCCAACTGAACAAATCTTGGTATTTTTTAGTGAAATGGATGTAAGAGGAAACTGAAAATGTAAACGGAGCAACAGGTACGTTAAGTGGTAGTTTTTATATAATTTTAACTGATTCACCTGTGGGTTCATGGTGAAACGTTTGCATGCTGCATAAACTAAACGAGACACTCTTGCCTTGGTCACAAAATTTTATTTTGACCTAGGTTTTAGGTTGTGACCAAAATTTCTTGTACACAACTGAATCAAAAGAAGGCATCCTAACAGAGATGTACACAATTCAACAACTGAAGTAAAGTATATTTATAATTGTAATTATGAAACAATTTTACATTGTACAATCTCATAACGGTGACAGGAGAAAAGTTACTCTATCTCTTTCCGAACATACATCGGAATAATCACGAGGTGAATTATGTAAATGGGTATTTGCATATTTAGCTATTCATGAATGATGGTGCCAAAGTTCCAAAACTATTACCTGCTTCTTTCCCACATAGATGCTACAACGTTATCTAAAATAAGTGAATAATTAACTCTACTCGTTCAAAAGTAAATGTAGGGTACACAGAATTTTTTTATTTATAATTTTCTAGTAGTATCAGCTTTACACTCCTCTTCCCTAAGTGTAGGATTTATACATCGTCCATATATTTGTGCTTCTGGAGTAAGCAATGTTAAACGATGGATGAATTTGACTTCCTTAATCTCCAGTTGCCATCGTATGTCTGAGCCTAGCAGAGATTGACCGCTGTGTCTCACTCCTCATTTACCAGTACTGATACTCTTTGTCATATCATCATATAAGCGCACAAGTTGCTTGTTTCTCCTGCTTTTAGGATTACGTGCCTCTATAGAAAACGGAACACATATAGGACCGTTTCATTGTCCGTTTGTATGCGTCGGTCTGTCTGACAGTCGGAATGTTAATAACCCTTTTTTTCAAAAACGGATAGTCGTGTCCTGCTAAAATTTGTGTCACGTATGGAAGTCTACGCTCCCTCGGCAGTGTAAAAATTTTAATCTTCTAAGTCAGTTCAGTCAAATAATATGGCCATGTATGTGTCACATATTATGCACAAAAATGGCTCTGAGCACTATGGGACTTTACTGCTGAGGTCATCAGTCCCCTAGAACTTTACTTAAACCTAACTAACCTAAGGACGTCACACACACCCATGCCCGAGGCTGGATTCGAAACTGAGACCGTAGCGGTCGCGCGGTTCCAAACTGTAGCGCCTGGAACCGCTCGGCCACGCCGGCCGGCCATATTATGCTACTCGAAAACTAACTCATCAGAGGCTATAGCGTACTTGATGTAGATTTATGAAATTTGAAAAGATGCAAGGTTACACACTACAAGTGAAGGAAAAATAATCAAAAAATCGTTGAATTGTAATTATAATACATAAAAATACACTCCTGGAAATTGAGATAAGAACACTGTGAATTCATTGTCCCAGGAAGGGGAAACTTTATTGACACATTCCTGGGGTCAGATACATCACATGATCACACTGACAGAACCACAGGCACATAGACACAGGCAACAGAGCATGCAATATGTCGGCACTAGTACAGTGTATATCCACCTTTCGTAGCAATGCAGGCTGCTATTCTCCCATGGAGACGATCGTAGAGATGCTGGATGTAGTCCTGTGGAACGGCTTGCCATGCCATTTCCACCTGGCGCCTCCGTTGGACCAGTTCGTGCTGGACGTGCAGACCGCGTGAGACGACGCTTCATCCAGTCCCAAACATGCTCAATGGGGGACAGATCCGGAGATCTTGCTGGCCAGGGTAGTTGACTTACACCTTCTAGAGCACGTTGGGTGGCACGGGATACATGCGGACGTGCATTGTCCTGTTGGAACCGCAAGTTCCCTTGCCGGTCTAGGAATGGTAGAACGATGGGTTCGATGACGTTTTGGATGTACCGTGCACTATTCAGTGTCCCCTCGACGATCACCATAGGTGTACGGCCAGTGTAGGAGATCTCTCCCCACACCATGATGCCGGGTGTTGGCCCTGTGTGCCTCGGTCGTATGCAGTCCTGATTGTGGCGCTCACCTGCACGGCGCCAAACACGTATACGACCATCATTGGCACCATTCGTCCCTCCATTCACGCCTGTCGCGACACCACTGGAGGCGGGCTGCACGATGTTGGGGCATGAGCGGAAGACGGCCTAACGGTGTGCGGGACCGTAGCCCAGCTTCATGGAGACGGTTGCGAATGGTCCTCGCCGATACCCCAGGAGCTACAGTGTCCCTAATTTGCTGGGAAGTGGCGGTGTGGTCCCCTACGGCACTGCGTAGGATCCCACGGTCTTGGCGTGCATCCGTGCGTCGCTGCGGTCCGGGCTCAGGTCGACGGGCACGTGCATCTTCCGCCGACCACTGGCGACAACATCGATGTACTGTGGAGACCTCACGCCCCACGTGTTGAGCAATTCGGCGGTACGTCCACCCGGCCTCCCGCATGCCCACTATACGCCCTCGCTCAAAGTCCGTCAAGTGCACATACAGTTCACGTCCACGCTGTCGCGGCATGCAACCAGTGTTAAAGACTGCGATGGAGCTCCGTATGCCACGGCAAACTGGCTGACACTGACGGCGGCGGTGCACAAATGCTGCGCAGCTAGCGCCATTCGACGGCCAACACCGCGGTTCCTGGTGTGTCCGCTGTGCCGTGCGTGTGATCATTGCTTGTACAGCCCTCTCGCAGTGTCCGGAGCAAGTATGGTGGGTCTGACACACGGGTGTCAATGTGTTCTTTTTTCCATTTCGAGGAGTGTATTTACCTTAATAGTGATCAAAAGTCATAATATATATATATATATATATATATATATATATATATATATATATATATATATATATATCAGTCCATGATATTCAATATTACAAATTTACTCTTTCTGACGGACACGCGTCCAGATCGTCCGCTCTCAAAATTCCGTCATCTCTCTCCCCACATCCACCACTGCTGGCGGCTGACCTCCAACTGCGCAACGCTATGCGCCATTAACAGCCAACTGCCCAACACTACAATATCATATACACCAACAATGCCAACCAACCACAGCCTTCACACAGCACAGCAAGTGATTTTCATATAGAGCGCTACGTGGCGTTACCAACATAAAAACCTAAACAGCCTACTTACAATAACAGCAGCAACGTGTCGTGGCATGGAAGCAGTGAGGCCTTGGAAGGTCTCTGGAGGGAGGTGACACCTGTCCTGCTCACACAAGTGACTCGATTCCCCTCAATTGCGGGTGGGGTGGAGACGATGAGTGACACCACGTTCAGTCACTCCCCAGACGTGTTCGATCGCGCTCAGATCTGGCGGACCAGCACATCCGTTGCCACTAGCTTCTGTGTTCCTCGAACCACTCCATCACACTCCTGACCTGGTGAGTTGGCGCATTATCTTGTTGAAAAATTCCTCTGCCGTCGGAGGATATGGCCGTCACGAATGGGTGTACTTGGTCTGCAACCAGTGTACGGTGCTCATTGGCTGTCGTGGCGCCTTCCTCGAGCTCCACTGGACCCATGGATACTCACTTGAGTGTTCCCCAGTGCGCAATGGACCGGCGCCAGCTTGTCTCCGCCCCACAGTACAGGTGTCAAGGAACTGCTCCCCTGGAAGAGGGCAAGTTCGCGCCCTCCCATTGGCATGATCAAGGAGTTATCGGAGTTAGACCATGCATCGCTCTGCCACTGCGGCAACATCCAGTGCCGATGGTCACTTTCCCATTTCAACCATAGTTGCCGAAGTCGTGGTGATAACATTGGTACGCGAATGGATTGTCGGCGACGGAGACCCATAGTTATTAGTGTTTGGTGCACCGTGTGTTCAGACACACTTGTACTCTGCCCAGCATTGAAGTCTTATGTTAATTGCTCCACTGTTCGCCTCCTGTCCTGTTTTACCAGTCAGCCAAGCCTACGACGTCCGACACCTGTAATAGGTGGTGGCCGCCCAACCCTACGACATCTGGATGTTTTTTCACCTTGGGTTCGCCCAGTGTTGAAGGCACTCACCACAGCACTCCTAGAACATCCAGCAAGTCGTGCAGTTTCCTAAATGCTCGTTTCAAGCCTCCGGGCCATCAGAGTCTGCCCTCAGTCAGACTCAGATAGACTGTACACCTTCCCCACTGTACACACGGACAGCGCGGTCACTGATACCACATGCACCATGCATGTGTCTGAGTAGCAGTCATTCATTGCCAGGTTACGCTGCTATCGCCTGCACGGGTTTACATCTACATCTACATCTACATGACTACTCTGCAATTCACATTTAAGTGCTTGGCAGAGGGTTCATCGAACCACAATCATACTATCTCTCTACTATTCCACTCCCGAACAGCGAGAGGGAAAAACGAACACCTAAACCTTTCTGTTCGACCTCTGATTTCTCTTATTTTATTTTGATGATCATTCCTACCTATGTAGGTTGGGCTCAGCAAAATATTTTCGATTTCGTAAGAGAAAGTTGGTGACTGAAATTTTGTAAAAAGGTCTCGCCGTGACGAAAAACGTCTATGCTGTAATGACTTCCATCCCAACTCGTGTATTATATCTGCCACACTCTCTCCCCTATAACGCGATAACACAAAACGAGCTGCCCTTTTTTGCACCCTTTCGATGTCCTCCGTCAATCCCACCTGGTAAGGATCCCACACCGCGCAGCAATATTCTAACAGAGGACGAACGAGCGTAGTGTAAGCTGTCTCTTTAGTGGACTTGTTGCATCTGCTAAGTGTCCTGCCAATGAAACGCAACCTTTGGCTCGCCTTCCCGACAATATTATCTATGTGGTCCTTCCAACTGAAGTTGTTCGTAATTTTAACACCCAGGTACTTAATTGAATTGACAGCCTTGAGAATTGTACTATCTATCGAGTAATCGAATTCCAACGGATTTCTTTTGGAACCCATGTGGATCATCTCACACTTTTCGTTATTTAGCGTCAACTGCCACCTGACACACCATACAGCAATCTTTTCTAAATCGCTTTGCAGCTGATACTGGTCTTCGGATGACCTTACTAGACGGTAAATTACAGCATCATCTGCGAACAGTCTAAGAGAACTGCTCAGATTGTCACCCAGGTCATTTATATAGAGGTCCCAGGACGCTTCCCTGGGGAACACCTGATATCACTTCAGTTTTACTTGATGATTTGCCGTCTATTACTACGAACTGCGACCTTCCTGACAGGAAATCACGAATCCAGTCGCACAACTGAGACGATACTCCATAGCTCCGCAGCTTGATTAGAAGTCGCTTGTGAGGAACGGTGTCAAAAGCTTTCCGGAAATCTAGAAATACGGAATCAACTTGAGATCCCCTGTCGATAGCTGCCATTACTTCGTGCGAATAAAGAGCTAGCTGCGTTGCACAAGAGCGATGTTTCCTGAAGGCATGCTGATTACGTATCAATAGATCGTTCCCTTCGAGGTGATTCATAATGTATACGCTCCAAAACCCTACTGCAAACCGACGTCAATGATATAGGTCTGTAGTTAAATGGATTACTCCTACTACCCTTCTTGAACACTGGTGAGACCTGCGCAATTTTCCACATCGGCAGTAGCTCGGTATTCATGATGTTCTCGTTCACCATGTGTGTACGCTGGGTGACACATGACACTTTTTGCTCGTAGTTACAGAATTCTGACCATTCGGTTTACATGCAAATGGCAAGTTAACAGTTACAGAATGTGCCAGTGGTTTGCGTTTTGGTATATAAGTAATAAGAGTGAGAAAAGATTTTTCTTTTTCGTCTTCTTTAAAAAAATTCAAGTTATGTTAATGCTTGGTGTCACAAACATAATCAGAAATAATCTACTCAAACGTAAGAAACTAAGTATGGCAGAGACCTGTTAGCTCATTGAGCTACTCACCTTGGTATTGTGATACAGTTACTTCAGTTTTAATAACAAAGTATACAGACAGAGAGATTGGTTGGCAATGAATAGCAGCCTAACTGGGATGCTTGCATATATTTACATACATCACTTAGAGCAGACATTTTATGAAGCTGTCACATCAACACTAAAATCATCTACTACAAAATATATATTGATGATACAATTATACTTTATGATGGCACCAGTGACGAAATAGACACATTAGCATCGAAACTGCGTAGCATGCACAAAAACATTAAATTTTTCCGTTGAACAAGAGACCAACAACAGCATCAATTTCCTATATGTAAAAATCACTAACACAGTCCATAAACATCATTTTGAGATTTATGGAAAACCAACATCCACTGATGTATGTATCAACAGCTAATATTGTCATCCAAATTAGCATAAGACGGCACGTTTTAGATCCACATTGATCTGTCTACACAAACCTCCTATTGAACCAGTTAAAAAAGAAAAAGAAATGACTATCATTAAAACCAGAGCCTCAAACAATGGATCTCATGATAGACAAACTATCACAAAAAGTCCAAAAACCATCAGCCAACATAACTGTACACCAGAGAACCATGCAACTTACACTAGACACAGTTGAAAAGAGCAGAAAATACACTCCTGGAAATTGAAATAAGAACACCGTGAATTCATTCTTCCAGGAAGGGGAAACTTTATTGACACATTCCTGGGGTCAGATACATCACATGATCACACTGACAGAACCAGAGGCACATAGATACAGGCACCAGAGCATGCACAATGTCGGCACTAGTACAGTGTATATCCACCTTCCGCAGCAATGCAGGCTGCTATTCTCCCATGGAGACGATCGTAGAGATGCTGGATGTAGTCCTGTGGAACGGCTTGCCATACCATTTCCACCTGGCGCCTCAGTTGGACTAGCGTTCGGGCTGGACGTGCAGACCGCGTGAGACGACGCTTCATCCAGTCCCAAACATGCTCAATGGAGGACAGATCCGGAGATCTTGCTCGCCAGGGTAGTTGACTTGCACCTTCTAGAGCACGTTGGGTGGCACGGGATACATGCGGACGTGCATTGTCCTGTTGGAACAGCAAGTTCCCTTGCCGGTCTCGGAATGGTAGAACGATGGGTTCGATGACGGTTTGGATGTACTGTGCACTATTCAGTGTCCCCTCTACGCTCACCAGAGGTGTACGGCCAGTGTAGGAGATCGCTCCCCACACCGTGATGCCGGGTGTTGGCCCTGTGTGCCTCGGTCGTATGCAGTCCTGATTGTGGCGCTCACCTGCACGGCGCCAAACACGCATAAGACCATCATTGGCACCAAGGCAGAAGCGACTCTCATTGCTGAAGACGACACGTCTCCATTCGTCCCTCCATTCACGCCTGTCGCGACACCACTGGAGGCGGGCCTCACAATGTTGGGGCGTGAGCGGAAGACGGCCTAACGGTGTGCGGGACCGTAGCCCAGCCTCATGGAGACGGTTGCGAATGGTCCTCGCCGAATCCCAAGGAGCAACAGTGTCCCTAATTTGCTGGGAAGTGGGGGTGCGGTCCCCTACGGCACTGCGTAGGATCCCACGGTCTTGGCGTGCATCCGTGCGTCGCTGCGGTCCGGGCTCAGCTCGATGGGCACGTGCACCTTCCGCCGACCACTGGCGACAACATCGATGTACTGTGGAGACCTCACGCCCCACGTGTTGAGCAATTCGGCGGTACGTCCACCCGGCCTCCTGCATGCCCACTATACGCCCTAGCTCAAAGTCCGTCAACTGCACATACGGTTCACGTCCACGCTGTCGCGGCATGCTACCAGTGTTAAAGACTGCGATGGAGCTCCGTATGCCACGGCAAACTGGCTGACACTGACGGTGGCGGTGCACAAATGATGCGCAGCTAGCGCCATTCGACGGCCAACACCGCGGTTCCTGGTGTGTCCGCTGTGCCGTGCGTGTAATCATTGCTTGTACAGCCCTCTCGCAGTGTCCGGAGCAAGTATGGTGGGTCTGACACACCGTTGTCAATGTGTTCTTTTTTCCATTTCCAGGAGTGTATGTTGCACTACTTTTCTTAGTGAGCATATCCTATAAAATAAATAACCTATTTAAAAACAAAATCACTAAAATAAGTTTCCACATAAACAATAAACTCCAGCAGTTAGCAGTTCACCACTTAAAATATAACAATGGACCCTACCCCCCCTACACACATACAAAATCTGGCATATACAAACTCAGCTGTAATAGTTGCCCTTTTACTATATAGGAAAAACTGGAAGAAGCGTTGAGACATGGTTCAAAGTGCATATAGATGCCATATGTTTTAGCAATACTTCAAAATCCACATTTGCCATGCATGCAACTACCTACAGTCATCCAGTAAAGTACATTGCAGACCATGTACAAGTGTTTCACCTTGTTGAGAAAGGTAGATTTATGAATTTGCTTGAGGAGATTGAAATATATGCACATAAAAGCAAATCACCACAAAACCCTTAAGGAACAAACCAAGTTAGCCAAAACAGCCTTTCTTCAAAATTTCATTCAACTTCTTTCCAATTTAAAGTCTATTTTTTTAATATTTGAAATATTTATATACGCACATCCATCCCATTTACTGTACTTTCAATGTATGGCATAATATGTCCCTAGTTGTAACATTTATTTATGTACATGTAGCTCTTATCATATACATTTATTCCATGAAATATTTATATACACACATCCATCCCATTGACTGTACTTTCAATGTATGGCATAATATGTCCATAGTAACATTTATTTATGTAAATATGGCTCTTATCATTTACATTTATTCCAATGTATACTATAATATTTATGTAATATCACTGCAGTAACAGTTTATAACTAACTGCATTAATTGTTTATATTTATTTCAATCAGTTCCCTTTCAAGTAAATACCAAGTAATGTAACATTAGCACAATGTAAATTTCTAATGTCACATTCATGTACACAATGAAATATTTCTGAGAGTGGAAGTCTTTGGTGTTGTTGTTGTTGTTGTGGTGGTCTTCAGTCCCGGGACTGGTTTGATGCAGCTCTCCATGCTACTCTATCCTGTGCAAGCTTCTTCATCTCCCAGTACTTACTGTAACCTACATCCTTCTGAATCTGCTTAGTGTATTCATTTCTTGGTCTCCCTCTACTATTTTCACCCTCCACGCTGCCCTCCAATGCTAAATTTGTGATCCCTTGATGCCTCAAAGCATGTCCTACCAACCGGTCCCTTCTTTTTGTCAAGTTGTGCCACAAACTCCTCTTCTCCCCAATTCTATTCAATACCTCCTCATTAGTTATGTGATCTACCCATCTAATCTTCAGCATTCATCTGTAGCACCACATTTCGAAAGCTTCTATTCTCTTCTTGTCCCAACTAGTTATCGTCCATGTTTCACTTCCATACAAGGTTACACTCCATACATATACTTTCAGAAACGACTTCCTGACACTTAAATCTATACTCGATGTTAACAAATTTCTCTTCTTCAGAAACGATTTCTTTGCCATTGCCAGTCTATAATTTATATCCTCTCTACTTCGATCATCATCAGTTATTTTTCTCCACAAATAGCAAAACTCCTTTACTACTCGAAGTTTCTCATTTCCTAATATAATTCCCACAGCATCACCCGATTTAATATGACTGCATTCCATTCGTTTTGCTTTTGTTGATGTTAATCTTATATCCTCCTTTCAAGACACTGTCCATTCCGTTTAACTGCTCTTCCAAGTCCTTTGCTGTCTCTGACAGAATTACCTCAAAGTTTTTATTTCTTCTCCATGAATTTTAATACCTACTCCGAATTTTTCTTTTATTTCCCTTACTGCTTGTTCAACATACAGATTGAATAACATCGGACAGAGGCTACAACCCTGTCTCACTCCCTTCCCAACCACTGGTTCCCTTTCATGCCCCTCGACTCTTATAATTGCAATCTGGTTTCTGTACAAATTGCAAATAGCCTTACGCTCCCTTTATTTTACCCCTGCCACCTTCAGAATTTGAAAGAGAGTATTCCAGTTAGCATTGTCAAAATCTTTCTCTAAGTCTACAAATGCTAGAAATGTAGGTTTGCCTTTTCATAATCTTTCTTCTAAGATACGTCGTAAGGTTAGTATTGCCTCACGTGTTTCAACATTTCTACGGAATCCAAACTGATCTTCCCCGAGGTCCGCTTCTACCAGTTTCTCCATTCGTCTGTAAAGAATTCGCGTTAGTATTTTGCAGCTGTGACTTATTAAACTGATAGTTCGGCAATTTTCACATCTGTCAACACCTGCTTTCTTTGGGATTGGAATTATTATATTCTTCCTGAAGTCTGAGGGTATTTTGCCTCTTTCATACATCTTACTCACCAGATGGTAGAGTTTTGTCATGACTGGCTCTCCCAAGGCCGTCAGTAGTTCTAATGGAATGTTGTCTACTCCCGGAGCCTTGTTTCGACTCAGGTCTTTCAGTGCTGTGTCAAACTCTTCACGCAGTATAGTATCTCCCATTTCGTCTTCATCTACATCCTCTTCCATTTCCATAATATTGTCCTCAAGTACATCGCCCATGTATAAACCCTCTATATACTCCTTCCACCTTTCCGCCATCCCTTCTTTGCTTAGAACTGGATTTCCATCTGAGCTTTGATATTCACACAAGTGGTTCTCTTCTCACCAAAGGTCTCTTTAATTTTCCTGTAGGCAGTATCTATCTTACCCGTAGTGAGATAAGCCTTTACATACTTACATTTGTCCTCTAGCCATTCCTCCCTAGCCATTTTGCACTTCCTGTCGATCTCATTTTTGAGACGTTTGTATTCCTTCTTGCCCGCTTCGGTTACTGCGTTTTTATATTTTCTCCTTTCATCAATAAAATATAATATTTCTTCTGTTACCCAAGGTTTCCTACTAGCCCTCGTCTTTTTACCTACTTGATCGTCTGCTGCCTTCACTACTTCATCCCTCAAAGCTACCCATTCTTCTTCTACTGTATTTCTTTCTCCCATTCCTGTGAATTGTTCCCTTATGCTCTCCCTGAAACCTCCAACAACCTCTGGTTCTTTCAATCTATCCAGGTCCCATCTCCTTAATTTAGCACCTTCTTGTAGTTTCTTCAGTTTTAATCTACAGGTCATAACCAATTGATAGTGGTCAGAGTCCACATCTGCTCCTGGAAATGTCTTACAATTTAAAACTTGATTCCAAAATCTCTGTCTTACCATTATGTAATCTATCTGATACCTTTTAGTATTTCCAGGATTCTTCCATGTATACAACATTCTTTAATGATTCTTGAACCATGTATTAGCTATGATTAAGTTATGCTCTGTGCAAAATTCTACCAGACGGCTTCCTCTTTCATTTCTTCACCCCAATCCATATTCACCTACTATGTTTCCTTATCTCCCTTTTCCTACTGACGAATTCCAGTCACCCATAACTATTAAATTTTCGTCTCCCTTCACTACCTGAATAATTTCTTTTATTTCATCATACATTTCATCAATTTCTTCATCATCTGCAGAGATAGTTGGCATATAAACTTGTACTACTGTAGTAGGTGTGTGCTTCGTATCTATCTTGGCCACAATAATGCGTTCACTATGCTGTTTGCAGTAGCTTACTCGCATTCCTATTTTCCTATTCATTAATAAACCTACTCCTACATTACCCCTATTTGATTTTGTGTTTATAACCCTGACCAGAAATCTTGTTCCTCATGCCACCGAACTTCACTAATTCCCACTCTATCTAACTTTAACCTATCCATTTCCCTTTTTAAATTTTCTAACCTACCTGCCCGATTAAGGGATCTGACATTCCACTCTCCGATCAGTAGAACGCCAATTTTCTTTCTCCTGATAACGACGTCCTCTTGAGTAGTCCCCGCCTGGAGATCCGAATGGGGGACTATTTTACCTCCGGAATATTTTACCCAAGAGGACGCCATCATCGTTTAATCATACAGTAAAGCTGCATGCCCTCGGGAAAAATTACGGCTGTAGTTTCCCGTTGCTTTCAGCCGTTCGCAGTACCAGCACAGCAAGGCCGTTTTGGTTAATGTTGCAAGGCCAGATCAGTCAATCATCGAGACTGTTGCCCCTGCAACTACTGAAAAGGCTGCTGCCCCTCTTCAGGAACCACACGTTTGTCTGGCCTCTCAACAGATACCCCTCCGTTGTGGTTGCACCTACGGTACGGCCATCTGTATCGCTGAGGCACGCAAGCCTCCCCACCAACGGCAAGGTCCATGGTTCATGGGGGGTTGGTATTATAATGGTTGTAATAACTCCATCTTAGTATGCATACCTCCATGTGACGAAACTTAAAAATATGTGTTAACTTATGTGCATATACATACGCAACGAAGTCCATGATACAGTTTTGGATGTTGCTAGATTGTAAACAACCTGCACTCGGCGCGGATTCTTCGTTGTAAGTAACCGAAACATCTTCCATTTAATAACAATAATTTTTCACCATCGCTTAAAATCGTCGTGCAGCGCAATTAGAATTAAAAGGGCGTTGTCTCACACCTCGTTTTGGTTGTAGGGCATGGCTACCTCAAAGAAGTTTCGTCAGGTGGGGAAACAAAACAGGAAATGTATAGTAAAACGTGAACTAGCCGTCTGAAGATGAACCTATCGGTTCGAAACCGCTAACGGCACTGTTTAAATAAATATATAGTACTGTAAAAAGTGGCTGGTTGCCGTAATCTTCTGTATATGAGTCATTTTATATTTTGTACGCAGCCACGGACTGAATATGTCAGTGTGTGACAACTCTGCGTTGACCCTTTGGTTGGGACGCTTCCGGCAGATATCCGCAAGATTTAGTTTTCTGTTAGTGTCACAGATAGAGTTACAGTTAACGGATTATTTGTTCTCAACGGATGTCTCCACTTGCTACATTTGCGCGATTCATGCTTTCAGCAGTTTGGTCGCTGTTGTTGTGTGAACCGTGAGTGTTGTGTTTGCAGTGTGTTTGACGCTATGCGCCTAGTAAGTATTTACTATACTTGTGTTTTTCTTTCGCCTCAAGGCAGTCTATCTTTTATATTGTATTGTAGTGTATTGAATATTAACCGGGGACCTTGAAACGACGGAGAGGCTCCGTGGCCGCCGCAGCCGCAGTGGTCCAACACCCCACTACGACTACCGCAGCGCGCTTCAGCCGCCCCTCACCCCCTCCCCCGCCGCCCCACACCGAACCCAGGTTTATTGTGTGGTTTGGGGCTGGCTGGAGTGGCCGTGTGTTTCTAGTCGCTACAGTCTGGAGCCGAGCTACAGCTACGGTTGCAGGTACGAATCCTGCCTCGGGTATGGATGTGTGTGATGTCCTTAGGTTTGTTAGGTTTAATTCGTTATAAGTTATAGGCGACTAATGACCTAAGAAGTTTCAGAAGTTAAATCGCATAGTGCTCAGATGCCATTTTTTTTGTACGGTTCGGCCCCCGGGAACGTCTCACACCAGACGAGTCTAACCCCTATGTTTGCGTGGTAATGGTGGTGTACGCGTACCTGGAGAACTTGTTTGCGCAGCGTATCTGAGGCGGAATAAGGGGAAACAGTCCACATTCGCCGAGGCAAATGCAAAACCGCCTATAACTCATCAACAGACTGGCCGGTTCACCGGGCGGATTCGCGCCGGGGACCAGGCGCTCCTTCCCGCCCAGAAAGCCGTGTGTAAGACAGCACGGCCAACCGGGCTGGCTTCTTTTATATTGATATATAATGCATATTCGAATGGAATCAGATTTCCCACATACAGTTTTTCAGTCTTGATATCCACTCCTGGAAATTGAAATAAGAACACCGTGAATTCATTGTCCCAGGAAGGGGAAACTTTATTGACACATTCCTGGGGTCAGATACATCACATGATCACACTGACAGAACCACAGGCACATAGACACAGGCAACAGAGCATGCACGATGTCGGCACTAGTACAGTGTATATCCACCTTTCACAGCAATGCAGGCTGCTATTCTCCCATGGAGACGATCGTAGAGATGCTGGATGTAATCCTGTGGAACGACTTGCCATGCCATTTCCACCTGGCGCCTCAGTTGGACCAGCGTTCGTGCTGGACGTGCAGACCGCGTGAGACGACGCTTCATCCAGTCCCAAACATGCTCAATGGGGGACAGATCCGGAGATCTTGCTGGCCAGTGTAGTTGACTTACACCTTCTAGAGCACGTTGGGTGGCACAGGATACATGCGGACGTGCATTGTCCTGTTGGAACAGCAAGTTCCCTTACCGGTCTAGGAGTGGTAGAACGATGGGTTCGATGACGGTTTGGATGTACCGTGCACTATTCAGTGTCCCCTCGACGATCACCAGAGGTGTACGGCCAGTGTAGGAGATCACTCCCCACACCATGATGCCGGGTGTTGGCCCTGTGTGCCTCAGTCGTATGCAGTCCTGATTGTGGCGCTGACCTGCGTGGCGCCAAACACGCATACGACCATCATTGGCACCAAGGCAGAAGCGACTCTCATCGCTGAAGACGACACGTCTCCATTCGTCCCTCTATTCACGCCTGTCGCGACACCACTGGAGGCGGGCTGCACGATGTTGGGGCGTGAGCGGAAGACGGCCTAACGGTGTGCGGGATCGTAGCCCAGCTTCATGGAGACGGTTACGAATGGTCCTCGCCGATACCCCTGGAGCAACAGTGTCCGTAATTTGCTGGGAAGTGGCGGTGCGGTCCCCTACGGCACTGCGTAGGATCCTACGGTCTTGGCGTGCATCCGTGCGTCGCTGCGGTCCGGTCCCAGGTCGACGGGCACGTGCACCTTCCGCCGACCACTGGCGACAACATCGATGTACTGTGGAGACCTCACGCCCCACGTGTTGAGCAATTCAGCGGTAAGTCCACCCGGCCTCCCGCATGCCCACTATACGCCCTCGCTCAAAGTCCGTCAGCTGCACATACGGTTCACGTCCATGCTGTCGCGGCATGCTACCAGTGTTAAAGACTGCGATGGAGCTCCGTATACCACGGCAAACTGGCTGACACTGACGACAGCGGTGCACTAATGCTGCGCAGCTAGCGCCATTCGACGGCCAGCACCGCGGTTCTTGGTGTGTCCGCTGTGCCGTGCGTGTGATCATTGCTTGTACAGCCCTCTCGCAGTGTCCGGAGCAAGTATGGTGGGTCTGACACACCGGTGTCAATGTGTTCTTTTTTCCATTTCCAGGAGTGTAGATTTGCTACAATATATTACTTTTATAAAAACATGTGTTTCATTAGATCTCATAAAAGCGTGGAAATGGAGAAAAAGAAGGCATATGACAGGCACCGTCTAATTGTGCGTCCTGAAGGCTATGCGAAAGTATTGCGAGAATTATCAGAAGAAGAATTACAAGAATTGTCAGATTCATGTGAATCTGAGTAGGAAGAGGAAATTGTTGAAGAAGGAAACCACAGCAGTGACTTCGATCAACTGAGGAAACAGGTGACCACCTAGTTGAGGAGGGGAGACAACAAACAGAGATTACCGATTTTGCGTAGGAAAAGATGAAACTATTTGTATAAATGAACCGCATCCTTTTTCTTCCAAAACCAAAGCCAAGAACATCCTAAAAGTTTTGCCGGGTCCAAAAGCGAGGGCTGAGATTACGGAAAGAGAAACTGATGCATTTTACCTACTTGTTACTGATGGGATGATTATTTTTCCTTAGGTTAAAAATGTAAAAGTAATTGCGGTGCATAAGCCACAACGTGCCCACTCTTGGAAGTATGAAAGGCGCGCCCACGGAACGGTTAAAGCTTCTTTTGTACGCCCCTGAATCGCTAAATTTATTCAGGTTATGACCTATTCTGCGGCGTATGCGTGCTCTCATAGTATTATTTGTCTGAAAACAGATCTTAACGTTCGCTTTCTATTCAAACTTATTAAAAACCGGTCCATTATAGATAATGGTTGTATATTAATTTTACCGTGACTGTTATTCTTGCTTGCTACGCCGTCACTGCTACGAGAAACTAATTTCTTGTCTTTTTTTTTAATTTATTGTAGGTAATGTCTATTTTCGGCCCGCCCGGTTAGCCGAGCAAACAAGTTCTCCATGTAGTCCACGTACGCGTACACCACCATTACTCTACCACGCAAACATAGGGGTTACACTCGTCTGGTGTGAGACGTTCACTGGGTTCGGTGTGGGGCGGCTGAGGGGTGAAGTGGACTGCGGTAGCCGTCGTGGGGTTGTGGACCACTGCGGCTGCGGCGGGGACGGAGCCTCTCCGTCTTTTCTAGGTCCCCGGTTAACATACAATACAATGTCTATTTTTATATTGTTCACTAAATTGCTGTGTACATTTTTTATTATTGTATTTATCGTATTTTTATTGTATATAATTGACTGTATATCGTATGTATGCAGTCTGTTTGAAAATACTACTTTTTATATTAATTTCGTTTTGCTGTAAAGGCAAACGATATATCCGATTAATCATTGAGGAAAAAAACGCTTTCTTATAACGTGGCGGATGTGAGGAATAAGCATTTATGATTACACCATTACAAGTTGGCTTTCTGAAAATTTCGAAAACAAGTCGAGATATTCAACAGCACAACGTTTTTATAGCTCCAAGGTAAACCTAGTTTTTGGATGCATACTGTTCAGAAAAGAAGCGAAATTATGTAGGTCACGCTCATCTTCTATAAATAAAATTAAGACGTCTATGTAACGCTTGTAGTATGCAATCATTTCCTTTAAATTCTTATAATTACGAAAAGAATTAATTTCTTTGTCATTAATAAAAATTTCTGCCATTGTTCCTCCCAGGCTGTTACCTATAGCTAGCCCGTCTTTCTGCCAGTGTGTAACCTCGTCACAAAATAAAATAATGTGAATAATATTCTCATTTAGTGTAACCTCAAAACAGAAAAATTCCTAAACCTCTCAACAGTAAAAAAAATATAATTATGTCGTTCACATTCAGTATAACCTACCAACAGGAAAACTGTGTAACGTATCAATAATAAAATGTGACTAATCTCTCAATAAAAAAATGTGGGTCACTTATAACCTTTCAATAATTGACAGTCAATTTAACCTCGTAAATTTTGGACGTCAGCAATGCTGCGTAATGGCCCTGATACATCATTTTGAATAAACTGAAAAATCTTACCTTAATTAGATCGCCGGATAACGCGTATATATCTGCTCCTATAAGAAATTTTCCTGGCGCAGCTAAGTGCAATGCTGGCCGATAGATTCGTCTTATATAAAAGGAAAGAACTGATTTTCCTTTTTTCAATAATCGGGATGGCCAAGGATTAGAGAAATTAGTGAATTCTTTAAATTTAGGTGAATGTCAAAAGTTACTTTTTATGAGAAAGATTATTACTAACAGATTTTTTTTAAACATTTACATGGGATTTGATGTAACAATACTACATATGCGCGAGGCTGCTTTTACCTTATCGTACTACGCACAGGCTCTGCCATCGCTGCACACGACCGGCCCAGCCAACATGATACACCAGACACGACTGCTTGCTAGTAACAACATACTCCTACTAACACACAGTTATTACTGCAGTCAATACTGCTCTTTGGTCTCAGATTCTCTTATAGCTTACATATCGCAGGCAGCGCGTGAGCAATCCATCGAAATTATATCTGCTCGACTGCACTAGTAACAAATTCTTTACTTATGGACCTATTACAAGTGTACTTTACTGTTAAATTCGGAGAAGTTGTCTGACAGTGATAATTTGAGTAATTCTACCATTCCGATATCTTCCTTGATAGTAAGTTTATTATGCATGAGAAAATCGTTCTTAATAATCTATATGTATTCCTTAACCGGCATGTTTGTACAAAAATTTTCTGTGTCGTAAGAGGCTAATATGGTGTTGTCTGGTATTCCAGTGGCGGGAAACTCATTCGCAAGTTCGCAAATATTATTGATATTAAAAGAGTCCAGAAAGGTATAGGCCTCATCCATTTTTTTAATTTAATATTTTTGTTAAGCTAGTAATTTGGAGAGGACGTATTATTAACTATCAACCACATAGATTTTTCTTGCTGTATATCATTGTTACGTAGAAGTAAGTGGTTTTGTTTATCACATCACCCGTTCTCTACCCATGAACTGCGTGTTTGTGTTGTCATCATCATTTTATCATCATCATCATCATGATTCGCGAGAGTGGGTAGATTGAATTATGTAAAGTTGGACTGTGCAAAAATAGGGGCTTCGTACGGGTGCTGATGACCGCGCAGTTGAACGCCCCACAAAGCAATCGTCATCATCATCACTTCACCCCTACTAATAAAATAATTGCTCTTTCTCTACAGCTTTGCTTTTTTGTGTTGTCAACAGCTTCTTCCGCGCACTTGTTCAACTGAACAAATGTTCCTATTTACTAGGGAAAAAGGTGTCAGAGGAACTTCAAAATGTTAACTAAACAGCAGGTAGCTGAAATGGTGGCTTTTATATTATTTTGATTGACTAAATTGTGGGTTCCTGGTGAAACGTATGTTTGAAAACATATGTTTTTTCTGTCTTGTTTCACAAAATTTTATTTTTGTACGATCTAGGTTTCGGATTGTAAGCCCCATTTCCAGTAACCAATGAATCCGAAAATGTCACCGAAACAAAAATGAACACATTTAAACAGTAAAAGTTATCGACATTGATTACTGTAATTATGAAACAGTTCTATATCGTACAACCTCATAACGGCCAGTACGATAAAATTTACTAAAACTCTTTCTTTAAAGTCCACTGGAATAGAGTTACGTGCGCAAGAATCATGAAATGGGCTACGTAAACGGGCGTAGTTACTTATTCATCGATGATGATCCCAAGCTTCCGAAGCTATTACCTGCTTCTTTCCCATGTAGACGTAGAGGCGATTTCAAAAATGCTTGAATACTTAAATTAAATCAACTCGTTCAGTAGTAAATGTGGGTACATACAGCCTGCTTTTTGTATTTATAATTTTGTAGTAGAGTCGAATTTTCACTCTTCCCCCTACGTGTTGGATTTATGTGTCTTGGGTGCTTCCAATTTAAGCAAAAGATGAATCTGAGTTCTTTAATCTCCAGTTTCCGAAGTTTTCTCTGAAGCCAGTACAGACTACCCCCTCGGCCTGTCATATATACCAGGACTGACACTCCTGTAATCTTGTGAACCCACAATTTTCATGATGGCAACTTGTAAATCCATGCTTATTATTCATCTGTTATTTCTTCCAAGCAGTGGTTCGGAGCATAATGAGACAGGGTTGTAGCCTATCCCCGATGTTATTCAATCAGCAAAGGAAACTAAACAAAAGTTCGAAGTAGGTATTAAAATCCATGGAGAAGAAATAAAACCTTTGAGGTTCACCGATGACATTGTAATTCTGACAGAGACAGCAAAGGACCTGGAAGAGCAGTTCAACGGAATGGACAGTGTCTTGAAAGGAGGGTATAAGATGAACATCAACAAAAGCAAAACGAGGATAATGGAATGTAGTCGAGTTAAATCAAGTGATGCTGTGGGAGTTAGATAAGTAAATGAGTTTTTCTATTTGTGGAGCAAAACAACTGATGATGATAGAAGTAGAGATGATATAAAATGTAGACTGGCGGTGGCAAGGAAAGCGTTTCTGAAGAAGAAAAATTTTTTAACATCGAGTATAGATTTAAGTGTCAGGAAGTCGTTTTTGAAAGTATTTATAGGGAGTGTAGCCATGTATGGAAATGAAACATGGATGATAAATAGTTTGGACAAGAAGAGAATAGAAGCTTTCGAAATGTGGTGCTACCGAAAAATGCTGAGGATTAAATGGGTAGATCACATAACTAATGAGGTGATAATGAATAGGAGTGGGGAGAAGAGGAGTTTGTGGCACAACTTGACTAAGAAGGGATCGGTTGCTAGGACATGTTCTGAGGCATCAGGGAATCACCAATATTGTACTGGAAGGCAGCGCGGAGGGTAAAAATTGTAGAGGGGGATCAAGAGATGAATACAGAAAACAGATTCAGAAGGATGTAGGTTGCAGTTGGTACTGGGAGACGAAGAAGCTTGCACAGGATAGAGTAGCATCGAGAGCTGCATCAAACCAGTCTATAGATTGAAGACCGCAAAAACAACAACTACAACAACAACATTTCCTACGAAAGAGAGATAATCGTCAGTTAAAAGGCATCCGAAAATATCATTTCCATATCTTTAAACATCTATGTTACTAAAACAAAAGGGTTTAAAATTTGCTGCTGTAAAATGTAAATGTCCGTTGGCATTTTTCGCTGGTATATCCCACAAGATGGGTTCGGCCACTTTTCGGAATAGGTGTACTTCCTCGGTGGCCATATTTACTTTCTCTGCTGTTATGTGAGGGCTCTGTGGTGTATGTTGAGAGAAAGGAGTGGAAGAAAGCCGCGCCAGCGCAGCGCACAGCCTACGGCTTGCGAATAGCACCAAAGTGGTTGCCGAGCTTAACGTACCCCCTGGCGGACGGATCACCATCATCGGCATCGCAGGTACTCACTTCATCAGACACTGTGGAGAGGAATTAAATCCAAAATATTGGCGCTAAGGCAGGTGATCACGAAGTTCAATACTTCTCTTGCCTGCCAAATACTGGCAGTGAATCCTTCATCCATCACCAGCGTTCGCACTTCTGCGCCGAATGCCACCCCACAAGCGTCGTCAGCGATCTCGGCCTCTGAGGTGAGTGTTAATTAAATAGTCTCTTCCTCATTCTTCTATTACTGCTTTTTTCACTACGGCCAGTGGTGTACTACTTAATTTCAACCTCGTCCTTCTACAAGCTTTACCCTACATCCAGGAGGTTCTCAGCCGATTTCTGTGAACAGCTATAGTCTCTTCAGTTCATGTCTGGCCAGTTTTTACCGTCGGACTTATTTGATAACACTGGCGTGTTCCAAGTTCCTTTCAGAACTAGTCACAATCACGCAGACATTTGTTACCCCACTATTACAACCAGTATACATTGCTCTCGAAGAAGCAGCCGGCAGCACGCTTCGGTTATTGCTCCGTACGTTTTTCAGGTCAGAAGATAAGACATCAAACGGAGATGCAGAGAAAGCTGACATTTCATCACTGTACATCCGACTTGACTGCACTGTGTTTTTAAAGTCGGATTCCTAAATAGAACAGGCTATGTTAACAGATTGTGCCAAGCATGCTAACTACGCGAAATCTGGCTTCAAGCTGAGCTACTTACGCATTTTGAAACAAAGCTATGAGCTTCCGCTATTATTACATTGCGAAAGGTAAGCTACACTTAGCCTTATTTTGCCCATTTCTGAAAAAAATTGACAGGATGTACTATATAATTACTTCTTTGTTATTTTTGGTTTTTTTTCTTGAAGAAGGAATTTTATTCAGGTTATATGTCAAGATACGTATTTCCATACAATCCTAGTTTAAGAGAAGGATAAGTGGCTCACAACTGTCTGACATGATTGCATCTCAAACGTGGTTTTCCAATCACAACTACACCCTAATTCGCTGCGAATGACAGTGCAGTTTCCGTTATGATTCTCCCAGCACTTTGACGTGGTCTGCACTGCACTATTATACTTGTTCAGCAGTGCCAAACTAACTTTGCTATACATCTTTGATTTAATCAAAATAGGATAGTCTACGGCATCTACTGTTTTATTCATTTTTGTTCCATTACATTTTTTAACTCGTATTTTCCGGATATAGGGTGTCCCAGGGGGAACGAGAGATGTGGCAGGAGCGATAGGTTGATGCAAAAACGTTCGTATGGACCTTAGCTCTATACGGAATGGTTTTCGAGACAGAACGCGTTTAGTGTGCTTTGTTACTTATTTTCTGTATTATTCAATACACTGTTAGGTTTTCATATGCACACATGCATAACAGGTAGTAAACCTTAGAACATGCGTTTTACAAAGTTCGGATTGAGACAAACGTGTTTTTCACTACTTGGTAAAACTCTGGTAAACACACTACGATCAGGAATTCGACAAACGCCGATGGTATTCTTCGACAGGAGCAGGAACAATATCATTGCTGAAGCCGTAAACGTTCACCATAGTTGCACATTCGTCGCTAGTCTAAATGTGTGGCATTAGCGCCAGCGGTTGTACAAACAACTGATTCTTGTCTCTGATAAGCTCAGTCTCTCGCACCACTTCAAGCAGAATACACTGTGGATGACGCCCATTTAATGGGCTACTATAGGGGCAGAAAGACATCGCTATCGCAGAGGTTGAAAGTAACAGGGTAAGTAGGACGCGAGTAAAAGAGGATGAGTGGGTAAGGCACAAACGTGTGCGAAACTAACAAAAAAAAGCACTTTGAATGGGTTCTATCTCGGAAACCATTCCGAATATGGCATATAACATTATGAAGCTTTTACCTTGAAACAAGAAACAAGACATTTGGTCAAGTGACTACAGGGTTATAAACACAAAATCAAATAGGGATATTGCAGGAGTAGGTTTAATAATGAATAGGAAAATAGGAATGCGGGTAAGCTACTACAAACAGCATAGTGAACGCATTATTGTGGCCAAGACACATACGAAGCCCACACCTACTACAGTAGTACAAGTTTATATGTCAACTAGCTCTGCAGATGACGAAGAAATTGAAAAAATGTATGATCAAATCAAAGAAATTATTCAGATAGTGAAGGGTGACGAAAATTTAATAGTCATGGGTGACTGGAATTCGGTAGTAAGAAAAGGGAGAGAAGGAAACGTAGTAGGTGAATATGGACTGGGGAAAAGAAATGAAAGAGATAGAATTTTGCACAGAGCACAATTTAATCATAGCTAACACTTGGTTCAAGAACCATAAAAGAAGGCAGTATACATGGAAGAAGCCTGGAGAAACTGACAGGTTTCAGATGGATTATATAATGGTAAGACAGAGATATAGGAACCAGGTTTTAAATTGTAAGACATTTCCAGGGGCAGATGTGGACTCAGACCACAATCTATTGGTTATGACCTGTAGATTAAAACTGAAGAAACTGCAAAAAGGTGGGTATTTATGGAGATGGGACCTGGATAAACTAAAAGAATCAGAGGTTGTACAGAATTTCAGGGAGAGCATAAGGGAGCAATTGACAGGAATGAGGGAATGAAATACGGTAGAAGAAGAATGGGTAGCTTTGAGGGATGAAGTAGTGAAGGCAGCAGACGATCAAGTAGGTAAAAAGATGAAGGCTAGTAGAAATCCTTGGGTAACAAAAGAAATATTGAATTTAATTGATGAAAGGAGAAAATATAAAAATGCAGTAAATGAAGCAGGCAAAAAGGAATACAGACGTCTCAAAAATGAGATCGACAGGAAGTGCAAAATGGCTAAGCAGGGATAGCTAGAGGACAAATGTAAGGATGTAGAGGCTTATCTCACTAGGGATAAGATAGATACTGCATACAGGAAAATTAAAGAGACATTTGGAGATAAGAGAACCACTTGTATGAACATCAAGAGCTCAGATGGAAACGCAGTTCTAAGGAAAGAAGGGAAAGCAGAAAGGTGGAAGGAGTATATAGAGGGTCTATAAAAGGGCGATGTACTTGAGGACAATATTATGGAAATGGAAGAGGATGTAGATGAAGACGAAATGGGAGATACGATACTGCGTGAAGAGTTTGACAGAGCACTGAAAGACCTGAGTCGAAACAAGGCCCCCGGAGTAGACAACATTCCATTGGAACTACTGACGGCCTTGGGAGAGACAGTGCTGACAAAACTCTACCATCTGGTGAACAAAGATGTATGAGAAAGGCAAAATACCATCAGACATCAAGAAGAATATAATAATTCCAATCCCAAAGAAAGCAGGTGTTGACAGATGTGAAAATTACCGAACTATCAGTTTAATAAGTCACAGCTGCAAAATACTGACGCGAATTCTTTAGAGACGAATGGAAAAACTAGTAGAAGCCGACCTCGGGGAAGATCAGTTTGGATTCCGTAGAAATATTTGAACACGTGAGGCAATACTGACCCTACGACTTATATCATAAGCTAGATTAAGGAAAGGCAAACCTACGTTTCTAGCATTTGTAGACTTAGAGAAAGCTTTTGACAATGTTGATTGGAATACTATCTTTCAAATTCTGAAGGTTGCAGGGGTAAAATACAGGGAGCGAAACGCTATTTACAATTTTTACAGAAACCAGATGGCAGTTATAAGAGTCGAGAGACATGAAAGGGAAGCAGTGGTTGGGAAGGGAGTGAGACAGGGTTGGAGTCTCTCCCCGATGTTATTCAATCTGTATATTGAGCAAGCAGTGAAGGAAACAAAAGAAAAATTCGGAGTAGGTATTAAAATCCATGGAGAAGAAATAAAAACTTTGAGGTTCGCCGATGACATCGTAATTCTGTCAGATACAGGAAAGGACTTGGAAGAGCAGTTGAACGGAATGGATGGTGTCTTGAAGGGAGGATATAAGATGAACATCAACAAAAGCAAAACGAGGATAATGGAATGTAGTCGAATAAAGTCTGTTGATGCTGAGAGAATTAGATTAGGAAATGAAACAGTAAAAGTAGTAAAGATGTTTTGCTATTTGGGGAGCAAAATGATAGATGATGGTCGAAGTAGAGAGGATATAAAATGTAGACTGGCAATGGCAAGGAAAGCGTTTCTGAATACGAGAAATTTGTTAACATCGAGTATAGATTTAAGTGTCAGGAAGTCATTTCTGAAAGTATTTGTATGGAGTGTAGCCATGTATGGAAGTGAAACATGGACGATAACTAGTTTGGACAAGAAGAGAATAGAAGCTTTCGAAATATGGTGCTACAGAAGAATGCTAAAGATTAGATGGGTAGATCACATTACTAATGAGGAGGTATTGAATAGGATTGGAGAGAGGAGAAGTTTGTGGCACAACTTGACCAAAAGAAGGGATCGGTTGGTAGGACTTGTTCTGAGGCATCAAGGGATCACCAATTTAGTATTAGAGGCCAGCGTGGAGCATAAAAATCGTAGAGGGAGAGCAAGAGATGAATACGCTAAGCAGATTCAGAAGGATGAAGGTTGCAGTAGGTACTGGGAGATGAAGATGCTTGCACAGGATAGAGTAGCATGGAGAGCTGCATCAAACCAGTCTCAGGACTGAAGACCACAACAACAAATGCTTGAAATGGGCTCTACCGTCATATTCCTCGATATTGGCCAGTTCTCCTCAGACAACCTGTATTTAAGAGGTTAGTACTTTTTCATTATTTGATTGTTTGTTGTTTTCCTGTGAAAGCGCCAATCATGGCTGTCAACAGGAAAAATCAGTTCAAAAATTGATATTGTTATTATAAAAAACAGTCACTGACAGCAGTGTGCTTTGTAAGATACACTACTGGCCATTAAAACTGCTACACCACGAAGATGACGTGCAACTGACGCGAAATTTAACCTACAGGAAGAAGATGCTATGGTATATAAATGATTAGCTTTTCAGGACATTCCCACAAGGTTGGCGCCGGTGGCGACACCTACAACGTGCTGGCATCAGGAGAGTTTCCAACCGATCTCTGGTAGACAAAGAGCTGTTGACAGGCGTTGTCTGGTGAAACGTTATTGTGATGCCTCGTGTAAGGAGGAGAAATGCGTACCATCACGTTTCCGACTTTGATAAAGATTGCGGTTTATTGTATCGCGACATTGCTGCTCGCATTGGTCGAGATCCAATGAGTGTTAGCAGAATATGGAAGCGGTGGGTTCAGGAGGGTAATACGGAACGCCGTGCTGGATCTCAACGGCCTCCTATCACTTGCAGTCGAGATGATAGGCATCTTATCCGCATGGCTGTAAAGGATTGTGCAGTCACGTCTCGATCCCTGAGTCAACAATTTGGCACGTTTGCAATACTAAGCATCTGCACAAACAGTTCGACGACGTTTGCAGCAGCATGGAGTATCAACTCGGTGACCATGGCAGTGGTTACCCTTGACGCTGCATCACAGACAGGAGGGCCTGCGATGGTATACTCAACGACGAACTTGGGTGCACGAATGGCAGATCGTCATTATTTCGGATGAATCCAGGTTCTGTTTACAGCATCATGATGGTTTCATCCGTGTATGGCGACATCGCAGGGAACGTACATGGGAAGTGCGTCATCGCCATACTGCGTATCACCCGGCATGATGGTATGGGTTGCCATTGGTTACACTAGTCGGTCGCCTCTTTTTTGGCATTGACGCCACTTTGAACAGCGGACGTTTCATTTCAGATGTGTTATGATCCGTGGCTCTACCTTTCATTCGATCCCTGTGAAACCCTACATTTCAGCAGGATAATGCTCGACCGCATGTTGCAGGTCCTGTATGGGCCTTTTTGGATACAGAAAATGTTCGACTGCTGCCCTCGCCAGCACATTCTCCAGATCTCTCACCAATTGAAAACGTCTGGTCAATGGTGGACGAGCAACTGACCCGTCACAATATGCCAGTCACTACTCTTGATGAACTGTGGTATCGTGTTGAAGCTGCATGGGCAGCCGTACCTGTATACGCCATCCAAGCTCTGTTTGACGCAATGCTCAAGCTTATTAAGGCCGTTATTACCCGTTATTACGAACAGAGGTGGTTGTTCTGGGTACTGATTTCTCAGGATCTGTGCACCCAAATTACGTGAAAATGTAACTAAATGTAAGTTCTAGTATAATATATTTTTCCAATGAATACCCGTTTATCATCTGCATTTCTCCTTGGTGTAGCAATATTAATGGCTAGTGGTTTACATGTCTGTCTTTATTAAGCCGGTGACGGTTTTCAATGTTTTATAAATGATTCTAGGATGTGTGCAAATGTGCAGAACAGTTGATTTCAGACATAGAAACAGCAAACGCTTTGGCCAACCAGGACTGTGGCCTGCGTGAAATAGGTTTCTTGAGAGTGAGATCGGCCCGGAACCCGCCGGGGCGGCAAGCATTACCCTCCCACGCACAAGACTGCTTGCGGCTAAGGTTCAGATATGTGCGGTACGGCACCACATGTGGGAGTTGGGGGTGCCTTTCCATGTTTCCTGTCTTTTTTGGGAGATTAACATCGCCTGGTTGTAGAAAGGGCAGGGCACAGAAAACATACTCCAGCCTCCTAACAGTATTCTCAGAATTTTAAAACCAGTTGCGAGGTATGTAAAGACATTGCTTTCCCCGAAAGTCGATAATTTTTTTCTTTTGTGCGTTACCTGTTCATAATAGTATGTATCATTTATTTCAACTATTCTTTATTTGTTAATACGTCACATTGTTTCTTCATTCATTTTGCTGCTGTTTTATGTTTTATATTGTACGAATATCAATGTTCTGGTTTTATATGCTTCGTACATTTTTGGTTAGGCTAGGAGAACTACTGTGTCAGAGAGAGACCGAACGACTATCGATAAAGAGTGTGCGAGTTGTTGTGGTATCGTGGCCGGTTCGTGGGTGGAGAAACGTTGCGAAGTTCGGCGTGAAAGACGATGATACTCGGAGGACAAATTAATTACAGTGCGTCCGCTGTTTTAATAGGAGATCGTGCATTATTAAGTGAACAGTAAAACCTGAAAAGTATATCGAGTGTTTGCGGTGACGATTTTACATACTGTGTGAACTTGCGACAATTAGCCGAGAACGAGACACCATTGTCGTGTGGAGAAATTAATTGTTAGAACTGCGTGAAAGTGGAACAAACCAAAATGATAACTAAAAGAACAGTGCTGTGATTTGATCAAGAAACATTTATTATACCATCCAAACTGTCTTAAAGACGACGACGTAAATTGACCTGATGTTTAACGGACTGTTGTAATGATATTAACGCATGTGACTGATTTCGTGTGGCAACACGGTGAAAGGACTGTGCGAAGTATTGGCATTAACCGGCTATATGTCGTATATACTAAAGACATTGCATAATTCCGACCTACCCACACGGCTTGATTAATAAACTTTTAATAATAAAACGTCCCGCGCGTAGCGACAACTCACACACTGGAAATATTATTATCGTTGCAGCTCTTCCAGCTGATTCGACTACACCGGAGACGTGGACCACCGCCGTAACTGGAATATTAATGAAACAGGAGGATCCATCATTATCTTCACGCCACGAACCAGGATTAACTTCACACATCGTCCGCACGGACCACCACTGACGTCATCGCACTGCCTGCAGCTACAGTTAAGACATTAAAAGAAAATTATTACGCTCTCTCTCTCATTTCAAAATTAAAGACAATTGCAGTAAAACTATATATCTTAAAAATACTGTCACAATATCAAGGTTCAATTTTGCTTAGTTCCAATAAATATTCTTTCCCTAATTGCGTCTTGTTGACAGTGTTGAAAACCCGCCAAATTAAAGTACAATTAATAATTTATTTCAAAATTCTTCTCAGACATGTTGCTGCTCATCATAATTTTATTTTAATGTTTGTGTGTAACTTCATTTGGAGGTAGTACATATTTTATTTTTTGTGCAGTAAAATTAGCTACTATAAAAATACATATATTAGCAGCTCATGCTGTCCACCATTACTGCTTGAAAACTGACCAATAGTATTTTTGCACGTATTTTCTCATTGGCTGTCAGCTTCAAAACAAAATTACGTACTTCGCGGACATCAAGCGAATTCGCGATTGCTATGAAGGCCCCTACAATATTTTTTTTTTTTACTTTTGCAGGTTTACTGGAATTTTATTGACTTTAATTGTTCATTTGGCCCCTGTTAAAGTGATTTATCGCATCTATATAATAATGGTACTGAATTACCTAATATATTTTTTTATTACATAAACATTGGCATACCATATTTAGATTCTAATTGACGTCTCATTGGCCCCACACAAGATACTGCACGTTCTGAAAAAGAGTATACTAATTTTTTTTTCGTCCATGACCAACAGAGGTAGTCAGATTCCTTTTATAGGTCATGTTTTATTATTTAAAAGGTTTTTTTTCAGAAGTAGAGACCAGTTTTCTTACAGGTTATGAACATAGCGCGAGAGCGAGCAGCTGCAGTAAAGATGTGTGACGTCACACTATACTATTGAAACGAATGCTTTCGGTAGTAGGGGGGAGTTCCATGTTGTCATTGGAGGCTTGAAAAGATAAGCTGCATTTGGCGGGATACGCTGTCGGAGGGAATGCTCATGAATGGGCCGCAGCGGTTCGCAGTTTTGCGATTGGCTACTGGCACCTTTTCGCGGCAAGGAACACGCTGGGCATACCTGGACACCGCAAGAAAAGCGCCCGGCGGAGGGACGGGAGAGCGTCCGGCAGTGGAGGCTGCCGCGTCCTGGATACACGCAGAGGTGATGAGGACTCCGTCTGCAGCGCAGTCAGACCTGCGGTGAGCACAGTTCGTGGCAGTGGCGTTGAGTAGTCCGATTTGATTTCACAGTTGTGGAATCCAGGAAGATCGCCTGTCTCCCTTCCGTCTGCACTGCTAATGAATGTACGAACCTCTGAGTTTCAGTCATAAACTTCCAGTCACTGTTCGAAATCAGAATTAGAATTACAGGATTAAATAATTGACAGTTATCTTGAATACCTGGAGGCACTAGATTCTTAAGAAGGCAAAAAGTAATTTACCTACTGACCATTAAAATTGCTACACCACGAAGATGACGTGCTACAGACGCGAAATTTAATCGACAGGAAGAGAATGCTGTAATATGCAAATAATGAGCTTTCTCGAGCATTCAAACGAGGTTGGCGCCGGTGGCGATACCTACAACGTGCTGACATGAGGAAAGTTTCCAATCGATTCCTCATACACAAACAGCAGTTCACCGTCGTTGCCTGGTTAAACATTGTTGTGATGCCTCGTGTTAGGAGGAAAAATGCGTACCATCATATTACCGACTTTGATAAAGGTCGGATTGTAGCCTATCGCGATTGCGTTTTATCGTATCACGACATTGCTGCTCGCGTTGGTCGAAGTCCAAGGACTGTTAGCAGAATATGGAATCGGTGGGTTCAGGAGTGTAATACGCAACGCCGGCATCGTATCACTAGCAGTCGAGATGACTGACATCTTATCCGCATGGCTGTTACGGATCTTGCAGCCACGTCTCGATCCCTGAGTCAACAGATCGGGACGTTTGCGAGACAACAACCGTCTGCACGAGCAGTTCGACGACGTTTGCAGCAGCATGGACTATCAGCTCGGAGACCATGGCTGCGGTTACCCTCTACGCTGCGACACACACAGGAGCGCCTGCGATGATGTACTCAACGACGAACTTCGTTTCACGAATGGCAAAACGTAATTTTTTCTGATGAATCCAGGTTCTGCTTACAGTATCATGATGGTTACATCCGTCTTTGGCGACATTGCGGTGAACGCACATTGGAAGCGTGTATTCGTCATCGCCATACTGGCGTATCACCCAGCGTGATGGTATGGGGTGCCATTGGTTACACGTCTCGGTCACCTCTTATTCGCATCGACGGCCCTTTGAACAGTGTGCGTTACATTTCTGCCCGTGGCTCTACGCTTCTATTAGATGCCTGCGAAACCCTACATTTCAGCAGGATAATGCACGACCGCATGTTGCAGGTCCTGTATGACCTTTCTGGATACAGAAAATGTGCGACTGCTGCCCTGGCCAGCACATTCTCCAGATCTCTCCCCAATTGAAAACTTCTGGTCAATGGTGGCTGAGCAACTGGCTCATCACATTACGCCAGTCACTGCTCTTGATGAACTGTTTTATCGTGTTGAACCTGCATGGGCAGCTGCACCTGCATACGCCACCCAAGCTCTGTTTGACTCAATGTACAGGCGTATCAAGGCCGTTATTATGGCCAGAGGTGGTTGTTCTCAGTACTGATTTCTCAGGATGTGTGTTCCCAAATTACATGAAAATGTACAATATATTTGTCCAAATAGTACCCGTTTATCATCTGAATTTGTTCTTGGTTTAGCTATTTTAATAGCCAGTAGTGTATAAGGTGTCAGACAAATCCAACACCTTCCGTGAAAACTCTGACATGATAAGGAAATCCAGTAGTAAGTCACATAGCTCCGAATAAATAGTGACATTAAATTAACCAAAGCAATACGAGTAACGAGTGAGCAAATGGAATACCACAGACTAACACAAGATTGCCTAAATGCATGTCGTACCTTCCCACCGTGAGACCGACGAAGTTCCGAGGGGAGAAACGACAACAGAAGCCGAGAGCAGAACCGTGTTAAGCTAGAAGGCCCTACGATGAGGGACGGACTGGACACCCATGTCGCCAGCTAACCAAAAAGTTCCACACCACCCGCAAGGTTTAGCATGAGACTTTTTCTCGTCTCTGTTACGTTAGGACCACCCGCCAGCCCATGTTAAAAGTTAGAACCCTCCAGAAGAACAGTATAGAGCTTACAATAACGCTAAAAGGACCACACCAGCTGCAGGTTTTAGCGTGAGACTCGTCTCTGTTACGTTGCAAACTTTAAAAACATTGCCCCACCACGAAAAGTATAAAGTTTCTCATTGGATTGACAGAATTTTTGTAGGCGGAGCTTAAGGTTAACATTGAGACTCTGATTGGTCAGATGAAAACACAGCCAGATAGTTTTTTTTTAAACCAACTTCGGTAAATTGTAGTAAGGAGAAGTTAGGAGAGAGTAAGTTCCGAGACGGCGAGCTGGATGGCTGCTGCTCCGGCCTCTGCCGCCCTGACGCTGCCTAAACACCGACAAGGTAATGAACGCACGCGATGCCGCATTTTTGAGCGCTTAGGGCTTCACTCAGAACTGCAGAGGTTTCATCTGTTACACCCCCTTTTTGCGTAATGCTAGTGTCAACCGTCAATTAAAGTTCATGGTGTTCACATTTGCCACTTGAAGTAAAAATCTGAAACGCAAGGATTTTTCTGTTATATAGTTATTGAGAAGCCACATCACCCACTGTAATTTACGACAAGTTAGATAAGTTATTAAAGATAATTGAGGGTCACTATAGACCATTTTGATAGTTTTTCTCTTTTGTGAAACTTAATTTAAAGGTAGATTATAGACGGGATATGGCATAGATCATCCTTCAATTCATTGTAGAACTTTGAAACCCATTCAGGGAATATTCGTTCACATTTTTGTTGAACGCAGTTGATTTTTACCACCCTGTATTAAACAATCTCCTTTTATCAATAGTGCAATTTATAAACAAAGTTTTGTGAGTAGAATAAAATTTCCAATGGTAAACTTAACTGCTTTTTCGATGTTATTTTACCAGCTAACTAAAAATAGGAAAGCCTTGAACCCCTTCCACTAAATTTAGTTAGTATTAAGATTCATTTACAGGGAGTGCAGTGGAGCTGACGCTGAGATCATTAGGTATTTGGTTATACACTCCTGGAAATGGAAAAAAGAACACATTGACACCGGTGTGTCAGACCCACCATACTTGCTCCGGACACTGCGAGAGGGCTGTACAAGCAATGATCACACGCACGGCACAGCGGACACACCAGGAACCGCGTTGTTGGCCGTCAAATGGCGCTAGCTGCGCAGCATTTGTGCACAGCCGCCGTCAGTGTCAGCCAGTTTGCCGTGGCATACGGAGCTCCATCGCAGTCTTTAACACTGGTAGCATGCCGCGACAGCATGGACGTGAACCGTATGTGCAGTTGACGGACTTTGAGCTAGGGCGTATAGTGGGCGTGCGGGAGGCCTGGTGGACGTACCGCCGAATTGCTCAACACGTGGGCCGTGAGGTCTCCACAGTACATCGATGTTGTCACCAGTGGTCGGCGGAAGGTGCACGTGCCCGTCGACCTGGGACCGGACCGCAGCGACGCACAGATGCACGCCAAGACCGTAGGATCCTACGCAGTGCCGTAGGGGACTGCACCGCCACTTCCCAGCAAATTAGGGACACTGTTGCTCCTGGGGTATCGGCGAGGACCATTCGCAACCGTCTCCATAAAGCTGGGCTACGGTCCCGCACACCGTTAGGCCGTCTTCCGCAACATCGTGCAGCCCGCCTCCAGTGGTGTCGCAACAGGCGTGAATGGAGGGACGAATGGAGACGTGTCGTCTTCAGCGATGAGACTCGCTTCTGCCTTGGTGCCAATGATGGTCGTATGCGTGTTTGGCGCCGTGCAGGTGAGCGCCACAATCAGGACTGCATACGACCGAGGCACACAGGGCCAACACCCGGCATCATGGTGTGGGGAGCGATCTCCTACACAGGTCGTACACCTCTGGTGATCGTCGAGGGGACACTGAATAGTGCACTGTACATCAAGACCGTCATCGAACCCACCGTTCTACCATTCCTAGACCGGCAAGGGAACTTGCGGTTCCAACAGGACAATGCACGTCCGCATGTATCCCGTGCCACCCAACGTGCTCTAGAAGGTGTAAGTCAACTACCCTGGCCAGCAAGATCTCCGGATCTGTCCCCCATTGAGCATGTTTGGGACTGGATGAAGCGTCGTCTCACGCGGTCTGCACGTCCAGCACGAACGCTGGTCCAACTGAGGCGCCAGGTGGAAATGGCATGGCAAGCCGTTCCACAGGACTACATCCAGCATCTCTACGATCGTCTCCATGGGAGAATAGCAGCCTGCATTGCTGCGAAAGGTGGATATACACTGTACTAGTGCCGACATTGTGCATGCTCTGTTGCCTGTGTCTATGTGCCTGTGGTTCTGTTAGTGTGATGTGATGTATCTGACCCCAGGAATGAGTCAATAAAGTTTCCCCTTCCTGGGACAATGAATTCACGGTGTTCGTATTTCAATTTCCAGGAATGTATTATCGCTAGTCTCACTGAACTCTTCTGAATTCTACATGTGATGTGTGGCCTGGCGTCTTCTTACCAGCAACAGGTCCCAGGTTCAAACTAGTCAATTCCCTAAAAAACACGCTCAGTGTGTCGTTGCGCGAAAGTGGTAGGGAGACAAGATATAGAACAAAAATACACTACCATGAACCTTTAGAAATTACGTGAAAAGGTAATCACATGTCAGTTCTAGTACAATATATTTGTCCAAATAGTACCCGTTTATCATCTGCATTTGAACTTGGTTTAGCTATTTTAATGGCCAGTAGTGTAACTGATACAAGTGTGACACTAACGCCAATTTAATCTTCACGTAAATTTTGATAGATATAATTTTCCTAGGTTTTTTGACGATTTATTTCCTCTCATTGTGTTTATGAATAAACTGTAGTACGAAGAGTGTTAAGAAAAGTAACAGCACCGTTTGTTTTTGGTTATTTATTCATCAACATCATCTTTGTCCCTTTGACACGTAATATGCTTATGCCAGGCCTTTTTCCAATCTTGGAAGCACTTCAGCAACTCGCTTTTCATTACAGTGTTTAGCGCCTTCAGCGATTGGCTTTTTATCTTGTCAATGCTTGGCTTCAGCTTCTGCCATAGAAACAAATCGCCATGTCCGGCGAATAAGGCTGAGGCAACATAGAAGTATTGTTTTTCAGCGAAAGATCTTGGACAAGCATTGAGGTGTGAGCGGGAGCCTTAGTGTGACATAATTTCTACCAGCGGTTTTACCACCACTGCGGTCGTTTTCTTCGGACTGCTTCACGCAAACGAAGCGTAACTTCCAGGTACTATTCATTATCGACCGTACTACCGTAAGGCTGGAAGTCATGATGCACTATCCCATCGTAATCGAAGAAAACAATGAGAAGAACCTTCATATGTGATCTAACATGTCGAATTATTTTTCTTTTTCAGTCTTAGTTCTTCAGGCAGTTTCCATTTGAACGATGTGGTTTAGGTGTCGAAGTTATATCCGAGTACCTATGTTTCTTCACCTGTTATAACCTTCTTTAAAAGCTTTGGATCGTTGTGGAATTCCTTTACCAATCCCTAAGTTATCTCTCCGCTTCGTAGTTTTTGTCGAAATTCGAGAGTTTCGGAATAAACTTTGCTGCCACATGTTTCGTGCCTAAAATATCCCTAAAAATTGCTTCACATGAGCCAAAGGACTTGCCAACGTCGTCAGCAAACTCTCTGACGGTGATCCGGCGATTTTTCAGACCCATTTTCTGTAGTTTTTCTGCCGTCACTAAATGAAGTGCCACGGCGTCCAGAGCGGTGGTCGTATTCTGCGTCTTCTCGACCCTCTTTGAAACATTTATACCACTCGTAAACTCATGTTTTACTCAAATGAGATTCGCTAAAAGCAACAGTTATTCGGTGCTGCACTTTATTCCATTTTTCACAAAGATTTAACGTAAACTATTTCATCCATCTGCTTTGAAAGTAACATTAGTATCTCGAGCACTCGAAAACAGGTGTTAACTTGTCACTACACACATCAAAAAAGTTTAGCATCACCTTGGTTCCGAGAGTTCCGTAATCTTTACAGAGAACTGGAATAGAGATCAACATACAGATCACTTCCGCCCTTTTCATCGCTCAGGTAAACCACGTATTGCACGTTGTACAACCATACAGAGAGACCTTCAGAGGTGGTGGTCAGATTGCTGTACCTCTGATACCCAGTAGCACGTTCTCTTGCATTGATGCATGTCTATATTCATCGTGACATACTATCCCCAAGTTCATCAAGGCACTGTGGGTCCAGATTGCACCAATCCTCAAAGGCGATGCGGAGTAGATCCCTTATAGTGGTTGGTGTGTCACGTCGTCCATAAACAGCCATTTTCAGTCTATCCCAGGCACGTTCGATAGGGTTCATGTCTGGAGAACATGGTGGCCACTCTTGTCGAGCGATGTCGTTATCCTGAAGGAAGTCATTCAAAAGATGTGCTCGATGGGGTCGTAAATTGTCGTTCATGAAGACGATTGCCTTGCCAATATACTGCTGATATGGCTGCACTATCGCTCGGAGGGTGACATTCGCGTGACGACGCCCTCCATAACCACCAGCAGCGTACGTCGGCCCCACATAATGTCACCCCAGAACAGCAGGGTACCTCTACCTTGCTGCACTCGCTGGACAATGTGTCTAAGGCGTTCAGCGTGGCCGGGTTGCCTCCAAACATGTCTCCGACGATTGTCTGGTTGAAGGCATATGCGACACTCATCGGAGAAGAAAACGTGATGCCAATCCTGAGCGGTCCATTCGGCATGTTGTTGAGCCCATCTTTACCACGCTGCATGGTGTCGTGGTAGCGAAGATGGACCTCAACAAGGACGTCGAGAGTGAAGTTGCACATATGCAGTCTGTTGCGTGCAGTTTGAGTCGTGACACGACGCCATGCGGCTGCACTAAGAGCGTTATTTTACATGGTGGCTTTGTTATCAGGATTCCTCCGAGCCATTATCCGTAGGTAGCGCTCATCCACTGCAGTAGTATCCCTTGGGCGGTCTGAGCGAGGCGTTTCATCGACAGTTCCTGTCTCTCTATCTCCATGTCCGAACAACATCGCTTTGGTTCAGTCCTAGATGACAGGATACTTCTTTTGTTGAGAGTTCTTCCTGGCACAAAGTAGCAATGTAGACTCAATGGAACCGCGGTATTGACCGTCTATACCTGGTTGAACTACAGACAACACGAGCCCTGAACCTGATTCCTGGTGGAATGACTGAAACAGATGTGCTATCGGACCCCCTGCGTTCAATATGCGCTGCTCATGAATGGTTGTTTACGTCTTTGACCAGGTTTAGTGTCATCTCTGAACAGTTAAAGGGACTGTGTCTGTGATACAATACCCGCAGTGAACGTCTATCTTCCCGAGTACAGGGAACCGGGGTAATGCAAAACTTTTTTTAAAGTGTGTATAAACTAAATGTTCAAAATGAAAACATACATGAAGGTCATGTGTACCAACGAGATAAAAAGGAAATATTTGAAAATCAGATGTACTGTACAAAGGCCACTAAGTTACAAAATGCCAGTTATTTTTTGATCACCCTTCATACTGAATTTAATCATTGTGTCTGTTCGACCCCTTCAGCTACTTTATGTTGTAGGCTTGTAATCTGTGCCCTTGAAGATACCAGCAATTAGCTTAAAATCATAACCAACATATTAGTCAAGTCAGATAGCCTTAGGGTGAGGTATTTGTTCTGCAATATCCCCACTTTAAGAAGCTAAGCCTAGGTCCATAATTTTTCCGTTATCCCTTTAGCTTTGCTTACAACAATTCAGAAGTTAGTTCTTAAAGAGGTGGCCTTCCCACAATTTGTTTTTGAAGTTTTAGGAAAATTTAACACCGCGGGATTTTGCACCTGACAGATTGGAGGACAGCCTTTACGGATCCGATCTATTCGATGCAGTTTTTGTTGTTGTGGTCTTCAGTCCCGAGACTGATTTGATGCAGCTCTCCATGCTTCTCTATCCTGTGCAAACTCCTTCATTTCCCAGTGCGTACTGCTACCTACATCCTTCTGACTCTGTTTAGTGTATTCATCTCTTGGTCTCCCTCTACGATTTTTACCCTTCACGCTGCCCTCCAATACTAAATTTGTGATCCCTTGATGCCTCAGAATATGCCTTACCAACCGGCCCCTTATTCTTGTCAGGTTGTGCCACAAACTTCTCTTCTCCCTGATTCTATTCAATACATGCTCATTAGTTATGTGATCTACCCATATTATCTTCAGCGTTCTTCTGTAGCAACACACTTCGAACGCTTCTATTCTCTTCTTGTCCCAACTATTAATCGTCCACGTTTCACTTCAACACATGGCTACATTCCATAAAAATACTTTCAGAAACGACTTTGTGACACTCAAATCTGTACTCGATGTTAACAAATTTCTCTTCTTCAGAAACGCTTTCCTTGCCATTGCCAGTCTCCATTTTATATCCTCTCTACTTGGACCATCATCAGTTATTTTGCTCCCCAAATAACAAAACTCCATTACTACTTCAAGAGCCTCCTTTCCTAATCTAATTCCCGCAGCATCATCCGATTTAATTCAACTACATTCCTTATCCTCGTTTTGCTTTTGTTGATGTTCATCTTATATCCTCCTTTCAACACTATCAATTCCGTTCAGCTGCTCTTCCAGGTCCTTTGCTGTCTCTGTCAGAATTACAATGTCATCCACCAACCTCAAAGTTTTTATTTCTTGTCCATGGATTTTAATTCCTACTCCGAGTTTCTCTTTTGTTTCCTGTACTGCATGCTCAATATACAGATTGAATAACGTCGGGGATAGGCAACAACCCTGTCTCACTCCCATCCCAACCACTGCTTCCCTTTAGTCAACATTGTCAAAAGCTTTCTCTAAATCTACAAATGTTAGATACGTAGGTTTGCCTTTCCTTACTCTATTTTCTAAAGTAAGTCATAGTGTCAGTATTGCTTCACGTGTTCCAACATTTCTACGGAATCCAAACTGATCATCCCCGAGTTCAGCTTCTACCAGCTTTTCCATTCGTCTGTATAGAATTCGTGTTAGTATTTTGCAGCCTTGACTTATTAAACTGATAGTTCTGTAATTTTCACATCTGTCAACCCCCCGCTTTGTTTGGGATTGGAATTATTATATTCTTCTTGAAGTCTGAGGGTATTTCACCTGTCTTATACATCTTGCTCAACAGATGGTAGTGTTTTGTCAGGACTGGCTCTCCCAAGGCTATCAGTCGTTCTAATGGAATGTTGTCTACTTGCGAGACCTTGATTCGACTTAGGTCTTTCAGTGCACTGTCAAACGCTTCACGCAGTATCATAGCTCCTATTTCATGTTCATCGACATTCTCTTCCATTTCTATAATATTGTCCTCAAGAATATCACCCTTGGATAGACTCTCTATATACTCCTTCCACTTCCTGCTTTGCTTTCTTTGCTTAGAACTGGGCTTCCATCAGAGCTCTTGATATTCATGCAAGTGGTTCTCTTTTCTCCAAAGTCTCTTTAATTGTTCTGTAGGCAGTACCTATCTTATCCCTAGTGATATGCGCCTCGATGCAGTTAGTTTGTCTTTATTGACTGGATTAAAGAAATAAATTAATTAACTTACCAATAAGTGAAGGAAGAAACGATTAACATCACAGCAAAGCAGCTATATAACTCGGGCTGAAATTGAAAAATTAAGAAGTCGAGAATGAGAAAGAATTTCGCAGGCCTGCTGCCTCACAGGAGGCGTAAAAGCCTCAGCGCCGTGGTGTGCCCGTCGCTGCGCGGCGGGGTGGAGCGCCCGCAACTCGACCGCCTAATTACGGGAGTGCCTCCTGCCCCTCCGCCCCCGCCGCCCCCGCCGCCCCCGCCGCCCCCGCCGCCCCCACTGAGACGCCTTCAGGGGTGAGCCTCTCGTCCACCATAAATAATTCATGGGAGGTGCGAGAGGCGGGGAAGAGCGGTATTTGGCACGGACGGCGCGCCCTGCCCCGCTAATCAGGGTTATTAAATTTCCGCGGGACTAAGTTTTAATTGACGCCCGCTCAGACGGCTGCGTGGCAGCGCGCGGACACCTCACAGCGGGCACGGCTCTGTGTTTGCCGGGGCCGCCGGACTCTCTTTGTCCCACTGCTCGGAACTGGCGAGCCGTATGTGGCTAGTAGCTGCCCTAATCACTGGTCAGTGTTTCAAGACCGTTACTGATGTACTGTGCTTGCTTTGGAAAGCCGAAGGAGATAAAATGGATAACTTTCGATTATTTGTCGACCAAGGCAAATCCATTGACAATGTGAGGTGGATCGCAAGATTCACAGTCCATGGAAGAGTGAGGCTAAAGTAAAAAGGTAGACGAATAGTCTATGGCATCTACACATGGCAATCAGGTGGAATAGAAAACGGAAAGTTATGAAAGACGTTTGCGCTGTAATGTTGACGCCTTAATTTGTTCTGTAAGCGGTGCTGATATTCAAGACAATAAAAGAGGGTAAAAGCGGTGAGCTGTTTGGGGAAGTTAACCTTGCATTACCGAGCAACTCTTTCACCAGGTATCCAGTCTAGCTTACCAAATTCCCAACCAGACTAACATTAATTGTTGTTGTGGTCTTCAGTCCTGAGACTGGTTTGATGCAGCCCTCCATGCTACTCTATCCTGTGCAAACTTCTTAATCTCCCAGTACCTACTGCAACCTACATCCTTCTGAATCTGCTTAGTGTATTCATCTTTTGGTCTCCCTCTACTATTTTTACCCTCCACGCTGCCTTCCAATACTAAACTGGTGATCCGTTTATGCCTCAGAACATGTCCCACCAATCGGTCCCTTCTTCTAGTCAAGTTGTGCCACAAACTCCTCTTCTCCCCAATCCCATTCAATACCTCCTCATTAGTTATATGATCTACCCATCTAATCTTCAGCGTTCTTCTGTAGCACATTTCGAAGCTTCTATCTGCTTCTTGTCCAAACTAGTTATCGTCCATGTATCACTTCCATACATGACTACGCTCCATACAAATACTTTCATAAACGACTTCCTGACTCCAGAAAAGCTTTCCTTGCCATTGCCAGTCAACATTTTATATCCTCTCTACTTCGACCATCATCAGTTATTTTGCTCCCCAAATAGCAAAACTCCTTTACTACTTTAAGTGTCTCATTTCCTAATCTAATTCCCTCAGAATCACCCGACTTCATTCGACTACATTCCATTATCGTCGTTTTGCTTTTGTTGATGTTCATCTTAAATCATCCATTTAAGACACTGTCCATTCCGTTCAACTCCTCTTCCAAGTCCTTTGCTGTGTCTGACAGAATTACAATGTCATCGGCGAACCTCAAAGTTTTTATTTCTTCTCCATGGATTTTAATACCTACTCCGAACTTTTCTTTTATTTCCTTTACTGCTTGCTCAATATACAGATTGAATAATATCGGGGATAGGATACAACCCTGTCTCACTCCCTGCCCAACCACTGCTTCCCTTTCATACCCCTCGACCCTTATATCTGCCATCTGCTTTCTGTACAAATTGTAAATAGCCTTTCGCTCCCTGTATTTTACCCCTGCCACCTTTAGAATTTGAAACAGAGTATTCCAGTCAACATTGTCAAAAGCTTTCTCTAAGTCTACAAATGCTAGAAACATAGGTTCGCCTTTCCTTAATTGCTCTTCTAAGATAAGTCGTAGGGTCAGTATTGCCTCACGTGTTCCAACATTTCTACGGAATCCAAACTGATCTTCCCCGAGGTCGGCTTCTACCAGTTTCTCCATTCATCTGTAAAGAATTCGTGTTAGTATTTTGCAGCTGTGACTTATTAAACTGATAGTTCGGTAATTTTCACATCTGTCAACCCCCCGCTTTCTTTGGGATTGGAATTGTGATATTCTTGTGGATGTCTGAGGGTATTTCGCCTGTCTCGTACATCTTACTCACCAGATGGTAGAGTTTTGCCAGGACAGGCTCTCCCAAGGCCGTCAGTAGTTCTAATGGAATGTCGTCTACTCCCGGAGCTTTGTTGCGACTCAGGTCTTTTAGTGCTCTGTCAAACTCTTCACGCAGTATCATATCTCCCATTTCACCTTCACCTACATCCTCTTCCATTTCCATAATATTGTCCTCAAGTACATCGCCCTTGTATAGACCCTGTATATACTCTTTCCACCTTTCTGCTTTCCCTTCTTTGCTTAAAACTGGATTTCCATTACATTAATTATAATCTGTCAATGTTACGCCAATTTAAACTGGTGCCTTATTTAGGATAGTGAAAATGTGAGTTTGTAATCTTACGGAACACATCAAATGTGGAGCCAAGGTCGGGAGACTGCATACAACACTGCACGCATAAAAATAACACACGAAGAACTTTGAAACATATGAAAGAGGAAATTAACCAAACCAACCGATTCAAGTTTCACCCAAAGAAGATACGTTCGTAGCGCAATCCTGTCTGTCATGAAATTACCACACACTGGTATACTAAATTCATACTAACTCTGTGTGAAAGCTTTCCGAAAAGAATAGCTGTGGGCTACTTTGATCATTACACCACATGATTCACATGGTCATCTTGGTTTACACAAAGAGTGTAACTCCACAATAATTTTGATAATTAAAACAAATTACATCGGAACGCAATTTACAAAAGAAAAACCTCGCACTGGTTACTATCGTCTTACTATTAACCTGATGGGTCAAACAATTGTATAAGCACGTGGTACCGGTCTCACAAAGTACACCCCACTTGGGTTGAACATATAGAAAAGTTGCTATATTGAAAAATATTGCGAAGACGAGACGTTATAATCTGACGCACATTCGCATTTAAGATTGATGATCTTAGTTAGAGTTACTGATCAACACGTGGTTCCACTTTACGCACAAAGTAGTGACAAAGAAACTATTGGAAGATATTCTGAACTTCACACTCGAATTACACTGCGTTTCAATTTAAGACAACATTAGATATTTTAGATATAAATCTGAAACAAAGGTGATTAAATTTTTAGTTAGGCTGAAGTTAAGAAATCCATTGTCCTACGGACTAAGCCGGGGATCTTACCACTTCAGACGCTCGCCGCTGACCGACTGGCCTTGGCCCCTACCGAGGGTGCTTCACAGATACAAACGGAAGTTACCAGAGAGACAGCTTCCTATACCAGCATGACAAGGGACGGACAGAACCGTACTAAGAATAGAAACCTCTTTGGTTTTAGAAAGCGTAGCTACCTGTTCCGATGTTGTTCCTACTGTTCTCCAGCAGACAGGCTTGTCTGCTACCATCAAGCATGCAACTAGAAACACATTTGCTCATTAATCCTTTCACACAGAAGGGAAAGGGGATGACAGTATCTTATCATATACAGGATATAAAAGAAAGCCGATGTAGGTTCCGTATGAGACTGTGTGACCTGAATTACATATAAACTGTGTTTTAAAGTGTAGTAGTTGACAGATCGTTCTTGTTTATGTGTAAAAGTAAAACGTTCCATTGCTCAGTCTCCTCCCAGATAGTCAGAAACACCACAGTATGTTTAGAAGTGGAATGTACGCCGTAAATGACAAGTTTTAAGAAACTAACATGAGAGGAATCCAACAGAGACCTTTCACCGTGTCAAGAAGCGTGTAACGCATAGTAGGTGCTTATCACTGTTCTTGTTCAACTTGTACACGGAAGAAGCACGGAGTATCCTTGCAAATAAAGTGCCGACATAATATATCTATTTTTGTTCAACCAAAAGTCTTTTACATATATTATATTCTTGACACTGTGCTCGAAAGTGTGTTAGTAAAATTTTTCGATACTAGCTATATGCCAGTACTACGCAACGGAAGCTTAAAAAAGGTCTTTGCATACCGCTGCTTTTTAGGATTCCGTACTTCAACAGGCAAAAACAGAAACACTTATAGAATACCTTTGCCAAGAAATTCGCTTTTCCTAGTGAAGAAGTAAAATATTTAAAAAAATATTGAAAGAAACAAAGCAATTTTTTAAAAGTTTTCAAAACGCAAAGTGCAGTCGTTGAATCCGTATATCCTAGCCAAGTAAGTACAATGTTAGTTTGTATTCGTAAAGACAAGAATGCGGCCCTTTATTCTATTACAGACGTGAACTTCCGAAAGTACTTCTGAGGTAAAGAGACTAACAGCTCTTTCAATTGGTTCTTTGGCATACTATGAAAGTTACAAAGCCATCTACTGGTTCTTTGCTATACTACTCTGAGAAGTAGCAGATACGAAGTAAGGAGGTTTAGGTTTAACGTCCCGTCGACATCGAGGTCATTAGTGACGGAGCACAAGCTTCTATTGTGCCAAGGATAAGGGCGGAGATTGTCCATGCCCGGTCAAGTGAACGATGCCGGTATCTACCTGGAGCGATTTAGGGAAATCAATGGAAACCTAAACCTGGATCGCTGGACGCCGTTTGACATGCTGTCCTCCCGAATGCCAGTCCAGTGTGCTAACCACTCCGCTCGGTTGAAGTAGCAGAAATGAGAACAGCGAGAAACTTAAAATCGGAATTCTGGATCAAGACGTAGCCTAAATTAAGGATTTCTTCTACTTTGGCAGTACAATAACCTATAATGGATAGAGCGAGGGAGACATAAAAACAGACTAGTACAGGCAAAAGACCATTCCCGGCAAAAAGAGAAGTCTAGTAGTATCAAGCAAAAGCCTTAATTTAAGGAAATGCGTTTGGATCATAGCATTGAGTGATAGTGAGACGTGGACCGTGGGAAAACCAGAAAAGAAGAGAATGGATGCCTTTGAGATGTGGCACTACAGAGGAATGTTCAACATTGGGTTGACGGATGACCTAAACAATGAGGAGGTGTCTGCAGAATCAGTTTGCTTTTTTCTCACACGATACACTACGAACTGTGGGTGAAGGGCAACAGGCAGATTACATCTTTGTAGATTTCTGAAAAGCATTCGACACGATACTCGATACCCGATACCAACTGCAGACTGTAAACGAAGGTACGTTCATACGGAATAGGCTCTCTTCACTAAGAGGATCCGACGGCGATTGTTCATCGGAGGCAGGGGTAGCACCAGGAATGCTCCAGGGTTGTGTGATGGTGCCGTTGCTGTTTTCTATATACATAAAAATCAGACCATCAGCAACATTTTTGAAGAGTGTTCCAGAAGAGCCTATTATGGGAGCCCCAACGACTTTCTGCTCGCAACTCCAGAGTAGATAGATCATATAATAGACTTGATGTTTGTTTCTAATCCTTAAACTTTGTTATATTAATGATGTTTGTTTTCAATGATAACGTTTGTTGTATTAGTGATTTGTCTGTTTCTTTCTTATGTGCCTGTATTGCCATACGATAAATAAAATAAATATAAACATACATAAATGATCTGACAGACAGGGTGGGTATCAAACTGCGTTTGTCCGTTGGTGATGTATAGGCAGGTGTCGAAGATTGTAGGTTCGTGTAAGGTGACGTACACAAAATTTCTAGTTGGTGTGATGAATGGCACTTCGCTCTTAATGCAGAAAAATGTAAGTTAATGCGGATGAGTAGGAAAAGCAAACCCATACTATTCGGATACAGCATTAATAGTGTACTGCTTGACACTGTCACGTCATTTAAACATCTGAGCGTAACGTTGCGAATCGATACGAATTGGAACGAGGAAGTAGGAACCATGTTAGGGATAGCGAATGGTCGGCTTCGGTTTATTAGGATAATTTTAGGAAAGTGTAGATTACCTGTAAAGGAGAAAGCGTATAGGATGCAAGTGCGACCTATTCCTGAGTTTTGCTCGAGTGTTTGGGATCCACAACAGGTCGGACTGAAAGAAGACATCGAAGCAATTCAGATACGAGCTCCTAGATTTCTTACCAGTAAGTTCCATCAGCATGCAGGTGTTACGGATATGCCTCGGGAACTCTACATCTACATCTACATTTATACTCCGCAAGCCACCCAACGGTGTGTGGCGGAGGGCACTTTACGTGCCACTGTCATTACCTCCCTTTTCTATTCCAGTCGCGTATGGTTCGCGGGAAGAACGACTGTCTGAAAGCCTACGTGCGCGCTCGAATCTCTCTAATTTTACATTCGTGATCTCCTCGGGAGGTATAAGTAGGGGGAAGCAATATATTCGATACCTCATCCAGAAACGCACCCTCTCGAAACCTGGCGAGCAAGCTACACCGCGATGCAGAGCGCCTCTCTTGCAGAGTCTGCCACTTGAGTTTGCTACACATCTCCGTAACGCTATCACGGTTACCAAATAACCTTGTGACGAAACGCGCCGCTCTTCTTTGGATCTTCTCTATCTACTCCATCAACCCGATCTGATACGGATCCCACTCAAGAGGAAATCTCTGGAGATCAGAAGACTTTCATTTCGAATAACGCTGCTGAGAAAGTTTAGAAAACCGGCATTTGAAGCTGATTGCAGAACGATCCTACTGCTGCCAACATGCATTTCACGTAGAAGCCACGAAGCTAAGACACGAGAAATTAGGAATCGTATGGAAGCATATAGACAGTCGTTTCTTCCCTCGCTCTCTCTGCGAGTGGAACAGGAAAGGAAACAAGTAGTTGTGGTACAGGGTATCCACCGCCACGCACCGTACGGTGGCTTGCGTAGTATGTATGTGGATGTAAATGAATATCAGGGAGGAAAGGAACATACGGAAGACACTAAAAAAAAAAAAGAGGGGACAGGACTATAGGACATCTTTCAAGACATCGGGGAGAAACTGCCATGGTACTAGAGACAGCTCTAGGGGGTAAAAACTGTAGAGGAACGCAGCCTTGCCACAAAGGTAAACATCTGAACTGCTAAGCAAATTAAGCAGACTCCTAAAAACTTAAATTACAATATATTTTGTCTTTCTTGTTCTCCGCTTTTGATGAAATGAAGCCAATACGTTGCCCCGAGCTGCCCTCAAGTCTCCTATGAAAATCCAATGAAAATTTGTGGAAGAGTTTTGGAGATCATTGTTTTCAAACAGAACGACAGGACTGTTTCAGTGAAAATTTATATCGCGACACCTTTTTTTTTTTTTAGTGAAATTAAGCCTATATGTTGCTCCAAGATAGTCTCAAGTTACCTGTGAAACCAATGAAAATTCGTCCAGTAGTTTTGGAGATTTGTGTGTTCTAGCAGACAAATAGACAGACACGATGGGTTTACAATTTTATTATTAGTATAGATTTTGAGAGGTGCTAGCGTGAACTAACAGTAGAAGAAGTAGTCCTGTAAATAGGGTTCTAAAATGCATACCGTAAGAGTTTATGAACAACTGTTCATCTTAACTAGTCTGAAACAAATCTCCTCTAGATCAAGCTCTTAGCTACAATAATGTGCAAACCTTGAGGACCAAAGTAACCTTGACATGATGTCCCATTGCCACCCCACATGGTTCAATCAACATTACACCTCTACTCACCATAACGCCTGGACCACCAAAGCCATGATGTCGGTCGACGCACCTATGTGAATTACGTGTAACCACCTCTCGTCGTATTACGGAACGTCCAGCGTTGTTGAACTCTGCGGTTTTGGTGGTCCAGGTGCTAAGCTGTGGGGAGGCTCATTTTGCACGGGCGTGCAATGGTTTTCCTCCCGTAAATGTATCACTCAAGTCAATTTCTCTCGGCAGTTTTCAGTACCAACCCTACCAGCATCGACACTCGAACTCTTTGGGTCGCCAGCCTCACTATAAAAAGTCCACCCCCGTGAGATAACATCGTTGAGCCGTATGGAAACCAATGTCGAAACACAGACATTACAGACAACTCTAGCCTATTATCACACAAAGATTACGGCAGACATTGACAAAGGAATGACTTCACATAGGACATTTAAAACTGATGTAAATTAAAAGTGAAAAGGGTTTCCAACCACATCCTTTAATATCTGTTTTCATCCTTTTACCATTCGTCAAGTAAGGTTGTAAGTAGGCTATTTGTATGTTGGCAGAGGTATAGACTGTGTTAATATCACTGACAGCAGTAACTAGTAGTTAATGAGTGGATAGAGATGTTTTTTCTTAGTGGAGACTCTGCCTTGGGAGGACATGCATTCTAAAGTGAGACGCAAGGAAATGTAGGGTCATGGCCGGTGTTCATAATGTTTGGGCAGTGGCATTATTGACAACTATATAATTGTTGAAACTGGATGCTACATGAATAAGGTAAATCTTTCTAAACACGTCTTTGCTCTTCAACTAATCTTTCTTTTGCTAACCATTTGCCTCGTAGTAGCTACAGCCTATAGTAGTTACAATATTTTCATTTAATGGGCTGAAGTTGCTGCTTACTGTAATTGCTGTTGTTCGTGTTATGAAGATTTTCTGTGATGTAAGTGACTTAAAACAAAATAGGATTTGTGATTGAAAGGAGTTTAGGCAATTAACAGAGTTGGAGGTAGTCCCATATTTATTTTATTTTATGTTTTTTGTATTTTATTATTGTTAGGATTTCTTGCCATTCAGGGCTATTCTTTTGTTTTAATTATTGGAAGTCGTGTTGTCACTGTGTAGCAGGCAGATTACGTTGGGCTTGTACATTGTGGGTAATAAATGAGTAGGTTAAGTTTGAGTTGTCTTTATCAGGGAAAATTCTGTAGGTCAGTGTTCAAATGATAAAAATATTACTTAGTTTCAAGGTCTCCTTTAGTCTCAGTAGTTATATGGTCCAATAATGGTTCATTACGTATGACAAACGACGTTTGAATTAGCGTCTGTTACATCGTTACAGACTTCCAGTCCTTCCTGGCAGATAGTAAAACTCGCAAACTACCAATCCTGAGATAGATCTGAATTACTTGCTCCATCCTATAAACTTAACTACAGAAATTTTACCATGGCACTTTACGTTTGACTGTGAGCGCGGCGCAGCTCCGTTCACCGACGGTCCTTGCCGAACAGCCCTCTCAGCTTCAAGCTCCTTGAAACCCCTCACGCAGCTGTCATTACTTAAAAATTTCACTACCGGTCCCGACTGTGGACCAACAGCCTCGACTACTCTTTTCACACCTGTACCCTGACGCACAAATCTTTGTGTCTGCCCTCTTACGATTGGATGTCTCATGAACAACATCAGCAACGAGCTGTCATTAGTCTCTCTGTTCACTGTTAACCCCACTGTCTCTCTTTCCAGATGAATTTCAAGGTATAACGGTTGCCTGAGAACCATGTCTATTATTGACCACCAGAAAGCAAGAGTTGGCAGCTGCTGACACACCTCCAATCCTGCTTAGCAAAACAGCCCCCACTGTTCCACAGTGACTCCAGGGGTCACAAGTGCCGCGAAGAACGCTTCCGGGAATGGCCAAACCTCGTCGTGTCCGGCTTGTGGCAGCTTCCAAGAGCCCTCCGTTCGCCGTTACAAATCAGCCTCAGAGTTCCGAGAGCTGCCACGGTTCCACAGCGACTCTGAGAGCGGGACAAATTGTGTGTATCCAGCATTCCCAGGACTCTCGTCACCGAGTGAGCGTCCAGCCACCCTCTCCATCATCAGAAAACTCCATCCAGCCAACCACTCTCCTAGCAGCCGAAGCAGCGGGCTCCTCACCGGCTCGCTTTCATTCATTGAAGCACGCTCAGTATCGAGCTTAACCTTATCTCTATTCTGCGCTCCAACTAAATAAGGCTTCACAGGCTTGCTGACCTCCAATTTTTTGAACTCAGTGGTCAAATTTATTGAGACGCTGAACTCCTTCCCCAAATGCATCTTTTCAGGACTGAATTCCGCCCCAACTTCGTTTTTATGGGTGACAAAGCGTGACTGCATCGAAAATTGAGGAGCTCTAGGAAAAAGATGATATTCGGCGAGTGGACTGGCTTGCCCATCGATCACGTGTGGGATGCATGGGGGAAACGTACTGCAGCACCACAGCTCATCCAGAAACTGTGAGCTACGCTGTTGGATGAATGGAACGTCTTACCACAGGACCTCCGTAACAGCCTTGTGCACATTACGAGAGCACTTTGCAGAGCATGCATTGCAATCCGTGGCGGTTTCACAGTACATTAAGAACCGTGTTCCGCCTTTCGTAATGTCCAAGAGACCATCATAAATCGCGATGACTTCAGTTAATTGGCACTTCTTTCAGTTACCTTCGGTTATTTTTATGTATGGTGCAGGTTTCATCTAGCCTTGATATCTGGCGGTGACAAATCATGCGGAAGCTACCATCGTCCTTTAATTTTGCACACCGTGTATTACGAACGGCCTACAAAACGCAGCAAACCGTGAGTAGGCCCATTCCGAGGAAAACATATTGCTCTGTTACTGTGCAATGCCAGAGCATCTAATGTAATCTGCTTTCTCTCAGATACGACCGAACGTGTGAGCCATCGCTAAAGGAGGTGCCGGACATGATGTCCATTCATAGTAAGATGTGCTTCTTTCCGACGTCTTAGTGAATCACACAGCCTCTGAACAACTGAAGGATGGCCATGGATGCGATGTGTAACACGACAGCCTAGTGTAGAGGGAAGAGACACTTTATTCAGAAACAAGTACGAGACTGCGGGTGCACAGGTGGCGGCTAGGATCGGGTCATATTCGTGTTGACACCTGAAATCAGCTTGACAGGAGCACGTGTAAGGCCAGTTTCACTGAATGCTCCACAGATGGGCATGTCTCTGTACTTTTACCGGCTGCTAAGGTGACCGCGTTACCTAAAAAATCCTTCCGTTGGGCTGCTCCTTTCTCATGACCGCTTTTCGCGCCCACTGCAAAATTAAAGCTTAGCCCAAAATTAATAAATACTGAGCCATAGGTGTCACTGAAGGGCCAGTAGGCTCATCTGAAGCGGAAAAAGTGGACGATTCCGCGTGTGAACACGAACCTTCGACATACGCATTAGTTTATAAATTATTGTAAGTTAAATGTCATAATTCCTGAACTGTAAAAGCGAATATCTGCGCAACACGTTATGCGTTTGCAACAAACGAAGTGTGTACGGATACAGCTCGTAGAACTGTTGTACTCAGTGAAATTATTCACATATTTAAATGAGAGGCCGAAAATTGGATTGCACGCAATTAAAAATAGCTTTTCTTACTAAATAAGCAGAGAAACCTTAAAAGCAGCACCAGTACTGTAAACGATATATATATAGCAAATTATTTAATATATAATTTAAATTGTTTCTTAATATTTACGCTTATAAATCCAAAAACGGAGGAAAATCATAGAAGTTATTATTTATAAATAAACTGATAATAGCACGATATTACTCGGAAAAATTCCATGTGATTTGATGTAGCTACCAAACCTCTATAAAATGTTAAGATTACGAATTTCAACAATTTTAGCTTTCAGAGTTTAAATGACTTCAGTGGTGCCTCACCGAGGTTTCGTGGATGAACAGAGGCGATTTCGAGGGGAGGCTAGTTTCGGACTATGTTGGAGGCGGTCAGGCTGTGTCAGTCTGTGTTAGGAGAAAGTTATATACGATGAACGCTAAAACAGCGGCTTGCATCAGTTAGTCACAGTTCCTACCTTCGGACATAGATGTTTTTAGGTATCTGATGAACTTGTTACTTTTTGGGTCGCGTGTGGTACAACCAGCACTTACAAAGTTTGTGGCCACTGTAGAATTTAGTCTTTGATATACTGTTTATCTTTCAGAGAGGACAAGTTACCCTCTCACCAATTTTTCGTATACAGATAATTATTAAAGATTTTGTTACAACGTGATGCACCTTAAGCGACACTCTTGGAAGTTAACGGCCTGAGAAGACGTTGACGGAGCCTGGTAGGGCGCTAAAAGCATGAGGTATTTTACAGATCTTAGCTGATAGAAACGGCATGTTGGGAGTTGGAAGCAATTGGCTGTGAGCCCATCCCTCAGTAAATCTTGCCAGACTGGCCCACAGTAATACAGGGCAGACAGAGCAGCCCCTATTCGAGACAGGTCTCCAGCACAACAATGTTGCTATACCTGTATTGGCACCAGTTGAAGGCTGGGTGGGGGGCGACGGGCTGAAGGGACGCATCTACACAGCGGAGTCACAATCCGGACATTGTGTGCAGACTGCAGAGCCACGTGTAGTAAAAATTCACAAGTTTTCATGTTTGCCGATACTGCAAATAGGCCTGTGAACCATTTCCATCGGCCGCCTCGGTTGTATAAGAAATTACAGCACCTGAGAAACGTTTGGAGATATAATCTTTATTACACCTCATAGCTAGGACTAACAAGCTCCATGGCACAGGCGATTTAGATAAAAATCTTTAGGACTGTATCTGTTTGCTTGTTGCCACAGGAAGCGACGCGACTTCCGAGAAAAACATCTTTCCCCTCCGCGAAAACTTAAAAAAAAAGCAAGCAATTTGCTGTTTCTTCTTTTTCCAGAGACGCAGGTTTCTTAACTATTGCCCTGGTTCGACAGGAGTTTGTGCTGTCGTGTTGGAGGGGAGATTTATCGCCTCTAGAGCCCACTGATTGGCTCAAGACAGCCTGAAGGTGGTGTCGTTCGTGCACGGTGCGTTTTTTTTTATGTGGTGCGAAGCACTCGTGTGCTGGACTTCGGTCTAGTAAGAGGACGTCTGGTCGATGCTCTGGCATTTGTGGTTGGTCCTGTCTTACGAGTTGTTTAGACTGAAGAGCCTGTGGTGAAGTTCTTACTGTACTGACAGTGGGACTTTAAACGTCTCGGACTACTTGTTTACCGATAGCACACTTATTCGTTTTTGGTTTACCGGTCTTGACGTTTGGTATCCTTGTGCACTCTGTCGTACAAGTGAGCCAAATTGGTCCTTGGTACGACCAGCGAATGGGTATGTCCCACACTGAAAACTACCATGATTTCAGGGCTCTGGTGGAGAGTAAATTGCGATCCGTCTGCCTGATCGATAGACCGTGAGATTTTTGCATTTCTTTCGTGGCCGCGATAAATTTGCAGGTGCCATCTCAGGTCTCGCCTCCGCTGCACACATCTTTCCAGCTGCAGGTTTCGTCGCTGCACGAAGCAAACCGGGAAACGTACTGCCTCTCCGGCCTTGTCAGGGCGCACAGATCTTAATCACCACTATCTCTCTGTTGCACCTATATAGAGAAACGTCTGTAGATTTTAACAGTCAAAGTCTGCTCGGCGTCAGCTCAATTCAGATTTTGTTATCCACATTTTTCGGGCCATTTCTGCCATTTAGGATTCTTGTCCATTGTGGTCTTAAATCACCTATTAGTTGTTTACGGTACTCAATCAAAAGTTGTTTAGCACAATTTATGTCTGTCTTTGTTTTGAGAAGATAACTGGTGTCAGTAAACTAAATTTGTTATACATTCTCAATCATTTTATATAGTCAGCCCCACGGGTTAACTTTCAACTTTAACGGTTTTCTAAAGCTAACTCACGCAATTAATAGTGATCTATTCAACCGCATCCAGGATCTTAAGAAACTCGCTCAGGCTGTGAAATTATTATCAACTGTGAACTTCGATTTTTCTACATCCTTATCGGAAATTAACTAGAATTTGTGAAATCAAAAAAAAAAAAAAAAAAAAAAAAAAAAAAAAAACGTGCCTACGTGATTTTTGTATAGCAAATCCTGCCTGCATTTACATTAAATAGTTTTGTGGAACATCGGGTGCATTGCGACGAATGGGAGTTGGCGCCCCATAGACGAAACGTAGTTAAACTTGCAAGTCCAACCACATTTAAGGGAGCTCACTGAAGTGTTTGTGCTGTGTAATGTGTGGGCAAACATTTCCGTGTAGCAGCCCGTGACGGCTCAGAGCTAATATAGAACTTGTGAACCTTTTAGACGTTGATGTTCGGAGAGCTGATGAGAGATACTGTATTTTATGTCGACAATCACACCACATGCACAACCCCATGCAGCCCGTAAGGTCGCAGACAGCAGGCATTGATGACCCATTCTTGTAGTGTTTGTACATCATTATATGTAGGGAAGATTTAAACTGTCCGCACAACCAAAAATCCAAAAAATGATAATCGAAGGAACGAGCTAGCAAATGTTGAGGATCTCGCCTACCAACCATTACACGTTAAATGTCTGAGTGGGTGATCTCGGACATTTCGATAGAAATTGGCAGGAGCTTCGTCAAACACGAACCGCATTTGATGATGCCTTGCGTAAGAAAAGAGGAAAGTTGTTTTAAAGGATACCTATTTGGTAATGGATGACGTCCATTTAGTCTATCGCCAATAATTAACTGAAAATTACAGCTTACACATTGCTTTTTCAACTACGTGTGGATCTGCATCCCATTACACCTGTTAGCTATAAAAATTAATAATCTCATCTCACATGAAAGCAGCCTCGTATGTAAACAGTATCTCTGGGTGAAGAGTGGATCTTCGTCACATCTTTGCAACAGCCTTTGGAAGACGGCTTTCTGGCAGGTTGACCTTGTGACTTATGGGCTTGTATAAGCCACTGTTCCTGCAGGATCTACCTGACTAGAGAATGGCTAACCACGTAGATGCTGAAATTCTATATACACTACTTCCAAGATCTTTTTTTATCTCGTTGCATTGCTCGCTCTTCCACAACAGATGTATGAGTGGTGTGACGTCTGCTAACATCCGCCGTTATTGGAGCTATGGAGCCGGAGTCTGCTGGTAGCTGGAAAATGCGACTAAATAATTGTGCAGGCGGTATACTGCACATACATTTTTGAATGTATAGGGCAAGGGCACGACGGTTCATTCCATTTGGCACACCATAACAAAAGATCGTTATACCATGTTTCGTGTGTCGGATGATAAGTTCGTAAGCGCAAACATACAACTACAAAATAAATAAACAATTCACAAGTTTATGAAAACACAAACAAGTTGAACTAGAAATAATTTACGCACTGTACTTACCTAGATCTATGAATACGGTTGTTTACAGCATTCCATATCCACGGACACTAAGAGGGAAAGATCTCATCACCAATAACAGAGGCTAGGATTCTCATTACTTACTGCATTCTGTAAGTCGTTCGTAATAGCACAGAGCTTGCAGTAGAAGAGTTGTGTCTCACAGTAACGAAGATGAACAAAATGCTCACAGTTGTTAAGCTATGAAGTTCAGAGCCGAGTCTTGCTGGGCATGTTTGTCTTGCTTTGGTGTCCAAATACTGAATACTTTTTTAAATAACCTGAAATATGTTTTGGCATTGTTATCTTTTATGTGTATACACGGTGATTGCATGATGATGTTACAAACTTTAATGAATGATGGAGAAGGGTAAATATATCAATTAGAGCTAATTACTCTGGTCCGGAAACCACCGTCTCGAAAGTTAAAAGAGAAAATGCTTTTGAGCAGTGGAATACATGCACCGTTAATATTGCTGCTAATAATCATAGGTGGTAGGATCGACCACAACAAGAGAAAGATGTCCAGTGAAAATGTGCTCTAAAAGGCATACTTTAAGAGCTATGAGGACATGGTCGTGTTCACCTCTGTGGAACACATCTAGCGAACATGTTCTCATTGCTCTTTAAGATATCGATTTTACAGCCCGTATTCACTGCACATATTTTATTGTTTTGACCCATACTACATCCTCCAAAAATATGGAAATCAAAGAGCTTACAGTGGAAGAGATGTGCTTCAGAGTACTGAAGATGAACGAGCGCTGAGAGCGCTTAAGGTAACATACACCCATGTTTACTTGTTATTCTTTTCTTGTTTTAGTTCACACTACCACTTGTGAAAGTTGTCTATCCTATAATCTAGGAAACAACACTACCGGTGCATGCGTTAACCTGCAAGAGGTATTACAAGGACTTTCGCTTGTACCTCTCGGTCGTTTTCGGACCAGAGTCCCTTACCTCAGAGTGATAAATTTACCCATCTCCATCTTTTCTGACCGTTTGTAACATCATGACGTCATCACCCTGTATACATAACTCTTGCTATTAGCCCCCCCCCCCCCCCCCCCAGTCTGCTGAATAATGCTCTTTGACCGAAACTAATCAAACATTAGAGATGATTCAAATGGTTCTGAGCACTATGGCACTTAACATCTGAGGTCATCAATCCCCTAGAACTTAGAACTACTTAAACCTAACTAACCTAAGGACATCACACACATCCATGCCCAAGGCAGGATTCGAACCTGCGACCGTAGCGGTCGCGCGGTTCCAGACTGAAACGCCTAGAAGCGCTCGGCCGCACCGGCCGGCAAACATTAGTGAATAATTTACAGTTGTTTATGCTGTTGTATAATGTCGTTTCTAAAATGATGTAATTTCAATTATGTAAAGACATGCCAGGACAACAGTTCGATTGTGTGTTCGAGATCTAAAAGTTATCCCCCACATTTAGTACGTTAAGATATTGATAGGTTGTTTTACATTATTCTGGTTTCAACCTATATCGAAGTGATTGATTTGTTGCATATACAGAATGCCAAATTATAGGTATAGGCCGTCAAATGCATATAGAATCGTGTATTTTAATTTATAATTAACTAATCATTATAGTTACAATTATCACATCAGGAACATACATCACAGGAAGCTATTTAATGTCATAGGCCCCTCAACAGCCCGTACACACAAAATACAAAGTATTTTACGTGGGTCTGCAAATTACTGTTGCAGTCTGCCATTTATTGGAATAATCGTTATTAGTGTTGATGTGTATCCTGTTATCTTTTTGAGAAAAGTTTTTAGTTAAAATAATAAAAGAAACTGGTTTCTTACCAGTGTAATGGATATTCTGTGCGAGACACGTTTCAAAATTTAAATGAACTCTTTTTATTACATTTAAATCTGGTCTTAAATGAACAGCAATGTGAATCAAAATGTATTTTAAGTCTTGATGAATCAAATTAGGTTTTTTAAACTTCATATTTTGCTAAACATAATGTACAAGATGTCTCAAAACGTAATTTACAACTTCATTGCCATATAAGTCGACTTCTAATTAACTTTGCGAAAAAAAGTAAAGTTTGTCTGATGCACCAACTCTCAAGGTAATGAAAAAATGTTGTCCCTTTGCGGCCGACGAGAGGAGCATAAGTGAAAAAAAAAGTTTTTTCTTTGGTCTTGCAGGATGGTAGGAGCACCATAAATGAATTGACGAATGGAATTTGCACTGGAAAAGACACATTGTATGATCTGACCCTAACCGAGAGACCTAAGTTTAGAGAAATTCCAGAATGCGATATGAGAAACCACCACCCTCTCTGCCATCCATAGGATAATTGCGCTTCATGCACTGAAGCGCCAAATAAATTGCTATAGGCATGCGTATTATATGTATGTATATAGGCAGAACATGGCGCTGCGGTGGGCAACGCCTTTATAAGACAAGTGTCTGGCGCAGTTGTTGTTAGATCGGTTACTGCGGCTACAATGGTAGGTTATCAAGATTTAAGTGAGTTTGAACTTGGCGTTACATTCGGCGCACGAGAGATGGGACATAACATCTCCCAGGTAGCGATGAAGTGGGAAATTTCCCATACGACCATTTCTCGAGTGTGCCGTGAATATCAGGAATCCGATAAAACATCAAATCTCTGAGATTGCTGGGGCCGGAAAAAGACCCTGCAAGGTCGGTACCAACGACGACTGAAGGGAAACGTCCAAAGTGACAGAAGCGTGTAATGCACCTCTTTCTCCGGGGGACAAATATTAATTATTATCTGTATATTAAGCTACAAATTACCTTTTTATACCTGTGTGGTTACAGACGAATGGAAAAACTAGTAGAAGCCGACCTCGGGGAAGTCGGATCCCGTAGGAATATTGCAACACGTGAGGCAATACTGACCCTACGAATTATCTTAGAAGCTAGATTAAGGAAAGGCAAACCTACGTTCCTAGCATTTGTGGACTTAGAGAAAGCTTTTGACAATGTTGACTGGAATACTCTCTTTCAAACTCTGAAGGTGGCAGGGGTAAAATACAGGGAGCGAAACGCTATTTACAATTTTTACAGGAACCAGATGGCACTAATAAGAGTCGAGGGACATCAAAGGGAAGTAGTGGTTGGGAAGGGAGTGAGACAGGGTTGTAGACTCTCCCCGATGTTGTTAAATCTGTATATTGAGCAAGCAGTAAAGGAAACAAAAGAAAAATTTGGAGTAGGTATTAAAATCCATGGAGAAGAAATAAAAACTTTAAGGTTCGCAGATGACATTGTAATTCTGTCAGAGACAGCAAAGGACTTGGAAGAGCAGTTGAACAGAATGGATAGTGTCTTGAAAGGAGGATATAAGATGAACATCAACAAAAGCAAAACAAGGGTAATGGAATGTAGTCGAATTAAGTCGGGTGATGCTGAGGGAATTAGATTAGGAAATGAGACACTTAAAGTAGTAAAGGAGTTCTGCTATTTGGGGAGCAAAATAACTGATGACGGTCGAAGTAGAGAGGATATAAAATGTAGGCTGGCACTGGCAAGGGAAGTATTTCTGAAGAAGAGAAATTTGTTAACATCGAGTATAGGCTTAAGTGTCAGGAAGTCGTTTGTTAAAGTATTTGTATGGAGTGTAGCCATGTATGGAAGTGAAACGTGGACGATAAATAGTTTGGACAAGAAGAGAATAGAAGCTGTCGAAATGTGGTGCTACAGAAGAATGCTGAAGATTAGATGGGTAGATCACATAACTAACGAGGAAGTATTGAATAGGACTGGGTAGAAGAGAAGTTTGTGGCACAACTTGAATAGAAGAAGGGATCGGTTGGTAGGATATGTTCTGAGGCATCAAGGGATAACCAGTTTAGTATTGGAGGGCAGCGTGGAGGGTAAAAATAGTAGAGGGAGACCAAGAGATGAATACACTAAGCTGATTCAGAAGGATGTAGGTTGCAGTAGGTACTGGGAGATGAAGAAGCTTGCACAGGATAGAGTAGCAAGGAGAGCTGCATGAAACCAGTGTCAGGACTGAAGACCACAACAACAACAACCTGTGTGGTCTCCCTGGCGTGCCTAGTCGACCACAAGCCCCATCAAACTGTTCAGTCTAACAACAGAGTACATACAGCGTTGAAGACATGGAGAAAGAAAGGTACCATCACAATTTCAATTTAGAGTCATATTTTTTACCTTTATTGGTCGTTGCTGCATGCTCGTGGTCCAGTGATGAATCTCGCCATCCGCTGTTTGTTAAATCAATTTGAGGTCCAGGGTGTGTATTCTGCTGCGTAAGAACTGACACGTATTTAAACTTCCGACTTTTATTTTATAAATGCTGATCGTGACGATATTCAATAATTTTCAATGTAATAGCTTTTCCAATAAATCATTTCGTTTCCTCTATTCTTGACCTTCTCAAAGTAACCGTATTAGAAGACGTTTCGACACCAACTGCCCATTGTCTCTACAACCGCCAACCACCAGCTCCTGCTCACAGAGCTTACAAACTGTGCAGTACTGCCAACCTTGGTTGTACATCGATATTTTACACATCGCACGTATACATACATGGAAAACATACTATGAAAAATGGAAAGTGTTTATAATATAGTTTTGTGGCAATATACCACTTAATTTCCTCATATTAACAGTTTTGTAACAAAATAATAATATGTTTATGTTTACTTGGTTAAAGTTCACTTGCTCCTTCAAGTTGATTGACGGCACCGCACACCTCGCCAGCCGGTGGTATCGGTTGTTTCTGTAGTCGGTTACATTACAAGTGCAACCCTGCCGCAAATTGCTGCAGATTTCAGTGCTGGTTCATCAACAGGTGTCAGCGTGCGAACCATTCAACTAAACATAATCGATTTTAGCTTTAGGAGCCGAAGTCCACTCGTGTACCCTTGATGACTGAACGACGCAAAGCTTTACGTCTCGCCTGGGCTGTCAACACCAACATTGGACAGTTGATGACTGGAAACATGTTGCTTCGCCGGACGAGTGTCGTTTCAAATTATATCGAGCGAATGGTCGTGTACGGGCATGAACACAACCGCATGAATCCATATACCCTGCATGTCAGCAGGAGAGTGTTCAAGCTGGTGGAGACTCTGTAATGGTGTAGGGCGTGTGCAGTTGGAGTGATATGGGACCCTGTGTGATCACCTGCATCTGTTCATGCCCATTGTGCATTCCGACGGTCAACGCGACATCCCACACGCCTAGAATTGCTGCAGAGTGGCTCCAGGAGCACTCTTCTGAATTTAAACTCTTACGCTGGCCACCAAACTCCCCAGACATGAACATTAGTGAGCGACCTGGGAAACCTTGGAACGTGCCATTCAGAAGAGCTCTCCACCGCCTCGTACTCTTACATATTTATGAACAGCCATGCAAGATTCATTTTGTCACTTCCGTCTAGCACTACTTCAGACATTAGTCGAGTCCATGCCACGTAGTGTTGCGGCATTTCTGCGTGCTTGCGGGGACTCTACACGATATTAAGCAGGTGTAACAGTTTATTTGGCTCTTCAGTGTTGGTGTCGATGACCTTCAAAAAAATTACGTTACTCCATTGAAATAAATCTTTGGTTTCTTGTATCTCGTTGCACTAGATAAGAAAATTACGCACAGTAACTATATGGCCACGTCCTGTCCTCGTTAATTGCTTTAATTTGTCAAAACCCTGTTTCGATGTTACAGACCGTTTCCGAGATATAAGGGTGTTTTGAATATTTCATTCTCGCTTAATTATTTGAACACGAGAGAGGAATGTAATGCGCTATGTACAACACAGTTTCGCTAGAAACGAGTTATAGATGCCTTTCCAAGTTTAAAGAATACTTTAATGTGCTAACTACATCTCGTGCACAGCAACATATGACCTATTGTGCACCAAATGCAAATTCATAGTGGCCTCTATATTTCACAGCTTGCTATCCGAATTTCTTACAGTAGTTTAGTTACTTCTGAAATATCATAAGAACTATGACGATTAATGAAAGGATAATTAGTTGATCATGGAACTGACAAATAAAACTATGAAATCACGAGATTTTTTTCCGTCGTGCCGCTCCCTGTTCCCTCACCTCACAATTTCTCCCGCCTTCGTCCCCCCGCCCACACACACAGACAAACACACACACACACACACACACACACACACACACACACACACACACGCACTACACCTCGACGTCAAGCAGCGTTGGCCAAAGCACGCTCCGGTCTGCTAAGTTGCACCGCTCCGTTATAATCCGGCACTGTGGCATCAAATTAACTATGGATACCTCTCACGACGGTGCACTGAGTATTACGATACCATCTTCATCTATTTCCATACAGACTGCAATTGTCATAAGAAGTCAAACCAGATGACAAGGCAAAACGTGACGCATTTACTCACTATAGTGTCGTACATGTAGACATGGATGAACAAATTATCAGGAGCGCTGCATTTGTATGGTTCAAATGGCTCTGAGCACTAGAGGACATAACATCTATGGTCATCAGTCCCCTAGAACGTAGGACTACTTCAACCTAACTAACCTAAGGACAGCACACAACACCCAGCCATCACGAGGCAGAGAAAATCCCTGACCCCGCCGGGAATCGAACCCGGGAACCCGGGCGTGGGAAGCGAGAACGCTACCGTACGACACCGAGATGCGGGCGCTTCATTTGTAGATGAAAAAACTTTTCATGTAAGGGATTAGTCCAGGCTGGCTTGCATTTATGATTTTCCGTGCTTTTACAGCATCTCATTCGCCAGGTAGTTCGAGGAATTAGCTTACAGAGCTATTAATTATGAAATGCTTTTGCGAGAGTAGTAGTGACGTACGTATGATTTGTACTTACGTGTTCCTGAAACATGAGAAAACCGTTAACGAGAATTTCAACGCCCAACGAGCTCACGTTTAATAACTTGAATAACGGAGTAACTGAGAGAGGTGGCGCTGTGGTTAGCCCACTGGACTCGCATTTGTGAGGACGATGATTCAAATACCAGTTCAGATATTCAGATTTTCGTTTTCCACCATTTCCATAATTCGCTCCAGGCCAATGCCGAGATGGTTCCATCGGTAAGAGCTCCGTCGATTTGCTTCCCCATTTTCCATAATCTGAGCTAGTATTCCATCCATCATCAAGTTGTTGTCGACGGGGGGTTAAACTGTAATCTTACTTCCTTTTTGACAATACAACCATTAAATAGACCAACGTGAGACAGAAGTCGCAGTTGTTGCTAAGGTCCTGTGGTGTAAGTACTGTCATGTCAACTCGTGGGCAAGAACACGAAGTGGTGCCCCTTTTTGAACTCAAAATAAAAAAAATATTATTAAACAATTAATTGCAACACAGAGTAATATTACAGAATGTCAAATAATCTCTAATGTTGTACTCTAACACAGAGCGAGAACGAATGCATAATTTCAAAGTAGTGCATAAATTTGAATATTCAGATAACAGCGTAACCTAAGAGGGCGTGCTCAAAAGTAATGTCACCGAATTTTTTATTGTGTCCCAAATATCGTTTCAGGCACAACATGTCATGTATATTACTCAACTATCCCGTTACGCTTACACTATTTGAAACCCTCTGGCGCAAGACCTCTCCGATTTGTAACGTGTAACCTGGCGGTGTGTAACGTGACAAAGTTCATGTGTGAGAAACATCATGCTGTGGTAGTATATAACGAAAAATATTTAATGATGGAAAATTTGCTGAAAATATGTAACAAAATAAAAATTATTTAATTTGGAAATTCCTAATCAAAGGCTTTCTGAACACTGGCAATATTAAACTGAACTAACCTTGTCGCGCAAATGGTCATTCACAGTGGCTGTAGATTACGTCTAATTTATTTCACTGCACACAAGAATGAAATCTGCTTTCGAATGAGTTTTGTAAATGGGTACTGGTAATGTCTTACCTTCAACGGACGCTCGGTTCTGTTCTGTATCGGCCTAGCTGCCAACGAAAATGCTGTTGCAACGTCATTAACTGAAAGTACTATGCATTCATGGTGTAGGGGTGTGGCGGTGGACGACCGTGTTTCATGAACTGTTGACGACGGTCAATGCGGTACCGCCAGCCATTATCACTTGAATTATTATACCCATCCACAAACCGACACCGGGAGCGGCGACCAGGTATCGCTGGCCTCTAATTCTGCTTTGCCGCAGTACTGTTTGCCACAACCTTGGAACCTGACGACCCACCCTTCTGGTGTCACTTTGCGAAAGTACTATTTTCGTTGCCCTGCATATCCGCACGACCTCTTCTTCTTAGTTCGATCATGGAGCGAAACACACATGGTACCCGATCTGATAACAATGTATCGACCTGTAGTGGACAGTGCCATGAACATTGCTAAATCCTCGGTGATACTCATTGGAAGAGGCCTCTCACACGACAGCTTAGCTTCCCTCCAGTGCATACAGAACCTTCGATACCTTGGTATCATCTTCGCCACCACCGTGCGATGGTCCGCTGCCATCAATTTGCGGTGTACTCTCCAGATTATCCTTCTGGCAGTGCCACAAAATCTCCTCTAATGGTTAAAATGGCTCTGAGCACTATGGGACTTAACATATGAGGGCATCAGTCCCCTAGAACTTAAAACTACTTAAACCTAACTAACCTAAGGTCATGACACACATCCATGCCCGAGGCAGGATTCGAACTTGTCACCGTAGCAGTCACGCGGTTCCGGACTGAAGCGCCTAGAACCACGCGGCAACCGCGGCCGGCTAAAATCTCTTCGACTGACCAGATTCTTTATAACGTGTCGAACACCTCAGTCAACACGTGGCGTCCTCAATGGTCCAAATCGCACATGTACTCCCACTGCCACGAGCTACTGTACGCAGCGTCCAGGCCGCTCTCGGATACTTTCTTACTGCCGATAATCACTTCAAGGTCCGTTACGGAACACCCACACTTCCCCCACTAACGGGGTGGCCTCGGCCTTGTCAATGTGCGACTCCATTCGTCGCCGTTGGAAATGGACACCACGCACAAGCACTGGAACGGGGGCGCCTTCATGACACGTTGCTTGATGGACATATTTATACTTGCACGATGAAATCTATTTTGCTTCAACTGCTTCCTGTTCCCTCATAAAAACTAAAACAAAAAATTTAAAAAATTCACAGGCTTATGGTTCTCCGCGGAGACGGGGAGGATTCGTGGTCAGGCTTCCGATTTCGACCGCTGAACACCCTGTCTGCACCGGGTCGAAACCGACCACTCCACTCCCTGTAACAATGTATCAAAAAGGCGCCACGTTATGGGAGGAGGAGTCGGTCGGGAGAGAGTTCGCGTACCAAAGTATAGTTTTTTTTCATTTCGTAAAAAAAAATGTAAGTAGACCACTTGCGCGCGAAAGGCAAAGATCCCAGGATCGAATCTATAAACATAATTTAAAAAAAAAACGGTGTAGCGTCCATGATTAATAACCGAAACCTCCTCTGTCCCGGGTTCGAAGGACGACTTTACTTGAATTCTGAATAAAAATCATCTGCAGTGGTGACCGATTTACTTCCAGCGTAAGAAGTCACCCTCGTCCTGCCACTGGAGGAGTGGACGGAGGTTCAGGGCACTATCTTGCCCTTGGAGTGTGAAACTGCCCCTAAAAACGCAAGAATGAGCAATTATCAACGGCATGGGGATGTAGAAGGCTATGGAAACCACTGCATCAATGACACATAATGTGTATCCACAGGACATGTGACCTGTAACTGAAAAAAATTCGTGATGATCTCTCCATTGGCAAAACATTTTGGACTAGTCCCCCATTCGGATCTCCATGAGGGGATTGCCAAGGAGTGACACCATGAGAAAAAAATTAGGTAATCAACCAAAATATAACGTATTACGAGTCGGGGCGTGGAATACTAAAAGTTTGATAGTTGTTGCGAAGCTAGAAGATCTGGAACCGGAGACGCTGAGGCTCAATGTAGATATAGGGGGATTAGTGAAGTGAAATGGAAGGAAGACACAGATATTTGGCCAGATGAGTACAGAGTAATATCAAAAGCCGCAGGAAATTGTATAACGAGAGTAGGATTCTTTAAGAATTAAAAATGGTCCAAATGGCTCTGAGCACTATGGGACTTAACTGCTGTGGTCATTAGTCCCCTAGAACTTAGAAATACTTAAACCTAACTAACCTAAGGACATCACACACATCCATGCCCGAGGCAGGATTCGAACCTGTGACCGTATCAGTCGCACGGTTCCGGACTGCGCGCCTAGAACCGCGAGACCATCGCGGCCGGCCTTTAAGAATAGGTAGGCAAAAGAGCGTTAGTTTCTGTGAACAGTTCAAGTGACAGCGTTGTTGTCATCAGAATCGGCAGTAAAACCAACGCCGATAGCAACAGTTCAGGTATACATGACGACGACTGAAGCAGAGGCTGAAGAGGTACAGAAAGTGTATGAGGATTTTGAACGTGTAACTCAGTACGTAAAGGCATTTGAAAATCTAAGAGTCAACGGGGCTGGAATGCCGTTGCAAGGGAGGGAGTAGCAGTAACGGCTACGGGAGAATATCGGCGTGGTGCGATGAATGAGAGAAGAGAAACACTAATTGAGTTCTGTAATAAATTTCAGTTTGTAACGGCGAAACTCTGTCCAAGAATCACAAGAGGAGGATGTATACTTGGAAAAGGCCGGGAGATACGAGAAGATTTCATTTCGATTAGATCACGACTCGGCAGAGATGCTGAAATCAGGTATTGTATCATAAGGCATACACAGGAGCAGATACAGACTCAGATCACAATTTACTACTGATGAAGAGTAGACTGAAGTCTAAGAGACTGGGCAGGAGGAATTAATGCCCAATGAAGTGGAATACAGAAGTACTAAGGAATGAGGAGACACACTTGATGTTCTCTGATAGTGTAGATCAGACTGTTCCAAACGAGCTTCAGAGAGCCGGAGCGCTCCAGAGCGCTGACTGAGGCAGCTCGGAGCCTGCGTGGAGGGGGAAAGCGATCTCACTGCCCCCTGGCCGCATGCAGCCGCAGCTGACGCAATAATCCGTGTTCATTGACAGCTAAGACCAGCCGCGGGAGCCCTGTACCTCTATTGGAGGATACCTTTCTATTCATTGACAGGGATGGTCGTCTGCAGTGTCTTGTATGTCATAACGTATTTAATTCTGCAAAGAGGTACAATATACAAACACATTATACACGTCTTCATTCAGCGCACTACGATCAGGTAGAAGGCATTGCACGCAGAGAACTGGTAGCCAGGCTTAAGGGCGACATACCAGGAGACGCAAGTTTATTAACGGTTTCGTAGTAGGGAGGGTATCAAAACGTCAACATAATTCGTGCTCTGTAAGGCGTTTATAATTTTCAGGTGAATGAGAACGGAGAAAACACAACTGAATCTGCAATTCTAGCAAGATACAGTGTCTCTCACACCATTGCGACGAGTGGCAAGCCGTTTTCGGTGGGACCACTTGTAAAATCGTGCATGGTAGCAGTTGCAGAATGTTTGTTTCTCAGGGAGGTGCAGACAATCGAAGGGGTTTGCTTGTCGAAGCAAACAATGTCTAGTCGATTCCTGGACATGGCAGCGGATTTAGAGGCACAGCTCAGGAAAAAGGCGGAGAGTTTTGTTGCATTTTCGCTAGCGCTTGACGAAAGCACCGACATATCGGACTGTGCTCAGCTTGCAGTCTTTGTGCGTGGTGTCGACATGGAGCTGCAAGTAACTGAAGAACTCACGGATGTGGTACCACTCGATTACACCGCAACAGAACGTGACATTTTTGAAGCTGTTTGTGAATCAGTGGGCAATACGTATTTGCCGTGGGATAAGCTCCATTCTGTAGCGACAGACAGTGCACCAAAAATGATCGGGCGTCACCAAGGGTTTGCTTCTCGTTTGAAAAATAAACTCAGGGGCGAATTAGGGAAAGACATTTTGACTCTTCATTGTTTTATTCACCAAGAGGCACTGTGTGCTGAAACAGAAGAGCTAGGTGGCGTTTTGAAAGATGTCGTGAAGTGTGTGAATTTTGTGCGGCGTCTCGGCATGAATCATCGCCAATTCAAAGGATTCCTGAAATATATGGAAGCGGAGTATGGGGATATACCTTGAAACGTCCCCTTAGAAAAATTATACACGACTGTGCTTAAACTGACACACAATATTTTTAGCGCAACGCAATCTGACTTTCAATAATCCCTACAAAAGAATGGCCCTGACTAACATTAACCTATATGTTTCACAAATCACTTACCTCACAAAAATCTTCGTTACTCGAAGTACTGCAATACAGCAAGCGCCACTACTGCCTGCTAACTAAAAGATTCAAACTACGGAAGTCACTAACTACTCATAGGCACAGTTAGCAAATGAAAGATTTTAATAGAGAACAAACAATGTATTAACCTTTATAGTCGTAATATATATATCATTTCATGACACCAATTCTTACTAATTTCAAAACTCCGCCATCTCTCTCCACACGTCCATCCACCACTGCTGGCGGCTCACCTCCAACTGCGCAATGCTACGCGCTGTTAGCATCCAGCTGCCGCTGCCCAACACAATGGCAGACAACAATGCAAACCAGCCACAGACTTCTAGGGCACGTTATGCAATAAATGATGATGATGATTATGAAACCGATTTCCATGAAACCACCGTTTCCTAAACACAGTTTTTCCACCACTCATTATGCATAAATCTTGACCTCCATGTAAATGTTTGCGAATTCGACCTTCCACCTACTAATATGTGTCATTATTTTCAAAACGTATATAAACCACAGGCATGGAACTTTTCAGGCAAAGATATAGATGTCAGACACAGATTTAGATGACAAAGATTCCGCTTAAAGAAGCAGTTTCGCAAATTTCGGAAAAGGTGGGAGTGGCCGCAAGTGCAGAGTTAATCAGTCTAACGATTTAAAGGCATTTCTAAAGCTGCTATCGCGGTAAAATTCGCACACAACATAGATTAAACTGTCTAGATCAAGAAAATAATATTTTTGAAAAATCGACTTTTTGGACCAAAACCGATTACATCTCCCCATATATCTGTGCAATACAGAATCTGTGGTAATTTCTGAGGTCATTGGTCAAAGGCGACGGGCTGTATTCCATTCTTCAGTAATCCCATGTGTACTTAATCAGTTAGCAAAATATTAAGAACACCGCGATATGGAGCTATGGCACCAGCTTGAAGGTAAACCAACCACGAACACTTGATTTCCGCCAAACCGTGGCACTCACAACACAGACGTCAAATCGGTAGCAGCTACCTGCAGTAGTACAAGTTTAATTCTATAGGTGTGTATATTTAACGAAAATGAAGATCATCGACACTGCAGTTATACCCAGGGTAATTTGATTTTTTAAACTAGCCAATCAGACAGTTTATCAAGTTTTGTCTGATGTGTTTGCGTTGGAGAAGCATGAATTTTATAAATTTTGCGACTACAGGAGAACGAAATTATTGATTGTGCGACGAAGCATTCCGTGCCGAGTGATCTCTGCATTCACTGATATAGTCGTTATTTGACAAGTGATGTGTATCATCGAGGAGTCCAGAATCACGCGATGTTTGTGCAGTACCGTAAGAAATAACACATTTTATACGGACTTCTTACAATTATACGAGAAGTTCAGATATTAAGGTGCATTTTTGTCAGGAAACAAGCCCTTTAAATCATGGGTGTGTTATAAACGGATTGAAATGCGATTTCAAATTATTATTTCTGCGTACGGCTAACCAGATAAGGACCGCCAGCTTTCGACGTAGCGGCAGCGCAGTTTGTACCATTAGTCGCAGTACAATACGCGGCCCACATTGTGTTGGTTTCTCGTGTACCTAGAACTTAATCAGTAGAGGTCGCTAATAACCGATGATTTAATAACTTGATTTTTCTCGCTGCCACCTCTGACGATAAAATGACACTGTACGCAACAGGCCTGGCACTGTAACCGTCGTTGTTTAATTCCGTGTTTCATTACGGTACTAAGTAATTTGCAACATATGTGACTTCTTACGCCTTGTGCACACCCGGATCTGATACAACAGGTATTAACCGTTCCCTGTAAGAAGATACTCGGAGCAATTGACGACGAGAGCACCTGATTCTGCTGACGTTGAAGGCCGTGTATGACTCCGGAGTGTTTTTCACTTGCTTTCGGTAGCAACAATTTTTTTTTTTCCAACAGTCTTCTTCCTGGTTTGATGCGGCTCGAGAACGAATTCCTCTCCAGTGCACAACCTCTCCACCACGGGGCAGCACTTGCCATCTACGTCCTGATTAATTGCTTTATGTATTCCCATCTTTGTCTTCGTGTAGCTTTAATCCTCTTAAGCTACTACTATAATGGAAGTTATCTTTCTGTCTAAGTTATCTTGCTGTCTAAGTGGCAGAATTTCTTCATTTACTTCTTGATCCCCCAATTCGGAAGTTAAGTTTCTTGCTGTTCTCATTTCGGCTACTTCTCATTACTTTCTCTTTCTTCGATTTACTCTCAACCCATATATTATACTAATTAGACCGTTGATTCCATTCAACACATAATGTAATTTTTCTTCACTTTCACTGGCATCAATGAATCTTATCACTGGTATCCTTTCACCTTGAATTTTGAGCCCACTCTTGTACCTTCCTTTTATCTGCATCATTGTTTCTTTTCTGTATAGATCGAACAGAGGGGGACGAAAGACTCCATCCATGGCCTACACCCTTTTTAATCCGAGCACTTAGTCTTGGCCTTCCACTCTTAATGTCCCCTTCTGGTTCTTGTACATATTGTGTATTACTTGACTTTTCCTACAGCTAATTTTCTCAGAATTTCGAATATCTTGCACCATTTGACATTGTCAAACGCTTTTTCCAGGTCTATAGATCCTACCAACATGCCTTGATTTTTCTTTAGTCTTGTCTCTGCTATAAATCATAATGTCAGAACGGCCTGTCTGGTGTCTGCACCTTTCATAAAGCCCAGCTGATCGTCATCAAACATATCCTCAACTTTCGTTTCCAGATGCATGAGTTGTTACGCTGCTGTTGCGATGATTCTCGCACTTGTCTGCTCTTGCAGTCTTTGGAATTGTATGGATGATGTTTTCCCGTAAATCACATGGTATATCGCCAGACTCACACATTCTACACACCACCGTGAATAGTCGTTTTTTTCCCGCTCACCCAATGATTTTATAAATTTCTATGTAATGTTATCTATCCCTTCTGGTTTTCCAAAGCTCTTTTAAATTCTGATTTAATACTGGATCCCCTTTTTCCTCCCTGCAGACTCCTGTTTCTCCCTCTGTCATTAGACAATTCCTCCCTTTTACAGAGGCCTTCAATGTACTGTTTCCACCCATCCTCTCTGTCCTCTGTATTTAATAGTGGAATTCCCAGTGCACTCTTAATGTTACCACCTATACTTTTAGTTCCACCAAGACTGTTTTCACTTTTATACATGCTGAGTCAGTTCTCCCGACCGTCATTTCTTCTTCGATTCGCTTTTTGTGCAGCTATTTCGCCTTAGCTTCGCTGCTCTTCCGACTTAGTTTTTATATAAGTGACTTGTATATCTGTATTTCTGAATTTCCATGAACGTTTTCGTACTTCCTTCTTTCATCGATTAGCTGTTGTTAGCCATGGGCTCTTCACAATTACCGTTTTTGTACCTTCAGCTTTCGTACCAACCCTTTTGTCCACTCCTGTTCAGCAGAACTACCTACAGAGCTGTTCATTATTGTAGTATATATAGCCTCAGAGAACTTCAAGTGTACCTCTTCATTCCTTAGTACTTACGAACCCCACTTATTTGAGCTATGACTCTTCCTAACTCATCTCTTAAACTTCAGCCTTCACTTCATCACTACTAAATTGTAATCTGAGTCTATATCTGCTTTTGAGTATGCCTTACAATCTAGTAGCTGATTTCGGAATCTCTGCCTGGCCAGGATGTACTGTAACTGAAATGTTCCCATATCTACCTGCCTTTTCCAAGCATACCTCATCCTCTTGTGATTCTTGAACAGAATATGCCCTATTACTAGCTGAATTTTATTACAGAAAACAGTCTTACCCCTCTCTCATTTCTTGCCCAAGCCCTTATTCTCCTTTAACCCTTTCTTTTACACCGTCACCCACAACCGCATAATAGTCTCCCACGACAGTTAGATTTTCATATCCCTTTACGTACTGAAGGGCCTGTTCAATATCCTGTTATACTTTCTCTCTCTCTTTATCCTCCGCTCCCGTCATCGTTATATATACCTGAACTATCGTTGTCGGTGTTGATTTGCTGGCGATTCTGATAAGAACAACCCTATCACTGAACTGTTCACAGTACTTCACTTGCTGCCTACTTTCCTGTTCATAACGAATCCTACTCGCGTTGTACCATTTCCTGCTGCTGGTGATATTACCCTACACTCATCTGACCAGAAAATCCTGTCTTCTTTCGATTGTACTTCACTGACTCCACTACATCAACATTGAGCCTTAGAACTTCCCTTTTAAGATTTTCTAGTTTCCCTAAGACGTTCAAGCTTCTGACTTTTCGCGCCACCAGACGTAGAACATTATCGTCTCGTTGGTATTTCATTTTTCTCCTCGTGGCCACCTCCTCATTGGCAGTACCCGCCCGGAGATCCGAAATAGAGAGCAGTCTGGAATCATTCTCGAATGTAGAGTTCATCATGATACGTTTTCAGTTACAGGCCACATGTTCTGTGGATACGTATTATATGCTTTGGATTGCCTTCTGCATCCTCATGCCGTTGATTATTACTGACTCTTTCGGCATTAGGTTTTCCCACCCCAAGAGAGTGCCCTGAACATATGCCCGTTCCTCCTGTCTCTTTGACAAGACCGTTGGCTGAATGAGGGTGACGCCTTCTGTCGGAAGTCTTCAGCCGCCTCTGATGATGTTTTTCATTCAAAATTTAAACGGTGGTAGGTTTAGAACACGGGACCGATGGCGCTTTGTTTATTAATCAAAGTCGCTATCTCTAGTCCAAGTTTACAAATACTCAAAGAACCTGAAGGCAACGTCTTGGTCTCATGCTTCACATGTAATTGTCAGGGTGCTTTACGAAACCGGCTTTGATTTTCATAGGGGTAGTTATGTCATTTGACGGATTGATTTTACCAATTCCACCATTTTGCTCTTCATTTTAATTTCTCATTGCCTTTCTGCGTATCTTTCTTTCGGCTGGCATGGAGGCCCCTACCTCGACGGCAATTGGGCAATGCCCCGTTGACCCTCCCTAATTACGCCCTTGCAGAGCTCTTCTTTGTAACAGAAGTGTGTCAGCAAAGAGAATTTTTATCATTAATTTTTGCGAAGCAACGTATCGGTCCGTTAATTTCTCCTAAGCTCGTATTTATTTGCTTACCGGCTGACAATGTTTCTTTCGACAGAATTAGCATTCAATAAATACTCCGAAAAAGTGAACTTGGGAACTTTAGTCTCTCCATGACACTATCGATCACTATATAAGTATTTCCAACATTATTTCAACAAATCCACCAGATTCCTCCTCCTCTATTCCTTCTTTCATTCATTCGTTATTGAGTACAAAATGACGCAACTGCTGATGTAACATTAACAAACATTCATTTTTTATAAGGCCGCCCAATACGTCAACCACCAAAGAAAAAAGCTAATGATAACTATGTGATCAAAATTAACCGGACACGTATTAGCAGACAATAATACGAGGTGTGTCCACCCATCGCCTTTGTGAAGGCTTGAACTCTGCTAGTGACACTTTTTGTGAGCAGTCTGAAAATCTGTGGAGGAATAGTAGCCAATTCTTCGTGAGGGGTCGAAACCAGTGCAAATACTGGCGTTAGGCGCTGGCGTCTGGAGCAAAGGCGACGTTCTGTCTCAGCCAAAGATGTTCAGCTGCGTCCAGGTTGGGACTCTGGGTAGACCAGTCCATTCAGGAATGTTACTGCCCGCAATCCATTGCCTCACAGACACTGGTTGGTGACAAGGCGCTCGGTCATGCTCATACAACTAACCATCGTCTCCATACTCTTCTCTTACACAATGCCGTAACTCCTTCCGCACTTAGCTTTTTATTAAGCGCAATAAAGTGATCACACCTTAACCACAAGGAACACCCCTTACTATAACCCGACTTTCTCTGTAATTCACTGTTGGTACTAACATCATCTTAGGTACGTTCTAGAAGCATTCGCCAAATACAAACCCCTCCATCAGTGTACCACAGAGTATTGCCTGATTAATCCATACAAATCATTAGTTTCTAGCCACCCGTCATACACTGTTTTGTAATGTTGATCTTGAAATCACGCCAAGCAGCGCTCAGCACTGACCGCAGATATGTGTAGCTTATGAGGGGCAGCTAAACCGAAGTACCAAGTTCTTTCTAAGTCGCTATGCGCATTCAGTGTGCTATCTGGACCGCTTCTGGCGCTTTGGAATTCCACGTGATACACTACTGGCCATTAAAATTGCTACGCCAAGAGCAAATGCTAATGATAAACGGGTATTCATTGGACAAATATATTATACTAGAACTGACATGTGATTACATTTTCACGTAATTTGGGTGCATAAATCCTGAGAAATCAGTACCCAGAACAACCACCTCTGGCCCTAATAACGGCCTTGATACCCCTGAGCATTGAGTCAAACAGAGCTTGGATAACGTGTACAGGAACAGCTGCCCATGCAGCTTCAACACGATACCACAGTTCATCAAGAGTAGTGACTGCCGTATTGTGACGAGCCACTTGCTCGGCCACCATTGATCAGACGTTTTCAGTTGGTGAGACATCTGGAGAATGTGCTGGCCAGGGCAGCAATCGAACATTTTCTGTATCCAGAAGGGCCTGTACGGGACCTGCAACATGCGGTCGTGCATTATCCTGCTGAAATGAAGGTTTCGCAGGGATCGAATGAAGGGCAGAGCTACGGGTCGTAACACATCTGAAATGTAACGTCCACTGTTCAAAGTGCCGTCAATGCGAACGAGAGGTGACCGAGTTGTGTACCAATGGCACCCCATACCATCACGCCGGGTGATACGCCAATATGGTGATGACGAATACACGCTGCCGAAGTGCGTTCGCCGCGAAGTCGCCAAACGCGGATCCGACCATCATGATGCTGTAAACAGAACCCGTATTCATCCGAAAAAATGACGTTTTGCCATTCGTGCACCCAAGTTCGTTGAGTACACCATCTCAGGCGCTCGTGTCTGTGAAGCAGCGTCAAGGGTAACCGCAGCCATGGTCTCCGAGCTGATAGCTCGTGCTGCTGCAAACGTCGGCGAACTGTTCGTGCAGATGGTTGTAGTCTTGCAAACGTCCCCATCTGTTGACTCAGAGATCGAGACGTGGCTGCACGATCCGTTACAGCCATGCGGATAAGATGCCTGTCATCTCGACTGCTAGTGATGCGAGGCCGTTGGGATCCAGCACGGCGTTCCGTATTACCCTCGTGAACCCTTCGATTCCATATTCTGCGAACAGTCATTGGATCTCGAGCAACACGAGCAGCAATGTTGCGATGCGAGGATCACAAACAGAATTTTAGCCGTGGCGCGGCTGGCGCCAGTGTTATCGCACTCAGAATGACATCGCTGCCATCGATTGTAGGGTCACCATCTTTGCCTTCCGCGATTCCAGCCGGTGTTCGGGTGGTTAACGGGAGAGAGAAAAGGGACCGCGGAGTGGATATTCGAGGGTCTGAGGTGGTTTGCCGTTTACCGCGAGGCCTATGGTACGACGCTATGGCCAGGGTCAGCGAGAGATCCCGGCTGTGACTTGATGGGACCTCGGGTTTGGTATCGCGCAGATACACTGTTGTGTTTTGGGACTTTTCTGCTGCGAGGACATGTATACGTTCTTGTTACTGGCCATTGAAATTGAGATGAGTCTATGGTGTGACGGAGGAAATGTGTGATGCTCACCGCTGTCGCATGTGAAAACGCTTCGTCTGCCTTGTGCCTGTGCAGGAAATTATGTGAAGTAAATAGCTGATACCACGGAGACGTCTTGCTCTCACGCGTTGTTGAATATATTTCAGAATTACTGAATGGTGAAGATATCCCACGTGTAAAGCAAGTGAAGCCATTTACACCATACTAAGATACTGTTTTATTGTGCTTCAGTTATATATGCATTTATATATCCTTCTTTAGTTGCAGAAATTATAGAAGCGTGTACACAGAGAGCTATGTGGAAAGGAATGTAAATTGTTTTTAAAAAGACACAGATGACTCTGTGTATGTTGCAAGTAGCTGAAATTGACGTGATCATGGGATCGTGTCCTGACGGGGTTAATAGTAGCCCTTTTTACTACGACACATACGGCTATCGTCCTTCAGTACATTTGTCTCGCTTATATCGTTACTACGTTTGTATAGTAGAATTAGGGCTTACTGTAATCACCTTATACGCTGAAGTTAAGTACTCTCCTGGAAATGGAAAAAAGAACACATTGACACCGGTGTGTCAGACCCACCATACTTGCTCCGGACACTGCGAGAGGGCTGTACAAGCAATGATCACACGCACGGCACAGCGGACACACCAGGAACCGCGGTGTTGGCCGTCGAATGGCGCTAGCTGCGCAGCATTTGTGCACCGCCGCCGTCAGTGTCAGCCAGTTTGCCGTGGCAAACGGAGCTCCATCGCAGTCTTTAACACTGGTAGCATGCCGCGACAGCGTGGACGTGAACCGTATGTGCAGTTGACGGACTTTGAGCGAGGGCGTATAGTGGGCATGCGGGAGGCCGGGTGGACGTACCGCCGAATTGCTCAGCACGTGGGGCGTGAGGTCTCCACAGTACATCGATGTTGTCGCCAGTGGTCGGCGGAAGGTGCACGTGCCCGTCGACCTGGGACCGGACCGCAGCGACGCGCGGATGCACGCCAAGACCGTAGGTTCCTACGCAGTGCCGTAGGGGACCGCATCGCCACTTCCCAGCAAATTAGGGACACTGTTGCTCCTGGGGTATCGGCGAGGACCATTCGCAACCGTCTCCATGAAGCTGGGCTACGGTCCCGCACACCGTTAGGCCGTCTTCCGCTCACGCCCCAACACCGTGCAGCCCGCCTCCAGTGGTGTCGCGACAGGCATGAATGGAGGGACGAATGGAGACGTGTCGTCTTCAGCGATGAGAGTCGCTTCTGCCTTGGTGCCAATGATGGTCGTATGCGTGTTTGGCGCCGTGCAGGTGAGCGCCACAATCAGGACTGCATACGACCAAGGCACACAGGCCCAACACCCGGCATCATGGTGTGGGGAGCGAACTCCTACACTGGCCGTACACCTCTGGTGATCGTCGAGGGGACACTGAATAGTGCACGGTACATCCAAACCGTCATCGAACCCATCGTTCTACCATTCCTAGACCGGCAAGGGAACTGGCTGTTCCAACAGGACAATGCACGTCCGCATGTATCCCGTGCCACCCAACGTGCTCTAGAAGGTGTAAGTCAATTACCCTGGCCAGCAAGATCTCCGGATCTGTCTCCCATTGAGCATGTTTGGGAGTGGATGAAGCGTCGTCTCACGCGGTCTGCACGTCCAGCACGAACGCTGGTCCAACTGAGGCGCCAGGTGGAAATGGCATGGGAAGCCGTTCCACAGGACTACATCCAGCATCTCTACGATCGTCTCCATGGGAGAATAGCAGCCTGCATTGCTGCGAAAGGTGGATATACACTGTACTAGTGCCGCCATTGTGCATGCTCTGCTGCCTGTGTCTATGTGCCTGTGGTTCTGTCAGTGTGATCATGTGATGTATCTGACCCCAGGAATGTGTCAATAAAGTTTCCCCTTCCTGGGACAATGAATTCACGGTGTTCTTATTTCAATTTCCAGGAGTGTATCTCCCTTTCCAGAGCGCGAATCTGTAATAATTGATAGTATTATTCATTTCGTCACATGTATGACTATTTATCTTGTTATATTTAATGTTAGTAAAATGTAAATGTTAGCGAGGTCCGAATTGGGACGTTGTATTCTCCTCTTGTGGTAACAGGTTTAAGTGATTTTATTCCTTTTTTAAGTTGCTTTTAGATGCGTACAATTTGCCTCCATGTTTGGTGGTTTTATGTCTTCCACGCTAATTAAAATTACAATAAACGTATATTTGGCAACGGAGGGTTTCATGTATTTATTAGTTGCTAAGTGGATTCTAAGTTAAGTGCAGGAACCCTGCCACAATTTGCAACAAGAAAGGGAAAATAAGCATCTCAGTAAACACCATTTGGGGAAATGAGAGGACAAAATCGACATGCGACATGCTACACAGCTTTTGACAATGTAAGATGGATGGTGCCTTTGAAACGGCTCGGCCATCTCCCTTCCACGTCCTTCCCTACCCTGATGGAACCGATGGCCGTGCTGTTTGCTTCCCTCTGCTAAATCAACCAATCAACCAACAATGGAAGAAGAAAAATAAGTGCTTTCAGATACGAAGGGTGTCAAGAAAGTAAGTTCCTATCGGTCGCTAAATGGAGACCACGCTGAAAAAATCCAATGGAACCTTTCACAGATTGGGCAGTGTGATTTACACCAGTCGTTGGCGTCACGTTTAATTTTGCAGTTCTGAGCGCACAGTGAGCACGTGAGGATACCTAGAAAATATTGTCTCCGGGAGATATCGCCTGATTTCATGTTAGCTCACATAAAGTATTTGCTTCTTCATGACAATTCTCGGTCGCACTCCACCAGGGACAATGAAGGCTCTCCTGCAGCGTTTTCGATGTGAAGTGTTTTGTCATGCTCCATATATCCCCGACGTCGCTCCCCCTCATTTTCATCGCTGTTTGAGTTTTAACTGAAATAACATATGTGCGATGCTAGAAGAGAAACTTTATCGTTGGTTAATGAAATAATCAAATCTTCACTTACAATATTATACTGCAATTTTTTTCAGAACGCCGGAATAGATGCAGCCTTAATGCGTATTTTTGCGATGAACTGTTTCCTATAGAGTGCGACTGATGTAATTACATGCGCGGCCCTACTTATAGGCAGTTGTTTCAAAACGATTAGCGACTGACGAACTCTCGAGGATGCCTGCAGAGCGCGCTTCGCGGTGCGTCGTGACGGAGTACCATTAAAGCTCTGCTCGGAACTCTTTATCGAAATTGCTCCTCGCTACTTGCCAAACTTTGAAGTACACTCGGCTGCCGCATGAAGAAATCTGTCGGCTAAACACGCAAACTGCTTCGGCAGTCGTGATGAGAAAGGGCTGGTTAGCGCTGCAGCAGAACCAAATTTTGCGGGACGAATACGTCTGCAAAGTAGCAAGTGATTTTTTACGGCCTGACAGCTATTGCTTTGAAGTATCTAAAGCGAGAACAAATATTGTGGCTCCTTCGGAGTAGTCCTTGGATTGTTTCAGCACTACTGAAACACATCCGGTTGTAATGTAGTCACTCAGTTCCATTTCCCATAGATCGTATTCATTAATAAACATCGGGATGTGAAATGTGTGAGTTGAACTAAGGACTGCTCAGACTGTTAATAACTACTTACATGGACGTGCGTTAACAGTTTACTGGTTTTTAATTGACTGCTTATCTAGATTCAGCAATTCGTCTGTTGGGTAGAAGAATTTGCGGCCATGATAGTCCAGCGGTTAGAGCAGTGGTCGTAATCAAGTAGCCCTATAGCACGCGGTGTTCTATACCAATGTCAAAGCTGTAAAAACCTTCGTGTCTGTCGGTTTCCAACATGGTAATCTTCAAAACTACTAGATGAATTTCTCAGGTAACTTGAGCGTAGCTTCGGGCAACGTGCACGCTTCATTGAGTCAAAATGATACCACGAGAAGAAAAGGTAGTGATTTAAACTTTTATATAAACACGTCGTGTCTGTCTGTTTTTCAAAACTACTAGACGATGTTTTGGGGTTTAAGACGTCCCGAACTTTTACACGAAACTTATTAAAAGTAATACAACTTGCTAGACAACTCTTATGGGACGGCGGGTAAAATCATTACCTAATTCTATTTGTTGTTAGTTTATGTAGTTAGTTAGTGTTTGTATTTCACCGTCTTTCTCACGCGAGCGTGGCAACTATTTTTGTGGTCAGCCAGAAAGCGATGGAGAACATGCAGAACACAGTTTCCAGTCTGCATGTCCACATTCTAGTCCAGCCTACTGAAAGAAATGTTTCTATTCTCCTTCTGCTTAGCGGGGTGAGGACTATGATTAAAAATTATAGAGTTCTAGTTCATACATATATTCAGTAAAGTATCTCAAGTACAACAATGTGATAGTCATTATGTTCAATTTATCGTAAATCTTTCTAACCTAAACAGCACTATTATTAGTTCAGAGGCGACCTCTACGGTACGTTCCTACCAAATTGTCTTTCGCCCTGACTACTAATACTCAAATAACTGTTAGAAATACATGCTCGCCACAGGAGTGGAAACAATAGTCACCACTTGTCACGCCGATTTGAAGAATTCATGGACGGGACACTAACGGATACTTTAGCAAAATCTAAGCGGTCAAGGACGGTTTACAATCCTCGCGTTTTCACTATCAGTTACTACACAAAATACACAGTCTGTCTCAAACGTCATACGAGGCAGAGCGCAATCCGTCGTTTGACAGGCGCTGATCTTACAGTGGCTGAGTGCGAAGTGAACCTTCCTTCATCTCTCAGGCCGTATTTATGTATTTGTCGCAGCGGACGGCCGACTGAACATCTGTTGTCTGCCTTACGCACACGACAGCTGCCCCTGAACGACCGCTTTCTCGGACAAAGTTATCAACTAATTTAGAATCTTCTTAATTTTTATCTGCATTCAGGTAAGTTGGTTGAAATCACAGAAAAAGTTTCAGCTTACTTGAATAAAAACTTTGCCTTCTAGAATTTGTAGAGTGGAACTTACTACAACTTCAAATGACCTTTTATTGGTTGTTATTAATATTTTGTTCCTAAATTTTTTATAGGTCTATCACTAATAAGTTTACTTATGTGCTGTAACCAAAATTTTCTGGCATTAAAATTACAGTTAGGTTCATAAACTACAAATGGGTATGTTTTAGTTACAAATTTGGTATTCATTAAATTACTTGAAAACTATTAAAGGTATCTTAACGTGATCTCTTTGTTATTATTTTTAAGTTGAACCGAAGCATCATAAAATTTTTACATTTCTAATATACAGCGCCTTCTATTGTTCTTAAAAACTTGTATTCAGACTATAATTTTTATTCTATTATGTTGAAACTTGCACCTTTTATTTTTGACATGCATTGGCATGTTAAGACCAAATTCTGGTTTTCTATCTTTATTATTTAGGGCCACTTAGTTTTTTCTTAAAAGGATATTTTTATGAAAACTATTGATTTATTACTTTAAGACTTGACATTTAAAACGTTATTACATTAACGTATATGTTAACAACGTTTGAAAAAAAATTTTCGCTTTTAATTATGGTGCAATACTTGTGTGCTACGCACAGACGCGTGAAGGTAACATGGCGCTACTAGCAGTGAACTGGGGTTAGTCCCAGCACACTCGTTCGACTCTGTATCTCACACATGATACAGCGCTAGTTTTGCTTCATTACACCCTAAACATTTTAGTGAACATTTTAATTTTTGAACAAAATTAAATATTTAGAAACAAGGAATGTAATTTTAAAATGAAATTAATTTTTAGAAAACACCTTAACTCTAATGGTATATATACTGAATAATCAGACATTGAAAACACGACATAAGAGACTTTCACAAGATCATTTACATAAATTACGTAGAAACATCAAATAAAATTTTCAGTTTTTAAAAAAGTTATTAAATTTTTTCATAAATCCTTGTCTTTACTTGAAAAAGAAACACCCATAAATTTTTCAGTTTACAGTACTCACATTTTCATCACAATCATAGACACTAATCTGGGTGTCCGCACGACACTTTCAATGAATAATTACAAATATGGGGGGAGAATTTACATTTTCATTTTATTTTATTATGAAAAGGAAAGGGTATGATTCACTAAAGATCGGGTCGTCATTGCGTCCATTTCCACTACAGCTGGTAGTTAGTCTTCCAGGCAGCCTCCATGTCCCTGACAAACAAATAGCATAGCCTAAGCTGTGGTTCTCAACTTACATCTAAGGGAGGAAAAAAGCACAATTTATAATCTGTTTCCTGGCAATCATTCTAATAACTGAGATGTTGTCAGAAGGAATTAGCAGCAAGTTACATCCAAGAAAAACGAGACATTACACTACATAATTTAGTCTGAATCACAAGCTCTGGATTTATGATTTTCCTTTTTTTTTGATAAATCATAATTTTTATGTATTCAAGTTACCTTTTCGTTCTGAAATAGTGACTTTTAGGCTAATTTGCGATTTATTTTAACTTAGAAGATAGAGTAACCTCGTTTAGTTCAGTTATCGTATAGACTAGTATACTAAAGAAGTCATTAGTTTACAGCACTTACTTTGCTTTGTTGTACACACAATTAAGAACTGTTTTTATTTTCAACATATCATTATTTTATGATCTGCATTTCCCAACAAATTTGTAGGATTCTGTCGTGCTTGAGTAGCTCAGTTTGCAGAGCACTTGCCCGTGATAGACTATGGTCCCGAGTTCGAGTCTCGGCACACAGTTTTAATATGCCATGAAGTTTCAATAAAAATAGATACGAAGATAGGAACTGTTATTAATAACTTTGCTGACCTACAACTTGCATCTAAGGACATGCACCAGTCGGTAAGCCAGTTGAACTCGGAAGTGAGTGAACTACAAGCATCTCTGTCTGAATTGATGTAAAAATAGAATTACAACAAATTAAAACCATGCTAAAACGTGATTTTCTCCAGTTGAAGCATGAAACGGGAGAACAAGGAGGCAAACTGCAAAATGACTTGTCAGTTGCGCGCAATAATGCAGGCGTAAGCCCAGCAGCTGTGGCAACAAAGAGTTCGCAAATGCATCTACCGTCTCCACAATCGGATGTGTTGTACAGAGAAACACTGTACAACACTCACACGAATGAAATGTCCTGTGGCTAGGGCCTCCCGTTGGGTAAACCGTTCGCTCGGTGCAGGTCTTTTGATTTGACGCCACTTCGGCGACCTGCGCGTCGATGAGGATGAAATGATGATGAGCGGAGGAAATCTCCGACCCAGCCGGGAATCGAACCCGGGCCCTTAGGATTGACAGTCTGCCACGCTGACCACTCAGCTATTGGGGGCGGACGCTTACACGAATGAGTGGTATTCATCGTGCGATACGGAGGCAGCAAAGGCTTTGACGAACATCTAGTTGCAGGAGAGTTTACTCAAGCATCGTCAGTTTCAGAAGTACAACCCAGACAAGAAACGGGGTCAACACTCCGTTGTTTTCATGGAGAGTTTCAGAGAGATACTGCCCAGATCCTGGACAGACACCCAGAGAATACAGTTTGTTGCCTCATATGTACAAGGCGGACGTGCGCTGGGGATATCAGAAATTATTGACAAATGTGTAACATATTAACAACTCGAGAGGGCGTTTCTGATCAAAGTACTGGTCTCCAGGCAAGCAAGAGAGACTGAGAAAAGAAGTGTGCTCACCTGAGGTTTACAACAGCAAACAAGGTATTCTAAGCAATGACTTAGAGAAATATATCAACGCCACAAGATATTGGAATGATCCCATACCAGTAAAAGAAGTTATTCCAATTTTAAAGGCAAAATAACCTTTAAGTTTAAAAGCTATTGCATGCTGCTGAAAATGATATTGAGCACTTTATGTTTGTTGTTGACTCGAGAAACGCACAGCAGTGGACTCAAGACAATGGGAAGGCCAATATTAAGAATAATGCGTACCACAACTGAAATGTCTCTGTTGGATTCCTTACATGTTAATTTCTTAAATCTGTTGTCATTTACGGCATAAATTCCACTTCTAAATTTACTGTAATGTTTCTGACTCTTCCTGGGAGGAGACTGAGCAGTGGAACGTGTTACTTTTACACATAAACCAGAACGATCTGTCACACTGCTACACTTTAAAATATAGTTTATATGTAACTCATGTCACACAGTCTCATACGGAACCTACATCCGCTTTCTTTTGTATACTCTATATGATAAGATACTGTCATCCCCCTTTCCTTCTTTGTGAAAGGATGGATGAGCAAATGTATTTATAGTTGCACGCTTGACGGTAGCAGACAAGCCTGTCTGCTAGGGAACAGTAGGACCAATCTCGGAACACGTAGCTACGCTTTTTAAAAGCAAAGAGATTTCAATTCTTAGTATGGTTCTGTCCGTCCCTTGTCATGTTGGTATTGGAAGCTGCCTCTCTGGTCACTTCCGTTTTGTATACGGAAGCGCCCTTGGTAGGAGCCCAGGTCAGTCTGTCCGTGGCGAGCGTCTGAAGTGGTAATATCTCCGGATAAGCGCGTCTCTGCTAAGTCCGTAGGACAATCGTTTTCATAAGTTCAGCCTAACTGAAAATTTAATCACCTTTGTTTGAGGTTTAGATCCAAAATATCTAATGTTATCTTAAATTGCAATGCAGTGTAATTCGAATGTGAAGTTCAGAATATCTTCCTGTGGTTGCTTTGTCACTACTTTGTGAGTAAAGTGGAACCACATGTTGATCAGTAACTCTAACTAAGATCATCAATCTTAAATGCGAATGGGCGTGAGATTATAACGTCTCGTCTTGACAATATATTTCAATATAGCAACTTTTCTTTATGTTCAACCCACGTGGGGTGTACTTTGTGAGACCAGTACGACGTGCTTATACAATTGCTTGACCCATCAGGTTAATAATAAGACGATAGTAAGCAGTTAGAGGTTTTTCCTTTGTAAATTGCGTTTCGATGTAATTTATTTTAATTATCAAAATTATTGTGTACTTACACTCTTTGTGGTAACCAAGTTGACCACGTGAAGCATGTGGTGTACTCATCAAAGTAGCCCTCAGCTAATCTTTTCGGGAATATTTCACACCGAGTTAGTATGAATTTAGTATGCCAGTGTGTGGTAATTTCATGACGGAGAGGATTGCGCTATGACCATAACTTTTTTTGGTAAAAATGGAATAGGTTGGTTGTGGTTAATTTCCTCTTGCATATGTTTCAACGTTCTTCGTGTGTTATTTTATGAATGCAGTGTTGTATGCAGTCTCCCAGTCTTGGCTCCATATTTGATGTGTAGGGGGCAATACGCTAAAACAGATACATCACATGCAGGTTAAGCCTCATGAAACGTATTGTCACGCAACCTATACGATTTCTTGGACCAAGAAACAGGCTGTAAATATACAAAACAAGAAAAAGCTTGAATGGTGAATAGGAGAAACATACTATCAAATAAAATTAGCGGTTTATATCCACACAAAAACCTCAAAAAATTTATTTCGTAATGGTAACATTTCTATTGTATATATCTGTCTAAATATATCATTTCCATTTTCATGTACATAGTGTAGCTAGTTGTGAGAAGAAAAGTCTCAAAACAGTTATATGGATATTCTAAAGCGAAGCGGAAATGCATTTAAAAAACATTAAAAATGACTGCAAAACTCCATTTTACTTGTAAAACCAAAACCAGTCTTATAAAGACATCTCATGTAATAAACTGTAAATAGTAGTATAGTTTTCCAGACAGAATTTGTGGATGGTGTGTTACTGTTATGATTACTTATTTACAGTTTGGCTCCAAAATATTTGACTAGTAGTAAATACTGTAACTATTCACGACAGAAGGTCATGTCCCACAAGCTCAAGATAAAGGATTTGAATTATAGTACATGTACTCATTTACATAAATCCTAAAATACTTTTTTCTATAGGATGATGTCCTGTGACAGTGCTTTAGCCAGCACGCAACCGGCTCAGTCATCTATCTTGCGATTAAATTGTGCTTATAATGGCCCTTACTGATGTCCTCGGACATTAGTTTGGTGTTTCAGAGTTATTTTTATGCCTCATTTCCTATCAGGATGGAGCAAGATCGGGAATGGGCCTCGAACTGGGTTCTCTTGGAACAAAGAAATAATCTGAGTGCCATATACTTACGAAACAAGTACGTGTAAAGCATTGCCGCACAACGCATAAAATAATGGCCAAAAACAGTTCGCATCCCAAATTTTGAAAGATATTGCAAAAACTGATTTAATTAATATCATGTACAACCATGTTCCAATGTAAATATTTAACAAATAATGTTAAGCTAATTTGGACGTTAGATTTAACATATAGCTTCAATATAAGCTTCATTTCTATATCTACATCTGCATCTACAAGGACACTCTCTGCAAATTATATTTAAGTGCTTGGTAGAGGGTTCATCGAACTACCTTCAAAATTCTTATTATTCCAGTCTCGTATAGCGCGCGGGAACAACGAACACCTACAACTTTCCTTACGACATCTGATTTCACTTATTTTATCGTAGTGATCGTTTCTTCCTACGTAGGTCGGTGTCAACAAAATATTTTCGCATTCGGAGGAGAAAGTTGGTGATCGGAATTTCGTGAGAAGATTTCGTCGCAACGAAAAACACGTTACTTTTAATGATGCTCTCCCCAAATCCAGTATCATTTCAGTGACACTGTCTCCCACGTTTCGCTATAATACAAAACGTGCTCTCCCTCTTTTAACTTTATCGATGTACTCCGTCAGTCCTATTTGGTAAGGATTCCACACCGCGCGGCAGTATTCTAAAAGAGGACAGACAATCCTAGTGTAGACAGTCCCGTAGTAGATCTGTTACATGTTCTAAGTGTCCTGCCAATAAAACGCAGTCTTTGGCTAGCTCTCACCATAGCATTTTCTATGTGTTCCTTCCAACTTAAGTTGTTCGTAATTGTAATTCCTAGATATTTACTTGATTTTACGGCCTTTAGATTTGGCTGATTTAACGAATTCTTTTTTAGCACTCATATGGATGACCTCACACTTTTCGGTATTTAGTGTGTACTGCCAATTTTCGCATCATTCAGTTATCTTTTCTAAATCGTTTTGCAATTTGTTTTGATCTTCGGATGACTTTATTAGTCGATAAACGACAGCGTCATCTGCAAACAACCTAAGACGGCTGTTCAGATTGTATCCTAAGTCGGTTATGTAGATAAGGACAAGCAAAGGGCCTCTCTGACAGGAAATGACAAATCCAGACATGTAACTGAGACGATATTCCATAATCACGCAACTTTACTACAAGCCGCCTGTGTGGTACAGTGTCAAAAATCCTCCGGAAATCCAGAAATACGGAATCAATCTGAAATCCCTTGTCAAGAGCACTCAGCACTTCATGCAAATAAAGAGCTAGTTGTGTTCTACAAGAACGATGTTTTCTAAATCCATATTGACTGTGTGTCAATAGACCGTTCTTCTAAGTAATTCATAATGTTCGAATTCAATTTATGTTCAAAAACCCTGTTGCATATCGACGTTAATGATATGTGCCTGTAATTAAGTGGATGACCCCTACCACCTTTCTTGAATACTGATGTGACCTGTGCAATTTTCCAGTCTTGGGGTACGGGTCTTTCGTCGAGTTAACGGTTGTATATTATTGTTAGGTATGGAGCTAATGCATCATCATACTCTAAGAGAAGCTTAATTGGTATAGAGTGTAGACCAGAAGACTTTCTTTTATAAAGTGATTTAAGTTGCTTCACTACTCGCAGGATATTTACTTGTACGTTACTCATGTTGGCAGCTGTTCTTGATTCGAATTCTGGAATATTTACTTCGTCTTCCTTTGTGAAGGCATTTCCGAAGACTGTGTTTAGTAACTCTGCTTTGGCAGCACTGTTTTCCACAGTATCTCTATTGCTGTCAAAGATTAAAAATTTTCGGGATTTTTCGTCTGTTTAAATTTGGCATGTTTGTTGCGTTGTATCTACAACAGTATTCTGACCCGTTTTGTGTACCAAGGAGGATCAGCTCCGTCGTTTGTTAATTTATTTCGTATAAATCTTTCAATTGTTGCCGATACCGTTGAGTGGAGATTGTCTCTCAGGAAGGCGTCGAGTGAACTTTTATCTGCTTTTTTGCATAGGTATACTTTTCGTTTATTTTTGGGGATTACAATATTCAAACCCGCTACGCCAACCCTGTGTTCATTAATCCGTGATTCCGTTTTGATGCTCATTATTAACTCAGGAATATTTGTTGCTAAGAGGTGAAGTGTGTTTCCAGAACCATTTACTATTCCCGTGGACTCGTGAACTAGCTGCTAGAGATAATTTTCGGAGAATGTGTTTAGCACAATTTCGGATGATGTTTCATGCGTACCTCCAGAATTTAATATGTATTTTAGCCAACATATCAAGGGTAAATTAAGGTCACCACTAACTATAACCGTATGTGTCGGGTATGCGATTGAAATCAAACTCAAGCTTTTTTGAACTTTTATGCAACTGTATCACCTGAATTTGGAAGTCGGTAAAAGGACACAATTATTATGTTATTGCGGTTGCCAAGAAAGACCTCTAACGCAAAGGAACTATCAACTTTAATTTCGCGAAAAGATAAACTACTTCTGACAGCAACAAACACGCCACCGCCAACCGTGTTTAGCCTGTCCTTTCGGAACCCTGTTACGCCCTTCGCAAAAATTTCGGCTGCGCTTATATTCGGCTTTCAGCGCCTATAACTATTTGAGTATCAGTGCTTTCTATTAGCCCTTGGAGCTCTGGTATTTTCTCAACACAGCTACGACAATTTACAACTTTTATAACGATGGTTGTCGTATCTACGTTCTTCCTGGGGCCGGCCTGCACCCATTGTGACTGAAGCCCTTCTCGTGTTTTCCTAAGACCCTCTAACCTAAAAAAACCGGCCAGTCCACGCCACACAGCCCCTGCTAACCGTGTGACAGCCTCCTGCGTACAGTAGACACCTGACCTGTTCAGCGGAACCCGATACCTAGCCACCCTTTGGAACAAGTCGAGGAATCTGCAGCCTACACGGTCGCATAACCGTCTGAGCCTCTTCAACTCCGACCCTCCACTCGGCTCTGTGCAGATATCCGCAATCGGTCCTGTCCACTATGCTGCAAATGGTCAGCTCTGCTTTAATCTTGGAAGCAAGACTGTCTTCTGTTAGCAGCTCGAAAACAGAGAGAATCTCTTCTGATCCAATGTGACACACATTTTTGGTACCTACGTGAGCAACCACCTGTAGTTGTCTGCATCCTGTGTTCTTCATGGCATCTGGGAGTACCCGTTCCACAAGTGGAATTACTCCACCCGGTATGCACACAGAGCGGTTCTCTTTCCCCTCTTGTCAGCCATGTCCCTGAGGGGTCCCATAACGCGCCTAAACGTTGAAGGTCGCAGCTATCAATAAGCCTACCATCTATTATCGTCCGGATCTTGGAGGCAGAGAAGTTTCCTCTGAAACAGGACAGGCGACAGTATGTGGCTCAGCGACAGTGTCAGCCACAAACAGCACCTGGAACCTGTTTGTCAGACAAACCGGGGAGGCCTTACGTTCGGCCGCCTGGGAAGCCTTTACCGCCTGCTGCGCCCCGGGGCCACCTCCCACTCGCTGATAGGTGAGGGGTCGACCTCAGTGCGAGCAGTAACTGGGCTGGCCACCGGTGACGACCGATCGGAGGATTCTGACCGTGGAAAACTAAAACTATGCAGAAAACTAAACTATGCAGATAAACGGACTATCGGTAGGTTCTGCGAAACTCTGCTGTAGACCCTGACGGAAACGCACGAACTGTGTCTAATAAATTAGATTAATACACAGAGACTCAATACCTATCTACCGAAGCACTCAGGTGAAACTAAATAATTCGCCTCTGCTTAGGAACTTGTAATATGACACAAAATTGGTTTACTTTCCGGTGCAAACGAAAAAGCTAGATGTGTGGCTACTTGATATTAAATTAACTCGCAGAAACTCAAGAAAGTAAAATAATTAACCACACAGATGCTATTGTAATATTAGCTCCTGGTTAGGAACTCGTAAAAGTCACAATATCGGTTACTTCTCTGTTGCTGCTTGTGTCTCAACCGGCTGCTGCTGCCTGAGTGGCTGACTTAAAAACACACTACTGGCCATTAAAATTGCTACACGAAGAACAAATGAAGATGATAAACGGGTACGTATGGCGCAAATATGTTATACTAGAACTGACATGTGATTACATTTTCACGAAATTTGGGTGCGCAGATCCTATGAAATCAGTACCCAGAGCAACCACCTCTGGCCGTAATAACGGTCTTGATACGCCTGGGCATTGAGCCAAACAGAGCTAGGATAGCGTCTACAGGTACAACTGCCCATGCAGCTTCAACACGACACCACAGTTCATCAAGGGTAGTGACTGGCGTATTGTGACGAGCCACTTGCTCGGCCACCATTGACCACACTTTTCAGTTGGTCAGAGATCTGGATGATGTGTGGCCAGGGCAGCAGTCGAACATTTTCTGTGTCCGGAAAGGTCCGTACAGGACGTGCAACAGGCGTTAGTCCATTATCCTGCTGAAATGTCGGGTTTCGCAGGAATCGAATAAACGATAGAGCCACGGGTCGTAACACATCTGAAATCTAGCGTCCACTGTTCAAAGTGCCGTCAACGCGAACAAGAGGTGGCCGAGACGTGTAACCAATGCCATCCCATACCATCACGCTGGGTGATATGCCAGTATGGCGATGACGAATACACGCTTCCAATGTGTGTTCATCGCGATGTCGCCAAACACGGATGTGACCATCATGACACTGTAAACAGAACCTGAATTCATCTGAAAAAATGACGTTTTGCTATTCGTGCACCCAGGTTCGTTGTTGATTATACCATCGCAGACACTCCTGTCTCTGATGCAGCGTCAACGGTAACCGCAACCATGGTCTCAGAGCTGATAATCCATGCTGCTGCAAACGTCGTCGAACTCTTCATGCAGAAGGTTGTTGTCTTGCAAACGTCCTCATATGTTGACTCAGGGATCAAGACGTTGTTGCGTTACAGCCATGCGAATAAGATCCGTCTCATCTCGACTGCTAATGATACGAGGCCCTTGGGATCCAGCACGACGTTCCGTATTACCCTCCTGAAGCCTCCGATTCCATTTACTGCTAACAGTCATTGGATCTCGACCAACGCGAGCAGTAATGTCGCGATACCATAAACCGCAATCGCGATAGGCTACTATCCGACCTTTCTCAAAGTCGGAAACGTGATGGTAGGCATTCTCCTCCTTACATGAGGCATCGCAAAAACGTTTCACCAGCAAGGCCGGTCAACTGTTGTTGGTGTATGAGAAATCGGTTGGAAACTTTCCTCATGTCTTCACGTTGTAGGTGTCGCCACCGGCGCCAACGTTGTGTGAATTCTCTTGAAAGCTACTCATTTGAATATCACAGCATCTTCTTCCTTTCGGTTAAATTTCGCGTCAGTAGCACGTCATCTTCGTGGTGTAGCAATTTTAATGACCAGTAGTGTATAGATGTAATTTCTAATGAGCAACAAAACGAATGCCAAAGTCAGGACTATTACAGACTTTCAGAGAAAGCCGTTGCACGTTAACGTTGTGTGCAAATAAACAAAACTGTGCAACGGAAGTAGTCTGTGAGAACAGTGAACATACTAGAGTCGCAAAGTGCATAATAAGGTTGACACCATCTGTGAAGTGTTCAATCATGTGTGCATGTGCAGCATCCGGTAAAGAAACTCTTAAGTAGGCACAAGTAGCCGTGCAAGGGAGCTCGCACTGCACCGACCGAATGTACACAGACAGCCTGCAGCCTGCAGCTTCGACAATGTTCCGCGCGAAGCTCTGGATTGTCGAGGAGGAATGTGAGCCACGTGACCGCCCAGCACTAGCAGCATTTCAAAACGTAGACTTGTCACCGCTAAGCTGCGGACGCTCTTTTAGTGGAAATACTGGTAGCGTAATACGTGAATAAATAAACTGCATTACTAATTGCAAACAAATAACAGTCATGATGCAATCGGAATGAAACGGTGACGTGGACAACTGTACAGTAAGCAAAACTTCACTGCGGCAAACAAAACGCAAACAAAAAAAATTTATCTGTCACCAGGAACAGAATATAGAATCATAATATGCATCCATATGATAATATATATACTAATGCAACCTCTTTTAGTCAAACGGCGTAATTGTATGTTTGTATATTAATGCTTAGTCACTTGTATGCCATGTGTCCCATACCCGAGATTTCTGTCCTGTGGAAGAACAAAAACTAGTCACCTGTATCTACTAACCAGCCCCAAATCCTGGCATGTCTTCCTATGTTTCTGTTCGCACGTGAGGGTCCTGGCATCGACTATCAACTATAGGCAAGAACCATCGTTCCTGCAATCTGTAGCGAGATCAATCAACGCATCTACATATCATTGTATTCAACGATGTAAAACTGCGAAAAATTCTCAATCAAACTCAGTTCTGTAATTGTGAGAAAGAACATTTTCGACAAATTCACATAATGAGTCCTTTAAATGAAAAAAATGTGATAACGGTATTTTACACTAAAGAATTGTTTAAAAACGGAACATTTTATCTAATAATCCTGTTTTGCAAGTGTTATCACGAACATTTTATGGACCTTTGAATTTACTGCGTTTTCAAAACAACATGAAAAAATGCCTATGAGTACATGAAAAATTTTTACTCTCTTCTAACATGTAAAATCTTATAGTACTTCGCTATTCAAATATTCAAATAATTTTCAGTGAACAAATAGGCCGAGGACTGTACGTTGATCACTTGGTTTTTTCCCCGTTTTCCTTGGGACCGCGTCCGAACAGGTGGGAGAATAATTACAGGTGGGGTACAACTTAGCCCGTTTCCTACCTAAGCGGCAGAAGCGACCAACAGAGCACGACAGCTTCAGGCTACAAAACACAACCGCTGGTGTAGTTACGGAAGTGTTCTACGTGAGCGACATCCGTGTCATTGCCTTTCTTCCGCTGTAAATGGCGACGTTTGAGTGCAAACGTGTCTGAATCTTTCTATTCCTTTCGTTGAGATATCGAATTAATAGGAACACGGTTTCGTTTTACACACGGCAGTGCGTTTGTTAAGCCACAAGGCTATAACGATCCTGTAACGCGAATTCAATAACGCACATTAAAAGGCGGCCGGAGAAGGTAGTTCAGTAAGAACCACACAGCTGTTACTGTTACAGACAGTCACGTGTCTTCTTGGCAAAGCAGTGAAGCGGACGCGATGGCAGCGATGAAATACTTAGCACCCGATTTTAAGAGAAATATTCGATGAAAAAATTTTATTCTTCCGCATCTTATAGCTTGTTTTTTTGCTCGATAAAGGTAGTAGTTACTGTGCTGCACGAAATTGAGTACATAGCTGCAGGAGATTTTTAAGAATTCGTTGAGGTAAAATCACATTGCGTAGACATTCCGTACAGGTAATTTAGGCCATACATTATCGCGTATGAAACGCTACCAATACAACTAAATTGTATTTAAAGTTGAGACCGGAATAATACCTCTTTCCATTTTAGAGAAATTGGTTGTTATATCCGCGGACTGGTCTCTCGCTGGCGCGTCCGAACCTTTCCTACGCTTCGGGAATCAAGTGACACACGATACGTTTTTGAAAACGCGAGAGAGGAGCGAAAACAAGACTGCCTATAAATTACACCATAGGGTTTTGTCCGAAAACGCGAGAGCGGAGCGAGAAGAAGACTGCCTATAAATTACACCATGAGCTTTTGTCCGAATTTTCATAGCCAAACCAAGAGAGATAGAGACAGGTAAACGTGGTAACAAAGTGACCAGCGTGAGGTCTAGTTTTGCAAGAAAAACTGTAACTGCTTACAAGTAGGGTAATTAACGAAAACTTAATTAATGAGTTGAGGAAAAATTGATATATTTCACGAGAAGCTGCTGCCAGCCGATGTAAACGATGTGTCAAAATTTTAATGTTTTTAATGCCTAGCTAATTTGCACATGAAAAGATTCGTTGGTGCGGTATTTAAATGTCAAAAAACGTACATCGAATCAGGTATCAAAGTTAGGATTTTTGAGTAAAGAAAACGCTAGAAAAGCAAACGAGTAGTCTGTAAGATCATGCTTCCTGAATAATACTTGAAAAAATGAAAGAAATTGGTCAATTATTCTATGAAATGATTTGTGTAAAAGAAATAAGTAGATCAGAGAAACGTTCTATGTGCCTTTGCATGATGTTCGAAATCATGAACGGAAAAACAGGTGCACCAAACGTTTAACTAATATTATTTATTTCATACTTTTAGACGAATCATTTTAACAAAGCATTTGACTTTCTTTTCAAAAATTCTGTATCCTTTACTTTGGCAGACTATTTAGATTAACTGGAACCCCTTGGCCTTAACACTGACTGCTGATGAATTACGTTATACATCAAATATCTGTAAAATTTCATTGTTACTTGTAATTTATCAGGAATTTAATGTGTGTGATACACTTGGATAGGTGTGTATACACATAAAAAGATCAACTGAGTCAGTTAAAATATAAAATGCACAAGGGATATAACCGACCACTTTTCCTGCAACAATCTGTAACGCTACCATTACACCGCACATAACAGCTGCACATATTGATGTAAAATTATATTTATTGTTAGTGTAGTCAGTCATGCAGTCAGTCATTCTCCCGCATTTATTGACTGTTAAAAATTCTTGATCACCTAAAAAACGTTCGTCTTTATTCTACATCTACATCTACATTCATACTCTTCACGCCAACTGACGGTGTGTGGCGGAGGGTACTTTGAGTGCCTCTATCGGTTCTCCCCTCTATTCCAGTCTCGTATTGCTCGTGGAAAGAAAGATTGTCAGTATGTCTATGTGGGCTCTAATACCTCTGATTTTATCATCATGGTCTCTTCGCGAGATATGCGGTTGAGAGAGCAATATACTGCTTGACTCCTCGGTGAAGGAGTCAAAAATAGTGTTCTTTCTATTCCTTTCGTTGAGATATCGAATTAATAGGAACACGGTTTCGTTTTACACACGGCAGTGCGTTTGTTAAGCCACAAGGCTATAACGATCCTGTATCTTGAATTCAATAACGCACATTAAAATGCGGCCGGAGAAGGTAGTCCAGTAAGAACCACACAGCTGTTACTGTTACAGCAGCACGCAGCGGCAAACAGACGACGTGGCCACCTTTCACGCTCAACTGGGCTTCGTTGTCAATCACTTCGTTAGTCTGATTCGGGTATATGTTGGACAGTGACCAGTGTTTGCCACCTGGAAATGGAAAAAAATGCTAAATAAATACTTACTTACATGTGAAAAGACATGAAGTGAAAAAAGCACAAAATCCAATAAACTGGAAAATAGTCGTATTTGCTGTGCAACAAAGTCAAAGAAAATACAAGGTTCATTGGTAACACTAATTGTGTAAACACTGTGATACTATTGACACTTTCTTCCGTTCATGTCCTTGGAGGAATAAGATGCAAACCTGTATGTTAACATTTTTATTACGTGGGTGGTAAGGTTCATTTTGTAACGATTCCCATTTATTTCAGAATATAACTATCGTTCGTTAACGTAAAATAACTGACTTTAATTAAGGTTTATATGTGTCTAAAGCAGGTTTCCTCTGAGTAGTTATTGTCGTTTTCAGTGTAGCAGATGCCGGTTAATTGTTGGCAGCCATTGCTGCAACGTTCTAAGCTGGGCGTGGCGCACCGGTATTCGCTAAGAACTGGCTTCATTAATCAAGGGAAATAAGACGTGCAAGCAATACAAGCTCATATGGTCAAACTTTTAATTGATTTCTGGTACACCACGACGCAGGAAGTTCCGATTGGTAAACAAAGACGCAGCCCAATTTCTTTTACTATCTTCAGGTACCTATAAATGTTTTCTAGGTCGTGAGCAGCCGTACATGCAGAAACCACACTCGCCATGAAAACAGTTTATGTTCTATTTAATCTGTTTATCAAGAAAATAGTCATCTTCACACCCTTAAGAAGCTAGCCACATCGTTAAACAAACAGCAATTATTGTGAGACGTTCCAATTTAACTACGTGTACTATTACGTGATATGGATGTTATTCTCTTAACAGTGTAGTATAATCCAACTTGTATGAACGTGTACTATTACGTGACATGGACATTATTCTCTTAACTGTGTAGTATAATCCAACTTGTATGAAACTTGAGGAACATTCAAAGCAAATATTTAAAAAGTAAGAGTATCCATTTTCATTTTATATTTTTGATGAAGTTTATAGAAATTTAAGTGCAGCAATTTTCCACATTATTCTTCATATACATTTTTAGTAAGTAAGGATATATGAAGGTGGTGGGAAAAGGTGCACAGGTTTCACACAAAGGCCGTGAATGGGTACGCCAATTCCGGCGCACAAGCATCCTTTTCCACGCACTTACGAGACGAGAGATCTTGGGGGGTAAAGGGATCTCAACCCTGCGAGCGGTCACCACAGGACTAGGCTGGACAGTGCTCAAGATAACTTTAGTGGCGACTCTGTAAGTAAGCTGTTTAGGATTTTTTATTGGTAACGCCGCCGCCACGTAGCGCTCTGTAAGAAAATCACTGGCTGTGCCGTGTGCAGTCTGTGGCTGGTTTGCATTGTTGTCTGCCATTATAGCTTTGGGCAGTTGGCGCGTAGCGTTGCGCAGTTGGAGGTGAGCCGCGAGCAGTGGTGGATGTGGAGAGAGTGATGGCGGAGTTTTGAAATCTGTAAGAATTGGTGTCACGAACTGATATATATATATTATTACTGTTAAGGTAAATACATTGTTTGTTCTGTATTAAAATCTTTCATTTGCTAACTATGCCTATCAGTAGTTAGTGCCTTTAGTAGTTTGAATCTTTTATTTAGCTGGCAGTAGTTGCGCTCGCTGTATTGCAGTAGCTTGAGTAACGAAGATTTTTGTGAGGTAAGTGATTTGTGAAACGTAAAGGTTAATGTTAGTCAGGGGCATTCTTTCGTATGGAGTTTTGGAAGTCAGATTGCGTTGCGCTAAAAGTATTGTGTGTCAGTTTAAACACAGTCTTGTATAATTTTTCTAAGGGGACGTTTCATATGTGGACCCTTAGCCAAGGATACCTCACTGGAATCTTCTGATTTTTTCTTGTAGTTTGTGTAGTTAGTGTAGCCTTTGTTTATTGCTAGAGCGTAATCATAGAGAGAATTTCCTTTATAGATGCAGTCATTCATTGTTGTACAGTAAAACAGTTGTGGCATGCATGTAGATTTGCACCAAGTATTTCGCAGGTGCGCTTGCAATTAACTAGTTATTATTTTCAGTGCCATGTTATTGTGTTTTCTTATTTTGCTCTTCAAATTGTGCTTTTCTGTGTTGTCGTGTGAAATATTCTGACTATAATGGCGTGTGAAAAACGTAATACTAGGCTCCAAAGTAAACTGAGAAATGACAGTGAAGACGAAAGCTGTGTGTTAGCACCACCACGTAATGAATTAACTAATGCTCAAAGTAGTAATTTGGTAATTGTGCATAGGGAAATGGAACGGGTTGCAAACAATGGTGTAGGGAGTGAAACAATTAGTGAACAGGGAAGCATTATCGATCGATCGGTCGGCAACAGCTCGCCTCAGGATTCCGAAATGACAGGACACATTCTTGCAAATACTGTAGATTCAGATTTTGGGTCCTCACCGTTTTCTCAAATAAATCAAGACACATTTTCTGCTTTTCAAAATGCGAATATTGCCGGGTCAAATGCACTGCCGAAAAGCACTGACGAACATGTTTCAGTCACCAGTGCACTGTTATTACAATTATTGCAACAAATGGGACAAAAGCTTCAAAAGTTAGACACAATGGAACAAAATCTTCAAAAGTTAGACACAATGGAACTAAATCTTCGGAAGATAGACACAATGGAACAACACCAGAGACAAACACAGCAACAGTTAGACACAATGGAACAAAGTCTTCGGAAGTTTGACACCACACTTGAACAAACACATGAAGATTTAACTACTGAGTTACATAACATTGAATCGAAATGTCAAAAAATCTGTAATGACGTGAAAACAGAAATTTGTGAGCATTTTCAACCTATTTTTTCGCTGCATTAGAACGCATTACAGAATCATGAAGCAGCCATAAAAGAATTGCAAACTATTGTTCCTGAAAATCACGACACCTTGCAAGCTAAAATGGACTCAGTTGCATCCAACGATTCGGTTACGCAACTTGCAAGAACTCAGGAAAACTTAAAGGACACAGTAGATTCGATTTCAACACAAATGGACACTCTGAAACTTGGTTCAGAAAAACACACTGAGGAAATGTGTTCACTATCGGAGAAAGTAGCCGAACTTTCGGATCAGTTCACTAATTTATCTGCAAAGGTAGATGATGATCTGAATGACACAAGACCTGTAGCCATCAGTGACACGGAAGAGTATGAACAAATTAAGAAATTCAAACAAAATCAAAATCAAATTAATACGCAATACAAAAGAGAAATCCGGGAAGTAAAAGATCAGTTGACGCATGTAATACAAAAATTACATATTTCAGAGGACAGTCACGCTCCAACACAGGAAGAGGAACTTAGAAATACAGAAAAGCCACAAAATAATAACACAGGGCATTTCGGAAATCATGAAAGAAATTGGCAAGGTGCACCGAATTTTGAGATGGAACCGCCGACACGACGTAACAATGATCGATATGCTACCCGCCGACACGATGATTTTGACTATAAGCTGTTCATTACTGCACGTAAATTCAAAACATTTAAGAATTCTGGGAACGACATTCATCCACAAGCGTGGCTCCATCAATTCTCTCATTGTTTTCCTCCCAACTGGTCATTAGAGCACAGATTAGAATTTATGTGTGGCTACTTATAGAATGAACCAGCTGTAAGAATGCGATCGGTCATTCACGATTGTCACAGTGAAGGAGAATTTTATCAAGCCTTCCTCTCAGCATATTGGTCTCTAGCCACACAATACCGAGTAAAACATAGCATCATAATGATGAAACGTTTCGAACAATCTGAATTTTCCAGTCTTGTGAAATATTTTGAAAACATGTTGCACAAGAATCCGTACCTGTCAAATTGCCTGAACCTTTAAGAAATATTATTTTGTCAGGACGTTGCAAAGATGACATTGATGCTTTCCAGGGACTCATACAAGAAATAGAAATTGACACAGACAGTCGCGGAATGCGAAAACAGGAAAACAATCACTACAGGTCATATCCGTCGCAATTCCGCGATGAAAGAAATAACTGGACACGACAAGGCTATTCTCACAACACAAATCGTGACCAAAACAGACACCACCCGTATGACAACCATTGGAAGAATAATAGTTGCAGAGAAAGATCGCATTTCCGTAGTAATGAATATGACAGAGATAAGCATAGAAACAGACAATATGGGAACCAAAACAGTTATTATCAAGGGAGACAGAATAACGTCAGACGCAACGGTCCAGCGCGCAGTTACGATTCAGGGAGAAATTCTCCACCACATAACCGACAAGAAAGAAACTACAGGAACTACCGACATGACGACAGACGATATAATCATAACGACAGACCGGAATTTCATCAGAACTGGAGGGATTCATGCAGATCTGGGCCCTCTCAACAAGGTGAATTTGTAGAAGTTGGGTCACCTAATCCCAATAACGGCGCGCGCCAACAAAGAGACAGACAATGACTCGCACCGCAGGCAGCCGCGTGCGCCGGCTGGCTCAGAGAAAAATAACATAGACGCTACCTTGAGAATAATATTAGCATTCTTTAGCGACGGATACCGCATGATAATTGCGTTCGAGTTAACTCTGTGCACCAGGAAGAGTAAAGGATTGTACTAAATTTCACATGTAAAACCGTTTATTGAAAGATAATTTGCTTTATAACTTAGTCTCTGCCATAAAATTTTTCGCTTCATGTTACTAGTATGCTTTGTCACACCGAGAAACTGTTAACATGCAACAATGTTTTGAAGTTAACTATCCAGTCTAGAACCTAGGGAACATTTTTAAACAGAAATTACGAATGCATTGTTATAGTGAACAGACGACACAGTGTTGTTATTCGTACATTCTTGCTTGTTAGTTGCACCATTATGTCACGACTATAAGGCTTACATACTTAGAACATATACTGTTAATGAGATTTTAATGCAACATTTTGGTTTAGTTGAAAAGACATTCTTTATTTGAAGTACTTTCTGTGAGATTAAAGATGACTTAGCATTTGGTTTCTTTGATAGCTACACGATTATATCACGACGCTACTAATGAGTGACACAATTTATATTATTGCTTTTGCGGTGTGTCTGTTTTATATCAGCACAGTTTTTCTGTATTATTCTCGAAAGTAAAACATGTTTTAGTAGTAACTTTTGGGGTATAGCTACAATGAGACAGTCTTTATCGTAGCACAACAATACGTTACAGTACAGTACTTACTTCATCACGGCAATAAGCGTAGTAACTACGGTATCTATAAGCAAAGCATTTCACTTTTGTTTATCATGAGGTAAGTACATTGACTTCTGCAGAACTTAGCTTTCGGAGGACTATAACTACGACACTTCCACAGAGATTATCTTACAACAAGACACACAGTTTAGCGCTACAGTACACGTATTTCAGTCATTAATTTTGTACTTAAAAAATTTATTTTTAAAGATATTTGAAATACAATGGTACAAAGGTTTTTCGTGATACATTTCATTCCATTTCTGTAATCTGTAACATCTGAGGATATAGTTACATTAATCCTCAGGGGGGTACATGCTTACTTTGTCTACCATGTGTCTGGCAAGCACAAGGTGCCCTAGCTAATTTGGTATTTGCTTATACAACTTTACACATCGGTACCATATTTCTCTAACACATAAATTACACAGCTATCTGGTCATTTAACTGAGAAACAAAGATTTTTTCAACTATGTCAGCGACACATGTTTACGCAATTACACAGTAGGATAATTTCACATTTATGAAATTGTATTTTGTCTGTACTTTGTGAAATGTTGATACTTTTTTGGACCATTGTGATACTATGAGAGCTTTGAATGATGTAATTGGTATGGGATCATGACTTTTAAAGTACGTTTGAGGTAGATGACAATATTGAAATGAGCAGAGAATTTTTTAGGTTTTGACATTATTGCAGAAAGCTACGTTGTTTTAGAGATTTGACTGAGGTGTTATGTTGTTATTTTTACGACGACGATGTGTATTATGCTGTTGAGGTATGTTTATGAACAATAAGATGATGCTACCATATATGAGGAATTTGATTGTGCTACGTATTTCTTATGATGAAATATGGAAGAAGTGTCAACGAATATGTATATGTATAATAAGGTAAGAAATAATGAGTAGTGGTTAGGGACTCTGATTTGTGAAAAAGGTTGTTGGAAACCAAGAATCGTACTTTAAGAGTTATGAAATGTGTGTAAATGAGTGAATGTATTACAATGCCGACGAAAATTTTTTGGCCACTGTTATATAAATAGGATTTTGTTTCTACAGATGAATAACGCAAATTTTTGACGTGTCAAATTTTTATATGAGACTGTGACTGTAGCGGAAACTACTGTCATAAATATTTGAGTAAGAAAGGTAAGTGACCTTGACGTAATGCGTTTTGGGCGCCAGGCTAAGAGGTAGTGGTCTGACAACTCCAGCTGTGTTGCAGCATTGGTTTTATAAAATAAAATTAAATGCATTTGCTAATGTGAACACTTTCTGTCAACAGATCTATTAAATAATTATTTTATGACCCACATTCTGCGAAAAAGGAGCTCTTGGAATGGAAAGAGCAATAAGAAGCGACTAATAACAGTAACTGTATATATAATTTTCTTTTCAAGTACTTGGTAATTTGTTGTAGCATTAGTTTTTGTGGTGCACCACTTTAATTACATAGATATTAAGATGTGATTATAACTTTCCCTTATCTGCATTGTTGTCTTTAGTATGCAATTTTTTTTTTGCTTGTGGGTTTGTCATGTTTAGATGTAAGTTATTACATTTACTGCTGCTTGCCTTCCAAATCTGCATTTTTTTGGGTCATTGCTGTTTGTGTTAATTTGTTTTGTGCTGCTGCATTGCGTCGTCTCTTAGTTTAGCATCTGAGCTCAGTAGGTTTAAGTTAGCTTAGGAGGGGTAGACTATATAAGAAACTAACTATGATGAATTGGAAGGAAAGCATTGAGAAGCTATAAGAAAATGGTTTGGCCAAAAAAAAGTAGTGTACAGTGGAGAAAAACTATTTTCGAAAGAGGATGTGAACAGAATACAGAAAGCATGCTTAGATAGGATTTTTTTGGTGGAAACAAATGTTTAAATAAGACGAAAGATCTATGGACTGCAGTTTTGGGTTGGACTGCAGTACCAAATGTTACAATGAAAACGAAAACCCTGTCCTTTCCTTTTGTGTTATCCCACTATGTGTTTCTGTACCCTTGTGTATTTTTTTTCTTCCTGTTTCTGTGTAGTGTTTCATAGAATTTTTTCTCTTCTAATACTAAGCTACATTCACTATGATGAGGAATACTGTTATCCTCAAATACAGCTTGCATTAATAACATGTTATTTACTTTCGTAAACATGTTTACACATAATTTATTCTGTTTTGTTCTAATGCTCATGTGTGAAGTTGATGTTTCAAAAGTTATTCTGAGCTTTTATGTAGGTAGTTATGTTACAATTTTTGTAACAGTGATGTATTTGTTATTTCATTCTTTTGTAAAGCCTGTATTACTGCAAATGTTATCTGTACTATTATGTTATTTAATGATATATTTTGTCCTTTGTTATTGTATTCTTATGTTATAAAATTGTAATTGACACCAGTTCATCAAATTAAGTAACTTGTAAATTACATTTCACTGCACACGTTTCTGTTGGTCATAGATATGGACAATATGTGAGAAGTAAGGACTGATAGTGTTTGCACATGTGTTAATAATTCAGTAAGGGACTGGATAACAGCATTGCTGGTTGTAAGGACATTTCAAAAACAATTTTTGTGAGTGCACAAGTGGTGGTTATGGACTTGCTATATTATCCGCAAGACTCTTCAATGGTGATTGTGCGCCTGCACAGTCGCAACAGATGGCTGCTGGCTATCTCTACAACGACTACAGTGGGTCTACACCTTTGATGACCCACCAATACCATTATTTCTACAAGGACTGCAGTGGGTCTGCACCTCTGGTGGCCCACCAATACCGTAATCTCTACCAGGACTACAATGGGTCTACTCTGTGACGACCTACCTACCAATATTCTTCAAAACCTCGAGTGACTCTGCTGTGGGTTTCCTCTGTTGTGGCCCATTACCTGTCTGCATGTCAAGAGTCAGCACTGTCTTTCCGTTGGAAGGACAACACTACCTCTTCAAGACTGCTTACAAGTCCACTACTTCCAAATGCAATTTTTTTATTGCTCAGACTTTGAGAAAAACACTGCCATTTTTCTGTGATGAACGATCAGGACTGTCTTTATGGACTCTGAGAAAATTTTAGCTTTTGACCAACTTTGTATCAATAAGTGTGTGTATTTGATATCTTTGTTATTGTAATTATGAAAAATTTTATCAAATCATTATTGGCCAGTGCCCAAAACAATTTGTAAAATTATTTGTGGGGAGCATGGGGGCTATATAAGTAGGCTGTTTAGGATTTTTTATTGGTAACGGCGCCACCACGTAGCGCTCTGTATGAAAATCACTGGCTGTGCCATGTGCAGTCTGTGGCTGGTTTGCATTGTTGTCTGCCATTATAGCTTTGGGCAGTTGGCTGTTTGCGGCGCTTAGCGTTGCGCAGTTGGAGGTGAGCCGCCAGCAGTGGTGGATGTGGGGAGATTGATGGCGGAGTTTTGGTCACAGTAGTTGCGCTCGCTGTATTGCAGTAGCTTGAGTAACGAAGATTTTTGTGAGGTAAGTGATTTGTGAAACGTAAAGGTTAATGTTAGTCAGGGCTATTCTTTCGTAGGGAGTTTTGGAAGTCAGATTGCGTTGCGCTAAAAATATTGCGTGTCAGTTTAAGCAAATTCGTGTATAAATTTTTCTAAGGGGACGTTTCAACTCTTAACAGTTGCCAGATGTCAACATGTTTCATTTTCAGTAATTTTCTTCTGGCTCAATCCGTTGTTTTGCAGAGGCCAAAACAAAATGATGGATCTACCCCTGTGGTACGTGAGGCGAAGCAGCAGGCGCCCCAACCAATGACCCACCTGAAATCATAGGAACCGTGCAAGGTGGTATGATTTTTTTAACTATACAATGTGCAATAGAAATCTAACTGAAGCATTACTTCAATTCAGAATACATACCGCAGACATTCCAGTCTGTAGGAGCCAGCTCTTTCTTATTGTATCCTGAAGAACTAATTTGGTAAAAAAGTGATTTCACAGCTTGATGATGAACTGGTTCTATTTTTGTTAGCCAGTTTATGTTTGATGCAAATTATATCAATTCCAATTGTAAGTAGGCTGTTTAGGTTCTTATACAGGTATAACGCCGCCGCCACGTAGCGCTCTGTATGAAAATCACAGGCTGTGCTGTGTGCAGTCTGTGGCTGGTTGGCATTGTTCTAATACTCGCCATTGTAGCGTTGGGCAGTTGGCTGTTAGCGGCGCGTAGCGTTGCGCAGTTGGAGGTGAGCCGAGCCGCCATCAGTGGTGGATGTGGGGAGAGTGATGGCGAAGTTTTGAAATTTGTAAGAATTGGTGTCACGAACTGATATATATGTATTATTACTATTAAGGTAAATACATTGTTTGTTCTGTATTAAAATCTTTCATTTGGTAACTATGCCTATCAGTAGTTAGTGCCTTTAGTAGTTTGAATCTTTTATTTAGCTGGCAGTAGTTGCGCTCGCTGTATTGCAGTAGCTTGAGTAACGAAGATTTTTGTGAGGTAAGTGATTTGTGAAACGTAAAGGTTAATGTTAGTCAGGGGCATTCTTTGGTATGGAGTTTTGGAAGTCAGATTGCGTTGCGCTAAAAGTATTGTGTGTCAGTTTAAACACAGTCTTGTATAATTTTTCTAAGGGGACGTTTCACACTTACCAAATGTAGCTAATATAATATCTTTTTTGCTCTTGAAGGGAACCATAGCTCTTTCCTAGCTCAAATAAATACACTCTATGGGAAAAAAAGTAACGCACCCCGAAGGAATTATCAGAATGGTACGGAAATCACTAGAGGCGAGATCATGTACAGCTAAGGAAATGATTTCAGTTTCAGAAGCGTTGCCCCCCCCCCCCCTTCTTGTAGTTACGCAAGCAGATATTTACCTTGGGACTGACTGACAGAGTTGTTGGATATCCTCCTGAGGGACACCACGAAAATCCTGACTTAACTGCCGATTTAGATCGTCAAAAATCCGAGTTGGCTTGGAGGGACCCTGCCTTCAATGTTCATATGTTCTCAGTTGAGGAGAGATCCAGAGACCTTACTGTCCAAAGTGGAGCCTGTCAAGCACGGAGACAATCATGCTGACTTGTAAGCCCTAGATGGCTTGTCATTAACGGCAACAAAACGTGTTGTATACTGCCATCAACGTACCGCTGTGCTGTAAGAATGCGGTGGATGACAACCAAAGTGGTATCCCATCACTGTCCAGGGAGCCTCCAGCTACGTTTCCGGCCTGGATTCTCATTCACTGGAGTAGAATTGTCTTCAGTGATCCGGCTTCGAAATGAGCCCCGATGACCAGTGAAAACATGTGCGGAAGCGCTCCATACTGCGGTGGGATACCAACATAATCGTCGCCCGCCATGTGGCCCGACAACCGGGAATGATGGTCTCTCCCTAACTAACAGCGTTTGGAGAATTATGGGGAGAGCCCACCAACCAGCTCGGGGTTTTGACGATGTAGCACGCCAGTTGGGCACAATTTGACGGGATATATATATATATATATATATATATATATATATATATATATATATATATATATATATATATATACACAACATAGTTGTATGGAGTTAAACACCGATTAATTTACTTCTAATCAATTATTCAAAATGACAGTCACAATCGCATTACATATTTTGCCGGCTACCGGTTTCAACCCGCGATGGGGTCATCTTCAGGGAAATGTACACCATTTGGTCGCTCGCTGGAGTCGTCACCCTGCATGTGCACGGTTGGTAACTAAGCATTGTTACCAACCGTGCACAGGCAGGGTGAGGACTCCAGCGAGCGACCAAATTGCGTTAATTGCCTTGAAGATGACTCCATCGCGGGTTGAAACCGGTTGGCGGCTAAATAAAAATTGCGATTGTGACTGTCATTTTGATTAATTGATTGGCGTGATATCCCGGAGTAAGATACCAAAGAGCTCCATCAATTTGTGCAGCATTCTTTGTTCAATAAATCATCCAGTTTTTCTAAAATAGTTATCATTTGTTTGTCTGTACATTCGCATTGCAACTACCATCTTCCAACCCATTCCGATAATTCCTTCATGGTGCGTCGTTTGTGTTGTCTTAGAATGTACGTGGCATGGCAACGACGCGACACGTGGAGCTATTGCCGCCTGCTACGTCCAGTTTCTTGTCGTATCGCTCGTGCAGAAACACGTGTTTAGCTCGAATAACAGTCATGTTGGGCGTTCTTTATTACACTACTGGCCATTAAAATTGCTACACTACGAAGATTACGTGTTACAGACGGGAAATTTAACCGACAGGAAGACGATGCCGTGATATGCAAACGATTAGCTTTTCAGAGCATTCACACGAGGTTGGGACAGCTGGCGACACCTACAATGTGCTGACATGAGGAATGTTTCCAACCGATTTCTCATACACAAACAGCAGTTGACCGGCGTTGCCTGGTAAAACGTTGTTGCGATGCCTCATGTAAGGATGAGAAATGCGTACCATCACGTTTCCGACTTTGATAAAGGTCTGATTGTAGCCTATCGCGATTGCGGTTTATCGTATCGCGACATTGCTGCTCGCGTTGGTCGAGATCCAATGACTGTTAGCAGAATATGGAATCGGTGGGTTCAGGAGGGTACTACGGAACGCCGTGCTGGATCCCAACGGCCTCGTATCACTGGCAGTCGAGATGACAGGCATCTTATCCACATGGCTGTAACGGATCGTGCACCCACGTCTCGTTCCCTGAGTCAACAGATGTGACGTTTGCAAGACAACAACCATCTGCATGGACAGATCGACGACGTTTGTAGCATCATGGACTATCAGCTCGGAGACCATGACTCCGGTTAGGGGACTTATGACGTCAGATGTTAAGTCCCATAGTGCTCAGAGCCATTTGAACCAAGCCATGGCTGTGGTTACCCTTGACGCTGCATCACAGACAGGAGCACCTGAGATGGTGTACTCAACAACGAACCTGGGTGTACGAATGGCAAAACGTCATTTTTCGGATTAATTCTGTTTACAGCATCGTGTTGGTCGCATCCGTGTTTGGCGACATTGCAGTGAACGCACATTCGAAGCATGTATTCGTCATCGCCATTCTGGCGTATCACCCGGCGTGATGGCATGAGGTGCCATTGGTTACAAGTCTCGGTCACCTCTTTTTCGCATTGGCGGCACTTTGAACAGTGGACGTTACATTTCAGATGTGTTATGACCCGTGGCTCTACCCTTCATTCGATCCCTGTGAAACCCTACATTTCAGCAGGATAATACACCACCGCGTGTTGCAGGTCTTGTACGGGCCTTTCTGGAGACAGAAAATGCTCAACTGTTTCTCTGGCCAGCACATTTTCCAGATCTCTCACCAATTGAAAACGTGTGGTCAATGGTGGCCGAGCCACTGTCTCGTCACAATACGCCAGTCACTGGTCTTGATGAACTGTGGTATCGTGTTGGAGCTGCGTGGGCAGCTGTACCTGCAAACGCCGTCCAAACTCTGTTTCACTCAATATCCAGGCGTATCAAGGGGGTTATTACGACCAGAGGTGGTTGTTCTGGGTACCGATGTCTCAGGATCTATGCAGTCAAATTGCGTGAAAATCTAATCACATGTCAGGTTGTAACTGAACCTATTAAAGGCTTTACTTTACCGAAGTATGCGATACCCTACAAATTCAAACACTTTAACGAGTATTTATGATTATAGAAAAGTTTAGGTGTATGTTAACAATGATTGCATAACATGTCTCCATAAACAGTCGACCCATTCAATTATACTGAATAACTGACCCACACAAAAGTTAATATCAATTGATCACCGATACAGCTAATGTCATCATGTAGAAACATTAAGTTCATCATAAATAATTAATATGAAGTACGAAAAATAGTAGACAACTCCTTATATAATAATCACCCAGTGAAACCTATTTGTTCACTAGGACCGTTTTCACTCAGTATTCACGTAAACACTCCTATTTTAGAGGAAAACCAATATAATTCTTAATAATACATGTTATTTACTTATTTATGCAAATTAGAGAAGCCAATTGTCAATCTTCTAAAAAACGGTCTTTTTGTAACAAAGAATTATTCTGTCAAGTGAACAAATCTGTCCGTCATTTTAATAACCGGTTAAATTATGTCACAGGATATAAATTAATAACTTTTCTTCACAAATTACGATAAGAGAGGTACATGTGACTTATAAACTATATCTTTTTTGTAGTAGTTCTTTGACAAGATTATAAATACAAGCAGCAAGAAGGGTCGGGAGCGGAATCTGAATGTCACTTTGGTAAAGTGTATGTGTGTTATTGTTCGAGGTGGATAAACATTGCAAAGAACGTGTAAAAGAAGTGCTACTTTGTGTTATGTCATTGTCTTTGGTGGACAGTGGAATTAAGATCGTCACCAGAATAATAAATATTTCAAGTTTAAATGTTTTATTTGTTGGTTTCGCTCATTATTTGTCATCAAAAGCGCATCAAAAACACGGGACCTCACCTTTTTGCCCCTAGACAACCAGATTTAGAGCCAGCTTTAGCATAGAGACACAGCAGCGATCCAGCAAGCAGCAGAGATCCAGCAATCAGCAGCGATTACCACAATGCATTTTAATGGCGCCACCCTAACATCAAGTGCTAACAAGCTCCGTAAATGGGAGTGAAATAGTGCGACTAAAGCAATATCTACGCCTAGGCGACCATTATAATCTATTTGTCCAATGAATTCACGTTTATCATCTGCATTTGTTCTTGATGTAGCAGTTTTAATGGCCAGTAGTGTAGAACAACTCGTATCTCATATGGCATTGCCTCAGTGACAACAGCCACTAATAGCAGTTCCTCGCAAGGCTTGAACGCCAAGACATTCAGCAAGCGGTCGGAATGTTAGAGATTCCTCTGACTGCTCAATGCCTGCACCAGCTCCCGCATGAGGAGTCCAGTTCTCGCTGCACTCCCACTGAGCGCGTCGAGAGCAGAAGAGGGAACGTAATGAAAGAGGAAGAAGCACGTCCTGGGAGCGCTACGTGCTCCGGCTGGCGCCAGTAGGAAAGACTGCACGTGTGTGTGTGTGTGTGTGTGTGTGTGTGGCGCCAGCGCCGGCTCTGGCAAGTGGATTAGGCGCCGAGAGTGCTCTCGCGGCCCGCATTTACATCTCAATCGGCGACAAAAGGAAACTTCGGCTCTCGTTAACATTTTTACACAGTCGGGGAGGAAAAAACGACTCCCTGCTGCGCCCATTACTCCGTTCCGCGCCCTTCCTTTCCGGGCCACAGGTTCACCGTCTTTCTCGCACCGTGGCCCTCGGTTAGCTCTTTTCTTTTTTCCCCCTTCTCCCTCAGAGTCTGTCAGGTAATTGCATCGGCTCCAGCGGTACTCCAGCCTAATAATTATTGCAGGCAAAAGAATAACATTTCGGTCTCATCAAAGGCGCGTCTCTCTCGGTGCGTCAGGGCGGACTGGTTACTCGACCCTTACATCAAGGGAAACGTTTCAGTGCTGGGCTGACAGCACTTGACGCTGGATCTTTCGTCCTACGGTGCCCCGTCAAAGAATAGAGACGTCCATCGAAATAGTTCCTAATGTAAAGCATGTATCTCTCAATCGTTCCACGACGCATCAGAGTGGAAGAACTATCTGTCGACCACTGTTTGTTTTGTTGTTGTTTCGCTCAGCTGCCTTAACTTCTGTCCGCTGCAATTCTTTGCTCTTATCACTTGCCAGGTATGCGCCTCATTCCAGATTAACTGCTGCATCGCACATAGTCAACGATCTGGCTTTCGTGCTTGCATCTAGGCCTAAATCTGCGATTCTTTCCCGCTACCAAACCATCATCTGCTGTTTGCAGCAACGACTCGCGCCGTAATATGCGTCCCACAATCCTCTCTCTCCGTTTCATTCTCTTCTACATTACCCATCAGATAGTATCAGATCTGGAAAAACATATTGTGTGCCTGGGGTCTCTTTTGGACCCAAAAGTGATTCAAGCAAGTTTATGGCGATAAAATTTTAAATATGTCTACAAAAGTAATTCTAATTTATTGAGAAACATTTGCGCAATGTTGATATTACAGCTCTATATTTTCTTAATACAATTGTTAGATGTAAGTTCTAATTATTTACTACATTTGTTTGAAATAAGAACACATACTTTGATTACTTTGTTTAGTTCCAAAAATTATTTTAACACAATGTATTGATAACCGACACACTACATAACAATATTGTAATTTACTAATACTATGCGTAATATCACTTACATGGAATTTTACTAGAAGTACACTCCTACTCGCTCTCTGTTTCATATGACGATCAATCATTATACAACACGCTTCTCCTAGCATGTTCATTTTCAGACAAATTTGTAACACCCATCACATTGTTGATTCACTTTCTTGTTCTTTGAGATTGGGCAGGAATCACAGCGTTTCCTTTTCAAATTTGGAACATCGGTTTCCTGGTTATCGTGTTGTTTTCCCTTTAGAAGACCTTTGAAGCCTGAAGATATCATTGTTGAACGAATGCGTTGTGTTCTGCACTGGGGCGACAGGATTCATCGTCCAGTGTGAGGTTTGACTTGATCTTTTCCTAGTTCTGAGAGAAATTTTCTTCTTGCATTTTACTTCTCATGTCACGTAACAATGTACAACACAGAACGTATGCATTGAGACAAGGTAAATCTAGTGCATAAAAAAATACGGCAAGTGGCCACCTTCTTGCTCCACGTTTCACTCAATAATGCTAAGACACCGTATCAACTGTACCAACTCCTGACTATGTTTTGATATACAACATTACTATTTCAGGTTTTTTGTGCTCATGCTCACTTACAGCAAATGTTTGCTGTAGAGTGGACAACAAAATGATTGGTTTGTCCTGCATAGGAGCATACGAAGCTAAAACAGAATTCTGTACATACCAAAAGGTGGTCTATAAAGGACGCCTCTGTTTTGATGGTAACATTTCTTTTGGTATCTCTTTTCGGTTGACCTGAAGAGGTCCGACAAAATTTGTTTGCAAGAATTTCTTGTCTAAAATAAAAACTTGTAAAAAATTATCAGCGGTAATGTTCCTACCACTGCCCTTGAGGCGTTCAACTAAATTATGTACCACTCGTTTCCATTGATTTATGTCCCTTCCTTCAGCAGATTTCCCCGTATACACTTGAGCATTTATGACATAATTGGTGTCACAATCTACAGCAGCCCACACTTTTACTTTCCAGGTTTCGAAGGAATGTACACCTTCAATGAACGCCGTCCCCTGAAAGCACACAGACGCTCATCAACTGTAATATAAAGTCCAGGGACAGAAGACGAAATGCATGCATCAACGAGTATTTCAAACACAGCCCTTATAGGTTCAGATTTTGATCCACAAGCAGCTTTCCTCTATTCCATTGTAAGTTTATCGTCGAGTCGGACGCATATAAAATATTAAAATGTTATGAAAAGCTCGTTATGGCTTGACAAATAGGTAAGCCATATTCTTCTGACAAAAATTCAGTCAAAGGCTTCCCACGTGCCTTATGCAAGCCAGCTTTTATTAGTAGACGTAAAATGCCTGCAGCTCTGTAGAATCAAGTTCAATATAGCGTTCAAGAGTTGGGTACAGAATTTTAATGTCTTTTGCATGGTTGTTGGTATGCATTACTGTTACACTGCGCATGTCATTAGTGATAAAAGGTCTGAAAAAATCTGCCCTTGTCTGTAATTGTGGTCTAATGTGACGTGGAATATAGGCAGTTTCTCGTATTACATTCCTTGAAACCTGCTTCCACACATCAGTTGGCACTGTGTTACATGTTATCTGTCCACTTCTGGACACAAACGTACATGCACTCGTTACCTGAATACCATTATTTTCTTCACAGTCACTCATATCCACTTCATGTTCGACCTGTGTATTTTCCTCTATCATATTTCCATCAGCAACACTGTCATCCTCGTTTCTGAAAACTGATTCATTATCAGTACCACTGTTCTGTAAGACTGCCAAATCCTGCTTGAGAGTGTAGTCGTTTGCAAAACGTATATCACCATCCATGCCGAATAAGCTGTAACACCACGTCTGCCTTCCACAAAATTCAATTCCAAACTGTGAATTTATCGTAACAATGCACATGAACGTATTTTCTGTTCATTGTTTACAACACTGTACAAATGAATGCTGGTTTCTAAGTTGCCATGATTTATTTTGGTAACAAAACATATATGTAACGCTTAAAATCACATGTTGTGTACCTGGAATATTTTCTGACTCCACCGCAAAAACTTCAAATTATTGTAATACAAACAGTGATATAATCATAAATATTTCACCCACATATAATAAAAAGTCCATGATTAGCATATCTGCAGGATGAGTAGTCTTCATTCACATTAGAAGTGTTTACATGTAGTTAAACTTGTCTTGGTGTCTAGAAAGACACCTGACATCACGTGAGGGTTAGGCATTTTTTCCGTTGATTCGTTGGAGAATATTGCAAGAGGCCTAACCAAAATTCTAGGTGGAGCCGCCATTTTGTGGAAGAAGCCTAATATTGACATCGTTTATTTATTGTAACATTGTGGCAAGAGTGGCCATTTTATACAAGAGGCAACTTGAAAATTTTAGAGATCGTCGTCTGAGAAGCAGGAATGATAAGCCGGCCATCTAGCAATCCAGTTTTAATTAATTCTTATTGAGCGGATGACTTAGATACTGACTTTTGATTCAAAGAACAATGAGATTTTATGAATTTTTTTACGTGGGGAACTGAAATCTGATATCTTTATTATCCGACGGAATTTACTGGAAACCCAAATTCAGTGATATTTTGTTCATCTAAACGAAGGAAAACACACTCTCATTTGTAAAAATATAGGTTTATAGAATACTTCCAACAATAACAATAGACACTCTCAAGACATGAATCAGTTTTGATATGTATAGCGCAGCTTATGGAACAGAGTGGATAGCACAGACAATCATCATAACACCTGTACTCTTGTCCTAACACTGCCAAAAGGTACTGCGGTCATACGGTTCAATTCATGAATAAAATTGGTATAAATTCCGTTAATTCAGTCGTCATGTACCTGAATGTACTATGCAAAATAATACCAAGGGGTTTCAGATGGTGAATCAAAGCAGTTTTGAAACATTTACTACTATCACGGCGTAAACAGGCTGACCTACACATACTTTGCTGAGTGTACAATGAGAACGATATCAGTTACGTAACTATATACGTAGCTATATGAAATCTGTAGTCAAAACACTTCTGCCATAAGGTAAACAGCTGACAACCACTCAGTGTTGTAAGTGGATGAGATATAGCAGCTCGTCACGATGGAGCAAACTTTACTTGTGAGACCAGTTGCCCCTGCGACTGCCTCTGAGTGCTGCCTAAATGGAAGTTGAAAGACGGCAGCTCCTTTCAATCCGCCTTTATTCATTCGAACAGATGACTACAGGCTTTATGGTCAGTGAGGCTATTGGAGAGCGTTGACAGTGACTGAGTTTTTTAATCTTCTTTATTAGTTACGGACCCATCAAGGAATAACGAAATACAGGCACAGTATACAGTGTCTGTTCATTGTCTGCATCGTTTTCTCAACTGCAAAACACTTCTTATCGGTCCGTAGAACGTAAAGAATGCAGGCGTCAGAGGTAAGCATACCGACAACAATTTTGTAGGCTAGGTGCAAATCGAGACGCGTATAGCACGTGTGACGTGACACGACACTACAGCGCCACACGCACGTTTGGCACAAGTCGCGCGGGTCCAACGCACATTGCGACGCCTACACCGTACTGCACACTCGCCGACTGGCGAGGCTATGCGCTGACAGAACCTAAGCGCACACAATCTGTTATCTGTCTCAAGCGATTTTACAGAGACTGTTCATGAATATATTTCAATTTTGCCTAACTTGTAGCGTTGTATGTCACCTTCGTGGTGAAGTGCCCATCATCTCGCTAATTACCGTTGTTATTGTGATGTACGCATTTTAGTAAGACACTTTGCAAAACTCAAGAAGTTTGTAACGAAAATTAGGGTTCGCTACGATCTTGCCTTTGGTGCGTATTACGTCATATGTTGCTGCGTATGAAATTTAGCTAACATGATGAATTTTTGTTTAGACTTTGGAGGATGTCTCTATCTGCCTCCGATCTCGAGAAATGGATCCTATGTAGCGCACTCACTTCCGATCTTACGCCCGCGAGAATGATATACTCGCAACATCTCTATTATCTCCTAAACCGCTCGAGACATCGAAACGAAAATATGCAAATGTTAACACACAAGGAGGAGAGTGTTTGCCTGTTCTTAAACACACGGAACTTTCTTATCTACGGCGAATTATCAGTGTTTATACTTCCCTTTTTATTTATTTTACTCCACTGACTGTAATTTTTTAAGAGTTATCGTCATCTAGCGAAACAAGAGCTTACTAGTACGAAAACAAACTCTAAATTTCTTCTTTTATGATACTGCACACCGACACTATAAGGTTTTCCGCAAGCTATTGAGCTCTGTGATTGCCAATTACTAGTTTAATGAGGCACTCTATATCAGAATTTTTTCTCAATAGCTGCTGTGAGATGCGTTTGTGCAAGTTACACTGTGTTTTGTCAAAGGAAGTAGAATTAAACCAGTCACCAAGAGAAATGTGACCGTTACTCACAAACGGTGATGCTTCTTCGAATGAGAAAAGCTTAACAATTAACACAAAAATAGATTGCCAATTCTGTTGGAATTTTGGTGGAATCCCTGTAACTCATCTTACACTCCTGGGAATTGAAATAATTGTCCCAGGAATGGGAAACTTTATTGACACATTCCTGGGGTCAGATACATCACATGATCACACTGACAGAACCACAGGCACATAGACACAGGCAACAGAGCATGCACAATGTCGGCAATGGTACAGTGTATATCCACCTTTCGCAGCAATGCAGGCTGCTATTCTCCCATGGAGACGATCGTAGAGATGCTGGATGTAGTCCTGTGGAACGGCTTGCCATGCCGTTTCCACCTGGCACCTCAGTTGGACCAGCGTTCGTGCAGGACGTGCAGACCGCGTGAGACGACGCTTCATCCACTCCCAAACATGTTCAATGGGGGACAGATCCGGAGATCTTGCTGGCCAGGGTAGTTGACTTACCTTCTAGAGCACGTTGGGTGGCACAGGATACATACGGATGTGCATTGTCCTGTTGGAACAGCAAGGTCCCTTGCCGGTCTACGATTGGTAGAATGATGGGTTCGATGACGGTTTGGATGTACCGTGCACTATTCAGTGTCCCCTCGACGATCACCAGAGGTGTACGGCCAGTGTAGGAGATCGCTCCCCACACCATGATGCAACAGTGTCCCTAATTTGCTGGGAAGTGGCGGTGCGGTCCCCTACGGCACTGCGTAGAATCCTACGGTCTTGGCGTGCATCCGTGCGTCGCTGCGGTCCGGTCCCAGGTCGACGGGCACGTGCACCTTCCACCGACCACTGGCGACATCATCGATGTACTGGGGAGACCTCACACCCCACGTGTTGAGCAATTCGGCGGTACGTCCACCCGGCCTCCCGCATGCCCACTATTCGCCCTCGCTCAAAGTCCGTCAACTGCCCATACGGTTCACGTCCACGCTGTCGCGGCATGCTACCAGTGTTAAAGACTGCGATGGAGCTCCGTATGCCACGGCCAACTGACTGACACTGACGGCGACGGTGCACAAATGCTGCGCAGCTAGCGCCATTCGACGGCCAACACCGCGTTTCCTGGTGTGTCCGCTGTGCCGTGCGTGTGATCATTGCTTGTACAGCCATCTCGCAGTGTCCGGAGCAAGTATGGTGGGTCTGACATACCAGTGTCAATGTGTTCTTTTTTCCATTTCCAGGAGTGTATTTTTAACATTACGTGACTGTAATGGAAACTTACCAAAGCATTTTATTCCTTCTCTTGATCTGGGCAGTATTAAAATAATGACGAGCATTCCTTCAGACGGAATGATAGGGACATGCCAGATACTCGTTACTCACCCACAGCTTGCCAAACTGACAATGTGTGATCGCGAATAAAATAGGTGTTATTGAGAAAAATAAACTATTGTTCTGTCCCACAACACTGTTGTCAGTGTATTGTCAGCAGTGGAGCATAGTGCGCGCGACCGGTAATGTGTGCCTTGTGAGATGGAGTTCGAAAAACATTGTCGTGAAAGAAAATCTGCCTTTGTGAGCAGTACATTTCAACAAATTAAATATATCTAATCGTGACACTCTCTCAGGATATTCCTACTTTCGTAATAATACCGACCATTTCCTTCATTTTTGTAGCCTGTTGTATAATTAGTTTATTAATGTTGATAATGTGAATGAAACAATTGAAATGCTTTTTATCATCACGGCGAACCAATTAAAACATTGTTATTTTGACTGCTTTTCGACTGTTTGTAGCTTGCAGTGGAAATGTGATGTTCACATGCATGTAGTACACTGTAGTAGTAGTAGTAGTAGTAGTAGTAGTACTAGTAGAGGGGTTTTGGGCGCACGACAGCGAGGTCTTCAGCGCCCGTTCAGTAACTTAGTGAGACGGGTGTCAAGGAAAATCCCAGAACAGGAATATAAAATGAAACAGAAAACATGGGTAACAATCGTTGAAAAACGTGTGCTCACCCACACGAAAGCGTGGGATGAAGCAGAGTGTCAGCAGCAAAACATAGACAACACAGGAAGAAAATGTTAGAGGGAGCTAAAACAATGTAGCAGATGGAAGTGGCTGGCTGACCGCAAGGAAAAAAGGGGAGGAATCAGCTACTCTGCAATACACTAAAACCTCCAGCCTAAAAGTTTAGGCCAGAGTCCAGACACATCACAAAACGTAAAAACCCTCTACACACACTTCTCATCATTAGCTAAAACAGAAGGTACATCCCCATCAACTTGTGCTTCTGCCCGTGCATCACGGTATAAAATGCAGTCCGTTAAAATGTGCCGCACAGAGATGTGCACACCACAAGCATCACAAAACGGAGGATTCTCCCGCTGTAATAAAAAGCTATGTGTTAGAGGACAGTGTCCGATCCGAAGACGTGTGAGGGCCACCTCCACATGCCTGAGCAACCGGCAGGAGGAACGCCACGGCCGAGTGGTTGACTTTATGAACCGCAGTTTATTGGCCCTCACCGCCAGCCATTCGTCCTCCCACAACTCCATGCACTTCCTGTGGAGTGCAGCGATGACTGAGTGCAAGGGAATAGGACACTGGACCACGTCCTGCTCTCTGCAGGCCTCCTTGGCAGCCTGATCGGCCTGTTCATTGCCCCATATGCCGACATGCCCAGGCACCCACCAGAAGGATACTTCTGTACCCCGCCGTTGGAGCAAGTACAGTTGGTCATGTATCAGCTGGACCATCTCCTCAGTCGGGTACAGGTTCTGCAGTGATTGTAAGGCACTACGAGAATCGGAGCAGAGAAGAAGTCGATTGCCCCGAACACGATTCATCTGCTCCAGTGCCTTCAGGATAGCGTGGAGCTCCGCTGCGAAAACGGTATATTCAGCATGGAGGCGAATCCGGGTAACTTGATCAGGGAACACTACAGAACAGCCAAGGAAATTCTCCTGTTTGGAGCCATAAGTGTAAACGACAGTGAAACCGTGATGCACATCTAAAATGTTAAAAAACAGAGATTGGAATGTAAAATCTGGTGTCCGATCTCTCTTAAAATTAGTCAAATCTAAAATAAATTTGGGTCTCCGGAGGAGCCAAGGTGGAGATCTGCTTCAACCGCGACGCAAAACACGACGACCAGCCATAGACATCACAGGGAGGCAATCCTGTGCGCGAATCCCATAGGGCTGCGTCGCATGTTGCCGGTTATGAAATAACTGTGCCAGAGGCGGTTGAGCAACGGTATGGTATGCAGGGGTGTATGGTGTGGACAAAGTTTTATACGCCTGGTGCACTGCAAGTAGCCGTCGCCACATATGAAGTGGCGGTTCACCAGCCTCTGCACAGAGGATCGGTTTGGGGCTAGTTCGGAATGCCCCAGTGGCCAACCGAAGCCCTTGATGGTGCACAACGTCCCACATCTTTAAGTAAGAGGGCCTCGCAGACCCATACACCGTGCACCCATAATCGAGCCGAGATCGCACAAACGCCCAGTAAAACTGGAGCAGACAAGTCCTGTCAGCTCCCCATGTCCTGTGGCTACGACATTTTAAAATATTTTAAGCCTTAAGTTACCGCCGTTTCAGGTCTTTAAGATGAGGTAACCACGTGAGCTTCGCGTCAAAAATGAGACCCAGAAACCTCACCGTGTCTTTAAAAGTAAGAATAGTGTCCCTCATCCGCAACTCAGGAAAGGTTAAAATCGAACGAGAACGGTTAAAAAGAACACATACAGACTTCTCGGTGGAAAACTTAAAACCACTCTTTCGCGCCCACTCATCCAAACGCCTAATCGTAAGTTGCAACTGACGAGTTGTCGTTGCAAGGCTTGAAGAAGAGCAAAACAAAGAGAAATCATCCACAAACAAAGAACACTGGACAGGACTTTTCACTATGGACGTAATGCTATTAATAGCGATGGCAAAGAGAGTCACACTTAAAACGCTACCCTGAGGGTCACCGTTCTCCTGCTCAAAGCGAACAGACAGGACGTCACCAATTCGGTATCGAAAATGTCGTGGCGAGAGGAAAGACTGAATAAAAAGAGGAAGACAACCACGAAAATCCCATTCGTGGAGCTGCTCCAGGATGAGACGCCTCCAAGTAGTATCGTAGGCCTTCTCCACGTCTAAAAATACACCTAGACGGTGATGACGGCGTAGGAAAGCTTGTTGTATAGCCGCCTCCAGGAGGGCAAGGTTATCGAACGTGGAACGAATCCTCCTGAACCCACACTGAAAGCGATTAAGGAGTTGCCAGGATTCTAACATCCAGAAAAGGCGGCGGTTGACCATCCGCTCCAAGGTCTTCCCTATGCAACTAGTGAGGGCAACACTACGGTAGCCACTTGGGCTCGTGCGGTCATTCCCAGGTTTTAAAAAAGGGATTAAAACTGCCTCAGGCCACGCGTCAGGAAAGTGACCCGACTCCCAAATGGCATTAAAAAGTGCGAGGACGATTTCTTTGCTGCGCATTGTGAGACGCCATAGCATACTGTAATGGATCCTGTCATGACCAGGGGATGTGTCACGAGCTCCAGACAATGCAGAATCCAGCTCCCACATAGAAAATGGGTAGTTGTAAACTTCATGACAGGTGGACTGGAAGTCCAGACTACATCTCTCAGCAACGGCTCTATGGCGCCGGAAACCTGGATCCTGACTGGTTGTTGCAGTAACTGTGGCAAAATACGCTGCCATAGTCTGGGAAATGTCTCGCGGATCTGTGTGGAGAGTGCCGTTATTCATTACAGCAGCTATGGGGCATCTCCCTCCTTTGCAGAAAGTCTCCTGATGGTCTCCCACACGATGGAACTTTTGGTGGAACGGTTAATGGTGTTCAGGAAATTTTGCCACGACCTCTTCCTGCTCTCACGAATAATACGGCGACATCTTGCCCTCGCCACCCGAAAGGCTGCAAGATTCTCAGCAGTCGGCCGACACTTGAACCGACGCAGAGTCGCACGCCTGGTCCTCATTGCAGAGCGGCATTCGGCACTCCACCAAGGCACAGGTGGCCTCTTCCGGTGGCCTGTGGTCTGTGGAACGGATGCTGCAGCGGCGTAGTGGATCCTTTTGGTAATATGATCCACCCACACCTCAACATTCGCACGGTTTTCGAATTGGACCAACTGGCTATAAAGTGTCCAGTCAGTTCCACTGAGCACCCGTCGTGGTGGTCTCCTTTCGGGGGCCACGCCGGAGTCACCTGCCAGTACAGTGTGTCCTATTACATCATTACATCCACATCCACATCCAAGTACTAACAGGGAGGCTTTTATACTTCAGTTCTTGGACGCTTGGAAGGAGTTAACAGAAAGCCATGCAAGCCGACCAATGTGCGATCTTTCTCAAACATTTTTGAAGAAACTATTCGGCAATAAACTCTAAGTCTCGCACATCTTATAGTTTAATTCGTCTGCTACATGATGAACCAGCTATTATCTCTTTATCTCTTTAATGCTCATAGCTACTGAGATATTTCGAAAGTAGGTAAACTACTGCAAGAAATTCTTAGTTTGCAGTGAAAAATCGCAATGAATTTGTGTTTGGTGCGTGATAGGTTATATGCTGCTGCGCATTTGATGTAGATGCTATATTGAATAATCCTTTGAACTTGTAAGGATGTAGCCGTCTGTTTCCAATTTCGAGACAATTTAATGTATTTAAAGCGCTCCGTGGCGAACTCGTGCGCCACTTGAAAAACTAGAATAAAATATTCATAAATTCCTCGTATCCCATAAATGGTTTGACGTTCCATACAATATGTTGGTAATTTACAGCGCGCAAAGACGGGGGTATTTTGCCATGCGATTGATATGCGAAGCTTCCATATCTACAGCGATATTCAAACGACTACAGATTTTTTCAATGAAAAAAATGTGATTGTTGAGTGCGATCGATACCTGGTGTATCGAGAACTACTGTGGGTATTGTGACAATATAGGCGAAGAAATTACAAGTTTATTTTTATACTAAGAATGAGCTGTTGCATAAACTATTGACCTTACTAGCACTCCGTTGCTAGTTTAATAATACACTATTTCAGGATTCTGTCGCAATTTCATCTGCATTTCAGTGTCAGTGAGGTGAATATTTGTTAACTGTGCTGTGTTTTGACAAAAGAAGCATATTTTAATACGGCAACAAGAGAAGTTACGTATTCGTCAAAACTAGTCACATTCCTTCACGATTCAATGTCTCCTGGACTGCCTTCTTGGTATGGCTAACAAATGAAGACCACAGCTGTCGAGCAACATTTCGGTGGTTCCTTTGGTCAGCATTTCAGTTTCACTGAGCATAAGCTTCTTGTTTTTTGCCGCTTTATTTTAGACATAGGCCCATATATTTTGTCGGATTTAAATGAGCATAATACGCAGGAAGCCTGATTAAATTATTCCCTCTACCGTTAGCCTGTTGATCCGGTAGCGAGAAGTTTTGGCTTGTACAGCAGTACAGGTTCCATTACCTTCGCCTTATAAATGCTACGTTCACCTTTATTTAATGAAACATTTCTTTGTACCCGTAAAATAACCGATTTCCTTCACTGCATTGTTGGATCTTTATGCATCACAACAGAGTGGTAATGCGTTTTGTAAATCACTATTGTCGAATTCCGAGAAATGTTTTGCAGCAGCACATTATCTTCCCAGCCCATGAACGTGTTCTCAGGTGACACTTAAACTGAAAATCTCGTATTCACATGTACTGCGCTATTGTTATTAATGCAACGCCAACACATAAAACTTGTTCGCAATATCTGACGACGACAGAACACTTCAATACCAGGAAATACAACGTTACAAAGATAGCTGACGAACTGTGATGCATCTAATGCGTGCTGTTAATTCATGGTCTGGCAGCAGGAGCACGTTACCAACCGATCCGCTGGCGGCGTGGTGAGGAAAGCCGTTTCCCCGTTGGTGTTACCTGGGCACATCACGTCCCTCTAGGGTCAGCCAAACGTCAAAAGTAGCAACTAATTTTAAACGCACATTTTTTTTGTAAGCACTGGTGGTTTTCCCAGTACAAATGTAGATGTAGATGTACATGACTGCTGGCAGTTAGCGGTGGTCACGAGGATGTACGGGCGCAAGAATACCGAACTCCGAATGCATTCGTGGCACAACCGAGACCGAAGGCTATTGTGTTCGGCGTACGGCCCTGGCGCATCGTACTACATCTGCAGCGACAATGTGAGCAGCAGTTGGCACCACTGTTACAAAACCGTCACTCCAACGACAGCTCCGAGCCAGATGCCCTAAAGCGTGCATTCCACTGACTCCAAACCACCACCATTCGGGGCTTCTGTGGTGTCAAGCGAGATCTCACCTGAGGGTAGGATGGAGGTCTATTGTGCTTCCTGATGAAAGCTTGTTCTCCACGGTGCTAGTGATGGCCGTATATTGGTCATAATGAGGCCAGTTGAGAGGCTGTAACCAACCTATCTGTGTGCTAGACACACTGGCCCTACACCTGGAGTTATGGTCGGGTGTGCGATTTCGTACGTACTAGGAGCACTCTCGTGGTGCAACACGCACTGTTACTCGAAAATTTTTCTATCAGCTTGGTGACAGGATCTGTTGTGCAGCCATTCATGAACAGCGTTCCAGAGGACGTGTTGTAACCAGCTAACGCTCGCCCACCTGTCAATACTATAAGCCGACATGCTCGACAGAGTATCGACATGTTGCCTTAGCCTGCTCGATCACAAGATTTGTCTCCAAGCGAGCACATATGGGATATGATTGAATGACAATGCTAGAGTCTTCCACAAAAAGCATTTGGAGTCTATGTTTTGACCGACCACGTGCGACAGGCATGGAACTCCATCCCACAAACCTCTACATTCGGCACCTGTAAAAAATAATGCATGCACGTTTGCATGCTTGCGTTCAACAATCTGGCAGTTACACCTGTTATTAATGTACAATCATTTTACATCTGGAATCTATTACCTCGCGCTTTTATTAACCTGTGATCTTGCAATACTAGTTACTTGAAAATGTAATCTATAGATATCCATACTAGCCAAATGTACTCCCGAAATTTCATTTAAATAAACTGTTTTATGGTGTTAGGATTTTTTTCCAGTGTATAATTTAGTCTCCTTACTTGTGGATATATTGTTTTCAGGTGTGGTTTTTCCAGTTCTTCATGACCACCGGTTTCCAGGCCATACATAGAGGCACCATTCTCTTATACCCATATCGTTGAGCAGGTTAACATGTGAACACAAGCCACGCATCTGGTACCATCTGGTACCACGTGCCGTGGAATTTGAATCAGCGCCAGAAGTCATGGACGTCGAAGACCCATAGAGGTCTCTGCACCGATTAGAGTATTTAAGTGCTTGCCTCTCGCTCAGCCAGCCAAAGCCCACAACTGCCTCCGACTCCTCAAACTCCTCTCTGGCCGGACATGGAGTTTGCACCCCTCTACCATCCTCCACACCTACAAATCCTTAATTCGTCCCATCCTCTGCTATGCCAGACCTGCCTGGATATCTCCCACCCCCCAATTTTATAAGTGCCTCCAGATCCTTGAGCGTCATGCACTCCGCCTCGCCTTCTGTATATGCCTCCCATCCCCCATGCGGATCCTCTATGACTTCATTCCTTACCCCCATCTGCTCCTGTTCCTCGAACATATCCACATCCTCTTCACCTCCCGCCTCCTTGAACCCCCTCACCCCCTGGTTGCTCCTCTCCTCTCCCATCCCCACCCCCTGCCACGTCTTCACTGTTGTATCCCCCCTACCCTCCATCTCTACACCCTACATCTCCTCTCCCAAGGTGGCTTCCATCAACTCCCCCTCCCAGATGATGCCCTCTCTCCCTCCATTTATCCCTCCTATCAATGATCTTCAACCCCCTCCCTTCCTCTGTCCTTTCCCTGGGCTCCCTCTTCCTCCCCCCTTCCAACCTGTGTTTTCTCCCTGCCTAACCTCTCCCTTCTACCCCCGAAGTCCTTTTGTATTTCCCTCTTCTGCCTTCCCCACTCCCTGGCACGTCTGCTCGGCGCCCCCCAACCCCTCTTACGGGTCCTCATCCTCCATTGGCTCCTTTCCCCCCCTTCACTTTTCCTCTCCTTCTCCCCATTTTTTTTCCCTGTCATCTGTGCAGTTTCCCCTCACCTGCCCCACCTGCTCTTGGCTGTGGTATGTCATATTTGTGCCAACTTTTTAGTACACTGTTTAAGTGAGTGTTCAGTGTTGTGCGTCTTTCCATAGTGTTGCAAACAGAAATCATGCTGTCGCTGGGTATGCATTTTATATCTGTTGCGAACAGAACCCAGACTGTCGCCATGCTTTTTAATTGTCTGTCTATTACGTTTCTGCTTCCTGTGTATTTTATTAGCATCATCACCCCTGCGTTTTATGTTTTAAGTTCCAGAATTTTCTACCATTTCACCTTTAAGTTACCGATTTTATCGCCAACTGTTATTTTTTATTGTCTTCATCTTTTTAAAACAAATTCTGAAGGCTGAAGAGCGGCGTAAAAAGCTGCTGCCAGCCCGCCCCCTTCAGAGGAATCGAAACTCAATAAAGGGAAAAGAAAGTTCAGCCAGAGCGCACCGTTCACTTATGCCGTCGCAGTCGTCAGTGTTCGTGCTCTGTGTCAACAGGCTTTAGTGTTTTTTTTTCTTAACCAGTGTATGTTGTTGTGTATGTTGTTTTATGTGTCTACAGTTTTTTGCCCGCCTTTTGTATTGTATCATCTGTACCCCCTTATGTCTTCTATTGTACCACTCGAGGCTGAAGAGCAGTGTACTATGATGCTGACAGCCCACCTGTGCACAAGGTGTTTAAAATAATAATAAAGAAAAAAAGCTGAGACAGCCCCCCTCCCCCCTTCGTTTTTCCTCTCCTTCCCCCTTTTTTATTTTCCTATCATCTGTCCAGGTTCCCCCTACCTGCCCTCTGCTGTGGTATGTCATATTTGCCAACTTTTTAGTGCAGTGTTCAAGTGAATGTTCAGTGTTGTTCGTCTTTCCAAAGTCGCCATGTTTTTTTTAACTTTCTGTCAATTATTTTACCTGTCTGCTTCATATGTATTTTATCTGCATCATCACCCCTTTGTTTCTATGTTTTAAGTTCCACGTTTTTTTCCCTCATATTACCATTTAAGTCTCCGATTTTAACGCCTGTTTTTATTGTTTATTATCTTCATCTTTTTAAAACAAATTTTGTAGGCTGATGGGCGGCGTAAGGCTGCTGCCAGACCGCCCTTTCGGGGGGGGGGGAATCAAACTCAATAAAGGAAAGAAAAAGCTCAGACAGCCAGTCTAATCTTGCGTACGTCTCAGGACACATCGCCTCCGCTTAGAAAGCTTAGTTATATTCTTGCCCTGTATACGAGTGACGTAGTCGTTAGGTTTCCTTGTAACTCTGTTGTCTCGGTCTTGTTGTTGTTCGTTTTGCCCTTCGTTGCTCTGTCCGTCCTCTCCCGTTGTGTTGTTGTTCGCGGCCCGCTCCGCGAGTCCCACAGCGCTTTCCGTTACTTTACACACGCGACCGTTTCGGTCGCCGTTACGACAACGCAACTTCCATAAATTACCATTTTTATAACATCGTCTTCCAACAGCGTTTAAACTGCACAGTGTTCAGGCAGTTAGAGGTCAAGACTGTCTTATAGAGTCCCACCCCATTCTTTCATAACAACGTAAGAATGAAAACGCTATATCGTCTCACCACTTCAAGAGCTATGTCTTCCGCCACATTTCAAGGTGACATGGATGTCGCGCCAGAATCAACTTAAAAAAAAAATTGCGTCAACTGTCCTTGGCTGCGTTACCAAAGCTGTTAACACATTTAAACGATTATAATGCACTGAATACCCTCTCTCGTGCATTACTGTTAATTTATACGTATTCAGACAATTGCCACTATTTCTCCTAGCCCGCATCTCGTGGTCGAGCGGTACCGTTGTCGCTTCCCACGCCCGGGTTCGATTCCCGGCGGGGTCAGAGAATTTCTCTGCTTCGTGTTGGCTGGGTGTTGTGTGATGTCCTTAGGTTAGTTAGGTTTAAGTAGTCCTAAGTTCTAGGGGACTGATGACTATACATGTTAAGTCCCATAGTGGTCAGAGCCATATTTCTCCTAACATATTTTCCGGTTAAAAACATTGTAACCTCCCCACAAAAATAAAATAATATGAATAATACTCTCATTTTCGTAACTACCCAACAGTGAAAATATAATACAATGTGACAAACCTATAACCTTTCAATAATTGACAGTCAAGTTAACCTGGTAAATTTTGGACGTCAGCAATGCTGCGTCATGGCCCTGATACATCATTCTGAATAAGCTGAAAAAATCTTACCTTAATTAGGTCACCGGATAACGCGTATATATCTGCTCCTACAAGAAATTTTCCTGGCGCAGCTAAGTGCAATGCTGGCCGATAGATTGGTCTTATAAAAAAGGAAAGAACTGACTTTTCTTTTCAATAATCGGGATTGCCAAGGATTGGAGAAATTAGTGAATTCTTTAAATTCAGATAAATGTCAAAAGTTACTTTTTATGAGAAAGATTATTATTAACAGATTTTTTTTAAAAACATTTACATGGGACGGTAGTTAAAACTTCCGGGCTGAGAGGCCGTGGTCGAACAGTAGAACTTCTTCTCCCTGACGTTTCGTTGCCAGCTGCGGACAACATCTTCCGAGGCGAGTCTACGACTGGCTACCAAGCCGCGGAGGTCCTGTATATATAGAGCGGGTAGAGGGCACCACCACTCGTGCCCTCTACCCGCTCTATATATACAGGACCTCCGCGGCTTGGTAGCCAGTCGTAGACTCGCCTCGGAAGATGTTGTCCGCAGCTGGCAACGAAACGTCAGGGAGAAGAAGTTCTACTGTTCGACCACGGCCTCTCAGCCCGGAAGTTTTAACTACTGACGATGCCGGCCGTGAAAGCCTACACGCTATGATTTACATGGGACTTGATGTAACAATACTACATATGCGCGAGGCTGCTTTTACCTTATCCTATAACGCACAGGCTCTGCCATCGCTACACACGACCGGCCCAGCCAACACGATACACCAGACACGACTGCTCGCTAGCAACAACTAACTGCTACTGCTACACAGTTCCTACTGCAGTCAATACTACTCTTTGGTCTCAGATTCTCTTCTAGCTTACATATCGCAGGCAGCTCGTGAGCAATACATCGAAATTATATCAGCTCGAGTGCGCTAGCAACAAATTCTTTAATTATGGACCTCATACATAACCCTCCACTTCATTATGCATATTCATATTATCATTTACTTCATACAACTATTCATTATCATTCATTACTTCATATAGTATAGAGTTTCTTACTTCTAGCATATTTCATCACTAAAATTAACATCTGTAGTTCTGTCTGACAGTCTGCATCAATCGCCTTGTATTCTGAAAGAAAAATAATTAGTCAAGACTGCTATTATACGATGTGTATAGTATATTAAGGTTAATGGTTGTTAATTCTGATCCATTTACCCTTCATGACAATATATTGCATTTTCTTTCCTTCATTCTGATAGTAAAATTTCCATTTCATAGTAAACCACTGTGGTTGTTTGATTCATTTCTTTTACATGGTATTGCTTTCTGAAAAATGATGAATATGGATTAATATCTTGCATTTAATTCATATACCAATTAAATAAAAGCTTGTTTCTAGTAATATAATTAAGCATACAGCATAGCATGAGAGAAAACATATTAGGTCAAAAACATAGACAGTTCTGAAGTGCAAAAAATGTACACACAGTATCATAATGTAGTAGCAAAACATGTAAAATAGTCAAGATGTTGAGATATCATAAGGAAAAATGTCAAAGTCAACTGTTGTTTGTTACATCTTAAAGATTTCATAGTGCATACAGACAAAAATTCTACTTTCGACAGGTAAACAATCATACATACACCAAAAAAAATCGAAAATGTACACGGTCTAATATATAACGACAAGAAAAGCGACCTGCCAACCTTACCGTGCCGGGCACTTGCCAAGAAAAAATATGATAATCATCAGTACATAATCACATAAATATAATTGCGTGAGTGGTCATACAAATATAAGGAAATGGCGGTACAGTGTGATAGATCGTAAAGTATGTTCATTCAATAAAGGGTTTAATATTGTAAATATGGTGATTGCCTTTGGTTTTTCTGGTTCTCAAAGTTTCAACATGTACCACATTGGAATGAGGAATGCTGCGAATTCTGTATGGACCTGCGTATAGAAGTTCAAATTTACTGCATCTACTCTTTCCTCTGTTGGATAAATAGTGTGTGCGTACTAATATCTTATGTCCAATGTGAATGTCACGGCGTGTACAAACCTGTTTTTGCTGTCTTCTCCGGCGCTCTGCGGCACGTTTGATGTTGTTGAGCGCAGTCTCAATTACTTCATGGTGGCGGAGTCGACGAGATGTAGGAAAGGATACTAATTCTTTGATTTTGTTAGGTGGTTCAACATTTTTCAATATAACAGTCGGAGATAGCATAGTGGATTCATTTGGTAGGGAGTTAATTACATCCTGGAATGGGTGTACGTGTGTATCCCAATCAATATGTCTTTTATGGCAGTACATTCTACACAGTTAACCAATTTCTTTCATCAGTCGTTCACAAGGGTTCGAAGAAGCGTGATACTTGGATATATACACTCCTGGAAATGGAAAAAAGAACACATTGACACCGGTGTGTCAGACCCACCATACTTGCTCCGGACACTGCGAGAGGGCTGTACAAGCAATGATCACACGCACGGCACAGCGGGCATACCAGGAACCGCGGTGTTGGCCATCGAATGGCGCTAGGTGCGCAGCATTTGTGCACCGCCGCCGTCAGTGTCAGCCAGTTTGCCGTGGCATACGGAGCTCCATTGCAGTCTTTAACACTGCTAGCATGCCGTGACAGCGTAGACGTGAACTGTATGTGCAGTTGACGGACTTTGAGCGACTGCGTATAGTGTGCATGCGGGAGGCCGGGTGGACGTACCGCCTAATTGCTCAACACGTGGGGCGTGAGGTCTCCACAGTACATTGATGTTGTCGCCAGTGGTCGGCGGAAGGTGCACGTGCCCGTCGACCTGGGACCAGACCGCAGAGATGCACAGATGCACGCCAAGACCGTAGGATCCTACGCAGTGCCGTAGGGGACCGCACCGCCACTTCCCAGGAAATTAGGGACACTGTTGTTCCTGGGGTATCGGCGAGGACCATTCGCAACCGTCTCCATGAAGCTGGGCTACGGTCCCGCACACCGTTAGGCCGTCTTCCGCTCACGCCCCAACATCGTGCAGCTCGCTTCCCGCGGTGTCGCGACAGGCGTGAATGGAGGGACGAATGGAGACGTGTCGTCTTCAGCGATGAGAGTCGCTTCTGCCTTGGTGCCAATGATGGTCGTATGCGTGTTTGGCGCCGTGCAGGTGAGCGCCACAATCAGGACTGCATACGACCAAGGCACACAGGGCCAACACCTGGCATCATGGTGTGGGGAGCGATCTCCTACACTGGCCGTACACCTCTGGTGATCGTCGAGGTGACACTGAATAGTGCATGGTACATCCAAACCGTCATCGAACCCATCGTTCTACCATTCCTAGACCGGCAAGGGAAGTTGCTGTTCCAACAGGACAATGCACGTCCGCATGTATCCCGTGCCACCCAACGTGCTCTAGAAGGTGTAAGTCAACTACCCTGGCCAGCAAGATCTCCGGATCTGTCCCCCATTGAGCATGTTTGGGACTGGATGAAGCGTCGTCTCACGCGGTCTGCACGTCCAGCACGAACGCTGGTCCAACTGAGGCGCCAGGTGGAAATGTCATGGCAAGCCGTTCCACAGGACTACATCCAGCATCTCTACGATCGTCTCCATGGGAGAATAGCAGCCTGCATTGCTGCGAAAGGTGAATATACACTGTACTAGTGCCCACATTGTGCATGCTCTGTTGCCTGTGTCTATGTGCCTGTGGTTCTGTCAGTGTGATCATGTGATGTATCTGACCCCAGGAATGTGTCAATAAAGTTTCCCCTTCCTGGAATTCACGGTGTTCTTATTTCAATTTCCAGGAGTGTAGATCGGAGAAATGTTTCTAGCTCATAACATACGTGTCCATATCGCAGATCGAAATTGTGGTCCATTGTCGGAAATTACTTTCAATACATGCCCTACATGAAATAAAAAATGTTTTACAAATGCATTCGAAATAGATTTAGCAGAAGCTTTGCGCAGCAGAGTGAAGGTAATAAATTTCGAAGTGAGTTCAACAGCGACAAAGATGTAGCAAAAACCTCTATTAGTTCTGGGAATCGGTCCAAAAATGTCTACAGCGGCCATGTGTCTCAATTTAACAGGTACAATGGGATGTAACGGAGGAATATGTAAAGTCGTGTCTGATTTAGCTTTCTGGCAGATTTTACATGACGTTAAAACTCGTCGAATACGTTTCTCCATGTTGGCAAAATAACAGTTCTGTCTCAGTATAAGAAAACATTTTCTCGCTCCATAATGTGCGTAACTTAAATGAGTATACCAAATTAATTTGTTAACAAGTTCGTCAGGAATGCATAATAACCAGTTGTTGCCGTCAGGGTGAGAGCGGCGGAACAGAATGTTATTGCGTACCGTGTAATGGTTTCTAATGGTAACGTTATTCTTATCTTGCCACAAGTGTTTCATTTCTTTCCATACGTTGTCTTTACTTTGCTCTTGTGCTATGTCTCGTAATGACGGTGAAATAAAATTTTCAAATGCGACATGTTGAATATATATGACGCTAGAATTTGCTTGGCAGAAGTTGGTTGCGATGTCTTGCTGATTGTTGCTGAGAGAACGGGATAGTGCGACTGCTACAATATTTTGTGTACCGGGAATGTGAACAATTGTAAAATTAAATTCCTGTAAATACAGTTTCCATCTGCTTAATCTGTCATGTGTAAATTTAGCGGAAAGTAAAAACTGGATAGCTCTGTGGTCTGTGTAAACGGTAGTATGTCTTCCATAAATAAAATGCCTAAATCGGGTAAATGCCCATACAACACATAGTGTTTCAAGTTCTGTAACAGAATAATTGCGTTCAGCAGGTGACAGAACGCGACTTGCAAAAGCGATGTTTTTAATTACTGTATTACCGTCTTCTTCAATTTCCTGAAAAATGTGTACGCCTAAAGCTATGTTAGAACTGTCGGTGGCAATGGAAAAATTTCTAGTAAAATCTGGGTGTGATAAAAGTGGTGCATTCAACAAAGCTTGTTTCAGATTGACAAATTCAGACTGCGCTTGGCTATCCCAGGACCAAATAGTGTTTTTACCCGTCAGTTGGCATAATCTAGGTGTGTCTAAAGCAGAGTAATGAATAAATTTACGGAAAAAGTTAATTAAACCCAGAAAGCTGCGTAGTTGTTTCTTCGTCGTTGGAACAGTAATGTCACGTAAAGCTTGAAGTTTTTCCGGGTCAGGCGCTATGCCTTCTGCTGAAATTACATGTCCAAGAAATTTTATAGAAGATCTGCCAAAGTGCGATTTGTTAAGATTAACTGTGAGTCCTTGTGCACGAAAAGTTTGCAACAGTTGTTCCAGAATCAAATTGTGTTCAGACCAGATAGCTTCTGCAATAAGAATGTCGTCTACATACGTTGTGATTCTGTCTTTAAGTTCTGTCGGAAGTATACTATTCAAACCGCGAATAAACGCTGCTGAAGAAATTGTTAAACCGAACGGTAATTTGCAAAATTGATAACAGTCACCAAAACAGAGAAATGCTGTGTACTTTCTGCAGTTCGGATGGAGCTGAATTTGCCAAAATCCAGATTTCAAATCTAATGTGGAACAAACAGCAGTACCATGAAACTTCTGTAAAAGTTCTTCTAGTGTCTGTGGCCGATCTGTTACATTAATAATAATGTCGTTGATGTGACGTGATTCAAATACGAGGCGAAGTGAGCCATCCTATTTCTTAACAATATGGAGCGGGTTTATGTACGGACTAACTGCCGGTTCAATAATACCTTGGTCAAGCATAGCTGGCAATTCTTTCTTAACCTGTTCTCTGTGAATATACGGTATGGGATAATGTTTGGCTTTAAACGTGTCGTGCTGTTTAACTTGAAATTCATACATGAAACCGGACATAGTACCAGGGATGTTGTCAAAAACTGGAGCTTGCTGTAAAAGAATTTTGCGTAGTTGCGTACGTTCGTCGTCTGTATTTGCGCTGCTCTGTTTAACTTGAAACGTCCCCTTAGAACAATTTATACATGACTGTGCATGTGAAACGTCCTCTTTGAACAATTATACACGAATGTTCTTAAACTGACACACAATAGTTTTTAGCGCAACGCAATCTGACTTTCAAAAATCCCTACGACGAATGGCCCTGACTAACATTAACCTATACCTTTCACAAATCACTTACCTCACCAAAAATCTTCGTTACTCAAGCTACTGCAATACAGCGAGCGCCACTACTGCCAGCTAACTAAAAGTTTCAAACTACGGAAGTCACTAACTAATGATAGGCACAGTTAGCAAATGAAAGATTTTAATAGAGAACAAACAATGCATTTACCTCACTAGTCATAATATATATAGCAGTTCATGACACCAATTCTTACAAATTTCAAAACTCCGCCATCTCTCTCCCCACGTCCACCACTGCTGGCGGCTCACCTCCAACTGCGCAACGCCACACGCTGTTAGCATCCAGCTGCCGCTGCCCAACACTACAATGGCAAACAACAACGCAAACCAGCCACAGACTGCACACGGCACAGCCAGTGATTTTTCATACAGAGCGCTACGTGGCGTTACCAATAAGAAAACGTAAACAGCCTACTTACATAGCCCCCATGCTCCCCACAAAAAATTTTTTAAATTGTTTTGGGCCCTGGCCAATAATGATTTGATAAAATTTTTCATAATTACAATAACAAAGATATCAAATACACACACTTACTGATACAATGTTGGTCAAAAGCTAAAATTTTCTTACAGTCCATATACACAGTCCTGATCCTTCATCACTGTAAAATAGTAGTGTTTTTCTCAAAGTCTGAGTAGTAAAAGAAAATGCCCTTGGAAGTAGTGGATTTCCATGCAGTCTTGAAGAAGTAGTGTTGTCCTTTCAATGGAAAGACAGTGCTGACTCTTGACATGCAGACAGGTAATGGGCCACAACAGAGCAAACATACAGCAGAGTCGGTCGAAGTTTTAAAGAATACTGGTAGATAGGTCGTCACAGACAAGACCCATTGTAGCCCTGGTAGAGATTACGTTATTGGTGGGAAACCAGAGGTGCAGATCCACTGCAGTCCTTGAAGAAATAATGGTAATGGCGGGTCATCAAAGGTGCTGACCCACTGCAGTCCTTGTAGAAATAATGGTATTATTGGGCCATCGAAGGTGCAGACCCACTGTAGTCCTTGTAGAGATGGCCAGCAGCTATCTGTTTGACTGTGCAGGCGCACAATCACCATTGAAGAGTCTTGCGGATAATGTAGCAAGTCCATAACCACCACTTGTGCACTCACAAAAATTGTTTTTGAAATGTCCTTACAACCAGCAATGCTGTTATCCAGTCCGTTAATGAATTATTAACACACGTGGAAACACTATGAGTCCCTACTTCTCACATATTGTCCATATACTATGACCAACAGAAACGTATGCAGTGAAATGTAATTTACAAGTTACTTAATTTGATGAATTGGTGTCAATTACAATTTTATAACATAAGAATACAATAACAAAGGTACAAAATACATCATTAAAGAACATAACAATACAGATAACATTATCAGTAGTACAGGCTTTACAAAAGAATCGAAATAGCAAATACATCAGTGTTACAAAATTACGACATAAGTACATACATAAAAGATCAGAATAACTTTTGAAACATCAACTTCACACATGAGCATTAAAACAGAACAAATAAATAATGTCTTAACATCTTTACAAAGTGAATAACATATTATCAGAAAAATTCTACAACGTAACTCTCATCAGATAAACACATAAGGACAGGAAGAACACAAATGCCCAAGGGTACACAAACACATAATGGGATAACCCAAGGAAAGGGCAGGGTTTGTTTTACTGCAGTATTTTGCAAACAAAACTTTCTTTACTTCTCGGAGATCTCCCTTCGTTCCTCATTATTTCCAAAAAGTCCTATCTATACCTGATTTCTGTACTTTTTTCGTATAACTTCTCAATGCATTTCTTCCAATCAATCGTGAATCATTCTCTTATATAGGCTACCCCCTCTTAAGCTAACTTAAATCTACTGAGCTCACATGCTTAACTAAGGGATGAGGCAATGCAGCAGCACAAAACAATTTACACAAACAGCAATGTTAAAAAATGGAAATTGTCAAAAAAAGGCCCCAATATTACGACTAATATAAGGCAATGCGCAGCAAACAAGAAAAATAAATCAGTAATAAAATTGGCTTAACCTAGCAATACAAAGTGACATTCCGTAGGACTATGAATGGCAAACAGCTGCAGCAAATGCTATAACTTATACCTAAACATGACAAAGCTCAATCAGAAAAAATGTTACACTAAAAACAACAATGCAGATAAGGACAATGTCTATTCACATCTTAATGTCTATGCAATTAAAGTGGTGCACCACAAAAGTAATGCTACAACAAATTACCAAGTACTTGAAAAGAAAATTATATATACATATACTGTTATTAGTCGCTTCTTATTGCTCTTTCCATTCCAAGAGCTCCTTTTTCGAAGAATGTGGATCATGAAATAATTATTTAATAGATCTGTTCACAGAAAGTGTTCACATTAGCAAATGCATTTAATTTTATTTTATAAAACCAATGCTGCAACACAGCTGGAAACCAGATATCAAATGAAATAAGCAACTATGAAAGGCAAAGCATAAAAATATCATTCAATAGTCATGTGACATTTCATAGGTTAGTACAAATTCTCTCAAATCTCGTAGAAAGACGCTTGTCATTATCAGGTGTGCAGAAGTAAATAAGTATCTTTTCCAAGTAATGAGCGTGTCGTTTTTGCGACGCTTTCTGCAAAGGAATGTCAATAGCGAGGATAATTGCCTCCCCTTTTTTTTCTTGTGCCTCTGAAAGGCACACATTAATGGCTTTCTTTTTGTCAGGTGGTTGTCGCGCAGCTGGGTGCCCACGACGCATTACATGCAGGTGGTCACTTAACTGTCTTATCGAAATATTTACACCAGTTTCCGCTACAGTGGCAGTCTCATATAAAAAAAAATCACAGGTCAAGAATTTGCATTACACATCTGTAGAAACAAAATCCTATTGATATAACAGTGTCAAAAAGTTTTCGTCGGCATTGTAATACATTCACGCATGTACACGCATTTCATAACTCTTAAAGTACGATTCTCGGTTTCCAACATCCTTTTTCACAAACCACAGTCCCTAACCACTACTCATTATTCCTTACCTTATTCGTCGACACTTATTCAATATTTCATCATAACAGATATGTAGCATAACCAAATAACTCATATAGCATCAGCTTAAACATACCTCAGCAGCATAATTCACATCGTCATCGTAACAATAACATAATAACACCTCAGTCAAATTCTCAAAATCGTCGTAGGTTCGTCCAATAATTTCAAAACCTAAAAAAATTATCTGCTCATGTCAAGTGTCATCTGCCTCAAATGTACTTTAAAAATCATGATCCCATACCAAATACATAATTCAAACCCCTCATAGTATCACAATGGTTCTGAAAAAATATGAACAGTTCACAAAGTACAGACAAAATACAAGCTCGTAAGTGTGATATTATCCAACTGTGTAATTACGTAAACATCTGTCACTGATGTAGTAAAATAAATGTTTGTCTCTCCCAGTTAAATGATCAGATAGCTGTGTAATTAATGTGTAAGAGAAATATGGTACCGATGTATAAAGTTGTATAAGCAAATATCATATTAGCTAGGGCTCCTTGTGCTTGCCATACACATGGTACACAAAGTAAGCGTGTACCCCCCTGAGGATTAATGTAATTATATCCTCAGATCTTACAGGTTACAGCAATGGAATGAAATGTATCACGGAAAACCTTTGTATCATTGTATTTCAAATATCTTTAAAAATAAATGTTTTAAGTACAAAATTAATCACTGAAACACCTGTACTGTAGCGCTAAACTGTGCGTCATGTTGTAAAATAATCTCTGTGGAAGTGTCGTAGTTATCGTCCTCCGATAGCTAAGTTCTACATAAGTCAATGTACTGACATCATGATAAACAAAAGTGAAATACTTTGGGTATAGATATCTTAGTTATTACGCTTATTGCCGTGATGAAGAAAGTACTGTGCTGTAACGTATTGTTGTGCTACGGAAAAGACTGTCTCCTTGTAGCTATACCACAAAAGTTACTACTAAAACTTGTTTTACTTTCCAGAAAAATTCAGAAAAACTGTGCAGATATAAAACAGATACAGTGCAAAAGGAACATTGTAAATTGTCCCTCATTAGTAGCGTCGTGATAAAATCGCGTAGTTGTCACATAAACTAACCACTGTGTCATCTGGTATCTCTCAGAAAGTACTTTAAATCCAGAATGTATTTTCAAGTAAACCAAAATTTTGCATTAAAATCTCGTTAGCAGTACTGATAACTGTTCTAAGTATGTCAGCCTTATAGTCGTTACGTAATCGTGCAACTAACAAGCAAGAATGTACACACGAAATAACACAGTGATGTCTGTTCACTATAACAATGCACTCGTAAATACTGTTTAAATAAGTTCTCTAAGTTCTATACTGGATAGTTAACTTCAAAACATTGTTGCATGTTAACAATTTTTTAGTCTGACAAAGCATACTATTAATGTAAAGTGAAAAGTTACATGGCAAAGGCAAAGTTAAAAAGCAAATTATCTTTCAATAAACGGTTTTACATGTGAAATGTAGTACAATCCTTTACTCTTCCTGGTGCACAGAGTTAACTCGAACGCAATTATCATGCAGTATACGTCGGTAAAGAATACTGGAATTTTTCTCAAGGTTAGCGTCTATGTTATTTTTCTCTGCGCCAGCCGGAGCACGCGGCTGCCTGCGGTGCGAGTCATTGTCTGTCTCTTTGTTGGCGCGCGCCGTTATTGTGATTAGGAGACCTAACTTCTACAAATTCACCTTGCCGAGAGGGCCCAGCTCTGTTTGAATCCCGCCAGTTCTGATGCAATTCAGGTCTGTCGTTACGATCATATCGTCTGTCGTCATGTCGGTAATTTCTGTAATTAATTTCTTGTCGGTCACGTGGTGGAGAATTTCTCCCTCAATCGTAACTGCGCGCTGGACCGTTGCGTCTAAAGTTATTCTGTCTCCCTTTATAGTAACTGTTTTGGCTCCCATATTGTCAGTTTCTACGATTGTCTCTGTTATAATCATTACTACGGAAATGCGATCTTTCTCTGTAACTATTACTCTGCCAGTGGTTGTCATACGGGTGGTGTCTGTTTTGGTCATGATTTGTGTTGTGAGAATAGCCTTGTCGTGTCCAGTAATTGTTTCTTTCATCGCGGAATTGCGACGGATGTGACCTGTAGTGATTGTTCTCCTGTTTTCGCATCCCGCGGCTGTCTGTGTCAATTTCCAGTTCTTGTAACAGTCCCTGAAAAGCTTCAATGTCGTCTTTGCAACGGTCTGCCAAAATAATATTCCTTAAATGTTCCGGTAATTTCATTAAGCAAATGCGGATGAGTTCTGAAGGGCTGTAAGGGTTTGAAAGGTATTGATTCTTATGCAACATGTCTTCAAAATATTTGACGAGACTGGAAAATTCTGATTGTTCAAAGTGTTTCATCATCATGATGCTATGTTTTACTCTGTCTTGTGTAGCTTGAGACCAATATGATGAGAGGAAGGCGTGGTAAAATTGTCCTTCACTGTGGCAATCGTGAATGATCGATCGCATTCTTACAGCTGGTTCATTCTCTAAATAGCCACACATAAATTCTAATCTGTGCTCTAATGACCAGTTGGGAGGAAAACAATGAGAGAATTGATGGAGCCACGCTTGTGGATGAATGTCGTTCCCAGAATTCTTAAATGTTTTGAATTTACGTGCAGTAATGAACAGCTTATAGTCAAAATCATCGTGTCGGCGGGTAGCATATCGTTCATTGTTACGTCGTGTCGGCAGTTCCATCTCAAAATTCGGTGCACCTTGCCAATTTCTTTCACAATTTCCGAAATTCCCTGTGTTATTATTTTGTGGCTTTTCCGTATTTCTAAGTCCCTCTTCCCGTGTTGGAGCGCGACTGTCCTCTGAAATACGTAATTCTTGTATTACCTGTGTCAGCTGATCTTGCAATTCCCGGATTTCTCTTTGGTGTTGTGTATTAATTTGATTCTGATTTTGTTTGAGTTACCTAATCTGTTCGCACTCTTCTGTATCATTCAGATCATCATCTACCTTTGTAGATAAGTTAGTCAACTGATCTGAAAGTTCGGCTACTTTCTCCGATAGTGAACACATTTCCTCAGTGTGTTTTTCTGAACCAAGTTTCAGATTGTCCATTTGTGTTGAAATCGAATCTACTGTGACCTGATAACTATGAGGATACTAATAATTAAAATTTTGTCTGTTCTTAAAGTTCTGGTGGTTGTCATTCCTGGACCGTCTATCACCTTTGCTATTAAAATACCGTGGCTGATCGTAATTTCCGTATGCTTGTTTGCCTTGGTTATGATGTGAAAAATTTTTGTTAATGAAGGAATAGTCTGATTGCTGAACTTCCAAAAGCTGTAACAGATCTCTGAATGCCGAAATATTTTCTTTCTGCTGACCTGTTAAAAGTGATACTCTTAACGATCGTGGTAATTTAGAAATACATAATTGGATAAGTGCTGATTCACTGTATGGTTCACTGAAGTATTGGTTTTGTTGGACCATGTGCTCAAAAAATTGCGTGACAGTGGGAAAATTTGAGTTCTCATAATTTGGTAAGCTAATTAATTGATCCTTGATTCCGCGCTGTGTCGTCTTCGACCAATACGCTCACAGAAAGGCATTCTGAAATTCTTCTGCCGAGTAGCACTGTCTCGCGATCGGTTTCATACGAGTTGCCGGTTCGCCTTCCAAAAAACTGCAAATAAATTCAAGTTTGTGTGTCACGGGCCAAGAAGGTGGAAAAGCAAAGCTAAATTGTTGTATCCAATCCAAGGGGTGAATCTGTGTTCTGTCATTTCTAAATACCTTAAATTTCCTAATGGACAGGAAGTGCTTGTAATCAAAATTTTCGTCTCTGAAGGTCTGAACTGGTTCAGGACTGTATGATAAACTGTTTGTCTGTGACTGTTCGGAATCTAAGTCACGTACTCTCTGTAAATTGCCTAAATTGTACTGGCTGTGTGAGTGTGAGAAATGTTCGGAAAGTGGCGCATGCTGTGATGTGTTAAAGGCGGAAATATTTTTCATCTCCGTCAATTCATGCTGTAAAGATGACAATTTTCTACGTAATGTATTATTGGACGAACCTATCTCACTAATCGTCTGCTGTAAATTTAGGAATTCGGCTGTTTGATTAAACGAAACTGGTGACGTATCGTCCGATTTGGTGTCATTGTTATTTTCTATAACGTCAAAACGACTGGCCAATTCATCAAATTTTTCAGTCAATGATTTAACCTGAACATCATTTTTAGTGTCACAAGCATTAATTTGTTTTTGGATTTTACGGGTAGTTTTGTTCAATTTCTTAACGTCTGCTTTAATGGCATCGGGATCCTGTATTAATTCTAATTGTTCAAGTCTTTTGGTCACTGTCTGAAAGTCTACTGTGTGTGTGTGTCTGTTTTTGTTTTAAGATCGGAGATTTCATCATGCAATTCGTTGTTCAACTGTTTAATAGTATTGATTTCGTCTGATACTGTAGCAATGTTATTGTCTACGTATGTTTTTGCTTTCGTAAATAATTGACGCTTATCTTCCTGTCTCTGTGCAGTAATTGTTTCCATTAGTTGTTTCTTTACTCTGTTCTGTTCCCGTATGAATTTACGGGAACGCGTTTCACTGTTTTGTAGGTGGTGATTAAAACGTTCGTCAATTAGGCTGTTCTGTTGTTCGAATTTCTTGTCTACTTTCGCGTCCAGCGTGTGTGAAAGTTCGGCTGACATTAATTTAAACTCGTCGCGTAACTGTGTTGCGTTTTCAGAACATTGTTTAGCGACTGCACTAATTTCATCTCTAAATAATTTAGTTGTGGCTGCATGTGTATTACTTAATTCTTGTGCCACAGATCTAATTTCTTCACTACTATTCCAAGCACAAGCCTTAATTTCCTCACGTAATTGTTTTTTGGTTTCATTACACTGCTCGGCAACGGCTGTAATCCGTTCAGTAAGCTGTTCAGTAGAGGTGTCAAGTTTTTCATTAATCTGTTTAAAGTTCTCGTCGTGTTTTTCATTCGACTGTTTCAAACTTTCATTAAGTTGTCTGAAATTGTCGTCTTGTTTTTCATTGAATTGTAGCAGTAATGCTACAACTTGATCCAAGCCAAAATTGCCGACTCTATTCTCTGTACTGTGTGATGGTGTGTCTGCATTTGTCACGTTTTGTGAAACCATTTGGTCATTGTCTGATTCACGAAAAGGTTTGCTAATTGGACGTGCACTGTGGGTCACTACCTCGGAATCAAATAAATCTGACGTATTTTGACTACATTGTTCATCTTCGTGAGAAAAATTTATCTGTTCACTGGGTAAATTTTGCAAATCAGGTGTGTTAAACTGGACAGCGTTCATTGTAACGGAAAGTGCCGCGTCATCAATTGTCGTTAAATTAACAGAGGACACAATTGAATTTCTTTGCTCATTATTAGCATCAAAATCGTTACTATTGATCGGCACACACTGATTATCTGTAATTAGAGGATTATCACTATTACACTGAGTGTCGCTAGTATAATCGGTCAAATTATTCGAGTCAGCTTTTTCACTCCTTGCACATCGCGATGCACTGTTAGCAGTTTTGCGCGGCATTTTCACAACTCAAAGTTAAGCACAATATCAAACAAAGACAAAGCAAAAATGGAACAAATACAGTTACAACAAAGAGCAATAAATTGCTGATGATCTGTGAAACAAAAAGTGACAAATTAGTAAATGCGCTGCGCCAGATGCAAACTACTTTTAATATTAAGTAAATAAGACCAGATATATAGCTGACCACTTCTCAGAAATTCACAAAAATACGATCTTGGCCGGTTGTCGCCTAGTGTAACCTCCCCACAAAAATAAAATAATATGAATAATACTCTCATTTAGAGTAACTACCCAACAGTGAAAATATAATACAATGTGACAAACCTATAACCTTTCAATAACAGACAGTCAAGTTAACCTGGTAAATTTAGGACGTCAGCAATGCTGCGTCATGGCCCTGATACATCATTCTGAATAAGCTGAAAAAATCTTACCTTAATTAGGTCGCCGGATAACGCGTATATATCTGCTCCTATAAGAAATTTTCCTGGCGCAGCTAAGTGCAATGCTGGCCGATAGATTGGTCTTATAAAAAAGGAAAGAACTGACTTTTCTTTTCAATAATCGGGATTGCTAAGGATTGGAGAAATTAGTGAATACTTTAAATTCAGATAAATGTCAAAAGTTACTTTTTATGAGAAAGATTATTATTAACAGATTTTTTTAAAAAACATTTACATGGGACTTGATGTAACAATACTACATATGCGCGAGGCTGCTTTTACCTTATCCTATAACGCACAGGCTCTGCCATCGCTACACACGACCGGCCCAGCCAACACGATACACCAGACACGACTGCTCGCTAGCAACAACTAACTGCTACTGCTACACAGTTCCTACTGCAGTCAATACTACTCTTTGGTCTCAGATTATCTTCTAGCTTACATATCGCAGGCAGCGCGTGAGCAATACATCGAAATTACATCAGCTAGAGTGCGCTAGCAATAAATTCTTTAATTATGGACAACTTACAACATTTGTTGTAAATACTTCTCATTTGCGCTTATTTTTTATGGCGGCACTTAACGCTTAGTGCGGCCAAGTGGTCGCCAGCGGTAATCAAATGAGTAGGAAAGCTGCTTGATAGCCACAGAGGGCCCATGCCGTCATTAGCGCACCTGTTACCGCTTGTCGCATCTGACTGAATATTGCGTTATGCTGCTCACAGTTGGCGCGGTAGAGCGGTTGTAGTGGTTAATGTGATGTGGCCACTTGATACGCCACAACTTTTCTCTCATTCCTCGGCGAGCGCTGCGGACTGTTGAATGAGATCTTGCTCTCCAGAAGAGGCGTCAGAACAACCCACTGAACCATCAGCGGTCTAGATGGCCAGTGGTTGCACCTCCTACCACTTGCCACATGTTATGACCTGACGAATCTACAACTGTCCGGTCATAGCCGTGGGATCTTCGATTGCTCATCGGAACTAGAACATACCAAACATTAGTTCACTCCATTGTACAGGTGATAAAGAGATTTACTTAATTTTATACAATCCATTGCCTACGAATGTGTCGTATATTTACTTTAGCATTTAATACTCACTGTAGCATTTAATACACACAATTAAAAACTCTTCCCATGAAGTACAAGTTCAAGATTTAGAAAATTTGCAGGTCAATCGCAGACGCTAATAGTACTGGTGTCGTAACTAGATGACGTTGACTGCTTCATCAGAGGGCACGAACCGGGGCGGAGTGAGTCCATGATGGGCTCCATATCGACCTCCGTGAGATAGCACTGCAAGGCTGAGAGAAAAAGAGAGCCTTCAGTCGCGCCTCCCGCCCTTCGTTGCGGATTACAGCGAGACATCGCTAATGTCTGTGGTATTAGTGATTTTCAGATGTGTGTGAATTCCTATGAGGTCATCGGTCCCTAGACTTACACACAACTTAAACTAACTTATGCTAAGAACAACACAAACATCCATACCCGAGGGAGGACTCGAAGGTATTAGTGGGCCATGCCGACTTTGCAAAGGCACTGCAACGTTTGGTCGACACCACATCGCGTACGACTTAATGATGCCTAGTGCAGTGTACATATGGTGCGACAGTGCAGCTGCACTGGTTAATGTGATGTAACCCCTTGGCACGTTTCAAGTATCCTCTTCTTCTCGGTGAGTGTTCCGTATTATTGCACGTGTACTTGTTAGTTAGGAAGAGGACCTAGAGTAGCACATAGAGTCAGTGGCAAAGTGGAGGTAGTCATGGATAAAACAGGTAGTGTCAGCTAATGTCAACTGGTACCAAAACCGGGTGTTTCAATAATCAGTACACAATTCTTTTCGGTTGGTAGGCTGGATAGAGGCACACATTTATGTATAAAACAGTGGGGTGTCTGACTCATAGTTAGTGCGCTAGACAACGTGGAAGTGCATTAGTATTGCCTATAGGAGAGATCACAGTACATGGTTATTACTGCAGTAAATACTCGAAATCTGTGGCTTGGGATGGATGGCGTAACTGAAGCCGTCGAACCAAAACACGGTGGACGTCGGGTAATGCTTCATTGGTATCATCTCGGGCGTCTCCTGCAGCAGCAGCAATTCGAGCTACGTGTTCTTCCAGTGTTTACGAGAGTTTGACACATAAGGGCCAACAGGTGGCTCCAAAGATAAAAATCAAGTGTTGTGTGATCTGGGAATCTTTTGAGGCAGTGAAGAGGTCCATTTCGTCCAATCTAGCGTTCAGGATATTGTCTGTCTATGAATGTTCTGACTCGATTTGTGTAATGGGAAGGTGCACCATCATGCTTGAAAACATTCGTTTTCTGGTTTGAAGCGGCACATCTTCGAGAAGATCGGGAAGCACGTTAACGAGAAATACGCGGTAAACGACATTTTGCTTATATGGACGAACCTAAGCCCCCACTACTAGATTCTGAATAATTCCAGCCCAAACATTAACTAAAGATCGTTCTTGAAAATAGTGGACTGGGAGTTGCGACTGTTGAACATTCCTTCGCGGGTGGAAGTCGATTGATTAACCCTCAGAACAGTGTCTGCGAAGTCGGAAGCTAGCATTGTTCGCTGCAAAAGTCATACTGCAAAGTCGTTTCGATTTCGAAAAACCGTGGCTAGAAGGTCCTGTTCCTTACACAACCTGTAGGGTTGACGATCATCATCCAGAGTTCTCCAAACACTGCTCGAACTAGCTTTTAGAGCATGAGGAACGGTGTGAGAAACTGCAGGAGTCAATGTGGACATAAATTATCCGTTGGGACATTGTGGCGAAATTTGGCGTTGATGGACTATGGCAGCAGACGACCGAGACGAGTGCCTTTACCAACAGCACAAAATCGCCCTGATGGTAGCGTCGGAGTCTGGTGCACTCCTCATGGAGTCAAGTTGCCAACAAAGCACTGTGCAAACTGGTGGTGGCTCCATTATGATGTGGGCTGTGTTTACGTGGAATGCACTGGGTCCACTGGTCCTACTGAATCCATCACTGACTGGTTTAGGTTATGTTCGGCTACTTGGAGACCTCTTACAGCCATTCTTGGACTTTCATGTTCCCAGACAACGATGGAATTTTATGGATGACAATGATCTACGTCACTGGGCCACAATTTCTCGTGATTATTTGAAGAACGTTATGGACAGCTCGAGCGAATGATTTGGCCACCCAGATCAACCGACCTGAATCCCGCCGAACATTTAGGCGATGTAATCGAGAGGTCCGTTCGTGTGGAAAAACCTGCAGGTGCAACACTTTCGCAATAGCGGACGAATGTATAGCATGGTTTCCAACGACTGTTAAGTCCATGACCAATAGGGTTGCTGCACTTCGCTGGGTAAAAGGAGGTCCGACACGGTGTTAGGTTGCATTCCATGACATTTGTCATCTCAGTGTATGTCTACGTCAGGCAAGGAACAAATTTAGTAGCGAACTTCAAGAAGTAAGTTACATCTGTCATCCCACGCTGAGACCGTTGCAGTACAAGAGTGGCACATCTGAGAAGATAGCTTGAGAATTGGAAGGTACCTAGCGACTGGAAAAAAGCGCAGGTTATTCCCGTTTTTAAGAAAGGCTGTAAGACAGATCCAGACAATGATAGACCTACATCGTCGACGTCAGCCTGTTCTAGAATTATGGAACATGTTTATGTTCAAGAATTATGACGTTTTTGGGAAATGAACATCTCCTCTATAAAAATCAACGTGGATTTCTCAAACAGAGATCCTGTGAAACTCAGCTCGCTCTGTTCCTCTATGAAATCCACAGCGCAGCGGACAACGGAGCTCAGGTTGATTCCGTGTTCCTTGATTTCAGTAAGGCATTTGACACCGTCCCTGCATTGCCGTTTAATGAGAACAAATACGAGTTTGCGGAGTATTCGAGCAGACCTGCGATTGGATTCAAGACTTTCTTGCAAATAGAACTCAACACGTCGCTCTTAACGGAAGTAAATCGACTGATGTAAATGTAATATCCGGAGTGCCACAGGGAAGTGCGATACGATCGTTGAAGTTCACAATATATATAAATGATATATTAGAGGACGTCGGATGCTCTTTAAGGCTATTCAGAAATGAAGTAGTTGTTTATATCAAAGTAGCTAAGCCAGAAGATAGTAAGAATTTGCAGAACGACCTGCAGAGAATTGATGAATAGTGGAGACTCTGGCAGTTTACCCTGAACGTAAATAAATGTAACATATTCCACATACATAGGAAAATAAATACACTACTGTACAGCTACACAATTGATGACAAACAGCTGGAGATAGCGTCTGCCGTAAAATATCTAGGCGTAACTACCCAGAGCGACCGTAAGTGGAATGGCCACGTAAAACGGACAGTGGGAAAAGCAGATACAAGATTCGGATTCATCGGGAGAATCTTAAGGAAATGTAACTGACCCACGAAATAAGTGGCTTATAAGGCGCTTATTCGCTCGATTCTTGAGTATTGTTCATCTATCTGGGATCCCCATCAGGTAGGACTGACAGATGAGATAGAGAAGATCCAACGAAGAGCGGCGCGTTTCGTCACAGGACCGCTTAGCTGGCGATGTTACTTCACCCCACACACATCTCGCTTATTGACCACGAGGATAAAATTCGAGAAATTAGAGGCAATGCCCACAATCATTCGTCCCACGCACACTTCGCGAGTGTAACACGGTTGGACGGATCAGATAGTGGTACCAAAAGTACCCACCACCACACACCATCAGCCACATTGCGGAGTGTGATGTAGATGTAGAAGTTTTCTGCAGACACAGTTCTCCTGTGGTCCGGATTACAGATGCATCACAGTACGAGAGTGAAAGGCTGCGGCAACTGAAAACGTACTCCAAGGTTGGAGTCCGAGAGATGAACGGTTCTTGCTAGAAAAACTACCAAACTGCACACAGACATGCCGTGAAATTTGGCAGTAAGAACTGATGGTAGCGTTCGAGTCTGGTGCGCTCCTCATGGAGTCAAATTGCCAACAAGGCTCTGTGCAAACTGGTGGTGGCTGCATTACGGTGTGGGCTGTGATTACGTGGAACATGAAGCAAATGCAATCTCACACCCTGCCGTAGGTAAATAGTGCTAACAATTTGAACAAGGTCGCTCAGTAGTTTGTGATGCTGAGCGAATGGAAGGCATCGGCAATAGGCACAGACAACAATTCCTAGGCAATCGAGGGATTAATTCGCACCAATCGCAGATTTTCCTATGCTCAGGACGTTACATGCCGGTTCTCCAATGGCTCCGTGACCAACGAGCGTATTTCTGTCGTCGAGGTTTTGAATTATTGGTAGAACGTTCTACTATTGTTTACGGAGACTTGATAACTGTGTTGAAAAACAGTGTCATGTACAATTTTCAAAGTCACCTTGTAAGAGGTCCATGACTAAGGAAGTTATTGCTAGCGCACTCAAGCAGATGTAATTTCGAAGGATTGCTCACGCGCTCCCTGGGATATGTAAGCTAAATAGAATCGCAGGCCCAAGAGCAATGTCGGTCGGCTGCAGTAGGAGCTGTGTCGGCGGTAGTGGTGGTAGCTCGCAGTCGGGCGGTTGGGCCAGTTGTGCCTGAGCGATGTAGTATGAGATAAAACAGTCGCACGTATATTTAATTTGTTACCACTAAATCTGTACTATTGTTATATCAAGTCCCTTGTAAATGTTTCAAAAATTCTTTTAATAATAATCCTTCTTATAAAATTAATCTTTTGACAATCATTCATCTGAATTTAAAGAATTTACTAATTTGTGCAATCCATGGTCATCCCGATTATTTTCTTTTTATACATTACAAAATCTAGCGGCCAGCATTAAACTGGACTGTGCCAGAAAAATTTCTTATAGGGGCACATATATGCGCGTTATCTGGCGACTTCTTTGAGGTAAGAATTTTCAATTTAATCAGAATGGTCTTATAGGACCATGACGCAGCACTGCTGACATCCAAATTTACCAGTTTAGATTCACAGTCAGTTAATTATTAAAGGGTTATATATGAGTCAAATTTTTTATTTGGAAGTTAGCTACGATTTTATTCCGAGGTTACGGATATAACCTGTTGGGAGGTTACACTAAATGTGAATGATATAATAATTTTTTCTGTTGGGAGGGTACAACCTTGTATAATGCAGAAGTAATTTTTAGGAAGGCTGATACGTCTTTTTTTGCATTTTGCGACTTAGAACGCCTGTGCTATACTGACCCATTACCGTACGTAGCCCAAGTTTGACGGAGCTCAATTTTACATAGGACTGGAGGGCTGGCGGTAGCGCAAGAGAAATTAATCGATTTTTTTTTTTAAATTAGTTACAGCCACACTAGTGCACACCATGGTAACTCAATGCACGAACTGTTTGCGGGCAAGGATGGGTGTTGCTGCACCTTGCTCGAAAAACGTTCCTGTTCTGCCCTTTTTAAAACCAAGCGAGGATAATCACCCCTGAAATAACTTTTCAGATGGAATATTATGCCAGTTTTTTTAATTGTATGAATACATTTGTAACTGTGCGATGAGAAGATACTCGAAATAATTTCAGACTCGAAATAATTTCATTGTAGAACTAAATTAAATCAAATGTTTTGCAAGTTTGTCTCTTTCTGGAGATTCTCCTCTCAGTGTTCCACCAACAGCAATCAGTTCAAATCCGTTGAGCTGTGACATCGGTAAAAAAAAAAAAAAAAAAAAAAAAAAAAAAGTTCAAATGGCTCTGAGCGCTATGGGACTTAACAGATGAGATCATCAGTCCCCTAGAACTTAGAATTACTTAAACCTACCTAACCTAAGGACATCACACACATCCATGCCGAGGCAGCATTCGAACCTGTGACCGTAGCTATCGCGCGGTTCCAGGCTGAAGCGCCTAGAACCGCTCGGCCACTCCTGCCGGCTGTGACATTCGTAGTATCCTATCTTCTAGGGGTGCTGCATCAACGTGATCAAATGCATTCGTAAATACGTACGTAAAGGGATTAATCAGCGTATATCACGAGAGGCTGATCCGCCAGTATACGAGAAGGCGAGAAGTACTGTGTTGTCAGTAGAGAAGCCGTATCAGCGAAATGGGTCGGTTATGACAGCTCAGTAGCTTCGAACGTAGAGTACCCGAGTAACATCTCCATCAGGGACATGTTAATTTTTCTAAAGCTGCTCATGCAGACTGTTTGTCGTGTGACAGCTCAACCAAGAACAGGCAAACGTCGTGAGCTAACGGACAAATACCGTCGAGTATCGTCAAGAATGGTTGTAAAATACAGCACGGAGTCAGCAGAAGGAATCATTCCTCAATTCCAAGTGTTACCAATGTTATCCCTAAGCGCAATGACTGTACTTAAAAGAGTTAAAAACATTGGGGTACAATGGTCGATCAGCATTCCATAAGCTTCTCAGTTCTGTAGTCAGTGATAAGTGACGCTTGAGGCGGTGTTAAAAGGGACGCCACTGGGAAGTGAACGAATGGTACCTGGTGATTCTGATGGATGAGTCACTCTATACTCGGTGGTAACCGGATGGACGGGTTTGGGTTTGATGTGTGCCTGGAGAACCTGTAACCACGTGTGATGCAAATAGTTATGTACGGAAGAAATGGTGTTACAGTAGTGTTTCGTGGTTATAGTCACCCTCTTGCACTTACGAAGACGTTAAATGGGCATAGATTTGAAACATTTTACAAGACTGTTTACTGCGTACTGTAGAGGAACAATTCGAAGACTCCGACCGTTTGCATCAGCACAACAATGGATCCAGTAGTGAAGCAGCACCTGTGAGGTGACGGTTTGTGAACAATAACATTCCAGAAACGGACTGACTTACCCGAGGTGCAGATCTGAATCCAACAGAACACATTTGAGATGAGTTACAGCGATGCCGACTTGTTCCGTATCCCAACGTCCATGGTCTACGCCTTTTCTGTTTTCGACTGTTGAAGAAGAATGGGTTTCCATTCTTTCATAAGCATTCATACACTTCGTTAAGTGTCCTCAGCTGAGTTCAAGCATCCATAAAGGTGAAGGATGGACACAAACCTTATTAATGTCCACTAATAGATGTCCGGACAGTTTTGTTCATACAGTGTTGTAAGACGTTGTGGTCTCCTGATCTTCATTGCCTACATATTCCGCCCTCACAATCATATTCCGAACATCAAAACGCTTCATTCGGACCCAAACTCGATAAGATAAAGTCAATGTTGTATGAATTCATGTAAACGATATGCAAATAACTAGTAAATCGCAAATGCGCACCGAGATTGAAAGCTCGAGGCTGGCGTACACACACACATTCAAGACATAGCGGTCGCAGGTGCTTTTAGTTCGGGAGACGCAAACTGCACGCCGGGGGGCCGGTCTCTTCAGAGGACGAGTTAACCTATCTACGTCGGCCGGTGACCGCCCTTAGAGCAGACAGCGTTTGCCCGACTGAAAGGCAAAACGACTCCGCGTTCAGCTTAAAAGCACGTTCCGCTACATTTTGTGGGAGCGTCCAGCCTACGCATTCTTTACAAACATACCACGCAGTTTCAGAGATTTTCACAGGGAGACAGCAAACGCCAAACGCTGATGCAATAGATTTCCGGATTGGTCGCCTTAAACGAAACGTCATTCACCTGTTTTAGAAGAGCAATGCTGATTGACAGACGATATTCCCGATGCCTTGAGCTGAAGGAGTAATGGAAGAGACCGAAAGATATACCCCTTCACGTCTAGCTTGGAGAGGGGCCGTTCCGTTGTCGCTCTTGGAGTGAGAACACGTAACGAGAGCGTGCGCGCTCGTACGTGTACTCAAAGAGTGAGGAACAAGTCTCTCCTCAGTACTTCACTGGGAGAGCACCTCTCTTGAGAGAGAATCGGAGTGCAAATCTATATTGAGTCCTTGCCATTAAGCATTGCTCACTGTGTTGGCCGCCACTCTTATTATGTGGTGTGAACGGACAGAGTTATAGTTAAATACCTGCGAGCGAAGTTTTGAGTGGAATCGCTGTGGACTGGTTATCTGACCAGTGTACCACGCCAGTAGTTAGACTAGGGGCGAATAGGAGTCCTTGACTTCATCAAGATGGGGGGAGAGTTTGATTGGCTAAGGTCAATCCACATAGAACAAGAGTTATCTTATTTGTCAGCAGCGAGAGGCCCAGACAGCAGTCATCGCAGCTTACAGTATTGTGCGCTACAGCTATTGCGAGCCCCATATTTCCTCGACAACAGTACACTTCACTGCATTTCACACGCGACAGCCTCGACCGTACTTAGCAACATACTAACGGATAATTATTCAAGTTGAGTAGGCACGGCTCTAAGCAATTGTGCCAAGTCAATAACAATCTTAAACTTTGTATAGAAATTTGATTAGTGAATCCTGTCCTTGAGAGGTAACTTCACATTCCGAAAAGAACCCGGAAATAAATTGTTCAGTTCATAACTAAAAATGCCATTGTTTTTTCTCAGAATTTTTGTAAAATAAATAATAATTTTCGTTAGTTTCATATTTATCTTACAATAACTAGCACTACTCCAGTACCCAAGTATTCCACTAGTTAAGTAAGAAATTTTGTGAATTTTTATGTCATGTCCTTACAGCGGACGACACCAGAAAATATTTATTGTTGAACGTTTTTCAGGCATATCTCTTTAGAACGTTAGGTGCGTCTGTCTGACTTCTGTAGTAGTGTGGGGGTGTAAATTTCATCTTGCAGGAGCCACACGGTAAAGGGTACATATCAGATTAATCCGTTGCACGAACTGACAGAATAGCACCCACACGCTCACACTGTATGCAGAATTATTGCCGTGAAATTTGAGAGGTAGATGAGTATTGGTACTGGAAGTAGAGCTCTTGTGACGAGTCATGACTTGCGTCTACACCTACATAATAGCCACGTAATGGTGTGTGGCGGAGGGGTACTTTCTGTACCACTAACTGAGCCCTCCAATCCAGTTCCACACTTGAACAGCACGTGGGAAGAATGATTGTTGGCAAGCCTCTGCACTGGCTGAATGTTCTCCTCGTGGTCATTACGTGAGACGTATGTGTGGGGAAGTAATATTTTTTTTCCAAATACATCTGGAAAGTTCTCTATCGAAATTTCATTCCTGGAAAGTGTTCTTTCGTAAGTTCAGTAGTGAATCTCTCCGTGATGTACAACGACTCTCTTGTAACGTCTGACAATAGAGCTTTTTGGCATCTCGGAAGCATTCTCGCAACGGATAAACGATGCCGTGAGGAAACGCGCCGCTCTTCGTTGGATCTTCTCTATCTCTTCTATCAGTACTACCTAGCAGGGATCCCAGACAGATGAACAGTACATCGGTGGAACAGGCTCTTTATAAGTCCCTTCCTACGCGTCTGAATCGCTCAATGGAAGATCTGCCTGCGAAAATCAAGTGTCCCGGGTTCGAATTACAGTCCGGTGGAGGGTTTTAATATGGTAGGAATTTCATTTGCAACCATTGCATTCATGTCACTTCTGGTAAAGGTACTAAATACTCATTTCTGCACAGTAGTAGCTTTAATGAATGAACTCACTTTAGGATGGACTACTGTCAATAAACTTTTGACCTCAAAAGTTTTGAAACGACGTGCTGTATACGGCTGCTAGCTGTTTTCGACTGTGCAAGAGCTTAGCAGCGGGCCGCCGCGTTTCATTTCCGTTGTTACCTCGTCCAGACGGCTGACGGCAGCGGAGCGTTTCGCTTACTTTGCGTTAAGTCGCAGGATTACAGCGGTCGGCCACGCAAGCCGAGACGCTCCCTCATACAGTGGCTGAGAGAGGCGCGCAGCAGGCGCCGTCTCTATATCCTCGCGCGGGTCGAGGCGCCACACTAAAAGCAGCAAGAAGAGAAACCGGCTTTTAATAGCCAAGGAAACGAATAGCCATTCGCAGCACGCCGACAAAGAGGGCCGCCGAAATAGACGGGGGATGACTCAGGCGCGGCGCGGAGGGGCGGATCCAGAGGGGCTGGGAGGGGATTTATAAGGCCATTATTAAACTGCGCTTGTTTTGCCACCCTCTCAACGGAATGGAACACAATTCTCCCTCGGGGAGCTGTGCCGAGCGAAGTGGCGGGGAGAGAGGTGGGGGAGAGGGAGAGGCGGGATTCCGAGAGGCTCTGATTGAATCTGCGAGCGCCGCTGCTGCGCCCCGAACTGTGCGAGGGCAGGCCGGGATAGAATAGGATGGGACAGGGCGAGGGGGTGGGTGGGGGCGCAGGGGCACCGCTGCTCAGATGCGTAACAACGGGATAAGCTGCGTATTTTTCTGCCTCTTTTATTTCCTCGGGTCTCGGGCGAGTCGCATCCTCCTTTGAGCAGCCCGAATTGACATTTAAGCTGTCAGTTACGTCTCCGTGGATCGCACAGACTGAACTGGAGTTCAGCTGCGTGCAATCGGAAGACACTTCAGTTCCTGCACGTTTAATTCAGAAGTACTGTCGTGTCCACTAAACTTTTGTCAACAGTTATTGCTTCGGTTTACTATCGCTAGATTTTTTTAAAAAAATTTATTCCAAGCCGAGTTTTAGCCAGTAATGTACCTCTTCAGATGTTGTAGAAGCCGCAAGCAGAATGTGTCAACTGTTCATATTATAAACTACAGGCAACTGTCGTATTTTCTCTTTGTACGTTATGGCTAATATCAGGAACTACTGTCAGAATTTTGTACAGGTTTCAGCTAATAGACAAAGTAATTCAAGAGAAAGGTTTCTAAAATTAATTTATTGTTCAATAATAATGACTGTCTATTGTGTGTGCCGGCCGCGGTGCTCTCGCGGTTCTAGGCGCGCAGTCCGGAACCGTGTAACTGCTACGGTCGCAGGTTCGAATCCTGCCTCGGGCATGGATGTGTGTGATGTGCTTAGGTTAGTTAGGTTTAAGTAGTTCTAAGTTCTAGGGGACTAATGACCACAGCAGTTGAGTCCCATAGTGCTCAGAGCCATTTGAACCATTTTTTTGTCTATTGTGTCTACTCTTATCTACTTCGTTTATCATTGGTGTTTGTAGTCATATATTGTGTCAATGATGTGGACTGCGAACAGGCCAGATAGAGAAAGACCTCAGTCGATACAAGGAACCAGCAGCACAAAATTTTTAAGGTGTTCGCGGCCATTTGTTTGCAAATTACCTGTTGGCTGCTGTCTCGCTTTCCTCGGCTGACTTTTGTTTGGCGATTTTTCTAAATATCGCCAGCACGAGTGTCACAGCTTCTCCGTCTATTGCTGGTGTGGACTGATCAAATGTCGGCCGAAGAACCCGAGTCAGAAGCCAATAGGTAATATGTCAACCTGCAGCAGACAACATAACCAGAGAAATATGAAGATCCTTGTGAGAGTCATTCATAATAAAACAATTAGGCCCCATGAACGAAACATGTGTAATGCTCTAATATTTCAAGATCAATGTGCTATTTCCAACACCATTGATAGCAGGTAGTGATAAGTGCCTTATAAAACCATAAAAACTTGAAAATTACGAACACGAAGTATCGACAGATGAACGGAGCGACTGGTAAAACCAAGCGCTGTGGGATGACCAGTCATGGTTCCTGAGAAATCTAGGAAAACGTGAAGAAATACAGATCTTACAAGTAGTAAGACAGATGGAAAAAAAGATCGACCTATACCTTAGAAAAGCTTCCACAAACTTTACCGCAGGACGCTCTGTGATACTCTGATGTTATCAAGCTTAACATCTATGGACAAGCAGGTTAACTAAAATTACACAGAAACCACACTGCAGTTATAAGACTTCAATGAAATGAAAGAGAAGTGGTAGTTCAGAAGAAAGTGAGAAAGGTTTCTACCATTTACCCGATATTATTCCATATTTACTCAGAGCAAGCGCTAAAGAAAAACAAAGATATGTATGGAAGGGGAATTAAAATGGAGGAAGAAGAAGAAGAAATGAAAACATCGAGACTTTAGGTTGCATTGTAGACATGGCGGAGAAGACAAATGACTTGCAAGATCAGCTGAACGAAATGCATGCAATGGATAGCGTCTCGTAAGGAAGTTGTAAGTTGAATGTCAGTAGAAGTTAAACGATCATAGTGAAATATAGTCGAATTAAATCTGATCATGCTAAGGAATTAGATTAGAAAATGACACCCTAGAAGTAGCAGACGTCTTTTGCTAATGGGGCAGAAAAATAACTGACGATGACCTAAGTAGATAGTACATAAAATACAGACAGGAAAAAGAGAAATTTGATAACATCGAATACGAATATTATAAGTTATGGCAATTTGTTTCTCAAGGCATTTGTTTCCACTATGGCCTTAGATGAAAGTGAAACATGTAAGAAACATTATAGAGCAGAAGGAAATAGATAATTTAAATAAGCGTAGTCAAAACACTGCTGAATATGAGATGTAGACTCGGAAATGTAATGAAGAGGTACTAAATATGTTCGAGGAGAGCACAAATAGATGGCACAATTTGACTAAAACAAGACCTGGGTTGGTAGCACACGTCCCAAGACGTCAAAAGAAAAGTTAATTTCGTAAGCGCGGGAAGTGCGGGGGGGGGGGGTGGGGGGTGGGAGGGGTGTTGGCAATAATTATCGAAGGAAATCAAGTAAACAGGATCAAGTAGATGTTCGTTGAAAGGATGAGACTTGGACATGTAATGTCTCTTCATGAAGTACGCAGAAAAACACCATATGGTACGGTTTGTTTCGTCTATGTTTGTGTAAATTTTTGAATTTATTTACTGCTGTTGTTGTGGTCTTCAGTCAAAAGACTGGTTTGATGCAGGCTACTCTGTCCCGTGCAAGCCGCCTGATCTACGAGTAACTACTGGAATCTACATCCCTATGAATCTGCTTATTGTATTTATGTCTTTGTCTCCCTCTTTGCTACACTTCTGCTGTTGTTGTCTACAGTCCAGAGAATGAACCAGGCATACTCAGATTGAACGAGTTACAGTTTCTACAGAACATTAAGGACACATAACGTACTATACAGTAGTGATGTTAAAGAAAAAAATAGAGATTATAACAGTAGTACAATGATAATTATAACAATCAAAAAATAATTATAACAATCAAGAATAATAATGATAATAATAATAATAGTAATTACTATGTATATGAAAGTAAACATACTTTTCTTTTGTGAATGTCAGTCGTATTGTTAGTTGGGAATTTTCTCGTTATGTTCTTGCAGCTTGTGAGTTATTTTCATCGAGCAGAGACATAAGACGATGGAATGGGGTGAAAGAGATATATAAGAGGTAGATAGGTGAGAGGTAGAGAAATAGAACGATAAAATTCGAAGCTGTGATGGAGAGGAGAAACAAGGAGATGAGAGGGGCACAACAATGGTGGCTATACCGTCCCTAATACGTAAGTCTTGAGTTTCCTCTTGAATGTTGAGTTGTTCTGGATAAGACGCAAATCACAGGGGAGCGCGTTCCATAGTCGTATGACTGAGATGGAGAATGACACGGAGAAAGATTTTGTGTTATGTAAAGGTACAGCCAAGATGCTAGACGTATCTGATCTGGTATTGCGATTGTGGAATGATGATAGGTGTTTAATGTGAGAAGATAGTTACTGGGGTCACCAGTGGCCAAGAAATCGATGAAGTAAGCACATCGTGTGGAGATCGCGTGCCTTATGTGAGCGTATCCGACCTAGCTGGGAGTATGAAGGACTGATATGATCATACAACAGAATATTGCACACGTATCTAACGCAAGCATTCATCACTAGCTCGAGGCATCTAGAATTTTCACTATTTGTGCCGTGTTGAACTACATCACAGTAGTAAAAATTAGCCAAGACTAGTGTTTGGACTAATTTTTGTTTAACATGGGTTGGAAATATTTTCTAAATTTTTGAATTGCATGTAGGGAGGAGAGCGATTTCCGGCAAGCTCTGACTGTTTCTTCTTCCCAGTTTAGGTGTTCATCCAAGATTATTCCAAGGTCTTTCACTGTTTTTCGGTATGGTAGTTAGGTACCACTGAGGAGTATTTGAGGGACTGTTTCGCGAAAGTGCCGGCTGATTAACTTTGGATGAGATATAAGTATGACCTGAGATTTCTTGGGGTTTAGTTTCAGAACTAGGTTCTTTGCCCATCGAGAAACAGAGCAAAGATATGCGTTCATACTCGCTACTGCGTCAGCAATGTTCTTCGGGCTTGCACTTATGTACAGTTGGATGTCGTCGGCATATAGACGGTAGTTGCAGGAGTGAATCACTGAAGAAATATCATTAATGTACAGTGAGAAGAGTAATGGGCCAAGGACGGAGCATTGGGGAACTCCAGAGTGCACGTTTTCCATGATGACTTTTCCGACCCACAAATGACTTGTTGACTTCTGTTTTTGAGGTAGTTGTCGAACCAGAGTATTGCGCTGTTGGAGAAATTCAGCTGTTTCATTTTAATTAGTAATATATCGAAGTCAGCTGTGTCAAAAGCATTGCTAAAGTCAAGCAGTGTTAGGATAGTAGCTTCACGTCTGTCCATAGCATGTTTAATGTCATCATTTACTTTCATTAATGCAGTTGCTGTACTATGGTGCTTTCGAAAGCCTGACTGATATTCGTCATGGATGTTATGAGTTTTGAGGTAATCCGTCAGCTGTTCATGGACGATGTATTCTTTAGATATTGCAGGTAGTATGCGGATCGGCCTGTAGTCACCTGGCGACTTAGGGTTGTCATCAGTCTTGGGTATAGGTTGAATTAAACCTTGCTTCCACTCAGTAGGATATGTACTACTGACAAGAGACAGGTTGAAGATGTCTGTGATAACTGGAATAATAGTGTCTACGACGTTCTTAATCATGCCAATGCTCACTCCATCACTTCCTACTGCCTCGGAAGAGATTCTCATAATTGCCTTGTGTACTGTGCCGGTAGTGACATGTTTTAGGCAAAACTTGTCTCTCGAGAGATTGATATCTTGGGGCTGGTAATTGGTCGCTGCGTGGCAGTTTACAACGGTTGAGAAGAAATCGTTTAATTCTTCTGCAGGCGCTTAATAAACAGCGTCAGATCTTCGCTTCCCTATGCCGAAACTGTGCAGCTTTTTCCACAGTGCAGCAGGCTTTGATATGCCGCATACGACAGAGCGGGCATGTCCGATTTTGGCATTCCCCACGCTTTGCTTAGTTCTGTTTTGGAGTTTCCTAGAAGCTTCGTACGCCTCGGGAGTTGGGTTACCCTTGACGGCCCTACCAACCGATCCCTTATTGTGGTCAAGTTGAGCCACAAATACCTCTTCTCCCCAATTCTGTTCAGGTCCACCTCATTAGTCACGTGATCTACCCATCTAATCTTCGGCATTGTTCTGTAGCACCACATTTCGAAAGTTTCTACTCTCTTCTTGTCTATTTATCGCCCATGTTTCATTTCATACATGGCTACTCTCCATACAAATACTTTCAGAAAAGACTTCCTGACACTTAAATCTATACCCGATGTTAACAAATTACTCTTCTTCAGAAACGCTTTCCTTGCTGTTGTCAGTCTACATTTTATATTCTCTCTACTTCAGCCATGACAGGTTATTTTGCTCCCCAAATGCCAAACTCATTTACTACTTTATGTGTTTCATTTTCTAATCTAATGCCCTCAGCATCAACTGATTTAATCTGACTAAATTCCATTATCCTCGTTTTGCTCTTGTTAATGTTCATCTTATATCCTTCTTTCAAGACACGGTCCATTCCGTTCAACTGTTCTTCCAGGTCCTTTGCTGTCTCCTACAGACTTACAATGTCGTCAGCGAACCTCAAAGTTTTTATTTCTTCGCCATTGAGGTTAATTCCTACTCTAATTTATTCCTTCATTTCCTTAACTGCTTGCTCGATATACAGATTGAATAGCATCGGGGATAAGCTACAACCCTGTCTTACTCCTTTCCCAAACACTGCTTCCTTTCTTGCCCCTTGATTCTTATAACAGCCATCTGGTTTCTGTACAAATTGTAAATAGCCTTTCTCTACCTTTATTTGGCCCCAGCCACCTTCAGAATTTAGAAGAGGTCATTCCAGTCAATATCGTCAAAAGTTTTCCCTAAGTCTACAAATGCTAGAAACGTAGGTTTGCCTTTCCTTAATCCATCTTCCTAGATAATTCGTAGGGGCACTATTGCCTCACGTGTTCGAACATTTCTACGGAATCCAAACTAATCCCCGAGGTCGGCTTTTACCAGTTTTTCCATTCGTTTGTAAAGAAATCGAATTAGTATTTAGCATTAGTGACTTATTAAACGAATGGTTGGATAATCTTGACTCCTTCTTTGGGGTTGGAATAATTATAATCTTCTTGAAGTCTGAGGGTATTTTACCTGCCTCCTACATCTTGCTAACCCTATGGTAGAATTTTGTCAGGACTGGCTCTCCCAAGGCTATCAGTAGTTTTAATGGAATATTGTCTATTCCTAGGGCCTTGTTTCGACTTACGTCTTTCAGTTCTCTATCAAATTCTTCACGCAGTATCATATCTCCCATTTCATATTCATCTACGTCCTCTTCCATTTTCATAATATGGCCCTCATCTACGTCGCCATCTATATACTGCTGCCACCTTTCTGTTTTCCCTTCTGTGCTTCGAACTGGTTTTCCATCAGCGCTCTTGATATTTATACAATGGTTCTCTTTCCTCCAAAGGTCTCATTAATTTTCGTTTAGGCAGTATCTGTCTTACCCCTAGTGATATATGCCTCTACCTCCTTACATTTGTCCTCTAGCCACTTCCTAGCGAGCTCATTTTTGAGACATTTGTATCCCTTTTTGCCAGCTTCATTTTCTGCATCTTTATATTTTTTCCTTTCATCAATTAAATTCAGTATATCTTCTGTTACCTAAGGATTTCTACCAGCCCTCGTCTTTTTACCTACTTGATCTTTTGCTGTCTTCACTATTTCATCTCTTAAAGCTACCCATTCTTCTTCTACTGTTTTTCTTTCCCTTGTTCTTGTCAATCGTTCCCTAATACTATCTCTGAAATTCTCTACAACCTCTGGTTCTTTCAGTTTGTCCAGGTCCCACCTCCTTCAATTCCCACCTTTTTGCAGTTTCTTCAGTTTTAATCTACAGTTCTTAATTAATAGATTGTGCTCAGAGTCCACATCCGCCCCTGGGAATGTCTTTCTTACAATTATATATAACCTCTCTGACACCTTCCAGTATCTCCTGGCTTCTTCCATGAATACATCCTTCTTTCACGATCCTTGAACCGAGTGTTAGCTATGATTAAGTTATGCTCTGTGCAAAATTGTACCAGGCGGCTTCCTCTTCCATTCCTTGACCCCATTCTTTTCCTGTTCTTCCTTATTCTACCACCGAATTCCATTCCCCCATGACTATTACATTTTCGTTTCCCTTCACTATCTGAATAATTTCTTTTATCTCATCATACATTTCTTCAATCTCTTCGTCATATGCGGAGCTAATTGGCATACAAACTGGCAGTTCTGTTGTAGGCGTAGGCTTCGTGTCTATCTAGGCTGCAATAATGCGTTCACTATGCTGTTCTTCTTTTAAAAACTATTCAGGTAATGTGAGGACTGTAAAGTTAGTTTTTTTTTTATTTCATGTAAGTTTATAACAGTAGAGTTATGTAAAAATGTGGGGAAGAAATCAATATTGCAAAGTATTATATGAAACTGAGGCCTGAATAATTTCAACACTTCACTTTGGATCGGATACATCGGTGACGCGGAAGAGCACAAGTTACTGAGCCTGCCAAAAGGTAGTGAGCAGTAGCGGAAATCAGTATCTAGGCAGTGTTCCTATAAGAGGGTTAGTACAATGTACGAATCACACACATACCGAATTTATTATGAAAGTGGCAGATAGATATTTACTTTCATAATAGAAGTACCAAAATAAGGCATTTGCATATCGTGGATGGAAATTGTCATAAAGGCACTCACTTACCTGTTGTATTATTGCATTGTTAGTACATTGTAGATTTTCTATTCTTCCTAATTAAGTCAGAAATTTTCTTCGGCATTTATTTTGTTAGAGTCTGTGGTTCTTGCAGTGAAATGTCGCCCACTTTTCTTGTATCGCCCTTTTCAGCTCATACGCCTCAAACTGCCTTCCATTGCGATAACCACTCCTTATTTTCAGACCACTTTTTGGTAGTATCAGAAACACGCATTATCTGGTTGAAACATTAGGCTTTCGTCGCACATGTCCTCAAACACTCTAATCAGTTCTGTCTCTATCATCTCAGTGTACATATCAAGAGTTCACTCAAATGTTCAGCCAAGCAATGTGTGATCTACCTGTAGCCCGGAAGGCTGCCCAAACCGAACATTTCTGCTCATTCTTACATGTTGCTCTGTTCTCAGTTCCTTCAAGTAATACTGAACCCCATCTGCCCATATAAATTAAACTTCTTCTCGTAACTGAAGATCACCTTATCCCATTCTCAAGTCCATGACATACGTTTTTCAGCAAACTCTAGTCTTTACATCTGGGCGTTAGAACAGGTTTTTGCAGTCGTTCCTTGAACGTGTAATATCCACGACACTATGTTGTAGCCACAAGATGATAAAATGAACTAAGTGTACAAACTTCAATAAATATTATCGATGTTGTTGTTGTTGGGTCTTCAGTCCTGAGACTAGTTTGTGCAGCTTTCCATGCTACTCTATCCTGCGCAAGCTTCTTCATCTCCCAGTACCTACTGCACAGTTCATCCTTTTGAATCTGCTTCGTGTATTCATCTCTTGGTCTCCCTCTACGATTTTTACCCTCCACGCTGTCCTCCAACTCTAATTTGGTGATCCCTTGATGCTTTAGAACATGTTCTACCAACCGAACCCTTCTTCTAGTGAAGTTGTGCCACAAATTTCTCTTCTCCCCAATTCTATTCAATACCTCCTCATTAGTTATGTAATCTATCCATCTAATCTTCAGCATTCTTCTGTAGCACCAAATTTGGAAAGCTTCTATACTATTCTTGTCTAAATTATTTATCGTCCATGTTTGACTTCCATACATGGCTACACTCCATAGAAATACTTTCAGAAATGGATTTCTGACACTTAAATTTATACTCGATGTCAACAAATTTCTCTTCTTCAGAAACGATTTCCTTACCATTGCCAGTCTACATTTTATATCCTCTCTACTTCGACCATCATCAGTTATTCTGCTCCCCAAATAGCAAAACTCCTTTACTACTTTAAGTGTCTCATTTCCTAATCTAATTCCCTCAGCATCACCCGACTTAATTCAACTACATTCCATTATCCTTGTTTTCCTTTTTTGTTCATCTTATATCCTCCTTTCAAGACACTATCTATTCCGTTCAACTACTCTTCCAGATCCTTTGCTCTGTCTGACAGAATTACAATGTCATCGGCGAACCTCCATTGATTTTAATACCTACTCCGAATTTTTCTTTTGTTTCTCTCTCTACTTGCTCAATATACAGCTTGAATAACATCGGAGAAAGGCTACAGCCCTGTCTCACTCCGTTCCCAACGACTGCTTCCCTTGCATGTCCTTTGACTATTATAATTGCCATCTGGTTTCTGTACAAATTGTAAATAGCCTTTTGCTCCCTGTATTTATATTATCGATACTACGTATAAGACTGTATCATGTAAAAATGACGATAATTATTTCATTTATTTTTTAATAATTTAATTTCTGTGTGAATTAAAACTGTTATCAGAGAACTACATTCATGGACAACGACAAATATAATCTTTTTTTGTTATCTGTGATAATTGTGGTTCACTTGTTGTTCCAGTGCTAACAGATGAACTGTTCGGACGTGAGATGTGTGAGGTCTGTAAAGAGAAAGCCTGTAACTATATTGTTATTTTTAATTGAAAAATAGAGTCGCTATTTTCTAGACGTGGATTTATAATTTATTTCAATTGTAATCCAATTAATGTTTTTAAGTGTTAATTTTCAGCTCTGCAATTAGGAGCCCATCTATTAGCGCTAGCAACTTACTCCGTAGTTTACTAGTAGCTGGTATAAAAAATATGAAACATTATTCATTGAGAATAATTTTAAATTCTAAAGAACAGAGAACAAAACGTTTAAAGACTTATACCTGTCTATATTAACTTAATATAAAAGGAATCGAGAATACCAGTACATAAATTGACTATCGTTTGTATGCCGCCATCTTAGCAAAAATATCCCCACGACAGTTTCTAATCGAGAATTTTAACAAACATAAATGTTGTCGGATATAAATGAATGGAAATAAATGTGCGCCCATGGTCCCGAATCTACTTTAAAAGCCAGAACTCAACTCAGTCTGTATCCTTTAAAATAGTGCTAACAGCACATTAGATAATATCAATTTCTTATTTGCCAATGTATGGAGCCTAATTATTTCGGACGGTGTACATGAAATATTTTAATAGGACACACATGTCAGCGTTTTGCGCTGGTAGTAATTTGTGACTAAATGTTCCTTTTGCTAGAGAAAAGTGCTTCCATCTTAATTAACAAATGTGTAAAATCTGATAAATGATATGCAATTAAGTGCCACAACATTTCTGCACAAAGACAAGTGGAGATTTCTTTAGCAGAGTGACAAATTTTAGCCGGGATAATCATTTTTGAGATCAAACGAATTGTTACGCTGACAATAGGTAACAAGTTTTATATTTTTTGATCTACACGAAATACCATTTATATGCAATTAATGTCACGAAGCCGGCCTGTGTGGCCGAGCGGTTCTAGGCGCTACAGTCTGGAACCGCGCCACCGCTAAGGTCGCAGGGTCGAATCCTGCGTCGGCATTGATGTGAGTGATGTCGTTAGGTTAGTTAGATTTAAGTAGTTCTGAAACGTCCCCTTAGAAAAATTGTACAAGACTGTGCTGTAACTGACACACAATATTTTTAGCGCAACGCAATCTGACTTTCAAATATCCCTACAAAAGAATGGCCCTGACTAACATTAACCTATACGTTTCACAAATCACTTACCTCACAAAAATCTTCGTTACTCAAGCTACTGCAATACAGCGAGCGCCACTACTGCCAGCTAAATAAAAGATTCAAACTACTGAAGGCACTAACTACTGATAAGCAGAGTCAGCAAATGAAAGATTTTAATAGAGAACAAACAATGTATTTACCTTAATAGTCATAATATATATATCAGTTCATGACATCAATTCTTACAAATTTCAAAACTCCGCCATCTCTCTCCCAACGTCCACCACTGCTGGCGGCTCACCTCCAACTGTGCAACGCTGCGCGCTGTTAACATCCAGCTGCCCAACACTACAATGGCGAGTATTACAACAATGCCAAGCAGCCACTGACTGGACACAGCACAGCCATGTGATTTTTTATACAGACCGCTATGTGGCGTTTCCAATAAAAAAACCTAAACAGCCTACTTACATAGTCCCCATGCTCCCCACAAAAAATTTTACAAATTTTTTGGGCAGTGGCCAATACAGATTTGAAATTTTTTTTCATAATTACTGTAAGAAATATATCAAAAGCACACACTTATTAATACAAAGTTGGTCAAAAGCTAATATGTTCTTACAGTCCCATAAAGACAGTCATGATCATTCATCACAGTAAAATTACACTGTTTCTTTTTTTTTCAAAGTCTGAGTAGTAAAAGAGAATGCACATGGAAGTAGTGGATTTCTAAGCAGTCTTGAAGAAGTAGTGTTGTCCTTCCAACGAGAAGACAGTGCTGACACTTGACATGCAGACAGGTAATGGACCACAACAGAGCAAACCCACAGCAGAGTCAGTCGAAGTTGAAGACTATTGTTAGGAAGGTCATCACAGAGCAGACCCCAGACCCACTGTAGTCCTGGTAGAGATTATGGTATTGGTGGGCCACCAGAGGAGTAGACCCACTGCAGTCCTTGTAGAAATAATGGTATCGGTGGGCCGTCGAAGGTGCAGATCCACTTCAGTCCTTGTAGAGATGGCCAGCAGCCATCTGTTGCGACTGTGCAGGTGCACAATCACCATCGAAGAGTCGTGTGGACAATATAGCAAGTCCATAAACCACCACTTGTGCATTCACAATTTTTTTTGGAAATGTCCATAGAATGAGCAATGGTGTTAACCAATCCCTTGCTGTATTATTAACACACATGCAAACACTAACAGTCCCTATGACCAACAGAAACGTGTGCAGTGAAATGTAACTTACAAATTAATTAATTTGATCAACTGGTGTCAATTACAATTTTATAAAATAAGAATACAAATAACAAAGGAACAAAAAATATCATTAAAGAACATAATAGTACAGATAACTTTTGCAGTAATACAGGCTTTACAAAAGAATCGAAATAACAAATACATCAGAGTTACAAAAATTATGATATAAGTACATACACAAAAGATCAGAATAACTTTTGAAACATCATTTTCACACATGAGCATTAGAACAAAACAGAATAAATAATGTGTAAACATGTTTACGAAGTAAATAACATGTTATTAATGCAAATTATATTTGAGGATAACAGTATTCCTCAACATAGTGAATGTAGCTCAGTATTAGAAGAGAAAAAATTCTATGAAACAGTACACAGAGACAGGAAGAAAATAAATACACAAGGGTCCACAAACACATAGTAGGATAACACAAAAGGAAAGGAAAGGGTTTGTTTTCAGGGTAACATTTGGTACTGCAGTCCAACCCAAAACTTTATTCCATAGATCGTCCCTCTTATTTCACCATTTGCTCCAGCCAAAAAAAAAAAAAATCCTATCGAAGCATGCTTTCTGTATTCTGTTCACATCCTCTTTCAAAAATAGCTTTTCTCCACTGTACACTACTTTTTGGCCAAACCATTTTCTTATAGCTTCTCAATGCTTTTCTTCCAATTCATTATAGTTAGTTTCTTATATTGTCTACCCTCTCTTAAGCTAACTTAAACCTACTGAGCTCAGATGCTAAACTAAGGGACGAGGCAATGCAGCAGCACAAAACAATTAACACAAACAGCAATGATAAAAAAAATTGAAATTGGCAAAAAAAAGGCAGCAATATTACAACTAATATAAGGCAATGCGCAGCAAACAAGAAAAAATAAATCCATAGTAAAACTTGCTTAACAGAGTAATACAAAGTCAAATTCAGTAACATTATGCCTGGTAAACAGCAGCAGCAAATGCAATAACTTTTACCTAAATATGACAAAGCTGAAGCAGAAAAAATATTACAGTAAAAATGTTTAATACCTATGTCACATCTTAACACTAGAGTGTTGCATCACGAGAACATACGCTAGCAGATAAGTTACCAAATCGTAAAAAAATTATTTTTGCAATTCCTGTGAAGGGAAATGTCTATTTGTGCTCTCTTTTCCAAGTAAGTACATCATAAAATGATTCTTTACTGGGTCTGTAGACAGAAAATAGTGATATTAGTACATCTATTAAATTTTATTTTAACCAATGCTGCAGTGCAGATAGAAACTGGATATTAAACAAAATGAAAGACAATAGATATAAAATGTTTCTCATCATTTCATTTCAGTAAATGTCATAAATTAAGAACTCTACAGTGTAATCATGTTTTCAAGTTCGAGGGTGTCGTATTTACGATGCTTTCTACAAAGGAATGTCAATAGCGAGGATAATGGCTTCCTTTTTTTTTTTTACCTGTGCCTCTGAAAGGCACACGCTAATGACTTTTTCTCAAGGCGGCTGGCACACCTGGCCGCTCATAACGCATTACGTCACAGTCACTTACCTTTATTACCGAAAGCAGTTACCGCTACAGTGGCAGTCTCATAAAAAAAAAAAAAAAATTCACAGGTCAAGAATTTGCGTTATACATCTGTAGAAACAAAAAACTATTTATAGAACAGTGTACAAAAAATTTTCGTCGGAATTGTAATACATTCACGCATTTACATACATTTCATAACTCTTAATGTATGATTCTTGGTTTCCAACAACCTTTTTTACAAACCAGAGTCCCTAACCACTACTCATTATTCCTTACCTTATTCGTCGACACTTCTTCAATATTTCATCATAACAGATATGTAGCATAATCAAATAACTCATATAACAACAGCTTATTGATCATAAACATACCGCAACAGCATAATACACAGTCATCGTAATAATAACATCATAACACCTCAGTCAAATTCTCAAAATCGTCGTAGCTTCCTCCAATAATTTCAAAACCTAAAAAAATTGTCTGCTCTTGTCAAAAGTGTCATCTACCTCAAACGTACTTTAAAAATCATGATCCCATACCAAATACGTCATTCAAAGCTCTCATAGTGTGACAATGGTTCCGAAAAAGTATGAACAGTTCACAAACTACAGACAAAATACAATTTCATAAGTGTGAAGTTATCCATCTGCGTAAATGCGTAAACATGTGTTAGTGACGTAGTAAAAAGATGTTTGTTTCTCTGTTAAATAATCAGATAGCTCTGTAATTCTGTGTTAGAGAAATAGGGTACCGATGTGTAAATTGTATAAGCAAATACCATATTAGCTAGGGCTCCTTGTGCTTGCCATACACATGGTGCACAAAGTAAGCGTGTACCCCCTGAGGATTAATGTAATTATACCCTCAGGTGTTACAGATTACTGCAATGGAATGAAATGTATTACGAAAAACCTTTGTATCATTGCACTTCAAATATCTATAAAAATAAATGTTTTAAGTACAAGATTAATCACTCAAATACGTGTACTGTAGCGCTAAACTCTGCGTCCTGTAAGATAATCGCTGTGGAAGTGTCGTAGTTATCGTCCGCTAAAAGCGAAGTTCTGCAAAAGTCAATGTACTTACCTCATGAAAACAAAAGTGAAATGTTTTGCGTATAGATATCTTAGTCATTACGCTTATTGCCGTGATGAAGAAAGTACTGTGCTGTAACGTATTGTTGTGCTATGGAAAAGGCTACCTCATTGTAGCTATACCACGAAAGTTACTACTAAAACATGTTTTACTTTCCAGAAGAGTTCAGAAAAACTGTGCAGATATAAAACAGATACACTGTAAATTGTGTCGCATATTAGTAGTGTCGTGATAAAATCTACATCTACATCCGTACTCCGCAAGCCACCTGACGGTGTGTAGCTGTCACATAAACTAACCACTATGTCATCTGGTATCTCACAGAATGTACTTTAAATCCAGAATGTATTTTCAAGTAAACCAAAATGTTGCATTAAAATCTCATTAGCAGTACCAGTATATGTTCTAAGTATGTAAGCCTTATAGTCGTTACGTAATCGTGCAACTAACAAGTAAGAATGTACACGCATGATAACACTGTGACGTCTGTTCACTATAACAATGCATTCGTAATTTCTGTTTAAGTACGTTCTCTTGGTTCTTGATTGGATATTTAACTTTAAAACATAGTTGCATGTTAACAGTTTCTTAAGTCTGACAAAGCATACTAGAAATGTGAAGTGAAAAATTTTATGGCAAAGACAAAGTTAAAAGCAGATTATCTTTCAATAAACGGTTTTACATGTGAAATGTAGTACAATCCTTTACTCTTCCTAGTGCTCAGAGTTAACTTGAATGCAATTATCATGCGGTTTATGTCGGTAAAGAATGCTAAAATTTTTCTCAAGGTTAGCGTCTATGTTATTTTTCTCTGAGCCAGCCGGCGCACGTGGCTGCCTGCGGTGCAAGTCATTGTCTGCCTCTTTGTTGGCGCGCGTCGTTATTGGGATTTGGAGGTCTAACTTCTACAAATACACCATGTCGAGAGATCCCTGCTCTGTTTGAATCCCGCCAGTTCAGATGCAATTCAGGTCTGTCGTTACGATCATATCGTCTGTCGTCATGTCGATAGATTCCATAGTTTCTTGTTTGTCGGTCATGTGGTGGAGAATTTCTCCCGGAATCGTAACTGCGTGGTGGACCGTTGCGACTGAAGTTATTATGTCTCCCTTGATAATAATTAGTTGGTCTGTTTCTCTGATTATCTCTGTGATAGTCATTACTGCCTAGAGGTGATGTTTCCCTCTAATTATTACTACTCTGCCAACGGTTGTCATATGGATGGTGTCTGTTTTGTTCACGATTTACGTTGTACGAATAGCCTTGTCGTGTATTATTTCTGTCATCGCGGAATTGTGACAGGTGTGACCTGTAATTGTTGTGCTCCTGTTTTCGCGTTCCCCGATTGTCAGTGTCAATTTCCAGTTCTTGTAACAGTCCCTGAAAAGCTTCAATGTCGTCTTTGCATCGTCCTGCTAAAATAGTCTGTCGTAAATGTTCAGGTAATTTGATTAAGCAAATGCAGATGAGTTCTGAGGCGCTGTATGGGTTTGAAAGACACTGATTCTTATGTAACATGTCTTCAAAATATTTGACAATACTTGAAAATTCAGATTGTTCGAAATGTTTCATCATTATGATGCTATGTTTAACTCGGTCTTGCGTGGCTTGAGACCAATATGCTGAGAGGAAGGCATGGTAAAATTCTCCTTCACTGTGGCAATCGTGAATGACCGATCGCGTTCTTACAGCTGGTTCATTCTCTAAATAGCCACACATAAATCCTAATCTGTGCTCCGATGACCAGTTGGGACGAAAACAATGAGAGAATTGATGAAGCCATGCTTGTGGATGAATGTCGTTGCCAGAATTCTTAAATGTTTCGAATTTACGTGCAGTAATGAACAGCTTATAGCCAAAATCATCGTGTCGGCGAGTAGCATATCGGTCATTGTTACGTTGTGTCGGCGGTTCCATCTCAAAATTCGGTGCACCTTGCCAATTTCTTTCATAATTTCCGAAATGCCCTGTGTTATTATTTTCTGGCTTTTCCGTATTTCTAAGTTCCTCTTCCCGTGTTGGAGCGCGAGTGTCCTCAGAAATAGGTAATTTTTGTATTACCTGCGTCAACTGATCTTGTACTTCCGGGATTTCTCTTTTGTATTGCATATTAATTTGATTCTGATTTTGTTTAAATTTCTTAATTTGTTTATACTCTTCTGTGTCAGTGATGGCTACAGGTCTTGTGTCATTCAGATCATCATCTACCTTTGCAGATAAATTAGTGAACTGATCCGAAAGTTCGGCTACTTTCTCTGACAGTGAACACATTTCCTCAGTATGTTTTTCTGAACCAAGTTTCAGAGTGTCCATTTCTGTTGAAATCGAATCTACTGTGTCTTTTAAGATTTCCTGAGTTCTTGCAAGTTGCGTAACCGAATCGGTGGATGCAACTGAGTTCATTTTAGCTTGCAAGGTGTAGTTATTTTCACGAACAATAGTTTGCAATTCTTTTATGGCTGCTTCCTGATTCTGTAATGCGTTTTCATGCCGCGAAAAAATAGGTTGAAAATGCTCACAAATTTGTGTTTTTACGTCATTACAGATTTTTTGACATTTCGATTCAGTGTTATGTAACTCAGTAGTTACATCTTCACGTGTTTGATCAAGTGTGGTGTCTAACTTCCGAAGATTTTGTTCCATTGTGTCTAAGTTTCGAAGATTTTGTTCCATTGTGTCTAACTTTTGAAGCTTTTGCTGTGTTTGTCTCAGATTTTGTTCCATTGTGTCTAACTTTTGAAGCTTTTGTCCCATTTGTTGCATTAATTGTAATAACAATGCACTGGTGTCTGAAACATGTTCCTTAGTGCTATTCAGCAATGCATTTGAACCGGCAATATTCGCAGTTCGAAAAACAGAAAATGTGTCTTGAGTTATTTGAGAAAACTGTGAGAACGCAAAACCTGAATCTACAGTATTTGCAAGAATGTGTCCTGTCATTTCGGAATCCTGAGGCGAGCTGTTGCCGACCGATCGATCGATAATGCTTCCCTGTTCACTAATTGTTGCAATGTCTACACCATTGTTTGCAGCCCGCTCCATTTCCCTATGTACAATTACCAAAATACTACTTTGAACATTAGTTAATTCATTACATGGTGGCGCTAACACACTGCTTTCGTCTTGACTGTCATTTCTCAGTTTACTTTGGAGCGTAGTATTACGTTTTTCACACGCCATTATAGTCACAATATTTCACACAACAACACAGGAAAGCACAATTTGAAGAGCAAAATAAGAAAACACATTAACATAGCACTGAAAATAATAACTAGTTAATTGCAAACGCAGCTGCGAAATACTTGGTGCAAATTTATATGCGTGCCACACCTGTTTTACTGTACAACAATGAAAGACTGCAACTACATAGGAGATTCTCTCTACAATTACGCGCTAGCAATAAACAAAATCTACACTAATTACACAAACTACAAGAAAAAATCAGAAGATTCCAGTGAGGTATCCTCGGCTAAGGGTCGACATGTGAAACGCCCCTTAGAAATATTGTACAAGACCGTGCTTAAACTGACACACAATATTTTTTAGTGCAACCTAATCTGACTTTCAAAAATCCCTACAAAAGAATGGCCCTGACTAACATTAACATATAAGTTTCACAAATCACTTACCTCACAAAAATCTTCGTTACTCAAGCTACTGCAATACAGCGAGCGCCACTACTGCCAGCTAAATAAAAGATTCAAACTACTGAAGGCATTAACTACTGATAAGCAGAGTCAGCAAATGAAAGATTTTAATAGAGAACAAACAATGTAGTTACCTTAATAGTCATAATATATATATCAGTTCATGATATCAATTCTTACAAATTTCAAAACTCCGCTATCTCTCTCCCCACGTCCACCACTGCTGGCGGCTCACCTCCAACTGTGCAACGCTACGCGCTGTTAACATCCAGCTGCCCAACACAACAATGGCGAGTAGTACAACAATGCCAACCAGCAACTGACTGCACACAGCTCAGCCAGTGATTTTTTATACAGGGCGCTATGTGGCGATACCAATAAAAAAAACCTAAACAGCCTACTTACAGTTCCAATATCTAGGGGACTGATGACCTCAGAAGTTAAGTCCCATAGTGCTCAGAGCAGTTTGAACCATTTGAACCAAAGTCACGAAATAATATAAACCGGTTCCGCCACAAACAGAAAGTTTTTGTCATTTGACATAATTTGTTGTACGTACCTGCTAGTTACTAGCAACTATAAATCAGCAATTCGTTGAGAGGAGTAAAGGCTTGTGGACCTTGCTTTGCGTAAAAGTAATCGTCTAGAAGGCTCAAATAATTTTCTTCTTTGCCTATACTTTCTGTTCTGTCTATATCGTGCACCCAATCTACGGAATTATTAATCACCACAGTGGAGCGCTTCCACTACTTGGCGATTCGACGATAAGAGCGTCCCATTTTCCCGTACGAACAAATTTTTGCTTTTTCATCAGGTGATAACTGTTCTCCGAATGGCAATGTGACATAGCGCGAAGCTCTATGGGGCTTAGCATCTGAGGTTATATACACATCATACATAAACAGCACACATTGTCACTAATGGTATCTGGTTCCTATCTGCAGTAAAGGCAAGCAGCCACTCAACTAACACAGCACAGAGGCTGCTGCTCTTTATACTGGTTTCCACCTTCTATCAACTGAGACGTTGATTTTCAATTTGAAAAGGATTTGAGTCCATTTGTCGTTATAGTGGATGTCATACTACTGCTCGTGCATGGCGCTTAACTATTCCAACCGATTATGTTTATGTTTCCTACAATTACTCGTGCCTTTATACTGATTTCCACTGCTGTATTAGTCAGTAATCAGACAGACAGCGAGTCGCAAATACTTAGAAGGGGGATGCGCATCTAGTACTAGTATGAACAATGATTTGCGTTGTTTGTGCTGATAATTCAGTCACTATGTGGTAGCAAGTCATACGCTTGTGGACAGATAATGATGAGCGCTCAGTGTTTGAAATTTTTGCTAAAAGATGGTTCATCGCGATCGAATGAACAGTGTCGTGTGTTCTTTATAAAAATGTGTTTTTTTTGCAGATATGAAGCAAGAACAAGATTAGAGCACACAAAAGATGGACGCGAGTTGTTGTAAAATATAAGAACCAACCTCATGTCGACGAATATCTCGCACAACTGGTGGGAAAGGAACTGCGCATGACATCATGTACGGAAAGAATAATACGTTATTTGTACAATATGCTAGCAGGTTCATGAGCTAGTATCAAAGAGCACATACTTCATGAACTTCGTCCATCCAAGACAAGATCTAATCACTGCATTTAGTTGTCTTCGTACAGAGTGCGAATTATTCTCTTGTGCTTTTGAATTTAATATACAGAAAAGTATAAAATTTGTGTTCTTTGTAGTCAAAGACTACCCTGTCAGTTCCGTCATAGTATATTACAGTATGTATACAGGATGTGTCCCCGAAGAGTCGTCGGGCGTATCTTCTCTGGTCTTTGGGCAGATATTTGCAGTTTCAGTTTTCCAGCGTGTACATGGAGCCTACTAATCAAGTCTTTCATGCGACGTCCAATGTGGACGGAAAGCTTCTTTTTGTTTCCTTTTACATATAAAACAGGTTTGAAACTGGAATTTCAAGTGCACATTCGAAAGGGCGGACCAAAATTGTATTGAAGCAGCAGTTGGTGCGGGCAAAGGCGGCGCTGTCACTGCAAGACTACTGGTTACTCTTCGTGTTTTACTATCCCTGTTATTACACTACTGGACATTAAAGTTGCTAAACCAAGAAGAAATACATAGGACAGATATGTTATACTAGAAGTGACACGGGATTACATTTTCATGCAATTTGGGTGCATAGATCCTGAGAAATCAGTCCCAAACAACCACCTCTGGCCGTAATAACAGCATTGATATGCCTGGGAATTGAATCAAACAGAGCTTGGATGGAGTGTACAGGTACAGCTGCGCATGCAGCTTCAATACGACACCACAGTTCATCAAGAGTAGTGACTGCCGTATTGTGACGTGCCAGTTGCTCGGACACCATTGATCACACGTTTTCAATTGGTGAGAGATCTGGAGAATGTGCTGACCAGGGCAGCAGTCGAACATTTTCTGTATCCAGAAAGGCCTCTACAGGAAATGCAACATGCGGTCGTGCATTATCCTGCTGAAATGTAGGGTTTCGCAGGGATCGAATGAAGGGTAGATCCACGGGACGTAACACATCTGAATTGTAGCGCCCACTGTTCAAAGTGCCGCCCATGCGAACAAAAGGTGACCGAGACGTGTAACTAATGGCACCCCATACCATCACGCCGGGTGTTACTCCAGTATGGCGATGACGAATACACGCTTCCAATGTGAGTTTACCGCGATGTCGCCAAACACGGATGCGACCATCATGATGCTGGAAACAGAACCTGGATTCATCCGCAAAAATGAGGTTTTGCCATTCGTGCACCCAGATTCGTCGGTGAGTACACCATCGAAGTCGCTTCTGTCTGCGATGCAGCGTCAAGGGTAACCGCAGTCATGGTTCCCCAGCAGATAGTCCATACTGCTGCAAATGTCGTCGAACTGTTGGTGCAGATGGTTGTTGTCTTGCAAACGTCCCCATCTGTTGACTCAGGGATCGAGACGGGGCTGCACGATCCGTTACAGCCATGCGGATAAGATGCCTGTCATCTCGACAGCAAGTGATACGAGACAGTTGGGATACAGCACGGCGTTCCGTATTACCCTCCTGAACCCACCGATTCCATATTATGCTAACAGTCATTGGATCTCGACTAACGCCAACAGAAATGTCGCCTTAAGATAAACCGCAATCGCGATCGGGTACAATCCGACTATTATCAAAGTCGGAAAGGTGATGGTACGCATTTCTCCTCCTTACATGAGGCATGACAACGTTTCACCAGGAACGCCGGTAAACTGCTGTTTGTATACGAGAAATCGGTTGGAAACTTTCCTCTCGTCAGTAAGGTGTCGCCAACCTTGTGTGAATGCTCTGAAAAGCTAATCATTTACGTATCACAGCATCTTCCTCCTGTCGGTTAAAGTTCGCGTCAGTAGCTCGTCATCTTCGTGGTGTAGCAATTTTAATGGCCAGTAGTGTACATGTTGTCAATACAAATATCGACCTAGACCAGTCTGGAACTAATCTATCGAACGGGCATGAAAAATTCCTTTTTAAAAATAATGTTGTTTGCAACGGGAAGCAAACCGACGATTTCCGTCCACATCGGTAGTCACATGAAAGTCGTGATGGGCAGTATTTGTATGGAAAAATCCAGGGGATAAGGTTACGTTTGGATGATAGCGTATAGAAGCTGCAGGCTCATAATATATGCCGAAACACCAGAGAAAAAGTGCCTGACGACTCTTCATAGAGAAAACCTGTATAGTTTGCTAAGCACAGTTGGAGTGCACATGAAAACTAACTATAAAAGCTGCTTCACAGCAGAAAAACCTGTATAATCTATTAAAGTACCTACTAATTAATATTTGTTCAAAAGTTTGATTTTGTACTGTCTGATTTTTAGAGTGCATTCAAATCACTAAAGTAAGGAGGTAAGCCTTGTAACGCAGTTGCAATATTTTCAGATAGCCAGTGTATAAAATTAATCTACATCTACATCTACATCCGTACTCCGCAATCCAGCTGACGGTGTGTGGCGGAGGCTACTTTGAGTACCTCTATCGGTTCTCCCTTCTATTCCAGTCTCGTATTGTTGGTGCAAAGAAAGATTGTCGGTATGCTTCTGTGTGGGCTTTTATCCTCATGGTCTCTTCGCGAGATATACGTATGGGGGAGCAATATACTGCTTGACCCCTCGGTGAAGGTATGTTCTCGAAACTTCAACGAAAGCCCGTACCGAGCTAATGAGCGTCTCTCCTGCAGAGTCTTCCACTGGAGTTTATCTATCATCTCCGTAACGCTTTCGCGATTACTAAATGATTCTGTAACGAAGCGCGCTGCTCTCCGTTGGATCTTCTCTATCTCTTCTATCAACCCTATCTGGTACGGATCCCACACTGGTGAGCATGTTCAAGAAAGTGGGCGAACAATTGTACTGTAACCTACTACCTTTGTTTTCGGATTGCATTTCCTTAGGATTCTTCCAATGAATCTCAGTCTGGCATCTGCTTTGCCGACGATCAACTGTATATGATAATTCCATTTTACATCATTCCTAATGCCTAGTCCCAGATGATTTATGGCATTAACTTCTTCCAGTTGCTGACCTACTCCATGCAAAACTACTTAGAAAATACTATGGTTAAAAGTTCACAGTTATGATGGTTATCGTAAATGTGAGTTTATCCTTCTCAGAAAACTCATTCAAATATTTTAGTGCTTAATCTCCTAGACAAAATAGTACACGAAATGTTTTATATGAGCTACTCTAAGCTAAGTTGAGGATGATGTTACTGAAGTGAGTATTCGCTTACAACTGAAGGGCGTGAATTCACACGTAACAAATTTAACTTTAACTTGAATTAGTCCCTGGCGGTCAACGTGGAGTGCTCTTAACAGCTTCACGCATTCTGAAAATTGTAATCGACCTCCAGCATCTTCTATAGGCTTTCATGTAAAGGATCCTTGGTTAAAAGTTTCTCATACTGAGGGGGACTAGTATTCCACTGTAAATGAATGCCTCTGCAATTCGGAGATCCTGATACGCCTAATAGCTCCCCACACCATGCAAAATAATGCGCCACAAAAAGGCAGTAAACATCGATGTTCGGAGGTCTCTATAAGTTGGTGAGCGATTCACATGTGTTGTTTTGAAATACGAAGACTATAAGAGCTTGAGTCAATAGAAACGCAAAACACAATCATTTTCGAGGAATGCAATACCATCCAAGACTGATGGGATGAAAGCTGTAACACTCTCAGTATGAGTCAAGATGACAGTCCCCTTACCTTTGTGACACCAGTTTCGTAATCGATATCGGAACAAACGTATGAGACACCTGTTCCAGACTTCAGACAACGTCCAGTGCATGGATCCGTCATACTTCACTTGTATATTCGAAACAAAAGTTATATTTCACTTATCACGAGACTTCCATACGGAAATTTCTCGCTTTCTAAGTATTGCTCAACAGCCGAGACCTATCCTCCTGCATCCGTTCAGATCTCGGTGCTTGGATACTAAGATTATTGTTTGGCTTGTTGGTTGCATCTCCAGGTACTCCCCCCCCCCCCCCCCCCTCACATACTTCGAAGGACGGTCACGTTTTCCTGTAATTTCCGAGAAACCAGACGTATTAATGCTCGAGTATTGTGATGGGTCAAGCGTAACTAAGCACATGGTAGGCTGATTGCGTTACATTACTCCCAGAGTACAATACAGCCAACTATAAAACAAGCTTAATTCATCTAAGCGAGAGCTCTTTTAATCCTGAAAATTATCTTAAATTGGCCTACAGCTTAAAAATTATAAAACTACATCGACCACATGTGTCTTGCATCAAATTGTCCAGCTCGACTTCCCCTACGACACTGTGAATTGCGAACAATTATCTTTTACATTATGTGAATATCGCGAAAAGTGACGTTACGTCGCGAGAGGATTGAACACGCACACCCCCAAAATGAAATGCTTACACTACACTCGTTCGTCCTCTGTTAGAATATTGCTGCGCGGTGTGGGATCCTTACCACGTGGGATTGATGGAGGACATCGAAAGGGTGCAAAAAGGGCACCTCGTTTTGTATTATCACGTAACAGGGGACAGAGTGTGGCAGATATGATACGCCAATTGGGATGGAAGTCATTAACGCAAAGACGTTTTTCGTCGCGGCGAGATCTATTTACGAAATTTCAGTCACCAACGTTCTCTTCCGAATGTGAAAATATTTTGTTGAGCCCAACCTACATAGGTAGGAATGACCATCAAAATAAAATAAGAGAAATCAGAGCTCGAACAGAAAGGTTTAGGTGTTCGTTTTTCCGGCGCGCTGTTCGGGAGTGAAATGCTAGAGAGATAGTATGATTGTGGTTCGATGAACCCTCTGCCAAGCACTTAAATGTGACTTGCAGAGTAGTCATGCAGATGTAGATGTAGTTGTAGAATAAGGCACGACGTTTCATCCATGGAAAGATGGCAAAATGTGCATCAGCAAGAGAATCAAAATGGCCCAGCAGATATGTTCGCAGCGGATTTCACTCCAGTAGCGATACCGATCGAATCTAACAAGGTCACCTCGTCGGAGGACGGCTGGTGCGTTTCCTCGAAGCGCGGAAAGAAGAAACATCAACCGACGAAATACTTTAACAATTACATTGGCTCAACAATCACAGGGAGGAACTCGAATTAGTGACGAAGCAGCTGCAGTTTGCGGCAGAAGACCAACTCTTGTTGATCGTTAAAAACTCTAGCATATTTAGGACCTATAGTCGTTGAAATACTGTATCAGCCGATAAGATTGCTGCCAGCTCTGTCCAAAGAATTCGAGACGCTGCAGAGTGTACATACATGGTACCTTCAAAAAGTAACGGGAACTTTTTAGCTTCTCAGATTGTATTAGTCCGATCCGCGTAATTTGTCGTTCTTGCACTTACAATCATGTTGAAACGTATCTGTACACTGATAGCCATTTTGGGTGTTTAGTCTGTCGTCAGTTGGCAAGAAGTTTACATGTGGTTTCTTACGAGTGACGAGTATTGTTTTAAAGGTGAATCACATAATATGCATTAAATTTTGCCATAAAATGGATTAAAATGTAACAAAGAATTGTTGAATATCGTTTTTGGTGAATCTGCTAAGAGTAAAACCATATTTTCGAGTAACGTAAACGTCATCAAAACGGCTGTGAAGAAGTTGAAGATGGCGAACGCTCTGAATGCCCCTGCACATCAACAGCCGATGAAAATGTGGAAAAAGTGAAAGAAATGAATATGAATGACTACCGAATCACAATTACAGAAGTTGTTGACAATGCCCGCATATGAACTGGCTCCACACATGAAATCTTTTTGAAAGTTTTGAAGTATGTGAGAGAAAAATTTGTGGCAAAGGCGTTAAATTTCGAGCGAAAGCAGCGGCGCATGGAAGTTGCTCAGTAGTCCCTAAATGAAGTCAACAACAGTGCATATCTACTGAAACGTGTCATAATACGTGACGAAACTTGAATGTGTGGATATGGCGTCGAAACAAAACCCCGGTCGTAGCAGTGCAGGCATTCTGGATCGGCAAGACCGGAAAAAAGCTGTGCAAGTGCTCCTGAATGTGAAGGTTCTGCTCACTGTTTACTCAATGTCTCTATTTTAAGCGGATAGTGCATCGTAGGTTCCTGCCAAAAGCTCTTATGGTCAGTACGGTGTACTTCTACACGTCCAACGCCGTTGGCTGGAAGAAATCACAAAAAACAGTCCGCGTTTGTGGTTAAACAATTTATGGCTCTTGCACCACGATAATGCTCACGTTTCATTGTCTGTTCACGAATGTTTGGCGAAAAACAATACTGTAATCATCGTACGGCCTCAATACTCGCCAGATATTGCCCCCTTTCTTCTGTTTCCTAAAATAAAGAGAACCTGAAAAGGGTCGTCGTTTTAAAAGCTTAGATGAGATTTAAAGAGCATGGCTCAAAAAGTAATGTACCAAAGATCGAGTTCCAGAAGCGTTTCTGGGGCTGGAAGAAGTGTTGGCATATGTGTATAACTTCTAATGGGAACTACATTGAAGGAGATAAAAAGAGACACACGTCTTACGTCACTGAAACACCGTATTGAAGAGGAAGGCTTCCTGCCAGACGAGCATTTCGCTTCAGAAAAGGCGGCACTGATCAACTCTGCGGCTCGTAGAGAAATCGTTGTGGCCTTTGTTTCGCGAGGGTACATCAGCTCTCTTCTGCTCATAGTCTTTCATTCATTCGATTCCGTGTGACACGCTGGATTCTTGTGTAGGCAACCTGTACACGGCATCCAATGTGACATGTTTGCCCCCCCCCCCCCCCCCCTCCTTCATGTGCTATTAGACAGTGATACATAGAGTGCAAGGTTAAGGATGGCCCCCAAAGTGATCAGTTCTCGGAATTACTCTGTATGCCCTGTACGAAAAGAACAAGCTATGCAAAGAATGCTTTACGTGTTCCGTATACAGATACGCTATGTGCTATGTGCATGTATGCATGAGGGTGAATAATCTTCAGTGACGTATGCAGAGAGCTTCAAACCACTATTTCCTACAGGGATTAGTACCCAGATCTGTTCTGTATACGCTGCCAACGACGAACACATTAAGCACTGAGTGTTCTATGTTATCTGTGTACAGATATTCCCTCCATGTGCAGCCACAGCATGGAAGTCAACACACTTCAAAGACGCATGTGCACTGCGTGAAACGACCTGCCCACCTGGGCAACTAAATGAACAAGAGTCTAGTCATTGTCATCACTAGAAGTACTTTTCCCACAATCGCCCTAATAGTTCTGTGGAATGCCACCATCAAGTACCTTGAGATCATACCAGATCGATTGCTGACATGACATACGAACGGAAAACTGTGACGGAAAGCACTGGGAAGAATGTAGACGCTCTACTCAGTGCTATAAACAGCTGTAGTGCTATATCTAGACATCGTGGCCTATATAACTTTCTTTCGTTCAATGCAAAAGTTTGGACTAACACATATGAGACGCATATGAAGCTACTCCATGCGCTCCAGATCGTGCTCTGCCATTAACAGCCCGCCTTCCTTGAGAAACCCAATCACCAGACATCCACATCGTCCCAGACAGCCCACTCAGGTTATGGCACTCACGAATTCCAGAATAAGGCCTTGAGTTCAACTGATTCTGTGGCCAGAACAGATGTAAATCATGGGCAGCTAAACAGGAAGAAGACTTTTCAGATAAAAGCGGTCTGGAAGGACAGCCAGACATAACACTAATTCTCACGAGAAAATGGTAAGTGAGAATAGCTGGTTAACTGTTGACATTCCTTTTACCTGTCGAATCACTTTCTGTTTGACCGTCGTTTTTATCGAAACTGTTGATATCTCAGTAATATTATAAGCATCCGAGGACGATGGCGAGGTGCTTTACCGAAACACTGCACATCTTAAGATTTTATGTTCAGAACTGCCGAAGTAAGGAATATGTTTGTTTTCATAGCAGCAGAGAAGATTCAACGTAACAACACCTAATAGGACAAAACAATTTACGAAGGAAACAGACATTTTCAAAGTATATCGTTTCGAATATATACATGTTGCGCTAGTTTCTAACGTGTGAGGAGGCACGCATTTAGTTCGTTAGGCTGGAAGTGCTCTTCCTCATGAGTTAGTTATATTTGCTCTGACATTGTTGTAATACTGTAAATGTAGAGTTTTATTTAATGATACGTACTCAGAGTTCGAGGGTAACGGACAAAAATGATGTCCAATCATTTACAAACATAAAAGGAGTATTTCGTATCGAATATATATGCTGCACTGGTTTCTAACCCGTGAGCATTTAGGCATTTATTTCCTTAGACTGAAAGTGCTTATCCACAATGACTTTGTTATACACACTCAAAAAAAGGTTTTTCATCGCCACGGTTCCCAGAAGTCTTGAAGATAGACGGTGACTGTGGATACAGACACAGTCCCTTTGACTGTTCAGAGATGCTACTAAAGCCACCAGAAGATGTAAGCAACCAAGCCTGAGCAGTGCCTATTAGACGGTGAGTGTCACACAGCCCACCAGTTCCAGGAGGGAGGTACACGGCTCGTATTCTCTGTAGTTCAACCATGCCTAGACTGTCAAAACCGCGGATCTATCGCGTTGTTACTTTGTTCCAGGAAGGGTTCTCATCAAGGGAAGTGTCCAGGCGTCTTGGAGTGAACCAAAGCGATGTTGTTCGACTTGGAGAAGATACAAAGAGAAATGAACTGTCGATGACATGCCTTCCTCAGGCCACCCAAGGGCAGTGGATGGCCGCTATCTACGGACTGTGGCTCGGAGGAACACTGACAGCAACGCCACCATGTTGAATGATGCTTTTCGTGCAGCCGCATGACGTCGTGTTACGACTCAAACAGTGCGCAATAGCCTGCATGATGCGCAACTTCACTTCCGACGTTCATGGCGAGGTCCATCTTTGCAACCACGACACCATGCAGCGCGGTACAGATGGGCCTATCAACATGCCGAATGTACCGCTCAGGATTGGCATCACGTTCTATTCACCGATGAGTGTCGCATATGCCTTCAACCAGACAATCGTCGGAGAAGTTTTTGGAAACAACCGGGTCAGACTGAACGCCTTAGGCACACTGTCCAGCTTGGGCAGCAAGTTGGAGGTTCCGTGCTGTTTAGTGGTGGCATTATGTGAGGCCAACGTACGCCGCTGGTGGCCATGGCTGGCGCGGTAACGGCTGTACGATACGTTAATGCCATCCTCCGTGCGATAATGCAACCACATCGGCAGCTTATTGGCAAGGCATTCGTCTTCATCGACGACTATTCGTGCCTCCATCGTCCACATCTTGTGGATGACTTTCTTCAGGTTAACGACATCGCTCGACTAAAGTGGCCAGCATGTTCTCCAGACATGAACCCTATCAAACGTGCCTGGGATAGGCTGAAAAGGGCTGTTTATGGACGACGTGACCCACCAACCACTCTGAGTAATCTATGCCGAATCACCGTTGAGGAGTGGGACAATCTGGACCAACAGTGCCTTGATGAAGTTGTGGATAGTATGCGACGACGAATAAAGGCAAAGCATCAATGCAAGAGGACGTGCTACTGGGTATTAGAGGTACCGATGTGTAGACCAATCTGAACCCCCACCTCTGAAGATCTCGCTGTACGGTGGTACAACATGCAATGTGTGGTTTTCATGCGCAGTAAAAAGGACGGAAATGATGTTTATGTTGACCTCTATTCCAATTATCTGTACAGGTTTCGGAACTCTTGGAGAAAAACTTTTTTGATGTGTGTATTTGCTCTGAGATTGTTCTACTAAATGTGGAGTTTTATTTAATGATACGTATTCAGCGTATAATTTACTGATAAATATTCAGCGTACAAGGGTGACTTCTGAATTACAATAACTAACAAAAAATGATGTCGAATCATTTAAAAACATAAGAGAACTCACTCACATAAAACATTCTGTAATTCGGAAACAAATGCGAAACACTAAAAGGTTAGTTAAGTCACAAACCACAATTAAGATACACAACAAGAGCTGTTGTATGTGATTTAGAAGTGACAAATAGGTTAGCACAGTCGACAAAATGGCTGCGTCAGACTCGAGAACTAGTAATTTATTGAATAGTTCAGTGGTGGAACAAGAGTCGGTGATACTATAAACGAGGTGACTGTTTATTGTTTAAGAAATAAGATTAGGTACAACATCGAAAATAAAATGAACCCTTCATAAGCTGTAGCAAAGAGGACAGAAAAACCTATTCAGACGCGACTAGTCCAGAGAAAATGTTCTGAATACTCATCTCTGTAGTTCTGACAGTATAAATCTTTTTAGTCAATCTGTACTTTACACAGGCAGAAACACTTGGCAATTTTATTAGCCGATTACCAACATTCTGCAAAATTGTATGCGATAATTATGGCCGTGGAATATCCCAAATAAAATTACTGTATTTTGTGTTTTTGCACGCCAATAACCGATGAGTATATGTGAAGCACACCCTGATGGGTACCACAGATGATGTTTTAGATCTCTCCCGAAGATGCAGTTAATTCGCTACAGTCGCTACCCTTCACGAGATTTTGACGAGACTTCGTTTGCTTCGATTTGAAATTCAAACCGTGGCAGCAAACTGGATTTCAGATCTCTAACTTCGTCACCTGATTCAGTTCCCACAAACGGAAGGGCAGCTTACGCCTCCGTCTCGGAGTTCTTTTAATACGGAGATTGCCTTTTAAGAAATTCAAATGCCACCTCCGGCGACCGAGGAGATTTACTCGCCTTTTACGTTCGTCATAAGCTGCGATAAATCTATTATTCATTGATGGCTGCAGAGTCGTGCCCTATCCGACGGCAGATGAATATGGAACGCAAATATCCTACAAAAACTCTGAAAAGACTTAGACATTCTCTGAAATGCACGTACTAGACAACAAAGCTCTGAAGATTATTTTTTAATTAATCATGTTATACTCCACTAGGAATTGCAGCTGATTATCTCCATGAAAATCAATGTATAATTTCACACACTCATGATGAACCATCAGCTACGGGTACGGGCACAATCTCTGTTCACTACTTCCCCACTAACGAAACCTCACATTCTTCCTGCTTCATTCACTTGTATTGACGGCTAAAAATTACAGCAGCTAGAAGGAGTTGTGCGACGTAAACGAAATTTAGTATGCATGTTTCTAGATGTGAAAGATATTGTCAATTAAAATTTCTCGCCAACCACATAAGAATGGCTCTAGTAGCGCCGTTATGAAGATGCAAACAAGAGTTTCTTTGCATAAACATTATAATGGTCCTTAGCGGTAGTTACCTTTCCGACTGGACATGGTGAGAAAATTCCACAATGAGATTATCACTCTGCAGCGGAGTGTGTGCGTCGGCCGGAGTGGCCGTGCGATTGTAGGCTGGAGCCGAGCGAACGCTACGGTCGCTGGTTCGAATCCTGCCTCGGGCATAGACGTGTGTGATCTCCTTAGGCTAGTTAGGTTTAATTAGTTCTAAGTTCTAGGCGACTGATGACCTCAGAAGTTAAGTCGCATAGTGCTCAGAGCCATTTGAACCATTTTTGGAGGGTGCGCTGAAATGAAGCTTCTTGTCAGAGGAAAACTGTGTGCCAGATCGAGACTCGAACTCAGGACCTTTGCTTTTCACGGGCAAGTGCTGTACCAACCGAGCTACCCAAGCATGACTCATGACCCGTTCTCACAGCTTCAATTCCGCCAGTAACTCGTCTCCTACGTTCCAAATTTCACAGAAACTCCTCTGCGCAGAGGAAAATATACGAGTATATGTAAGGAATATCAGGCATCTGAAGAATGACTCGAAACTGAGACTGTAAATCTGTGTATGTACCATTTCAATAAAACTAGTAGCACTAGCCCAGGAAGCTGGACACATTTGAGTCGACACACGTATGCAATTGTTCATTGCAAGCAAAATCATTTCTGTCTGTCGTTCTCCATGCAGATGTACTGGAGCTTCTCAAACTTTACCTTTACCTCTTCAACATTCACAAATCGAGTACCTATTACCAACATCACTCGGGTGCTATACCACATGAGTAATGATGATGTTACTCGCCAAGGATCTACATCCATACTACGCAAATCAATGTTAAGAGCGCAGCAAAAGACAGGTCCCGTTGTACCAGCGTATTTTCCGTTCCATTAACATATGAAACATGGAAAAAATATTGTTTAAACGCCTCTACACATGATGTAATTAGTCTAATCTTGCTGTCGCAGTCTCACTGGGAGATACGTGAGGGGTCATAGTACATTCCTAGTTTCGTCTCTTAGAGTTTGCAACTACATAATTAGGCTTTCACGAGGAAGTTTTTGTATACCATCGGTCGGCTGCCAGTTTGCATTTTTTGGCACCTTCGTAGCAAACCTGTGACCACCCATGCTGTCTTTTATACATCCTATCTTCTGCTGTTTCTGTTTGGTACGTGCCACAGGCCGGCCGGAATGGCCGAGCGGTCTTAGGCGCTAAAGTCTGGAACCACGCGACCGCTACGGTCGCAGGTTCGAATCCTGCCTCGGGCATGGATGTGTGTGATGTCCTTAGGTTTAGTTAGGTTTAAGTAGTTCTAAGTTCTAGGGGACTTATGAACTCAGAAGTTAAGTTCCATAATGCTCGGAGCCATTTGAACCATTTGAACGTGCCCCAGACACCTGAATAATGTTGTAGGATAGCTCGCATGAGTGTTGTGTAAGCAATCTCTTTTGCACGCTGACTACATTTCCCCATTACTCTACCAATAATTTTATATCCCTATAAATTGTTCCAGACAGATATTTATATCAACTAACCAGTTCCAATGCGATTTCAGTAATACTGAACTCATAGAATACTATGTTTTTTCGTTTTGAATTTTGTAAAATTTTCGTTTCTGAACATATAAACTAAGTTGCCACTCTTTACATCACTTTAAAATCTTACCGAGGTCGACTGAATATTTTCGCAACTGTTCCCAGAAACTGTTTCATTATAGATGACTCACCAACTAAAAGTCTATTGCTATTATCCGCAAGGTCATTAATATACAGGATTAAGAGGATGGACCCGGCAGACACTTCCCTATGGCACGCCCGAAATTTCCTCTACATTTCTCGATGAATTTCCCTCAAGAATAACGAGCTCAGTCCTCCTTACTACAAACTCGCACTCCAATCACAAATTTCAGTTGATACACGATACGATTGTACTTAAGAGTATACTATCGAACTTTTGACAATAACCGTAGGTTTCGTACGGATATTCTGAAGCCAAGAAATACTACGTCTATCTACTGCCATGATCCATGTTACGTGGGAAAAGCGCGTGCTGCATTTCACATGGTCGATGTTGTTAATTGAAAAATCGTTGTAGCCGGGTACACTGTTCTCTTGTCAGATACTTCAAGTATTGTCATACGCATGCAAGATTGCTCTAAACTTCATCTGCGACATTTTTGTTAACTTTTTTGTCATTTGCAATATCGCATATTATATCTGGAAGAATTGGTGCCCCATTTTCCATGTAGCTCCTGTTCTAACAAGTTCATTAGCGGCCTTCATGGTGTTCCTGCCGGCATTAAGTTGTGAATTAAAGAGCCGACGCGTTAGGTGGCGATGGAAGAGCTCTGAAATGGTGCCAGGTAGCCTGGATAATTCGCCAATTGCAACACACGGGTAGTGGTACTACTACGAAATCTCAAGAGCGGATGATTATAAACAAGGGAACTTGGGCCAAGATAGATGTTTTGCAAAGGACACATGCACCAATTTCGTAAGACAATTATGAGGGAGGCAATCTGGAGCTTTGCTATAGAGAAAGCGAAGCACACGATTTTTCAAGCAGTGAGGTGAAAAGGCATCAAGAACAAAGTTCAGAACACGAGAGAGGGAACGTGACGGAGGTCTGATGCATATGTGTGTGAAGAGTGAACGATAGAAGTGGGATAACCAACATTTGTCCGACCACTACAGGGGAAGATAGTGAACGATTTTATTTGTATTTGATCGATGTGATTGACTTAAAGGTTTTTGAGGCATTCTGGTGTATAGGTGGATGAAGTAATGAGGTAGTGAATAACAGACATAAAGAGAACTTCTCAAAGTAGGCTGAAGAAATGCGGCCTCTTAATTGAAAGTACTTATTTAGCTGTTGAAAATTTTAAAATATGGCGTAAGAATAACAAACAATGCACTGATGCGCTAAAACATGTGACCACGTGCTTTATAGCACCTTTGGCACACAATATAGACGTGGGTATGCTTGCCGCGTTCTCGACAAGTCCTTGTTACGTTTCCAGACGTACGTGGCAACATATTTCTACGTACGGGTCACATAGTCCCCGTAATCTACAGGGTGGTAGTTTGTGGGCATGGAAATGGCTCCCGACAGCGTGCCAGATGTGTTCCATCAGGTTCATAACAGGTGCATATGATGGCCTAGACATGAACATTAGTTCTTTGCCATGCTCCTGACAGCCCTGTAGCATGAATCTGGCTTTGTGACCCGGGCAGTTATCCTGCTGGATCATTCCGTCTTCGTCGAGAAGGCAGCAAGCACGTGGTGCGCTGTAATGTTTAAAGCAGCTGTTATCACCACAGGTCGCATAAAAGCCCAAACGAATGTTTAGATTACCGCTCATCGAGGCACTACCAACGACCTGGCGTAACAAGGAAAGTGAATTATCGTATCAGATGATACGTTTTCGTTGGTCCAATGTCCCACCTCGATGATCTCGAGCCCATCCAAAAGATGCTCACGATGTAGTTGGGTCAACACTGGAATAGGTGGAGGTCGTATGAAGCGGAACCGTATGTTCAACAACGTGCGGCAAACAGTGTAACCCGAGACACTTCTGTCTGCACCAGCATTGTACTCGGTCGTCAGATCTGCTGCACATTGGAGTACGTACAGAGTGGGCAAACGTCTGACCATCCCGTTCTGTGATGAAGCGTGTACATCCAGTACCTCGCCGCAAACACTTGGTTTCTGCATGTACATGTACATCTACTTCTCCATTTAAGCTCTCCAACCAATTCACAATAATTCTCTGTCATTCCAATCTCGAACAGCGTGCGAGAGAAACGAACACATATCTTTCCTTGCCAACTCTGATTTCCCTTATTTAATTATGATTATCGTTTCTCTCTAAGTTGGTCGGCGTCGACAAAATATTTTCGCGTTCGGAGGAGAAAGTTGGAGGTATAAATTTCGTGAGAAGGTTATGGTTCAAATGGCTCTGAGCACTATGGGACTTAACATCGGAGGTCATCAGTCCCCTAGTAGCCCCCTTAGTTTTTTGCAGATGAAGCTGTAATTTACCGTTCAGTAAAATCATCTGACGATTAATTCCAATTATAAAATTATCTATAGAGAATTTCTGTATGGTGCGAAAAGTGGTAATTGGCACTAAACAAAGAAACGTGCGAGGTCATCCACATTGGTACTAAAAGACATCCGTTAAATTTTGCGTATACGATAAATCGCACAAATCTAATGGCTGTCAATTCGACTAAATGCATGTTGTAGTTGTTGTTGTGGTCTTCATACCAGAGACTGGTTTGATGCAGCTCTCCATGCTACTCTATCCTGTGCAAGGTTCTTCATCTCGCAGTACCTACTGCAACCTACATCATTCTAAATCTGTTTAGTGTATTCATCTCCTGGTCTCCCTCTACAATTTTTACCCTCCAATACTAAATTGGTGATCCCTTGATGCCTCAGAATATGCCCTACCAACCGATCCCTTCTTTGAGTCAAATTGTGTCACAAATTTCTCTTCGCTCCAATTCTGCTCAGCACCTCCTCATTAGTTATGTGATCTACGCAGGATTGACGAAGGACATCGAAAAATTGCAAAGAAGGGCAGCTCGTTTCGTGTTATCGCACAATAGGGGTGAGAGTGTCACTGATATGATACGAGAGTTGGGGTGGCAGTCACTGCGGCGAGATCTGTTTACGAAATTTCAGGCACCAACTTTCTCTTCCGAATGCGAAAATATTTTGTTGACACCCAACTACGTAGGGGGATATGATCATCATAAGAAAATAAGAGAAATCAGAGCTCGAACAGAAAGATTTAGTTGTTCTTCTTTCCCACGCGCCATTCGAGAGTGGAATGGCAGAGAAGTAGTATGAAAATGGTTCGATGAACCCTCTGCCAGGCACTTAAGCTTGAATTGCAGAGTAACCCTGTAGATGTAGATGTAGATATACGATTAACTACGGAAGTATTGCATCAGCACCCTCTGAAAACAACCTAGATTGTATACAGCCTGGACTTCCGAGGAGACAACTTCAGTCCAGTCGCGCATCATAAAACCAAGTGAGTTGGTAGCGCAGTGACTAAAAGCACAGTTGAGAAATTTTGCGGCCCCGTGTTCAAATCCGTTGTATATTTTGTGTTTATTTTGTTTCCGCAGAAGTATGTCAAGGCAATATTTTTTGTGACACCTTAAAGTGTAATGTAACTATTAAAAAAAGATTTATCCATTTAAGTCTTATTAAAACTAGATTGTATCATCACAAATCTTATTTAATCCTGTATAACCAACAATAACCGAGAATTAAAAGCAGAGTAATTGTAGCATTTCAATTTTTCTTTTTATTTTAATTCAGGAGAACCAGTGCATTCACAAAAAACATTAAAAGCACAAAAATTCGGAGTACTACGAGCAACGTGCCATGGCACATGCTGTATACCACAGTCGCATTTGTTTGTGTGAACATCATTAGGAAAACAACCTCGTGGTCTGGACAATTTTTTTTTGTCATCGAAAGCTGGAGCCAGCTGTTGATTATGGGTCAAGGTATGTATTTAAACTGCATCGCTTCTACCGAAGATTTTTCTTTGATGTGCGATGAAAGTAAGGCGTGTCTGTAATCAGAAAATGTAGTTCTTCATCTGCCAGTATAAGGATATGTCGCAGGATTTAATTATCGGCACATTCTTTGGTGGAATTACTTTTGATGAACACATTTCATCCCGTTTTCATCGACGAACAGCACTTCGTATAAGGGATAATTTTATCCAACCCTTGATTCAACAACGTGCACAAACGGCCACATTTCTACATAAGGTAGCAAAACTTTGTCCAGAAAAAAGACGACGCATGGCTTTCTTGAGCTTGCCAGATTTTGTGCCTGTTACATGACGTTTTCGGCGTCGTTCCATTAATTAGTTTACATTTTGATGGACTCAAGGACCAAATATATCACTTACTTCTTGGAGACGAGCGAAAACTGTCGGCAGCATTTTTCTGGAAGGTGATAATCAATGCAGGTTGTCATGATAAAATCTATGTTTCATAGGATTTAAAATCTATATTTCTTTTGGTGTTAATCCCATTCTATTTTACGATCTCATTACAAAAAACATTTAAATAGCACACTTGGAAGTGAAAAAAAGGACGAAAATAAAACTGAACACTAGATGGAAAATTTCTAAATTGTGCTCTTAAGCCATAGCGCTACCATCTCAGTTTTGCGCCAAGCGAGTATCCTGACAGTCGCGTCAAAACTTTGACCGTCACTTTCTCGGAATCTAAAGCACTTGGCACCTGAGCCAAAATAGGAGCCCCTTATTTTCATTCTTCTGTAACCTCGCCAAGTATCTACTCATGTGGGAAACATTGTGATTTTCTACACTACTGGCCATTAAAATTGCTACAGCAAGAAGACATGAAGATGGCAAACGTTATTCATTGGACAAATCTGTTATACTAACAATGACATGTGATTACATTTTCACGCAATCTGGGTGCATAGATCCTGAGAAATCAGTACCCAGGACAACCACCTCTGGCCGTAATAACGGCCTTGATACGCCTGGGCATTGAGTCAAACAGAGCTTGGAAGAGTGTACAGGTACAGCTGCCCATGCAGCTTCAGCACGATACTACAGTTCATCACGAGTAGTGACTGGCGTGTTGTGACGAGCCAGTTGCTCCCCCACCATTGACCAGAAGTTTTAAATTGATGAGAGATCTGGAGAACGTGCTGGCCAGGGCAGCAGTAGAACATTTTCTGTATCCAGAAACGCCAGTACAGGATCTGCAACATGCGGTCGTTGCATTATCCATTTGAAATGTAGGGTTTCACAGTGATCGAATGAAGGGTAGAACCACCGGTCGTAACACATCTGAAATGTAACGTCCACTGTTCAAAGTGCCGTCAATGCGAACAAGAGGTGACCGAGACGTGTAACTAATGGCACCCCATACCATCACGCCGGATGATACGCCAGTATGGCGATGACGAGTACACGCTTCCAGTGTGCGGTCACAGCGATGTTGCGAAACACGGATGCGACCATCATGATGCTGTAAACAGAACCTGGATTCATCCAAAAAAAATGGCGTTTTTCCATTCGTGCACCAATGTTCGTCGTTGAGTACACCATCGCAGGCGCTCCTGTCTGTGATGCAGCGGCAAGGGTAACCGCAGCCATGGTCTCAGAGCCGATAGTCCATGCTGCTGCAAACTTCGTGTAACTGTTCGTTGCTGTCTTGCAAACGTCCCCATCTGTTGACTCAGGGATCGAGACGTGGCTGCACGAGCCGTTAGAGCCATGCGGATAAGATGCCTGTCATCTCAACTGATAGTGACACGAGGCCGTTGCGTTCAGCACGGTGATCCATATTACCCTCCTGAACCCACCGAATCTCATGTCAGCACGTAGCAGGTGTCGCAATAGGCGCCAACCTCTTGTGAATGCTCTGAAAAGCTAATCATTTGCATATCACAGTATCTTCTTCCTGTCTGTTAAATTTCGGGTCTGCAGCACGTCATCTTTGTGGTGTAGTAATTTTAATGGCCAGTAGTGTATTAACAGGCTGCCACTTGTTTTCTAGATCATACGTAAACATGGGCCTCTCATCAGCTGTAAATAACGCCTTGTATTAATTAGGTCCTTAAGGTCAAAATAAACTTCTTTCTCTGTTTTCTTTGTCGGTCAGACATAAATTATTCTCTACTATTTTTTCACAAACCTCTTTTTAGCTTACTATCCCTTCCACTCGTAGCTGTCTCCAACATAATTACAAAACTGGTGAATACGTTCGTAGCGGTTTTGTTTTGCACGATGGTGTTCCGGTTGCTACGGGTTTACATGTCGAGTGTCAGTCTTTATTTGTAGCTCACTGTTGCTATTGTAATTTCAGTGTTGCAGTTTGTCATTGGAGGTAGGGAGTGGAGCTGTGGGCGTTAGAAAATGGAGTGCCAAGTGGAGAAATCTTATCAATATTTATTCTTATGTTTCGCTCAGTAGAGGTGAGAGCAGCGAAGGCAGCCAGAAACATTTGCGCTGTGCATGGGGATATTGGACAGAGCCCGACAAAGATAGGGTTTTCTCGTTTTGGCATTAGTAACTCTCCTCATTCAAGAAGACCTTCGGGAATAGATCAAGATTGTTTAAACGCATTAATCCACAATGATCCACGTAAGCGTACTCGAGAACTGGAAAATGTAATGTACTCTGATCGTTCCACCACTGTGCGTGGGAAATATTCAAGAAACAGGTGTATGGGTATCGCATCCTCTGAACCAAAGTCATAAAAATCAGGAGGTGGCCATTTGTACACATGTGCGTGTTCCACATTAGTCAGGCAGGGTAGCGGTGCGGTCCGAGGTGCCTTGCCAACGCTGGCGCGTCTACCCACCCCCCACCCCCCCCACCCCACACTCTCGGTGGTTCGGGTCCTCCCTTGGGCATAGGTGAGGGCAGTGTGTAGCCCTAGGGACCGATGACCTCAGCAGTTTGGTCCCACCCATGGAACTTACCACAAATTTCCTAATTTTCTGCTGGTTCGTCATCAGTTGTCTCACGAACAAAATCGCCCATTCCTATCATGTATCGTTACTGGTGACGAGAAATGGAATCCTTACGCTAACGTAAGGAAATGAAAAGAACTGTTGAGCTCAAAGTAGCATCTCCCCGTACAAAGACCCACATGCATCCACAAAACGTAATGCTATGCATCTGGTGGAACAGCGACGGTGTGATGTATGGCGAATTGCTTGCCAGAGGTGTAGCAGTCCACGGACTTCAATCTTCTTCAGAATTTGTCTTTATTTTTACTGCTTGCTTCTGTACATATTGAATGAAATCGATGACAAGCACTCCCTTCTCGAGAACTGCTTCTGTTTCTTGTCCTTCGGCTCTCTATTAGTAGTGTCATTTCTGTAAATGTTGTAGATAACGTTGTAAGAGATCCATGATTAAGGAATTTGTTGCTATCGCACTTGAGCAGATGTAATTTCGATGGATTGCTCACGCGCTGCCTGCGATGTTGTTGTTGTTGTTGTTGTTGTTGTTGTTGTTTTCAGTACTGGGACTGGTTACATGCAGCTCTCCAGGCTACTCTGTCCTGTGCAAGCTTCTTCATCTCCCAGTACCTACTGCAACCTACATCCTTCTGAATCTGCTTAGTGTATTCATCTCTTGGTCCCCCTCTACGATTTTTACCCTCCACGCTGCCCTCCAATACTAAATTTGTAATCCCTTGATGCCTCAGGACATGTCCTACCAACCGATCCCTTCTTCTACTCAAGTTGTGCCACAAACTCCTTTTCTCCCCAATCCTATTCAATACCTCCTCATTAGTTACGTGATCTATCCACCTTATCTTCAGCATTCTTCTGTAGCACCACATTTCGAAAGCTTCTATTCTCTTCTTGTCGAAACTATTTATCGTCCATGTTTCACTTCCATACAAGGCTACACTCCATACAAATACTTTCAGAAACGACTTCCTGATACATAAATCTATATTCGATGCTAACAAATTTCACTTCTTCAGAAACGCTTTCCTTGCCATCGCCAGTCTACATTTTATATCCTCTCTACTTCGACCATCATCAATTATTTTACTTCCTAATCTAATTCCCTCAGCATCACCCTATATAATTTGACTACATTCTATTATCCTCGTTTCGCTTTTGTTGATGTTCATCTTATATCCTCCTTTCAAGACAGTGTCCATTCCGTTTAGCTGCTCTTCCAGGTCCTTTGCTGTCTCTGACAGAATTACAATGTCATCGGCGAACCTCAAAGTTTTTACTTCTTCTCCATGAATTTTAATACCTACTCCGAAATTTTCTTTTGTTTCGTTTAATGCTTGCTCAATATACAGATTGAATAACATCGGGGAGAGGCTACAACCCTGTCTCACTCCTTTCCCAACCACTGCTTCCCTTTCATGCCCCTCGACTCTTATGACTGCCATCTGGTTTCTGTACAAATTGTAAATAGCCTTTCGCTCCCTATATTTTACCCCTGCCACCTTCAGAATTTGAAAGAGAATATTCCAGTCAACATTGTCAAAACCTTTCTCCAAGTCTACAAATGATAGAAACGTATGTTTGCCTTTTCTTAATCTTTCTTCTAAGATAAGTCGTAAGGTCAGTATTGCCTCACGTGTTCCAACATTTCTACGGAATCCAAACTGATCCTCCCCGAGGTTCTCATCTACCAGTTTTTCCATTCGTCTGTAAAGAATTCGCGTTAGTATTTTGCATCTGTGGCTTATTAAACTGATAGTTCGATAATTTTCACATCTGTCAGCACCCGCTTTCTTTCGGATTGGAATTATTATATTCTTCTTGAAGTCTGAGGGTATTTCACCTGTCTCATACATCTTGCTCACCAGCTGGAATAGTTTTGTCAGGACTGGCTCTCCCAAGGCCGTCAGCCGTCAGCAGTTCTATCGGAATGTTGTCTACTCCCGGGGCCTTGTTTCGACTCAGGTCTCTCAGTGCTCTGTCAAACTCTTCACACAGTATTGTATCTCCCGTTTCGTCTTCATCTACATCCTCTTCCATTTATATAATATTGTCCTAAAGTACATCGCCCTTGTATAAACCCTCTATATACTCCTTCCACCTTTCTGCCTTCCCTTCTTTGCTTAGAACTGGGTTGCCATCTGAGTTCTTGATGTTCATACAAGTGGTTCTCTTCTCTCCAAAGGTCTCTTTAATTTTCCTGTAGGCAGTATCTATCTCACCCCTAGTGAGATAAGCTTCTACATCCTTACATTTGTCTTCTAGCCATCCCTGCTTTGCCATTTTTCACTTCCTGTCGATCTCATTTTTGAGACGTTTGTATTCCTTTTTGCCTGCTTCATTTACTGCATTTTTATATTTTCTCCTTTCATCAATTAAATTCAATATTACTTCTGTTACCCAACGATTTTAAGCGACCCCCATCTTTCTACCTACTTGATCCTCTGCTGCCTTCACTACTTCATCTCTCAGAGCTACCCATTCTTCTTGTACTGTGTTTCTTTCCCCCATTCCTGTCAATTGTTCCCTTATGCTCTGTCCTTAAATTCTCACCTTTTTGCAGTTTCTTCAGTATTAATCTACAGGTCATAAGCAATAGATTGTGGTCAGAGTCCACATCTACCCCTGGCAATGCACTACAATTTAAATCCTGATTCCTAAATCTCTGTCTTACCATTATATAATCTATCTTATACCTTTTAGTATCTCCAGGATTCTTCCATGTATACAACCTTCTTTTATGATTCTTGAACCAAGTGTTAGCTATGATTAAGTTATGCTCTGTGCAAAATTCTACCAGACGGCTTCCTCTTTCATTTCTTAACCCCAATCCATATTCACCCCCTATGTTTCCTTCTCTCCCTTTTCCTACTGACGAATTCCAGTCACCCATGACTATTAAATTTTCGTCTGGCCGTGCCTGAGCGTTGTAGTATAACGTAAAAGCTGCCTCGCGCATATGTAGTATTATTATATCAAGTCCCTTGTAAATGCTTTTAAAAAGAAATCTCTTAATAATAATCTTTCTTATAAAAATTAACTTTTGACAATCATTCAACTCAATTTAAAGATTTTACTAATTTCTCCAATTGGTCATCCTGATTATTGTAAAGAAAAATCAGTTGTTTTGTTTTTATACATGACAAATCTATCGGCCAGCATTGCACTGAGCTGTGCCAGAAAAATTTATTAGAAGAGCAGATATATATGCGTTATCCGGCGACTTCAAAGAGGTAAGAATTTAAATTTTTTTATTCAGAATGGTCTTTCAGGGCTACGACGCAGCGCTGCTGACGTCCAAAATTTACCAGTTTAAATTCACAGTCAATTATTGAAAGATTATAAGTGAGTCACGTTTTATTATTCCTAGGTTACAGATTTTTTTTTGTGGGGAGGTTACACTTGGCGACAATCGGTCAGGATCGTATGTGAATTTCTGAGAAGTAGTCAGCCATATATCTGCTCTCATCTACACTATTGTTAAAGGTAGTTTGCATTTGGCGCAACGCATTTACTAATTTGTCACTCTTTCTTTCACAGATCCTCGACAATTTATTGCTCTTTGTTGTAATTGTATTTGTTCCATTTTTGCTTTGTCTTTGTTTGATGTTGTGCTTAGCTTTGATTTGTGAAAATGCCGCGAAAAACTGCTATCAGTACATTGCAATGTGCAATGAGTGAAAAAGCCGACTCGAATAATTTGACCGATAATACTAGCGACCCTCAGTGTAATAGTGATAATCCTCTAATTACAGATTATCAGTGCTTGCCGATCACTAATAATGATTTTGATCCTAATGATGATCAAACAAATTCAGTTATGTCCACAGTAAATGTAACAATAGATGACGCGGCACGTTCCGTTAGAATGAACGCTGTCCAGTATGAACGCCTGATTTGCAAAATTTACGCAGCGAACAGATAACTGTTTCTAACGAAGGTGAACAATGTACCCAAAGTATGTCAGATTTATTGGGTGTAGTGACCAACAGTGAACATACAATTGGCAAACCTTTTCAAGAATCAGAGAATGACCAAATGGCTACACAAAACGTGACAGCACAGAGAATACAGCAGCAAATTTTGGCATGGATCAAGTTATGGCATTATTGCTACAACTTAATGAAAATCTCAAACAACAACTTAATGAAAACCTCAACTAGTCGAATAAAAAACACGACAACTTCAAACAACTTAATGAAAATCTTAAACAGTTGAAAGAAAAACACGACAACCTTAATGAACAGAACAAACAACTTAGTGAACAGATTACAGTCGTTGCCGTGAAATGTCATGATACTAAAGAACAATTACGTGAGGAAATTAAGTCTCGTGCTAGGAAAACTTGTGAGTAAATTAGATCCCTTGCACAGGAATTACGTAATACGCACGCAGAGACAACAAAATTACTTAGAGATGAAATCAGTGCAGTCTCTAGACAATGTTAGAAAACGCATCACAGTTACGCAACGAGTTTAAATTAATATCAGCAGAACTTTCACGCACACTGGATACGAAAGTCGACAAGATATTGGAACAACAGAACACCCAAATTGACGAACGTTTTAATTACCACTTACAAAACAGTGAAACGCGTTACCGTAAATTCATACAGGAACAGAACAAAGTAAAGAAACAAGTCATGGAAACAATTACTGCACAGACACAGGAAGATAAGAGTAAATTGTTTACAAAAGCAAAAACGTACGTAGACAACTACATTGATACAGTATCAGACGAATTCAAACAGTTGAACACCGAATTGCATGATGAAATCTGCGATCTTAAAACAAAAAAAACACACACACACAGTAGACTTTCAGACAGTGACCAACAGACTTGAACAATTGTAATTAATACAGGATCCTGATGCCATCAAAGCAGGCGTTAAGAAATTGAACAAAACCACACGTAAAATACAAAAACAAATTAATGCTTGTGACACTAAGAACGACGATCAGGTAAAAGCACTGACTGAAAAATTTGATGAACTGGCCAGCCGTATTGACGCTATCGAAAATAACAATGACACCAAATCAGACGATACGTCACCAGTTTCGTTTAATCAAACAACCGAATTCCAATATTTACAGCAGACAATCAGTGAGATAGGTTCGTCCAATAATACATTACGTAGAAAATTGTCATCTTTACAGCACGAAGTGACGGAGATGAAAAATATTTCAGCCTTTAACACATCACAGAATACGCCACATTCCGAACATTTGTCACACTCACACAGCCAGAGTATCTTACGTAATTTACAGTGAGTACATGACTTAGATTCCGAACAGTCTGAGATAAACAGATTATCATACAATCCTGAACATGCTGAGACATACAGAGACGATAATTTTGAATATAAGCACTTTCTATCGGTGAGAAAATTTTAGGTATTTAAGAATGACAGAACAGAGATAGACACTTTGGACTGGATACTACAATTCGCTTTCGCATTTCCTCCAGCTTGGCCTGTAACGCAGAAACTAAAATTTATTTGCACCGAGTAAGTGACCTCAGGGGATTCACTGCACTTCGATGAATATGTGCCGTAGCGTGCACAGGGCCCCGAGGCATAGTAGTGTTATTTCATCTTTAGTTTTCTGCAATGCTGAATTCTCTTTTACTATCCTTTATATCTATCAAAACAGCTCTTCTGCTATCGATCTACCTAGAATTAGGAAAGAGTAAAGAAAACCTGATTTGACAAGTTTTGCGGAAAGTGACAGGTTTCTTTAGACACTCCTCAAGCGACAAGAACCACCATAACTTAACTAACAGACAAAATTTAAATTATCAGTACCGTCAAAATAATCTGCAACAGGAAACAAATTTTGGTAAAAATAGAGGGTTTTCACCACCACATCAACAAAACCAGCCGGTTAGTATACTTAACCAACAATGTAATGTGCAAGATCAACCAATGTTTCGCGGCCTACACGTATACCGTGGTCTCCACCAAATAGTAACGAGAAAATCACTACGTACAGAAAACACACCATTTCAACTCCTATCGCAATGCGCCGTATAGCAACGATTATTATGAGAGACGTAAAAGTAATGAGCTCAGTTTTCAGCGTAACAGTCGGTCTTACCAGCAGCAGAATCATCCGCAACAAAAGATTATCATGAATGAACCAGTCGGTATCATCTCGAACCTAATACGTCACGAAGAAATAAAAGTACAAATATTTGAAATGCCACAGCATCCTCTCGCAAATAACAGCACGTAAGAAAGAATTTGACTAGGTATAGTACATAGTGAATCTTCCAGCAACGTAAGCAATACTTTTGACACCCAGACCCTTGTTCACGAAAATGTTATTGCTTTTGACGACATACGAGACACACTTTTGCATGAAAAACCAGTTATTTAAAAAAACGTTTCCCATCCTGTCATTAAAGTAAAGATTCGATCATCCACATTTTCAGCAGTAATCAATTCTGGATCAACTATCTCAGTTATAAATGAAGAAACATTCAACGAATGTAAGAAAGAGTATATTTATCCTACGTTCCCATTAGACAAAACAAAAGTAAAAGGAGCAGTATCTAGTAAAGGAGTAGATGTAAAATTACAGACACACTTATCATTTTGTATTGCAGGTCATACGTTCGACTCAAATTTTTGGATTGTTCCGTTATTGACAACAGACGTTATTTTAGGTACGAGTTATTTGGTACAACACGACGCAATTATTGACTTTCAAAATTCCTATTTAATATTAAAGGATGAAAATGTACAACTGGCATTAGAATTTCAGCACTCTTTATGTGCACAAGAACAAGCAATTAATCGAACACAGGTCTTTTCTACACCGCGTAACACGGACTGTCATTCCACATTGTTCACAGATACGTACGTACATAACTATAATACACCAGATGAAGCCGACTATGACGTTATCCAAACAATTTCTGAGAAGATAAAACAGAGCAGTGCAAATACAAATGACGAACGTACTCAACTACGCAATAGTCTTTTACAGCAAGCTCCAGTTTTTGACAACATCTCTGATACCATGTCCGGTTTCATAAATGAATTTCAAGCATGACACATTGAAAGCTAAACATTATCCTATTCCGAATATCCGTACACAAAATATTCTAGCAGACGCACTATCCCATTCTCTCAGCAACAATCAGCAAGACATCGCAATCAACTTCTGCCAAGCAAATTTTAGCGTCATATATATTCAGCAAGTTGCATTTGAAAATTTCATTTCATCGTCATTAAGACACATAGCACAAGAGCAGTGCAAAGACAACGTGTGGAAAGAAATTAAACACCTGTGGCAAGGTAGGAATAATGTTACCATTAGAACCCAATACACTGTACGCAGTGACATTCTGTTTCGCCGCTCTCACCCTGATAGCAACAATTGGTTATTATGCATTCCTGATGAACATGTTAACAAATTAATTTGGTATACTCATTTAAGTTACGCGCATTACGGAGCCACAAAATGTTTTCTTATACTGAGACAGGACTCTTTATTTTGCCAACATGGAGAAACGTATTTGACGAGCTTTAGCGTCATTTAAAATCTTCCAGAAAGCTAAATCAGACACTACTTCACACATTCCTCAGTTACATCCCATTGTACCGATTAAATTGAGACTTATGGCCGCTTTAGATATTTTTGGACCAATTCCCAGATCTAATAGAGATTTTTGTTACATCTTTGTCGCTGTTGAACTTACTTCGGAATTTGTTATCTTCACTCCGTTAGGCAAACCCACTACTAAATCTATTTCCAATGCATTTGTATAACTTTTTTTTCGTGTAGGTCATGTATTGAAAGTAATTTTCGACAATGGACCACAATTTCGATCTGCGGTATGGACACATATGTTACGAGCTATAAACATTTCTCCAATCTATATATCAAGGTATCACGCTTCTTCGAACCCTTCTGAACGACTAATGAAAGAAATTGGTAAACTATGCCATAAAAAATATTGATTGGGATACACACATACTCTCATTCCGAGATGTAATTAACTCCATGCCAATTGAAACTACTATGCTATCTCCGACTGTTATATTGAAAAATGTGGAAGCACCTAACAAAATTAAAGAATTAGTATCCTTTCCTACGTCTCGTCGACTACGCCACCATGAAATAATTGACATTGCACTCAACAACACCAAACGTGCCGCAGAGCGCCGGAGAAGACAGCAAAAACAGGTTTGTACACGCCGTGACTTCCACATAGGACAGAAGATATTAGTACGCACACATTATTTATCCAACAGAGGGAAGAGTAGATGCAGTAAATTTGAGCTTTTATACGCAGGTCCATATAGGATTTGCAGCATTCATCACCCTATTATAGTGCACGTCGAAACTTTGAGAACCAGAAAAAGCAAAGGCAATCACCATGTCTCCAATATTAAACCCTTTATTGAATGAACATACTTTATGATTAATCACACTGTAATGCCATTTCCTGATATTTCTACGACCACTTATGCAATTATGTTTATGTGACCACTTATTGATGATGATTAAATTTTTTCGTGGCAAGTGCCCGGCAAGGTAAGGTTAGCAGGTCGCTCTCCTTGTCGTTAGACAACAGACCGTGCACATTTTCCATTATTTGTGTATGTATGATTGTTTTCCTATCGAAACTTCAATTTTCTCTACATGTACTATGAAATCTTTAAGTTGTAGCAAACAAGTAGCCTTTGACATTTTTTATTTATGATATCTCAATACCTTGACTATTCTACATTTTGTGCCACTACATCATGATACTGTGTGAGCATTTTCGCAGTTGAAAAACTCTCTATGTTTTTGACATAATACATTTTCTGTCATGCTATTCTGTATGCTTTGTTGTATCACTAGAAACGTTTTCATTTAATGGGTATATGATTTAAATGCAAGATATTAACCCATGTTCATCATTTTCAGAAAGCAATGATGTGTAAAAGAAATAAATTAAACAGCCACAGTGGTTTACTATGGAACAGAAATTTCACAATTCGAATGAACGAAAGAAAATGCGATACCTTGTCACGAAGAATAACTGGATCAGAATTAACAAGCATTTACAAGAATATTCTACACACATCGTATAATAGCAGTCTTAACTAATTACTTTTCTTTCAGAATACGAGGCGTTTGATTCAGGCTTTCAGACAGAACTACACATGTTAATTTTAGTATTGAAGTATGCTAGAAGTAAGAAACTCTATACTATGAATAGTTGTATGTGGAGAATGGTAATATGAATAACGAAAATGAAGTGTCTATTTTTGCAGATGATGATAAATGATGATGAATAGTTGTATGAAGAATATGGTAATATGAATAATGAAGTTTTTCTTTGGAGATGATTATAATGATAAAGTTATGGTAATATGAATAATGAAATTTATCTTTGCAGACGAATGAAATGTCTATTTTTTATAGATAATGATAAATGATGATGAATAGTTATATGAAGAATATGGTAATATGAATAATGAAGTTTTTTCTTTGCAAATGATGATAATGATGAAGTTATGGTAATATGAATAATGAAGTTTTTCTGTGCAGATGATGATAATGATGAAGGATATATATTTTCTGTTAGTTAAGAAATGCTATGTAGTTATTTAAGTGTTTGATGCAGTTCCTTTTGACAGTATGTAACAGCATGTCTTATGTCGCATAGTATAATGACTGAATGTTTTGGGAAAGACAGCTAGAGTACATATATATTAAGTACACGTTGCATTACCTGTTAATTCGAAGTTTACTACATTTCAGCATAATATACATTTTTTCTTTCAGGTCAATAATCCATTTTGTATTTTTTTTCCAGGAGAAGCTTCTCATGATGTTAATATCCTATAAGCACTCAATTATTAAATATGTTCTGGTACTTGCATTTTTTACCCAATTGTGTCTATCATTTATGAATATGATCACATATACTCTACTTGTTTTTATATTGCTACAGCTGGCTAATGACGAATGACGTTATTAATCCTTATTTCCAGCAATAAGTCAAAAGCAAATATTATCATGCCCCAGCAATTGACTATCGATTCCAATGCAATACACTGCTAGCACAATTTTTTTTATTACCAGTCTCAACTATTATCGGTATACAATTAAATAATGCTACCAGTTTAAGATATATTTATAGTTCTAAAGATAATGCAAATTTCTCTGATGTATTGATTCCATTATTTCTATGTATTATTGAACTAAACAACTTGAATACTAGTGCCAATGTCTTACATTTTAAATATGTCTTATGTCACTTGCACGATATCACATATGAACACTAACAGCTTGATGCTACATACAATAACTCTTGTTTTGAATGACGACTTCCGAATAATACTGAACGATGTTTTGTGATACTGTATAAATCCTATACCAATAATCACTTTAATAAGATGACTTATGCATAACTGTATACCAATGATTACTGTAATGAGATGACATGATGCCAACAATTACTGTGATGAGATGTGTTATGAATGATGTTTTGTAATACTGCATAAATGTTAGGCCAATGATTATTATAATGAGATGAGTTATGCATAAATGCTATGCCAATAATTTCTGTAAATAATATTCTGCTATCCTCTATAAATGCTATGCCAATAATAACTGTAATAAGATGACTTATGAATAGTGTTTTGCAATACTCAATATTACTACATGTTTTGAAACTAGCCAATGAGTGCCAATAATCTTTAAAGTCGGTTGATACTCTAGTGTAATTCTGAATGATGACTAGAATAAGATTTAATGTCCTTCACCTTCTGACCTAATTATTAGCAATTACTGCAATATCTGTATGTGCTGTCCATCCTCATGATCATGGAGCACTATATTTGGTTTTTGCACTAATTCTACGTTGATGTAAGAGTATGGATTCTACAAGAATGTAGTGTTGACATATTAAGCTGTCCACCACCTCGAACAATGGAGATGTTATTATGTTCCTAATGTTTGGTGTACCTAATGTACTACCAAAATGATAACATACAATATTAATGCAACATTTCAGTGTCGTGGCTACACTGATAAATGCTTCAGGACTTGTCTCACTTGGTGTTGTGCTTCTGTAGAAAGATATGGAATTTCAGTGCAGCTACGTGCAACCCATTGTGCTACAACCATTATGTATCCTTCCCAATCCTTTCCTAGTTCTTGGAAAATGTTAGAGACTTATACAGTGCGTGTGCACCTTATTTCTTTCCTTAATGTACTAAGTTCTTGTAAAAAAAAAAATGCTAAAGACTTATACAGTGCGTGTGCACTTTATTTCATTTCTCAGTAAGTTTAAGTTCTTCCAAAAAATGCTAAAGGCTTATACAGTGCGTGTACACTTTATGTCATTTGTTAATATATTTTGTACTCATTGCGTATGTATCTTTCAGGGCCATGACGCAGCGCTGCTGACGTCCAAAATTTACCAGTTTAAATTCACAGTCAATTATTGAAAGGTTATAAGTGAGTCACATTTTTATTATTCCTAGGTTACGGATTTCCTTTTTTAATTATTTTTTCTGTGGGGAGGTTACAACGTTACGGTGCTTTTGTTTTATTCTAGCTTCCTGCAGTATTTGAAAGAGTTTACCATTGTCTCATTAACATTTTCTGCAGTCTAAGTCCATCCAATCTGTAAGCGAGGAAAGAAACGAGAACAATTTGTTTCTAATATTAAATATACTACCATAACTGAACCGAAGACGACAAGCTTATGACTACCCCACGGATCAATTATGCCTTCCCAGCTTTTCAGTGTATTTACGTTGGACCTTCACGACATTTTTTCCCAAAATGTAACAGTTTTCCAATACGCCGACGACATTAGTATTTATTCAAAGTCTGACGCCCATCCTGGTGGCCCACAGGAGAGGGATCAAACTATGTCTAGACTACACACACGATTACTCTGCCTGACAAAAGAAGCACCCAGGAGACACAGTTGGATTCTAGCGTAGTTTCGTACAAGTACACTTCATCGGTGGGTATGTAAATGTTTAGAATTTCAGTTCTTTCTGATGTTTAAAACTGGCACCAGAGTGCATTATTATTTTTCTTATTGAGTCTTATTAACGGGCCTTGTAGTTTACAAAAGGGGCGTGAGCAGTGTCATACGATGAGTAACCATTGTGCATGTCACAGAGAGGCCACGTGTTCGAGTGCGACTGCGTTATTAACAACTGTCAGGTTTAGAAAGAGATGTCATTGCAGGTCTCTATATCGCTTGGGAATTAATTTCCCACGTGTTGCCTGTCATTAATACCACAACACAAATTTCTGTATTGGAGTGGGATTGTGACCAGACAGCAAGAAATGTTGACGAATGGCATCCCATTGTGTTCAGTGATGAAATGGGGTTCTGCATAACCGCGGATGGTAATTTTCAGCGAGAACAGCGACGAGCTTAATATAGGTCCCGTTCCTCTGATTCTCTGGAAGGGCACAGCGATTTTACTCCTGGTGTCGTGAGTGGGGAACCATAGGAAATGACGGCTGGTAGTGGCTGAAGGGACTCCGATATTCCAACGAAATGTCCTGAACATCATGTTTTCTCGTGTGTTACCTCGCATTCGACTGTTCGGGGTGTCATTTTCAACAGGACAATGCTCTTACAATCAAGACACTTACCCTACAACTGTCTGTGTGATGTCGGGGTACTGCTGGACCCGCAAGATCCGCATATCAGACTCCGATAAAACACGGACGTCGACTAGGCCCCAGCGCCAATATCAGGATGTCAAGTGGCTAAATGGCAGATTGTTTCAGTAGATGATCCTACGGCTTTCTGACACCCATCGCAAACGATTCAGCGCTCGTGATCTGGACGGAGGTGGTGCAGAATCATACTGATTAATTCGCTCATACTGTCAAATTCTTTGTAAATCTGGCTCGATTTTGTAATCACTGAAATAACATCACATACCCTCTGAATCCGTGAAGTGTCATTTTGTTTCATCCTCTCCCTCTACGTGCATCGCCTTTTGTGTCAGGCAGCGTGTATGGAAAAGGATAGTTTCGATACACACTACTTGCCATTAAATTGCTACACCAAGAAGAAATGCAGATGATAAACGGGTATTCATTCGACAAATATATTATACTAGAACTGACATATGATTAAGTTTTCGCACAAGTTGGGTGCATAGATTCTGAGAAATCAGTACCCAGAACAACCACCTCTGACCTTAATAACGGCCTTGATACGCCTGGCCATTGAGTCAAATAGAGATTGGAGGGCGTGTACAACTACAGCTGTCCATGCAGCTTCAACACGATACCACAGTTCATCAAGAGTAGTGACTGGCGTATTGTGACGAGCCAGTTTGTCGGCCACCATTGACCAGACGTTTTCAATTGGTGAGAGATCTGGAGAAAGTGCTGGCCAGGGCAGCAGTCGAACATTTTCTGTATCCAGAAACGCCCGTACAGGACCTGCAACATGCAGTCGTGGATTATCCTGCTTAATGTAGGGTTTCGCAGGGATCGAATGAAGCGTAGAGCCACGTGTCGTAACACATCTGAAATGCACAGTCCAATGTTCCAATTGTCGTCAGTGCGAACAAGAGGTGGCCAAGACGTGTAACCAATAGCACCCCATACCACCACGCCAGGTGATACGCCAGTATGGGATGACGAATACACGCTTCCAATGTGCATTCACCGCGATATCGCCAAACACGAATGCGACCATCATGATGCTGGAAACAGAACCTGGATTCATCCGAAAAAAAATTACGTTCTACCATTCGTGCACCCAGGTTCGTCGGTGAGTACACCATCGCAGGCGCTCCTGTCTTTGATGCAGCGTCAAGGGTAACCGCAGTCATGGTCTCCGAGCTGATAGTCCGTGTTGCTGTAAACGTCGTCGAACTGTTCGTGCAGATGGTTGCTGTCTTGCAAACGTCCCCGTGTGTTGACTCAGGGATCGAGACGTGGCTGCACGATCCCTTACAGCCATGCAGATAAGATGCCTGTCATCTCGACTGTTAGTGATACGAGGACGTTAGGATCTAGCACGGCGTTCCGTATTACCCTCCTGAACCCTCCAATTCCTCATTCTGCTAACAGTCATTGGATCTCGCCCAACGCGAGCAGCAATGTCGCGATACGATAAACCACAATAGCGATAGCGTACAATCCGTTCTTTATCAAAGTCGGAAAGGTGATGGTACTCATTTCTGCTCCTTACACGAGGCATCACAACAGCGTTTCACCAGAAAACGCCGGTCAACTGCTGTTTGTGTATGGGAAATCGGTTACAAAATTTCCTCATGTCAGCACGTTGTAGGTGTCGCCACCGGCGCCAAACTTGTGTGAATGCTCTGAAAAGCTAATCATTTGCATATCCCAGCATCTTCTCCCTGTCGGTTATATTTCGCGTCTGTAGCGCGTCATCTTCGTGGTGCAGCAATTTTAATGGCCAGTAGTGCATTTTCACCTAGGTAGTCTTCGGTTATACTTTGTACCAGACAAAGGGCCACTGAAGTTTTGACGGTTCAAACCACCGTTTAAGACAGCAGTCAATCATCGTATACTCCATATCGACCACTGAATAGCGGCTGAGCATGACCATTCACGAATTATGCTCGTTTTTCTTCTGGATCAGCTGTGTGCACATGTGCATGGTGACTACACACAGATTAGTACAAAGCGCTTAAAACCTGGGGGCAATGGGGTCTACACCGGCCAGCGCTCGTATAGTCGAAGCAAACGAGTCTTCCTGTATCTAAGTCGCGAATACCTGAGTGCGAAATTTTTAATGAAAAACTCGCGAGCGTCACAGGATCAGGTATTAATAAAACGTCTATACTTTAAAGGCATTGTGCTACACATTGAAATATTGGCTAAACAAAAATCCTCTTCTTTTTGTTGCCGCATATGGGGATACTAGTCCGTTTCTCAAAATATGCTTCTGTGGACATAGATTACTCTGGTTTGAAGGAGATTACCGTACCAACATACGGAAATCACAAACTGTATATGGCCTGGATTTTGGCGGTGGGAATTTAGATAATTGCGTAGTCATGGTGCACCTCCACAAACATATCCCTTCAAAGACTGGAGATAGATGTTGGTGTACTTACTGGGATGACAGCTGTGGAACTTAAATGAAAATCTAACACAAACTAACGATTATGAAAGTCTTTAGCTATACTATGAACCCTTCAATACTCCGAGCAGCAACCGCTACAACTATTAACACATTTGCGCTCGGATGATCCAGGCATCCAGTAGCGTATGACAGAATGAATCTCATAAAGAGATCACCACTAGGAATCAGGAAATTACCATGTGCTGGGTACACACCGAGACATTGCTGCCTACGAAACGGTAAACAAGAAAGGCAAAGCAGCCGCCTATGACAGAAATAATGGCAGCTACGGACCCTTTAACTTTCGTCAAATCAAGAAACAGAAACTGAACACAGAACGGCAAGAGATATCTTAATACAACAGGAAAGATTGTGTCAAAATGTACCGTTTGCTGATTACTCATGACAAACATAGGTACTCCAGGAGGCTTAAGGAATATGTAATACTCCTCACATTCAACCACTGCTATTACATGAATCATATAAAGCGTATTTATGTGGCTGCACCTCCATCGTGCGACTGCGACGAAGAAGAGGAAACCAACCCCATCTTTTTTGTAAGCACGAACAAATAAAAGAACGCTAGAAACTACCTCCTCAACGTTTGGTCATCTTAGGTTACTGTTTCCTGATCTGTGACCGGTACTGTTATGCTGGAATACTTGAGAATAAATCGCCCTTTATATGCATTTGTGCTACTAGAACATGTCAACTTTCAATATGGTTCTACTGTAATTTTGTGTTTATGTGCCGGCTCTGAGCCATTTGAACCATTTGTGTTTACGTTGGTGTACAATCCTTTAAATCATTTTTGTGCTTTGCTCGACAATGTGTTGAACCTTATTCACGTGATGATGGATGTATGAGCATATATTGTAACACTCTAGGCGGACACTGATATTAGTCATTACGCCCTTTGTTGGGGTTTAGTGTTTGACCATGATCGTGTATGCTGATAGCAAGAAATCGGACTGCATTTCGTCACCTGAAACGTTACGTACTGAAAGGTCCAAAGTTATTCGAATGGGAGTCGAACCACAGGTATGTTGCTTAACCCTTCGACTGCCAAGGTAACGATCTATCGTACTCCGTACCGATGCCAGGTGTGTTAGAGAGCTGATTCGTCGACACTTTGTTTACTTTCGCTCACCTTACAGAATTCGCCGCTACGTATGCTGTTCTGCATTGATGCTCACAGTTTCGTGTACGTCGATAGTTATCGAGTTTCGAGTGTCATTGGAGTGAATTAACGACAATCGATAACTCTGCTAGTGTTCGTTTGGTTGACACTGTGCCTTCTAATACTTATTTACATTTCGTTATTTCGTCCGAGGCAACGGCCTTGCCGCAGTGGATACACCGGTTCCCGTGGGGTCACCGCAGTTTAGCGCTGTCGGGCGTGGCCGGCACTTGGATGGGTGACCATCCAGCCGCCATGCGCTGTTGACATTTCTTGGGGTGCACTCACCCTCGTAATGCCAATTGAGGAGCTACTCAACCGACCAGTAGCGGCTCCGGTCAAAGAAAACCATCATAACGACTGGGAGATCGGTGTGCTGACCACACACCCCTCCTATCCACATCCTCCCGTTTTTTATGCAGTGTTATTATTCAATAATGTTTCTGTGATATTTTCCTTTACGTTAAGTTCTCAATTTGGTTATTTCACTTGCTTTCACTATTTTTTAAAATAGTATGTCGGACAGTGAAGTTCGTGAGATATTTGGAGAATACTAGTGATACACAGTATCTAGTGAAAGTAGCAGCAGTGCAGAAAATGGCAGTGTTGCTCTTGCTGGAATAGTGACTGAAAGGATGGAAAATACGCAGTACAGTGAAATGATTGAATCTGGGACACTATTTTTCTAAGAGAAGGGAGTACGTATAAATGAGGTACAATCTGCTCAGATAAGATCTCCCCATTAAAGAAGTACCAATAGCAAGAACGATAAGGTTATCATTTCTTGATCCGCTCCGTCATTAAGTGCGCAGCTTGCACTTTGACCATCTTTGATGTGAAACATCAGACTATACCACATTTTTTATATAACCGATAAATTCCGTTATTATGTTAGGCTGCTTTTTTTCTCTGTCTCTAGAACGCTGAGAAGAGAATTTCGGCTGCACAGGAGGTGCTCGGCGACCTCCTTACAATACCGCAACGTTTTCGCTGACACACCTGCCCGCTTGTTGGCAGCAAAACGTGTGGTCTGAGAGGGCCTTCAGCGCTTTCATCCCGCAGCGTCTGGAAAACGAGGTTAGCTGCTCGAGGCGAGCACGCCTCCACAAGCGCTGCTGTTCACGTTGGACGGACTGCACGGAGCCGTTGAATGGAGCCAATACAGAGCGAGAAAATAGGTTCGTGTGCCGTAGTCCTTTCACCCGCGTGAGCAACTAAATTGTAATATTAGCAGCAAAAGTTGTTTCCAGAATGAATCTTTCACTCTACAGCGGAGTCTGCACTATTGTGAAACTTTCTAGGTGATAAAAACTGTGCGCCTGCTGGGCGAGATTTTATCTGTTACATCTTGTTTTCCATTTGAAGAGAGACACAGTACCCTATAACACAAAGAAAACGACGCACCACATAGGAATTATTCGGATTGGATGGAGATGGGGACATGTGATTTACGTGTACAGACAAACAAATGATTACAGTTTCAAAAAAACTGGATGATTTGTCCAGGAGAAAGAGCTTCACAAACTGAGCAAGTCAATAACTCGTTGGCCAATCTCTGGTAGAAGCAAGCAGTTATTCGGCTTGGGATTCATTGACACAGTTCCTTCTGTGTCCTCCTGAAGGATATGATGCCAAATTCTGTCCAATTGGCCTCTTAAACTGTCAAAATCCGGAGATGATTGGAGGGACCTGTCCGTAATGCTCCAAACGTTCTCAATTGGGAAGACATCAGGCGACCTTGCTGACCAAGGTATGTGCTGTTATGTGTGCCTCACTGATTTCTTTCTTTAACTAATTTGTGCCTGATTTTATTCTGAGAAGCTCAGTAATGTATGAAAATACCGTAAATATAAATGTGATTCAAAAAATACTTGAAGTGAAGTGAAGCACAGGTGGACAGCAAGAAACTCTTTAGGGCGCAATATTAGAGAATCTTTCAGTATGGACTCAAAAAAAAATACAGTTGATTTTATTTTTAAAAAAGGGCTGTTAATCTGTATCTTGTGGAAAGAGGACATGTTGCTTGGCCGTCACTCAGAACGTATTGTTACATTTAATGAAAATTGATATTTTAGTGATAAATCCGAGAGAAGTATGTGTAAGAGTTGCCAAACATTTATGTATTCAAATTTTCTGGAAGTGAAGAATACAAATATCTTGTTTTTGGAAAAGGAGGTGAACTTCATTGTCGTCACCGTCTATCAATCGACAGAATTGTAAGTGTACAAAGTTCACTAAAATACAGGAAAATAAATGCTTTCTCTATAGCTTTCATTCAATAAGTAACAACCAATCACAATTTCTTAATTACAGTAACTGGATTATGTTACTGTAGAATAGTATGGTGCTGAACTCCACTGACCAATTTGGGTGTAGCAGGACGTGTAGTTTGAAGGAAGTTTGTGTGCCTAGCAATCTACTTTTCTCACGATAATTAGATTGCTGTTTGATCTTACTTACTTACAACAGTGGTCCCTTAGGTATGAAATGGTACGAGAAATTGGGCTCAACGCTATCCGCAATACGGCCAAGTAACTAACAGAGTCGTATTTTAAACCTTAAAGAACAATAACTTCCTCCAAAATGCAATACGTCAACAACTGGTGCAGAAGCTGATCATTCAAGGAGGCAGCAAGCCAGCGAGTTACGACTTAAAGTGAAAATCTCAATCAAAAACCATTCTCTCTCTCTCCAAACACATATATAAGTATTGATATTATTCGAAAAAAAGTCACGTTATATTGGCGCATGAACAGGGACGGATTGACCACTCTATCCCATTCAAATATTACCTTAGCCAGTTTTGTTTGCATTTATTATCTGTAGGGTGGTATCTATTGGTACGGAGGAATGAAGGTTTTGTATGTCAAATGAGGCAAGTGTGGCTCCATCAGGTACTTGTACGTTTTTCACATAGTGTGTGAATTCTGTTGTGTTTTTAAGATTAATCCAGCTGAAATCTTCCCATGTCTCCTTGCCTTTTCAAAGTACACCATCTCCTCTGTCAATTTTTGAGTAGTGTACTTACTGTTACCAACTGAAGTTTAATGAAGAATCAGTCTACCTCCTCTCTCATTACGACTGCTGAGACCATAGCCTACTGTAGCACCATCCTCTGTTTTTCCAGTAACATAGTGTTACTCGTTCAATCGCCACATATTCTTTCTATATCTCTTCATCTTCTTCTTGTGATCTAGGAACATACACAGGAACTATTGTTGTTGGCAGTGATTTGTTGCCAGTTTAAATGAGAATAATTCTACAGCTAAACTGTAGATATGGTGCACACAGAGTGTCTTTAATGCAGTGGTTCTCATTGCCTTCTGCATCCTCATGCCACTTCTCACTGCCAATTCTTGTGCCTTTTAGGACCCATTGTCTTCTCCTCTGCCATGGCCATTTGCATAATTAGGGTGTCCCTGATGACTTTCACTCACATTTTAAATAGCACCAGGATTTGAACACAGGACACTAGACATCTGATTATTAGTTAAATACACTTCCCTAATTTAAATTTCCTGTTTCAATAAATTTAAATTATAAGCATTGAGGGAAGAAATTGTGGATCCCTTCCCACTGAAAAGAAAATATTACAATAATTAGCTAAAGACAAGCAGTAGAAAGTCTCGTCATTGCGCGCGGGCGCTATCTTTTTGAAATGTGGGCCCAGGATGGCTTGCCATGAAGGGCGACAAAACGGGGAGTAGGATATGGTCGAAATACCGCTATGCCACGCATGACAATATGAAACGTCCCCTTTAAACAATTAAACAAGATTGTGCTTAAACTGACACACAATAACTTTAGCGCAACGCAATCTGACTTTCAAAAATCCCTACAAAAAATGGCCCTGACTAACATTTACCTATACGTTTCACAAATAGCTTACCTCACAAAAATCTTGGTTACTCGAACTACTGCAATACAGCGAGCACCACTACTGCCAGCTAAATAAAAGATTCAAACTACTGAAGGCACTAACTACTGACAGGCATAGTTAGCAAATGAAAGATTTTGATAGAGAACAAACAATGTATTTACCTTAATAGTGTTCAAAAGTTTTAATGTATATATATCAGTTCATGACACCAATTTTTACAAATTTCAAAGCTCCGCCATTTCTCTCCTCACATCCACCACTGCTGGCGGCTCGCCTCCACCTGCGCAACGCTACTCGCCGCTAATAGCCAATTGCCCAACACTACAATGGCAGAAAACAATGCAAACCAGCCACAGACTGCACACAGCACAGCCAGTGATCTTCATACAGAGCGTTACGTGGCGTTACCAATGAAAAAACATTGACAGCCTACTTACAAATAGAAGGGGTCCCAGTATGAAAAGAAATGGAACCCGGCATCATCATTCCCGGTTGTTAAATAGTATAGTGGGCGTCAGTCGTGTGGGTATCCCTCCACTGTGTGGGTCGTCTCCGGACACGTCTTCGGTCTATATTGACATTGGCTGGAGCAGAATTGTCTTGAGTGGTGAGTTCCGCTTCGAAGTGAGCCTCGATACGAGGGAAGACGTGTCTCGAGACTCACCAGACAGTGGTTGGATACCAACCCGACTGTCACCCCCCGTACAGCTTGACAACCAGGACTGTCACTTCTTTTCATAGCAGCACCCCTTTGGTTGTCATCCGCGGCACCCTTACAGCGTGAAACTACATCTACGATAATCGATGCCCCGTTTTGTTGCCGTTCAAGACAAGCCATTTGCGCTTACATGTCAGCAAGATAATGCCCATGCGCGCACAACGAGAGTTTCCAATACTTCTCTTCGTGCTGCCAAACCAAATCTCATATAGCCATGGTCTCCGGATGTCTTCCCAAATAGCCGGTCTGAGTAGCCGAGCGGTCTTAGGCACTACAGTCTGGAACCGCGCGATCGCTACGGTCGCAGGTTCGAATCCTGCCTCGGGCATGGGTGTTGGCTGTAAAGTCTATGGTCAAAGGCTACTGCCCGTCAGAAACGGATTTGTGAAACACATGAATGGAGGAGGAGGCTAGAGTCGACTTCATATAGTAAAGGTGGTTCAAAATCTCGGTTTTTAAGTGGAGAAGAGAACGCCACTTTGTTTGTAGTTCAGTTCATTTAGTGAAGTATTTATGTTTGAAGAAGTTGTATCGAAGAAGTTATCGTTTATACTTCGAAGCCAGTGTCTAATATCACCAGGGTAATCGTCAAACTACGAGAACCCTAAACCGAACTGCACACTCATAAAAGGTGAGGTTCTTTATGATCGACAGGAACCATTTATGTAAGTGCGTCCAATATTCACTGTGCTCGACAGACACGATTATACAATAGTCTCTAAGAATCAAGGTGCACGACAGAAATCATTAATGAAAGAGCATCTATTATAAACTTGATGGGTGTTTCTTTAAATTCGATGAAAATCTTAACAAATTTCTCTCGTCAGAGCACTACGTCAGCAGGTATATATCTAACTGAAAGACATATATTGGATACAGCCACATAGAATGACCGGATAAAATTAACAAAGGTATGAGCAAGCACTTGAAAGTGGCACATCACAGAAAAAAACTGACTGCGTGAAAGAAATAACCTTGATCACATTATGGGCATGGTGTAGAACGAATTTGGCGTTTAGTGATTATGTGGATATGACAGTCGATATGAACGACGTTATCTTGGATTTTCCAGCGAAATATTCCTGGAGTGAATGTTTGGTCGAAATGGTCATAATTATATGAGAGTGACGAAGAAACGAAAATTGTGAATTCACATCGGCATGACAGTTAATACCACAAACGGACTTAATGTAACTTCCAGTATCTGTCCCAGTATCCGTTTGCTGTTACGAAAGGCGTGACGTGATTTGCGATCCTGGAGCAGATGCATGTCTTTAATATCACAGTAGCAGTACGGTTAACATATTCTAAATGGTTTTTCCCAGGGTTGCGAGTCAATATAATAGCTGCTTCTCAGCCACATGTTGGATGAGAAGCAGCTGTTATATTGACTTGTAACGAAAATTCAACTGGGAGAAACCGTTTAGAATATCTTAACCGTACTGCTACTGAATTCAGCCACCGGCTCGCCGAATGGAGGTCTGAACAGTGGGAGGACAGGATGTCCACTTTCCTACTCCACCAAAAATCTGACTGGGCTGTCATTCTCACCCTGCGGCGTTCTAAGCCAGCTACTGCCCATCCTATTCGCACAGCAGCGGGCTTGTCATATGATACCATGCAAATTGTGGAAACGCTGGCAGATGCGTTCGAGGCCCAAAAGCGTCCTCTGGTCCAGGACCTTTCTCCGAACGAACTTAAGGAAGAACATGAAGTCCTGACAGCTGTTGCTGCTTTCCGCAATCGCCCACCCCAGTCTGCTCCCCTTCTTACGTCCATGGCAGAAATTCAGCGCATCCTTCGACGGAAACGTGGCCGGTCGCCCCCTGGATTGGACGGAATTTTAAATGAACATCTTTGCCACCTTCCCCGCACACCACGAATCTTGTTCACCAAGATTTTAAACTGTTGTCTCACATCTGGCCTTTCCCCCCCTCAGTGCAAACAAGCCAAGCTGATTGCGATCCCCAAGAGGTTCACGGACCATACAGTCCCCACCAACAAAATGCCCATCAGCCTCCTAAACACTATGGCGAAGGTCCTTGAATCTGTGATCCTTCACCGACTCTCCCAACCTCTAGCAGCAGCTGGGACGATCCGTCCTGAACAGTTTGGATTCACTTCGCACCTATCTGCTGAACTTCAGGTCCTACGGATCACTGAACACATCAACAAAGACTTCAACACTGCCAAGTCGACAGCTGCCGTTTTTCTAGACTTGCAAAACCCCTACGACAAGATCTGGCAAGACAACCTCGTACACAAAATGCTGACACAGACCCCTATACCTGATATTTATGTCAAGATCGTGGACGACTTCCTCCGTGGTAGGACTTTCCTAGTGGCTCTACGGGGAATGCGTTCTGGCATTCGCCAATTGTCGGCAGGCACTCCGCAAGGATCGGTGCTATTTCCCATCCTTTTTAATATCTATGTCAATGATATGCCGGTCATTCCCGAGTGTCACCTTGCACAATACGCTGACGACACAGCACTACACACCACTGGCCGCATTACTGACGCCGTCGTCGCCCGCCTTCAGCGACAATTGTACGCCACCATCACCTGGTGCCGGACAAACAAAATAGCTCTCAATGCCGCCAAAACTACGGCAGTTTAATTCACGAAACGGCGCCCAGTCCTCCGCCGCAATATCTCGATCGCAGGTGTGCAGGTGCCCTGGTCCCCGACAACCACCTATCTCGGGGTCCAGATGGACCACAAGTTGCTCTTCCACTGTCATGCGGAGTATGTTACCAACAAGGGGCAAAAGCTAACCAGGGCTCTGTACCCGCTCTTCCGCAGTAGGGAACTTAACCTACATACCAAGCTCCGCATTTACCGAACAGTTATCCTGCCTGCCCTCACGTATGGATCTGCTGCATGGGCCACGATTAGTGTCGCCAGGATGCGGACATTGCAGCGCCTGCGGAACAAGGTGCTCAGGTGGAGCCTGCACGCCCCGCCACTCACGAGAACTGTCACTCTCCACGAGGAAGCGGATATCGTCCCCCTAAAGACGACCATACGCAACAACGCGTGGCGGCCCTATGAGAAAGTGGATGCTTGCGGGACACTGTCCATGGGTTACGCCACGTTTGGACCACACTTCCACGCCCCTGGCATCGACATTCGGTTCCCCCAACCATCCTACAGGAATCGGATACCGACCATGGCTAACGATAGATCGGGTACGCCCACCACGGACGCATCCTTTGGCAGGACAAGCCCCCATTCTACGTTCAATACTTTTCAATCATACCTGCCCACGTTAGGCTAAATTTTTCTGCCTGACTCATGTAGTTCTGTCACCGTCAGAGGGTGATACGGGACTACAAGTCCCACCGCCACACCTCCAAAGTGAATTGCAGTGACGCAGTCATTGCCCTGTGGATACATTTGCTGCCTCGCCAGCACGGTTAGACCGCAATAAACCGGTGATGCTGTAATGTAAAGAAATAATAAAAAAACACATTTTGTGAACTATAGGTGTAGGTTCACGAAGCGAGTGTTTTGCATGCAACAGCCAGGTCACAGTAACAAAAGGGGGAAATTGTTGTAAGCAACCTAGCGACACTTCGCAAATTGTCGAGTAGTGTGATTGGTTTCTCAGAACATACACATAACTCAAAGAAGAAACACGTTGTTATCCGCTGTGAATAAGAAATCTGACATCACGTAATGATGTACGATTTGTTGTAAGGAAGAGCATAGATGCCCATTGAGTTATTTTATAATTAATATGTTTCTATTCGTATTGCCACACGGCCTGGTGTAGTTGGTTAAAGAATAATAGATGTATCGATGATGAAACTTAACACAATGAAAAAGACGCTTTCCGGGGCCTGTAACAGCTAACGAGTCTTTGTTTTGTGAGAGGTAACCGCTAAACCATGCGTAGTCTACGCCTCGGTGATGTTGATATGGAAATTCTCGGAGGTTGGTGAAGTGAAAAATCCATAATGCTACATTTCGCCCGCATACAACCGGTTCTTGATAGGGCAGCTTAGTTTGTACGAATTATGTTTTGTTCTCATCAGTAATAGAGATAACATATCTAGTTTAGTGTGGCCAATTAAAATACTCTTGAAGTGTCAGCTTCGGTCGTCTTTGAGTTGATTCAGACGCATTTCTATTAGCTATTGGAGCATGAACCTTTGAGATTCGACCTGTCTGTATCTCACCCATGCTGTTGCCAGTGGGCCAACAGCAATTTATACACCTGCATGTACATTAAATACTAGACGAACCACTGTGAAGTGCACTGTCGAGGGTACTTCACATTGTACAATTGCTATTCCGTGTGTCTAACCGAGCGAGGTGGAGCAGTGGTTAGCACACTAAAATTGCATTCGGGAGGAAGATGGTTCAAACCCACGTACGGCCATTATAATTTAGGTTTTTCCGTCATTTTTCTAAAGCGCTTTAGGTAAATGCCGGGATGACTTCTTTGAAAGGGCACCGCCGATTTCCTTCCCCATCCTTCCCTAACGCGAGTTTGTGCTCCGTCTCTAATGACCTCGTTGTCGACGGGACGTTAAACACTAATTTCCTCCTTCTCTTCCCTATGTGTATGAAGAGCGCGGGGAAAGACTGCATAAAATCCCCTGTGGGCTCTGCGAGTTAATTTAAATTTATGTTCGAGGCCCCTACGGAAACAGTACGCAGAAGGCTGTAGCAGTAGTTAACACTTTTTGAGTAGGCTTTCGCGGGTAATTGGCGCTTTCCTTCAAGCGCGCCTGCCAGTTCAGTTTTTTAGTATTTCCGGAGTTAAGACTCTCCCGTCTCTTAAAGGAACCTGCGACAATGCGAGTCTCCTTTCTTTGTACATAATCAGTAGCCCTTCCTAGCCCTATTTGGTAATTATGGAGCAATATTCTTGGGTGTGTGACGCGAGTGTGTCGTGAGTAGCTTCCTTCCTAGACTGACTGCAATTTTCTCAGTATCGTAGCAGTGAATCCAAGTCTGCCACCTGTTTTACGTTAGACAGAGCGTGCATGATAATTCGTCCTGTTTGACCAATACAGATTTTCGCGTAGTCGTGGCACGAAATGTTGTTTATGCCTTGACTGAGAAAAGTCCGAATTTTAGTTTTTCTAAATCAAATTTTCGTTTTTACTTTGTTATTTGTTCAGAACGCTAGTTTTATTTTTGTTTTGTTCAAGATTGGATTTATTTAATTCTGTGTTTCTACCAAGAATATCGTCGATACGTGGGTTTTGTTTGTTTCATTTTGTTTACTTTTATTTCACGAACCCATAAAATTAATTAGAGAAAACAAATGACACTGAGCACTATGGGTCTTAACATCTGAGGTCATCAGTCCCCTAGACTTAGAACTACTTAAACCTAAATAACCTAAGGACATCACATACATCCTTGCCCGAGGCAGGATTCGAACCTGCGACCATAGCAGCAACACGGTTCCTGGCTGAAGCGCCTAGAACCACTCGGTCACAACGGCCAGCTAGAGAAAACAAAACAAAACAAAAAGGAAAATACGTCCGGTGCCATACTTGGAAAAATATTGAATAAAGTACACCAAACCTTAAACAAAACAACCATAAAAGTAGCTTTCCGAACAGACAACGAGGTAAAAACGAAAATTTTATATGAAAAAACCAAAATCCTGATTTTTGGTAACCCAAATTATAACACTAGTAAACCACAACTAACATAACTAACTAGCAAATATTACACTGTAAACACATACATGACATAAATCCAGCTATCAAAAACGTTACACGAAAATGTTCTAGCCAAACAAACTTTTGTGATTATAACGATCTAGCAATAAATAGAAAGTAGTCATTTTACTCACTAATGCAATATGCGCATCTATTCCAACTAGATGTAAATATGTATGCAAACTGACCTTTATGTACTACTTTTACAAACGTAAGTAGACTCACCATGTGTAACACGAACAGGTTTACTTGAGAATGACTCTATAGCCGAAAAGACTTATAGTAAGCAAGAAGCATTACTAACGAAACTACTTGAATCTTACCTATAATTATTCATTACAAAATGTCATATTATGTCGTATTCTATGCTGCGGGCCCAGCCGGAAAGAAGATACTTAAGTAATCTGTTTAATGTAGTCTGTAATTTCTGTTTCGTTTCTCCTTGTGTGGATGTTTCTCACACAAATGAAAAGTTATAATATCTTTCTCGTTTTTTATTGTTCCATACCTCAATCGGTAGAAACAGAATACTCACAGGACCACCTGATTGCTCGACTATTTCTCCCTCTGCTTGTGCGACTGTTCTCTCGGGTATGGGTGGAGGTTTTAAGTACAAATTTATGCTACGTACTGAGGTCTACGGTCACTTGGCGGTTTGAAAAATTTAAGCCTCTATGTCCAGGCAAACAAAATATTCGGACACTTATGTCACATATTTCGAACCTCGCAAACACACTCATCAAAATCTATAGTATGCTTCCACTTGGACTATAACCACGAGTTTCACAGTAGAAATACAGGAAAAATTTCGAAAATTGTCAGCCTGTAATTATATCGCATAAAGCAATATCTTTAGCCATTTGTTTTCCGCCTGCCTGTTTGTCGGTTAAGAGTCGATTTCTTCAGGAGCACTTAGAGGTATAAGGAGAAAGTGATGTAAAATACAAAGGTCTATGGTCCCTTGTTAGTTTAAAAAATTTAAGCATCTAAGTCAATGCAGACAAAAGATACGGCCGTCTGTGAAGACCTCTTTTTATCATGATCAGCTACAAGTATCAAACTGAGATTTATGTCAAATACAAGATGTGTTCTACCAGACGGTCCCAACTTTTAGTCAAGTAGTGCCACAAATTTCTGTTCTGCACAATTCAGTAATCACTAGCGACCGCTATAATCTTGAGGTCTTATGTTGCCTCACTTATAAAAAGCTTCTATTCTTGTCTGAACTGCTTATCGTTCATGTTTTACTTCCTTACAAGGATACAGTCCAGATAAATATCTTCAGAAAAGGCTACCTCTCACTTAATTTATATTTGTCGTTAAATGATGTCTCTTTTTCAGAAGCACTTTAATTGCCGTTGCCAGCCTGCATTTTATAACCCTCCACTTATGCATTCATCAGTTATTTCGCTGCCCAAACAGCAAAATCCATCTACTTGTTTTTGTTTCTCTTCCTCTAATTCCCTCTAAATCTGTTGTTTTTATTCGAGTATATTAAATTTTACTTTTACTAATATTTGTCTCACAGCCTCCCAAGAAAATACTCATTCCGTTGAATTAATTTCCCAAAAAGTTTGCAGGCTCTAACAGAGTTACAGATTTTTTTTCTTTTCTGTGCCGTGCTTGGGGGCGTTTAATTCTTGCTCCATATACACCTTAAATAACATTAAGGATAGTGTTTAAGACTGTCGCACCCTTCTCAACCACCAAATCTCTTTCGAGTTCTCCGATTCTTATTACGGCATTCAGCTTTCTGTACAATTAGCAGATAGTCCTTCGCTTCCTACCGTATATCCCCGCTCCATTCATAACGTTGCTGAGTGAGTGTCTGGTGAACTTTGTGTACGTAACCTATTTTCATGAGGAGTAGGAAAAGTTGGGATAACTGGCGTTTGCAGAAGTACTATCTGCAATTGTTCCCTAAGAGATCATCCACATGCGGACATTTTGCCCAGGCGTTGGGCTTTGTCTCTTATTACATGTGTTTCGATGCCTAGAATGAATTAATCAAACAAAGAGGTTCAGTACAGAACCTACATACAAATGAAAGTCAGAAGATTCTGGTAATGAAATCATATACTTAGATATTAACCCACAAATGCAAAGTAGTCCTGTCACAAGTCTTCCTTAAGGTATCATTCACAAATAATAACCCCTTGACGAGCAATTGACGTTCTATAACAGAAGTCAGAAGGTAAAAGAACTCCATAAATAGTTACACCAACAGTTCTTAGCGCGTGGAAAGTGAATCAGACTAAAACACGATGATGAAAGAGGCCAGCCATTGGTAACGAGTATTATCACATAAAACAAGGGTCGAACGCCAAACCTTAACGCGCTAGGACCTGTCGATCAGCAGTGCCTAAAACTCGCTGTGCAGATGTCTCGGAAGCACAGACACAATCACAGTATTTGCAGCGCGGTTGATAGCGCAGTTCATGAACAGATCGCGGATGGCTAAACACAAGGTTACTTTCAAAGTGCTGGAAGACAAGCCTTGCAACAAAAAAGACGGTCTATGACGGAGATGGCGGACTGTAAGAGAGCATAGGCCTTTTCAGCAGTACTGCAATTTATTCAGTGCTGGTAAAATTTGTTTAGAAGAATTTGATTACTATTTAATCTCTATGTGTTTTGTTGCAAATGGATGGGAGGAAGATGTTCTTAACTTCTTCATTGCGAATAACGTTATTCTCCTTAGGGCTGACGAAAAAGCCTCACGGTCGAAAAAAACTAAACTGAGAGTAGATGTTCTGGCTTTTGTTTCTTCTTGTTATCATCGTGATACTGAAAATTTAATAAATGCAAAATTTCATCTCATTCTGTAGGCATTGTCTGAAATACGATTTCCTTAATCAGTTACTGTGCTGGATCGTACTTGTAAATCATCACAGTCGTTGTCGGTAGTTTGGGTCTAGGGATGATTTGATTGATTTCTTCATTATCTAGAGGCATCTGGTGAAATTGGTCTGATACGGCCTCTAGAATGATGTAGGGACGGAAAGAATACTTCGATTTTGGAAGGTTGACCGTTGTAGGATCAGGTTGTAGAAGAAATTTTGTAATTAGAATAGTCCGTGGATAAATATTGTTTTTGAGTCTATGTGAAACCTGTACATATCACAATGTTAAGTAGTAATGTAAATGTAACTAAACGAATGTAAAATGAAATAAGTAAGCAGTAATTAAAACAGTGTTAATATACGACTGTGCCAGATCATGCATATTACGCAACATATACAAAATTAAAAAACTACATTGTTCAAACAAACTAGTTTTATTATACAAATACATTGTTACAAGATTGCTAATTAGGTTAGTTGTGGCTTGCTATTTCTTTCTACAGCCCCTTAAGAGCTGTATATAACTTAATCATATTACATCGAGGAAGGATATTGTCCCAAACCCACGCAAAATTTTGTTTGCTAACAAACTTAGTAGTAGCAGTTATTATGTAACCCGACAGACACTAATTGACACAGCACGTTAACAAACAGCACCAACATGCATTAGATTAGATCCGTGTGGACTGAACAAAATTTAATAGAGTTTTCTCGACGACTTATATTCATGCGGGTAACACTAGAATGGGTTGCACCGCACGGGGACATTTCACTAGAAGTTCAATGCCAAGACCTCTTCCCTGGGTGGTCAAGGTGAAGGGACATCTACATCTACTCCTTCGTATCGTCTTTATATTGTCTTCTTAAAATCCTCATATGCTATAATTTTAAAATTCCATACTTTCAAATCTATGTATTTTTCTTTAAAAACAACTGCAATTGCTACAAGTAACTATAAGATAAGACGAAAGAGCAGGCAAAAGAACTGCACGCCGCCCACTCTACACGTGGTGCTGCATGGGCAACAACGCCCACGACCTCAACTGAATAGCATAATTTTGCTGTGCGGTGGTGACCATGGGCGCCGGGTAACCGGTCTGTGTGGAGCACTGCGGCCTGCAGAAGTGCTAACTCGGAAAAAAGAAGTCAGTCGAGAAATATCGAATCTCTTTCTAATCTGGCACATTGTCTTTCGATTATTTCCAGTATATTTTTGGTGTTGAAGGCTTCGTGTAGAGAATTTATAGGTAGGGAAGTGGTTGCGTAGATTTCCAGCAATACGCAGCATCGTCCGCTTAACAGATAGAAATCTTTTTTGGTTAGCTTCTTGACATGTTCTATACTTGACATTCATATTCGGGAATGAGACAGAGAAAGATTTTATACGTAATAAGAGCCAGTGAGTTACCAGCTCAAGGTCAATGGTATTCAACATCTGACTTCCGCGCCGTTTTCGCCACAGTCAAACGGTGCCGCTGAACGATTGGTCAGGACTTTCAAGTCACAGATGTTGAAGTTGAAAGAGTTGCATTCTCGGGAGGACGCGTTACTGCTCTTTTTGTCCTCGTATCGCTCTCAGCCCCGAGATGGTCGCTCGCCGGCTGAGTTGCTCCATGGTCGTCATCATCGAACCTTGATGTCTTTGCTACATCCGCCGCATCAGATTCCTGTACAGAGGCGGACACCTGCTTTTGCTCCAGGCGACGTTGTCTACTATCGCCACTATCGAGGTTCACGGCGTTGGCTCGAAGGGCGCATACTTCGCTGCCTCGGACGCGCTATGTATCTGGTTTTGGGAGCATCTGGTGAGGTGCGTCGGCATCTCAATCAGCTGCACCTCTTTCGTCGCCCGGGATCTGCCGCTCGCCGTCTGCTTTCAGCGACGGTGCCGTCCGGTCAGCGCCCCGGGGACCCATCTACTGGCTCGCCTCAGCCCCAGGTGTTACCGACAGTGTTTCAGCGATGTAATTACTTTTCTTCTATTCCGTTCCGAGAACTTTCCAATTATATATTAATAATATAATGCAGTGTTATGACTGGAATAAGGTGGACTGTCTAACGTTCAGGACCATGGATTCCAGTGCAGAAATGGCAACTAATAGGCAGAAGAGGAAATTTGATGGCTTACGGAAAGGTAGAAGTGAAACTTCAGTCGCTGGCAACTCTCTAACTGTGATTAACATGTCTGGGAGAGAATTAACAAAAGAGGAACATTCAGTTCTATGAAAAGGAGGCAACTTTGCAGTCTCGCCACTAAAGGTTCCTACGGAGGGCATTGCAGCGAATGTGGAGGAAGAAATCCGTTTGTCATCATCGCATTCCACGGATGAAATCAGGACTAAAACAGCCAGAATATTACGCCAAGCGAAACCACCTACCAGCAATTGGTCTCAAGCGGAAAGCAGGACCAGAACGTTAGTGGCCTTTTGGATCCCACTACGTATGAAAAGCTTCAGAAGGATCCTACAATCAAAATTTTGAGAAATACCAATCAACTGGTAGAACAATCTTCTCTTTCTTCGGATGGTAAAAAACAACTATGCAAAACGGAAGCTTATCCACCCAGAATATATGGACTCCCAAAGGTACATAAACCACAGGTCCCGTTGAGACCGATTGTGAGTGCCATAGGATCTCCAACACAAGAGGTGGCCAGATATCTCGCCTGCTTGCTGCAACCATACATTGGCAGAACGGACAGTTACATTAAAAACTCGGCGCCTTTTGTTGAAAAACTGAAGGAGATTAACGTCAGTCCAAGTTATATTCTTGGGAGCTTCGACGTAGTGTCATTGTTTACCACGGTGCCTGTAAACAAAGCTATTTCATATATAGCAGATATTTTACCGACAGACATAGTGGCTTTAATTAAACGCTGGCTGACGACAAATTATTTCCAGTACAACGAGTTTTACGAACACATCGACGGGGTGGCGATGGGAAGCCCTCTCAGCACAGCTGTTGCCAGTTTATTTATGGAGATCTTCGAACAGAGAGCGCGCAGACTGCCAGTAAAAAGCCAGCCAAATGGTACCGCTATGTTTATGACACATTTGTAGTGTGGAATCACGGTGAAGAGGAGCTGGATGTCTTCTTGGTGCATCTGAACAGTATCAACCCAAAGATACAGTTTACAATGAGAAAGAGTGCAACGGTCAACTCAATTTCCTGGGTGTGTCGGTAATTAAACGGGTGAACGGGACACTGGGCCACAAGGTATATAGAAAGAACACTCACACGAATCGGTACCTCCACAAGGAATCAAACCATGATCCTAGGAAAAAAAGAGGTTCATGAAAACCTTGGTGGACAGAGCAAACCAAAATCTGGAGCAGGCTTACTTACAAGATGAACTAAATCACTTACGGTCAGCCTTCATGAAAAACGGATATACCAGCAAGGAAATTGATCGAGCCCTCCATCCAGAAGTCAGGAGCAACAACGGTCACCTACTGTAAAAGTTTTCCTATAGTTCATTAATAAAGTCACGGACCGTACCGGGATAGGTCTGGCCAAGAATGGGATCGAAACAATCTTCAGACTCACCAAGAAAATTAAGGAATATTTAAGAACTGCAAAAGACGCCCGTCACCCCCTAGCAACACCTGTGTCATACAAAATTCCATGCAACTGTGGACAAGTATATATTAGAACAACGAAAAGAAGTGTAAACACCCGCTTAGCCGAACATAAAAGAAACTGTCGCTTAGGACACATCGAAAAATCCCTCGTAGCTGAGCATGGTTTTCGAGATGAGAACCACGAAATAAAAATTTAATGAGACAAGCGTTCTAGTACGAACATCCCATTATCATGCGCGTATTGTTAGAGAAGGAATAGAGACTCAAAAACACCAAAACAATTCTAATGGAAAAGAGGAAGCTTTAAAGTTAGACAAAATATGGATGTCGACGTTGCGCCAGCAGAATGACAATCGATTATCCTTAATCGAGAATGATGACGCCTTCCAAAGATAGGCATACCGTCGGCATCACGTGACGAATGGTGGTGCCCTCTATGTGCTCTATAAATGCAACAGTACCTGGAGCCTCAGTGGCAGTAGCCGGATGACCTCAGAAGATGTCTCTCGCAGATTGAGATGAAACGTTAGGTGGAAATTTTATACATCGACCACGGCCTCTCAACCCGGAAGTTTTAACTGAAGAGGGTTTCCGAACCACCTTCGTATATTTCCTAGAAGTTCCGCGTTTTAGCGCAGAGACCATTTGCGTTGACGAACGAAGCATATAGTAATAGTTCCTCGGTTAAGCGTGAATATAAAGGAGCTACCCATGAAGGAGGATAGATCTGACGGCTTTCTGATGCAGAAGTGAGTGTTGTTCCAGGCATGCGTTTTTCAATATCTCGCCTTAGGAACTTTCTGCAGGGAAGCAGTGGGCTCAGCGATACACTTGACATTTTCTGTTCTGTCGGCGGATATCGGTTGTTTTGGCCATTCTGAGCAATTTAGGTCGGTAGTGAGGTGAGTACCATTGCAATTGCAGCGTTAAGGTGCTTCAAATTAGAGTCAAGTTTGCAACTGAAAGTCAGGTGAGGTGCGTTACATCTTCCGCTTTTGGGATGGTTCCAACAGTTTTCCGAGGTGTGCTGAAGGCTATTGCATGTTCACCATTGCGTAGGTGGCGGGGGTTGTAGCTGAACATAATTTGAGTAACTGATAGAGTTATATCTGAATGTTCAGCTGAAGATCAAACCTTGCATATAAGTTCGTATATTTCCAGGTACGTGAAACAGTATAAGAAAATGGTTAGCTTGAATACTGACAATATAGCGTCACGGAACGGTTGGATTTTCCAGTTGTATGTTATTAAGACTGTTTCAAAAGCTCCTTTTAACGAAAGAAAAATTTCATAAGTTGTTTGGTCAATCTTGTTTAAGCACCTGATTGGACTGGGCGTCACAAAAGAATGACGACTGTTCTGAAAGCATTTTTAATTAATATTTTAACAAATTCTTCTTATTGTAAAACATTTTAATTAATCAATAACAATTCTTAGTGCTGTATAAATGTGCCTTGTCTATATGTAAAATCAAACTGTAAATTGTACTACTGCAGTGCCATCCGGTGAGCTTACGATATGGCGTTAGTATTTTAACTAGACGTAGTAGTCTGTGTTCATTTGCAGTATGAGCATGAACACTGACAGTCGGCACATTAATCTTAAGTTTTGCGTATACGGCTATTTTCATTATAACATGCCGACATCCAGTGTGTTCCACGATCCTTACAAGTACATATGACACGATATAGAATGCATAGGGCGGAAAATAAATGAATTGTAAAGCTGACGCCCGCGTGGAGTAGCCGTGAGGTCTGGGGCGTCTTGTCCCGGTTCGCGATGCTCCTCCCGTCGGAGGTTCGAGTCCTCCCTCGGGCGAAGGTGTGTATGTTGTCGTTAGTGCAAGTAAGATCAAGTTAGATTAAGTAGTGTGTAAGGAACCGATGAGCTCAGCAATTTGGTCCCATAGTACTTACCACAAATTTCAAAAGTTGATAGTGTGTTACTTTTCCGTATGTATGGCCATGCCGACTATATTTGATTGCATCTTTTGTACAATTATTATCCTGTCAATTTGGATCTGTCCTTGCAAATCCGAAGACGGTAACGTACCCTTACCGAAACCGGTCATCTCAATAAATACTTTACTAGAGATGTTACCTATCTGGGGTTTTCCCGAAGTTCATTGTACTACAGATCGCTCTCATTCTGGCAATAGTAGGAATACATGATAAATTGGTTTAGTGCCTTATCAAACGCTTTGGCAGTTTTACTCAGCTTAAGAGTTTTGGTAATGACTTTTCTTGGTGGGATATTGAGATAAAGTTTTACAGGTTTCTCGCCGAATTCAGTGGACGCGGTGGAATTCTGTCTGGAGTCACCTCTGGAACGTACAATTTGAAATCCTTGATAATCATGTGTCAGAAGGTTCTTTCTCGAGCGGTTGTTCGTTACACTGACAATGAACAGCTGAGAGTAGGTCGGAGTGGGATTGTTGATATATGGCCATTGTTGGGGTTCATCCCATGTAGTTGTAGCGGGTTTTTTGCCTTTCGCTGTGTTTCTTGTTTGGCTTGTTGGCTGTTGAGGCTGCATGATGGAGATGGCCTTGGGACAAGGAATGAAAGAGGAGAAAGAGTAATTGAGTTCTGTAACACGTTCCAGCTAGTAATAGCGAATACCCTGTTCAAGAATCACAAGAGGAGGAGGTATACTTGGAAAACGCCGGGAGATACGGAAAGATTTCAATTAGATTACATCATGGTCAGACAGAGATTCCGAAATCAGATACAGGATTGAAAGGCGTACCCAGGAGCAGATGTAGACTCAGATCACAATATAGTAGTGATGAAGAGTAGGCTGAAGTTCAAGACATTAGTCAGGAAGAATCAATACGCTAAGAAGTGGGATACGGAAGTTCTAAGGAATGACGAGATACGTTTGAAGTTCTCTAACGCTATAGATACAGCATTAAGGAATAGTGCAGTAGGCAGCACAGTTGAAGAGGAATGGACGTCTCTAAAAAGGGCCATCACAGAAGTTGGGAAGGAAAACATAGGTACTAAGAAGGTAGCTGAGAAGAAACTACGGGTAACAGAAGAAATACTTCAGTTGATTAATGAAAGGAGGAAGTACAAACATGTTCCGGGAAAATCAGGAATACAGAAATACAAGTCGCTGAGGACTGAAATAAATACACTACTGTAAATGGAAAAAAGAACACATTGACACCGGTGTGTCAGACCCACCATACTTGCTCCGGACACTGCGAGAGGGCTGTACAAGCAATGATCACACACATGGCACAGCGGACACACCAGGAACCGCGGTGTTGGCCGTTGAATGGCGCTAGCTGCGCAGCATTTGTGCACCGCCGCCGTCAGTGTCAGCCAGTTTGCCGTGGCATAGGGAGCACCATCGCAGTCTTTAACACTGGTAGCATGCCGCGACAGCGTGGACGTGAACCGTATGTGCAGTTGACGGACTTTGAGCGAGGGCGTATAGTGGGCATGCGGGAGGCCGGGTGGACGCACCGCCGAATTGCTCAACACGTGGGGCGTGAGGTCTCCACAGTACATCGATGTTGTCGCCAGTGGTCGGCGGAAGGTGCACGTGCCCGTCGACCTGGGACCGGGCCGCAGCGACGCACGGACGCACGCCAAGACCGTAGGAAACTACGCAGTGCCGTAGGGGACCGCACCGCCACTTCCCAGCAAATTGGGGACGCTGTTGCTCCTGGGGTATCAGCGAGGACCATTCGCAACCGTCACCATGAAGCTGGGCTACGGTCCCGCACACCGTTAGGTCGTCTTCGGCAGACGCCCCAACATCGTGCAGCCCGCCTCCAGTGGTGTCGCGACAAGGGTGAATGGAGGGACGAATGGAGACGTGTCGTCTTCAGCGATGAGAGTCGCTTCTGCCTTGGTGCCAATGATGGTCGTATGCGTGTTTGACGCCGTGCAGGTGAGCGCCACAATCAGGACTGCATACGACCGAGGCACACAGGGCCAACACCCGGCATCATGGTGTGGGGAGCGATCTCCTACACTGGCCGTACACCTCTGGTGATCGTCGAGGCGACACTGAATAGTGCACGGTACATCCAAACCGTCATCGAACCCATCGTTCTACCATTCCTAGACCGGCAAGGGAACTTGCTGTTCCAACAGGACAATGCACGTCCGCATGTATCCCGTGCCACCCAACGTGCTCTAGAAGGTGTAAGTCAACTACCCTGGCAAGCAAGATCTCCGGATCTGTCCCCCATTGAGCATGTTTGGGAGTGGATGAAGCGTCGTCTCACGCGATCTGCACGTCCAGCACGAACGCTGGTCTAACTGAGGCTCCAGGTGGAAATGGCATGGCAAGCCGTTCCACAGGACTACATCCAGCATCTCTACGATCGTTTCCATGGGAGAATAGCAGCCTGCATTGCTCCGAAAGGTGGATATACACTGTACTAGTGCCGACATTGTGCGTGCTCTGTTGCCTGTGTCTATGTGCCTGTGGTTCTGTCATTGTGATCATGTGATGTATCTGACCCCAGGAATGTATCAATAAAGTGTCCCCTTCCTGGGACAATGAATTCAAGATGGTCTTATTTCAATTTCCAGGAGTGTATTTGCGTCTTCTTTCTCATAGAGTTCGTGATATGAATATAAGCAGTTTCAAAGTATCAGGAAACTGATGATCCCTTGAAAATGCATCTTTTATCTACAATTTGTTGTAATAAAAATGACAAGAAACTACATTACGCTAGGTAGTTGACGTGTTTAGTGTTACAATTTATGTGCTACAAAAGTATACCACTTCAATAGTACGGCACAGTCTTGATTTATCAAAAGTGCACCTTTCTGGTAGAATTTCAATATTAAACATCAAATAATTACATTTTTAAATACAGTCTTTATACATTGGATCTGGTAGCGTCGTGGGAGGTTTGGGTCTGCAGTTCTTTGTATAATAGATTTCCCCATCTTTTCATTTCTAAGGGATTCTGCGTCCTTCTTATTCATTTAATAGAAGTATTATCTCAACAATATTTCTTTTCTAGGAGATTCAGGGTCTTTCTTATTCAGTTAATAAAAGTATTATCTCAAAAACCGACGTTATTTATTATAAGTAACGTATTTGCCACAATTCTTCTTGCAAAGACCAACGACTGAAACGTTTCGCCAGTGGCCATAAATCTTATCGTGACCTCCAGTCTGTCTGAAAACAAACACAAGTTACACCCATTTGTCATTATGAAACTTTCCAGCTCTGCGCTTATGGACTGGCTCATGTTTGTATCTTGCCGGTAAATATCTTTTTCAATGATGGTGAGAAGCTTTAATACAGTATCCTCTTCCCTTCGAGTGAAATTGCGAAACGAATCTCGATCCTGAAATATATTTGATGATGTACGTTATTTCCGAGTTTTAGTAGTCAATGCAACGTCGATATATCATTGTGCATAAGCAAACTGGCGTTAGACGTTAGACCTTAACGACATTGAATATAAAACTGAAAACAGGATAAAATTCAACTGAGTCAACGAATAAGTTCAATCAGTATGTACCTTAGATCGCTGTAACAGCAACTCGCGATTTTCTCCGCCGTTTTCGACAGTCGCTTACATTGTTAACGCAGCTGTTTTCACACGTCAATTTTTGTAAAGAAAGTGTCGTCTGCGAACCACATAAAGCCAAAAACTGCCGCTAGAGAGCGCAGATCACGTTAGTGAGCTCGTCGTGTGAGCCGCTGGCGCTCTTTGCCGTCAGGTCGCACGCCGCGTCCGTGTGAACATTAGTTGCCCACGTGAACGTAAGCTGGGTCGCCCCGTGTGAGGACACCTTAAGGCTGTTTGAGGACTCGCATTGCCATGCAACAAGCACACTGCGCTTGACAGAATTCCCGTCCTTCAGTTTTGAACGGTACCTTTCATAGGGTCTCATAAAATTTTTTTCTTCTCCTGAGGCAGAAAGTCGACCAAAAAGAAGCCAAAAATACTGGCGCCCTGACTTTTTTGCCCAAAATTGTGGATCTGAATTGTTTGGTAGGTGGAGAATTGGTGTTTGTTTAGTTTTGCTTTAGGGTGCAAGAAACAACTGGGATCATACGCGCTCAAGTCAAAATCATAAAACATGAAGACGGAGAGAAGTTAAAAGACGACTATACGTCAGTCCAAATTCACATAAGAGAAGAGAGTTAAGAACAGGCACGCAGAAAAAGGGTTAAAAAAGACTCCATACAGAAACGGAGGTCCAAATCTAAAAATTAAATGGTCTTCTCCATAATGCTTTAGCGGATAAAAAGTAATACGCGGTCGACAACCCACGTGCCATTTGCTAAAACGGCCAATAACTAAGACGTCAAACACAAGGGAACGTAGAAGGTTAAAAAAATGTTACATTTTATGCGAGTCTTTTGCGCTTTTGGGCGTTGTGTATTAATGTTGGACCATGCCTCTTTACGCAGTTTGTAGTTTTAGTGTGTTCCGAAGAAGACGTGGTTTCCGTGACGAAACCTAGGTCTACTTCCGGTTTCTATTTGCAATCGCGGCGGATTCTTTATAATCATTGAATTATTCACGATTGCTGCCGCGCTGCAATGTTAAAAGTTCTTAAAAAATGGGCACTAGATCAGGAAGTGGGGGACAGTTAAAACTTGGGCGCACTATGCACAAAGTGGTGGTGTACCGCCAATTATCAAATGTCGATAGCTAACAAGGCAGTGCCCAATGTGCAGCCTAGTTAAAATGATCTCCTCCAGGCGGGAGGCCCGAGTGGACGTCTTCCAATCCGCTGGGAGAGGCTTAATAAGCCGGAGCTTATTCCTGTGAAGGGAGGACCACTGGCGCTGTCAAAGGGAGACCACCTTCTGACAGACGGCAACACACAGATAATCGGAGGGAATATAAGAACTCGCGGGCTTAGATACGAGTACTGCAGCCTTGTTTCCTGGTGGACCGACATGGCCAGGAACCAACTCTCCTCCCGCCAAGTGAGCAAGTGACAGTTTCCTGGACCCGCTGCGCTAATGGATGGGCAGTGGACAGCGCACATGTACTTTAAAGACGAGAAGAGAGTCTCAGCAGAGGACACTGCGCCGTGCATGGCTCGCCGTCCCACCATACGGTATTCTGCACCCTGTTCTAACGCATTTCTATCTCACCACGTTGATTTACATTACTGGCTTCACTGTTTTGCCTGGCCGTCATCAGCGCTAGTATAGCGTATCGATGTATCCCCTCTGATTGGACCTTTGCTCGGCTGCTCTGACTTCCAGGTTGTCATCTGTCGTGGAGTCAGTCGGAAGGTGCTAGGAGGAGAGTTCACCGCGGCAGTCCGGGTCCTGATTTGGGCCCTGGCAGGCAGTTGCAGCTTGTCTGGAGCGCAGCCCGGGCCAGCCAGTCGCCGGCTTGCAGCAGCTGTGAGCCCTGCGTGGACATCGCCCGCCTTACCGCTGCCGCCACGCATCACTTATCCGGGTCTGACCTTTGGTGGATTGTTGGTTGGTCGGCGTAATCGACTGGTCCCGCTGGCGGTCTCTGCGCTGTGTCGGAGTCTGTCTGGAGCTGTCCGTTCGGGACGAGCATCGTCGCTCGCCCACCCAGGACGTGGTGGTTAAGTGGCTTCAGGTTAAGTGGCTTTGAGCATTACGTTGTTGGTTCCGGCGTTGCTGTTGTGGAGGTTTTCCTTTGAGCAACAGCGAGTGAAGTGTTCGAGATAGCCGCTGTCAGGTGGAATTGATTAAATTAATTTATCCATAGTTAAGTGCACCAGCGGAATTTTCTGCCTTGTGACCGTTAGTGTTCTGATTACCTGCCCTGGCCGCTAACGCAATTTTTAGGCAGTGTCTTTTCCCCACCAGTCGTTGCTGCCCAACATGGTGTGTAGTTTTCGCAACTCAGTTCACATACGCGTTTGTTTGGGGATAGTGATACTTGTAACGTTTTGGGGCGTTGAATTCTCCTGTACTCTGTCGTGGCAAGCAAGTGGTTGGTCGGTCGGTCCGTGACTGTCCTTTGCTTGGGTTCGGACGAATCGAGTGTAGTTTGGCTCACCATCAGTCTCGCGTAAGTGACGAAGGGCAGACCAATCCCCTGGAGGCTCCTGAGTGCTGTTCTCTTAATTACTCTTTGGCAGTGTTAATGTTGTAATTTATTTTAAAAGGTTTTTTGGAGCTTAACTGTATTTTATATTTTCAATTGGGCAACGTTAATTGAGGGCCTTCAGCCCTCGAAACATGTTCTCAGAGTTTCCTTCACGTCCAAACATTATTGGCTTGTGCTCTTGAAAGGTTATTGTAATTGTGGGCCTTCCGCCGTTGGTTTTGCAAAGGAAATTTGTAAATTTAATGTATTGTTTTACCGATTGTTGTAACATATATATTTCCTTAATTTTCATAATTAGATTTTGCGGCCTTAAGCCATCTTATTGCGTTTGTTTATCTCTTTCTGTGCACCTTGCGGGCCATCAGCTCTTTTAGCATCTTAAAACATTGTGGCCTTCTGCCTTCAGTAATCATCATAGTAAATTTGGAAATTTGAAGATTTAATCCGGCTGCCTTCAGCTGCTCCGCATGCTGATCTCGTAAATTTAACTGTGTGTCTTGCCTTTTCAAAATTGAACTTATTCTAAAGCATCTGTTTGGAAGCCTTCAGCCGCGAGTCAAATTTAATTCTTTCAAAAGTGTATTTGTGACATAAATGATAATAAATTACAATTGTGAAATGAATCCGACTGCAATTCCCTTGGCCCTTTGCACAACCCTAATTACCTGTTAGCCCTGTGTGATTTAGCAGGCGTTTCAGACACAATTGAAAAGGCGGTTTCAGCGGATGTACTCCTTGGCCTGATACAGGGCGAAGAGCTCGGTTGTAAAAACTAAGCAGTGTGCCGGAACCTGATTTCGAAAAAAACGGTTGAAAATGACGAAGGCACACCCGACCCCAAGGTCAATCAGAGAGCCATCAGTTTATACAGAGGTACTATCGCGAAGTTCGATGCGAAGGTCTTGAAACTGATTTCGATAGACCGAGGTTGAAGTAGTGTCCTTAGGAAGCTAATGAAAGCCAAGGTTAACATGGGCCGCTTCACTAAGCCAATGTGGTAAAAGGTTCAGACCCACCGCGAAAGTTGCAGGTTGCGTGAAGTAACAAGTGCCGAAAGCGGAGTCCAGGAGGTAACAGAGAAGAGGGACGCGCCCCATACTGGCGATCAAAGGAATCATCAAAGAAGGAGACATCGGATGGGTTGCCACGCATGGCAGACAAACGGCTTACATACCTCCTGAGGAGAAAGACGCGGTGATAGGACAGTTGTGGCTCAGCAGCTTCAGCATACAGACTCTCAACTGGGCTGATGTAAAAGGCGCCACTGGCCAAACGGATACACGATGGTGGAGAGTGTTAAGACGACTGCCGTATTGTCTCAGGTCTGTAATAGGCCACTCATATGCAATCGCAGTAGAGCTCAGGAATGCCTCACCTTGCGATTCAAGTTGCTCAAAAAATTCGCAGCGCGCTACTCATCCAATTTTTGTGTACTGCTTTGTCAGTTGTTTTGAGACCCATCTTAGGCACAGTTTCCTGTATCTCGGCGTTTCTGTGAATATCTCGTATAAAGGGTTCTGGAGAGTAGCTGAAACATCTCAGAAATTTCATCCACTCTCAGTCGGTGGTTTTCACGAAAAGTACTTTAGATTTTTTTGCACCAGCTCATCAGTCAAAATGGAACGTCTTCCACTCCTCTGTTCGTCATGAGTATTGGTTCTGCACCCTCCGCTACTTTCCCTGCACCACTGAAACACACTCGTTCTGTTCATAGCGCCTTCACCGTAAACCATTCTAATTCGCAAAAAAAAGAAAAAAGAAAAAAAGGCAGGTGTTATCTCTTCCGCAGTTAAAAAGCGGATCACGGCACTTTACTTGCGTTAGGACGAATTTCTCACCAGCATCTTTCACGAAACTTCACAGTACAACGTTAGTTTACGCACTACCGTATTCTTGTGAGTCTCATTCTGGTCAGGGATTCGTCAACCCTCAAAAAACAGAATACCATATATCTTTATGGTCACAGCACACTTGCTTTCTGAACGTGCCTCGTTTTCGCACCTTCCAGCATCTGACTTGTCTGGGGTTGGCCTTATTACGTTATTATTGAAGTATGAGCGTACTTCAGCTGTCTCAGATTTGTTTCGTATCAGATGGATTAGCTTAGTTGTTTTATGCTGTCTCAAGGAACTCAATAATTATGAAGGTTGTTGCGTACTCCAGTAGCCTTGTTCGACTACTGTGCTTTCAGTGCTCGTATATCCTACTTTCTCTTGATCTACTTGCTTTGCCTTTCCGTAACATTGTCTTCAATTTAGTAACAGTTGTTTGTAGTACATTTTGTACAGTCTGGTGACCTTATGGCCTGACGATGTCCCTGCAGTTCACAGATACTAAAACTAACAGACACAGCTACCCCATACACGAACCGGAGATAGACCCGTTCCTTCCTTTCCTAATGGGCGACTGTGGTTTTGCTGGCACCAAGTCTTGGAATTTCTTTGAACTCACGATTCGAGCACACTAGCTCGGCGTTTACCTCAGATTATTTGCAGTCAGTTGCCAGGTTCAGCGAGTTCTTGGGAGTGGTGCGAAACGTCACACCTCCGCTAATTGTTTGCTGTCGCTGCACCACTGCTTGGGAGCAAGTGAGAACTAGTTCGCTGTGGAGCGTCCGGAAAAGTTAACTTGTTTAAACGGAGCCATTAGTTTCAAGTGCCAATGGCCACAGGCAATCGTAAAAGAGCAGCCGGCGGCGGTAGCGCGGGGGTGGTGTAATGACCGGAGAAAAGATAAGACATAAATGGGGGGCGTAAAGGGGCCCCGCAGACGCCGATCCCATTTCTTTCTTCTCTCTCCTCCCGCTCCCCTCCCCCCCCCCCCCCTCTTCTCCTGCGGGGGTCGCACCGAAACGGTCCGCAATTCACTCGCGCTCCAATGGTCCCGTAACCCTCTAAATTACCCCCCGCTGCCCTTTACGACGGCTCGAGTGCGCGAATCCCGCAGATAACTCACTTTACTTATTTTACCGCTTCGTCACGCCGTCCGCCGTCGCCCGCAGTCTTCTGCCCTTATCCATACCTCTCCCGACTATCAATTACCATAAATTAAATAGAATGCACCGCTGCGGCTGCTGACTCGGAAACTGTTTTTAATGAAACTTTTCGCTTACCCGTTTATGCTGGGGATGTCGCCTAGGCAGGCTGTGAACGACCAACAACCCGGTACAGCGGTGGTCGTGAAGAAACCTGCTGTGAAGGAGTGACAGCCAGAACACACTGCTAGTCACCAAATTAGCGTCAACAGAAATGGTAGCAAACAAAATTTTAATTTAGAGACCTCAGTTTCTCCCTGCGTATACAATGTTCAAATAAATTACGGAAATGCAGCCGAATGTCTTCTTCGACAACAGCCATCATTTTGACAGTACACCCAACCATTTTCAAGGCAAAAGTGCAGCAAATAAGCGTTTCTACAAGCGAACTGAAAACCTCGGTTTTCGGAGAAACTCAGTAAAGATAACACAGGCACACACAAAAACACACACACACACACACACACACACACACACATACACAAGCGTGCGCATGCGTGCACACGCACACATACACACTGTAAGCACTAATGCCACAAGAAAACAACGATGGCCGGCATTTGAAATTATCGATAGTGAAATTAATAATTAACTGCTGAGGTAGCATAAACTCTGTCCCTCTTTTGTCGACAAGCGAGAGATGAGGATTCCATGCATTTATAAGATTGCGTTATATACAGCCATGGTGGTTTTTGTTTAAATTCTGCATGGAATCGTGCTCTCTTATTTATTAGGTTACATTACAAATAGAGATGGTAATTTTTGTTTAAATTCTGAATGGAGTCTTGCTCTCCCATTTGTTTATTAATTTCACCATCGATAACTCTTGACGTCGCTTATCTTTGTGATGGCGCTAGTGTTACAGTGTTTGTGTGTGTGTGTGTGTGTGTGTGTGTGTGTCTGTGTGTGTGTGTCTGTGTGTGTGTGTGTGTTATCATAACGGAGTTTCTCTGAAAACCGTGGGTTTAAGTGGCCTAGTACAGAGCTTACTTGCTGAAGTTTTGCCTTGAGAATGGTTCGGTGTGCTCTGTCGAAATGTCGGCACCCGGGTGTATTCCAATAAGTTATTTCAAGATGGTACCGGTTTCGTTGCAGCTTTTTTGGAAAAAAAATGAATTTGTTTACTTGTTGTGAACTTAACTTGGACTGGTTTCCTATCTTAAACCTTGTCTGTCTATGTTCTCGTCCTGAACGATGAGAGTGGTGTCATTACGGAAACGGTATCTGATTAAATTAGCAGCCAGAACTATCTGAATGTGTATAACTGTATTTTATTACTTCTATCAAAACATAAAACTGTATAATAAGAAGGCTGTCCCGAAATTCTGTATAGTGCAGTGAAGTGACGAGTACTATAGCACGTGATGTCAAAGAACATGATTTGCAGTTTCAGCACACAAAACTAACAGAATAAAAGTGCTTCATGAAATTGCAGATTCTGTTTTGAAAGAATAAATAATGAACATGGTTCTATAAAAAGTGCACTGTGAATTTACATAGGCGATCTGACTAAAAAATCCAATCACTGAATAACATTCAGACAAATGTACCACTTCACTCCAAGAATAAGTCTGCCTGCATAAAGGAATGGAATACAAACGGAAGTGTCCCCCAACCGAACCTGATATTAGTTGTTAAGAGATACAACTAACTTCAAATGCTCTCTCTCCTGACTGTTATTAAACTGACCCCATCACGTTTCCATGACCTACCTGTGGCAACGGAAACTCAGCTTTGCTCGGAGTGATGAACATAAGAATAGAGCAAAGCAGCAAGCCGGACAAACGGAAAGAGAGCCTTGGGTAGTGTAGTGCAAGGACGTGCTTTTGTTCAAAGTAGACCATGCTTTGACTTTAGCCACTGTATTCTGCAGAGTGCAATGCGGCGACAGAAAAATGAAATTCTTTCGTAAGGAAACTGGTCGAATTTGAACTTGATAAGTGACTGAAAGGAATCTGACTTTTAATAGCACTCTACTGTGAAAACTGAAACTCATTTTTTTTATAATTACAATGATATTCACAAACAGTACTTTCATATCAAATATTACTCTGCCATAAAATTATTTATTGAATTGGTAAAAGAGTGGTAAATCGAGAACCACTGATTGCAAATCACCTCAACAGGTAACTTGCTTAATTACGTCTCAGTGATGAAGTAACTGACCCATACAAATAGAGAAAACTCCTACTAAAAGTCCCTGTTATCCAACAACGCTCAAGCAGGTAGTGCAGCAACAACACTACGTGCAAATCTTCCTTCTCAAATTAATCATTTCAAAATCATATTTCCAAATTTCATCGTCGTCTCTAAGTTTATCTCTGTACTCTGTAAGGTATTTCCAGACCACTCACTAGCGTGGACAACACCTGTCTCACTCACTAGCTTCTCTTAAAATGTCACAGCAACAACAATGATACTGGCAACCAAAGATCTCATTGCTTGTACTTAAGGTCTCTCTGACGTAACGTACTGACTACTGAAAATGGAGGAAGACAGGGACACGGACAAAGTCCGATTATTTTGCCACGTGTGTGCTGCATACACTGTTGATGATGCGATGTTGGTAATAATGGGGGAAGTTCCCAGTGCAGAAATCAAAAATTCACGTAGTATATGGTCAATCAATGGATGGAAAGTCCTAGGTGTCAACTGAAATTTGGACTAGGACCACGAACACAGTCGAAGGCTGACATAGCAAACTAAGATCTTCAACAAATCACAAACATCCGAACATATACGTTCTTATAAATAACCTGAAGGTGGCAGCAGGTTATATTATATTTCCATAAGTCGGCCTTTACAAAAAAAAGTTGGAAAATGTACATAGATCTTGACAGAAGATTAAAAGACATTACAGGAATGTATAACGAATCTGGCAATTTGAGATGACATTTACGAAAAGCTGAGTAAGGAATTAAAATTTATAAAATAAGACAAAATTTTAATCATTTACTGCAGCAACGTTCTAGAAAAGGAAAAAAAGGTTAAGACTAATAAAAAATAAAAGTATTTAAACCTTCATGAGCCTAGATAAAATATAAAGAAATGTTCTTATAACAAAACGGTCTGCAGAGCCTTCCCCATCACTATCTTTGACTGTCGCAAAACCCACAGCTGAAATACTTGTGGCTGAAAATACTGCATTGACGTAGTGGGTCAGCAAGTGATGCTCGAAAAGATCGCTGTGTCAAAAATCTACAGATACCAGTCACTGAATGCTGATAGCTATTTTGACTGTACCGGAGTTGGGATTACTCCCACTCATCCGTCAGGTGGCCTGAAGATGGGGTAATGTAGTGCTGAAACTGGCTGATCAATAAAAGAGCTGGGAATTTAGACACCTGAAGGTGTTTTGATTCGACATTTTAAACTTTAATGTTGTCTTTAAGAGTACCAACAGCAACATTCCTCATCAAATTAATTAGGCTATGAGAAATGGGAGTGATATATTGTGCTGAGAGATTATGCTTACACTGACGGTGTTCCGAGTGCTGCAGAGCGGGATGTATACATCACAGGACGCTGAAACATCGTAGGTATATTCACTAATCGGTGCACTCACGGAGTATGGTGAACGTCATAGTTTCACTTTCTGCTACTGGGTGAAAATATGATGATGTAAACAGTCGAAATGTGGTGTGGGTGCAGGAAAAGGGGAGGAACGATCAAACACATGATAAGGTTGTTTGTGGCACGTTTATTACGAAAAGCTCACAAAGTTACAACAGATGTTCAATGTGTTCTCCCACACGTCATCGTCGACAATTGCTCGGAGCATATCCGCTGTACTCAAAGTGATGTGCCTTGTTTCAGACCAGGAAGAATCCGTATGTACCCTCGTTAGACGCGATCCTTTAGATATCCCCACAACCAAAAGTCATATGGATTTAGGTCAGAGGATCTGGAAGGCCACACTTCTTAAATCACCTAGAGATAATGCGGCCATTGTCGAAGGCTTTTCGAATAAAACCTTTCGCCTGTCTAGCGACATGTTTTGTTTCCCCATCTAGCATAAATACAGCGTGGTGGAGACAGATACGTTCTCACAAAGCTGGAATCACTTAGTGCACAAGGAGGTCCTTATAACGTGAAGATGTCACTGTACACATAACAGGCCTGTTAGAAGGAAAACGGACCGAGAATGAAGGAGCTTGTGGAACCACACCACGCAGTCAGATAAGATGAGTGCACTGTACGTTTCTGCACAACATGTGGTGCAGTGCCAGATAGGCACCCGGTGCCCAAAATTAGAACTAATCTGTTTTCCAGTGTAAATAGGTAGCGCACTAACGCATTAACATTTTGCCAAGTTTTGCAACCATACGATAATTACAGCCCACTCTGGAGCTACGTGAGAAACTGAACCTCAGCTATAACCACTCGGTACATTATTTATGTAGTTGCGGTGCAGCCCTAATCATTTGCATATCCAATCATGTAGTACACTTCATGACAGTGTGACGTTTGCTGCACGCCCTCTCGATGGCGTAGCTTTTTAATAGTCAGCAGTGTACTTCGTGTTACGGAAGCCCCAAAACACCTTCAAGTCTTGCATAGCTTTAATAGGATACTTTCTTCACAATACACTGTTGACCACAGATAACGGCTAGGTACAGCGATCTGTTTAATGAACGTAAAGGCAAACCCGCCTTCTCTGTGCAGTTGTGTCTCCAGTCGTGATCAAGACAATGCGCGTGCTGCTCATTGTGCAGTCTGTGTACGTGGCACTCGGGTTCGTTTCAAGTGTAGACCGTGAGTGGACAGCCACTTTATGGGGAAAAAGATTGTCATATCAAGCAACTATCGTCGAATAGGGGTACGCAACTGCGATTTCATTCGAACATCTAATCGCTATTGTCCTTCTCCTTGCTTCATTTTCATGGGCTAATGAACGAGTGGCAACAGAGTAAAGCATGGGAATTCTGAAGCTCGTCACCAGACACAAGAAGTGTTCAAGTCGAGAAGGTGATTATGTACAGATATGAAGGAAACTTCATGTATGTACCGGAATTGTTTTTTCCAATAATCATTGTGGGTTTCAGTTTGTATCACTAAATGGTTTTTATTTTCTGGATGACCCTGTCAGTGGTGTAGTCGATTGTGGACGAGCTAGAAACTGAAAAATATGTCAAAAGACTTCCCGAACTGTTGAGCTGTCTCTTCAAGTGTTCCTTCAGAAAGGGAAATCAAAGGAGGTCGCCAACATTCAATAGTTTTACTTGTGAGTAGCACAGTAAATAAACTAAAAACGTAAAATCACAAAACTTCCACCAGAATGGCTTCTTTTCTCCTATTGCAAACGCCACCTGCACTCGCTTACGTTAGTAGGCTCCACAAATCCGAATCCTGGTCGAGGAAATTCTTTTTCGTTCTTAATCTGCTGCAAGTTTGTTCTACATCTCAGGTCTAGATTAACTATCGAAATGAGGTAAGCTCCCTAAAAAATGACAGGGCCGTAGTTCCATACCTAAAAATAAAAGATAATAAGTACACCTATGTAAAGCATAACAAAGGGTATTTCGTACAAATGTGATTACACAACCACTCTCTTAAAAGTAAAATATCGGTACGGTATTCAAAGATAAGACTTTTTCAACAAAGTATTACACCGTTGTTTATCTTACAGCGAGGTAGTATAAATAAAGTAAAGCTGTATGATGCCACGTTACCACCTGTAGCAAGTGACGTAATTTTCCAATTAAATTAACCAAACCTCTTAGTAAAATAATTTAAATCATTTAGTGGTGACGTCCACTTCGTAACTTTCACTATCACATCGTATCTCACCCTAGTGTATTAACCAAATCTCTGATTGGATGAGTCAAAATGTGACCAATGAGCCTTCATTTACTTTTAGCAAGCTTTCAAATTGTAGAGCCGGAGTAATGTCAATAAATATAAAATAGTAACGACGTTTTACGTTTCAGAAGAACTGGAGTGGAAATATCACTTGATAATATGTATTTGTTATGCTCAAAGACCGGTTTGATGCAGCTCTCCATGCTATTTTGCACTGTGCAAGCCTTTCCATCTCAAAATAACTACTGCCCCACTCAAGATTTTGAGCTTACTGCGTTCACTCCTTGGTCTCCCCTTCAATTTTTACCCTCACACTTCCCTCTGGCACAAAACCGACGATTGCCGAATTGCCCACGAAGTGTTAAATCAACTGATCCTTTCCTTTAGTCACTTTATGCTGTAAATTTGTTTTTTCCACCACTTTGATTAAGTTCCTCATCACCAGCTCCTCCTGTTAGCCATATGATCTTTGGCATTCCTCTGCAGCACCGCATTACAAAAGCTTCTATTCTTTTCTTGTGTGAATGCTTACCATCCAATTTCACTTCCATGCAAGGCTGCTCTTACGTCGTAAAGTGAAGCGCTGGCACGCCAGTCGGAAACGACAGATCGGAGAGGGCTGTGAAGAAGATGTCAGTCAGTTGCACACTGAGCGACCCCTCTGCAGGACGACAACGCAACAGCAGCGGTCTCTTTGCGAAGAGAACATGAGCGCCGTGCCCAACTGGCCACGCCCAGTTCTAGAAAAGCTTCAAGACTAGTGACGTGAATAGAAGAGTCAATCCTATTACTTCACTTGTAGTAGAATTGTTAAACTGAAGTTGCTTGTTTATTTCGGTTGTCGCCCTTTGCTTGCAACACGTCTATATAATTCTCAAAGTGAAGTATGATATAACTCATTAATACGATTTGCTTGAATTGTTGTCTAACTCTCAGAGAAAGCAGGTTTCCTAGCTCCCTATATTCTGCGACGAGGCAGGATTCAACAAGTACACTCCAAGCAAATACCACAAGAAAAGACAACCTGACACTTTAGTCCATAATTGATATTAACAAATTTCTCTTCTTCAGAAAAGCTTTTATAGCTATTTCTATTCTACATTTTATAAACGCTCTACTTCGGCGACCACCAGATATTTTACCACCCAAATAGAAAAACACATCAACTACGTTTAGAGTCTCGTTTTCTTATTTAATTCCCTCAGCATTGCCTGATTTGATCCGACTACCATACATTAAACATTTTTTTCTTTTTTTTGTGATCATCGTATATAATGCTTTCAATATACTGTCCATTCTGTTCAACTGCTTCTCCGTGTCCTTTAAAGCCTCTGACACAATTTTCTTGTCATCAGCAGACCTCGGAGATTATACCTTTCTGCCATGATTTTTAATTCCATTTCCAAATTTCACCTTTATTTCTTGCTGAATAACGTCGGTGGTAGGTTACAACGTACGAGTATTTCACTTCCTTCTCAACCATTTCTTCTCTTTCGTGTCTTTAGACTCTTACAACAGCAGTTTGGTTTCTGTTCAGGCTGAAACTATAAATGAAGGTTTGCTTTTCTAGAACTTATGTTGTATGGTACGTCTTTGTGCCAACATTGCTTCACCTTTTTCTGTATTTCTCCGGAACCCAAACTGATATTCCAGAGGTTTGTTTCTACCAGATTTTCCACCCTTCGATAAATAATCGTGTCGATATTTTGTAACCCTTAATTCTTAAACTTATTGTTCGTAATTCTTACTCGTCTTGAAGTCTCCCATTCCATCTTCATGCACCACCTTTTCCTCCCTTCCTTTAACATTGCCTTCAGTTCCAAGTGCCACTTAACGAGAAGCTCACGGGCAGTTGCTAGTCGTACGGGGCATGGGAATTATTTCTGTTTAGTATCTCCGTTCAGTTGTATTTCCGTTAGGCGTGCTGGAAAGCCTTTTAAAGACCAATTAATGTCATTACCTATCGAACTCAGTAAGGTCCGGGAGCGTGATGGAGATTCTGGATATTTTTATACAGAATATGCGGAAGTATTAGGCCTACTGTTAAATTCGAAACACCGCTGATCCATTGAGGAGAGAAAAATTTGCAGTGACTAGCCTAGGGCATAGCTTGTATCCATCTACAAGAAAGGAAGTACAACTGATCTACACAGCTGTCGCCATACAGTACTCTCGTGTACGCCGAAGGAAAAAAATCCCGACACCTAGAAGATAAACGATACTGGATAGGCATGTTTCTGCATCATAAAGGTGACGTCTATTCAAATTTCGCGCCAGTGGCTTAAGAGGGGGGGCTTTAGCGCCGCTATGAGTATGTTCATGAGGTTTGCTTAGTTACACGCTGTAGCGGTATTGAGCGTTAGTTACCTTTCAGATTGGACGTGGTGAATTGGTGTTAGTCAGGAATCCCTTTAATATGATGAAGATGTCACTATCAACAGCTCACTGAGTTTAGGCGGGGTCGTGTAACAGAGCTACGGAAAGCTGGATGTTCCTTCCAGGATATCGCAGAACGTCTTGGGAGGAATGTAGCCGATTGCTGGTCGCGATGTCACAAGCGGGTACGGTCGCAAGACGACCGGCCACCAGATGACCACGTGGCACTACAGGAAGGGAAGGCCGTCGTGTTCTGCTTATGGCTGTGGTGCGTCGAACTGTATGTGCAGCAGCAATTCGAACAACTTTTGACATCACAGTGACACAATGAACTGTTGAAAACCGGTTAGTTCAAGGAGAGCGACGACCCAGACGACGTGTAGCGAGCATTCCACTGACCCCAAACCACCACCATTTGGGACTGCAGTCGTGTGGTGAGAGCTCATTGGAGGACGGTTGGTGATCAATTGTGTTTTCTGAAAAAAGCTGATCGTGCCTCGGTGCCGTTAGTGTGTCGGCTAGAAAGAGAACAGGTGAGCGGCTGCCACCAACTCGCCTTAGGTGTAAACACACTGGACCTACATCTGGGGATATAGTGTGGGAAGCAATTTCGTACGACAGCATGAGCGCTACAGTGCTTATCCTTCACCCTTGACTGCAAGTTTTTCCATCTGTCTGGTGATTCGGCCTTTTGTACTGCCATTGACGAACAGCATTCCGAAAGTTGTTTTCTAACACGATAACGTTTGCTCACATACCGTTGTTGTAATTCAGCATGCTCTCCAGAGTGTCGACGTGTTGCCTTGGCCTTCTCCATAATAATCAATTGAGCTCGTATGGGACATCATCGTGAAACAATACCAGCGTCATCCACAACCACCTTTAACAGTCCCTGTACTGACAGACCAAGTGTAACAGGCGTGGAACTCCACTCCACAAAGTGACATCCGGGCACCTGTACAACACAATGCATGCACGTTTGTTTGCTTGCATTCAACTTTCTGACAGTTACACCGATTATTAACGTGCCAGCATTTTACATGGCTTATATCGCGTTTTAATTAAATTGTGATCTTGCAATGTTAATCACTTAAATACCTTTCGTAGGCAAACGTATTCATGAATTTTCTTATCTCCACATTAATTAACTTAGGTGCTGGGACGTTTTTTCCCATCAGTGTATTTTTAGTCGAATACTGTGAGTAGTGTCGGGGCAATGGCCTTGCCGCAGTGGATACACCGGTTCCCGTCAGATCACCGAAGTCAAGCGCTGTCAGGCGTGGCCGGCACTTTGATGGGTGACCATTCGGGCCGCCATGCACTGTTGCCATTTTTCGGGCTGCACTCAGCCTCGTGATGCCAATTGAGGAGCTACTGGACCGAATAGTAGCGGCTCCGGTCAAAGAAGACCATCATAACGATCGGGAGGGCGGTGTGCTGACCACATGCCCCTCTTATCCGCATCCTGAACTGAGGATGACACGGCGGTCGGATGGTCCCGCAGGGCCACTTGTGGCCTGATGACGGAGTGCTGCTTCTGCATGAGTAGTGTCAGCTCAGACGTAATGAACTAACGGAAATCAGTGTTGGTTCCGTAAACATCAATATTCTGACGCTCTTTACCCACGATATTTAGAGCGTCATCATTCAACAGTTACACATGTAATTTTATTTTTATTCTGATCTATTTTACTTGAAATGGTGTTCCAGTTTTCTCATATTTGTTTTGTGTCTGATATTCCTCATAATTCTGGAAAACAGTTTCCACCATTTGACTGTAGATTTGTATTCATTTATTTCACAAAGTCGCGATTTAGAATTTATAGCCATTTTCAAGAACTATCTGAAATATCTAAAAATGTTAGACGTGCGTAAATGATTCGTCACCGTTGAAATAACTTTTATCCGGTATCATAAACCAGTTCTGATTTTAAAGGCTCTGATTACATACATGTATGGTTGAAATTGTGCTTCTTAAAAGAGCATAAACGAACTGTAATTCACCTTTAACAGCCAATACATTGCTGTGACCAGCATTCACCAGTCTTATTATGTGCCTTTGACATGTACTCAGACCCTTTAATACGACTACTGGTCTAGGACACCAGATAGATGTTAGTTCGACGTTAACATGTCATTCAGGCAGGTCGAACATTTTTTCTGAGATTTTAATTTGCACTTGAGATTGGCTACAAAGCCCATTACTGTTTGAAATAAATGAACACAAATGTACAACCAAATGGCGAAATTTTCTTTCAAGAAGTTCTACATGAATGTGGTATACCAGGAAGGCCAAAATCATATTTCTCATACTTTCCGTTTCCTTGAATGAAAACATTTTGTTTTCTAATTGAGTACTTCACTATAGACGATGAGCTTATAGTACTGTCCTTATAAATGCTATTAATGTGATCTTTAACTTTACTCAGAACTATGTATAGTTCTATAACCCGTTGGAGTGCGCAAGTAGCACTTTTGACTTTTTTTAAGTTATTGTCAACGTGCAAGCAAGTCTGGTGCCGATTACTGAGTAATAGAGTAAAGCTGTGATGAAAAAGGCAGTGTAGTAACAGCCGCAGCTATCCTGTAATCCGAATTTAGTAGAACGCTGTGATGGGCACCGTGAATACCTCACTGGTACGCGAAAAAGGTTCAGCCAGATGGATGCCAACATGTATGTGAGCGGAGGAGCCTTCATAGGAGAAAAGCTGATTTCGGTACTGCAACGTCTTGATGGCATACTGATTCCAGGATAGGGATTAAATTTTCATTGTGCACTCAACCACTCATACGAGTAGTGCTCAAGTTTGTAAATGAGGATAAAGCAAGCTGACTGGGAAAGGACGACATTTTATACTCGGCATGCTTGCCAGGAAGTCTTGTCCGTTATGTAGAGGAGTCTCTACTGTTATTGAATTCACAATTGGCACAAAACAATAGTTCATGTCTACACCAATGGCATTGGCCACCTAGGTTCTGAGGCCATTCTCGGTTCCTGTAGGAGGTGAGCTGAATTGATGGAGACAGCTAGCCTCGCTGAAAGTGCGGAAGCGGAGGATCAACGTTTGTAGCTTCGCACCCAGAAACAATCACGCTCCTTTGGTTTGGAGCCGGGTGCAAGGCCTCGCCAGATGGTCAGATGATTCCGCAACGATATCGGATTCGAATTTCTCGATATCTGCTATTGGGTAGAGGACTGAAGGCTTCTCAAAAGTTTTGGGATGCACTATACAAAAGAAACGGCTGCTACGGTGCACTTGCGTTCGTTTTCATGTTAGTGTTGGCGTTGGATGTTCGCCTGTACCGAAACACGTTCTGTTGTGTACTGCTTCGTACACAACGTTAAGGAGAGGTGAGCTACAGGGTGGTGCGACAGCTGTCGTCAGAGGAAACCGGACAGGAGCGGAAATGATTAGTCAACATGTAAATACGGTAAACAGCAGATTTACTTAAATTGTAACTGTTTGTTCATTACGATCTACAGACACTGATTCATAGAAAAAGTGCCTCTAGATAATACTTAGAAATATTATTTTTCGCGCTGCAAACGTAGGTTAAAAAATCTAGTACTTTGGAAAGATTTACTTAATAGTAGTACACGTACGATTAAAGTATACTTGTACATTAGAATCAGGTTGTTATTCGAATATATTGGAAGCAAGTATTTAAACTGTTCTGTCTGAAGTAACCGTTTTGTCTTACAGGCCTTTCTTCCGGAAAATGCGTTAGTTGTCTTCTTACCAACAGGGATTATGCCCTAGTGATCTGTTCCGACTATAGATGATTTATTCCATTCATTTTTCTGCTTGCTGCTTTTGATACACTTCTTTCACTCAAAACGTTTCCATTTCTTTTCGGGTTGTTGCATTTTGTCGATTAGGTTATACACTTGCTCCTCTTCTCGTATTTCTCCATTTCTTAACCAATCTGTTTTAGACTATCGTTTTGCAGACCTTAGAGGTTTAGTTTCTGGTGTTTCTATGCGGCTTTCATGTCTCTTACTTCCCATAAATCTCTTCCATAAAGTGCATAAGGACAGCCATTACATTGTAGAACATCTCATTTAGAATTTATTTAATGTTCATGACTCTGTTGTCGTTAAAGGCATATTAAAATGAAAGTAGCTAGAGTCTTATTCGCTTAGTTGGTAAACGACCATTACTTCCTGAGAAAGCCATCACATTTTTTGAAGCCATTTCGATTACACTGAGTAGAGCACAGCTGTAACTTATGTAACGCTCTTTGGAATCCATCTTCTTTCGTAGCTATGAGTAGCAAGTCGTCAGCAAACAGCAGGATATTAATAAATTTGCATTTTCATAGATTAATACCTTGTGTTGGAAGTGTACTTGTTCCACAAAATAGTGGCATCGTCAAAGTATATATCCGTGTCAGATAAGGACTATATCCTTCTCTTACTCTTTGACTTATACTTAATACCTGCTGCTCACTTCCTTCTGGAGAACTATAAGTGTGTTCAAATATAAGCTTTTCATTGTTGTTGTAAGATATTTAGGGTACGCCTTTGTAAAATTTGGGGTAGTATATTTCTATTTACGTTGTCAAATGCATTTTCAAAAGCGACGAAAGCAACATATGTCTCAAGGTTACATTGTCTCTGCTTCACCAATTTTTATTTATTATGTGTATATGTCCTGAGCAAGATCTTCCTTTCGTAAACCCATTTTGAACCTCTAGTAACTTGGCCTATGCTGTCTGTTGCAAACGAGCAAAGTACCTCAGTATATATTTTGGATCCTGTTTTCGGGATATTTATTCCTCCGAAATTTTTGTGCTGGATCTCTCTCCATTCTTGAAGGTGATACTACATTTTCCATCCTCCACTGCTCTGGTATCCTGTTTCCAAGCCGGCACACATTTGGCAGTTGCAAAAACCGATATTTCAGAAGCATTACTCGCTATTTCAGTAGTTTCGTAGTAATACTTTCTGAATCCTGGGCCTCTCGGTTTTTTGTTTTCCTTAATGCTCCTTCCAGCTTTCCTATAGTTTTGGAATCAGGGCCTTTTTTTCCATCATTTCTTCTTCTTCTATCACCTTATTGTGACTGCATCTAAGATTTTTTGTAGTGTTCCACCCAGTCATGAATTTTTAGCCCTCCGATTTTCAGAGTAACTCTCTTCCACTCATTCAATTTCAACAGTTCATAAGAGAAGTCCATAGGTCCATGAGCAGCATGTTCTATTTGGGTGACAAACCTATTCCAGATTTTCCTATGGGCATTCCTTATTATTGCTTTTGCCTTTTTTCGTTGTTCTCTCTGTTGACTGTATTTTTAACTTGATTCTTATGAGCCAATTTCTATTAAATTCAAGTAACGTTTGGCTGTTCTCTAATGTTTCTGTTTTTTATGTATTTCAAACCCTTTAGCCATTCTTGTTTTCTTGATTCTACGTCTATCTACTAATTCTGTAGCTGTTCTTTTAACGCACTGTTTGATGTTGTTCCATTCTACATCTGTACCTTCTGCTGTTGGTAGTTCCAAAATATATCTAGTCAGTCGTCTTTGGTAAAGATATCTTTCACTATAAGCCTCTAGTAGTTGTATCTAAAACTTCTAATTCCCTATAATTATGGGCATCTGTTTGAGGAAGTACCTTGATAACCGGAATAAGCTGTGCTTTTTTTGGCGTTTGGTATCCTTCGTTGTTACCGCGAGCTACGGCAAACCACTGTTGTAAAGAGAGCAACTTCTTTTGAGTAATCTTCGCAGAACCTCCTTTGGTCCGGTACTGAGCGATTTCAGTTCATCTTCTCCTCCATGATCACTTACCTCAATATGTTTCCCTTAGAAGTGCATGCGGTAATTAGGAGAAACCGTACGACGGTCTTCTGCGATGAAATAAATTCACAATACTGTGTTCAGTATTATAGTCTTGTCTCTGCCATCTTCCGTATCGGTATCATTATAGTAACTGAGCGACAAAACAGATCATTTCGACTCATTTAATGACTTTGAGTGATAAAAATCTCCTTCACACTTATAGTGAGATAGATTGTCAATAGCTTACTGTCAAATTCATTGAACGCTTCTCCCATGTCTCTCCTGACTTTCATGTTGGCTTCGTTCAGCTTTTAATTGTATGTCAGAATTTGAGTTTGGCTATATCTGTGATAATGCTGTACCATTCCTGACAAACTTGGGCAGCACATGTCTAAGGCGCATTTTACCATACTTCTGAATTTCATCCAGTTTTGCTTCTCATCTTTGTCTTCAGAACTGATACTTTCAGATTGTTTTCTATCACTCTCGCTAAACAAAAATAATTTCCTTCCGTTATTAATTTTTCTTGCAATGCCTGTAGTCGTTAATTCTATCACAGCCTTATAATCACTCTACCTTCGGTGTTAGCTGTTACGAAAACTCGGGCCTGTTAGTAACTAGATGGTCTAAGAAATTACCCTTACGATCGGTTCTCTATCTGCTTGAAGCAGTTTTCAGATAACGTATTTGAATCAGGCCCACACGAGTACCTGTCTGCGGTGCCAATTTTCGTGACATGGTAACTGGCAAATTCAAGTCTCTCGGAAAACGAACTTTGTCTGAAGCTCTCCGCCACTACAGCTTCTGAGACAGGTGATATATAAAAATATCCGTTTACTGTTTGTGAACCACTTCTGATTCTCAAATTTCGCAAGATTATATCACATTCAGTTGCTGTCATAACCTCACTGCATATTATCAAGTTAGGTCACTAAATACGTCGCCACCTTTGGTGTCTAGCCTGTCTCTGGTTTGTACAGCCTATTCTGAATTCGAAATTTCGTTGTTATTCGTTTCTGGTTTCAATTAAATTTCTATCCCGTATAATATGTCAACATGATGGTCCAGCACTTTAGAAAATTTTTATAATTAAAATTATTCCACACAATTTTAATCAGACAAATTCGAATTAATTCTGAATCGAAGTGGTAATTCCAAGTTTGTGGAGTAGGAGAGGTGTTGGGACAACAGATGTTAAAAGAAAAGCAATGCATTGGAGAATAGGCCTAATCATGTCACAATAAGTAAACATCAAGTGTCTCGTTTCCAAAAGAACTCCGTTTACATGACTGATTAACTTTGAATGGGGCACTCGAATGGTACCACTCGCACATGCCACCTCTATGGCTGTTAGTTTGGCGTAGTGTGTAACCACGAGCTACTTACATCATCCATGTACTTAACTAAATTCCTGACTTTTTTTCTTTTTATTTTTCTGGCTTCACAGGATTAAAAAACATCGTTGACAGTCGCATGTTTTTCAGTACTCCATTACTGTATTTCTGTTTCAAAGGTGAGAATGATGTTAGTAAGTTTAGCAATGAACCATTCGCTTTGTAGTTCAGAACAAAATACTTCTGAATTTTAAACATAAGCACTCTGTACATTAAACTGAACGAGAATAGCTTCGCGCACACGCGTAAAGGAAACGCTGCTCAGGTCTCTAGCATTGAGATAATGAAACAAAAGAATCGCAGAATGGTCTGCGTAACCTGAAGATTAATTTTAAACAATTTCCCGAAAAACGTCACATACATATACGGACTCTTCTTCCGAAAAGTGCCTCAATTAAAAGCCTATATTGCTGATGTCAATCTGTTGTAAATTTATGGAAAATGTTCTGTGTTCAAGCATTACGATATTTTAGTAAAGCGAAAACCTCGTCTACAAAGACTATCATGGACTCTATGAACAGATATCTTTCGAAATACAGCACACTGCGTTCGTAGGTGTAATCTAAAAGCTCCGCAGACAAATGCGTCCAGTTTGATTCCGTGTTCCTTGACTTCCGGAAGGTACTGAAATACACTGTCTCACTGTCATTTATCTAAAGAAATACAAGATTACCAAGTATGTGACAAGATCTGTGACTGGTTCAAGACTTCCTTCTTTACAGGTAGAACTCAACACGTCACCCTTAACGGAACAAAATCGACAGATACAAAAGGTAATTTCTGGAGCGGCCCCGTAGAGCGTTATAGGGCTATACTGTCTACAATATACTTGTATAAATCATCTGCAGGATAGCGCCGGAAACGCCACGAAGCTATCTACAGGCGATGCTGGTGTCTACGGTAAGGCTGCAACCCCAGAAGATTGTAACGAATGCAGGAAGACGTCAGGGGGGTCGATCATTGGTGCTGATTCCGAACGAGAATAAACGTGACGTAGGACGTTCGGACATTAGGAGACATCCATTATTATTCAGTTACGCTATTGGCGAGAGACTACTGTAAACAGCAACAACTGTACAATACGTGGATGTAACAATCCTGAACAAGTTAAAGCGTAGTGGTCACATGAAACTATCAGTAGGAAGAGCAGTTCCCAGGCTAAGATTCATTGAAAAATTAAAGAAATACAATTCATCAATGAAAATAGTGACTTACAGAACACTTGTTTGACAGATTGTTGTGTACTGTTCATCGGCCTGCGACCGTTACCGGGTAGTGGCGACGTGTTTCGTCACGAGATTATATGGGAAGAGTGAGAGCATTACGGAGATATCAAAAAACTATAGCGGTAGTTACTGCAAGAGAGATGTTGTGTGTTACGCAGAGGATTTACGTTGAAATTATAGGAGGATACGTTCGAAGAACAGTCGGACCACATATTAGGTGTGACCAAAAGGTTTCTGTTCAAAGGCTCTGCTGTACTGATGCCAGTCCGGCAGAATCGCCATGATCCCTGGGGCAATCAAGCCACCGACTCACCAGATTGAAGACACCCGTCTCGTAAGACACCATAGCCTGTTGCGTGAAGAAGTTCGTGAATGCCCACTGCACATCCTCGTCTGACAGCAATCGTCGATCCTTCAAGGCCTCTTTTTAAGGGACAAGCCATGATAATCGCATGAGGAGAGATCGGAACTATACGGTGGTTGCTCGTGTGTCTCCCACTTCAGCTGGCATAAAGGATGATGTTGGCCTTACAGAGAGACCAGCGTCTTGTGTCGAAGTGCAGCGAACACGGAACTTGGAGCACCATTCTACAATTGTGAACTTGGAGCACCATTCTACAGTGGTAAACTTGGAGCACCATTTCACAATGGTGAACTTGGAACACCATTCCACAATGGTGAACTTGGAGCAGCATTCCACAATGGTGAACTTGGAGCACTATTCTACAATGGTGAACTTGGAGCACCATTCTACAATGGTGAACTTGGAGCACCATTCTACAGTGGTGAACTTGGAGCACAATTCCACAACGGTGAACTTGGAACATCATTCCACAATGGTGAACTTGGAGCACCATTCCACAATGGTGAACTTGGAGCACAATTCCACAACAGTGAACTTGGAACACCATTCCACAATGGTGAACTTGGAGCACCATTCCACAATGGTGAACTTGGAGCACCATTCTACAACGATGAACTTGGTGCACTATTCCACAATGGTGAACTTGGGTCACGGTGGTTTTTGATGGACATGCTGCCACAAACACTCATTCTTCATTCTCCGATGGATATCTGCCAATGTTTTACCTTTGGCAGTGAAGAAAATAATAACAGAACATTGGTCCTGTTTGGATCCATTTGGTAACAGCATCGCCATGGTTCACGTTTCTGCATTTACTGCATGCACATCATAAAGACACGAGTGACAGACTAGTTCCTTACCTACATGTTGGTGCTTATATCCCGGCACCAATGTTACACTATGTTGCTGATATGTTGTAGCAACGGTCTCCATCTCCCCTTATAATACTTTCATTTATGTTTCGCCCAATGACCACGACAAGAAGATCAGAGGAATTAGAGCTTATACGGTAGCTTAGTGAAATTCGTTGTTCCCACGAATCAGTCGTAGATAGAACAGGGAAGGGATGAGATGATAATCGTACCAGAGGTCCTCTCCACCACACACTATAATGTGGCTTGCAGAGTATGCAAAATATCAGATGAAAAGTCTAAAATGTGGTCCTGTAACATTATTATAACTAGTGGAAAAAGTAGTTTACCATTCTTAGAAAATGGTTCAAATCAGTAGCTGCTTTGTAGAATGAAGGCTTTCACGACCGGTTGACATGGCTGTTGATATACTTTCCGGGATGTGAGGTCGTGGTCCAATAACTTTTTCTACTCCTTACGTTTCGTCCAGGACTGCGCTGGACTTCCTCAGAGCGCTGCTCCGCTGAGTCTTGCCGAGTCGGCAAGGAGTAGAAAAAGTTCTTGGACCACGACCTCACATCCCGGAAAGTATATCAACAGCCAGTAGCTGCTTTTCAAACATACAAAATTAATTTTTTATAAGGAACAGTTCTATAAGCTAGACACATTTTCAAAATATTATTTTGTGTTCCTTTGAACCTAACCGATTATATAGTCGCGAAATAAAAAGGCGGCACTGTACTGCCGCTAATAATCGTTATTTGTTAAAATTATTCATTGCTGTTATGATGGTTTGAATCTTCTGCGTATGTGTGAGTAGGACACAACTGCAGCTAAAGTGCTGACACAACTGCGTGGTAAAGATATTGTTTTCTCTGCTGCCAGTTTTGTTGCCACAAGCTGTCTGTTTAAAGTAAAGTCTATTCTACAGCCTTACTGTTATGCACGTCGTTGTAACTAGCGTATATAGATAACTGAAGGAAATAATATTTCATTAGCAGTGAAAGACATTAATGCTATCCCAAACGTCTATACATTACGAGGGCTCTTAGGAAAGTAAGGAACGATTGGTCGCGAAATGGAAACTACAGTGAAAATCAAAACTGTTTTTTTTTTCATCAGTTATCTACAACTTCCAGCTACTTATCTCCATAGTCGCCGATCCGACTTAAACGTTTGTCGTACTCTTGTACCAACTTTCCAATAACCTCGTTGTAAGGCAGCCGCCAGTGCTTTCCGTCAAATCTCTACGCTGGCCTACAACTCGTTGTCTGAGCCAAAATGTTGTCTTCGTAGCCAGTGGTTCATGTGACCACAGATGAAACTCGGAGGGAGACTATTACTATATTGTGGATAATCAAACATTTCGAATTGAAAACGGTGCAGGAGCATCTTCATTGCCCTTGCAGAATGCGGCTGAGAATATTATTGTCTTGAAGAACAAAACGCACAACAGTTATGTAATGTCGTCTGCATAGCTTCAGGCGAAATTTTTCACGAGGCTCTCGTACTTCGCGGAAGACACTATAGTTCTAGGTATCTTTGTGTGTTCCCTGTGTGCTCAGAACTAAAAGGAATGACGTAACGTTGTCGACAGCCATACTAGAGACACTGCCCAACACACTTGTGCCAAACTTCATCCAATTTTCACTGTGGTTTCCATTTCCTGACCGATCGTTCCTTACTTCCCGAACAACCCTCGTATTTTAGTAGGAAATTACATTCACATACAGCTCTCTTGAGCTATGGTGCCTGCTAGTTGGCTATTTATAGCCACAATTAGTCTTACACTCGCTCTTTTCAAAAATTATGCTGGTAAACCCTAACATTAATGATAATATGTGTGACTGTTCAGCAGAAACTCTTTATTGCGACAGATAAGTTGTGATGATGTCCCCTGTAAGGCTATCTCACTGCGTCTTAATTAGACGATTGCTTTCTAATCATGCAGACGTAGTACCAGTGTCCCAGTTCACTAGCAGTTTTCAATAATCGAAAATCGGTTACACTTTCAAAGGTTACCAACTTATTTTTTGACATTCCCTAAAAGTCATGTGAGTTCTATTTTTATTAAATGTGACTTACTTCATATTTGAGCAGTGGAATTTTTCAAACAGAAGTCTTCCGCAGTCGATGCGTTACGCCACACAGGTTCCGAGTACAAGTAGTGTCGTCTTTAGTTGTCAGCAGCACTGTCGTAGCTTGCTGTGAGAAGTAAGTGAGGAAGTCGGCTGTTGGTCACGCTACTGTGCGATCTGGAAATATAGCAGAGTGCAGAGATACAAAGGCACAGGGTGCTGAATTTTGAAAATACGATTTGGTAAAAATTGATTAAGGAATTGTGAAAATTTTGAGGTAATGTCGCTGAAGTGCTCGCACGGAATGTGTGACTAGTTTGCGAGAGACAAATTTTCGGTGATTTTTCTCTTTATTGGTTAGGGTCAGTTAGTTTGATGGCGGAGACAAGATCAAGGAAAATTATATATCCACTTGGCTTGCACTCAGTGTTGCTATACCTCTCTGTTTGCTAATTTCGTGTCGGAGTAACATTTTCTAAATAAGAAGTAATTTTCGTAACGATGATTGTTATTGTTCGTTAGTTAGTTTGTTAGTTGCATGTTAAGCAATGCGTTTTGCAATACACTTTTCGAATGTTGCTCTGTTCAGCGTCATGCAGTAGATGCAATATCTTCCACGTCTGCTCACGCAAATTTGTTTAGTAGTTGTGTGTTGCCTCATTAAAATTCGCGAAACACCCTGGCTAAAATCAAAGCTTAATGAGCTCAACATAGCTACACATCCTCGCATTGCCACTTATGCAAGATTTTCTTGTCCTTAGCTGGTTTGCTACTGCATTGTACACTCCTGGAAATGGTAAAAAGAACACATTGACACCGGTGTGTCAGACCCACCATACTTGCTCCGGACACTGCGAGAGGGCTGTACAGCAATGATCACACACACGGCACAGCGGACACACCAGGAACCGCGGTGTTGGCCGTCGAATGCCGCTAGCTGCGCAGCATTTGTGCACCACCACCGTCAGTGTCAGCCAGTTTGCCGTGGCATACGGAGCTCCATCGCACTCTTTAACACTGGTAGCATGCCACGACAGCGTGGACGTGAACCGTATGTGCAGTTGACGGACTTTGAGCGAGGGCGTATAGTGGGCATGCGGGAGGCCGGGTGGACGTACCGCCGAATTGCTCAACACGTGGGGCGTGAGGTCTCCACAGTACATCGATGTTGTCGCCAGTGGTCGGCGGAAGGTGCACGTGCCCGTCGACCTGGGACCGGACCGCAGCGACGCACGGATGCACGCCAAGACCGTAGGATCCTACGCAGTGCCGTAGGGGACCGCACCGCCACTTCCCAGCAAATTAAGGACACTGTTGCTCCTGGGGTATCGGCGAGGACCATTCGCAACCGTCTCCATGAAGCTGGGCTACGGTCCCGCACACCGTTAGGCCGTCTTCTGGTTGCATTGGTAAAAGATACTTGATATATAGTGAAACAGTTTTAGATTGGTTTGGTGATTCTTTCTAACAGATAATGTTTAAGTAATCACACCACATGCCTTGTTCAGAAACACAGTACTGACTCACACGAAGTTAAGGATAGGAAACCAGCCCAGTGCAGTTTAGTTCACAACTAACACAAGTTACAACTTGAGTCAAAAATAGGCACACCGTTGCACAAAGAGGAAATCAGGGTGTTTGGCTTTCCAGGCCTTGAGCGCTTTTGGATCTATATCTACATCTACATTTATACTCCGCAAGCCACCCAACGATGTGTGGTGGAGGGCACTTTACGTGCCACGTGTCATTGCCTCCCTTTCCTGGTCCAGTCGCGTATGGTTCGCGGGAAGATCGACTGCCGGAAAGCCTCCGTGAGCGCTCGAATCTTTCTAATGTTACATTAGTGATCTCATCGGGAGGTATAAGTAGGGGTAAGCAATACGTTCGATACCTCATCCAGAAACGCACCCTCTCGAAACCTGGATAGCAAGCTACACCGCGAAGCAGAGCGCCTCTCTTGCAGATTCTGCCACTTGAGTTTGCTAAATATCTCGGTAACACTATCACGCCATAAAGCTATCACGCCGTAACGCTATCACGCCGTTCAGTGCCACACCGACGCCTTCTACAAGAAATATGATTCTCTGGGATTTGTAATCAGATTTGTGAAATTATCTAAAATTTCGTCATAGGTGGGAAATTCTACGTTATGCTGGATAAAATCATTTGCAGTAACTGAAGTAAAATCTGGTGAGCACCAGGGGAAAGTAATGGCTATTCGTGTTATACATTAATGATTCAGTGGATAGTATTGGTTGTAATAATAGGTAAATATAACGGCCACAGGACTAAGCTGCAGGTGAAGTAGATGGGAGACTACGATCCATTGCTACATTACTAGGAAGTTAGTGCACATGTACCAATGTGCAACAGATCAATGGCAGACGGTGGTTCAGATAAATCACAGTGGGACAGATAAGACAAAAGGACGCTGAAGAACTCGGAAGGAGACAGACGAGAGAGAGAGAGAGAGAGAGAGAGAGAGAGAGAGAGAGAGAGAGAGAGAGAGAGAAGAACAGATAAGATGAAAAGATTCTGGGAGAAGAAAGCCGTCCGTGGAGAGGTTACCTGTGGTTCAACAGAAGCCTGACGAGAAAGGAAGATGATGTTATTGGGCAATTTATATTGGTTTACAATAGGGAGTGGTTGCAAAACGCTTGTACCCATTTTTAGATACTGATCAAGTGTATGGGTGCTCCGCAACTTCGAAATAACAAGAGACATAGAGCGTTTGCAAAGAAAGGTGATACGAACAGTCACAGAATTTTGTGGTTGTGGTGTTAGAGGAAGAGAAACGTTAAAACATCTTAAAAGGGGACACTAGATGAAAGGTGCAGTACGTCTCGTGACAACCATCTTGGAAAGTTTTAAGAACCGTCTTCTGTGGCAGAAATTTACGAATATTTACTTCATCGCCTACGTATGTGACCATGGTAATCGCACAGATTAAGTCTGACAAATTAATAGTTCACATAGGTGCGTACAAGTGGTCTTTCTAGGCTCAATTCTTCGATGGAACTGGAAGAGGCATTAATATATAGTCCAAATACTACGACAAAAAGAACACTCTGCTGCATAATTCATTATTATTTATTGAGTGTAGTTATACATGTACACTAGTGTCTGTGAAAATTTGCAACGCCCAGAAGCAACGGTATGGATGAATCCATATTTCGGCGTTGGGACAGTGGAACCACAATAAGTGATTAGTATTGCAGAGAGATGACGAGCACATTGGCCCTACAGCGCCCTCTGTTGTGAGCACACAAAGGTCATTGTTACGTCACCCTCAGGCGGCGCAGAGCAGTCAAACGAAGTGGAAACGTGCAAGCGAGCGCCGGCCTGCCTCATCGACGACAAAGGGCGCAAAATCAGCATGCCAGTGTGTTCGAAAGTGGCAGAATGACGGTCTCCGGCAAGCGAGTTTGCCGTACCGTGACACTGCGGCTAGTACAGAGCTCTCTGGCGTGACAGTGAAGTGTGTGTCCTGCACAGCGACCACCGGATACGGAACCACATAGTGTGAGCTCAGCACGCGGTGACAGCCGTCTAGTCCGCGTAACCGTTCCCCGTAGAACAAGCCCCTTCACAGCGCTGATTTCATGTTTTAACACTGTAAATGCTGTGATATCTGTATGGACGCTGAGACACCTGCTGGAGTCTGGACTGGTGACATGCATGGCATTGCCTCGGCTTCCACTATCCAGAAAGCTACAATGTCTCAGGTAGCTATGAGCACGTGAATGCCATCAGCTGCCTGCTGAACGGCCAAATTTAATGTTTTCGGACGAGTCTCACTTTAACTGGTCCCTCAGTGACCGCAGCGTTTGTGTTAGACACTACCATGGTGATAGCTATCGGGCAGACTGCATTTTTGAGTGGCATAGCTGACAAAAGCCAAATGTGATGGTTAGATTTTTTTTAAAGAGAGGTGGAGCCCCTCCAGGCCCACACCGGCATGATGGCCAACAGAAAAGGTCTACTGCCATCTCTGCATAAGGGTTAGTATTCACTAAAGTGAGGATGTGGGTACTGGAATGTTTCCGTACGTCTGGTTAGGATTAACCATTAATATGCGCTCATCTGGAGATAGATTGGTCGAAATCTGACGAAGGGTAGCGGTCTGAAGGGCAGAGGAAAAAAAGTGCCAAGGCAAGAGCCAAGGGAAAAAAACCTCTGCGATTGTTAGGTCAAGTGGTAAGAGCAGTAGCGGTTGTCTTGCTGCCTGCGATAGGTTGTGCAAGGATAGGCTTTGTTAGTAGTGGGTATCATGCAAGTCGATACCTTAACGTTGTGCGTTTGTGCTGCTTGGCGGCTGGCGCTGGGTGCTGGTACAGAGTCTTCGTTCAGCGTCAGCAATCTGCAACAGTTAGGTTTGTTATCAATCTTGTGTCCGATAGGACAGTGTGAGGGAATGTTGGCAGATTTTTTGTGCGTCTGTGAGCGAGCTCGTCGGTGTCCCTGCTGTGGCCTGTAGGTCGGCCCCAATAGCAGCTGGTAGTTGCCAGTCAGTGTTGCTGATATGCAGGGGCTTACCGACGTTTTACGCCGTTTTCGTATGTTAGTTTACCATAGGTGGCTATGCCCTAGCTAGCAGTGTCTTTGGCCGCTTGTGCTTCCATCTGTGGTTGTGATTGTAGTTTCCCAGAGTGAGGATGAAAGGATTGTTGGGGGTGTCATTGGCTATAACATACCACCTCGTCCCCTAATTATTGAGGGTAATCTGAACAACAAACTCTACATCAGAGCCTTCTTTGAGGCCAAGGCAATGCCGCTCCTGCCAACTCCTCCATGGCCCGTATTTCAGGAGGACAATGCTCGGGCAAACGTGGAGAGGAATTTCCAAGCCTTCTTTGAAGAACGATAAGTACCGCTATCTCTCTGGTCTCAACATTCGCCTGACAAATCACCCATTGGAATGCGTCTGGGGTGTGGTTAGCTGACAACTTGTTCCGTTCTGATCCCCCTGAAACCGCTTCCGATGCTTTGTGGACAGTTTTCCTCAGCAGCATATCCAAACCGTCTTTGATTTCACGCCACGGCATCTAGAAGGTCTGATTCTAGCATGTGCTTTCTTCACACTGTAATGAATTCTTACCGTCAAAGTGCGTTTACAATTATTTAAGCATATAATTTGTATATTGTCATGTCCTTAATCTGTGCAGCTGTTTCTTGGTGATGATTTTTTCACAAACAGTACTACATTACCGGTTAAACGACAGTAATGTCATTACGGTTTAGTCGTGACTTAGCTAGTGATGTTTCGGAGAAGTACATAGAGATGAGACCGTGGATACACCATTAATTAGACAGTATTTCCTCACGTGGGTTCAAATAAAGATGATGCTGCAAACCCACACAATGATATCGATTATTTTAACAGCATCCCTTTCGCAGAAGATACATTATTTTCTAATAATTTAAAAATTTCTTCCAGTATCCGTCAAAGTTGGGATGCACTCATTTCTGTGTGGTGACTAGTTTGAGACCATGGGGTATTTTCTCATACCATGACCTTAGACGTAAGTGTAATCACACAGCCTTAGCAATGTACATGTAATGAAGTATTCATTATTCATCACTAGTAATCATTCGAACTTTGCGGGTCAATACAACACTGTTTCTGTGGTGCATGAGACTGTAAAGAAACAGCGCTGGACAGTCAACACAGCGAAATGACTGTTCTCGCAGCTGTGGTGGATACTAGAAGAAAATAAAGAAAAAAATTAATACCCACGTTGCTTGTCCTATTTACTGAAGTATTCTGTGTTAATTTGGATTGTAAATTAAAGCGGTTATGTAACTATTATAATAGAAAATTGATTTGATATAATTCTTCAAGTGCTTTTATAATATCACTTGGCGTTAACGTCGATCCAGAAAAAGACAGAGTAGTGATGCTCCCAAGACATACCACTCTATATGTCTGACAGCTACAACTGCACATCAAACCTTTTTCAAATGACTCCGTAAGGTAACAGATCATGGTTATTTCTTCATGCGACTGTCAACAGCATCAATATGCTTGTAGAAATGCGTCGGAGACACTGTTCTGTTTTCTAATATATATACTCACAGTCGGTCTCGATTATTGATCCACTGTGAAGATGATCACTGATCGAAACCGGTTGTCAATAAATATAAGACAGTACAGTGTGTACCATGCATTTCTCCAAGGATTCTATTTGGCCGACGTAATTTTCGTCTGTAATGATTTATTTACGTACAAAAACAAAATCCTCTGCTGTACTGTGTGATATGGACACTATCTGATATTCTCTCAGTCTTCGTCACGTTGTTCAAACGTGCGTGTTCCATCGAGTACGCTCCACTACTGCGAACAGTTTGTTAATATTTAAATCAATGCACCAGCAGCGCTAATGCTAGCTTTCACACTTCCATTAAACCGTCATCAAAGCAGAATTGCGGAGTTTGGTTGCGCGATTTTTCCACCCAGCGCCGGCAACGAAAATCTATTCACACATGGACGCATTACGGACACGCTATATTAATATTTTCGGCAATTTGTCTTGGTCACGGACACGCGGCCGATATTTTGCCGCGCAGTGTGCAGATTGCTGCGACGAAATGATCTGTGATAAATGGTCTTAATTATAGCGCGCTTGTCAATGGGCACAAATATAGAGGCCTCTGGCGCCAGAGGGGGAGACCTTTCGAAGCGCAGCCCTGCACCGCATGCTGATGGCTTGTACAAACTGTCGTTTTGTTAATGAAGAGCGGCCGGGAAAAAATGGTTTGCACAGAATAATTTGTGCCACGAACGACCATTTATGTAGTTACGCGTTTAATTATGGCTGCAGTTAATAGCCTGTGAATTAAAAAAAAAATTGAACTCCGCCCATCGTGTGGGAGTTTGGCTTCCGGTAACGCGGGTCAGAAGCCTTTAAAATATTCTCGTTCATTTTGCAAATGTTAAACCGATTATTAAGCTTTATACATGATGTAAACTGATGTAAACTGAATGAAACACTGAAGGAAACCAACTAGATGCTCCGAAGCTTAGTTGATATAGGTTTTAGACGCGATGTATGTTTTGTTAAACCAGAATGTATGTTTTGTTAAACCAGAATGTGATAACACAATCTGTTACCTTGTCGTCGACAGTGTCTTGAAAGGAGGATATAGGATAAGATCAACAAAAGCAATCCGAGGATAATGGAATGTAGTCTAATTAAGTCGGGTGATACTGAGGGAAGAAGTTGAGAAAATGAGACACTTAAAGTAGTAAATTAGTTTTGCTATTTGGGGAGCAAAATAACTGATGATGGTCGAAGTAGAGACGATATCAAATGTAGAATGGCAATGGGAAGGAAAGCGTTTCTGAAGAAGAGAAATTTGTTAACATCGAGTATAGATTTAAGTGTCAAATGGTTCAAATGGCTCTGAGCACTATGAGACTCAGCTACTGAGGTCATTAGTCCCCTAGAACTTAGAACTACTTAAACCTTAATAACCTAAGGACATCACACATATCCATACCCGAGGCAGGATTCGAACCTGCGACCGTAGCGCCTAGCGCCTAGAACCGCATGGCCACTTCGGCCGGCCATTTAAGTGTCAGGAAGTCGTTTGTGAAAGTATTTGTATGGAGTGTAGCCATGTATGGAAGTGAAACATGGACGATAAATAGTTTGGACAAGAAGAGAATAGAAGCTTTCTAAATGTGGTGCTACACAAGAATGCTGAAGGTTAGATGGGTAGATCACATAATTAATGAGGATGTATTGAATAGAATTGGGGAGAAGAGGAATTTATGGCACAACTTGACAAGAAGAAGGGACCGGTTGGTAGGACATTTTCTGAGGCATCAAAGGATCACAAGTTTAGCATTCGAGGGCAGCGTGGAAGGTAAAAGTCGTAGAGGGAGACCAAGACATGAATACACAATGCAGATTCAGAAGGATGTACGTTGCGGTAGGTACTGGGAGATGAAGAGGCTTGCACAGGATAGTGTAGCATGGAGAGCTGCATCAAACCAGTCTCTGGGCTGAAGACCACAACAACAACAACAACAACAACAACAACCTTGTCGTCTCGCAAAGCATGGAAACAAATACGGAAAAATTAATGTGATGGTTGATTTTATAACCTTGTGTGTCCTCCCTTATAAATTACTCACTGTTCAGTCACACACTAGTCTGTTGTTCTGTATGTTCGACCTGTTGAAGCGAATAATTTGATGACGCAAATCTGGTCCTAACGCTTGACTCACTTTCTTCATCATGAACTTGGCCATTATCTTACATAATCGACACAATGACATATACACAATGTGATCAAAAATATCCAAACATTTGTTAGTGAGCATTAAGAGAGGGTGTGCCCATCTTTAGCTTTTATGGCGGCTTTAACTCTTCTGTGAACGCTTTCAGTAATGTGTCTGAATGTCTGCTGCGGAATGGCAGCCGGTTCGTTGTCAACAGCCGGAACCAGACATGGCAGTCATGTTGGACGCTGGTGTCTGGAGAAAAGTCGAAGTTCTAACTACAGCAAATGTGTTGCCGACTGAGATTTTAAAGTTCAATGTTTAACTTATAATCTTAGAACTACGTGACCCATGCGAAACTTTCGGCCTTTTATAGTTTTGCTTGTAATTTCTAACTTTAGCCCGTAATAGTTAAATTTACCTATTGCTGAGCAGAAGTTAATGAGAAATACGAATATGAAACACTAAGAAGCAAATAAATGCGAAATGTGTAGGTCAGTGTTCGCTTCCTACCTGGCGTATCATTAAGGCCACAGTAACCTGCAAATGTATTTTGAGATTTTAATTGCATATCCTGCTACAAGTAAGTACGATAGGCCGTTGTAGCAATAGGTAAGTCACAATTCAAGACGACAGTGACATATATGTTAGTCATTTGAGAAAGCATATATACTAGAGAGATAATGGACTACTGTGGCGGTCACGATTATTAACTATGAGGATAACTCTTCATACTTTCCCGGCGATCTAATGACATCTTGGGTTGTCGCGTGTTCTGCCGGATATCAGCGTCGTACTTGCACGATAATTCGGTCACGTAGCTCGTAACCTTCATCAGGTACGACCTGAGACTGCACCTCGAGTGCACCTGGTCGAGTATTTATGCCCATGGCCTTCCCCCTCCACCAACGGCTGCAGGCTCTTCCTCTGTGGCCCGCGCCCATTCCCTGCGACCTGCTGGAGCGTTGCTGCTCCGTTTTCCGTCTGCTGCGGTTCTAGGTGTTCCCTCTGCGGTCCGCGCCCACCAGACCCGCTCCTGGGTGTTTCATCTACGGTCTGGGGTACCAAGCGTTCCGCCTGCGATCCGCGCCCGCTCACCACAACATATTGGATCGTTGCCGCTCCGTTTTTCGTCCGCTGCGGCTCTGGACGTTCCCTCTGCGGTCCGAGCCCACCAGTCCCACTTCTGGGTGTTCCATCTTCGGCCTGGTGCGCCTGGCTGTCCGTCAGGGGCTCGTTTTCCATCTCCATGTCTCTGATTCTTCTGTTAGTGTAGTGTTGCAGCTGGCCCCGTTGCTCCTTTAACAATTCCAGAGCCGGATCCCAGGCTCTGCTTAGCTGGTACCCTGTGTCTCGGTTCATAAGATCGTCAGCCATTTTTATTTCTATGGATTCTCTTATAACACTGTCCCAAAATCTGGCTGTTTGTGCTAGAATCTCGGTATCTTCATACTTCATGGCATGATCTAGTTCTAGACAGTGTTCAGCAATGGTTGACTTAGTACACACTGTGGCCAATTGATCCATCTGCTTTCCTCTGGACTAGTAAATCCAGGAATGGCAGCAAGGAATACAGAAGGCACACCGAACTTAAGCTAGCAACAAAATCTGCGGTTTCAGAACACTGCTTGGTTAGGAGACTCCACGAAGTATGAAGAAACGGAAGTTCTAAGACGGACATCGTTATTTTGGAACAGTGTTGTGAAAGGGGCTACATAATTGTTGGATGTGAGGTCCGCCAGTTATGCCAAACACCGTTTTGTCTCAGTACCAAAACATGTTTCGGCACCACTGTGCCATCATCAGTGGGTTTTCCTTTTTATTTATGCTGTAATGTAAACATTTTTGTTAAATGACTATAAAATTATATGCATCTTTAGTTCAAACAATAGATCGTTTCCTTTTGTAAATACCTTTACGTTTGGTGTGCATGAATTTTCTTGATCACTTGTGTGTTAATTACTACAGGTAGCTTGTCATCTGCAACCAAACGATGATGATGAGAAAGTTTCTTGCTGGGAGTTAAGCTATCATCTAGAATGTAATTTAGTTTGTCTTGATGTTTTTACGCCTATATTAGTTTTTACTTACGTTTTCATGTGGCAAGCACTTCCATTCTCCGCATCATGCTGAGGCGTTGTGAGTCACATTTAACTGTAACAAATATTTTCCACAAATAACATAGTAAAAATAAACTTCACCAAAACACAGAGTGATGGTGGTTTGTTGTGTGACCCAGCCCAGTCAGTGTTTATTTGTTCACCAGAGATGCAAATAATTTTATAATAATTTAACAAAAAATGTTCACATTACAGAATAAATGAAAACGAAAACCCACTGATGGCACAGTGGTGCCGAAACATGTTTGGGTACTGAGAAGAAACGATGTTTTGCATAACTGACTGACCTCACATCCAACAATTTTAACTGCAACCATGGCCAACACAAGGAGCTGAAAATCAAAATGAGGCTATATAAATACGAGTAGCTGACGGGCTGATCAACACGGATACTAGGTTCACTCTCAGAAAAGCTTGGGACCCACCACTCAGCCAACTGAAATCACAGCGTCGGCCGAGAGCGACTTCCGCGCCCGATGCACTCAGCAGAAGTACTGAGGGACCAGAGTTCAAGCACCTGCTTCCGGCAGCGTACCTCCTCCCCCACCCCCCCCCCCCACCCCGCCCACCCACTCAACCCGTCATGGCTTGCGGCTGGCAGTGGATGAAGGGATGAGGGGCAATAAGAGTATAAAGGAGGCAGTATTTAGTAAAGACGCTCATTCAGCGTGTATAACCTGAAGATTAAGGCAAGGTACGCTGTCGAAGTACCGTGTTACGAAAACGTCTGCACCCGGCTGGACGCCCGACAACAGTACAAACAGTTTTGATCAAGGTTTGGAAGGACATTTTATATGGAAAATAAAGAGACGTCTGTTTCGGCTTTTTGCTAGACACTCCCAAGCTGTTGAAAAATTCAAGGTCAAATTTGATGATTGCAAATTGTTTTTTCAATGCTATACTTCGAAACACCATCTAAATACAAACCTTTCTTACCAGTCTAATATGCACAGTTAATAATGTTCGAGTTATTAGCATTTTGTGTTTTGATAGTGAAGATGGATACCCGGCCCCCTACGTGTCTAAGAAAGTGACGACGGTGAATGACCGATCAAGATATTATATTACCAAAATGATGGTCCATGTTCGGTTCTTAGTTGTGGCATTTTTCCATTCGATGTTTTCGCGGTGTATCAGATAACATTATGTCGAATGGAATAACTTTTTTTATTTTTTTAAAATAAAATACGGGGACGTGTGATTAATAGTGAAATAAGTATATACAGGGTGAACCACATAACGCATAACATCCCTTTTATTTCTTGAACGGTTACACACTCCGAAACGTGGTTTTCGGCAAATATTAGAGAGTCGAGGGGCACGTATTTTTTGTTTGGTTAATGTGTTTAGCTGTGGTATTAATGAAGATATTAAATCAAGTACTTTTTTAAATGGATCTGTAATCGACAGTTCTTGAAAATACAGCATTTGTCAATGTTGACATTGAAACAACCTGTCGTAAAAAAATTCGAGAAATGTCGTAGCATAAGAGCACGGTGACCGGAAACGGCATTTGGCGTGCAAAAACTGCGAAGCAGGCGTCTCGGAGAAGGCTACGTAGTTGTATACAGGAAGGCACGCCTGAGCTACGAGAAAAAAGCCTTATTTCTCCATGAGCCAACTTACGAACTAGATGCAGGCTCGCTTACGAATGAAATATGACATACACAAGAATCTAGCATATCACAAATGGATTGGGAGAACTATTTCACATTTGTGTATCCCTGAAACAGGGGAATCAACTGTTCGTTCTTCAAAAATAAAGAAGTCTTATGTGCTGTAAAAAGCAACTACCGTATTAAATATCTAAATGTTAGAAGATTTGACCATCTTTTTCTGTAAGTGGCAGCGTACGTCTTAGAGGCAAAATACACGCTGCTGGACAACAGTCTCAACGTACTCTGCTCTCACTTATAATGTATGGGATAAATTCGATGAACTAAACATTTTATTAAAAATACATTGGTGACCACCTGTACACTGCAAAATAAATATTCTTCTTAGCAAAACGTCGTTTCAGGCTGAATGTAAGCGCATAATGACAGTGTTACCAGCTACGTGCAAAAGAAGGTGTGGACTTATTTGACATTTCAATGCAATTTCGTACACACGTAAGTGATTAAAGAGTTTACTACAATGATTTGGTAACCACTCAAATCACATAATTTAATTTTGTCTTGCAAAAAATAACTTGTCCTTTATTCAAGCATGTTTTCCAACGGTTAACCATAGACTGAAAGGCACATTTGAAATCGCTGTTCGAAAGAACGATGAGCAGATCTCATTACGGATGATACACTCCTGGAAATGGAAAAAAGAACAAATTGACACCAGTGTGTCAGACCCACCATACTTGCTCCGGACACTGCGAGAGGGCTGTACAAGCAATGATCACACGCACGGCACAGCGAACACACCAGGAACCGCGGTGTTGGCCGTCGAATGGCGCTAGCTGCGCAGCATTTGTGCACCGCCGCCTTCAGTGTCAGCCTGTTTGCCGTGGCATACGGAGCTCCATCGCAGTCTTTAACACTGGTAGCATGCCGGAACAGCGTGGACGTGAACCGTATGTGCAGCTGACGGACTTTGAGCGAGGGCGTATAGTGGGCATGCGGGAGGCCGGGTGGACGTACCGCCGAATTGCCCAACACGTGGGGCGTGAGGTCTCCACAGTACATCGATGTTGTCGCCAGTGGTCGGCGGAAGGTGCACGTGCCCGTCGACCTGGGACCGGACCGCAGCGACGCACAGATGCACGCCAAGACCGTAGGATCATACGCAGTGCCGTAGGGGACCGCACCGCCACTTCCCAGCAAATTAGGGACACTGTTGCTCCTGGGGTATCGGCGAGGACCATTCGCAACCGTCTCCATGAAGCTGGGCTACGGTCCCGCACACCGTTAGGCTGTCTTCCGCTCACGCCCCAACATCGTGCAGCCCGCCTCCAGTGGTGTCGCGACAGGCGTGAATGGAGGGACGAATGGAGACGTGTCGTCTTCAGCGATGAGAGTCGCTTCTGCCTTGATGCCAATGATGGTCGTATGCGTGTTTGGCGCCGTGCAGGTGACCGCCACAATCAGTACTGCATACGAACAAGGCACACAGGGCCAACACCCGGCATCATGGTGTAGGGAGCGATCTCCTACACTGGCCGTACACCTCTGGTGATCGTCGAGGGGACACCGAATAGTGCACTGTACATCCAAACCGTCATCGAACCTATCGTTCTACCATTCCTAGACCGGCAAGGGAACTTGCTGTTCCAACAGGACAATGCACGTCCGCATGTATCCCGTGCCACCCAACGTGCTCTAGAAGGTGTAAGTCAACTACCCTGGCCAGCAAGATCTCCGGATCTGTCCCCCATTGAGCATGTTTGGGACTGGATGAAGTGTCGTCTCACGCGGTCTGCACGTCCAGCACGAACGCTGGTCCAACTGAGGCGCCAGGTGGAAATGGCATGGCAAGCCGTTCCACAGGACTACATCTAGCATCTCTACGATCGTCTCCATGGGAGAATAGCAGCCTGCATTGCTGCGAAAGGTGGATATACACTGTACTAGTGCCGACATTGTGCATGCTCTTTTGCGTGTGTCTATGTGCCTGTGGTTCTATCAGTGTGAACATGTGATGTATCTGACCCCAGGAATGTGTCAATAAAGTTTCCCCTTCCTGGGACAATGAATTCACTTTGTTCTTATTTCAATTTCCAGGATTGTATTATGGACCATGCACTATCGATTTTACGACACATATCGTCTGGCGTACGTTTTTTTTTCGTCATAGACTGCAACCTCGGGTGCTCCAAAAAGAAAGAAATCAAGAGGAGTCACATCGGAAGACCCCGCAGGCCATTTGACAAGAGAATTTCGTTCTATCCAATGTCAGGGAAAGTTCTCATCCAGTATTTGCATTGCAACACGGGGCGAATGAGATGGACAGTCATTGTTTTGCAGCCACATACACTATTGAATGATCAGTGGTACCTCTTCTAGAAGAACCGACACAAGGTTCGTCAGAAAGTGCGCGTACGAATGTCCGTTTAGAAAACCTGAGATGAAGTAAGATCTCACATTGTAATTTCCTATCATGGCACACCATACGTTTACTCTCCGTGACCGTTGATGTTGTACCTGACGACGCCAGTGTGGATTTTCGACTGAACAGTAGTGCATGTTATGCAAATTTACATTAGCGTGGCTAGTAAACGTTGCTTCATACGAAAAAGCACACGTTGGAAAACCAAGGGGTCGTCTCTCAATTACTCAAGGACAAACCGACAAAATTCTTTACGTCGTCGAATGCTGATGTAGTGACAGATGATGGAAATTCTGTTGATGCAGGATCCGCATGACGCTCATCTGCCTGATTCCAAATTCCTTGGCAGTGTGTTTCGTACCACTGTGTGGATTCATTAGCGTCGTAGTCAGCACAATTTTTTCGTGTTCTCTTCTCCTTTTTTTGACTTCCAAAAAGCTTGTCCGCAGTAGCGTCTTAATAATCCGTGCAATTGCCTGGCGCGTCGAACATTGGCGATCCGTATAGATAGTCTTATACATCTATACTATTTGTACTGGATTTCTTTTATATTTACTATACAAAAGTAATACACCCAACTTCTCCTCATTGGTGTACATTTCTGCAAGCAAACAATGCTGAAGCACAAATAAGCGTCCTGCAGCACAGACAATTAAATAGGCAAATGTGTTGACATTCTGACACAGCGTAGTACGAAATGCAGTGTGGCAGTGTTTGCACCTATAATGCCGATTCCGGCCACCGTGATCTCAAATTCGAGGTAGTTTCTCGAATTCGGCGTGAAGTCAGCGCCGGCGCCACCAGTCGGGAACGACAGAGAATAGAAGATTGTGAGAAGAGGTCAGCCAATCGTAAGCTCACCGACCTCCTTCCAGGACGACAACGCGCCAGCAGCGGCCCCTTGGTGAAGAGGACATAAGCGTCGCGTCCGACTGCTGGCAGCGCACTGCGATAGCAGCAGATTCAACGCTAGCCACTTCGTTAGCCGACGCATCGTAACCTCGAATCATTAGCAATCTCTACATAGCACAGAGATCAGCAGTTAACAATTATAATGTTAGTGATATTTAAAAATAATATAACATACCACTGTAAAACTTAATAATCACTATTGCTGGTAGAAAAATTCCTGAAATGATGAAATGGTGCATACAAAATTTTTGTTGTTGACAACGAATGATGATTCCCATAAGACCGACGAGAACGTTGATAGATGTCATTGTTTAGAGGCCTGTGACCGCTCTCAAAATTATGCAGTTACTGTAGTTACCTCGCCGGTATACTGATAGGAAAGATCGGTAAAAGAGATCCCAGGGACGCTGAGATAAATGTTTGATAAAGTAAAAGGATAATGTTCTACGAGTCGGGGCGTGGAATGTCAGAAGCTTGAAAGTGGTAGGGAAACTAGAAAATCTGAAAATGGAAATGCAAAGGCTCAATCTAGATACAGTAGGGGTCAGTGAAGTGAAGTGGAAGGAAGACAAGGATTTCTGATCAGATGAGTATCGGGTAATGTCAACAGCACCCAAAAATGGTATAACAGGTGTAGGATTCGTTATGAATAGAGAGGTAGGGCAAAGGGTCTGTTACTATGAACAGTTCAGTGACCGAGTTGTTCTAATCAGAATCGACAGCAGACCAACACCGACAACGATAGTTCAGGTATACATGCCGACGTCGCAAGCTGAAGATGAACAGATGGAGAAAGTGTATGGGGATATTGAAAGGGTAATGCAGTATGTAAAGGGGACGAAAATCTAATAGTCATGGGCGACTGGAATGCAGTTGTAGGGGAAGGAGTAGAAGAAAAGGTTACAGGAGAATATGGGCTTGGGGCAAGGAATGAAAAAGGAGAAAGACTAATTGAGTTCTGTAACAAGTTACAGCTAGTAATAGCGAATACCCTGTTCAAGAATCACAAGAGGAGGAGGTATACTTGGAAAAGTCCGGGAGATACGGGAAGATTTCAATTAAATTACATCATGGTCAGACAGAGATTCCGAAATCAGGTACTGGATTGTAAGGCGTACCCAGGAGCAGATATAGACTCCGATCACAATATAGTAGTGATGAAGAGTAGGCTGAAGTTCAAGACATTAGTCAGGAAGAATCAATACGCTAAGAAGTGGGATACGGAAATTCTAAGGAATAACGAGATACGCTTGAAGTTCTCTAACGCTATAGATACAGCAATAAGGAATAGTGCAGTAGGCAACACAGTTGAAGAGGAATGGACGTGTCTAAAAAGGGCCATCACAGAAGTTGGGAAGGAAAACATAGGAACAAAGAAGGTAGCTGCGAAGAAACCATGGGTAACAGAAGAAGTACTTCAGTTGATTGATGAAAGGAGGAAGTACAAACATGTTCCGGGAAAATCAGAAATACAGAAATACAAGTCGCTAAGGAATGAAATAAATAGGAAGTGCAGGGAAGCTAAGACGAAATGGCTGCAGGAAAAATGTGAAGACATAGAAAAATATATGACTGTCGGAAGGACAGACTCAGCATACAGGAAAGTCAAAACAACCTTGGGTGACACTAAAAGCAACGGTGGTAACATTAAGAGGGCAACGGGAATTCCGCTGCTAAATGCAGAGGAGAGAGCAGATAGGTGGAAAGAATACATTGAATTCCTCTATGAGGGTGAAGATTTGTCTGATGTGATAGAAGAAGAAACAGGAGTCGATTTAGAAGAGATAGGGGATCCAATATTAGAATCGGAATTTAAAAGAGCTTTGGAGGACTTATGGTCAAATAAGGCAGAAGGGATAGATAACATTCCATCAGAATTTCTAAAATCATTAGGGGAAGTGGCAACAAAACGACTATTCACGTTGGTGTGTAGAATATATGAGTCTGGCCACATTGCATCTGACTTTTGGAAAAGCATTATCCACACAATTCCGAAGACAGCAAGAGCTGACAAGTGCGAGAATTATCGCACAATCAGCTTAACAGCTCATGCATCGAAGCTCCTTACAAGAATAATACACAGAAGAAGGGAAAAGAAAATTAAGAATGCGCTAAGTGACGATCAGTTTGGCTTTCGGAAAAGTAAAGGCACGAGAGGGGCAATTCTGACGTTACGGCTAATAATGGAAGCAAGGCTAAAGAAAAATCAAGACACGTTCATAGGATTTGTCGACCTGGAAAAAGCGTTCGACAATGTAAAATGGCGCAATCTCTTCAAGATTCTGAAAAAAGTAGGGTTAAGCTATAGGGAGTGACGGGTCATATACAATATGTACAACAACCAAGAGGCAATAATAAGAGTGGACGATCAAGAACGAAGTGCTCGTATTAAGAAGGGAGTAAGACAAGGCTGTAGCCTTTCGCCCCAACTCTTCAATCTGTACATCGAGGAAGCGATGATGGAAATAAAAGAAAGGTTCAGGAGTGGAATTAAAATACAAGGAGAAAGGATATCAATGATACGATTCGCTGATGACATTGCTATCCTGAGTGAAAGTGAAGAAGAATTAAATGATCTGCTGAACGGAATGAACAGTCTAATGAGTACACAGTATGGGTTGAGAGTAAATCGAGAAAGACGAAGGTAATGAGAAGTAGTAGAAATGAGAACAGCGAGAAACTTAACATCAGGATTGATGGTCACGAAGTCAATGAAGTTAAGGAATTCTGCTACCTAGGCAGTGAAATAATCAATGACGGACGGAACATGGAGGACATCAAAAGCTACTCGCTATGGCAAATAAGGCATTTCTGGCCAAGAGAAGTCTACTAATATCAAATACCGGCCTAAATGTGAGGAAGAAATTTCTGGGGATTTACGTCTGGAGTACAGCATTGTGTGGTAGTGAAACATGGACTGTGGGAAAACCGGAACAGAAGAGAATCGAAGCATTTGAGATGTGGTGCTACAGACGAATGTTGAAAATTAGGTGGACTGATAAGGTAAGGAATGAGGAGGTTCTACGCAGAATCGGAGAGGAAAGGAATATGTGGAAAACACTGATAAGGAGAAGGGACAGGATGATAGGACATCTGCTAAGATTTGAGGGAATGACTTCAATGGTACTAGAGGGAGCTGTAGTGGGAAAAAAAACTGTAGAGGAAGACAGAGATTGGAATACGTCAAGCAAATAATTCAGGACGTAGGTTGCAAGTGCTACTCTGAGATGAAAAGGTTAGCACAGGAAAGGAATTCGTGGCGGGCCGCATCAAACCTGTCAGTAGACTGACGACCAAAAAAAAGTTATAAAATGCAAAATAATCAATTGAGAGGTGACACCAAAGGAAGAGGAAAGCAGTTTCTTAATTCAAACATGGTTATTGTAATTAAATTAGCGTTATTATTTATCCAAAATTTTCAGATACGAGAGTGGCACATTTGGTGAAACAGCCATCGAAAGCAATTGAAAAAATGAAATGAAATGTCGTGTGGCTAGGGCCTCCCGTCGGATAGACCGTTCGCCTGGTGCAAGTCTTTGAATTTGACGCCACTTCGGCGACTTGCTCGTCGATGGGGATGAAATGATGGTGATTAGGACAACACAACACCCAGTCCGTGAGAGGAGAACATCTCCGACCCAGCCGGGAATTGAACCCGGGACCTTAGGAATGACATTCCGTCGCGCTGACCACTCACTACCGGGGCCGGACGAAAACAAATGAGAAAGGGCGAGAGAGCTCACAGCTGCTTCTTTTACATAATCCAAAAACAAATTACGTCCACTGCCTTCAGTTTGCTTTAGAGAGCGTAAAGTTTTAATATATAAACATTTATCTGGAACATTCTTTATCGGAACAGCAACAAATTACATTCCTCACATCATACCGCGACCTTTGCTCCGTACTTTAAAGGTTTATTTACACAGAGGAATGTATATGGCCCTAATTAAATGACTGGGGCATATTCTATTAATTATTCAAAAAGCAACATTTCACAATCCATTTGTGGATGGTCATGTATAAAAAACTAAAGAATTCTCAAATTATTTAAAGTATTTGTGCTTGTCTGGTTGTAATCAAACACGTTAAGTCGAATTGTTTGACTGTTTGTCTATGCAGGATTCATACACACAAACAGGCTTCAATGTCAGCATTAATAATTGCTACCGAGCCGAGAGGACGCACAGCAGACCAGCAGCAGCACCTGTGTGATAAACATTGTTATTTGTTCACTTGCAAAGAAATGAACTGTACGTGCGTATTTTACTGTGTAGACTAATGCTTAGAAAAATAATCCTAGTTTTTGTTTTTGCGGAAGTATTGTGTGTATCCTTGTGTAGGGCGGATTCCTAGTGTAAATTTTCCCTATAGAGAAATTTATTTCTGTTTAATAGCTTGCGGTCTCAGAGTTCAGTGAGAAATCTGCGCATCTACTATTTTACTTTATTGTCCTTCGGTATATTTTCAAACTCAGTAGCGTCATTTGAGACCTTACATCGATTTTATACACAGTACGACATGGCTATGGACTGTGCTTGCTGTGAGTGGACGCAAGGAGAGTTGGCTGCTGTCCGTAGACAGCCGGAACGTGCATTGGCTACCGTCGACAAGCCTCTAGCTAATGCTCGAAGTTGCGGTGACGTCGGGGCGCCAGTGACGAGACCTGCGACACTTTTGGTGCCACTGGAATCCCCTGGTGGCCTGTGGCTTCGGTTACGCAACATTTGACACGTCCGTCCTCACTCCACAGTGGGTTCGCGTGTCACTGGGCGGAATGCTAAAGAGGGAGCAGACCGTGCGGCTGGCTCCCCACGTCATAGCAAACAGATACCAGGTGCTTCCCAGTGTTGAGCCAGAACTGAATGCCTCTCCGTTTGGGCCAGCGGTCGATTTTCCTGTCCAGTCCGGACAAGCACAGAGGGTGGGTATGCTAGTCGTTGGAAGCTCCAATGTTAGGCAGGTAATGGAGCCCCTCAGCGAGATAGCAGGAAAGGAGTGAAAGAATTCCAGTGTGCATTCGGGATGTTTGCCGGAATCTCTAATCCGTCATGAGGAAGAGGCAATGCCCGCGGCTATCGAGCTCACTGGGTGCACCCGAATGCTTGTAGTGGCACATGTCGGCACGAATGATGCCTGCCGCTTCGGTTATAAGGCCATCCTAGTCAATTTGGTGAAGGAAACCAGCAAAGCACGCGTGGTGCAGGATAAGCTATCTGTAGCATTGTACGCATGCTGATCACCGTCCTCTGGTTTGGTGCGATCACATCGGATGCGAATTTCTCGATCTCCTCTATCGAGAGCATAACTGTAGGGTTTCCCTTAATAGGTCAGGTATGCACTACACGCACGAAGCGGCTACTAGGGTAACGGAGTACGTGTGGCGTGCACATAGGACTTATTTAGGTTAGAAGACCCCTCCCTTGGAAACAAATACGATTTTCCTGTTAAATCAGCCACAATGACCTCAGTGAATCTTCGTCCTCGCAGATCAGAGATACAGAAGATTAATATGATTTTAGTAAACTGCAGGCGCATCCAAGGAAAGGTCCCAGAATTAGTATCGCTTATTGAAGGTTATAATGCAACAAAAAGCACTGGGAACAGAGAGTTGGTTGAGGCCAGACATCAATGACAACGAAATCCTAAGTTCAGAGCGGAGTGTTTATCGTAAGGATAGGTAAGTCATCAATAGTTGCGTCGTGTTTATTGCAGTAAAAAATTCGATATAATCTAGCGAGGTTATCACGGATTTCGAATGTGAATTAATCTGGGTGAAACTGGCTATCAAAAAACCGTCCAAAATGGTGATCGGATGCTTTTATAGACCACCTGGGTGAGGATCTATAGTTGTAGAGCGCTTCAGACAAAGCTTGCAGAATATCATCAATAATTTTTCTGATCATGTCTTTGTAATAGGGTTTGACTTCAACTTGCCATGTATAGATTGGGAGTGGCATGCCATCAAAACTGGTGCCAGAGACAGGGAATGGTGTGGCATTGTTATGGATGTCTTGTCCGAAAATTACCTTGAGCAGATAGTTAGAGAACTAAATCGTGAGGGTAGCGTCTAAGACCTCCTGGCGACAAGCAGACTTGAATTTATGGGATCAGTTAACGTAGAGGAAGGTATCAGTGATCATCAAGCTGTGACAGCAGCTATGACGACGGGTCGTACAAGGAATTTTAAGAAATGTAGGTAGCTATATTTGCTCAGTGAGGGTGACAGAGTACAAGTTTCAGTAGCATATAATATTCGGTGATGAGGACGAAGATGTGGAGAACAAATGGAAAAAATTCAAATGCGTCGTTCAATATGCCCTAGACAAGTATGTTCCAAGTAAGGTTTTAAGGGATGGGAAAGATACGCCATGGTTTAATAGCCGTGTAGAGAAGCGCTACGTAAACAAAGAGCACTTCATCTCTGATTCAAGAGAAGTAACAACCGAGCTGACAAACAAAAGCTGAACGAAGCGAAAATGAGCGTAAGGAGAGCAATGAGAGAAGCGTTCAATGATTTTGAAAGTAATACGTTGTCAACCAACTTGAGTAAAAACACTAAGAGATTTCGGTCGTAAGTAAAATCAGTAAGTGAGTCAAAATCATCTATTCTTTCTCTCAGCGACCACACCGGCACCGAAACGGAAGACAAGAGAGAGAAGGCCGAAATACTGAATTCGGTCTTCCGAAGTTGTTTCACTGCGAGGATCGTAACACTGTCCCTCCTTTCAGTCGTTGTGCGAACGTGGAAATGGCAGATGTTGAGATAGCCGATCGCGGAACTGAAAAGCAGCTACAAACGCTTAGTAGAGGAAAGGCTTCAGGACCAGATGAGATACCTATAAGATTCTATATATATTACGTGAAAGAAGTAGCTTCCTTTCTAGCAGTAATTTATCGTAAATCGCTTGAGCCACGAAAGGTACCTAACGACTGGAAAAAAGTGCAGGTCACTCCCGTTTCTAAGAAAGGCCGTAAGACAGGTCCACACTATTATAGAACTATATCGTTGACGTGAATCAGTTGTAGAATAATGGAACACGTTTTATGCTCAATATTTATGACGTTTTTGGAAATGCTGCGAAACTCAGCTCGCTTTGTTCCTCCAAGAGATCCAGAGGGCGGTGGACAACGGCGCTCAGGCTGATGCCGTGTTCCTTGATTTCAGTGAGGCATTTGACACCGTCCCGCACTGTCGTTTAATGAAAAAAATGCGAGCTTACGGAGTAGGGAGCAGACCTGCGATTGGATTCAAGACTTCCTTGCAGATAGAACTCAACACGCCGCTCTTAATGGAACTAAATCAACAGATGTAAAGGTAGTATCCGGAGTAGCACAGAGAAGTGTGATAGGACCGTTACTGTTCACAGTATATATAAATGATGTAGTAGAAAGCGCCGAATGCTCTTTAAGGCAACTCGCAGATGATGTTTATACCAAAATAGGAACGCGAGAAGATAAAAAGAATTTGCAGAACGACCTGTAGAGAATTGATGAGTGGTGCAGACCCTGCAGTTGACGCTGTACGTAAATAAATGTAACATATTACGCATATACAGGAAACGAAATCCACTACTGTGTAGCTACACTGTTAATTACAAACAGCTGGAGACAGCGTCTACTTAAAATATCTTGACGTAACTATCGAGAGGGATCGTAAGTGGAATGATGACATAAAACAGATAGTGGGAAAAGCAGACAGGAGACACAGATTCATCGGAATAATCTAAAGGAAATGTAACTGATCCATTACATTGTTCGCTCGATTCTTGAGTATTGTTCATCTATCTGGGATCCCAATTAGGTAGTGCTGACAGAGGACATAGAGTAGGCCCAACGAAGAGCGGCGTGTTTCGTCACGGGATCGTTTAGCTGGCGAGAGAGCATTACGGAGGTGCTTAACAAACTCCACTGGCAGACGTTACAAGAGAGACGTTGGGCATCACGGAGAGCTTTGCTATTGAAGTTTCGGAACGGCACTTTTCGGGGGGACACCATATTATTCCCCCCACATACATCATGTGCTGTCACCGCCAGCCACCACACTTGATAGGTGGTAGCCTTTAAATCGGTCGCGGTCCGTTCGTATACGTCGGACCCGCGTGTCGCCACTATCAGTGATTGCAAACCGAGCGCCGCCACACGGCAGGTCTAGTCTAGATTCCCTAGCACTCGCCCCAGTTGTACAGCCGACTTTGCTAGCGATGGTTCACTGGCTGCATACGCTCTCATTTGCAGAGACGACAGTTTAGCATAGTCTTCAGCTACGTCATTTGCTACGACCTAGCGAGGCACCATATTCAGTAATTAGAATGAATTCTGAACAGACAATATTGTGAATCATGTACCGTCAAGAGCGACTCTCACCATTAATGAATTAAAGTTAAGTATCAAACTAACTATGTCCACTTTCTGAATTCTCATTCCTTGTCATGTTCCAGACCTCACGTCAGTATAGTTCTTCCCTCCTCACACCAGCCTGCGTGAGCTAAAACGCGTGCATTTCGGCCTCCATGCGTAACACGGTGTGGCTCATCTGCCAACACAACACACCTCGCTTGTTGACGACGAGAAAAAAATTCGAGAAAGTAGAGCCAATATAGAGGCTTACCGACAATCATTCTTCCGAAGCAATATTCGCGAGTGGAACAGGGTTGGTGGGATCAGATAGTGGTACCGAAAGTACCCACCACCATACACTATTAGCTGGCTTGCGGAGTATGATGTAGGTGTAAATGTAGATATCACCATAATTGTCTTCTCAAGAGCTATCTAATGCAGTTATGCAAAGTACACGGTGACATTAAAACAAGCGTGCTTGCTTCAGTATTTCCGTTGATTCCAACGCTAAGAATATTAACGAAACAAAAAATACGTTGTCCTCGACTTAAGCATTTGCCAAAAAAGGGCGTTTCGATTTCTGCAACCGTACACGAAGTAAAGTCGGTGTTACGTCTTATGTGACTCATCTCACATAATATTCTGACAGTTTCATCGTGATGCATGATGCGCTACTATAAGATTTTCGTAGATGAAGCTCAACCGCAATAACATACATTATGTGTGTTTTTGTACTATGTATCACATTTAAAATAACCGTCACTGCGATTTATATATACTTATTAGATTATTAGTCACATCTCCCGACGTTTTACTTATAAAAAAAGAGAAACAGCGGAAAAGCATTGCGATTATCACAATATTATCAGATTCATAGAAAAAATTGCATGAATTGAAGATGGACCAGCAGTTTTGTAGTCTGAAGCCTTGTTTTTTAGTTTATCGGCTTTTTTTCTCGCCTTGGCAGCTTGCCCACCGATCTCGCTCTACTAGACACGCGGAATGCCGGGAACGTTGATAACTCGAACAATATTAACTTTGCGCCTCATATTATGTTCATATAAAATATTTGTTTTTTGATGATCCTCCGACGCTTAAATTTGAAAATAAGATTTTCCGTCATTAGCTTTGAGCCGGCCTCGGTGGCCGAGCATTTCTAGGCGCTCAGTCCGGAACCGCGCGACTGCTACGGTCGCAGGTTCGAATCCTGCCTCGAACATGGATGTGTGTGCTGTCCTTAGGTTAGTTAGGTTTATGTAGTTCTAAGTTTTAGGGGACTGATGACCACAGCTGTTAGGTGCCACAGTACTCAGAGCCATTTGAACCATCAGCTTTGACCTTGATGTTTTCAAAAACCAGGATATGTCTAGCAAAAATCCAAAATACGCATCTGTTTATTTTTAACACAGAATTTCGTTTTAAACATTGATTAAAAGTAGGATACCCACACGCCAAATCCTCCCCCTGTTAGGTTAGTCTGCCAACAACGAGAATGACGTCTAATTGAAACACACCAGCACCTACATAAAAAGAATAATTACTTCTCTTGTATATTTTAATAAAATTTATTTTTCATTTATTTCATTCGAAGGGTTGAGAGAATCAATAAAAAATAAGTTGCAAGATAATCTTTGTCAAGTTTGCAAGTACAATGATGGTAAAAAATTCACAACACCAAATAATAATCAATATAGAGTTCATGGGGGCTTAATTAAAAAGAAAAGACTAATATTAATGAATAAATGCAATAATTTTACTACCTGTGTGACCGAATATGAAGTCTCGTAACCGGTTGGCTCTGACTATTATTGGCACTCAAGCTGACTGCATAAAATAAATATAAAGAATGAAAAGGAATTTCCATTAACAAAATTGATTGAGTCCCCTGCAACTATAAAAGCTACGAAACAAAAAGCACAAGTGTAACTGTTCTGTGTGTGGTAGAGTGACTCAACATACATGTATCTGTCCCGGTTCTTTCTCAGCACGACAAAATATTTTAAACACCATTTACAATGAACTAATTGATAAACCAGAAATACTAAAATTGCACATAGAAACCAGAATTACAAGTCTAATAAATAAACAGGTGCCAGATGCTTTGTTGACTGTAGCTGTTTTACCTAATTATATATTGGGGAAAATATTCCATTACACCAGCATCATAAATCAAAAGCCCATCTCCTTTCTCAAATATATTCTGACAACGGCATCTTCTTCCATCTATACATTACATCAACCGAACAGTACACTATTTCTGTCGTCTACTCTCTCGCCCAACAGAACGGCTGTTCTCGACATCCTCTTAACTACTACCGAGCGAGGTAAAGATTCAAACTACGGAAGGCACTAACTACTGATAGGGATAGTTAGCAAATGAATGATTTTAATAGAGAACAAACAATGTATTTACCTTAATAGTCATAATATATATAGCAGTTCATGACACCCAGTCTTACAAATTTCAAAACTCCGCCATCTCTCTCCCCAGGTCCACCACTGCTGGCGGCTCACCTCCAACTGAGCAACGCTACGCGCTGTTAGCATCCAGCTGCCGCTGCCCAACACTACAATGGCAGACAACAATGCAAACCAGCCACAGACTGCACACGGCACAGCCAGTGATTTTTATACAGAGCGCTACATGGCGGCGGCGTTACCAATAAAAAAACCTGAACAGCCTACTTACATAGCCCCAATGCTCCCCACAAAAAAAATTTACAAATTGTTTTGGGCAGTGGGCAATACAGATTTGAAATTTTTTTTCATAATTACAATAACAAAGAAATGAAATGCACACACTTATCGATACAATGTTGGTCAAAAGCTAAAATTTTCTCACAGTCCATAAAGACAGTCCTTATCATTCATCAAAGTAAAATCACAGTGTTTTTTTTCTCAAAGTCTGAGTAGTAAAAGAGAATGCACACAGAAGTAGTGGATTTTCATGCCATCTTGAAGTAGTAGTGTTGTCCTTCCAACGGAAAGACAGTGCTGACTCTTGACATGCAGACAGGTAATGGGCCACAACAGAGCAAACCCACAGCAGAGTCATTCGAAGTTTTGAAGAATATTGGTAGGTTGGTTATCACAGAGCAGACCCACTGTAGTCCTAGTATAGATTACGGTATTGGTGGGCCACCAGAGGTGCAGACCCACTGCAGGCCTTGTAGAAATAATGGTATTGGTGGGTCATCAAAGGTGTAGACCCACAATAGTCCTTGTACAGATGGCCAGAAACCATCAGTTTGACCGTGCAGACGCACAATCACCATTGAAGAGTCTTGTGGACAATATAGCAAGTCCATAACCACCACTTGTGCACTCAGAAAAATTGTTTTTGAAATGTCCTTAGAAAGAACAATGCTGTTAACCAGTCCCTTACTGAATTATCAACACATGTGCAAACATTAACAGTCCCTACTTGTCACATATTGTCCATATACTATGACCAACAGAAACGTGTGCAGTGAAATGTAATTTACAAGTTACTTAATTTGATCAACTGGTGTCAATTACAATTTTGTAGCATAAAGAATACCTTGACAAAGGTACAAAATACATCATTAAAGAACATAATAATACAGACAGCATTTGTAGTAATAGGGGCTTTACAAAAGAATGAAATAACAAGTACATCAGTGTTACAAAAATTACAACATAAGTACATACATAAAAGATCAGAATAACTTTTGAAACATCAACTTCACACATGAGCATTAGAACAAAACAGAATAAATAATGTGTAAACATCTTTACAAAGTAAATAAAATGTTACTAATGCAAATTATATTTGAGAATAACAGACTTCCTCATCATAGTGAATGTAGCTTAGTATAAGAAGAGAAAAAATTCTATGAAACAGTACACAGAGACAGGAAGAAAATAAATACACAAGGGTACACAAACACATAGTGGGATAACACAAAAGGAAAGAACAGGGTTGGTTTTCAGGGTAACATTTGGTACTGCAGTCCAACCCAAAACTTCATTCCATAGATCGTCCCTCTTATTTCAAGATTTGCTCCATCCAAAAAAGAAAATCCTATCGAAGCATGCTTTCTGTATTCTGTTCACATACTCTTTCAAAAATAGTTTTTCTCCACTGTACACTACTTTTTTGGCCAAACCATTTTCTTATAGCTTCTCAATGCATTTCTTCCAATTCATCATAGTTAGTTTCTTATATAGCCTACCCCCTCTTAAGCTAACTTAAATCTACTGAGCTCAGATGCTAAACTAAGGGACGACGCAATGCAGCAGCACAAAACAATTAGCACAAACAGCAATGACAAAAAAAAATCGTAATTGGCAAAGCTAGCTACAGTAAATCTAAATTACCAAGCAATGCAACATTACAACTAATATGAGCCATTGTGCAGCAAGAAGAAAAATAAGTAAGTAGTAAAACTAGCTTAACAGAGTAATATAAAGTGAAATTTAGTAGCACTCTGCCTGGCAAACAGCAGCAGCAAATGCAATAATTTATATCTAAACATGACAAAGCTCAAGCAGAAAAAATAGTACACTAAAGACAACAATGCAGATATGGGAAATATATATTCACATCTTAATGTCTATATAATTAAAATGGTGCACCACAAAAACTTATTGTAAAAAGAATATTACCATGTACTTGAAAAGAAAATTCTGTATGCAATTCCTGTGAAGGGAAATGTCTTTTTGAGCTCCTTCGTTTTTTTAAGTACATCATAAAGTCATTATTTACTGGATCTGTAGGCATAAAATATTTATATTAGTACATCCATTAAATTTTGTAGTAACCAATGCTGCAGTGCAGTTAGAAACTAGGTATTAAACAAAATAGGCAAAGCAAGGCGTGAAACGTCATTGACTAGCCATAAGGCATTTCATAATGCAGTAAACAATCTTCCAACTAGCAAGACAATAGACATGAAACGTTGGTCATCATTTCATTTCAGTAAATATTATAAAGAACTCTACAGTGTAATCATGTTTTCAAGTTTGAGGGTGTCGTATTTACGATGCTTTCTACAAAGAAATGTCAATACCGAGGATGATAGCCTCTTTTCTTTTTTTTCACTACCTGTGCCTCCGAAAGGCACACACTAATTACATTTTATTTGTTGCATTAATTGCAATAATAATGTATTAGTGTCTGGAATCTGTTCCTCTATGCTTTTCGGCAGTGCATTTGCACCGGCAACATTCACATTTTGACAAGCAGAAAATGTGTGTTGACTTATTTGAGAAAACGGTGAGGACACAAAACCTGAATGTACAGTATTTGCAAGATTGTGTCCTGTCATTTAGAATTCATGACGCGAGCTGTTGCCGACCGATCGATCGATAATGCTTCCCTGTTCACTAATTGTTTCACTGGCTACACCATTATTTGCAACCCGCTCCATTTCCCTATGCACAATTACCAAATTAGTACTTTGAACATTAGTTAATTCATTACACGGAGGCGTTAACAAACTGCTTTCGAATTCACTGTCATTTCTCAGTTTACTTTGTAGCCTAGTATTACGTTTATCACATGCCATTACTGTCACAATATTTCACACGACAACACAGAAAAACACAATTTGAAGAGCAAAAATAAGAGAACACATTGACATAGCAAATAATATCTAGTTAATTTCAAGCGCAGCTGCGAAATACTTGGTGCAAATCTACATGCATGCCACAACTGTTTTGCTGTACAACAATGAAAGACTACAACTATAAAGGATAATTCTCTCTACAGTTACGCGCTAGCAATAAACAAAAGCTACGCTAATTACACAAACTGCAAAAAAAAATCTGAAAATTTCAGTGAGGTATCCTCGGCTAAGGGTCAACATATGAAACGTCCCCTTTGAAAAATTATACATAACTGTGCTTAAACTGACACACAATATTTTTAGCGCAACGCAATCTGACTTTCAAAAATCCCTACAAAAGAATGGCCCTGACTAACATTAACCTATAACTTTCACAAATCACTTACCTCACAAAAATCTTCGTTACTCGAACTACTGCAATACAGAGAGCGCCACTACTGCCAGCTAAATAAAAGATTCAAACTACAGAAGGCACTAATTACTGATAGGGATAGTTAGCAAATGAAAGATTTTAAAAGAGAACAAACAATGTATTTACCTTAATAGTCATAATATATATAGCAGTTCATGACATCCAGTCTTAGAAATTTCAAAACTCCGCCATCTCTCTCCCCACGTCCACCACTGCTTGCGGCTCACCCCCAACTGAGCAACGCTACGCGCTGTTAGCATCCAGCTGCCGCTGCCCAACACTACAATGGCAGACAACAATGCAAACCAGCCACAGACTGCACACGGCACAGCCAGTGATTTTAATACAGAGCGCTACGTGGCGGCGGCGTTACCAACAAAAAAACCTAAACAGCCTACTTACACTATCACCTGCCATATGTGGTCCATTGGAGATCGAGCAGGCCAAGGCACCATGTTGACACTCTGTAGAGCATGCTGGGTTACAACAGCGGTATGTGAGCGAGCGTTATCCTCTTGGATAACAATCTCTGGAATCCTGTTCATGGACGGCAGCACAACAGATCAAACCAGCAGACTGACGTACAAATTTGGAGTTTGGATGCGTGGGGTAACCACTGCATTGCTCCTGCTGTCATACGAAATCGCAACCCTGACGATAACTCCAGGTGCAGGTCCAGTGTGTCTACCATGCAGACGGGTTGGTTGCTGGCCTTCCACGTGCCTCCTCCTAACGAACGCATCCATTACTGGCACCGAGGCAGAAACACCTTTCATCCCAAAAGACAACAGACCTCCACCCTCCCCTCCAATGACCTCTGAAGTTGGTGTCGATTTGGGGTCACAGGAAAGCACACTGCAAGGCATCTCCTCAGCAACCGTCCTTGAAGTAATCGATTTGTAAGAGTTCGTTGTGTCACTCTGGTGCCAACTGCTTCCCATACTGCAGATGCTGTACAATGCGCCAGACCTATACGCTGAACACGATGGCTTTACCTCTAAGCAGTAACACGTGGCTGTCCACAGCCCGGTCTTCTTACGACCGTACATTCTCGTGACCACTGCCGCCAGAAGTCGTGTACAGAGACTACATTCCTGTAAGTCTTTCTGCAATATCGCAGAAGAAACATCCAGTTTCTCGCTTTCCTAATACACGACCTCCTTCAAGATGAGCGAGGCGTTCATAGTGGCGACATTGTCGCCTTAGAGGCATTCTTGACTAACTTCAGTCCACCACCTCCAGTCTCTAAGGCAATCAAGAATCATGACCGCTACAGCGATTATTTTAAACAAACCCGATTAGCTTCCTTATAATGGCGGTACTAACGCAATTCTCATGCGACTGGCGTGAAAATTTTATTGGATCATTTCTCAGATGTAGAAAAACGCATACCAATTTTCGTTGATGTAGCAGAGCTACTTGTTGGTGGCGCAAATATTTTTTTCCGTCGGTGTAAATAACTCAGTAATTATTCTAACAAGGGGACGCCACCACGTTTGGAACGCGGATTTACTGAAAACTCCGTTCACTCGTAGTACTCCATGAGGACAACAAAATGCGTAAGCAGTAGGGCGTACTTCTCAAGCGTTACTGAGAAAATCGCAAGATAATTTCGGTCGTCAAGTATATATCTGTGCGTGGCCATTTTTAGCATGAAGCGGCTGCAGCCGAGTTTTGCCGGCACGGTAGCTCAGCGTGTTCGGTCAGAGCGTTAACTACCATCTCTAATAAATAAATAAAAAAAACGGAGCGAATGGATCAACGAGCAAACTGAAGGCATGTTATCGGGTGTCCGCCCTGAACAAATTCAAAGAACAATATAAAAGAAATTAAAAAAAATAGTAGTTGGCGTTGAAGTTGGATCGAGTTCTGTTCGTCAGTTTTTTTTTTAATTTCAACACAGTCATTTTCTTAACTATTTATATTACAATTGATAATGGGAAAAATACGTGTAATCCGATGAACGTTTATTAAATTTACGGTGTTATTTGGGAGTCTACTAATTTTTATTATCACAAATAATGTAATATTCAGAACTATCGACTAGTGAAAGACCAAACGCATCAAGTGATACTGAAAATGTATGCTTGTCCGTGATTTGAGATATCCCTTATACCTGGAAGGATCCCGAAACGACTTGTTAACTTCAAGTTTTGACCAGCACAGACGGCTTTCGGAAGATGTACAATTAATCGTCTCTTTTGACCAGTACAAGTTGCAGGATGGTACGTTTCGTAAAAACACGGAAAACATTAAGTTTAACGGCACCAGCTGCATTGAATAAATGCTATGTTTCTGCATACGGAAGGCCTTTTGACGTTTTCCGTGGAAAAACAAACCTCGATAACAATTTCAAAAACCTCTCTTTCAGGCGATAATTTGGAAGCAAACCATTACGCAGTATTTCCTTAAAAATCGGTGCTGGTAATTGGTTATGAAGTATCGAGTGTATTTTAATAGCGTCTTGCGAGAAGCAATTCCTCGTACTCTTTCGATTAAAGACGAACAGTTCTGAAGACACCGACAAGCATAGAGTTTGGTCGTTTGCTAGTCGGTAGTTATGAAAATTATATTATTTGTGGTAACAACAATTAGTAGACTGCCAAATGACATTGTAATTTTAATAAAAGTTCAGCCAATTACACGTATTTTCCCCATTACATCAATTGTAATATACATAGTAAAGAAAATGACTGTGTTGAAAATAAAAAAAATAAAAAAAAGCTGACGAACAGAACTTGAACCAGTGATCCAGCGGCTAGAACGTCAACAACTTCTTTTAAGGAAAAAAAACATTTTTTTTCATATTGCTTGTTGAATTTGTTAAGCGCGGACGTCCGATAAAAACCGTTCAGTTTGTTCGGTGATCCGCTCGCTCAGTTTTTTTAATAGAAATGAAAGCTAACGCTTTGACCGGACACACCGAGCTACCGTGCCGGCACCACTCGGCTACTGCCGCTTCATGGTAAAAATGTCCACCCTCAGATATACAGCGTGTTACAAAAAGGTACGCCCAAGCTTTCAGGAAACATTCCTCACACACAAATAAAGAAAAGATGTTATGTGGACATGTGTCCGGAAACGCTTAATTTCCATCTTAGAGCTCATTTTACTTTCGTCAGTATGTACTGTACTTTCTCGATTCACCGCCAGTTAGCCCAATTGAAGGAAGGTAATGTTGACTTCGGTGCCTGTGTTGACATGCCACTCACTGCTTTACAGTACTAGCATCACGCACATCAGTACGTAGCATCAACATGTTAGTGTTCATTACGAACGTGGTTTTGCAGTCAGTGCAATGTTTACAAATGCGGAGTTGGCAGATGCCCATTTGATGAATGGATTAGCGTAGGGCAATAGCCATGCCGGGGTACGTTTTTATCGAGACAGATTTCCAGAACGAAGGTGTCCGACAAGGAGACGTTTGAAGCAATTGATCGGCGTCTTAGGGAGCACGCAACATTCCAGCCTATGACTCGCGACTGGGGAAGACCTAGAACGACGAGGACACCTGCATTGGACGAGGCAATTCTTCGTGCCGTTGACGATAACCCTAATGTCAGCGTCACAATAGTTGTTGCTGTACAAGGTAATGTTGACGCGTCACTGTATGGAGAGTGCTACGGGAGAACCAGTTGTTTCCGTACCTCGTACAGCGTGTTCAGGCACTCTCACAGCTGATTGGCCTCCACGGGTACACTTCTGCGAATGGTTCATCCAACAATGTGTCACTCCTCATTTCAGTGGAAATGTTCTCTTTACGGATGAGGCTTCATTCCAACATGATCAAATTGTAAATTTCCACAATCAGCATGTGTGGGCTGACGAGAATCCGCATGCAATTGTGTAATCACGTCATCAACACAGATTTTCTGTGAACGTTTGGGCAGGCATTGTTGGTGATGTCTTGATTAGGCCCCATGTTCTTCCACCCACCCTCAATGGACACGTTATCATGATTTATTACGGGATACTCTACCTGTGCTACTAGAACATGTGCCTTTACAAGTACGACACAACATGAGGTTCATGCACGATGGAGCTTCTGCACATTTCAGTAGAAGTGTTTGTACGCTTCTCAACAACAGATTCGGTGATCGATGGATTGGTAGAGGCGGACCAATTCCATAGCCTCCACGCTCTCCTGACTTTAACCCCCTTGACTTTCTTTTATGGGGGCATTTGAAAGCTCTTGTCTACGCAAACCCGGTACCAAATGTAGAGACTCTTCGTGCTCGTATTGTGGACGGCTGTGATACAATACGCCATTCTCCAGGGTTGCATCATCGCGTCAGGGATTCCACGCGACGGAGGGTGGATGCATGTATCGTCGCTAACGGAGGACATTTTGAACATTTCCTGTAACAAAGTGTTTGAAGTCACGCTGGTATGTTCTGTTGCTGTGTGTTTCCAATCCATGATTAATGTGATTTGAAGACAAGCAATAACATGAGTTCTAACATGGAAAGTAAGCGTTTCCGGACACATGTCCACATAACTTATTTTCTTTCTTTGTGTGTGAGGAATGTTTCCTGAAAGTTTGGCCGCACCTTTTTGTAACACCCTGTATATTTGACGACCGAAATTATCTTACGATTTTCTCAGTAACGCTTGAGAACTACGTGCTACTGATTACACATTTTGTTGTCCTGATGGAGTACTACGAGTGTACGAAGTTTGCAGTAAATCCGCGTTCCAAACGTCGTGGCCTCCCCTTGTAGGTAGTGAAGATCAGAAGGAAGTCAGAAATCTTAAGAATATAGTACTGAGGAATAGAAACGGTTTCCCATTAATATCAAATTTCAGCGTCTTCGAGGTTTCGGGAATCAGCCTCTTCGTTTCACCTGGAGCCGTGTGTGAGTGTTATAAGCAGAGGTGGAGCAGCGGGCTGCGGACGATTGCAGAAGGAGCGGCTGTCAGTGCAGATGGCGCCGTAACAAGTGACGCGGGCAGCTTCGTGTTCCCCGGGCTGACCAATTAGCCTCTGCCGGACGTGACGCGCTACAGTTACGGCCGTCTAAGCGGCTCGGACGCGCTCTGGGCTCGCGTTTCGCCGGCCGACGTGCCCGCGTCTCGCAGAGTCAGCTAACCGAATTACGCTTCAGCGGATGTGTGGCTCCTACTGCCCCGCAGGTCACGTCTGCCAGGTGTGGGGTATTTCCAGCAGCGAACTGGCCGAAACGGACGCCCCAACCAGCTTTGTAGGTTGTATCAGTATATCCTGTGTCGAGTTTCGTTGCTGTTACCGCCTTTCACAAGTGCCTTCTACTTTTTGATGTACATAACTAAGAAAGGGCTATTATGGGTCACCGTTTGTAACACAACACCTCGTGGCATTAGGCCAGTATTACACGATCATACACTATAGGCCATTAGAATTCCTACACCAAGAAAAAATGCAAAATGATAAACGGGTACTATTCATTGGACAAATGTATTGTACTAGAACTGGCATGTGATCACATTTTCACGCAATTTAGGTGCATTGATCCTGAGAAATCAGTACCCAGAACAACCACCTCAGGCCGTAATAACGGCCTTGATACGCCTGGGCATTGAATATAACTGAGCTTGGATGGCGTGTACAGTTACAACTGCCCATGCAGCTTCAACACGAAACCACAGTTCATCAAGAGTAGTGACTGGCGTAATGTGACGAGCCAGTTGCTCGGCCACCATTGACCAGACGTTTTCAGTTGGTGAGACATCTGGACAATGTGCTGGCCAGGGCAGCAGTCGAACATTTTCTGTATCCAGAAAGGCCCGTACAGGACCTGCAATATGCGGTCGTGCATTATCCTGCTGAAATGTACGGTTTCACAGGGATCGAATGAAGGGCAGAGCCACAGGTCCTAACATTTGAAATGTAACGTCCACTATTCAAAGTGCCGTCAATGCGAACAAGAAGTGACCGAGACGTGTAACCAATGGCACCCCATACCATCACTCCAAGTGATACGCCAGTATGGCGATGACGAATACACGCTTCCAATGTCCGTTCACCGCGATGTCGCCAAACACGGATGCGACCATCATGATTCTGTAAACAGAACCTGGATTCATCCAAAAAAATGACGTTTTGCCATTCGTGAACCCAGGTTCTAAGTTGAGTACACCACCTCAGGCGCTCCTGTCTGTGATGCAGCGGCAAGGGTAACCGCAGCCATGGTCTCCGAGCCGATAGACCATCCTGCTGCAAACGTCCTCGAACTGTTCGTGCAGATGGTTGTTGTCTTGCAAACGTCCCCATCTGTTGACTCAGGGATCGAGACGTGGCTGCACACTTCTACTGAAATGTGCATGCCATGCGGATAAGATGCCTCTCAACTCGACTGCTAGTGATACGAGGCCGCTGGGATGCAACACGGCGTTCGTATTACCCTCCAGCACCCACCGATTCCAAATTTTGCTAACAGTCATTAGATCTCGACCGACGCGAGCAGCAATGTCGCGATACGATAAACCGCAATCGCGATAGGCTACAATCCGACCTTTATCAAAGTCGGAAACGTGATGGTACGCAATTCTCCTCCCTACACGAGGCATCACAACAACGTTTCTCTAGGCAACGCCGGTCAACTGCTGTTTGTGTATCAGAAATCCGTTGGAAACTTTCCTCATGTCAGCACGTTTTAGGTGTCGCCACCGGCGTCAACATTGTGTGAATGCTCTGAAAAGCTCAGCAATTGCATATCACAGCATCTTCCTCCTGTCGGTTAAATTTCGCGTCCGTATTACGTCAACTTCGCGGTGTAGCAATTTTAATAGCCAGTAATGTATTTCTGTGTCGAAGGTGATATGTCATATATTTATGTTAAGCAAATTTGATTGCACAGTAGGGAACTTTGTTAAATCTCGCCTTTCGTCAAAGAAATAAGATATGGTCTTAAAAGCCGTTCGTCTTCTGTTCACTGTAATTTGAAATGTAACCACTTGGAGCGCTTGCATCCTTACAGCTATATGATTTGTGTACTGTGTTTCTAAAGATAATTGCTGAGTTTAATTTGTGTGTTCCTTAGAGTGTTTTTAATAACCTTGCTTTGACTCGGATGCGGCGTGAACAATTGGCACAACGCACGTTATTAATCGTATGGTGATCGAGCGACGTCAGATCCACAATCACAGCTGAGCAATGCACCTCTGCATCAGCAAACATCCAGGCAACTTTCCAGCTAACAGCAATTGAGGAGATGGAACGCTCTACAATAAAATAAAAAAAATTCTTAGCTTTTCACTCTACTTGGTGTATTACTGAACTCTGGATGGTACAAGTAAAAAAGTGCTACACCTATTTCGTACTTTTAAGTTTGTAACAGTTGGATTGTCAAAGAGGGCGGAGGAGTGGATAGAGGTTCAGGGCACTCTCTTGTCCTAGGGGTGGTAAATTGCCCCTAAAGGCGGAAGAATCAGCAATGATCAACGACATGAGGATGCAGAAGGCAATGGAAACCACTGCATTAAAGACATGAAACGTGTATCCACAGGACATGTGGCCTGTAGTTGAAGAAGTGTCATAATGATCTCTCAATTGGCAAAAGATTCCGGAATAGTCCCCAATTCGGATCTCCGGGAGGGGACTGCCAAGGGGGAGGTTACCATGAGAAAAAGATTGAATAATCAACAAAAGGACGATGTTCTACGAGTCGGGGCGTGGAATGTCAGAAGCTTGAACGTGGTAGGGAAACTAGAAAATCTGAAAAGGGAAATGCAAAGGCTCAATCTAGATATAGTAGGGGTCAGTGAAGTGAAGTGGAAGGAAGACAAGGATTTCTGGTCAGGGTAATATCAACAGCAGCAGAAAATGGTATAACAGGTGTAGGATTCGTTATGAATAGGAAAGTAGGGCAGAGGTTGTGTTACTGTCAACAGTTCAGTGACCGGGTTGTTTTAATCAGAATCGACAGCAGACCGACACCGACAACGATAGTTCAGGTATACATGCCGACGTCGCAAGCTGAAGATGAACAGATAGAGAAAGTTTATGGGGATATTGAAAGGGTAATGCAGTATGTAAAGGGGGACGAAAATCTAATAGTCATGGGCGACTGGAATACAGTTGTAGGGGAAGGAGTAGATGAAAAGGTTACAGGTGAATATGGGCTTAGGACAAGGAATGAAAGAGGAGAAAGACTAATTGAGTTCTGTAACAAGTTTCAGCTAGTAATAGCGAATACCCTGTTCAAGAATCACAAGAGGAGGAGGTATACTTGGAAAAGGCCGGGAGATACGGGAAGATTTCAATTACACTCCTGGAAATTGAAATAAGAACACCGTGAATTCATTGTCCCAGGAAGGGGAAACTTTATTGACACATTCCTGGGGTCAGATACATCACATGATCACACTGACAGAACCACAGGCACATAGACACAGGCAACAGAGCATGCACAATGTCGGCACTAGTACAGTGTATATCCACCTTTCGCAGCAATGCAGGCTGCTATTCTCCCATGGAGACGGTCGTAGAGATGCTGGATGTAGTCCTGTGGAACGGCTTGCCGTGCCATTTCCACCTGGCGCCTCAGTTGAACCAGCGTTCGTGCTGGACGTGCAGACCGCGTGAGACGACGCTTCATCCAGTCCCAAACATGCTCAATGGCGGACAGATCCGGAGATCTTGCTGGCCAGGGTAGTTGACTTACACCTTCTAGAGCACGTTGGGTGGCACGGGATACATGCGGACGTGCATTGTCCTGTAGGAACAGCAACTTCCCTTGCCGGTCTAGGAATGGTAGAACGATGGGTTCGATGACGGTTTGGATGCACCGTGCACTATTCAGTGTCCCCTCGACGATCACCAGAGGTGTCCGGTCAGTGTAGGAGATCGCTCCCCACATCACGATACCGGGTGTTGGCCCTGTGTGCCTCGGTCGTATGCAGTCCTGATTGTGGCGCTCACCTGCACGGCGCCAAACACGCAAACGACCATCATTGGCACCAAGGCAGAAGCGACTCTCATCGCTGAAAACGACACGTTTCCATTCGTCCCTCCATTCACGCCTGTCGCGACACCACTGGAGGCGGGCTACACGATGTTGGGGCGTGAGTGGAAGACGGCCTATCGGTGTGCGGGACCGTAGCCCAGCTTCATGGAGACGGTTGCGAATGGTCCTCGCCGATACCCCAGGAGCAACAGTGTCCCTAATTTGCTGGGAAGTGGCGGTGCGGTCCCCTACGGCACTGTGTAGGATCCTACGGTCTTGGCGTGCATCCGTGCGTAGCTGCGGTCCGGTCCCAGGTCGTCGGGCACGTGCACCTTCCGCCGACCACTGGTGACAACATCGATGTACTGTGGAGACCTCACGCCCCACGTGTTGAGCAATTCGGCGGTACGTCCACCCGGCCTCCCGCATGCCCACTATACGCCCTCGCTCAAAGTCCGTCAACTGCACATACGGTTCACGTCCACGCTGTCGCGGCATGCTACCAGTGTTAAAGACTGCGATGGAGCTCCGTATGCCACGGCAAACTGGCTGACACTGACGGCGGCGGTGCACAAATGCTGCGCAGCTAGCGCCATTCGACGGCCAACACCGCGGTTCCTGGTGTGTCCGTTGTGCCGTGCGTGTGATCATTGCTTGTACAGCCCTCTCGCAGTGTCCGGAGCAAGTATGGTGGGTCTGACACACCGGTGTCATTGTGTTCTTTTTTCCATTTCCAGGAGTGTAGATTACGTCATGGTCAGACAGAGATTCCGAAATCAGGAACTGGATTGTAAGGCGTACCCAGGAGCAGATATAGACTCCGATCACAATATAGTAGTGATGAAGAGTAGGCTGAAGTTAAAAACATTAGTCAGGAAGAATCAATACGCTAAGAAGTGGGATACGGAAGTTCTAAGGAATGACGAGATACGTTTGAGGTTCTCTAACGCTATAGATACAGCAATAAGGAATAGCGCAGTAGGCAACAGAGTTGAAGACGAATGGAATTCTCTAAAAAGGGCCATCACAGAAGTTGGGAAGGAAAACATAGGAACAAAGAAGGTAGCTGCGAAGAAACCATGGGTAGCAAAAGAAGTACTTCAGTTGATTGATAAAAAGAGGAAGTACAAACATGTTCTGGGAAAATCAGGAATACAGAAATACAAGTCGCTGAGGAATGAAATAAATAGGAAGTGCTGGGAAGCTAAGACGAAATGGCATCAGGTAAAATGTGAAGACATCGAAAAAGATATGATTGTCGGAAGGACTGACTCAGCATACAGGAAAGTCAAAACAATCTTTGGTGACATTAAAAGCAACGGTGGTAACATTAAGAGTGCAACGGGAATTCCACTGTTAAATGCAGAGGAGAGAGCAGATAGGTGGAAAGAATACATTGAAAGCCTCTATGAGGGTGAAGATTTGTCTGATGTAATAGAAGAAGAAACAGGAGTCAAATAAGGCAAAAGGGATAGATAAAAATCCATCAGAATTTCTAAAATCATTAGGGGAAGTAGCAACAAAACGACTATTCACGTTGATGTGTAGAATGTATGAATCTGGCGACATACTATCTGACTTTCGGAAAATCATCATCCACACAATTCCGAAGACAGCAAGAGCTGACAAGTGCGAGAATTATCGCACAATCAGCTTAACAGCTCATGCATCGAAGCTGCTTACAAGAATAATATACAGAAGAATGGAAAAGAAAATTGAGAATGCGCTAGGTGACGATCAGTTCGGCTTTAGGAAAAGTAAAGGCACGAGAGAGGCAATTCTGACGTTAAGACTAATAATGGAAGCAAGGCTAAAGAAAAATCAAGACACGTTCATAGGATTTGTCGACCTGGAAAAAGCGTTCGACAATGTAAAATGGCGCAATCTCTTCAAGATTCTGAAAAAAGTAGGGTTAAGCTATAGGGAGTGACGGGTCATATACAATATGTACAACAACCAAGAGGCAATAATAAGAGTGGACGATCAAGAACGAAGTGCTCGTATTAAGAAGGGAGTAAGACAAGGTTGTAGCCTTTCGCCCCTGCTCTTCAATCTGTACATCGAGGAAGCAATGATGGAAATAAAAGAAAGGTTCAGGAGTGGAATTAAAATACAAGGTGAAAGGATATCAATGATACGATTCGCTGATGACATTGCTATCCTGAGTGAAAGTGAAGAAGAATTAAATGATCTGCTGACCGGAATGAACAGACTAATGAGCACACAGTATGGTTTGAGAGTAAATGGGAGAAAGACGAAGGTAATGAGAAGTAGCAGAAATGAGAACAGCGAGAAACCTAACATCAGGATTGATGGTCACGAAGTCAATGAAGTTAAGGAATTCTGCTACGTAGGCAGTGAAATAACCAATGACGGACGGAGCAAGGAGGACATCAAAAGCAGACTCGCTATGGCAAAAAAGGCATTTCTGGCCAAGAGAAGTCTACTAATATCAAATACCGGCCTTAATTTGAGGAAGAAATGACTGAGGATGTACGTCTGGAGTACAGCATTGTATGGTAGTGAAACATGGACTGTGGGAAAACCGGAACAGAAGAGAATCGAAGCATTTGAGATGTGGTGCTATGGACGAATGTTGAAAATTAGGTGGACTGATAAGGTAAGGAATGAGGAGGTTCTACGCAGAATCGGAGAGGAAAGGAATATGTGGAAAACACTGATAAGGAGAAGGAACAGGGTGATAGGACATCTGCTAAGACATGAGGGAATGACTTCCATGGTACTAGAGGGAGCTGTAGAGGGCAAAAACTGTAGAGGAAGACAGAGATTGGAATACGTCAAGCAAATATTTGAGGACGTAAGTTGCAAGTCACTCATTTACACATTGCTTTGAAAGATCACAATTAAACAGTACGGCTGAAGGCCTAGTTAAAGAAAAATTGAGATGCTTTCTTGGCTGAAGGCCCAAAACCACACCGATAACAAGAACGGCTGGAGGCCTGGCTTAGAAATCAAAAGAAATAAAAAATAGAAGGTAAATTAAAAAAAAGACATGCAATTGCAACTATTAGTGGCTGAAGGCCTACACTACACGTCTGAAGCACAACTATAATTAAAACACCTTAATAAACATTTTTTTTAACCTAGAAATTTCTTTTTAAGATTACGATAGAATGGCCGAAAGGCCACAAACGGCTGAAGGCCACTAACAAGCTTGAAACAATCGCCTGAAGAACAAGTCAAACAATTTAAAATAAACCCCTTCCTTCTTATAAAAATTTTCCTTTAAAGAAGACACATGGCTGAATGCCTTATTAAAAGGGGTCCACGTAAATCCTCGGCTGAAGGCCATACAATCCATGGAACAACTAAAGGCTTAGGGCCTGGATTACAAACAATTTCAAATAGAACAAATTTTAAGGAAATTTCAAAATTTTAATATCATGCGGTTGAAGGCCTTTATGTAAAATTAAAAGAACTGAATAAATTCACGGCCAAAGGCCTCGCACAATACATCGGACTAAAAAGGAAATCACACTCTAAAACTAACAGAACAGAAATGTTCCAGGGGTCGGCCTGAGGTAGCGCAAACGTAACGTGAGGTGAGACGGGCAGCCAAGAGCAGAAGTTATATAATCAGATAGCAATCCAAACCAGGTTCAAATGGCTCTGAGCACTATGAGACTTAGAACTACTTTAACATAACTAACCTAAGGACATCACACACATCCAAGACCGAGGCAGGATTCGACCCTGCGACCATAGCAGTTGCTCGGATCCGGACTGAAGCGACGCCTAAAACCGCTCGGCCACCATGGCTGGCCCCAAACTAGCGATGGCCCGAGGACCGACCAGTAATTCAACCAATTCCCTTCCTTCCGACCAGCGGCACAATGATGGAATATATCGGCCGAGAACGAGGACACGATCAGCACTACGTCTTCAGAAATTAGCGTCTAAAAACTGCCAAGGGAACAATAACCACTCTAAACAAATATGAACCAAACAACTTACAAGGCTGTAGCAGTACACGCTCTGCCGGACAGCACCAACAAGATGAGGAAAGGCACAGAGCCAGAAAACTGCACTAACGACCAGGGCAGGTAACTGGGGCGTTAACGGCCACAAGGCAGAAAATACCGCTGGTGCATTTCACTAGCAAGTAACAGTCAATTTAATAATGAATCACAAAATAGGAAGACAGCTGCAAGATTTCGCCGACTCCAACACAGCCCAGGGAGTAACAACCCGCAAATGAACGAAGAGGTGTCACAATAGTTGAGGTTTCATAACAGGTTGACTGATCACTCAACTTAAGCGTCCAGGTTCGGTGGGTAACAAATATTGTCGCTCTCGCACCTTGCACCTCACGACCTGACAGCGCTTGCACACCGTCAGCGATCCCGGCCTGGCCCAACTGACTGACTTCATCCAGCACGCAGACGACATTAAAATAACTGCTGAGTCAAAACACAAGCTACACAGGGTTCCGTGAAACCATTTCCACAAACAACAACAGTACTAAGACCAGTCACTGTTCAACAACTAGAAGGAAACACAAGTCGACACACACAGAGGACCCAGAAGCAGTCGGCGACCAAATACAGGTCGCCCGATGAGACGACCGACCGAACGACCAATCAAGGTCGTCTCCACTAAAGTCATTTGTGCCAGCAACGGTCGGGGGAGTCGTGGCTGTCCGGACCTCATTGCTACTTCCTCCCCACTGAACTCCCGACCAAGACGACCCGGAAATACTAGCGATCGATCCAAAGATAGTACGACAGTGCTCTTATGGATAAGCGCTGCTGCTGCCACTCATGGACAGGCAAGCCAGCAAGCCAGTAAATCGAATATGAAACGAGACGGGAGTACCGCCAAGACAAGATGTCAAGCAATAACTGTACGAACCGGAGGCGCGCACAGCTCAATCATAAGAACTTGTTACAATCATGCCTAAGCGAATTGGTTTCAAATGTAGCGCTTCGTCAATGCAAAGAGTTTTAAAAAAACAGTGGTTTCAAATATTTTAGGAATATAGTCTGTAATTGAAAGAAGCAGCACTAACAATGTCCGTTATAAAGATGCATGATACAAGAGGAAGACGTAGTTCTACAATGTATTACCTTGGTTAAACATGGGTGAATCAGAATCATTTCGTCAATATCTGAGGTAAAATGAGTGATGGTAGTCGAGGTTTTAAAATTCCCTAAGGAAAGGGTTCTCCGACATTTATTCTGCATGCTCGCTCTTCTTCTTAATTGGTTCCTGAGAGTAAACTTGTATTTAGACGTAAGAAACACAGTAGTGACTATCATTCGGAAATAAACGCTGTCACTTTCAAGGAAAAAAATGTTGTGTGGCTAGGGCCTCCACTCGGGTAGACCGTTTACATGGTGCAAGTCTTTCGATTTCACGCCACTTCGGCGACTTGCGCGTCGATGGAGATGAAATGATGATAACAAGGACAACACAACTCCCAGTCCCTGAGCGGAGAAAATTTCTGACCCAGACGGGAATCGAACCCGTGCCCTTAGGATTGACATTCTGCCGCGCTGACCACTTTTTTATTTTTTTGGTTTTTTATTTATTTATTTAATTTTTATCTTTTTATTTTTTCTTGTTTCTCGTTTTTATTATTTTCTTTTTTTTTACTTTTTAATAAGCCCCTTAATAAAGTGGAACTAAAAAAACTGAATGCCACCGCCACTTTTCATCCTATAACAAAAAAATCCGGTCCACTTGAGGCGTTGGCTCCTGACTAAACCTACCCCAGAGAGTTTCCTATATACCAGGGGAAATATGGGAAATCAAGGTTAGGGCTATCCTTACAAACAAAACAAAATATTCCTTTTTTCTGAATTTTATTTTTATTTTTACTGTTTTTATTTTTATTTTTTGTTCAGTTTTGTTGTGTAATTGATCAGAGGCCTTCTGCGCCCCGCTGGTAATATGTTGAGTCACGTCTTCTCGTAATTGATGTGTTCCGTTCAATTGTTCAGAAATGTTCATTGACCTCAACCACTCAGCTACCGGGGGCGGACACTTTCAAGGAGTGATACACTGAGCAGATCTTGCAATACTTAGCTTCGAAGTCGGTCATTGTAATTACGGTGCAGGTTATCATTCGGCTGTTACATAGAGACGACCAAGTACGAGGACCAGCAATGGGGATATTGTGCTCTGGCTGAATAATAAAAATACTTCGGACAAAATAAGCCGGACTCGTGTTGAACTCCTGCAGCTCGGTAAATTATATGAGTCACGAGACGGGATATACAAATTTGGCTTCCTAGAGGTTTGAGAGGCTAGTAGATGGACAAATCAAGTTCTATTAAGAATTTCATGAGATAAGAATAGACTGAGACGGCTACCTAACAAAAGACAAGTAGATGTGAGTAAAAAATACAAAAACATGAGATTCGAACATGGCTGAATAGTACTAAGGATGGTAAAGGAGGCTAATCACGTGACCGCTGCAGCCTTCCTACGGTGAGTCACAACAGTGCAGGCGCCATTGGAGAATATAAGTTATCACAGACTATTCAGAAAGCACAGCGTTCAGTTTTACATTTCCTTGTCCCGGTTTATATTTCCTTTGATTTGTTCCTAAACCATTCTAAAAGATTAACCAACTTCGATTTCATGAGACCAATGTGTACAACGCACAGTCGCAATACCACTGGCATTTTTATTATTATTACATATCCTGATTTCAGCTATAAATAGTCATTTTAGTGCATCTGAGTGAGATGCCTCAGACAAACGCGCAGCAGTAGATTGCAGCGTAGCACTTTCCTGGTGTGTAAGCAGAGGAAATTGAAGTTACTGTGTTTCTACATTTCCTTAGTCAGAGCAGGTAGCAATCTCCATTTTCGTCCAGCTGAGATAGCTCTCCAATCCTAGTATTCTTCGTACCGATCTTATGTCTTCCTGCTTTCACCTTCTTGTATCTAGTTCAAAATTAAATCATAAAAAATAGCAAAAAAAAGAAAACTTAGCAGCTATATGGGCATCAACTGCAGCTCAGTGCAGCACGATCGGCGAGAAGTAGGCACTAGGGTCCTGTATAGGCGAGCTGAAAGAAGATTAACTGAAATAACTTCGGCGAAACGTCCATAACTGATTAAAAATTCTTGCGGCAGAAAATCGGATTTGTGCGGGCGGAAGCGTGTGTCTGGTGATTACAGGCCGCCGGCGCATTCACAACTTGGCGGCGAGCGCTGGCTGCCCGTCCGCCTTTTGAATGGGTCGTTAGCCGCGCCGCCGGGAAATTAGTTAAAACACGCGGTAGCTGCCGGCGGGGGCGGTGGGGGCGGCGGGGGTGGCGCCCTCCGGGGGCGGCGTCGGTGGCGGACGACCCGCCGGAAACTCATTAGGCCGGCTGAATGGCCGCGCCAGGTGAACAACTGCCAGACTTCATAAACAATCGACGGCGGCCGCTGAATTAAAAGCAATTTCTCTGTGTCGCCGCGCTGCCCCCACACTGCACAGGCAAAGGGGGAGGGTGGGGAAGATATTCGCGCGGGATGGAACCAGCCGGCCATGCAGCACGCCTTTTCTTCTCGCCGCTGCACTCGGTTTGTTCTCGCGATAATGGCTGCGCCGTCCCATCACGCACCACCTCGGGGGATTCTCCTGAAAAGCGGCCACTTTGTCGCTGTTGCGAACGTCCAGTTTCCAGTAGGAAAACGAATCACGTTTATCACAGTAAAGTTCTTACTGAAAATGTGGGCATTCTCCACGACCAGCGTTCCACAACTACACTATGAAATGACAACTGAAAAAGTAGAGAGCGAGGAGATGGCAGTGGTAGGTACTGTAGGTACCACCATCAAAAAACTGAATTACTAAATTCTTTGAGGTCAGTGTTGCTCTGACTAAAACAATGCAATTTACTCAAATTTATTGCAGCGAGGCTTAACACAAAATAAATGAGAGTTAAAATCACGTACTCCTAGAACAATTTATCAAACGAGCATTATGCACCCAATTGAAAATAAGCTGCTCGTGTGTGTCTCCAACATTCTTGACATGGACGCCGCCTGGCCAGATGATTCTGTTTAAGAGTGTATCTGGTGAGTGAAATGGCAACTAGAACGCTAGAAAAACTCTCATAAAACATGAAAACAATAAAAAATAAGAAAACTGATGATATTAAATTAGCAAACTGTTAACATTGTGGACATGACTATAGTCACAAATTACTACCTTTAGATTAACCACTGTAGAGGAAGCGCTTGTAGTAAATAACGAAGGTAAAGAGAAGGGTCAGCATAGAGCATAACCTAGTGGCACTTATACACGTGCAGACACACACACACACACACACACACACACACACACACACACACACACTTCTGAAACCTAGTGGCAGCAAAGATTAACTTACTGACTGCGAAGTTAAATTTTAAAACATTCCGGCTGGGGAGCTGAGCTATAACCATTGTCATGGGGAACACAACAAGTGGCAGACAGCACTGCAGCGACACAATGGTACTCACCGGATTAAATTTTCTTCAGTGCTCCGCTGGTGGTGCAGTTTTGCACACGGCTGCCATCAATCTGTCATTAGCCGGGCAGTTCCGGCTGCAGAACGTTGACGCCGTTGTCTGCTCTCTCTGATGCATTGTGCCACGTGCAGGCTAGAAGGTTGGTGTCATGTGTTACATCTTGCACAAGGAAATTATTACAAGGTTTTCATCACTACACTTGAATCCATGAGGCTCGTTACACTTAAAGCCACTTAACGAGGAACACACACTGACAACGACGATGCACATGTAGTTTTGATAAATTGCGCAGCCGCCACAGGCTAGCACGACACAGTACCACTCGTAGATAGTTTACATCAAGCAGTAATATAACAGATGGAAACGTGCTATCGATAGTTGATTCACAAGCCAATAAACAGCTAAAACTTTATAAGGACGATACAATGAAATACAGGTAGATACTGGTTCTCGTATAATATTTTCAGGTTCCATAGGACTGCCTGAATCACAGTATGTCTAGAGAAGATGTTCAAAACTGCTAGTTAATGATTTAAGAAAGCTTGATAAAGGAGGTAAATAGTGGTACGTTACAGTAAAATGACGAAAACCACTGTGCAGAAAGAAACGAGGAGTATCTTAGCTCAAATATGACACTCATATGTTTTAACCTTTGTGGGATGGACACTCCATTGTGAAGCATGGGTGCTGCAAGTCACAAGATGATAAAAACAGCGAGTTGATCAAACGACTAAATCAAAATATGATCACTATAAAATACTACTTATTACAAGTCCTTTTAGACTTAAAATTAAACACTGATCTACAAAGACAGGAAACCGATATGTCTATTCAATACTAACGAAGGTTATAATGACATTAAAATACAATTACCAGCAAAGTTTGGGTAATGAGTCGGAGGTAAATACATAAAAGTCCACTAACCATTTCGGGAAAAGGGGCTAAGTTCACGGAAGCCGCAGAGTGATTACGGAACGAGAATCGGAGGACAAAGAAAGAACTACAGAAAGAGTATCACATCACCCACTGTTTTGACGGACCACATGTTGAGGTCGTGACAGCTGACGAACGTAATTGAATTAAAAACTACCTAACTGCATACTGCTACCAGCAAGAAGCAGAGTTTCACTCTACAATTTTGAGTGCGAGATTTGTGAGTGATTTTGGTCATCAAAGACAGTGATTCTCCCAAGTCCCAACCAACCAGACAGGTTCTAATAATGCTACAATCTCCCTTCAGCATTCAGTTTTAATATAATTAACAAGTTGTCTGGGTTTCTAGTGCTGGAGCTGAAAACAGGCAACTTCTGATTCCCACCATACATCCTGTTTCAGCTAATGAGACCTTCTTCCACTATAGAATTTTTTTATATTACCCAGTGATCCCATCTCTTAGAACTTTCTTATCAGGATCAACAACCATTCAATTACCTGGCCACTAGGCAGGTGCTGTGCTCTTAACCCTTTCACTGCTGCAGACACGCGCTCTGCATTTTGTGCTGTGTGAGGTTTTGTAGTCACTATACTGCTTGCCCCCACCCCCCACCCCCCACCCCTATGAACCATGGGGAGGCTTGCGTGCCTCAGCGATACAGATTGCCGTACCGTAGGTACAACCACAATGGAGGGGTATCTGTTGAGAGACCAGACAAACGCGTGGTTCCTGAAGATGGGCAGCAGCCTTTTCAATAATTGCAAGGGCGACAGTCTGGATGACTGACTGATCTGCCCTTGTAACAATAACCAAAACGGCCTTGTTGTGCTGGTACTACCAACGGCTGAAAGCAAGGGGAAATTACGGCCGTAATTTTTCCCAAGGGCATGCAGCTTTACTGTATGATTAAATGATGATGGCATCCTCTTGGGTAAAATATTCCGGAGGTAAAATAGTCTCCCATTCGGATCGCCAGGTGGGGACTACTCAAGAGGATGTCGTTATCAGGGAAAGCAAACTGGTGTTACACGGATCGGACGTGGAATGTCAGATCCCTTAATCGGGCAGGTAGGTTAGAAAATTTAAAAAGGGAAATGGATAGGTTAAAGTTAGATATAGTGGGAATTAGTGAAGTTCGGTGGCAGGAGGAACAAAACTTCTATTCAGGTGAATACAGGGTTATAAACACAAAATCAAATAGGGGTAATGCAGGAGTACGTTTAATAATGAATAGGAAAATAGAAATGCGGGTAAGCTACTACAAACAGCATAGTGAACGCATTATTGTGGCCAAGATAGATACGAAGCCCACACCTACTGCAGTAATACAAGTTTATATGCCAACTAGCTCTGCAGATGACGAAGAAATTGAAGAAATGTATGATGAAATAAAAGAAATTACTCAGATAATGAAGGGAGATAAAAATGTAATAGTCATGGGTGACTGGAATTCGAGTGTAGGAAAAGGGAGAGAAGGAAACATAGTAGGTGGATACGGATTGGGGCTAAGAATGAAAGAGGAAGCCGCTTGGTAGTGTAAGTAGGCTGTTTACGTTTTCTTATTGGTAACGCCGCTTAGCGCTCGGTATGAAAAATCACTCGCTGTGCTGTGCGCAGTCTGTATTTAGTTTGCATTGTTGTCTGCCATTGTAGTGTCGGGCAGCGGCAGCTGGATGCTAACAGAGCGTAGCGTTGGGCAGTTGGAGGTGAGCCGCCAGCAGTGGTGGATGTGGGGATAGAGATGGCGGAGTTTTGAAATTTGTAAGAATTGGTGTCATGAACTGATATACATATTATGACTATAAAGGTAAATACATTGTTTGTTCTCTAGTAAAATCTTTCATTTGCTAACTGTGCATATCAGTAGTTAGTGACTTCCGTAGTTTTAATCTTTTAGTTAGCTGGCAGTAGTGGCGCTCGCTGTATTGCAATAGCTTGAGTAACGAAGATTTTTGTGAGGTAAGTGATTTGTGAAACGTATAGGTTAATGTTAGTTAGGGCCATTCTTTCGTAGGGATATTTGGAAGTCAGATTGCGTTGCGCTAAAAACTATTGTGTGTCAGTTTAAGCACAGTCTTGTAAAAATTTTACAAAGGGGACGTTTCATATGTCGACTCTTAGCCAAGGATACCTCAGTGGAATCTTCTGAGTTTTTCCTTGTAGTTTGTGTAATTAGTGTAGCTTTTGTTTATTGCTAGCGCGTAATCATAGAGAGAATTTCCTTTATAGTTGCAGTCTTTCATTGTTGTACAGTAAAATAGTTGTGGCATGCATGTAGTTTTGCACCAAGTATTTCGCAGCTGCGCTTGCAATTAACTAGATATTATTTTCAGTGCTATGTTAATGTGTTCTCTTATTTTTGTTCTTAAAATTGTGTTTTTCTGTGTTGTAGTGTGAAAAATTGTGACAATAATGGCGTGTGAAAAACGTAATACTACGCTCCAAAGTAATCTGAGAAATGACAGTCAAGACGAAAGCAGTGTGTTAGCGCCACCATGTAATGAATTAACTAATGTTCAAAGTAGTAATTTGGTAATCGTACATAGGGAAATGGAGCGGGCTGCAAACAATGGTGTAGGCAGTGAAACAATTAGTGAACAGGGAAGCATTATCGATCGATCGGTCGGCAACAGCTCGCCTCAGGATTCCGAAATGACAGGACACATTCTTGCAAATACTGTAGATTCAGGTTTTGCGTCCTCACCGTTTTCTCAAATAAGTCAAGACACATTTTCTGTTTTTCAAACTGCGAATATTGCCGGTTCAAATGCATTGCCGAATAGCACTAAGGAACATGTTTCAGACACCAGTGCACTGTTATTACAGTTAATGCAACAAATGGGACAAAGGCTACAAAAGTTAGACACAACGCTTGAACAAAATCAGAAACAAATGGGACAAAATCTTCAAAAGTGAGACACAATGGAACAAAATCAGAGACAAACACAGCAACAGTTGGACACAATGGAACATAATCTTCAAACGTTAGACACAATGGAACATAATCTTCGAAAGTTAGACACCACACTTGATCAAACACGTTAAGATTTAACTACTGAGTTACATAACATTGAATCGAAATGTCAAAAAATCTGTAATGACGTAAAAACACAAATTTGTGAGCATTTTCAACCTATTTTTTCACGGCATGAAAACGCATTACAGAATCACGAAGCAGCCATAAAAGAATTGCAAACTGTTGTTCGTGAAAATCACGACACCTTGCAAGCTAAAATGGACTCAGTTGCATCCACCGATTCGGTTACGCAACTTGCAAGAACTCAGGAAAACTTCAAGGACACAGTAATTTCGATTTCAACACAAATAGACACTCTGAAACTTGGTTCAGAAATAGACACTGAGGAAATGTGTTCACTATCGGAGAAAGTAGCCGAACTTTCGGATCAGTTCACTAATTTATCTACGAAAGTAGATGATAATATGAATGACACAAAACCGGTAGTCTTTAATGACACAGAAGAGTGCGAACAAATTAGGAAATTCAAACAAAGTCTGAATCAAATTAGTACGCAACACCAAAGAGAAATCCGGGAAGTACTAGATCAGCTGACACAGGTAATACAACAATTACGTATTTCAGAGGACACTCGCGCTCCAATACGCGAAGAGGGACATAGAAATATGGAACAGCCACAAAATAATAACACAGGTCACTTCGGAAATTATGAAAGACATTGGCAAGGTACACCGAATTTTGAGATGGAACCGCCGAAACGACGTAACAATGACCGACATGCGACTCGCCGACATGATGATTTTGACTATAAGCTGTTCATTACTACACGTAAATTCAAAACATTTAAGAATTCTGGCAACGACATTCATCCACAAGCGTGGCTTCATCAATTCTCTCGTTGTTTTCCTCCCAACAGATTGGAATTTATGTGTGGCTACTTGGAGAATGAACCAGCTGTAAGAATGCGATCGGTCATTCACGATTGTCACAGTGAAGGAGAATTTTACCATGCCTTCCTCTCAGCATATTGGTTCAAGCCACACAAGACCGAGTAAAACATAGCATCATAATGATGAAACATTTTGAACAATCTGAATTCTCCAGTCTTGTGAAATATTTTGAAGACATGTTGCACAAGAATCAGTACCTGTCAAACCAATACAGCCCCTCAGAACTCATCCGCATTTGCTTAATCAAATTGCCTGAAACTTTACGGCATATTATTTTGGCAGGACGTTGCAAAGACGACATTGAAGCTTTTCAGGGACTCTTACAAGAATTAGAAATGGACACTGACAATCGCGGAAGGCGAAAACAGGAACACAACAAATACAGGCCACATCCGTCGCAATTCCGCGATGAAAGAAATAATAACTGGACACGACAAGGCTATTCTCACAACACAAATTGTGACCAAAACAGACACCACCCGTATGACAACCGTTGGCAGAATAGTAATAATTACAGGGAAAGATCACCTCTCCGCGGTAGTGACTATCACAGAGACAATCAGAGAAACAGACAATATGGGAACCAAAATAATTATCATCAAGGGAGACAGAATAACTTTAGACGCAACGGTCTAGCGCGCAGTTACGATTCAGAGAGAAATTCTCCACCACGTGACCGACAAAAAAGAAACTATGGAATCTACCGACATGACGACAGACGACATGATCGTAACGACAGACCTGAATTGCATCAGAATTGGCGGGATTCAAACAGAGCAGGGCCCTCTCGGCAAGGTGAATTTGTAGAAGTTAGGTCTCCTAATCCCAATAACGACGCGCGCCAACAAAGAAACAGACAATGACTTGCACCGCAGGCAGCCGCGTGCGCCGGCTGGCTCAGAGAAAAATAACATAAGCTAACCTTGAGCAGAATTCCAGTGTTCCTTACTGACGTAACCACATGATAATTGCGTTGAAACTGAAACTCTGCGTACTAGGAAGAGTAAAAGATTGCACCACGTTTCACATGTAAAACCGTTTATTGAAAGATAATCTGTTTTTTAACTTTGTCTTTGCCATAAAAATTTTCACTTCACGCTACTAGTACAATTTGTCAGACTTAGCGTCTGTTAACATGCAACCATGTTTGAAGTTAAATATCCAGTCAAGCACCAAGAGAACTTATTTAAACAGAAATTACGAATGCATTGTTATAGTGAACAGACGTCACAGTGTTATTGTGCGTGTACATTCTTGCTTGTTAGTTGCACGATTACGTAACGACTATATGGCTGACATACTTAGAACACTAACCAGTACTGCTAATGAGATTTTACTGCAACATTTTAGTTTACTTGAAAATAAATTCTGGATTTAAAGTACTTTCTGTGAGATACCAGATGACTCAGTGGTTAGTTTATGTGACAGCTACACGATTTTATCACGACGCTACTAATGAGTGACAATTTACAATGTTGCTGTTGCACTGTATCTGTTTTATATCTGCACAGTTTTTCTGTATTATTCTGGAAAGTAAAACATGTTTTAGTAGTAACTTTGTGGTATAGCTACAATGAGACAGCCTTTTCTGTAGCACAACAATACGTTACAATACAGTACTTACTTCATCACGGCAATAAGCGTAGTAACTACGATATCTATACGCAAAGCATTTAACTTTTGTTTATCATGAGGTAAGTACATTGACTTCTGTAGAACTTAGCTTTCGGAGGACGATAACTACAACACTTCCACAGAGATTATCTTACAACACGACGCACAGTTTAGTGCTACAGTACATGTATTTGAGTGAGTAATTTTGTACTTAAAACATTTATTTTTAAAGATATTTGAAATACAATGATACAAAGGTTTTGCGTGACACATTTCATTCCATTGCTGTAATCTGTAACATCTGAGGATATAATTACATTAATCCTCAGGGGGGTACACGCTTACTTTGTGTACCATGTGTATGGCAAGCACAAGGAGCCCTAGCTAATATGGTATTTGCTTATACAACTTTACACATCGGTACCATATTTCTCTAACACATAAATGACACAGCTATGTGATCATTTAAGTGAGAGAAACAAACATTTATTATACTACATCAGTGACAGATGTTTACGTAATTACACAGTTGGATAACTTCACACTTATGAAATTGTATTTTGTCTGTACTTTGTGAACTGTTTATATTTTTTCAGAACTATTGTGATACTATAAGAGCTTTGAATGATGTATTTGGTATGGGATCATGATTTTTAAAGTATGTTTGAGGCAGATGACACTTGACATGAGCAGAGAATTTTTTTTAGGTTTTGAAATTATTGGAGGAAGCTACGACGATTTTGGGAGTTGACTGAGGTGTTATGATGTTATTATTACGATGACTATGTGTATTATGCTGTTGCGGTATGTTTATGATCAATAAGCTGATGGTGTAAGAGTTATTTGATTATGCTACATATCTGTTATGATGAAATATTGAAGAAGTGTCGACGAATAAGGTAAGGAATAATGAGTAGTGGTTAGGGACTCTGGTTTGTGAAAAAGGTTGTTGGAAACCAAGAATCGTACTTTAAGTGTTATGAAATGTATGTAAATGTGTGAATGTATTACAATGACGACGAAAATTTTTTCAACACTCTTATATTTACAGGATTTTATTTTCTACACATTTATAACGCAAATTCTCAACCTGTGAAAATATTTTTATAAGAGACTGTCACTGTAGCGGAAACTGCTGTCGTAAATTTTTCAGTAAGAAAGGTAAGTGATCACCTGCACGTAATGTGTCGTGGGCACCCAGCTGCGCGACAGGAGCCTGGAAAAAAAGCCATTAGTGTGTGCCTGTCAGAGGCACAGGTGAAAAAAAAAAGAGGCCATTATCCTTGCTATTGACATTCCTTTGTAGAAAGCATCGTAAATACGACACCCTCAAACTTGAAAACATGATTACACTGTAGAGTTCATGATTTATGATATTTACTGAAATGAAATGATGAGAAAGGTTTCATGTCTATAGTCTTGCTAGCTGGAAGATTGTTTACTGCATTATGAAATGCCATATGGCTAGCGAATGACGTTTCACGCTTTGATTTGCCTATTTTGTTTAATATCTAGTTTCTAGCTGCACTACAGCATTGGTTACAATAAAATTTAATGGATGTACTAATATAGATATTTTATGCCTACAGATCCAGTAAATAATTATGATGTACTTAAAAAAAACTAAGGAGCACAAAAAGACTTCCTTCACAGGAACTGCATATATAATTTTCTTTTCAAGTACTTGGTAATTTGTTGTAGCATTAGTTTTTGTGGTGCACCACTTTAATTATATAGACATTAAGATGTGAATATACATTTCCCTTATCTGCGTTGTTGTCTTTAGTGTACTATTTTTTCTGCTTGAGCTTTGTCATGTTTAGGTATAAGTTATTGCATTTACTGCTGCAGTTTGCCAGGCATAATGTTACGGAATTTGACTTTGTATTACTCTGTTAAGCGAGCTTTATTACGGATTTATTTTTCTTGTTTGCTGCTCATTGCCTTATATTAGTTGTAATATTGCTGCTTGCTTTGACAACTTCCATTTTTTTGATTGCTTTATATTAGTTTTAATATTGCTGCCTGCTTTGACAACTCCCATTTTTTTCATTGCTGTTTGTATTAATTGTTTTGTGCTGCTGCATTGCCTTGTCCCTTAGTTAAGCATCTGAGCTCAGTAGATTTAAGTTAGCTTAAGAGGGGGTAGCCTATATAAGAGAATGAGTTGCGATGGATTTGAAGAAATGCACTGAGAGGTTATATGCGAAAAGTACAGAAAGCAGGTATAGATAGGACTTTTTGGAAATAATGAAGAACAAAGGGAGATCTCCGAGAAGTAAAGAAAGGTTTGTTTGCAAAATAATGCAGTAAAACAAACCCTGCCCTTTCCTTGTGTTATCCCACTATGTGTTTGTGTACCCTTATGTATTTATGTTCTTCCTGTCTTTATATGTTTATCTGATAAGACTTATGTTGCAGAATTTTTCTAATGCTAAGCTACTTTCACTATGATGAGGAATACTGTTATCCTCAAATATAATTTGCATTAATAACATGTTATTTACTTTGTAAAGACGTTTACACATTATTTATTCTGTTTTGTTCTAATGCTCATGTGTGAAGTTGATGTTTCAAAAGTTATTCTGATCTTTTATGTATGTACTTATGTCGTAATTTTTGTAACACTGATGTATTTGCTATTTCGATTCTTTTGTAAAGCCTGTACTACTGCAAATGTTATCTGTACTATTATGTTCTTTAAAGATGTATTTTGTACCTTTGTTATTGTATTCTTATGTTATAAAATTGTAATTGACACCAGTTCATCAAATTAAGTAACTTGTAAATTACATTTCACTGCACACGTTTCTGTTGGTCATAGTATATGGACAATATGTGAGAAGTAGGGACTGATAGTGTTTGCATGTGTGTTAATAATTCAGTAAGGGACTGGATAAAAGCATTGCTGGTTCTAAGGACATGTCAAAAACAATTTTTGTGAGTGCACAAGTGGTGGTTATGGACTTGCTATATTATCCGCAAGACTCTTCAATGGTGATTGTGCACCTGCGCAGTCGCAACAGATGGCTGTTGGCCATCTCTACAAGGACTACAATGGGTCTGCATCTTTGATGGCCCACCAATACCATTGTTTCTACAAGGACTGCAGTGGGTCTTCATCTCTGGTGGCCCACCAGTACCGTAATCTCTACCAGGACTACAATGGGTCTACTCTGTGACGACCTACCTACCAATATTCTTTAAAACTTCGACTGACTCTGCTGTGGGTTTGCTCTGTTGTGGCCCATTACCTGTCTGCATGTCAAGAGTCAGCACTGTCTTTCCGTTGGAAGGACAACACTACTTCTTCAACACTGCTTAGAAATCCACTACTTCCAAGTGCAATTTCTTTTATTGCTCAGACTTTGAAAAAAGCACCGCAATTTTACTGTGATGAACGATCAGGACTGTCCTTATGGACTGTGAGAAAATTTTAGCTTCTGACCAACATTGTATCAATAAGTGTGTGCATTTGATATCTTTGTTATAGTAATTATGAAAAATTTTATCAAATCATTATTGGCCACAGCCCAAAAAAATTTGTAAAAAGTTTTTGTGGGGAGCATGGGGGCTATGTAAGTAGGCTGTTTAGTTTTTCGTATTGGTAACGCCGCTTAGCGCTCGGTATGAAAAATCACTGGCTGTGCTGTGCGCAGTCTGTATTTAGTTTGCATTGTTGTCTGCCATTGTAGTGTCGGGCAGTGGCAGCTGGATGCTAACAGAGCGTAGCGTTGGGCAGTTGGAGGTGAGCCGCCAGCAGTGGTGGACGTGGGGATAGAGATGGCGGAGTTTTGAAATTTGTAAGAATTGGTGTCATGAACTGATATATATATTATGACTATAAAGGTAAATACATTGTTTGTTCTCTATTAAAATCTTTCATTTGCTAACTGTGCCTATCAGTAGTTAGTGACTTACATAGTTTGAATCTTTTAGTTAGCTGGCAGTAGTGGCGCTCGCTGTATTGCAGTAGCTTGAGTAACGAAGATTTTTGTGAGGTAAGTGATATGTGAAACGTATAGGTTAATGTTAGTCAGGGCCATTCTTTCGTAGGGATTTTTGGAAGTCAGATTGCGTTGTGCTAAAAACTATTGTGTGTCAGTTTAAGCACAGTCTTGTAAAAATTTAACAAAGGGGACATTTCAGTAGAGGTTTGCACAGAGAACAACTTAATCATAGCTAACACTTGGTTTAAGAATCATGAAAGAAGGTTGTATACATGGAAGAACCTGGAGATACTAAAAGGTATCAGATAGATTATATAATGGTAAGACAGAGATTTAGGAACCAGGTTTTAAACTGTAAGACATTTCCAGGGGCAGATGTGGACTCTGACCACAATCTATTGGTTATGACCTGTAGATTAAAACTGAAGAAACTGCAAAAAGGTGGGAATTTAAGGAGATGGGACCTGGATAAACCGAAAGAACCAGAGGTTGTACAGAATTTCAGGGAGAGTATAAGGGAGCAATTGACAGGAATGGGGGAAAGAAATACAGCAGAAGAAGAATGGGTAGCTTTGAGAAATGAAATAGTGAAGGCAGCAGAGGATGAAGTAGGTAAAAAGACGAGGGCTAGTAGAAATCCTTGGGTAACAGAAGAAATATTGAATTTAATTGATGAAAGGAGAAAATATAAAAATGCAATAATTGAAGCAGGCGAAAAGGAATACAAACGTCTCAAAAATGAGATCTACAGGAAATGCAAAATGGCTAAGCAGGGATGGCTAGAGGACAAATGTAAGGATGTAGAGGCTTATCTCACTAGTTGTAAGATAGATACTGCCTACAGGAAAATTAAAGAGACTTTTGGAGATAGGAGAACCACTTGTATGAACATCAAGAGCTCAGATGGAAATCCAGTTCTAAACAAAAAATGGAAAGCACAAAGGTGGAAGGAGTATATAGAGGGTCTATGCAAGGGCGACGTACTTGAGGACAATATTATGGAAATGGAAGAGGATGTAGGTGAAGATGATACTGCGTGAAGAGTTTGACAGAGCACTGAAAGACCTGAGTGGAAACAAGGCCCCCAGAGTAGACAACATTCCATTACAAATACTGACGGCCTTGGGAGAGCCAGTCCTGACAAAACTCTACCATCTGGTGAGCAAGGTGTATGAAACAGGCGAAATACCCTCAGACTTCAAGAAGACTATAATAAATCCAATCCCAAAAAAAGCAGGTGTTTACAGATGTGAAAATTACCGAACTATCAGTTTAATAAACGACAGCTGCAAAATTATAACACGAATTCTTTACAGACGAATGGAAAAACTAGTAGAAGCCGACCTCGGGGAAGATTAGTTTGGATTCCATAGAAATACTGGAACACGTGAGGCAATACTGACCCTACGACTTATCTTAGAAGAAAGATTAAGGAATGGCACACCTATGTTTCTAGCATTTGTAGACTTAGAGAAAGCTTTTGGCAATGTTGACTGGAATACTCTCTTTCAAATTCTAAAGGTGGCAGGGGTAAAATACAGGGAGCGAAAGGCTATTTACAATTTGTACAGAAACCAGATGGCAGTTATAAGAGTCGAGGGACATGAAAGGGAAGCAGTGGTTGGGAAGGGAGTAAGACAGGTTTGCAGCCTCTCTTCGATGTTATCCAATCTGTATATTGAGCAAGCTGTAAAGGAAACAAAAGAAAAATTCGGAGTAGGTACTAAAACCCATGGAGAAGAAATAATAACTTTGAGTTTCACTGATGACATTGTAATTCTGTCAGAGACAGCAAAGGACTTGGAAGAGCAGTTGAATGGAATGGGCAGTGTCTTGAGAGGAGTATATAAGATGAACATCAGCAAAAGCAAATCGAGGATAATGCAATGTAGTAGAATTAAGTCGGGTAATGCTGAGGGAATTAGATTAGGAAATGAGACACTTAAAGTAGTAAAGGAGTTTTGCTATTTGGGGAGCAAAATAACTGATGATGGTCGGAGTAGAGAGGATATAAAATGTAGACTGGCAATGGCGAGGAAAGCGTTTCTGAAGAAGAGAAATTTGTTAACATCGAGTATAGATTTAAGTGTCAGGAAGTCTTTTCTGAAAGTATTTGTATAGAGTGTAGACATGTATGGAAGTGAAACATGGACGATAATTAGTTTGGACAAGAAGAGAATTGAAGCTTTCGAAATCTGGTGCTACAGAAGAATGCTGAAGATTAGATGGGTAGATCACATAACTAATGAGGAAGTATTGAATAGGATTGGGGAAAAGAGAAGTTTGTGGCACAACTCGACCAGAAGAAGGGATCTGTTGATAGGACATGTTCTGAGGCATCAAGGGATCACCAATTTAGTATTGGAGGGCAGTGTGGAGGGTAAAAATCGTAGAGGGAGACCAAGAGATGAATACACCAAGCAGATTCAGAAGGATGTAGGTAGCAGTAGGTACTGGGAGATGAAGAAGCTTGCATGGGATAGAGTAGCATGGAGAGCTGCATCAAACCAGTCTTAGGACTGAAGACCACAACAACAACATACTGCTTGCCTAAAGCTACTATCTGTGCTGAGATATGGCAGTCCAGCTGCTACGAAATAGTTTTTAGAAACCATTTGGTGCAAAAATTCAAGTTTCAAGAACTTATATTCTGATATTTTCGTTCGGTACAGGACTGAATTTCTTTTCATTATTCGTCATAGTTAATGTGTTACATCAAATGAAGTAAAGCATTGCATCGAATTGTAAAGACTTTGCGGAGGTAAACATGTAGGTGCTAAACTTTGCATCTGAGTGCTGTGTATTAAATGCAGATACTTTATTTAAAATTGAGAACAGAAAGGTATGTAATTTTTCTGTCAAGTTATCGGTTGTTACATCCAGTGGATGGTGACACACTGCTTCCCCAGTTCCTTCCCTGTGCATGGGATTCATGTTGTAACAACCATCATGTTTCATAAACGAATGATGACGTCGAAAAGAGTTTTTTATTTGGAAATGGTTGTATTCAAAGAGGCACGCATGATATACGATAAATACTCCAAACATTTTCTTACCTCAGATATGGGAGCATACCTCACAATATGCCCCCTTGGCACCAGTGGGTGTGCCATATTAAAAACAGTACGCAATTGGATTCTGTAATTTAGGACTCACACATGGGCAGTGCCTCCCCAGGGAAGCTTAGACCGCAGGAAATATAGTGGTCCCAATTTCTAACTGGATCTTTCCTCACATAATAGTGGCAATGACTGGTCCTTTGAAGAGGAATTTATGGCCTGACAATGACTCGGTCCACTCTGTAATCCCGGCTTCTGCGCAAAATGTGGTCAATTGGTTTCCCAACGACACATTTTAAAAAATCTCCTGATTAAGATACTAATATAGAAATTTAATAATAGGTTATGGCAGTCAATGAAATTAATTTTAACCGTACTTGTATTCTCGCTTCGATCATGGAAATAATTTAGATTGTCTGTATTTATCAGTTTAATAGAGTACAGTATGTGGCAAAGTTGACCAAAATGATCATCTAACATGTGCAACACAGACTTGAAGCTGGGATGCAGAGTAGGCTTCAAGATATTGTACTAAATGCTAGCTCATTACATCTTCCGTCCTCTCAGGTTTCCCTGACAACATAATGGAGTACAGAACGGTCCTGAGTTGATTCTGATGTACAGGACATAAAATCCCGTCTGAGGCATGCGATCATTTTTATGTTAATAATTGGCAACCAGTGTTGCACAATCGCAATAAAGTCATGAGATGTTCAGTTGACTCTTTTATCAGACCATGTTACGCGTTTCGGGATTAAACCTATCTTCAGACATCAGAAACTTCAACTCCTCCCTAACCAACCAGGCGCACAGCCCTGACAACTCAAAGAAAGTGCCCAATAACATATGACTATAACTGCGACACAAACAGTCTTGAAGCAGAGCGTATACGCTGAACCAACTAAAAGGAAATATTAGACTTTTCTCCAAACGAGTCTAACTTTCAGCTACTGCTAATGGACTGGAGATATGTGGCCTTTTCGTGGGTATTTAGCCGAATTTTCGTCAACGCTTTTTTGTCGATGAAACCAGTATCTGGTACCAACGCAGAGTGAAGCGACAGACAAGCTGAAACCTATCCAAGTAGATGGAGTGATTGTTTAAAGGGTAGTGGGAGAGCGACCCGCCCCACCGCGGGCCTACGCCCCCTTACCAGAGTGTACAAAGTCGTACATGACAAGAGAAATAATTACAGTCACCTCTGAGAAACAAAACGCTGATTTTTCCTTTTGGGGAAATGATTATTTTAGTGTCTGACATTGCCTTCTTGTCAGCGATGAAGCGAATTTATCAAACCACTCACAGATACCTTGTGTGAAATGTTGTTACATAGTTTCAGCGATGTATAGTAACGTTTTCTGCTGGTCAATAGACGATACAAAAATTCTGTCCTTTAAAAGATGTTGTAGAAGTGTAATTTAGCTTGAAGGGGGAACCAGATGGCGCTATCGTTGGCCCGCTGGATGACGCTGCCATGGTTCAGATATCAACTGCGTTTTTAAAAATAGGAACCCTCATTTTTTATTAAATATTAGTGTAGTACGCAAAAGAAATATAAATTTTTTAGTTGGACAAATTTTTTCGCTTTGTGATAGATGGCGCTGTAATAGTTACAAACATATGGCTCACAATTTTAGACGAATAGTTAGTAACAGGTAGGTTTTTTAAATTAAAATACAGTACGTAGGTACGTTTGAACATTTTATTTCTTTTGTTCCAATGCGATACATGTACCTTTGTGAACTTTTCATTTCTGAGTACGAATGCTATTACAGCGTGAACGCATGCTGTTACAGCGTGAATACCTGTAAATAACACATTAACGCAATAAATGCTCAAAATGATGTCCGTCAACCTCAATGCATTTGGCAATACGTCTAACGACATTCCTCTCAACAGCAAGTAGTTCGCCTTCTGTAATGTTCTCACAAGCATTGACGCATGTTGTCAGGCGTGTCGGTGCATCACGATAGCAAATATCCTTCAACTTTCCCCACAGAAAGAAATCCGGGGACGTCAGATCCGGTGAACGTGCAGGCCATGGTATGGTGCTTCGACGACCAATCCACCTGTCATGAAATACGCTATTGAAATACCGTTTCAACCGCACGCGATCTATGTGCCGGACATCCATCATGTTGGAAGTACATCGCCATTTTGTCATGCAGTGAAACATCTTGTAGTAAAATCGGTAGAACATTACGTGGCAAACCAGTATACATTGTACCATTTAGATTGGAATCGATAAAATGGGAGCCAGTTGCCCTTCCTCCCATATTGCCGCACAATACATTAACCCGCTAAGGTCGCTGATGTTCCACTTGTCGCAGCCATCGTGGATTTTCCGTTTCCCGATAGTGCATATATGCCGGTTTACGTTACCGTTGTTGGTGAATGACGCTTCACCGCAATATAGAACGCGTGCAAAAAATCTGTCATCGTCCCGTAATTTCTCTTGTGCTCAGTGGCAGAACTGTACATGACGTTCAAAGTCGTGCTACGCAATTGCTGGTGCATAGAAATATAGTACGGGTGCAATCGATGTAGCATTCTCAACCCCGATGTTTTTGAGATTCCCGGTTCTCACGCAATTTGTCTGCAACTGATGTACGGATTAGCCGCAATAGCAGCTAAAAGACCTACTTGGGCATCATAATTTGTTGCAGGTCGTGATTGACGTTTCACATGTTTCTGAACACTTCCTGTTTCCTTAAATAACGTAACTATCCGGCGAACTGTCCGGCCACTTCGATGATGTCATCCAGGATACCGAGCAGCAACATAGCACACGCCCTTTGGGCATTTTGATCACAATAGCCATACATCAACACGATATCGATCTTTTCCGCAATTGGTAAACGGTCCATTTTAACACGTGTAATGTATCACGAAGCAAATACCGTCCGCGCTGGCGGATGTTACGTGCTACCATGTACTTATACGTTTGTAACTATGACATCGCCATCTATCACAAAGCAGAAAACATTAATATTTCCTTACGTACTACAAGGATATGTAACAAATAATGATGGTTCCTATTTAAAAAACGCAGTTGATATCCGTTTGACCTATGCAGCGCCATCTAGCCAGCCAACCATAGCGCCATCTGGTTTCCCCGTTCCAGCTAGACGAGTTTTGTTCTTTGTAGTTTCTCGTTTGATGCTTATTTCGTGAGATATTTGGCCCGGTCAGTATCACTGAACCACCCTGTATAACAATATTGTAGACTTGGAGAAAGCTTTTGACAATGTTGACTGGAATACTCTCTTTCAAATTCTGAAAGTGGCAGGGGTTAAATACAGGGAGCGAAAGGCTATTTAGAATTTGTACAGAAACCAGATGGCAGTTATTAGAGTCGAGGGGCATGAAAGGGAAGCGGTGGTTGGGAAAGGAGTGAGACAGGGTTGTAGCCTCTCACCGATGTTATTCATTCTGTATATTGAGCAAGCAGTAAAGGAAACAAAAGAAAATTTTGGAGTAGGTTTTAAAATTCATGGAGAAGAAGTAAAAACTTTGAGTTTCGCCGATGACATTATAATTCTGTCAGAGACGGCAAAGGACTTGGAAGAGCAGTTGAACGTAATGGACAGTGTCTTGAAAGGAGGATATAAGATGAACATCAACAAAAGCAAAACGAGGATAATGGAATGTAGTCAAATTAAATCGGGTGATGCTGAGGGAATTAGATTAGGAAATGAGACACTTAAAGTAGTAAAGGAGTTTTGCTATTTAGGAAGTAAAGTAACCGATGATGGTTGAAGTAGAGAGGATATAAAATGTAGAATGGCAATGGCCAGGAAAGCGTTTCCGAAGAAGAGAAATTTGTTAACATCGAATATAGATTTATGTATCAGGAAGTTGTTTCAGAAAGTATTTGTTAGGAGTGTAGCCATGTATGGTAGTGAAACATGGACGATAACTAGTTTGGACAAGAAGAGAATAGAAGCTTTCGAAATGTGGTGCTAAAGAAGAATGCTGAAGATAAGGTGGATAGATCACGTAACTAATGAGGAGGTATTGAATAGGATTGGGCAGAAGAGAAGTTTCTGGCACAACTTGACTAGAAGAAGGGGTCGGTTAGTAGGACATGTTTTGAGGCATCAAGGGATCACAAATTTAGCATTGAAGGACAGCGTGGAGGGTAAAAATCGTAGAGGGAGACCAAGAGATGAATACACTAAGCAGATTCAGAAGGATGTAGGTTGCAGTAGGTACTGGGAGGTGAAGAAGCTTGCACAGGATAGAGTAGCATGGAGAGCTGCATCAAACCAGTCTCAGGACTGAAGACAACAACAACAACTCTGTTCTAGGATGATTTTCACACTTACCACTTCTTTATCGTCTGGCAACGGTTTGTGACTGTTGGTAGCACCATGTTGCACTGAGACTGATGTCCACGATAAATCGTAGGTTCTTTTATAACTGGCTGGGTAATTTGGTTAAAAGGTCGGAGAAGGGAACGCTCACTGCCTCTTGTACGACACTGACTTGTGAAGCACTGTGGTTTTCTGTCAAACATTAAGGTTGACAATAGCTTTTTACATGTTTCATATCATCGCCATTCAACCACTTGCTGCTCCTTCTTCCCTGAACTACTTTCACTGTCCACATTATCGACCGAGCGAGAGAGCGCAGTGATAGGACACTATGTTGAACGCTTCGAAATCAAACATGTTGCCAGAGGAACTAGCTAGCAAGTGTTAAAATCTAGAAACTATTCTTTATCCAACAGATGTGCCTGACACTGCCTCCATTAGTTACAGATACAAGACTGATTGATTTATATGGCGGAGAACAACCAACACTTCAGTGCGTGATAAGGTGAGCGTTATGTTTGAACGTAACGGTTTTGGGTTGCGTTGGAGCAAGTGACTCACTTATTTCGTTGATATTGCGGTGCCTGACTTTGCCTTCAAGTCCTGTGTATTCAGTGGCTCAAGACGACAACAAGCTCAGAAATTTTTGTTCATGTTTTAAGAATGGCAGGAAAAGAAGTATTTCATTATGTCGTTTATATACTCTTATATTTTAATTTGTTCATATTCTGGCTCACTTATTCTAGTAGCGTAAATTTTGCTGTAACCGCTGGCCGTTCTGGCGGGGCGGTTCTAGGCGCTTCAGGTCGGAACCACGCGGCTGCTTCGGACGCCGATTCGAAACCTGCCTCGGGGTTGGATGTGTCTGATGTCGTTAGGTTACTTAGGTTTAAGTAGTTCTACGGTCGCAAGTTAGAAACCTGCCTCGGGAATGGATGTGTGTGATGTCGTTAGTTTAGTTAGGTTTAAGTAGTACTAAGTTTAGGGGACTAATGACCACAGATGTTAAGTCCCATAGTGCTCAGAGCGATTTGAATGATTTTTTTTTTTTTTACTTTTTTGCTGAAATCGCAACTCAGGGCGATGAGGATTAAATTGTTTCTTCATTACTGCACTTTGAAGTATGCCTTAAAGAAGGATTCCAGCTGGGTTGTAAATTCTGATGTGTTTGGATCGGCTGATTCCTGTGAGCAGAGAATGATAGATATTAGGTTTTAAATTTGCTTAACCTGCGTGTTTTAAGGTCTGTTTTAAAGAAAGATTTCTTAAGATTTTGCTGTTTCTTGGTTACGGCCAGAATGGCCTAGTAAATTTCGAGTCTGCTGGGTTTTGAATTGCGGTGTTACTGAGTGATTCATCGGGTAATACTGTGGTCTGTAGTGGTTTTACATGTCTGTCTGAAATTTCTGCTAAGCCTTATGTTTGTCAATGTATTTGTGAAGGATGTCAGCAAGGACGTAGGCGCTGTTTGATTATGAAGACTATGCCGTTGTCAGTGTCACTCTAAACTGTGCGAGCTATAATATGGTATATTAGTTTGCTGCAACTGCAGGCATACATGTAATTTGTAGTCAAATAAATGTGTAATTAAAATGTGTTTCCTCTGGGTTTGCGTCCACGGTGCTAACAGGTCCGAATTGGGCACTGTTAATTTAGTAGAATAGTTTTAAAGCTGCATCTCAGTTTGCACGAAATAACAAACTGAATTAATGTGCACATTATTGCTAATATTGTGCGGTAGCAAAACCGATTGTCAAGAATAGTGACTACAGAAAACTTCAACAAGGTGCGAGGAATTTCAGACGGTGTGATATATACGCTGACCCTGGCAGTCCTGACTTAAACGATCACAGACTGTGTTTATAGCTCGAACTTGACGGGCAATCGGCCCTAGTTAGCTGTAATCAAGCAGGCTTATGGGATAAGCAGATATAAATAATTTTTTGTGCCAGGAGGCCAACAGAAATCGCAGGGAAACCGACAGGTTTTTTGGGCAAAGTAACTGTGTAGGAGATACCCGACGCGCATAATGTTTCTGAAAATGTTAAAATGGTGGAGGCATACAGTGGTACCATAATGCAATGGATCCGTTGACGAACTTCTATGTGGTGCTCAGCTCTTTCACATGATCTCACGAAGTGTGGTATCATCTTGGTGGGGCATATAAAAATTCCTGACAAGAATTCTCGTTGCCTATGGAATTTTTCGGGAAGGTACGACTGAGATTTGTCCGCCAATGTCACGCCTGCATGTAAACTGAGAGAGAGCGCTTAGAAAGAAAATTGTGATTGCTCAACGGCGAGCATGTAGATAATATGTGGGTTCCCCACGGACGCTATGTAGGTACCTCTTGAAGAAGGTTGACATTTTAACTGCGCCACCGTGTTACACATATTCGCTAAAGAAATTCGTCGTACATATTCCATGACAATTTGATAAGAACAGTGATGTCATATACTATCAACACTAGAGGGGTAAATGGCCATTAATATCCATTATTAAAGATGTAAGTGGCTCAGAAAGAAGTTCAATATGCAGCAAAAACGATTTTGATCATCTACCCAATAAGATAACATATCTGACACGCAGCAAAGCAAGTTTTAAACGTAACTTAAAACGTTTTCTCCTTGTGTTTCACTGAAGAATTTCTACTTCAAAACTGGAAGTCAGGAAAAAAAAAAAAGTTTTCAGATGCATAATTGCTGACTCGGGACTAAAATATTAATGTCTTCACTAATGTTGAAACTAAACATGTGTGCATATTCTGCAGACTGATTATTTCACACAATGTCCATAAAAGAATCCTTCAAATGATTACAGAATATGTTACTAATTAACAGTAACTGTTGTCATATTAACTGCTTGGCAAAAACAGTGATGAATCCAGAAAGGGAAGAAGAATCACAAAGAAACTTCACGGGTTAGGAGGGCATGTGGTGTAATTTCAGTCACTACAAAATCGACTAAATTTACGAAGAAGTTGCTGGTATCAGCCGACTTATTAATACGAATTCGCACTGTGTCAGGCCTTCATGCATTCGATGACTGGTTTTGGAAGGGTGACAGGCCGTTTTATCGACTCCTGAGCAGGGATTGCCCACAACTGTTGTAACGTCTTCGCTATCTGGGATAATGTCACTGCAACAGGGTTGATTTGCGAGTTGGTCTCACACATATTCTACTGGGAACAAGTCTGGGGTCTTACTGGCCACATGAGTATCTCAACATCGAATAGACTGGTCATACATAGGAGTGCCTGATGTGGAGGGGCATTGTCCTGTTGCTTGCGAGATAACACACAAGGGCAAAGGATGCCCTTCAGTATTGTGCCGTCAGAGTATCCTCAGTCATTACCAGCCATCACCTTAAATTATACCCTTTGGCTGCGCGTGACACCGTGAATAACAACGCCGGTAGTTGTAGCCGAGCGGTTCTAGGCGCCACAGTCTGGAACCGCGCGACCGCTACGGTCACAGGTTCGAATCCTGCCTCGGGCATGGATGTGTTTGATGTCCTAAGATTAGTTAGGTTTAAGTAGTTCAAAGTTGTAGGAGACTGATGACCACAGAACACAAGTCCCATAGTGCTCAGAGCCATTTGAAACATTTTTGTGAATAACATCGCTGTGGTTCTTCAAAATATTGGTAGAATGTGACCTCTCCACAGGTCTCTGCCATCGTCGTCGACGATACAGAACTGGGGTATCGAAAAAGAACAGTTCATCAGTGAATCCTCAGCAGTTCATGTTTCTCTGTCAGATCGGCACGCAGCCGTCTGCAGTGGTGTAAGTAGGCTGTTTAGGTTTTTATGTTGGTAACGCAACGTAGCGCTTTGTATGAAAATCACTGGCTGTGCTGTGTGCAGTCTGTGGCTGGTTGGCATTGTTGGAATATTCGCTATTGTAGTGTTGGGCAGTTGGATGTGAACAGCTCGTAGTGTTGCGCAGTTGGAGGTGAGCCGTCAGCAGTGCAGGATGCGGGGAGAGAGATGGCAGAATTTTGGGAGCGGACGATCTGGACGTGTGTCCATCGGTTTGTAATATTGTATATCATGAACTGATAAACAGGGTGTTTCGAAAATGACCGGTATATTTGAAACGGCACTACAAACTAAGCGAGCAGCGATAGAAATACACCGTTTGTTGCAATATGCTTGGGACAACAGTAAATATTCAGGCAGACAAACTTTCGAAATTACAGTAGTTACAGTAGTTACAATTGTCAACAACAGATGCCGCTGCGGTCTGAGAAACTCTATAGTACGATATTTTCCACATATCCACCATGCGTAGCAATAATATGGCGTAGTCTCTGAATGAAATTACCCGAAACCTTTAACAACGTGTCTGGCGGAATGGCTTCACATGCAGATGAGATGTACTGCTTCAGCTGTTCAATTGTTTCTGGATTCTGGCGGTACACCTGGTCTTTCAAGTGTCCCCACAGAAAGAAGTCACAGGGGTTCATGTTTGGCGAATAGGGAGGCCAATCCACACCTGTATGTTTCGGATAGCCCAAAGCAATCACACGATCATCGAAATATTCATTCAGGAAATTAAAAACGTCGGCCGTGAGATGTGGCCGGGCACCATCTTGCATAAACCACGAGGTGTTCGCAATGTCGTCTAAGGCAGTTTGTACAGCCACAAATTCACGAAGAATGTCCGGATAGCGTGATGCAGTAATCGTTTCGGATCTGAAAAATGGGCCAATGATTTCTTTGGAAGAAATGGCGGCCCAGACCAGTACTTTTTGAGGATGCAGGGACGATGGGACTGCAACATGGGGCTTTTCGGTTCCCCATATGCGCCAGTTCTGTTTATTGACGAAGCCGTCCAGGTAAAAATAAGCTTCGTCAGTAAACCAAATGCTGCCCACATGCATATCGCCGTCATCAATCCTGTGCACTATATCGTTAGCGAATGTCTCTCGTGCAGCAATGGTAGCGGCGCTGAGGGGTTGCCGCGTTTGAATTTTGTATGGATGGAGGTGTAAATTCAGGAGCATTAGACGATACATGGACGTTGGCGTCATTTGGACCGTAGCTGCAACACGGCGAACGGAAACCCCAGGCCGCTGTTGGATCACCTGCTGCACTAGCTGCGCGTTGCCCTCTGTGGTTGCCGTACGCGGTCGCCCTACCTTTCCATCACGTTCATCCGTCACGTTCCCAGTCCGTTGAAATTTTTCAAACAGATCCTTTATTGTATCGCTTTTCGGTCCTTTCGTTACATTAAACCTCCGTTGAAAACTTCGTCTTGTTGCAACAACACTGTATTCTAGGAGGTGGAATTCCAACACCAGAAAAATCATCTGTTCTAAGGAATAAACCATGTTATCCACAGCACACTTGCACGTTGTGAACAGCACACACTTACAGCAGAAAGACGACGTACAGAATGGCGCACCAACAGACTGCGTTGTCTTCTATATCTTTCACATCACTTGCAGCGCCATCTGTTGTTGAAAATTCGAACTACTGTAATTTCGAAAGTTTGTCCGCCTGAAAATGTACTGTTGTCCCAAGCATATTGCAACAAACGGTGTATTTCTATCGCTGCTCGTTTAGTTTTTATTGCTGTTTCAAATATACCGGTCATTTTTGAAACACCCTATATATATATGATGACTTGTGAACAATATTAAGATAAATACATTGTTTTCTATCAAAATCTTTCAATTGCTAACTATTCCTATCAGTAGTTAGTGCCTTCAATAGTTAGAATCTTTTATTCAGCTGGCAGTATTGGCGCACGCTGTAGTGCAGTAGTTTGAGTAACGAATATTTTTGTGAGGGAAGTGATTCATGAAAGGTATAGGTTATTGTTAGTTAGGGCCATTCTTTTGTAGGGATTATTGAAAGTCAGATATCGTTGCGCTAAAGAACTATTCTGTGTCAGTTGAATGATGACCAGAATAAGTAAAGAGAGAAATGTCCGAGTACGTTCAGTTCTGCCCAGCTGTTTGAAAATCAAATAAGGTAAGACGTTTACTAGCACTGCCATTCTTAATTTCTCTAAGGGGAGGTTCCATAATTGAAGCGAAGTGATAGCCTTGTTAAGAAGTATACGAAGACCAGTCGCTGTAGTCAGACCCTTATTTCAATCTACATGAGGTGGAATCCTTCTTACACGTCGGTCAAAGGGCGTGCAGAAGGCGTAATTGGCGTAGCTTAACGCCGGAACTGGTAGCAAAAATGAAATAAAACGGGAATAGTGACGATTGGAAGTGTTTTAGATCTGACATTACTAATGCACTCTGGTGGCCGTTGTACCTGTCACAGAGAACTACAACTCTAATACGCGCCGATGGTACGTGCGTGTCTGTTATATGGACATCCGACCGTGTCTTCCTAGGTGCTTAGCTCGTTCGGTCAACGGGTGTAATACCTTTGTGGAGCAGTCGTTACCTTGAATATGGAAGTGGTGGGGTTGTCAGCGGTTGTTCCAGGGAGTTATTCGAACACTTTATACACCGAGAAAAGCTTGAGTTCGTAGTTCTACGTCTTTCATGTTTCTGGCCAGACAGATATTGCTGTCAGTTAATCCTAACACCGGTTTTTCATCCCGTTATACTTTTACTTTCCCTCGGTTCCTGGTAGCCTTGCCCTTTTCTTGTACTGCGGATGTCAGCCTTTTACGACCCTAGTGACGTCTGTGCCTCGGAGAACGCCGAAGACGCCGTGCGCGCTTAGTTACTCTCTCCGGAGAGGGCAAATGAGGCCGCTCGCGACGAGCCCGCGGCCGGAGGCGCTGTCCGAAAGCAGTTTGTTACGTCGAAATGGAAAAAGTTTATAATACGTTTACGGCATCGCGTCGCCTGCAGCGGCCGCCAGGCTCCGCCGCTGTACAGGTGCTGGGCAAGGCGAGCGCGTCTGATGATATGCGGCGCAACTTGCGCTATAAGCGGCGTCACTGGGATGGGCAGTGGAGCGCCGGGTCGCATCCGCGAGGGCGGGGCCTCGCGCCCTTGTGCGATTCTGTCACTACTCTTCCTGTTCAGGTGCAGCGCAAGAGAGAGAAAGAAGTACGCTGTTTGTTTCTATTTAAACTCAGTAGCACTGAAATTACGACACCACAGAGACAGCATCCAGCCATGAAACGTACAGTTTGCTCGTATATGCTATTGATTAGAATTTCAGCACAACATCACAACGTGGGCAGGAGTAATGCCACTTTGTCAGTGGCGTGACTGAACCTTGAATTTACTTTCAAAACCTTTTCTTAAGAATTTACTTTATTTACTAGCGATTCGTCAAGAAAATTAACACATTTAATCACACTATGTGAGCGTGGAAGCAGTTGCTAGTTGGTAACTGATGAAAACTAATTAAATCTCTTTCAACAATTGGATATTTTATTTCCTTTTTTTTTAGAAACAGATTTAAAATTATAATGAGAAAGCACCCTCTAAATAACAAGTTACAATTTATTCAGAGGCAGAAAGGAGACATTTTGACATTATGAGCTTTCGGGCTCAGAACCTTGCCGCTCCCTTTTGACACGGCCGTAGTCACGTCCGCTCACAACAACCTCTGAAAGACTACACTGGTGCAAATCTGCAACACACCAGATTACTTTAAACTAAAAATTTTAACAGCTCACGCAAGCACATAAACTATGCACCCAGTAGGAGGGATGGAAATGGTACAAAACAATAACATTAAAAAAACTAACTTGCCACCGAAGGTGCAATTTGATTAAAAAAACTCTTACGGTGAAAGGTGGCAACTTTATATACTAAAATGACCATTTAAATAAAAAAACCACGAAATCAAGTCGTACATAAAATATACAAACATGCTCTGGATTACACATATACCTTCTCTCAAGATGATAGGCAAGATGAAAAAGGTTCTAGGCGCGCAGTCCGGAACCGTGCGACTCCTACAGTCGCCGGTTCGAATCCTGCCTCGGGCATTGATATGTGTGATGTCCTTAGGCCAGTTAGATTTCAGTAGTTCTAAGTTCTAGGGGACTAATGACCACAGCAGTTGAGTCCCTTCGTGCTCAGAGCCATTTGAACCAGTTTTTTTGAAGATGAAAAACTTATTTCAAAAATTCGGCCGTTACACTTCAAGCAATAAATCCGTTAATACCAAAACCGATAAACATGACAGAGGCAGCTACTAACGTATGGCAGACCAACAGACAGACAGACACTAACTACCTAAAAGTACGCCCCCAGCAGCTGAGTGGCGCCGGTACGGTAGCTCAGCGTGTTCGGTCAGAGAGCTGGTTGGCCTCTGTAAAAAAAAAGAAACTGAGTGGAAGAATCAACAAAACGAACTTGATCGGATGTCATGTGACGTCCGCAATGACCAAACACAACGATCAACAACGAACAAAATGAACAGCGCGACAGACTGTCAATCCTAAGGGCCCGGCCGGGTTCGATTCCCGTCTGGGTCGGAGATTTTATCCGCTCAGGGACTGGGTATTGTGTTGACCTTATCATAATCATTTCATCCCCATCGACGCTCAAGTCGCCGAAGTGGCGTCACATCGAAAGACTTGCACCCAGAGAACGGTGTAACCGACGGGAGGCCCTAGTCACACGACATTTTTTTTACTGCCTAAAAAATGCGGACGAGAGACAGATGAGCAAGCTGGGGACGAGAGAGTGACCAAAAGAAAAAAAAACAGAATTTAACAAGTAAATAAAACAACATATCACGAATCACTTAATTTCTAAAGAACTGCGATGTCTGGCGAAGACCTGGCACAGCACTCCCAAAACGCTCTCCCGAGCCGTCCACTGACAGCCGCTTCAACGGACGCAGGAAGGCTCGCCGATCTCCCGCCTCACGGCGTCGCAACTCGCGCCGGCCACACCGATGTCGTGGGTTGACTCCTGTTGCTCTCGTGTCATCCGCGGAGCCACTACCCCTCGCTATACGGCGCGACCCACTGGACTGGCGTGGTGACCTCACATGCGCCCGCGCTCCAGGCGGACAAGTCATCTTCTTCCCAGTGCGCGACCGACCAACCGATCGATCCAACCGCTAATGCCCATTGCCTGAACAAACTCGAGCAGACTGGCTGCCTAACACATACTAGCACTCCGGCGACAGACAGACAGTGACTGCCCCACACTGAGCGGGCTGACCAACTGACCAGACTCCTCGCGTGGATCTGCACGGAGATAACTTGTGCTCCGATGTGTGACGGAGTTTGCAGCAGTTAGTGCTTTGCTTCCCATGCAAGCCGATGTAACGCGTCTTCACAAGTGGATTGTCTTCTTGGGTGTCTCCTCAGCACAGTTCTGCAGTGCCAGCTATGCAGCGAGCAGGTGTGGACAGCGGGTGGGGACGCTGCGCGGCAGTTTGCGGCCCAGCGTCCGGATTTGGGCGTTGTGTGACCGGCCAGCACTTTCGTAAAAGGTGCGGGCGGTCGCCAGGAAGAGGTCATGGAGCAGAGGTACTTCAACGATGTCGTGAAGATGAGCGGTGGGGAAATCGTAAGGCAGGTGCAAGGCCAGCGGAAGGATGCGATTCTGCAGTGTCTCCAGCTTCTTCAGGTTCCCCCAGACGACGGCGGCGTATTGGAGTATAGGGCGGAGCAGCGCCTTGTAGAGAGTGATGCCCAGCCACGGTCGTAGACGGGAGCCGGCGTTCAGCACCAGGTACAGGATGCGGAGCCGGTTCCGCACTTTGGCCTTGACTTCGCGGATGTTCGGAACCCACGTGAGTCGGCGGTCGATCGTGACGCCAAGGTATTGCGCCGTGGGACGCCACTGGACAGGGCTGCCACCGACGGTGAGCGGATGCAGACCTGCAGGAACGAGTCGCCTGGTGACGATCAGGAACTGCGTCTTGGCCCCATTGAATTGTAGACGCCACTTGACGGCCCAGGCTGCCAGGGTGTCAACGGCGAGCTGTAGACGGCGGCGCATGACGGCGTCATTGAGGCTCCTCGTATATAGAGCAGTGTCATCCGCGTACAGGGCGAGCCGCACACGTTCGATCTTCGGCGCATCAGAAGTGTACAGCGAATACAGGAGTGGTCCCAAGACCGAGCCCTGTGGCACACCGGCGTTGATGCGGCGAACGGAGGACAAGCCATGCGCGGCCCGCACATGGAAGGTCCTATCGGCAAGATAGGAATGGATGAGACGGACGTGCGACTTCGGGACCTCAAGTTCAAAAAGTTTGAACAGGAGGCCACAGTGCCACACACTGTCGAAAGCACGCGACACGTCCAGGAACACCGCACCGAAGAACTCGCACTGCTCGAGGGCGACGAACGCATCTTCCACTAGCCATAGGAGTTGGCGAACTGCCGAGTGGCCCCTGCGAAAGCCGAACTGCTCTTCGGGCAGGAGGCCTTCCTTGTCAACGTGACGCTGCAGCCGCCTGATGTGCACCGTTTCAAAGACCTTGGAGACGGCCAGCAGTAAACTAATAGGTCTGTAGTTCGCGGGCTGACGCAGATCCTTCCCCATCTTCGGAATCGCCACGATTTCTGCATGCTTCCAGGACTGAGGAAAACTGCAGGACCGGAGGATTACATTAAAGACGTCGGCGAGATGAGTGACAGTCACCGGCTGCAACTTCTGGAGTAGGGCATTGGAAAACTCGTCTGGGCCCGCAGCTTTCCTGGGGTTCAGGACACGCAGGATGGACGACACCTCCTCCGCCGTCGTCTCTTCAATGACGTCATCGTCGTCGCGTGCCTCCAAGTAGCGTGTCAGCAACCAGGTCGTCGTGGACAGAGTCGGTCGGGTCTTCGATCGGAGTAAACGCAGCCTCAAAGACGTCTGCGAGGGCATCAGCCTTCGCAGCTGGTTCGCAGACAGCCTGACCATTAACCAGCAGCGGAGGGATACGTTGCGTGCGGCGTAGGAAACACTTCGTCGTCTGCCAGGCCGCAAGGATGTCCGGCGGCAGCCGGTGGGAGTAGTCAAGTAGAGTGCGAGGTCGGGGAGGCGTTGCTATAGTGGCAGCGTCGATCGTGGTTGCCGCAAAGTGCAGAAGTGCTGCGTCCGCTCCAGCTTCCGCAGGGGGCGGCGCGGCGGCGAGGGAGTCCATCACGGCTGCCCCAGTCGATGCCAGCAAGTGAGATGCGTCGCCTGGGCTGTTGGAGGGCGTCTAAGTCGATATCTAAAACCAGATGATCAGAAGACAGTGCCGTCCTCGTCGTGGCGGTGATCTGATGAGGGATGCCCTTGACGACTGCGATGTCGATTATATCCGGGAGGCCAAGGGCAGGGAAGATTGTCGGGTCGTACGGCGCCACCACAAGCGCATGGTGGCGTTCTTCTACCCGGAGCAGGCAGCGGCCGGCGGCATTGGTGATCTTGGAGTTCCAGGAGACATGTTTACTATTGAAGTCCTCGGCGACGAACACCTGCCCCCTCAAGGATAGCAGAGCGTCGATGTCAGCGGGGTCCAGTGGACGAGACGGCGGTCGATAGGCAGCGACTAACGTGATGGGCCCCGCCGAGGTGTGAACGACGACACCAGTGGCCTCCAGGGTTGCCAGTGGTGGAAGTTGTATCATGTGAAGGCGAATGCCATTGGAGAAGTAAACGGCTGTCCCACCACCCGCCGTCAGTCGATCGGTGCGATAGCTGGAGTAGGTGGCCGCCCTGACGTCGACCCCACGCTTCAGGTGGGTTTCATTGATAAGGCAGACGTCGACGGCTTCATCTCGAAGAAACTGGCGAAGTTCACCAGCTTCAGTGCGGACGCCGTTGGCATTCCACGCGACGACCGTGACCCCCCAACGCTGCCCATGGTGCAGCTGGTGAGTGTTGACAACAGGCGGGTCTGGAGAGGCCATCAGCAGCGGTGAGTTGCTGCGACAGGTCTTCAATCAACTTCGTAGCACTGTTCGCCAAGGCAGTGAGCTGCGCGACGAGGTTGGCCAGCGGTGGAGGCAGCCGGCGCGGCCCCGTTGCTGGACGGGGGAGGCGTGGCTGACTCGCTGTGAGAGTCCACCTGGGGCTGCTCGACTGACGGTGCTGAGCGCCGGGTACCCACGGGGCGCTAACCCCTGCGCCGGCGATTGGCGGGGCGCGGTCCGGCCGACGTCCCGTGTGAGGCAGTAACCGGGTCCGCCACTAGCAGCTGTGGTGGAGGCGCAGGAGCCTCAGGTGTCCGCATGGCCTCGGACGCGGCAGGAGCAAGAGCAGCCGATGCAGCCGGGACGGCGGAGGGCGCCCCTGACCTTGCCGCCGCGATAGAGACGCCGGGCCGTCTCGTCGCTGGCTTCTTCGGACGCGGCGCTGGTGTTTGGCCACGTTGGCGAGCGATGGCACGCTTCTACACCTCACGATAGCTGGCCCCGTGAGCACCGCCACAAAGTGCACATGTCGGCTTCTCGGTGGGCGAACGGGGCACGCACTTCCTGCGTGGGCGCCGGCGTATTTAACACATCTGTCCGGCAAAGAGCTGTGGCGCGCGACGTGATTGATCCCCTGCACAGGGCCTCTCCTGGAGCGAAGATCTTCGGTCTGAACCGGAACGTCGGCGACCCGCGTCAATTGGTGGAGTTTGCGGTTCTCCACGGTGTCAGAGCAGACGACCAGGAAGAGCGGCATATCATCGCGTGATTTAGGCGACTGCCCGTATGTAGAAGCCCAGGTCAGCGAGTTCGCGATGCAGGTGATCGGCTTCCATGTTGAATGGGAGGTCCCGGATTACAATCTTTAAGACCTTGTCAGGTGCCGGCCGCAGTGGTCTAGCGGTTCTAGGCGCGCAGTCCGGAACCGCGCGACTGCTACGGTCGCAGGTTCGAATCCTGCCTCGGGCATGGATGTGTGTGATGTCCTTAGGTTAGTTAGGTTTAAGTAGTTCTAAGTTCTAGGGGACTGATGACCACAGCAGTTAAGTCCCATAGTGCTCAGAGCCATTTGAACCATTTTTTTTTAACCTTGTCAGGTGTGGAAGCGTGGGTATAGAACGGGATACCACGCTCAGACGCCTCCTGAGTGGCCCGGCGATGGTCTCAGCAGTGCGGAGTGTGACCCTGTACAAGTCTCGTCCGGCAGGGCGGAAACTGGAGAACCACCGGCGGAGGATGGGAGTCTTTCTTCGGCGCAGGATCGCGCGGCAACTGGTCCGTAGCGTCAGCGAGCGCGTCGAATGGGTTGGCGACGGCAGTTGGAAGCGTCTTGCAGTGCGCCGGGCCGGGACAAAACCATCAGCGTCAGGGGTGAAATCTTGCTTGGCCCTCTTCTCGATCGGCGAGCTGCGAACAGCGTACGTCGCGGCTGTTACCCTCCTCTTCTGGTTCCCACTTCGTCCGCGTGACTTTGGGGTGGTGGAGCTCTCATCTTCAGAATCGGGGAGCGGAGCTGACAGCGCTGTCTTCAAAGTTTCTGGAGCTGTGTCCATCAAATCCATATCCATAGCACTGGTCGTCATAAGTGGGGGGCAGATGGAGCTGCCGACGGCGCAACGCGGCCGGACGGTGATCTGCCACACCCTTCGCATCGCTAGCAAGCGCAGGTACGTCCTTCTCGCGGCTGCACATCTCAGCGACGTGTGTTTTTGACCAGACTCCGAGCTCATCGCGCCCCTTAAAGGCACTTGAGTAGCCTACCTTTCACCTTTCCCACCAGAGGGAGACACCAACGCTGCGATTACAACAGCGGCGCCACCGCCAGAAACGGAGTGCGACTGCTTCACACTACGCAATGCGGCGCGCTCTTCAACACAGAAAATTTTACCACGGCTTAGTGACAAATGTCATGGGGTATCTTCCAATGTCGCGTAGGACCTCCTTAAGGCAGACGTAGTGCAGCAACACGACGTGGCATGGACTCAACAAGCCGTTGGAAGTCCCCTGCAGAAATATAGAGCGATGCTGCCTCTATAGGGATCCAGTGTTGCCAGTGAAGGATGTTTTGGACGAACTCGCCTCTCGATTTTGTCCCATAAACGTTCGATGGAATTCATGTTGGGTGATCTGGGTGTCGGAATCATTCGCTCGAATTTTCCAGAATAATCTTCAAACCAGTCGCAAACACTAGTGGCCCACGAACATGACATCGTTGTTTCCCAGAAATATAAGTTCTTAAAAAGCTGCACATGGTCTCCAAGTAGACGAAGGTAATGTACTGCGCCACTCTTTAGACACCACCAAGTCGCGGGAAATATTCTGTATGAATAGGCTCTAAAAGCTCTGCAGAACGTAGTGAAAAGCAACGTTAGACTATGCAGCTCACTCTCGTAATTGTAATCTTACAGTAAGTTTCACCGACAATCGCCAAGGGGTTTGGGTTCGATTCGCGGCTGGGTCGGAGATTTTTCTCCGCTCAGGGACTTTGTGTTGTGTTGTCCTCATTATCATGTCATTATCATCAGTGGAAGGCAACGGGGAAACCACCACTGGAAACAGTTCCCAAAACGCTCATGCGGTGGGAATCTCTGACAAGACCTGCCGTATGGCAGAACTCAAAGTTTAAGTTGTACTGATAATACCTTGCCTACACTCAACGACATAATCTGTGTGACTTGAAACAATTGTCTGCACTAACACAGCGACGTTACGTAAGATTTGATATTCAGCTTCTCACGCTACGACATTCCTGTGTACAAAAGATTGGACACAATAACGCTTTGAGTGGTTAATGGGTCAGTGGCAGCCATCTGGATAATAATTACAGCAACGCAATCAATCATAGTTCTCTAGGCTCGAAAGATAAACTGCCACCAAAGCTTATATCACTCACAATAAAAATACTAAATGCAAGAGTCTACAGGGAGTAGAAATGATACTTCACCAATAACAGCAACCTACAGCGAAGCTTATTCTGTCTATTATGACAACACAACTAAACAACGTAGCAGAAACGACAGTTTTCGTATATAACTGATGAATACTTCATATAGATCTGAAGGCGTCAGATAGTTCCGTTGCCTCTTGTAGTAGCTCTTCCTTTAAAGCTTCAATCATAAATCCTTGACTATCGAAATTTTATCGTAGTAATCTATTTCGTTAATCTCAAACTTTCAGAATTAAATGAAAAACCTTTTTATTTCTAATTAATCAATTTTCAATGAAACATAGACTTGCTTTTCCTCTCTAAATAAAGATTAATAATCTTCCAACGCTATCTTTAATTTACGTGGAAAATTATTTCCTGAAAAATACTATTCCTTTTCTTTAATTTCTTTGGACTTTGCTTTTGCTGACATTCCAGTCGTTAACTCTATTGGCCTTTTGGGTTTCCTTTATTAAGAAAAGATGTTAGGCTGGTTTGAAATAGGTCTTTGATAACTTTTTTAATAGTTTGGGGGTAAAGGACAAGTCGGATACGAACTTTTTCACTTTGACACTGTTAATCCTTTATTTCCTACAATTAATTGTGTACAGATGCAAGTCAGCCTTTTACTTCTTCTGGTTCTCTATTCCAAACCCCACCAAGTGAAAACGTAATTTAAAAAATAGAACAAGAAGTCTAACTATCACTGCCGCTTTTCAACTATATGAACTTTAAATAATCAAACAAAGCTCAACCAATTCATTTAAAACTCAAAATCGAGCATTCGTTTATCTCTTTTAGAGAGAATTAGTGTGTTCTCTAATAACTAATTCTTGATTTATCGTTTAGCAAAATTCTCAATAAACTTCCGATAGTTTCTCAATAAATAACTATTACATAGGACGGCCGTTCTCTTTTATGTGGACTGTGGCGCAGACACCACACTTGCTAGGTGGTAGCCTTTAAATCGGCCGCGGTCCGTTAGTATACGTCGGACCCGCGTGTCGCCACTATCAGTGATTGCAAACCGAGCGCCGCCACACGGCAGGTCTAGAGAGACTTCCTAGCACTCGCCCCAGTTGTACAGCCGACTTTGCTAGCGATGATTCACTGACTTCTACGCTCTCATTTGCCGAGACGATAGTTAGCATAGCCTGCAGCTACGTTATTTGCTACGACCTAGCAAGGCGCCAGTATCCGTACTATTGATATTGTGAATCATGTACCATAAAGAGCGACGTTCGTCATTAATTGATTGAAGTTAAGTATTCCACCAGCTACGTCCGTTTTTCTCAATTCTAATTCCCTTGTCATGTTCCAGACCTCACGCCAGCCTGCGTGAGCTAAAACGCGTGCATTTCGGCCTTCTTTAGTTATACGGGTTGGCTCTCCTGCCAACCACAACATGGACTATACATTTAGTGCATTCAACAAGATTTCCAGAATTTACTAAATTACGACGCTCACGCTAGTCACACAATAAATTCTAACCAAATGTATCTAACTCACTATTCCTGAGTGCTGGCCTACATAGCCACAGCAATGCAGTGCAACGCTTCTATCCTTTAGTGCGTGCTTTAATTCTCTACCACAAAAAAACTAAAGGACTTCGCGTGTACCCGTCTCTTCACATACTCCATCCAACGGAAAATCTCACATTAATATTGAAACGAGATTCACCTACCATCGCGTGACTATCAAGCAACACAAAGCATAAATAATCACTAATATGAAAAACATATCTCACCCATCAATGAATCGGAACTTCTCATATACCTAGCGATTCTACAATCTTCCAGAATAGGCGAAATAATCACTTTCTGCAGAAGCCGACAATCTTCTCGAAACGTCTTTCTAAACGACTCAGAACTACTTTGAACACACGTGAGTTCTATCCTCGTTGCAGACTAATTAACGTATCGTACATGTGAGCTGATATCATACTCTCGAGAGAATCTCTCTAGAGGCTCACCACTCGAACAATACTCGGATACTACTCCGGAAATTCTAGAAGGACAAGCCAAGGAACGTTCTCTGCAAACAAACATACCACGCTAGTTTTTTCTTTAACAACACGTATTTTTTCTATACAGTTGCGGGAAAACGTTCGTAGTGCCCAGCTGCGTCGTAATTGTTATCTTTGCCGCACGCTGCGATTCAGCAGTCGGTTGGGCGTGGCAAACTCGCTGACGTGACAGGCTACCGCTCTTCTCGATCACTAGGTGCCGCATACTGTATCTACAACATTTTAACAGAAAAGTGACAGAAACCTATATAAAGAACTTAAACTCTTCACTCTCCTAGCACATAAAAATTTGTAGTAAATTGAGGCGATCCCAACAATCAACTGGACCATGTAAACACACCTTTATGGAGCCACCACCAGGTTGCACAGTGCCTTTTTGACACTTTCTCCTTGGCTTCGTGAGGTCTATGTCTCTCTAGAACCCTACCATCAGCTCTCCTCAGCTTAAGTTTGGACTCATGTGACCAGACTACAGTTTTCCAGTAGTGTATGGTTCAACCGATATGGCCACGAGGCCAAGAGAGGCGCTGCAGGAGATGATGTGCTATTAGAAAAGGCAATATTGTCGCTTTCCTGATATCATAGGCCTTTAACGTCAAATTTCACCGAACTGTTCTAATGGATATGTTAGTCGCACGTCCCACATACATATCTCCAATTATTTCACGCAGTGTTGCGTGTCTGTTAGCACTGAAAACTTGACCACAAACGCCACTGTTCTCGGTCATGAAGTGCAGTCTGTCGGCAACTGCATTATCCGTGGTGAGAGGTAATGCTTGAAATTTGGCAATCACGGCTCACCCTTGACTCTGTGGATCATTAAATTTGAATTAACTATCCATTTCCGAAATAGAATCTCCAACTACCATTCCACGTTCAAAGTCTGTTAATTCCCGTTGTGGGGTCATAATAACATCAGAAACCTTTTCAAATGAATCACCTGATTAGAGTGACAGCTGCGCGAAATCACTACCATTTTATACCTTGTGTACACGGTACTACCGCCATATGTGTATCTGCATATCTCCATCTCTGGACTCTTGTCGTTTCATTCTACTTTTTACATTAGGAACGATTACACAGTGGATGTAATAGGCCGGCCACGTTTTGGAAATGTAAGCTTGAATGTTCATAAAAATTTCTGATCACGACGTATCCTGCATTCACACCACTGCACTTCAAATGCGAGCCGGAAATTGCACTAAAATTGCGCCATTTCTTTTCGGATGCGTGCTGGTACAGAATTAAAGTGGACGAAAACATTTTTTGTAGCGCTCCCTCCGTAATAGCTAGAAACCGGTGTCGAATGCGGAAATGACAGTCAGCCACACTATGATCGACACAGAGAAGCGACGCAGCTGACTGTTTTCCGCAGCGATGCTGTAATGTGACGTCAGAGTTACATTGCTCACAGCACCAGGTAAGTATTTTTGTTTGAAGTTTCATGTAGCGAATTACACAAGTGTAGAGTATGAGGACTTTTTCTCTAAATGTCTGTTGTCCAGACGTCACTGTGGACTGATAATTTGTAGACCCAGGTTCGATATCTGCTGAAACCAACATCTTTTTTCCTCATTTTATTTTGTTCCTAGTCATGTGGGACTATTAATTAAAAATTTAAAACTAACAATTCAGTTTCGGTGTGGAGAATTAATACATTACATTTAGCTACAATTACTACACTTGTCAGTCAAAAAGCTATGGATCGGATGTTGTTAAAAGAAACGAGTATACAAGGAAATGAAATATCAAAGCGTTTTTTGTAAATGATCTCCCAAAGACGCCCTTTTCCAGCAGATCTTTAAAGGAAAAAGTGAATTTAATGAGCCAGGTAAATGTACTTCAAATGTAAATCAAACAACAGAGGGCCTTGGGATGAGGTTCACCGATTTGTCTTACGTAACATTGAAAATTCGAAATACTTTCAAAATATTTTAATCAGATTCTAAGTCTCAGGTAGCACTTGAAGAAGACAGCGAGGCACGCTGTTGAAATATCGTGCGAGAACGACGCGAACATCCGGCTGGATTCCCGAATATCCAAGATGTCAACAGATCGCCGGGAAAGTATGAAGAATTAGATTCTAAGTTGTTTAAAACGATTTCATGATCTCTACTTCTGAAATACTTATGAAAATCTATGGCAAACATTAGCCCTAACTATCAAAGAAATAGAAGAAAACTAGTGCCGAAGACTATTACAATATACCGCATAATTTTTGAAATGGTAACTACCAAAAATAAATGAGGTAAAATTAATCTTTAACAAGACTGGGAAAACAGAAAAACTCCGAGAAGAATGGGAGGTGCCCTTGACACATCCACTTCATAATAAAAGGCAATAAACAGGATATTAACAACAACACAGGAATTTCATTGCTACAAGTTTCCTGTGACATATTTTCCAAGATTGTACTGAACAGAGGAGAGACAACACTGGACAGTGATTTAGGTTAATATCCAGGCGGTTTTAGGAAAGGAAAATCATGTTCTGAACAAATATTTAGTCTGACATCAATCATTTGCCTCACATTACTTATTTCAAAAATCACTACTTTTCTTAGAAATTGTGTTTAGCGTATTGTAGAAGCGTGAAATATTAGGAATTTTTAAAGCACTATCGCCGTGACTCCGCCGTTGGTAAGTGGTCTGAAACATACAATGGTAGTTCGTGGATGTTGTTTCGGTACCCACAGATACCACCTTTTTTTTAATTGTATTTCTCACAAGTTTAAACTACTAATTACAAAACGCGGATATTTTTAAACAGATCAATTCATATGTGTAAATTTAATATATTCAGTGTAGTTGCGATTACTACTATGGTAAGTCAAAAGTAAGTCACCACATTGTAGCACGCTGATATAATGTTGCATGAGCCATCACTAAAGTTCTTAGATTTCTGCTGATATTTTAATTTTTACTTGGTAGAGTTCCCATGCAACAGTGAAATGCTCTCTCTTCGCTCTCTAAGGAATGTCATAAAACTCTTAGCTTTCATTCAAAGTTTATTTTTTATGAATATGCTAATCGCGTGTACGCGTTTCCTCCACAAAAGTGAATACTAATTTCTCGTATTAAAAGCTGCACTAGCAATGCGTACCACATTTATAGCGGTTTATACCGATGCTGTACCATGTAGCAAACGTGACAGCCACCCATCGCTGGTGTGAAAATTTTTTTAGTTTTTTATATGAAACGTGAAGCTTTGCGACTTTTCTCTAACTAAATTACTGTTTGATATAATGTCTGTGATTTATTTGTAGCCACAACAGTGTAAAATCCAATTAGGAACTACTCAGAATTCAATTTGTTCTGCGGTAAGTAATTACATTTCCTGTTAACGATGTTACACTATGAATATGCTTTTTCTCCAATCTGGCGTTTCCATAAGTAACATTGGTGTACAGAGACAAGACTTCTCTATAAAGACTTTAAAAGCAGCCACAAGCTAGCGGTGACATCTAGCTGCTAGCGGGTGCACTAAACTGTACTGCCAACGGAAAGACGGTAAAAACGCACTACATATATTTATTGTCTTAGCCCTTTTGTGACTGAATTACTGAAAATATCACAAATTACTGTAAAAATTGGTTTTCTTCTTTTGGGATGGATACTGAGACAGGCCATGTTTACAAATTTCTGTTCTTCTTTATAGTTTTATAATTAATTTAAGTGGGATGTATATGTCTCACTGGACTCGATTAGGAATAAATGGTCCCGTAACTTTATTCCGACACGAGTTCAGTGGGACGTACACGCCACACTTGCTAGGGACTAGGGTCTGTAAGAAGAACAATGTAAGTACCATCATTGAGCCAATAAATGTATTTATTGAGAGGTTAAGAATTTGTGAAGTAGTTCTAAACATGGCTGAATACATAGTGATACTTTTCAGTAGCTACATATGAAACTATTCCTTACCTCTTGCTTCCATTTGCTACCTTGTCTGCATCACCCCCGTGTGCTGCTTACTGGGATATGATTTCCAGCTGCTTGTAAGGCCACATCATCATCCTAAACAGGGGTGTGTGCAGTGGTGACGTAATAAGCCAGTTATAGTTTGGTCAACTGCTCACCATCCGAAAGATGTAAGATTCATCACAAGAAACCATACAAATGGTACAACCACAGCTTTAGCCTATACTGCACTGTATCCATAGCAGAGTACAAAACTTGACGGCAGCTGTAGACCGGTTTGACCTGCGAAGAAAACGACTGCCACTAGGTCACTTGAATGGGAGCATTGATTTTCTTATTTTCTTTAGGATGTAACCACAGTAAATAATTTCATTACGTTTAACAGTAATAATGGAGGAAAATGAGTTCAACTTTCAGTTCGCCTTGCTCTTGCAAGGCAACTTTCCACAGACAGAAGTATAAAGAGAAATCTAAGGTAAGTACAAAAGACGAACCCAAATATGTGAAGTTTTCTATTTTATACTAAATCGAGGGAAATAAAATAAGATTACAGCACAAATACAATATACAAGTGCAAATATTTAGACACAAGTATGAACAAAAGGCCAGAACATTAATTCTCTACACGCTGGTTATAAGGCAAACTCATTACGGAATTTAAATGATTTTTATCAATAAATATGGATAAAATCTGTACATTTCTATCAAAAAGTATAAACAAGAGAATAAATTCCTTTAACGAGATTATCTACTACAGACAGGGAAAAACTACATACAACCGCCAAAACGCAGGGCAAACAATGCACAACTGAAACAATTACGCGATATCTCGCTCTTTAGGTGCCAAACAACGAACCCGTTTGCTCCAAGCACTTGACACCTTCAACGCTAGATTGTAGCACGACACATACGTTGGACTTTCATATCACTCTGAACTCAGAGAATTAAATTTTTATGTGGAACACACATGTCCCACTGGTCACAAAAGTGTTAAACTCATAGAACTCAACGAACGTAATAGATTACAACTACTGCATCTACATCTTAGCGTATTTGAACATCGCCGAGAGACGTTTTCTTAATTTAGAGCCGGTATGGTAAAAGTTTCATGCCGAAAACATAATAACACGACACTTACAAGGAACACCTTGAATGCGAGGACACAAGTTGAACCTTCAGTAACGCAAATTTCAAACTATTGTGTTAGCAACCATCACAGGAAAAATGTTAGCTGCTAATGGCTCATCATGTGCATGAGAAGTGCGACAAAAAATAAGCGTATGGGAGATGCAGAGATGAAACTCGTTTGGGATGTATGTATTACGCTTCACAAAGTGAACATCGTCAACATTCAAGAAAAGTTCAAAACATACTATTAACTAATATCACCGAATGAAAAACAGCGCGCCACAGTGATCACGAAGATTTGTACCATCAAGATGAAACTCTACCTCCTTGCGAGTTGCAAACCGTGCAGGATGTTCGACTAGGCGTCCACTCTTGAGGAATGCTTGTAGAACCTTATTGGTGTGAGTGGATGATGAGAAGTGATGGAATATAACGGGATGGAACCTAATACGAAAGGATATGTCGTGGAGCTTATTGTGAAACTGGCTGTCCATTAAAGAGTAGCTACGGATAGTGCGATAATGTGCTTCATAGGCACGGAAAAACAAACATGCCGAGATCGTATTGTAAGGTTGTTCCAGGTGGTGTGAACTTCAGTGCACATAGTTTTCACGAAGGAGAGTTTTCTCTCAAGCATTATGACTTTTAGGAATCAGGAAAAAGCAAGTTATATTGACCAGTCACTGGGCAAAAGCTGTGCTCATACCATAGCTGTACTTCCCTCACACCATTTTCCGCTCATGCTTGCTGTGACGTAAGTAGTACCTACTATCCCTAAAAGATCATTGACACGAGAAAAAAATCGTAAGGGGCAGAACACGTCCAACTTCTCGTGGTACAGTAAATAAATTCACAGACAATTTACCAACCAGATTGACAGACGGAATAACTATATAAGAATGCGTTAAGTTATTGATGTTTGTTGATCTTGATACAACTCTCTCGGTACCTCTAATTTTCAAGGTTCCTTTCAAATACATTCCTTATTGAACAACGCGGTTAGTTACATTATCTCATACACAAATTATCCGACCGATTCCTTAGTTTGCTGTGTATCGTGAAGTCGATGCCTTGTTTGAAATTTCGTAATCTTACGACTTCCAAGACTGTAGCACTGTTTGAAGTTATGAAACCATCCACTGGTCCCCTTGAAGCCACTGTAATCTATGTCACGCGCGATTCGATGTGCATAACGTAGTAGGTCACTACCGGGCACGTCCTGTAAATTGTATCGAGTATCCCTGCAACACGGAAACACGCTAACTCCAGTTTTTGTAATAAGTGAGTCTGGTACTCCCTTGAATATCCTAGTTTTCCTCATGTTCTACACAGCATAGACTATACGGTCATATTGGTGCACAGTTATTTGAAATATGTTAATTTTTAAACAATATTTTACTGTGCCGCAGATGATCTTCCATGTACGTAATTATTTCAGATCCCCTCCTTGTACAGTGATTGTCCTTTACTACGTTTAATGTCAGGCGGGACTTGTGGATCCCTGTCCGACAGGGATGATGAATACATGGCCCTGCCCCTGTTTTGGTGTCACTTTCAGTAGTTAAACACCTATCCCCATGATTTTACTAGTCATGTGCTTTGTTCGCGCAGTCGAGTGTATACAGTGCCCCTCACATTCAACTGACTCATCTAACAGAAACGCTATCTTGGGTCGTCTCGTTGTGGCTGTAGAGAAGCACCATGGGAAGCAAGGAGAGGATGTAGATTGGTAGCCAGTATCCCCTCTCTGTAACACAAACTGCACACATGTATTAACAGGGTTCTTTACTAACCATAACAAGAAGTTATTTATCTTAAGCCAGTTATTGTGGAACAAGCTCTTCCGTAATCGTCCCACTATGTTCATTGATCTGTCGCTAGGTACTGATTGACTCTGAGCTAAGTGCAACTGTGCCTCCCAGTAGGCTGCAACTGAAGACTCAACTCGTTGACTGACTGGATGACTGGTGGGAACTGACTAGGCTCTCTGGTCCATGGCGGCGAACTAAATACTGGCGGCCGACAGGGCGTTGGCAGCGCGTTTCTTTCGAGTCTGCCTTTGGCCTCTATCGATCTTCTCGAAACCTCTTTGCCACATGGTGTGCTGGCGACAGCTTACAGCAGCATACACTAATATTTCATCCGCCTCTGCTTTCTCAGTCGGAAAAATTCAGTTGGTTGCTCTCTGAGGAAATGGCAACGTCAGCAATTGTTGTAGATATACACTACTGGCCATTAAAATTGATACACCACGAAGATGACGTGCTACAGACGCGAAATTTAACCGACAGAAAGAAGATGCTGTGATAGGCAAATGATTAGCTTTTCAGAGCATTCACACAAGGTTGGCGTCGAGGGGGACACCTACAACGTGCTGACATGAGGAAAGTTTCCAACCGATTTCTCATACACAAACAGCAGTTGACCGGCGTTGCCAGGTGAAATGTTGTTGTGATGCCTCGTGTAAGGAGGAGAAATGCGTACCATCACGTTTCCGACTTTGATAAAGGTCGGATAGTAAGTAGCCTATCGCGATTGGGGTTCATCGTATCGCGACATTGCTGCTCGTAGTGGTCGAGATCCAATGACTGTTAGCAGAATATGCAATCGGTGGGTTTATGAGGGTAATACGGAACGCCGTGCTGGATCCCAACGGCTTCGTATGACAAGCATCTTATCCGCATGGCTGTAACGGATCGTGAAGCCACGTCTCGATCCCTGAGGAGACAAATGGGGACGTTTGCAAGACAACAACCATCTGCACGAACAGTTCGACGACGTTTGCAGCAGCATGGACAATCAGCTCCGAGACCATGGCTGCGATTACCCTTGACGCCGCACCACAGACAGGAGGGCTTGCGGTGGTGTACTCAACGACGAACCTGGGTGCATGAATGGCAAAACGTCGTTTTTTCGGATGAATCCAGGTTCTGTTTACAACAACATGATGGTCGCACCCGTGTTTGGCGACATCGCGATTTACGCACATTGGAAGCGTGTATTCGTCATTGCCTTACCCGGCGTGATGGTATGGGGTGCCATTGCTTACACGTCTCGGTCACCTCTTGTTCGCAGTGACGCTACTTTGAACAGTGGACGTTACATTTCAGATGTGTTACGACCGGTGGCGCTGCGAAACCCTACATTTCAGCAGGATAATGCAAGACCGCATGTTGCAGCTACGGGCTTTTCTGGATACAGGAAATGTTCGACTGCTGCCCTGGCCAGCATACTCTCCAGATCTCTCACCAATTGAAAACGTCTGGTCAATGGTGGCCGAGCAACTGGCTCGTCACAATACGCCAGTCACTACTATTGATAAACTGTGGTATAGTGTTGAAGCTGCATGGGCAGGCGTATTAAGACCTTTATTAAGGCCAGATGTGGTTGTTCTGGGTACTGATTTCTCAGGATCTATGTTCCCAAATTGAGTGAAAATGTAATCGCGTGTCAGTTCTAGTATAATATTTTTGTTCAATGAATACCAATTTACCATCTGCATTTCTTCTTGGTGTAGCAATTTTAATGGCCAGTCAATGTTTTGCTTTATTTATCGTCGACATTGCTCTGCTTTTTATCAATACCTCTAGCACTGCAGCACTGTTGTGAGTTACTAGTTGACTATGCGGTTCAGCTATGATTCGTAGCCTTTTCCTTTGGTCATCACTGGATACTCTCAGTCCGCCCCCTATTGCCGTTAGCAGCCAAAACTGTGGCTGATCGGTAGACAATAGGTGGGGCGCCGAAGGCCGTAAACATCTTCGGCCTCTTGCGACCTCGTGAGACCCTGTGAGTACGTTCAGAACTTGGCCACCACTGACAACGCTTACCGCGGTCGCCTGCTCTGCGCGACCGTCTCTGCAGCGTCGCCCACGCCCCGGGCTTCCGCGCCCCACACACGTTTTGCTGGTCCAGCGCCGTGTGTGAGGCGCGGCCTCGCTGCGTGGGCGGCGCCGCGATCGCGCCCACAGGTCGCCACGGCCCACCCTCGCCGCCGGCCGCCTCTAATGTAATTACTCTCTTACGCCGGATTATCTCGGAGGCCCGTAAATTAATTATAAAGCTTCGCCGACACAAATCCATTAGCAGGCAGGCCGGCCGGGCGCGCGGTTCAACCTCGGAAGAGTGGACCCAAACTAAATCCCAAACTACCGCACCTGCGCTGACCGCCAGCGGTGGCTCCGTATGGCAGGCGCGATTTACATTCGTGGTGCCGCGCTCTGTGTAGGTATCAGTATTCAGTCGGCATTCGTTCTTTACCTATACGTCCGCACCTCGTACGTTGTATTGCGGTGTGTGGCGAGAGTACGTAGTGAATGACTGTCACTTCCCCCTATGCTGTTCATCTCACGAATGAAGCACGGCAAGAATGTTTGCCTCCGTGAGTGGTACATTATCCAGCCTTTATGGTCTTTTCGCGGAATATGTATATAAAGAAGTAATGCAGTGGGTATTACAAGGTCCATGAAACATTTTAAAAAATAGGCGTGGGAAAATGGCCTTACGTAATATAAGAAATGAAAAGATAAACTCTATAAGATCGTTTTACATGTGGTACCTTAATATGTACACAGGTCATTGGGTTGGTTTTCTTTAGACGAACCATTTTGCGTTCACGCGTCTACTTGCTTTCAACAGTTGACCTGCTGCCTAGGAGCAAATAAGCATTAAGGGATCTTACTGGCAGATTAAAACTGTGTGCTGGACCGAGACTCGAACTCGGGACCTCTACATCCATAAATTTGTCCTCTAGCCATCCCTGCTTAGGCATATTGCACTTACTTTTGAGGAAGTACTTATGAAAGTATTTGCATGGAGTGTAGCCGTGTATGGAAGTGAAACGTGGACGATAAATAGTTTAGACAAGAGGAGAATAGAAGCTTTCGAAATGTGGTGCTACAGAAGAATGTGAAGATTAGATGGGTAGATCACTGAGGCGGTTTTTTTTTTTGGTCATCAGTCTACTGACTGGTTTTGATGCAGCCCGTACTGAACAGAACTGGGGAGAAGAGCAATTTGTGGCACAACTTCACCAGAAAGAGGGATCGGTTGGTAGGGCATATTTTGAGGAATCAAGGAATCACCAATTTAGTATAGGAGGGCAGCGTGGAGGGTAAAAATTGTGGAGCGAGACCAAGTGATGAATAGACTAAACAGATTCAGAAGAATGTAGGTTGTAGTAGGTACTGGGAGATGAAGAACGTTGCACAGGATAGAGTGGCATGGAGAGCTGCATCAAACCAGTCTCTTGAGTGAAGACTACAACAACAACAACAACTGAACATTCGAGGAGGTCGGTTGTTTGTACGGTGGAAGAAGTTCCGGCGCTCCAGACGTCTCAGAACAGACAGTGCAGCCTCTAAGGGACGTGATGTTACGAAGTCCTACGAGATCTTTCGAGATGCTGAAGAACCGGATACCCTGCAGTCAACGAGATTACCTGAATAGGTCGTGTTGCGCGACTCCAGTGCCCGCCACTGTCGCGCTGCGATCATCTTTCCTTTAGGGGTTATATCAAGGATAGCGTTTATGATCCACTTCTAACACAGAACAGCGAAGACTTGCGTCACCGCGCGGGAGCAGCTGTTCTCGCCGCCACTTCTGATACACTAGGTCTGGGACGGGTAGAATTGGACTACCGATTACATGCGTGTTGTGTGACGAAGTGTGGGAACGTAAAACGTTTACAACATTGTGAAATCTATATTTGAAATGTTACATGGAAATTATAATTGCCCTCTGCGTCAGTTGACTCTTGTACGATCGTACGCTATCGGAATCATGATATACAAAGTGTGCTTTGTAGGGCCTACCAGTGACGTTCGGTGAGCATTCCCCCTACATTTTCCCACTTACCAAACGAATCTGTGACGAAAAACGCCGCTCTATTTGCTCTATCAGTCATGTCTTGTGAGGGTCCCACACTGACAAGCAGAACTCAAGCATCTGTCGGACGAGCGTCTTTTTAGGCTACGCATTCGCAGATGGATTACGCTTCCTCAGGAATCTTAGGCTTGCATCTTCGTATCCCACGGTAAGTTTTATGTGTTCATACTCCCGGATATTTAATGAATGTTATTGCCTTCAAGACCTTGATGACTGGTCAGCAATTTTGTAACCATTACACGATGGTTCTTTGCACCTATTTACACTCATTACGTTAGATTTATTTCCGTTGAGGATTTACTACCAATGCTTCCTTACACCAAGCACAGATCGTATGCAAATCTTCTGCATGTCGTTATGACATTCTGCTGTTGCGACTTCTCTACGAACAATATCATAATAGGTGAACAACTTCATGGTTATTCCTACGTGCTAAGGCAGTTATATTACACGACTCTTACTGGCTGAATCAGGACTTCGAAAACTAACAAGTCTCGCAAAAGACTCAATTGCATCTTGGGCACAGTTCAAAATATGATCAACAACGACGGCGCTCTCCTTGTGATACCAACTCATCACTTACTCGAGCGACTTGCGAAAGTGTTACGAAAGCTAAACTTGAGCCTTACGCAAGTGAGAAATCCTAATTGAAACGATTAACGAAAGTCATGGGTAAGCATAAATTATCGTTTCCTCGCAGATTAAAATTGTACTGAACCGAGACTCGAAATTAGAAACTTGCCCTTACAGTCGGAGGTAAATCTGTGTGTCTTGCCTGGATTACTCGATCGGCAAGCGCACTGCTCGTGAAATGCAAGGTTCCAGGTTCAAGTCCCGTCTCCCCACAAAATATTACTCTGTCAGGGAGATGGGCAATACCGCACACTAAGCTGCAAGGTCAAAGTTCATTTTATAAGCAAAAATTAGCCTTTCGTAACCTACCTCCTAGTGTCTACAGTCTCAAATACTAAGTATAAAATTACAGGAGGGTCTGACTATCTTAAACGAAAAGTGACTTATAATTAGAAAGTATTTGGCGGATTTTGTCAGCATACGGCCCTAGTATCCAGATATACGACTTTTCACTAAATCTGCCAGCTTACGTTTACCTTTAACCTGAGGCAAGCATCAAAACGCGATTGAATCCAATATCTTCCGTTTACTTTGTCTTTCTTTGAATCTAGGACTCTGGAGATCTCCTCTGGGACTGATGAAAATAGTTTTGGTGAACTGGATTCTCATTCCTTGGATCACCTTACAGTCCTGAATTTCAACTAATGTGATGAATAATGGCGATTTCTGTTTTCTTCAGCATCTCAACGCAGTTTCACTCATTGCCTTCCGTGACAAGTATTTTTTATACAGAATTTGTTCAGACTGAGTCAAAAGCTTTCGCAAAATCTAAGATGACCACATAACATGAGGATCGATAATCACTGCACATGGTTTATAATGTCGTTCAGAGCTTGCCAATTATCCTTTCTGCTATATGCGCTTATGAAGTGAGTCTAGCGTGCATGATTAAAATCTTCTTTTTTTTATATCCAGTTAGTGATTCTGGGAGAGTGAAACACAATAAAGATGGAGAAGACGAGAGTACATACTTTTTTTTTATTTTAAAGGCGGAAGGAAAATATAGGCGATTGAAACACAATAAAGATGGAGAAGACGAGAGTACATGCTTTTTTTTATTTTAAAGGCGGAAGGAAAATATAGGCGATTTAAATGACATCGATAGTAATTCATTTATAGGGTGAGGGGAGAAAAACTAATGTGTGGAAGGAAAAGACTTCTCATATTTTAAATTTTGCGTTGTGTAAGAGTGTAATCCCAAAAGTAAAGTGTCCTTCTTCCGTAAATATAAAAAATCGTTTATTTTCTGTAATATTTACATCATTCTAAAGTCTGAATATTTATCTGTTTGTTGAAAATAATTACCATTTGGGCCGATTGATGCTGCGACACTTGTTTCATATTCATGCCGCTGACGAGCCGTTGAACTACACATTTCATTTTATCCTCGGAGTTGACTCGGTTTCTGGCCAAATGTTTTCTCAGTTTATGGAACAAGTAGTAGACAGTGAGCGTCAAGTCGGAGTTATACTTTGGGTGGGTGGCCATGATCCATCATAATTCCAGCGAGCATTGTCGTGCAGAGTGCTCAAAATCTTGATTGACATTTCTTTCCTCCGTTTATGAATTGCCTGTCATTTTCAGTGTTTTATTGTTTCAATTTCTTATGTACTGTCAACAGTGTTGCACTACGACTCTGTCGCGTCCAATGAACTGCTGTTATAGTGGTCAGCAACATGTTGTTATGTAGAGGGAAGTGTGTGCCAGCTGAAGCAAAGGCGCTGTTTCACAAGAAGGTGTATTGAGAACGAAAGAGCGCTTATTCAGAAAGCTGATTAAGTGGAAGATGTTAGCCAACGGCACTGAAGAGTGTAGTTGGGTAATATGGCAACTCTGGCTAGGCTACTTCAGTAGCTGATTGAACAAGAGAAACTGAACGAACGAAGTCATTACCACCCACCGGCGACCACAACCACTGGAGCCTATAGTGCCTACAAGGGCGGAATGTTGCTGTTGGAAGAGAATGGGCCAGCAGACTGTTATAGATACCCGGCACACACAAAATAAGAAATCTCTCTCACATGTTATCAAATATCCACTGCATCCTCTGTGCACGAACATATCGAGATACGTACTTGAACCATTCCCCATCAGCTGCTAATTTGTTGGTGGATGGCCCTGCAGGACCAAATGTGTCATCTAGTGATCTACCAAGGATTTCGTCTCCAGTAGGAACAGGCAACCACCTAAGCTAATACCGTGCGCAGATGGCCTGCCGCCTTCGCACTGCTGGCCTCCCTGCTGGGTGACTCCGTCCTGCTGGCGGCCACCTTGACAAGTGGGTCACAAGTTCGAACCTGGGCTGTGGCCGGCCGATGTGGCCGAGCGGTTCTAGGCGCTTCAGTCTAGAACCGCGCTGCGGCTCAGGTCGCAGTTTTGAATCCTGCCTCGGCCATGGATGTGTGTCATGTCCTTAGGTTGGTTAGGTTTAAGTAGTTCTAAGTTCTAGGGACCTGATGACATCTAATGTTAAGTCCCATACTGCTTAGAGCCATTCGAACCAACCTGGACTGTGTTGCTTTACGCAAGTCCGTGAAGCACTTCATCACACATCACTGCCAGGTGGGCCTCGGACTATGACCATTCTGACCTGATGCTGCGTACTTCAACACGTTGCTAGTGAGGCCACAAGATGTTGTTGAGTACTTCCCGTAACAGTTACATCCATTTTAGGAGGGTTCTTTTCTTGTCGTTTGAAGTAATCTGATGAAGTCATTTCATATGTCACAGCAGTTACAGTGCAGCAACCTTTAAACTGGTGTTTGTTTATCCAGGGAGGGGTTACAATTTCGTACTTTGTCCTCCTCATACCAAAATGTAATTAGCTGCTATTCCTTCTTTTAATTTGCCATATTTTCCTACCATTTAACAAAATTAGCTTTGGAACATACAACTTTTTAAATATAATATTCTTAATAGTGATATGTTGGCATTAGTGCTCAGTACATCTCTTCAAGAAACTTACAAGAATAACAATTTAGTTGACACAAAATCTGTGTTCCCTCACGATAGTGCTTCAACCACGCTACGACTGTGAACACAGATCTGTCTACATGGCCGTGCGAGTCTCTGAGAGGAATCTTGTTGTTTTTAGACTCTTCTGTTTACGGTCAAGAAAGTCACTGTTTATGTTCTTTTTCCCTAAGTTCAGGGCCCTCCTTGCTCTCTCTTGCCCTCCTCCCTGTGATTTTTCGTTTATGCCTGTCAAGTGTGTCGAATCTGTTGTTGGCAACACGTACGGCTGGCCGGCGAATAGACTTTCCCTGACTGAAACGTTCCCTGCAACCAGTCAAACCACAAACGCACTAACGTGCGCTAGACCTGAAGCGAACAACAGGCATGTGTTTGGCATTATACATACCACGTAATATTCTAGAATTCCTTGCTGTTTTTAGACCCTTCTTATGTTTATTTTAGGGGATATACAATGGCGTTTCGGAAAGTGAGGACTGATCGGTCCCTAAATGGAAACCGCAGTGAAAATCTGAAGTATTCTATTTTCAACTTTTAGCTAGACTTTCTAGTTTTCTAGTTACTTCTCTACATAGCCGCCGATCAGAATGAAACATTCTACCAACTTTGCAATGTTTTCGTCATAGAGAACAGCTATCTATGTTAACTGCCAATTGGCTACTCTGATCTACAGCTTTTCGTTTGTGCCAAAATGTTGTTTTCATATAGCCAGCGCTTCATGTGAGCAGAGATGAAAATCAGAGGGAGCCAAATACGGGCTGTAGGGTGGCTGATCAAACACTTCCCATCGAAAACGTTGCAGGATTCTGCCTTTAGATTAATTTTTATTGCCGGTGCCTATCTTGACTATAAGTTTTCTATGTTTCTCGATTACGGATTAAGTTTTTGGAAGTGGAAGATACCTACAGAATATACCGTTTAAATTGAAGAAATTTGGAGCCGTTAGTTGCTTCGATATCCGCAGATAACGACGAAAAAAAGGAGAAAAAGGTTTTTTCTCGGTTTTTCTCAGGAACGACCCATGAAATAATTGTGCTTCCATAAGCCCCTTAAGGCACACCGTTGCCTTCATCTAATGCAAAAATAACCAACCGATTTGCTCCATTTACATATCCAGACTTTGACTCCCTACTGTAGAATATTTATAATAAGACGATCCTTCTGTTGGGTATAAAAATTGTTCTTAACGCCCAAGGGCTTCCCAAAACACTTGAGCCTGCTTTTATATCTCTGAAAGAAGCCGAGGTACGAGGCGGGATAGAATCCTGTTTTTGTGCACGGTGTTTTAGAATATACTCGTAGTGCGTACTCATATACTCCATGCAATCAGACTGGTTCTCTCACTCCCTTCTTTTCCGAATCAATGCAAAACCAGAGACGCCTGCAGCATAGACATCGGAGGAACTAAGAGCCGCGAGCAGTGGAGAGGGCCTTCTACGGTTTGGCGAACTCTGGGGGCACGGATTTCGACATCGGTCACGAAGAGGGCATCAGGGGGAGTGTGTAGCGGCGACAGGTCAGTCGACACGGCCGTGATGGATGTCGGGGCGGCGCCGGGCCGACAAGGAAACGCTGTTAGCCCTGGAGGAGTTCTTGCGCGCCGCGGCCGCTGTAATGCTGGCGGCGCGTCTGTAATGAAAGGCAGGCACAGGCGAGCGCGGAGCGAGCGGCCGTGAAAAAGTCACCACGCCACCCCCCCCCCCCCCCCCCACCACTCCCGCTGAAACACTGTGCGCCATGATTGATGGCGCCTGCGCGGAATACGAGGCACGGGCCTCGCGTCGCTGCTCCTTCACCTGTCACCAAGTTGTTGCGCCATAGAGGGCCTGCGCAAATGATTGACGTTCCCGGAAAGCACACTTCCTTATCTGACTGCCGCCAGCAGCTTAGGGCAACTCGACCCGCAAACACGGCACGCTGTGTCGGAATCACTTTCGCTTTGCTCAGCAGGGCGGCGCCCTACCAAATGAATCAACCCAGATGGCCTTTCAACTGTAAGCGGCTCCACAAAATTATTAAGGCAGAATATTGAGATTGCCCAAGCAGAAACCGTGCAGTACTGATGTCAAAAACACAGTGTCTCCTACTGCACTTGGCATTCACCTTACGAGGAGAAAATACGCTACTGGCCATCAAAATTGCTGCACCACTCACACAAGGCTGGCGCCGGTGGCGACACCTACAACGTGCTGACAAGAGCGAAGTTTCCAACCGATTTCCCATACACAAAGAGCATTTGACCGGCGTTGCCTGGCTAAGGAAGAGAAATGCGTACCATCACATTTCCGACTTTGATAAAGGTTTGTAGCCTATCGCGATTGCAGTTTATCGTATCACGACATTGCTGCTCGCGTTGGTCGAGATCCAATGACAGTTAGCAGAATATGGAATCTATGGGTTCAGGAGGGTAATACGGAAAGCCGTGCTGGATCCCAACGGCCTCATATCACTAGCAGTCGAGATGACAGGCATCTTATCCGCATGGCTGTAACGGATCGTGCAGCCACGTCTCGATCCCTGAGTCAACAGATGGGGGCTTTTGCACAACAACAACCATCTGCACGAACATTTCAACGACGTTTGCAGCAGCATGGACTATCAGCTCGGACACCACGGCTGCGGTTACCCTTGACGTTGCATCACAGACAGGAGCGCCTGCGATGGTGTACTCAACGACGAACCTGGCTGCACGATTGGCAAAACGTCATTTTTTGGATGAATACAGGTTATGTTTACAGAATCATGATGGTTGCATCTGTGTTTTGCGACATCGCGGTGAACGCACATTAGAAGTGTGTGTTCGTCATCGCCATACTGGCGTATCACCCGGCGTGATAGTGTGGGGTGCCACTGGATACACGTCTCGATCACCTCTTGTTCGAATTGACGGCACTTTGAACAGTGGACGTTACATTTGGATATGTTACGACCCGTGTCCCTACCCTTTATTCGATCCCTACGAAACCCTTCATTTCAGAGAGATAATGCACGACCGCATGTTGCAGGTTCTTTAAGGGCCTTTCTGGATATAGGAAATGATCGACTGCTGCCCTGGCCAGCACATTCTCCAGATGTCTCACCAACTGAAAACGTCTGGTCAATGGTAGCCGAGCAACTGGCTCGTCACAATACGCCAGCCACTACTCTTGATGAACTGTGGTATCGTGTTGAAACTGTATCGGCAACTGTACCTGTACATACCATCCAAGCTGTGTTTGACTCAAAGCCCAGGCGTATCAAGACCGTTATTACGGCCAGATGTGGTTTTTCTGGGTACTGATTTCTCAGAATCTATGCACCCAAATTGAATGAAAATGTAATCACATGTTAGTTCTATTATAATATATTTGTCCAATGAATACCCGTTTATCTTCTGCGTTTCTTCTTGATGTAGCAATTTTAGTGGCCAGTGGTGTAGTAACTGGAGTCACCCGATTTCTCAGAAATTTTGCTCAGTGGGAAACGTTCAAAATAAGCGAACTTGTGCGCCTTCTTATGATAAGATAAAGACCGTTTCTGAGTAAACGACGGTCAATTTTCCCGCCGTAGTTGATATGCCACATAGCATGCGGTAACTTGAAGCGAAGCGTTAGCGGAGTGGTTAGTGTCGCGACTTAACGCCTTTGCGACCCTTCTTCGAAACTCCATTATTGTTTCAATTTTATTTATTCCATAATTTTTAGTTTATCTATCCATGTCCGTAGAAGATTACTACGTGAATCCTTCATGCTTCTTATCAAATTAGAGCATATAAGGGCGTTTTATTAATTAGAAAATTACAATTGGTTTCACAAAATGTGTCAATTGGTTCAAATGGCTCTGAGCACTTAACATCTGAGGTCATCAGTCCCCTAGAACTTAGAACTACTTAAACCTAACTAACCTAAGGACATCACACGCATCCATGCCTGAGGCATTATTCGAACCTGCGACCGTAGCGGTCGCGCGGTTCCAGACTGTAGCGCCTAGAACCGTTCGGCCACCTAGGCCGGCCAATATGTGTCATACTTTGATTGTATTTTCACGGGTTACGATATTTTTAAATTCTCATGTAATGTACTATGTGTCGTTTGGAAGTCAGACCTGGAAGCTGGAGAGATCCGGAGAGACTGAATAAGAGTCTCTAACAGTTCTTTCCACCAATCTATCGCCTTCTAAAGTTGTCTCCTCAGCGCGGAAGACAGCTCGTCGGTCGGCCGGAGTGGCCGTGCGGTTCTAGGCGCTGCGCTCTGGAACCGAGCGACCGCTACGGTGGCAGGTTCGAATCGCGCCTTGGGCATGGATGTGTGTGATGCCCTTAAGTTAGTTAGGTTTAATTAGTTCTCAGTTCTAGGCGACTGATGACCTCAGAAGTTAAGTCGCATAGTGCTCAGAGCCATTTTGAACCACAGCTCGTCGGTTGGGATCTTCTTCGGCGGATGCTGCTATAGTGTCATCTCCAACCCGTGATTGTGCTTTTTATGGGATGCTACTTGTCCAGATTAGTCTCTGTGTAATCAGAGGGCAAGATCTGTAGTACTGACACTGACGGTAAGCGACACTTCTCATTGGTGTATCGTGTTTAGTTATGATTTAAATATTCACGGATTTTACACTGTCTTTTACAACATGTCGGCATAGCTTTCTTAATTGTACGGAAAATTTTCCATCCAATTTTCGGTATAGAGAACGACAGGTCCGTCCCTGCAGAACGCACGAAACAGTCTGACCAGCGCAGCCGAAGTACTTCGTCGCCCAGGAGCGCTAAAGCGACCCGAAGATGCCTGAAGCACTTCAGTTGCAATATTGTTACTCTTATGTTTCTCAAAACTAGTGAAATTTAAAAAACAAAGTCGATAGACTGGTAGGGTAACCATGAGAGATTGTCATACTAAAAACTGGGTCAAATACAATGAAAAGCTTATAAATAATTAGTAAGAGGAATTGGGCGTGTTGGCGCCTAGCACCCGAACGTGCTGACCAATCATAAGCAAGTTCAGTACAATTGGCGTACTCTCCCACGGGACTGATACATACTGTACCATCTTGCGCTTGTACCTCACTCCACTTTTGTACCACATGCTACTTCACGAGTATCAAGCTGCATCAAGAGGAGTTTCTAGTAAAATAAAATACCGGCGGCCACAGCCAGGCATATCACAATATGTTTATATTTCGTTCTATGTCAGCTCTTATATCAATTCTTACATTTTATTCATAAGTTTATTCTTCAGGAAGATTTGGTGCTTCCCTCGGCTGACACCAATCGTATGAATGTTGGAACCATAGAAATTCCGAACACCGAACACAATTAGAAATTATTACCTAATTCATTTATCGCGTTTTTTAATTCATTCACCAGGCAGAGTTAGTAGACGAATAAGGACATCGTTGTTCCACCATACCCTGAAAAACGTTCCTGCAGCACTTTTCTGCGGACATGTGCATATAAATGATAAAAAACAAAAGCAAAATTAAAAACAGTAATCGGATATTGAACATCTTCCGTGAATTTTCAGTAGTGTATCTTGATTTATAATTAGTGGCTGGTGCGCCTTTTCAGATGACTGATCCGTTATTCGTGTTGTGCCATGAAAATTTTGCCAAAGCGTGAAGACTGAGATTCATACTAAGAAATGTCGCTGTGGCAAATCTGCCTTCGTGCGGTGCTCATGGTGTGAGCTATTTATGTTTACATTGTTGCTACGATTGGTGTTATTCAAGAAAATGTACCAAATCTTCATGAAGAATAAACGTAAAACAAAAAGGTAAGAATTAATATACGAACTGATATGGAATGAAATATAAAAACATGATAACTTAAAAAGATTGTAGCCTCTAAAAATGTTATACATACACACATTACATAGTGTATGACATATATTACCAAACCCATTTATAATTTTCTGAATAATATAACGCCTCTGTATCCCCAAAATTTATAGAAAGCGTTTGTCGTTAGTAATCTTCCCCGGACATTGGTAGTTAAACGATAAAATAAGTAAATAAACAAGATGGAAACAGTAGTTGAGATTCAAACACAGGTCGAAAACGTGTTGACTGCAACGGTGACACCGTACCAGAACTTCGTTTGAATTTAGCTCGTGGCAAAAGGCAAATAAATTACGGCAAAATCTTTGACAGTCGTTTTCTCGGATAAAGTCGGATATCCACGGATAAGCCGAGACACCTGTTCGCTTATTTCTGGGAAATCGTGAGACGGTACTTGCCGTGTTCTCCTAGTCAGCGATGCATGCATTAGTATTGCCACGCATTAAAGTACTCTGTTCTTCGTATCTTAGCGATGGGTTCGCAGGCACCCCATGCCTTCATGGGCACGGGTTCGCGTCTTCAAACTCAGCACGTTTCTCATTTTTTCTGCTTCACTTTGTGGATGCCGAGTTGCCAGAATTTACTATATAGCCAAAGATTCTCGTATAAAGAGAACAGCGACCGCCGTATTTGTGAGTGAAGTACTGACCGCGATTCGTGATACGTCTTGTTGTCTGAGAGAGGTCTTGTTACAAAAGTTTAATTTATTTCCCACATGTATTATGCTGTCTAGCCTTCGTTAGCGACTGTCATATTTGTCTTATTCTTCAGTGCAAAACAACTGTCTCAGTTACAGAACATATCCGTGTTACTCATTAAGTCCAACTGTAAATAGCGATGTCTTTCAAAGCTGAAACTCTTTCGCTGTTTGGTGATTGTGGCTGGGCATTGAAAATTAATCGTTTTTAATTTATGCGTTTCCTTTAAAAGGCCCAAATCTTAAAACTGTAATGAGAGATTAAGCCTGAATGACATTTTTACTCTGCTGCGTAAAGTGCGCTGATATGAAACTTCCTGGCAGACTAAAACTGTGCGCTGGCCAGAGACGCGAACTCAGAACCTCTCCCATGGTGTGGCTAAGTCGTGTCAACGCAAATCCTTTATTCCAGGAATGCTAATCCTGTAAGTTTTGCAGGAGACTTCTGCGATGTTTAGTTGGTAGGAAATGAGGCGCCGGCGGAAGTAAAGCTGTGACGACGGATGGTTTGTCGCCCTTGGCTACCTCAGTCGGTACAGCACGTTATCGCAAAAGTCAAGCTCCCAAGTTCGTATCTCGGTCCGACAGAAAGCTTTAATCAGCCAGATGATTTCAAGATTAATCTTTTAAATAATCTGTTACCATTTAAACACTCACACGTTAAACTGCCTCACTTATTTCCAAAATTACTGAGAAGTATAAAAGCTTAGTTTGTTAACAGTTAAAGCATGAAAAGACCTTGCGATATGTAAAATTGATTTCGGTTCTTGTCACATTGTGGCACTGGGTTTCAAGATTTACTCTGTGTGTGATTTAAAGTACCTAGTCAGAGCTTGTAAGTAGGCTGTTTAGGTTTTTTTATTGGTAACGCCGCCGCCACGTAGTGCTCTGGATAAAAATCACTGGCTGTGCTGTGTGCAGTCTGTGGCAGGTTTGCATTGTTGTCTGCCATTGTAGTGTTGGGCAGCGGCAGCTGGATGCTAACAGCGCGTAGCGTTGCGCAGTTGGAGGTGAGCCGCCAGCAGTGGTGGACGTGGGGAGAGAGATGGAGGAGTTTTGAAATTTGTAAGAATTGGTGTCATGAACTGATATATATATTATGACTATTAAGGTAAATACATTGTTTGTTCTCTATTAAAACCTTTCATTTGCTAACTGTGCCTCAGTAGTTAGTGACTTCCGTAGTTTGAATCTTTTATTTAGTTGGCAGTAGTGGCGCTCGCTGTATTGCAGTAGCTTGAGTAACAAAGATTTTTGTGGGGTAAGTGATTTGTGAAAGGTATAGGTTAATGTTAGTCAGGGCCATTCTTTCGTAGGAATTTTTGGAAGTCAGATTGCGTTGCGCTAAAAATATTGTGTGTCAGTTTAGGCACAGTCGTGTATAAATTTTTCTGAGGGGACGTTTCAAGCTGAGTGAAGGGAGCGAGTAATGTCTAGGCTAAACTGAAGCCGGTCACATTAATGTATTATCCCAAGCGCATTCTTTTTTTATCCCGTTGAATTGTGGCTTAATAATTTTAATGCTTTCATTGCGTATATAACAAGTGGCCATTTGAAACTTCCTGGCAGATTAAAACTGTGTGCCCGACGTAGACTGGAACTCGGGACCCTTGCCTTTCGCGGGCAAGTGCTCTACCAACTGAGCTACCGAAGCACGACACACACCCGCTACTCATAGCTTTACTTCTGCCAGTATCCGTCTCCTACCTTCCAAACTTTACAGAAGCTCTTCTGCGAACCATGCGGAAAGGCAAAGGTCCCGAGTTCGAGTCTCGGTCGGGCACACAGTTTGAATCTGCCAGGAAGTTTCATATCAGCGCACACTCCGCTGCAGAATTAAAATCTCATTCAAGTGGTCATTTTATTAACTCATTTACTGAATAATCGAAAATTGTTATGAAATATACAGGGTGATCGGAAAATCAGTATAAATTTGAAAACTTAATAAACCACGGAATAATGTAGATAGAGAGGTAAAAATTGACACACAAGCTTGGTATGACATGGGGTTTTATTAGAAGAAAAAAAAGCAAAGTTCACAAAATGTCCGACGGATGGCGCTGGACAGCAAAACTGCTACCGTGACGGTTGAGACGTATGTCGATATGTTACAGAATCGCATTATCCGCAGCCTGGCTGATAAACACCTGCTGGAACGTAGGTGTTTATGCAGGATGGCGCTCCACCCCATATTGCTAGACGCGTGAAAGATCTCTTGCGCGCGTCATTTGGTTATGATCGTGTGCTCAGCCGCCACTTTCGTCATGCTTGGCCTCCCAGGTCCACAGACCACAGCCCGTGCGATTATTGGCTTTGGGGTTACCTGAAGTCGCAGGTGTATCGTGACCGACCGACTTCTCTAGCGACGCTGAAAGACAAAATCCGACGCCAATGCCAAACAATAACTCCGGACATGCTTCACAGTGCTATTCACAAAATTATTCCTCAACTACAGCTATTGTTGAGGAATGATGGTGGACATATTGAGCATTTCCTGTAAAGAACATAATCTTTTCTTTGCCTTACTTTGTTATGCTAATTATTGCTATTCTGATCACATGAAGCGCCATCTGTCGGACATATTTTGAACGTTTGTATTTTTTTGGTTCTAATAAAACCTCACGTCACTGCAAGCATGTGTCTCATTTTGCACCTCTCTATCTACATTATTCCGTGATTTATTCAGCTTTAAAATTTATACTGACTTTTTGATCACCCGGTAAATTCGTTCAATATTTATTCTCTCACTGTTTACGGGATTTAAAATTTGTATACTGAAAATATTTTGCTATTCTCTTGAATGTTTAAAAGAATAACTTCAAAGTGACATTTTGACTCTGTTATCATCTTCTCAGCAGTGTTTGTTATCGTTGATATTCTCAGCACCTCACCACTCCTAGCTACATGCTACGTACCGATCCACTGTTGAAACCGTCCGTCGAAAACGTTTCAAGACTGATTATATTCCTGGCGTATAAGCGATTGGAGCGCTGTTAATTCAGTGATAGCTTGAACAAACAACTGTAAACAACAGATTTGCAATGAAATAGTCAGTTGTGAGCAGGTGGTGTTAAGTATTGGAGGTGCGGTTGCAGTGTGCAAACACTGTTGCGATACAAATCGCAGTGGAGAAAACTCTCCAAATAAAGTGTTCAAGATATTATCCAGAATGTTTTGAAGAAAAGAAAAGTGTGTGCAAAAAATATACGTTCCGTGCATGTTAACTCCAGGACAAGAAAATGCACTTGAATGCCTGCCAAAACTTGTTTGAAATGAAATCGCGAACAATTACTTTCCAGAAAAAAATAGTCACGGGTGACAAGACTAGGCGTTATCAATACGAGCGTTACGCAAAGCTCCGAAGTGATGAAATTTATGTGAAATGTCAACAATTTGTTAACGTTACGGAAATTAAAGCCGTTATGCGTGAACTGAACAACATTCCAAAGAACAACTTTTCTGACAGTTTGACATGGCTGTATCAACGTTGTATAAGTCGTACGGAAGTATGGGGGACTATGTAGAAAGCCTGAAGCATTAAAACTACCATCTTAACTTTTCTCTAATATTTATTTTTGCACTGACGGGTTATATTTTTTATTTTAAGGTGTACAGAGATACATATAAAAGGCGATATCTAAAGGTTAGCGATTACATTAATTAAAATTACTACGTTTTACCTACACCTTATTGTACATCATCTTCTTCAAAGTTGTCCCACAGGGAGCGAATGAACCGATATCAAAGTTTTTGACACTTCTTTTGTAAAGCTTTTCCTCTTGAATTCTCCTCCGGTGTAGCAAATCTTCATGCTTGTAATTTGATTTTCACTGTAGGAAAGAGAAGTAATCCAAACGGAACAGATGGGAACCAACTGTGACTCCGTTTTTAGTTAAAAATTCCTGAATATAACCAGCCGCTTACGAACGTTCGCTGTCGTGGTAAAATACCGAGTCGTTCGTAAACCACTCCAGAGGACTTTTCTTCTCCCTAAAAAGTCTTACTACTCCGCCGCGAGAAATTTATATGTTAGCCATCTGACTACGAGAGAAAAGCATTTCACGATCATTTCATATATTAGCATAACGTGTTATGTGTTATTGCTGTTTAGCTTCATGGCTATGGCCAAAACTCAACTTTCATCAGCAATGAAAATCACTGAAAGTTTATATCATCTAGAAGCACTCGTTTTAGTTCCCTGGAGACTTCTGTGCGTTGTTGCTTTCGATCATTTTGAAGCGGTCGTGGCAGAAACCTCCTTGCAATCTTCTTCAGGTACAAAACTTTAACAAGTATTATAACTTATTTCCAAGCAGATTGAGAGGCCTTATATGGTCCGTTTACGATCTTTCAGGAACAGGATCCTCACCTTATGAACATTTCCCAGTAGGATACCAGTTGACGGTCGAGTGGAATGGTCGTTATCATAACTGTACACACGCCTTTGAAATGCTTGTACCAGTGTCTATAGTGTAATCTCTCGAAGCTTATTTTCAAATTTGGTGCGTTTCTCCAGCGAAATGCCCATGTTTCAAACAATACTTTCTATACCTACTTGCTGCTCTTTCAGGTCATCGATCGCAAAACTACAACTCACGGAAACCATGCGAATATGCTACCAACAAGTGCCCAAACCACTCACCTCACAGTCACTTGCAGCACTGATTTCAGACAAATGCATGCGGGGCCACCTATCGGTATTGATGTGCCCTCCTAAGCACGTTAGCGCAAAATTCAAATTCCTTGAATTTTTTGGATGTTACTTCGAATTAGCGGATCCTATTGTTTAGTGTGGATTTTCAATTACACAATCTGGAAAACGGAGTATTGAATACGACAAGCAATCGCAATAGACACTGTTCTTTCGTAAACAGTAAGGCAGACACTAAAAAAGTTTATAAAATCCGAACATTTTTATACTGAATTTTGATAACAATGACAACTAAATTGCATATGGCAGTGACAGATTATTACTACTCAAGCACTCAACACTCTTCAACCGACAGCAAAATCATATAAACATTTAAGTACCGGAAATGAGAAGGTTCATTCATGGATATAGACCTACAGCGAAATTTTCACTTCCGTAAACAACAATTTTGATATTCCTTGTACAGCAGTGTAGCTGAGTCTGGCTAAATATTCATCATTCCATGACAAAACAAATAAATTTGAAAAAGGCTTATTTGTACTATAAGCGGCACAATTCTACGCTTATGCTCGTCCGGTTTCGATGATTACAGCTATCTTCATAGGAGGAAAACAATGTGCATCAATGGATGAAGCATATGTTTTTGTCATATATGACCTAAGCATATGGAGAACACATATAATTATCATAATATTCGGCTTAACGTAGTCCACATGACCGTGCTGTGACTTGGCCCTTGATGGCCGTGGTGGCTGAGGCACTTTAGTCTGGAACCGCACGACTGCTACGGTCGCAGGTTCGAATCCTGACTCGGGCATGGATGTGTGTGCTGTCCTTAGGTTAGTTAGGTTTAAGTAGATCTAAATTCTAGGGGCTGATGACTTTAGATGTAAAGTCCCATAGTGCTCAGAGCCATATAAACCACTTGGCCCCCGTAGTGCACACCTGGTGCTAACTCCACACTCAATACATGTGTAAATGTGTATTGGAACAGCATCACTGCACTGAACGACACTGGGAATCCCGCCAGAAACCAAGGAATAGGCGCTGTGCTTTTAGTTGGAGAACCTGTGCAATAGTGTTCGAGTTTAGGGGGCATACCAAATGGGGTCAGGCGTGAATGGGAATGTGGACTGAGGAGGGAGCCGTGCTGATGTAGTCCGTGCAGGTGTGCAAAGTCGCTGTGTCAGGGTGTTGTAGTGGTTACCCCATCTGCCTAGTGAGCAAAAGGCACGAGTTCGAATACCTGCTTTGGTACAAATTTTCACTCGTCGCTTCAGTCTACATATACAGGGTGGTCGATTGATAGTGACCGGGCAAATATCTCACGAAATAAGCTTTAAACGAAAAAACCACAAAGAACGAAACTCGTCTAGCTTGAAGGGGGAAACCAGATGGCGCTACGGTTGGACCGCTAGATGCAACTGCCATAAGTCAAACGGATATCAACTGCGTTTTTTTAAAATAGGAACCCACATTTTTATTACATATTCGTGTAGTGCGTAATGAAATATGAATGTTTTAGTTGGACCACTTTTCTCGCTTTGTGATAGATGGTGCTGTAATAGTCACAAACGTGTAAGTACGCGATATCACGTAACATTCCGCCAGTGCGGATGGTATTTGCTTCGTGGTACATTACCCGTGTTAAAATAGACAGCATACGTTCTCAGAAATGATAAGTTCACAAAGGTACATTTATCATATTGGAACAACCGAAATAAGATGTTCTGTACTTTAATTTAGCAAACCTACCTGTTACCAACTGTTCGTCTGAAATTGTGAGCCATATGTTTGTGACTATTACAGCGCCATCTACCACAAAGCGAAAAAAGTGGTCCAACTAAAATATACATATTTCTTTACGTACTACACGAATATGTAATTAAAAATGGGGGTTCCTATTAAAAAAACGAAGTTGATATCTGAGTTATGGCAGCACCATCTAGCGGGCCATCTGGTTTCCCCCTTCAAGCTGGACGAGTTTCGTTCTTTGTAGTTTTTTTCGTTTGTTACTTATTTCGTGAGATGTTTGGCTCGGTCACGATCAATGGACCACCCTGTATTGGCGGTTCCGACCGTAGCGCCGTATTCTGCCTGTTTAAATATCTCTGTATTTGAATACACATGCCAATACCAGATTCTTTGGCGCCTCAGTGTATAATGCCATGTTTTCTGTGCTTATCCTTGCAATTTCTCTGCTTTGTATCAACATCAATATCATTATAGCACTGTTGTAAGTTGCTCGTTGACTAAGCAGTTCAACTACGACCCGTATACTCATTTTGTGCTCACTATTGGATGCCTAGGGTCCCGCCCACTGTTGCCACTAGCAGCCAGTATTGCGGTTGCGTGATAGACAATATGCGAGGCGTAGAAGACCGTAAAGATCATTCGCCCTTCGCACTCTAGGGATTCCTTGTGAAAGGTCAGACCGGTCGATGAAGTAGGATGTAAAACGCGACAGAGGTTTGTGCAAGCGGGACAGATCGTTGGCTGTCTGCTTGTGCCGCACATCGTGTTGTTCCACAACCAGACGCGCGGACGACCGCTGTGCATGTGTTGCGGCGCCTACGTCGGCCTCGCTGCCTCAATAATTCACCGACGGCGGCGCCAATCTGGCTGGTTAATTCAGAAGCGCGCCGACCGACAACTGGCGGACACCGCAACTCACCGCAAGGCGTCGCGACGCGGCGTCTCCTCTTCCCTGCCCGGCGGCGGCTGGGACGCCGTAATCCAGTTACTGCCGGCTGTGTGGACGTCTCGCCTCCCGGAGTCGTGCCTCCGGCCCTTGCATTCGTCCCGAGAGGGAAGGAGGCCGACCTGCGGTGCCACGAAATACGCCTCCATTCGGAGGAAGTGTACTGGTGGGCACGGTGAAGCCAATTTATTGCAGTCTCCGCGTTTCAGATGACGGCGTAACTTGGCGGCGATGCGTCACTCCGCGCAGTTCTCAGGCTTGTGGCTTTCATAGGAGTAGGAGGAGGGTCAGGAGGAGGAGGAGGAGGTCAGTCTTCAACGTCACGTCGACAACGATGTCATTAGAGACGGAGCGAAAGCTCGGATTAGGGAAGGACGGGAAAAAAAAATCCGCCTTGCCGTATCAGAGGAACCATCCCGGCATTTGCCTGGAGCGATTCAGGGAAATCCCGGAAATCAGAATGGTCGGACGCGTATTTGAACCATCTTCCTCCATAACGCGCGTGCAGTGTGCTAACCGCTGCGCCATCTCGCTCAGTGTGACTTTCGGCTGTGGGTGGCTATGCAGGGACGTCCCATGTGACGTGGAGACCGCAAATGCAACGTAAATAGTTTGCTATCTTGTACAGTCACCTTTTAAATGCTATCAGGCTAATATAATGCGGTGTCAGAATGAATTTTCACTCTTCAGCAGAGTGTCCACTGATCAGAAACTTTCTGGCAGGTTAGACCTGTGTGCCGGACCTGAAATCGAATCTGGGACCTTCGTCTTTCACGGCACGTGTTCCATCGGCTGAGCTACCCAAGCACACCTCTCCCCACAGTTGTACTTCAGTCAGTACCTCGTACCAAGAAGATCCACATTATGTTGCTTTCTGAAAACAGATCAGTACGAAGAAACGTGGGAGACGGAAGAATTACTCTAAGAGAGTGAAGTACAAAAATATTCAAGGAAAGATCAACTATATTAGTCAGTTAAGAACGAGGTAAATAGTAAACATTTGGAAGGCAATGTGACATGGCTATGTAAAAGACGAGATGAAATTAAAGGATGGACTGAAAAATATGTAAATTAAAACACTCTGCAGTTTAACCGAAGGTCCGCGTCTGTAGCGACCTCTTGCGGCGCCGTGGACGCCTCCTGGTGGTCTCTGGGAAGCGTCTGTGGTTCCGGGACGACCGGCCAGGCTGACCCCTACTCGGTCCGGGGCCCGCTATACCGGTCTGCCTTGCGGGAAGTGAGAGATGCAGGCTCTTTGTCTGGACACAGTCTTGCGAGATGTGGATGGATGAGAAGTAACAGTCAAGTAAAGATTTGTGAGCTCTCGGGTGCTTAGACTTGTGCGAGGCCTTGCGTTGTCAAGGAGAAGGAGAGGTTCGTTTGCATTTTCGCTGAGACGAAAACGTGAACACAAAATAAGCAGTCTTGCATATGCAGATGACATAGTTGTGATGGCAGATTCGATTGAAAGTTTGCAAAGTAATATTTCAGAGCTAGATCAGAAATAGAAGGACTATCGTATGACGATCAGCATCTCCAAAACAAAAGTAATGTCAGTGGGAAATAAATATAAACGGATTGAGTGCCAAATAGGAGGTACAAAGTTAGAACAGGTGGACGATTTCAAGTACTTAGGATGCATATTCTCACAGGATGGCAACATATTGAAAGAACTGGAAGCGAGGTGTAGCAAAGCTAATGCAGTGAGCGCTCAGCTACGATCTACTCTCTTCTGCAAGAAGGAAGTCAGTACCAAGACTAAGTTACCTGTGCACCGTTGAATCTTTCGACCAACTTTGTTGTATGGGAGCGAAAGCTGGGTGGATTCAGGTTACCTTATCAATAATGTTTAGGTTACGGGTATGAAAGTAGCTAGGTTGATTGCAGGTACTAGTAGATGGGTACAATGGCAGGAGGGTATCCACAATGAGGAAATCGAAGGTAAACTGGGAATGAACTCTATAGATGTAGCAGTCAGGGCGAACAGTCTTAGATGGTGGTGTCATATTACACGCATGGGAGAAGCAAGGTTACCCAAGAGACTCATGGGTTCAGCGGTAGAGGGTAGGAGGAGTCGGGGCAGACCAAGGAGAAGGTACCTGGATTCGGTTAAGAATGATTTTGAAGTAATAGGTTTAACATAAGAAGAGGCACCAATGTTAGCACTGAATAGCGGATCATGGAGGAATTTTATAAGGAATCTACGCTCCAGACTGAACGCTGAAAGGCATAATCAATCTTAAATGATGATGATGATGGTGATGTTGAAAACGCTGAGGTAGGTTCTTCAGTTTCCTGAGGATACCACCGTTCACTTCAGAGTTGATTGTTGCATCACGTGGCAGCACATTAAACAGGGTAACCCCTTCAGAGTCTCGCCATGACGTTAGTGTCTGAGGGTGAAGCTTTGAACTATTTCTTCGAAGAGGTATGGATTACTTCGGAGGAGCAATGTGGCAGCGCCACTCAGCAGATTGCCGTTTTGTTTCCTGTTCGAAAGTGATGGACCTATGTTTTATCGCCTGCAAAAATGTTCGACAAGAATTGTCACTATCCGGCCTCGTAAAGCGCAATCAATTCCGCATAGATGGTTTTTCGGGACTCTTGATGGTCCTCTGTTGGGCGATGTGAAACCCAGTGGGCAGACACTTTTGAGTCCTTACAGGTGGACGAGTGTGTCTGCACTACCAGCAGAGATATCCAGATGAGGAGCGAGGTGTTTGCTAGTGAGTCCTCGACAGTCTCGAATGAGAGTGTCCGCACGTTCCAACATTGCAAGAGTCGCAGACGTGTGCGGCCGTCCGGCACGGGGGAGGTCGGACAGGTTTGCGCGACCTTGTTGCGATGATGACAGACGCCTCGCCCAAAGACACGTCGTAGTTTTGTTCATTGCCAGGTCTCCGTAGACATTCCGCTGGCGCCTATGGATATATATGGTGCTCCGGTTATCCGTCGAAAGACACTCAATGACGGTTGTCTGCTTGGAACATTCCTCCATCGGCCTCGGTGGTCGCGCGGTTCTAGGCGCTGCAGTCCTGAACCGCGGGACTGCTACGGTCGCAGGTTCGAATCCTGCCTCGGGCATGGATGTGTGTGATGTCCTTAGGTTAGTTAGGTTTAAGTAGTTCTAAGTTCTAGGGGACTGATGACCTAAGATGTTAAGTCCCATAGTGCTCAGAGCAATTTGAACATTCCTTCACTTTCATGGCTACGTATAGCAACGCCACCTGCCGTTACTTCATGAAACTGTATGGACTTAAGGGGGAATCTTCCACGATAACCCACGAAAAATTCCGCATTTCTTCAACGGAAATGTATCCGTTGCATTACTTACTGAACAGCCAGAGCTTCTGAACATTGTTCGTATTCTGTAATTTCTAGGATTTCTTAATTTACTGAAAGTAAAATTTACTGAAAGTAATTAATTTGTGAATAATAAAAATTTTACGATGGCGCAGCAAAAGACTCAGTGTACTCGATATTGAAGCAAGTTTCAATAACGGTGTTAGGATGTTGTTATGAGACTTCATCTGAGATTTAAACGTCGTGAAATCCTAAAGAGAAATCAAAGCTGAACTAAGCCATAATGCCGGTAAGGGTGCCAATGCGAAAAGCAATAAGGAAATGTGAAGGAAAATGTTGCCAAATGACCTGATCGAAAGTTTATAGAAATTTTGGTCTTACGCTAAGTCAGCAATGGAATGTGAGTCATATCTTCAGTCTCCCAGAGACAATGCACCCAAACGTATGACGACAATAGAAGGCCGAAATACCGGTTTCCTGCCCCAAAATGGTAATACGGTTCCTGCTTTGAACTATGGCACGTACTGCGAAGTGGAAGTATTGAGATACGCGATCGTGAAATAAAAAGGAAAGAACTACAACGGTTCAATACTGGAAAGGCAACTGGATCTCAACATATTTTATGCTCTCGCAGAATGATCTTTATGGAGAAAGCAAATACGGATTTTGCAAAGAGAGATCTGGCGAATCTCAGCTCATGTGATCCGAAATTGCTTGGATATAAGTGCACAAAGTGTCGTCTTGTTCCTTCATTTCAGAAAGGCATTCAGTATATTTCGCTTATGATGCTGTTGTCTACAGGAAGGCTCCAACGCCAGAATATTGAAAGGAAATGCGGAGCTACTCCGGGAGCGGTTGGCAATTTACTCTTAGCCACTACGGCGCAGGGGACTGTAGGGGAGGTGCCGTAATGTCTCTGATCACCAGTCTTTGCGCCAATAACCTGGATTTAGTTCTAAACTTCTCCGCAGCGTCTCATGAAGTGAAGGGATGTGACACTGGTGGTGGCGATCCCCCCCTCGAACGGGGACGTAAGCTCGTGGCCCCATTAGTGATTAGTGCTATCCGGGAGAATTAGGCTATGTTCTGGGACTTCTCTCAACTCCCACTCGAACACTAATCTACACTACACACACACACACACACACACACACACACAGGCACACATACAGACACCCACCCACTCACCCACTCACCCAACCACCCACCCACCCACCCACACACACACACACACACACATACACACACCCTCACGATTCCAGTTATCTGCACTTAACAGATACACTAACACACTCATCTCTCGTATTTCACAACGGAAAGGTGCCTGAAAGCGAGAATTATTCGGAAAACCCATTCCAAATAAACTGTTGAATCTGCCCTTCGGGTCTCCCAGCCATTCATGCCACACGACTTTACTTTGTTAGATGTACATCGCGGCGTAATGACTGCTCTGTTAAATTTCGGCTGCGCAGCCGCATAAACTCAGGTTCTTATTCTTCTAATATTTTGGCTGTATATCGTTCAGCCATCTTCATAGTGAGCCGAAAGACTGACGCTCCCGCACTATCTACGCCATTTGTAAACTCTCGGACCGCACCAGTGCGCTTGCGGCCACAGCCACACAGGGCCCGAGACGTTGATCGGCGCTACAGAAGTATACTGTGCAAGAATTGTGACTGTGGCTGTGCAGTCGATCCACGCTGGGATGTCACTCTGAGCTACACTGTTGCAACGTAATGTATTTAAATGCTCTCAGCGACTTTCTTACCATTCCATCACTTATAATTTTTTTCTCCTTAAAATGTACAGATCTCACGATGAATATCGATCGCTTTTAGGCCTTTAGCACTAAGAAATCTTATAACAGCCCGTACTTCATAGTCGGCGGGAGTCACGATTCTCGTAGGCACCTTAAACACTCAATACACAACGTAAACAAGGAAGAATCAGACTCTCATGGCGTCAGGGCTTAAATTAAGGTACAGGTTTTCATGTAAAAATAAAATTATTGGCCCGCCAGTGTGGCCGTGCGGTTCGAGGCGCTGTAGTCTGGAACCACGTGACCGCTTCGGTCGCAGGTTCGAATCCTGCCTCGGGCATGGGTGTGTGTGATGTCATTAGGTTAGTCAGGTTTAAGTAGTTCTAAGTTGTAGGCGACTGATGGCCTCAGAAGGTAAGTCGCACAGTGCTCAGAGCCGGACAATTTAACACTCGTTGTTGGCGGAGGATGATGGCAGTTATTTGCACGAATATGTAAAACTACATGCGTCGGTTTCCGATATACTGTACGTCCGAGGGTGCCATCAGTTTTGCGCTGAACCAAAACATCCAAAAATGGAAGGAATCCATCCTTAGCAATTTCCATTGTAAACTGGGTTTGAGCGTGGATGGAATTCAGATACCTTATCAATTCTGGTAATTTGTATTCAGCTGTAATGTATCATCGACTACGCAGCCACAGACGTAATTCATACATACAGTATTTATTTGCGGCCCGTCAACACCTGTGGCGCCTTGTTTATTTGTGGCCCCATGGATAGTGACGCTTTTGCGAATTTAAAAGGACGGAGCGAGTGCTAGCGCTTCAGTCTTTTGGGTAACTCTGAAGATAGCTGAACGATGTACAGCCGAAATATTACAAGAAGATGCTAAATCTATGTGGCTGCACACCCAAAATTTAATGGATCCTTGCTTTACTAGTGTTACTACAACACTTCGAAAACTATTATAAAACATGTAGATAAACTAGGTGCGCTCAATAAAAGGAATATATAAAGCAGACAATACGAAGTTTTCAGAATTGTGAATCAAAATATATCTACATGCATGTAAAAGCATGGACCATTAACCTTATGTATGAAACCAGTTCCTAAAACCCGATATAAAGAGTTATTGATAGATCCTCAGGGATAAATGACTAAATAAATCTTTCCTTTATACTGGCAGGAGAGCTACAATCACGGAATATCACTGCCAAGGGCAGACATACCGTACAGGCCACTCGACAGGAACATTTGCTTCAAGATTTTTCTCCCTGGATTCCTTCTTCTTTGGTGTTAGATTCGCGGTGGAGTGAAGGAAAGGAAGCTACAGCTAACGTTGTAAATCAGATAGGTTCGCTACTGTAACATGGATATGGCGAATAACTGCGTAAATGATTGGTGATTTAAAGAAAGATCCCCAGAAAAGCAAGTAGGAACACCAGTCGATTCATGATTCATGATGTGTGATGCTAGGTGGCTGCAAATCTTAAAACTAAGCAATTAAACCTTGAGGCAAAATAAATAGCTCCACGTCCTCTTTACCTCGGTGACTGCATCAACGCCTCATGCTTACCATTCTTAGATGGAACACGCGTGGAAGACGAGTGGAGCAGCAGCCGGAACTTCTGAGTCCAGCTGGACCTCCGTAATCTGCTATAAGTAGGTGTCATCCTTCTACGTCCATGCCACAACTGTGCACGTCGATTCCCATTAAGCAAGTGTTTTATAACTTTTCTCCTTGACACTAGCTAGTTCTGTCAGTGTGGGAATCTCGTCAGGCAACTGAGGCAGAACTTGCGAGTTTTGACCAATAATACTATTGTAACAAGTTAAATACACTCCTGGAAATGGAAAAAAGAACACATTGAAACCGGTGTGTCAGACCCACCATACTTGCTCCGGACACTGCGAGAGGGCTGCACAAGCAATGATCACACGCACGGCACAGCGGACACACCAGGAACCGCGGTGTTGGCCGTCGAATGGCGCTAGCTGCGCAGCATTTGTGCACCGCCGCCGTCAGTGTCAACCAGTTTGCCGTGGCATACGGAGCTCCATCGCAGTCTTTAACACTGGACAGCGTGGACGTGAACCGTATGTGCAGTTGACGGACTTTGAGCGAGGGCGAATAGTGGGCACACGGGAGGCCGGGTGGACGTACCGCTGAATTGCTCAACACGTGGGGCGTGAGGTCTCCACAGTACATCGATGTTGTCGCCAGTGGTCGGCGGAAGCTGAACGTGCCCATCGAACTGGGACCGGACCGCAGCGAAGCACGGATGCACGCCAAGAACGTAGGATCCTACGCAGTGCCGTAGGGGACCGCACCGCCACTTTCCAGCAAATTAGGGACACTGTTGCTCCTGGGGTATCGGCGAGGACCATTCGCAACCGTCTCCATGAAGCTGGGCTACGGTCCCGCACACCGTTAGGCCGTCTTCCGCTCACGCCCCAACATCGTGCAGCCCGCCTCCAGTGGCGTCGCGACAGGCGTGAATGGAGGGACGAATGGAGACGTGTCGTCTTCAGCGATGAGAGTCGCTTCTGCCTTGGTGCCAATGATGGTCGTATGCGTGTTTGGCGCCGTGCAGGTGAGCGCCACAATCAGGACTGCATACGACCGAGGCACACAGGGCCAACACCCGGCATCATGGTGTGAGGAGCGATCTCCTACACTGGCCGTACACCTCTGGTGATCGTCGAGGGGACACTGAATAGTGCACGGTACATCCAAACCGTCATCGAACCCATCGTTCTACCATTCCTAGACCGGCAGGGGAACTTGCTGTTCCAACAGGACAATGCACGTACGCATGTATCCCGTGCCAAACAACGTGCTCTAGAAGGTGTAAGTCAACTACCCTGGCCAGCAATATGTGTCCCCCATTGAGCATGTTTGGGACTGGATGAAGCGTCGTCTCACGCGGTCTGCACGTCCAGCACGAACGCTGGTCCAACTGAGGCGCCAGATGTAAATGGCATGGCTAGCCGTTCCACAGGACTACATCCAGCATCACTACGATCGTCTCCATGAGAGAATAGCAGCCTGCATTGCTGCGAAAGGTGGATATACACTGTACTAGTGCCGACATTGTGCATGCTCTGTTGCCTGTGTCTATGTGCCTGTGGTTCTGTCAGTGTGGTCATGTGATGTATCTGACCCCAGGAATGTGTCAATAAAGTTTCCCCTTCCTGGGACAATGAATTCACGGTGTTCTTATTTCAATTTCCAGGAGTGTAGATTCTTTCTCTCACAAATTTTGTCACGGTTAACCAATAAAGCTGTGCTCTGGGAAGGAAGGTAGAAAATCTCTCCCACCACATGACAGGTTCCAACAGGTTCCGACTACGGCTAACAAAACGACTGCACATGCAAGGAAACGCATCTCCAACCAAAATAATTACTGTGAGCCAATCACAGCCCCTCTTAAGTGAATTAAACGAACATTCCTGTGTAGCACGCATATGGCTACTGAACTTTGTCATGGTTTCGAGCTCTTGAGTGTATCGCCAAGTTTTCAGATTTCATCCTGCAGTGTCATCAATGATCGTACCGTGGTGCATACCGTTTCGCGGCCAGGAATCAGACGGCGTTCAGCTCACGCCCAATATTCGCCAGCGTCGTTTAACAGAGCAGGTGGGAACCCCCCCCCCCCAAGGCGCTTCCACGGTAGCCCCAGCGACGCTGACTAGCGTACACACGGAAAGTAGCAACCTACCGACTACGGGCCAGTCACGCCGTGCCATGCCACCACGTGCTCACCGGCGGCCTGTGAACGTCTGCCCGCACTGCCCAGTTGAAAACGTATGGCCCGCCACGGACGGCAGTGCGAAGACAGGCTGCAGCATCAGGAAGTGTTCGGACTCTACGCTTGTAACAACGAACATACACAGGCTTGAAGTGACAGTGCTATATGAAGTTGGAGACGGGGTACGTAACTATCATCGGTGGATATATTCCAGTTAAGTGATTGGGTACCAGAATCTTTCCTGAAAGTAGTTAGATGGCTACAGGGCTCTTAATTAGTTGTGAAAAGTTGTCCCTGGCTTTCAGATCAAAGCTTGGCTGGCGAAACTTATTTAGAGTGGTTTGATAGTGTAGCAGAGCAGATAATTAATCCGAGTTCACCATTAAACTTTTCTGATTATATCTTCAGAGCAGTACGTCGCGTCATACGTCACGCGCGCTGCACATCCGCAAGAAGCGAGGATTTTTGCGGCCGTGAGTGCGACTTCGTACGACGCAACGGAAGTTTCGAGGTATGGACGAAAGGAACGTTTCAGCTGAACTAGGCCGTTACATATAACTGAACAAGTTAATGCAGTTGACTTTTGCTAGTCTTCTATAGATTACACTTTAAGCGATTTATACACAGCTGAGAAGAATGCAACCCGCTGAAGGAACGTGCTTGGTGGCACCAGGGTGCATACTGAGGGTCTGCAGTGCTAGTGAGTTGAGGAGGTACGCCTGTGCGCCCTCAGTTTTGACTCTGCAGGTATTAATTGTGCTGCGTTTATAGGAGAACAGTGAGTCTAATATTCACACAGGGGTACAACACCTCCCCACCGACGAGTATATATTACTAATGAACAGACTCAATCATTTACACGGGATCGCATTGTCAGCCTGCGGTAAGCTGGATGGAAGTATCGACTAAGTGCTGCACACGTTGTGGACGATGTGTCGGTGATGTGTCGCTGCTTTCAACAGTGGTGAGTGGAAAACTCCCACACCTGTAGACCAGCTGCTTGACGTCCACGTAGTACAAATGCTCGTCATGATCGACGCACCGCGCAGAAAATAACAGATAACCCACATCATAGTAAAAGGAAAGGAGAAGAAGAAGTATCAGCTGTACAATTATTGACGTTAGTGAATATTGGCTGCAGTTTTCATGCAGCGTTGAAGACTCGATTACACTAACTATTGGAACGTGCATATTGATGATGATGTCCCATACTCCGTGACGGAGAGTGGGGGAACGACGAGGGAGACCCACACCGCCGTACTAGGCAAGGTCTTAGTGGAGGTGGTTTGCGATAGCCTTCCTCCGACCGTAATGGGGATGAATGATGATGATAAAGACGACACAACAACACCCAGTTATCTCGAGGCAGGAAAAATCCCTGACTCCGCGGGAATCGAACCCGGGACCCCATGCTCGGGAAGCGAGAACGCTACCGCGAGACCACGAGCAACGGACATGTTCATATTACATTATCCAATAAGTTACGGTCTAAGGCGCTGCAGTCTTCGACTGTGCGGCTGGTCCCGGCGGAAGTTCGAGTCCTCCCTCGGGCATAGGTGTGTGTGTTTGTCCTTAGGATAATTTACGTTAGGTAGTGTGTAAGGTTAGGGCGTGATAACCCTTGTCAGTTAAGTCCCACTCTAGGGATTGATCGTTGACAGGATACGGGACAATATAGGTCTAATGAACTTATGTCCGGAAATAAAGTGTTTCCATTCTAGAGACCTTTTATTCAATCTTACATTTCGGTGTAATAAGTGCTGTACCATGCGGTCGCAGTTACAGTATGTGTTGAAATTGGTTTCCATAAGCTTCAACGCATGCGTGTTCGCGCCTTAGCATGTTCTGTCTCACACGTTCACATCGGCCAGGCTGCATCCGAATACCGTCAAAGGCAGCATGAATACACTGCTCCAGTGTCTCCGCATTTGGCATGGGCTCTGCATACACGATAGTTTTTAGATCGCCCCATAATCGGAAATCGTATGTGTTGAGATCCGGTGAACGAGCAGGCCATGCAACTTGACCCCCTTCGTCTGATCCATAGACAAGGAAAGACACAACTGAGAAGCATCCGGACGTTAAGGGTGAAGTAGGCTGGAGCACCATCATGTAGCAGCCACGTAATCCTTAGAATCATCAATGACACTTCCTCCAGCAGGGGAAGCAAAGCCACCCACAAGAAACGCCTATAGTTCCGGACAATTAGGCGACCTGGAAGAAAGCTTAGTCCCAAAATACGGTAGCCAGTTATCTCGGCCCACACATTCCAGCTGCACCGATGCTTATGATTCACTGTTACCATATCATGGGGGTTCTGTATACTACCCTACAGATGACCGTAATAATAGTTGAAGATACTACTCCACATAAAGATTAGACGGCCGGAGTGGTTGAGCGGTTCTAGGCGCTACAGTCTGGAACCGTGAGACTGCTACGGTCGCAGGCTCGAATCCTGCCTCGGGCATGGATGTGTGTGATGTCCTTAGGTTGGTTAGGTTTAAGTAGTTCCAAGTTCTAGGGGACTGATGACCTCAGCAGTTAAGTCCCATAGTGCTCAGAGCCATTTGAACTCCACCTAAAGATGACCTCATCTGGGAATAGGATGGATGACACAAATCCTGGAATCGTGGCTGCCTGGTGACGAAATCAGTGACAGACCAGCTTTCATGTGGAAAGTCTGTCGCTAGTAATCCCTGCACACGCATTAGGTGATAAGGGTAGTAACAAATCTCATGGAGGATGTTCCACACGGTCGTCTGGCATACCCTGCCTGTACTTGCGGTCCAACTGCCTCATACTGGCTAGGCAGTTGCCTACCACAGTGTTAATCACATTCTTCTCCTAGTCTGGTGTGCGAATATTTCTGGTAGGTCCTTCATGATTTCCCACTTCCTGAAACGACGCTGTCTCAGGCAAATGGCGAAACGCTGTTGCAAACATTGAATGCTGCGGTTGCTGTCGGCGAGGATAGGTCTCCTGATACAACCTTGCTGCACGCCACCCATTGCCATTTGCCTTTCAGTTGATTCGAATGCGGAACCAGTGTGCAAAACACTGTATCACACCCACTACAGGATGAGACAGCAAGAGAAGTGAATTGGACACAACATTACGAGTTACTATGGCAGGAAATGGTGCTAGGACATGACGATTGAGGAACAGTACCACCCTACAGGAGGAAATCGTATATAGTATAACTGGGTCTGCATAGTACAGCACCTATTAGAACGCAGTCTCTTTAATAAAGTGTGATTGAATAACTGGTCTCTAGCATGGAAACCATGCCTTTCTCGACATAAGTTCGTTACACCTCTTTTGTTCCGTATCCTCTCATCGACTAAACCCTAGAGTTTGTACACGGTAGAAAAAAATCCCCCTGTAAATTTTCCGGACAAGTAGTTGGGTACAGAGTCCATTGTCAGTAGCATGTGTTATATGCGTTCGTATCAAGTCACATGATTATCGTTTGATATGAACATTCATAATACAAGGCGAGTCAAAAGTCCTTGGACACCTTCCTAAATTGGAAGATGAAAGTGAAAATTGAAATGTGATGATGGGAACATATCTTTGATGTGGGGCTGCAACTTTTGGAGTGAATGTCATTCATGACTGCCATCTTGAAATCCGCTATTTTGGATTCATTTCTTTTAATGGGAAGGGGGGTGTATGACACATCAAATAACACTCGCTTGAGCTCTGGAATTAAGTGGTGTAATATGTTTTTGTCTATCTTGTACAGTTTAGAAGTTATTAATGTTCAAAGTTACCTTGATAACGACGCCTGTCTCGGGATGGACAACTTGTAGAACATGAGTTGTAGCAGTCGGTATGAAGGTAATTTCCTACCTTTGAACATTAATAACCTCTAAACTGTACTGTAGACAACAACAAATTACACCACTAAATTCCAGAGCTCAAGCGAGTGTTATTTGATGTGTCATACACCCTCCTTCACATTAAAAGAAAAGAATCCAAAATGGCGGATTTCAAGATGGCGGTCATGAATGACATTCACTCCAAAAGTTGCAGCCCCACATCAAAGATACGTTCCCATCATCACATTTCAATTTTCACTTTCATCTTCCAACTTAGGAAGGTGTCCAGGGACTTTTGACTCGACCAGTATATGCCACTGTTTGTCCATTAAATAATTAACAGGCAGCTCATGGCGTACAACAAGGTGTCTTTCAACTAGAATGGTGTTCTAACATAAGTACGGTTCGGTATTTTTAGTACACTACATAAATGATGTAATAAATAGTGTTGGTAGCACTGGTGGAGAAAGAAACATACGTCTGTGTGTAAATGAGAAACTGGGAGTCGACGATTTCTCTTCGTTTTTGTTTGTTTGTTTGTTTGTTTTCCATATAATTAGAAACGCACGTCATTTAGTGTTGGTACATCGTGTATTTCATTTTCTTACAGAGTACAAATTGGATTTTATCAAGAATAAGAATTAATTGATCATCTAACTTCTGCGCTTTTATATAACCAACGCAATTGCTTTTGATGTAAGTGCAGTAGGCACACACAAACATTTTATGTGTATGTTGTTACTTCGTACTCAACAGAAAGTTCTTTATCGTGATCAACGGCAAGAAATTCACCTTATTGTTCATAAACTCGAAAGCTACCTTGTAAATAACAGGAAAATGATTTATTTCACTTCAACGAAGTATAAAAGCAATATTTGGTATGTTTTTGTTTTCCTTTTTTTATCTTTTTCTTTTCTGGCGATACATGATAAATTAGTATTTTTTTCTTTATTTGTACTACAGCATCATTATGTTTCAAATAACAGTTCAACAATTTTCGAATAAAACCTGAAATAAACATTGACAAGTTCAGTTCTGCTATAAATTCTGTTTATTTTTAAGTAACAGGCTGGAGGATGACTACGTAGAACAAAAATGTTCCCTAGGTTACGTGGCCCTTTATGTACCCCCATTCGGTGTCTAGATCGTTTCGGCTGGTCCCGGCGGAGGTTCGAGTCCTCCCTCGGGCATGGGTGTGTGTATTTGTCCTTAGGATGATTTAGGTTAAGTAGTGTGTCAGCTTAGGGACTGATGACCTTAGCAGTTAAGTCCCATACGATTTCACACACATTTGAACATATCTAGATCGTTTACCATTTCTGAGTTTTATGGGACTCGTAAGACATTGGAGACACTGATCACGTACGTAAATAAAGAGATGGTTACGAGGTAACGCCCGACTGATAAGCAACTCACCTCGTGCACAAATAATGTGGGTATGATCTTGGCTGACCAACACTATTAGCAAAGTCACTGACAAGACCCAATGAGAAATAAATAAATGACACAAACAATACACACACTGAAATAAAATGACAACAACATACAAAAAAAAAAGGAAAAGGAAAACACGCGCCTGTTCCGCAAGATAAAGCTCTGTCTACCTCACAAAAGTGGCAAGATTCCAGACCCTGGCCAAGGGACGCCAACTGGAAGCCATCGCTTGCTTTAATCATAAATATATGTCTGAGTGATGCAAAATGTTACTATTTTTACATAAAGAAATTTATTATCTTCCCAATAACTTTTAAACCGTGAGCTACCCCTTTTATATTCAGGGTGTCTCAGCTATCTTGTCCACCCAAAATATCTCTGTAACAATAACAGCTGTTGGAAAACGACTTTCACCGTTATCAATGTAGGGCTGGGGCCCACGAATGTACATATTTGGAAACATTCTAAAACGAAAGCATGTGTGTTTTTTAACAAAAACGTACGTTATTTTAAATGGACCTCCTATATTTTTTCTTCAGTAATCCATAGCATGACAAAGCACGTACACAATGGCGTTGATTGCATCGCAATATTCCCATTACATCCAGAGATACTGAGATGCGAAGTTGACGCTTGAAACACCCGACATACGCTGCTAGCGCACGTACTGAGGCTCAGGCGTGAATCCCATGCTGCCCGTAATCGCGATGTGATTGACATGTCTAGTCACACATCCCTACTTATCAAGTGGTCCGAACGAATAATACGGTCTGCTGCCATCAACTCTCATAAGCATATAATGGTTTCGCTCTTGCACGTTTTACGTATCTAAGTACACATATGAACCAGTTCCGATCTGTGTACACCCGTCAGGTTGTCTTATTTATTCTGCACACCCAAAATAAGGTTTATCTAATGTGTTATATGACCCTTTGTGCCTGTCGCGCGGGGCCTGGCTCTACCTAGTCAAGTGTCATACGTAGTTCCCACTACTGCCACAGTTACCACTTTGCCTTGTTTATGATTTGCGACCCATGAAAACTCCCGTACTCCACCACCCTCCGAGCATCCCATTTGTTGTTGCTTTGGCGTGCAGTACACCGCTTGCCAGTGTAGTCATGCATCAGAGTAATCCAGTGACGGCACGGAGGTAGTACACATTGTAAATAAATGTTGTGTTGTGGAACTTATACTGTACAGAATAATGTACACACATGAAGATATGGTAGAAATGCTGCTGATCTACTGATCTATGGAGAATATGCGTTGACGGGAAATGCGTTATGAGATTGCTTGTTTGTTGATAGTACTGTTAGCGAACATTATGATTATTAAGTTAATATCTCTGTTTTCTACCCTACTCTACATACCTGTACTGTACCCTGTTGTAGGTGGACGAAATGCTGTTCCGGCAGAACAACTGTACAGAAGACGATTCCCTGACAAGTCATCGCCTTCGCGCCGGATGTTTGGTCGTCTCACATCTCGTCTACGTGAAACGGGAAGCTTAAATCCAAGCCCTCGACATCGTGGTAGAACACGCACAGATGAACGTGCTCAAGTTGCTGTGCTCGCTACCATAGCTGTGAAACTTCAAATCAGCACAAGTCAAATTGAACGTAAAGTTGGTGTGTCGAAATCAAGTGCACAGCGTATTCTTAAACGTCATAAATTTCATCCTTACCATGGTCATTTACACCAGGAACTTCATGGAAATGACTTCCGCAAAAGGGTAACATTTTGTCGGTGGGGTCAGCAAAAACTTCTGACTAATCTAAATTTTTTTTGCAGATGTTCTCTTTACCGACGAGGCATCATCCTCCAACAAAGGAATTGTCAATATGAGGAATATGCATTATTGGTCAGAAGAAAATCCAAAATGGCTCCGTCAGGTAGAGCATCAACGTTCATGGAAAGTTAATCTTTGTTGTTGGATTATTCTAGACACCATTATCGGACCTTTCTTTAAAAATGGCATCCAAAATGGCAGACCATACTCCATATTTATACGACACAATCTTCCTGTTCTCTTGGACACCGTACCTCTGAACCGGAGAATGGTCATGTGGTATCAGCATGACGGATGCCGTGCACGTAACGCCTCACGAGCACGACGACTTCTGAACCGTAAGTTCCCTGGTAGGTGGACTGGACGAGGTGGCCCAGTTAGGTGGCTTGCCCGATCTCCGGACCTTACACCGCTGGATTATTTTCTTTGGGGAGCAGTGAAGGATGATGTTTACCAAAATGAACCAACAACACCAGTGGACATGAAGCAACGCATTATTTATGCTTGTACAGCCGTCAAACAGGAAACAGTAGCACGAAGTAAGGCGTCCTTCATCCGCAGAGTGACCCTATGTATGTAAGCCAATGGGAATCACTTTGAGCATGAGATGTGAACGCTATGTTTAGTATGTAGTGCTGGTATCACAGTGGAAGTTTCTATAAAGGGCTATTTTACCCAGTGATGTTAAGAAACATTCGTTTGTAACAATTTGTCATTTAACGCATTAGATAAACATAACATTGATATTTATGTGATAATAAAACTAATTGGTTAAACATGTTTACATTCATCTTCTATGTCCTACCTGAGCTTAACAAATCAAAACATTTTTATCTAAACAACAGTAAAACTTTTAGTCCACTTGCTCGTTTCACCAGAACAATCAACATGAATTTTACTATTACGAGTGATGATTAACTGTCACTTGCGCTAGATCTACAGTGAAGTAAAGTTTTAACGTTGAACGGCATTACCTTTTTAGTAACGGATTAACGATAAGCGAAGTTAACTTTGTGAATAACGTTGCGGTACACAGGTATGTTACAGAACCGCATCACCCCTAGCCTATTGGATAAATACCTGCTGGAATGTACGACGTTAATGCAGGATGGCAGCAGACCGTATTATTCGTTTCGGACCTCTTGATAAGTATGGAAGTGTGATTATACATGTCAATCACATCGCGATTACGGGCAGCATGGGGTTCACACCTGAGTCTCAGGACGTGCGCTAGCAGCGCATGTCGGGTGTTTCAAGCGTCAACTTCGCATCCAAGTATCTCGGGATGTAATGGGAATATTGCGATGCAATCAACACCATTGTGTACGTCCTTTGTCATCCTATGGATTGCTGAAGAAAAAATATAGGAGGTACATTTAAAAAAACGTACGTCATGGTTAAAAAAACACATATGCTTTCATTTTAGAATGTTTCCAAATATGGACATTCATGCCCCCCCCAGCCCTACATTGATACCGGTGAAAGCCGTTTTCCAATAGCTGTTATTATTCCAGAGATATTTTGGGTGGACAAGATACCTGGGACTATATATATATATATATATATATATATATATATATATATATATATATATATATATATAGGGTGTTTAAAAAATGACAGGTATATTTGAAAGAGCAATAAAAACTGAACGAGCAGCGATAGAAATGCACCGTTTGTTGCAATATGCTTGAGACCACAGTACATTTTCAGGGGGACAAGCTTTCGAAATTGCAGTAGTTACAATTTTCAACAACAGATCGCGCTGCAAGTGATGTGAAAGATATAGAAGACAACGCAGTCTGTGGGTGCGCCATTCTGTACGTCGTCTTTCTGCTGTAGGCGTGTGCTGTTCACAACGTGCAAGTGTGCTGTGGACAACATGGTTTATACCTTAGAACAGAGGATATATCTGGTGTTGGAATTCCACCGCCTAGAACACAGTGTTCTTGCAACAAGACGAATTTTTCAACGGAGGTTTAATGTAACAAAAGGACCGAAAAGCGATACAATAAAGATTCTGTTTGAAAAATTTCAACGGACTGGGAACGTGACGGATGAACGTGCTGGAAAGGTAGGGCGACCGCGTACGGCAACCACAGAGGGCAACGCGCAGCTAGTGCAGCAGGTGATCCAACAACGGCCTCGGGTTTCCGTTCGCCGTGTTGCAGCTGCGGTCCAAATGACGTCAACGTCCACGTATCGTCTCATGCGCCAGAGTTTACACCTCTATCCATACAAATTTCAAACTCGGCAACCCCTCAGCGCCGCTACCATTGCTGCACAAGAGACATTCGCTAACGATATAGTGCACAGGACTGATGACGGCGATATGCTTGTGGGCAGCATTTGGTTTACTGACGAAGCTTATTTTTACCTGGAGTGGGGCATATGGGGAACCGAAAAGCCCCATGTTGCAGTCCCATCGTCCCTGCATCCTCAAAAAGTACTGGTCTGGGCCGCCATTTCTTCCAAAGGAATCATTGGCCCATTTTTCAGATCCGAAACTATTACTGCATCACGCTATCTGGACATTCTTCGTGAATTTGTGGCGGTACAAACTGCCTTAGACGACACTGCGAACACCTCGTGGTTTATGCAAGATGGTGCCCGGCCATATCGCACGGCCGACGTCTTTAATTTCCTGAATGAATATTTCGATGATCGTGTGATTGCTTTGGGCTATCCGAAACATACAGGAGGCGGCGTGGATTGGCCTCCCTCTTCGCCAGACATGAACCCCTGTGACTTCTTTCTGTGGGGACACTTGAAAGACCAGGTGTACCGCCAGAATCCAGAAACAATTGAACAGCTGAAGCAGTACATCTCATTTGCATCTGAAGCCATTCCGCCAGACACGTTGTCAAAGGTTTCGGGTAATTTCATTCAGAGACTACGCCATATTATTGCTACGCATGGTGGATATGTGGAAAATATCGTACTATAGAGTTTCCCAGACCGCAGCCGCATCTGTTGTTGACAATTGTAACTACTGTAATTTCGAAAGTTTGTCCGCCTGAAAATGTACTGTTGTCCCAAGCATATTGCAACAAACGGTGTATTTCTATCGCTGCTCGTTTAGTGTGTATTGCCGTTTCAAATAAAGCGGTCATTTTTGAAACACCCTATATATATAATTTAGTGTATTTAAACGCGGTACTTTTATTGCTCATGCCAGTTATTGCTTTCATAACTCACATTAACGATCAAATTAATTAATTTAATAAAATTGTAGGTAAACTGCTAAATTACTGCTGTACCCACGTACTGCCTCAACAAATAAAAATAGTGAACAGTTGAGGGAGTGTGAATGAAATCACTGGCGTATTTAAGTTTATACAATAATGACCAGTTTTATTATTCCTTTTGTAACTACAACTAGCTGATAAATCTTACACAAAAATGATAAACACAAATCGGAAAAGGAATGGTGTTTGATAGACAACGCATACATTTAGGTGGAAGCTATACAAATTCTCCACTGAATTAATCCGTTTTACAACGCAGTCCGACTTTGTTTACATAAATCCAGTGTGAGGCGCAACTCTATTCAAATGGAACTAATTACGACCAAGTATACCACAAACTGTGGTTCACCTGAGAATGGACAGCTGTGAATGTCATTTAAGAACCCTGCTCCGTTGCAGCAGTATTTTATCCTTTCACGTTGATTCAGGCGGCAGCAGAGAACGGTGCGCCTTGGGCAGGGAACGATGCGCAGCCGCAACTGCAATGTTCTGACGCGTCCGTGAAAATTTACAACTTACGCGGTCTGGCATTCTGGGTATGAGAACACGGGAAACTTTCCTAGCAGGGCCCTTAACTCATGGAAGATTTCAGTGTGAGGTGAACCCATTCGGAGGTTTGTCCAAACCAATTTGAATCACAGGCACGGCCGACTCAGTACGAACATCTTCATCCATGTCACACATGATATGTCCGACATGATATGCGCTTCCACTGTCGGTACAGTCACCAACTGCCACTAGGTCCTAGTGCACCTCACAAGTTACAAACCACAAGTATTAACCACTACGGACAGTCCTCAAATTCTTGACCAACGCAAGAGCAGAAGACGAAAAGGGCAAAGAATCACAACCACATTCCACCAATCCTTCGCACGGTATCAGAATTAGGAAAAACGAAACCACCCCCACACTGCACAAACCAATCGAACCATCCTCTACTCATTAAATCTCCCCTCTTGACTGTTCTGTTGTCCTTTGTAGCCCAACCAGACACAGGACCGATGCTGGAGGCGTAGGCCTCCAATTTGAATATCGTGAGACGAGCCAATCAGATTTCTCATGCCTAAAAGAAGAAGGTTTTAGACTAGGGAGCCGTAGTTCTCATGGTAAACATGGCAATGATTCGGCAAAAAAACATCTACCTAGATAGGATCACTATATCTCACTGACGGAGAGATCTAATCTTTCTGGGACAATCATTTTCAATTTCTGAAAGGAGGCTGCTAAGCTTGCCAGACAGTCGTGTCTGTGAAGTATATGTTTTTGCCGCCCGCTAAAAGGCCCTGGTGACTTATTGCCGTCATGGAGGTTACAGTCTTACCATTATTAAACCCGTGCACCAGCCACTCTGTCAGTATCGTACCAGCTTCTAACATAAGAATGCTCTGGTTGAATGACCTTCCCACTGTTTGCACAAGGGCTCAGTTTACAGCAGTCTCTCTTAACTGGATTCCTCCATTCACTTTCCGCCAACTCGCTGCCTTTGCCACTGACTGTCGTGTAGCCCAGCTAAAATGCTTCGCGAACCGGCGTCCCTCTCGTCGTCCCACAGTGGAAGGAATAGAGGAACTCAGCGAGAACTCCCACTGTGGAACAATCCACTGAGCGCAGTTTCCCAGAATCACTCAAACAGCCAGGGTGCTGCAGTCAGTATTTATGTTCCCCAATTCATCACTGTCCCTGTTCTCTGGAGACTCCACACGCCACTTTGGATAGAAGCTCTCGACAAGTTACATATGCAGTTAGAAGAAAATTCTGTCCACCATTTCCTCTGAATTGTCCCCTTTGAACAATTATACGTAACTGTGCTTAAAGTGACACCCAATATTTTTAGCGCAACGCAATCTGACTTTCAAAAATCCCTACAAAAGAATGGCCCTGACTAACATTAACCTATACCTTTCACAAATCACTTACCTCACAAAAAATCTTCGTTACTCGAACTACTGCAATACAGCCACTACTGCCAACTCAATAAAAGATTCAACCTACTGAAGGCACTAACTCAGTAGTTAGTGCCTTCAGTAGGTTGAATCTTTTATTGAGTTGGCAGTAGTGGCGCTCGCTGTATTGCAGTAGTTCGAGGCATAGTTAGCAAATGAAAGATTTTAATAAAGAACAAACAATGTATTTATCTTAATAGTCATAATATATATAGCAGTTCATGACATCCAGTCTTACACATTTCAAAACTCCGCCAGCTCTCTCCCCATGTCCACCACTGCTGGCGGCTAACCTCCAACTGCTCAACGCCACGCGCTGTTAACATCCAGCTCCCCAACACTACAATGGCGAGTATTACAACAATGCCAACCAGCCACTGACTGCACACAGCACAGCCAGTGATTTTTCATATAGAGTGCTATTTGGCGTTACCAATAAAAAAACCTAAACAGCCTACTTACACCTCATGTAGAAGAGTCATGAACAACATGTATCAAATGTAGTACTGGGGAAAACTGAGATCATGATCCAAAATATGATCGTTAATTAGAATGACAATGTTGTCTAAGTGGAACAGCGGTGTTCCATCTCTCAAGGGTGTAGACACGGAAGAGACCATGAGGCACAAGAAGGGTTCAGATTCATTATTTAAAAGTATGACAAAGATTTCGGAAACAGTTTTGAAATTGTGAGACATTTACAGGGGTAGGTGTGGACTCTGACCACAATTTATTGCTTATGAAGTGTAGAATAAAACAGAAGAATTTACAAAAAGATAGGAATTTAAGGAGTTGGGACCTGGATAAACTTAAAGAACCAGAGGTTGCTGAGAGGTTCAGAGGGAGCATTACGGAACGATTGACAAGAACAGAGGAAAATAATATAAAGATGACTGGGTAGCTTTTAGAGATGAAATAGTAAAGGCAGCAGAGGATCTAGCAGGTAAAATGGCGAGGACTAGTGGTATCGTGGGACAAGATAACAGATACTGAATTTAATTAATGAAAGGACAAAATACAGAGTTTCAGTAAATAAAGCAGGCGAAAGGGAATGAGATGGACGGTAAGTGGAAAATGGCTAAGCAGGAATGTACAGAGGACAAATGTAATGATTTAGAAGCGTATATAACTAATTGATACATAAATGCCGGCTATAGGAAAATTAAAGAGACCTCTGGAGAAAAGAGAAACACCTGCATGAATAGCAAGAACCCAGACGGGACACCTGTCTTAATCAAAGGAGGGAAAGCTGAAAGATGCAAGGAGGACATAGAGGGTTTATACAAGGGAGATGAATTTTAAAGCAATATTATAGGATTGGAAGAGAATGTTGAGAAGACGAGATGGAAGATATGATATTCGAGAAGAATTTGAAAGAGCGCTGTCAGAACTAAGCCAAGGCCACGTCGTAAATGACGTTGCGTCAGAGTGATTAATAACGTTGGAAGAACCATCCATGACAAAACTCTTCCATTTGGTGCCCAAGATATATGAGACAGGCGAAACACCTCCAGGCCTCAAGAAAAATATAACAATAACAATTCCAAAGAAGCCAGATGTTCTCAGGTGTGAAAACTACCGAGTTATCGGTGTAATAAGTCATGTTTGGAAAATATTAACACGGATTCTTCACAGAAGAATAGAAAAACTAGTACAAGCCGACCTCGGGAAGATCAGTGTGGATTTCGAAGATATGTAGGAACGTGCGAGGCAATACTGACTCTACGACTTCTCATAGAAAATGGGTTAACGAAAGGCAAACCAACGTTCGTAGCATTTGTAGAAAGCCTCTGACATTGTTGACTGGAATATTCTCTTTGAAATTCTAAATGTGGCAGGGGTGAAAGACAATGAGCGAGAGGCTTTTACAATTTGTACAGAAATCAGACGGCGGTTACAGGAGTTGAGGGGCACGAAAGTGAAGCAGTGGTTAAGAATTGAGTGAGACCGACCTATCCTCCATGTTATTCAGTCTGTATATTGAGCAAGCAGTAAAGGAAACAAAGGGAAACTGGAGTAGAAATTAAAGTCCAAGAAGAAGAAATAAAAAAAAAATTGAGCTTCACTGATGATGCTGTAATTCTGTCAGAGACAATAAAGGACATGGAAGAGCATTTTAACGGAATGGACAGTGTCTTGAAATGAGGGTATAAGATGAACATCAACCAAAGCAAAAAAAGGATAATGGAATGTAGTCGGATTACGTCGGGTGTTGGTGAGGGAATTAGATTAGGACATGAGACACTTAAAGTAGTAAAGGAGTTTTGCTATTTAGGGAGCAAAATAACTGATGATGGTCGAAGTAGAGAGGATATAAAATGTAGACTGGCAATGGCAGGGAAAGCGTTTCTGAAGAAGAGAAATTTGTTAACATCGAGTATAGATTTGAGTGTCAGGAAGTCGTTTCGGAAAGTATTCGTATGAAGTGTAGCCATGTATGGAAGAGAAACATAGACGGTAAACAGTTTACGCGAGAAGAGAATAGGAGCCTTAGAACTGCGGTGTTTCAGAAGAATGCTGAAGATTAGATGGGTAGATCACGTAACTAATGAGGCACTGAGTCGAACTGAGGAGAAAAGAAATCTGTGACACAACTTGACTAAAGGAAGGGATCGGTTGGTTACCTATTTAGTACTGGTGGGAAGTGTGGGGGATAAAAACCTTAGAGGGAGACCAAGAGATGAATACAGTAAGCAGATACAGAAGGGTGTGGGTTGCAGTAGGTACTGGGAGATGAATGAGATTGCACGGGATAGAGCAGCATGGATGGAGTGTAGCCTGAAATCAGTCTTCGGAGAGAAAACCACGACAGCAGTCCAATACGCCGTTCAAAATAAGTGCTTTTACGTGCTGTCGATTACCCCATGAAAGACAACAAAAATTTACCTTCTGATGGTGCAGGTTATTTTGCTGTACCATTATGGGACTGATGACAGCAATACGAATGATAAGTACCGCTAACCGCTTGGAACGCTAGGTAAGAAATGAATTTTTTTTAAATAACTTAAAAATGTTATTGTAATCTAAAAACTTTCTGTATTTGTTCTCTGTCTGACAGGAGACGCAATAACTAAGACGCTGGCGTCAACGGACTTTTTCGAGCCGACCGTCACAGCAGAGAAGAAAATGGCAGCCCCTACACTTATTGTCTATGTCCACCGATTTTAACAATGTAAACGTGTGAAAAAATGTTGTATGACATTTGACATTGTATGTATTCAGTAGTCAATGAGCTTAGTCAATACTTATATGAGCCAGGAATACTTCAATATAGTTGATAATTGTTGTCAAACATAACGTGGCAAGTATGTGTAATGTTCACGGTAGCGAAACAACTGGACTAGTTTGGGTGAATATCAACTTGTTCGCGACTCGTTTTCCTGAGATAATACCATAGGAAATCCTTTGGGACTCATATATTAAAACATTCTTAATATTCATCAAACATTTAAAATCAAATTAATAATAACGATGATACTAAATAACTGGTGAACTATTATGTCTGATCATCCGAAATCATTGGGTCAGAGTGACGTTGAATTTTTGTTACCTTAGAAAAGATAGCTACCAGATAGTTTTTGACAGTGGAGAGTAACTCAAGTGCATTTCCTATAGCGTGATAACACTGAGCACGGGATTATACGCTGAAACGTCCAAGAAACTGATGTAAGCAAGCGTATACAAATAGAGAGATATATAAACAGGCAGAATACGGCGCAGCGATCGGCAACGCCAATGTAAAATATGTGTCTGGCGCAGTTGTTAGACAGGTTACAGCTGCTACAATGATGGTAGGTCATCAAGATTTAAGTGAGTTTACACGTGGTGCTATATTCGGCGCACGAGCGACGGAGTACAGCATCTCCAACGTAGCGATGAAATGGGGAGTCTTCTGTACGACCATTTCAAGAGTGTACCGTGAATATCTGGAATCCGATAGAACATCAAATCTCCGACGTCGCCACCGCCGGAAAAAGATCCTGTAAAAACGGACCAACGACGACCGAAGACAGTCGTTCAACGAGACAAAATTGCAACCCTTCCGTAAATTGCCGCAGTGTCTATGATGGGTCATCAACAAGCGTCAGCGTTCGAACCATTCAACGAAACATAATCAACATGGGCTTTCGGAGCCGAAAGCCTCATCGTCTATCCTTCACGACTGCACGAAACAATGCTTTACACCTCGTCCGGGCCCATCAACACCGACATTGGACTGTTGATGACTGGAAACATGTTGCCTGGTCGGACGAGTCTCGTTTCAAATTGTATCGAGTGGGTGGACACGTACGGGTATGGAGACAACCTCATGAATTCATGGGCCTTGGATGTGAGATGTTCAAGCTGGTGGAAACTCTGTAACGGTATCGGGCATATGCTGTTTGAGTGATATGGGACCCCTGATACGTCTAGATACGATTCTCTCAGGTGACAGGTCTGTAAGAATCATGCTTGATCACCTTCATCCATTCATTTCCATTGCTCATTTCGACGGACTTTGGAAATTCCAGCAGTATAATGCGACACCCTATACGTTCAGAATCCCTACCGAGTGGCTCCAGGAACACTCATCTGAGTTTAAAAAATTCCGTTGGCCACCAAACTTCCAGACATGGTAATTATTGAGCATACATGGGATGCCTTGCAACGTGCTGTTCAGAAGAGATCTACACACCTCGTATTCTTACGAATTTATGAACAGCCCTGCAGGATTCATGGTGTCAGTTCCCTCCAGCACTACTTCAGACGTGAATCCACGCCACGTTGTGTTGCTGTGCTTCTGCGTATTCGCTGGGGCCCCTAAACGATATTAGGCAGGTGTGCCAGTTTCTTTGGCTCTTCAGTGTATAAGGGACGACAAAATGTCTGAGGGAGTCGCTGTAGTTTAATTGTAATGCAGCGAAACTCTGATGCGGATTACAGCAAAAAGTACGCACATGTAGGCAAGGGGCATGGAACGGCCTCTTTTTGATCAGCCCTTATAATTCAAAAGTGCTGTTATTTAGTAAGACTTATTTCCTTTATCAGCCTTTATGTCGACTGATACACTGCAGTTGTGCGTGATCACTCCTAATTTCACGTTACGACGGGACAAGGTTAGTAACTGAAGGCTTGCATTTTTGTAAAGGTGACAAGATTTATGAATTGGAATGAGTCCATACTGAATTCAGGACTTAAAATAATAACTCTTCTTTACTTGAACGTTGATATCGCCAATGCAGAGACTTATTGCAAACAATTACGCGGTAGGGTTTGACCGTCTCGTGTTGTCCTAGTGACTGTGCTTATTAATGGCCGAATGTTACGTGGTCGAACTGAATGCATTCTCTCGGAAATATACGAACTAGTACTCACTATTCAACAGCTATAGGGGAAAGACCCTACATTAATATAAATAATTAATTCTTCGGAGGTGAATAGCTGCTATCCTTGGAACAAAGTAGCGAAAATCAATCAACAATCGGCGCTAAGTTGGTTCAAATGGCTCTGAGGAGTATGTCATCAGTCCCCAAGAACTTAGAAGTACTTAAACCTAACTAACCTAAGGGCATCACACACATCCATGCCCGAGGCAGGATTGGAACTTGCCACCGTAGCGGTCGTGCGGTTCCAGACTGAAGCGCCTAGAACCGCTCGGCCACACCGGGCGGTGGCGATAAGTAAAACAAATGCCGCCAAATAATTAAATACGCTAATGTCCCAGAATACAAGGTCGCACCACAGTCTCCTGCACTATAAGAAGTAAACAGCACTGATCTACAGCTGAAAAAAGATCCTCTTTCAAAGAGGAAACACAGCGCGTAATGGTTCGAAGAATCAGTCATACAGTGCACGCTAATGGTGATGATAACAATAAAAATGTAAATTAAATATCCTGCACTGGGCTGTTGAACACATACTCTCAAGTGCTGTTATACTGTTATTAAAGGTTAAATTAAATGTTAGAGCACATTTACTCAGTAGTCTTCGAGTTACAATGTTGTGATATAACAGAAAGCTTTCTTTCATAGCGAAAAGTGCAAAACCTATCTGAAGGATAACTTGCGGCGCTGTCGTTCGTGATATTTGACAATCAGTTTCGAATACAGCCAAGTACTGGCTTTCAGCAAAGAGATACTTTTTTCGTGAGTTTCTGCCAAGTTTCATATTTCTGTGTACCTCTCCTTTGGTAACTGGAAACACTGTTTTCAGAAATAACGTTAGGAAAGCCAACATCTCGAGTGCGAAGAACCGGAGAAGGGCGGCCCGCCTATCCAGGTAGAGAAATATTTAGAGAGGGATCTTTCTCTTCGGCACGCCCAGTGGCTCCTTACTTTTTTATCTGTATTCCTCGTCAGCCTCTTCGAGGAGCGGCGAAAGCAAATACTTGTGGAGAGGAATGAGGATGGTGAGGGGGGATGGGGGGAGGGGGGGGGCTGCAATAGCGGCCTGCAGGGGCTCGCAGTCCACGAGAGGTCGCCGACGAGTTTTGCCGCTGGGAGGTCCACTCGGAGGGGCTCAACTTGCGTGCCGAAGACATCACGGTAATTGCCGGGAGAGATGTTGAGGGCCGCGGTGCAGGAGGCAGATCACATAATGTAACACCAGACACTTCCGCGTCCAATTTGTGTCTCAGGATCGCTGTTGGCTTTTTTTCATGGTTTAAAGTACCATAACGAGCCTTGTACGGAAGTGAAATTTGCACAATGAGCAGTACAAACAAGATGAGAATAGAAGTTTTCGAAATGGGCTATAGAAAATTACCGAAGACTAGTTGGGTAATTGACCATCTAATGACAAGGTACAAACGTAGAATTGGGAAAAAAAGAAATTTTCTGCCAAAACTTGACCAACAATAGGGATCGGTTTGTAGGACACATTTTGAGGCCAAAAGGAATCCTAATTTTGGTATTTACGGAAGTGGAGTTAAAATGCTGGTTGTACATAAATTAACTTTAAAAATTCAGACTTCAATAACTTCAGAACCATACTACACTACTGGCCATTAAAGCTGCTACACCACGAAGATGACGTGCTACAGATGCGAAATTTAACCGACAGAGTGAAGATGCTATGATATCAAATGATTAGCTTTTCAGAGCATTTACACAAGGTTGGCGCCGGTGGCGACAGCTACAACAGTTCGACGACGTTTGCAGCAGCATCGACTATCAGCTCGGAGACCATGGCTGCTGTTACCCTTGACGCAGCATCACAGACAGGAGCTCCTGCGATGGTGTACTCAACGACGAACCTGGGTGCACGAATGGCAAAACGTCATTGTCTCGGATGAATCCAGGTTCTGTTTACATCATCATGACGGTCGCATCCGTGTTTGGCGACATCGCGGTGAACGCACATTGGAAGCGTGTATTCGTCATCAGGCGTGATGGAATGGGGTGCCATTGGTTACACGTCACGTTCCCCTCTTATTCGCATTGACGGCATAATGTACAGTAGACGTTACATTTCAGATGGGTTACGACCCTTAGCTCTACATTTCATTCGAAACCCTACATTTCAGCAGGATAATGCACGAACTCACGTTGCAGGACCTTTTCGAGCCTTTCTGGATACAGAAAATGTTCGATTGCTGCCCTGGCCAGCACATTATCCAGATTTGTCACGAACTGAAAACGTCTGGCCAATGGTTGCTGAGTAACTGGCTCGTCACAACACGCCAGTCACTACTCTTGATGAATTGTAGTATCGTGTTGAAGCTGCATGGGCAGGTGTACCTGTACACGCCATCCAAGCTCTGACTCAATGCCCAGGCGTACCACGGCCGTAATTACGGACAGAGGTGGTTGTTCTGGGTACTGATTCCTCACGATCTATGCACCCAAATTGCGTGAAAATGTAATCACATATCAGCTTTAGTATAATACATTTGTCCTATGAATGCCCGTTAATCAGCTGCATTTATTCTTGGTCTAACAATTTTAAATGGCCAGTAGTGTAGATATTATCAAATAGCTATTAACATGTGATAAGATATCCTCAAAAGTCTTTTGATTTTCCTGCTGATGCACTTTTGGGCACAAAATTGAACTATAAAATCCGATAAAACATGGGAGTTGCAGGAGAAAGCTCAGTATACGCCGTGGTTCATGCAGACGACGTCTGACACCAAAGTGCATCGAAGCTTCCAAGCGCAGTACGGAAAGCAAACACCGTTTCACGAACTACTCGAGCTTGCCACATGTCATTCTTCAAACAGATAGTGTTCTCCAGGGAAAAGCGACAGGTCGTCCATCTGTTTCCTATACCAACATGGACAAGATGCTGCTGGCGTTCGGAAGGAGTCCGACAAAGTCCGTGCACACGGCTGCCAGAGAGTTGGAAATCAGAAGACGCACGACGCACAACGTCTTGCGTCAGTGGTTACGCCTTCATTCCTAAAAGATGCAGCTGCTTTAGGCATTAAAACGTATGGGCAGACCCCAGCACGAAGAGTTTGCAGTGGATATGCTAGGCAAGTTTCGGTATGTGGCAAAATGAATCGTCATAACGTTCGTATACGGGGTTCGCAGAATCCTCATGTTACACGTGAAATGGAAAGAGACAGCCCGAAGGCCAATGTTTGGTGCTTCAACACAAAAGCGTACACAACATCAAGATAAAGAGAAAAGTATCTGAAATAGGAAAATGGGATAAAAGTAATACAGTGGAAACAAAAATTAACTAGTACTTTTTTATTTCTTATGCATATGTAAAATTACGTCTGACTGTCAAACACTTTAAATTTTTTAGTCGATTTCTCCTTTATTAGATATGATCCCAACTTATTACATACTAGTAAATTAAAAATGATGTACATTTTCTTAATATCTTCTTTTCAGAAAAGTGGGGTTAACAAAATGTTATCCCTTTTGTAAATTTAAGCACTAGTAGAATTTAGTTTCAAAGATTTCCTGACGCCCAAATTTATTTAAAATTCCATACAACGATCTGTGAAACTTTGTCAAAAAGGGCGTTAGGCTGTCACTTGCCTACAATAATCGTATGTTTAAAGCATTTAAATTCCATCGTTGTTATCGGCAAGGACACTGCATAAAACATTCCCGTCAACTATGCAATGGGCTTTTGTGGAGTGAGGAAAGCTGTCATTATCAGCCGCCAGAAATTGCCTTAAATTGCTTAATGACGCGCATCTATCATCATCACAATTATCTCATGAATCTATAGGTAGAGCGGAGTTATTGATTATGTTGTCAGTGCTGCTCTGACATTTTTGCTTGCTTGCATTGTAATTCAACTCTCTCGCCAAAGACTTTTCATCTAACAACAAAGGGCAGTATTTATTACTGCTGCACATTGCCTCAACTTCTGATTTTATGAAATTCGTAATTGCTGTTTACAATCGTGGCGCAAAAGGTACAACAGATAATTCAGATGCCCCACAGAAGGACAGGAAAAATGGACTGACAAATAGTGAAACATTTGTATAACCGAGGGCTTCAATTGTATAAAGAAAGATTAAATACCGTGCCCTCAAATGTCCATCACGTGGTACTTGCCGGTCAATGAGCATTTCGTAACTAGTTGTTTTGAAATCTCTGTCAACAGAATTGAAAGTACTTTCTGTAAAATTGTGTGTGAATTCCTAAGGGACCAAACTGCTGATGTCATCGGTCCCTAGACTTACAAGCTACTTCAACCAACCTATGCTAAGAAAAACACACAGACACCCATGCCGGAGGGAGGACTCGAACCTCCGACGGGAGGGGCCGCGCAATCCGTGACATGGCGCCTCAAACTACCCGGCCACTCCGCGCGGCAATTCTGTAAAACAGTAATATTACTATCACATAGATCTTTGAGTGTTTTTAGTTCATTTTTCCCGTTATGTAACTTTGCCTTCGATTTTTCTAGCCTTGTTTAAGTGCTCCTATGTATCTTATACATTTTCGATTTTATGACACTTAAGTCTGCCTTTGAATCTCCAGTATCCAGAACCTCACTTTCCTCATCAAACAATGTTCCACATAAAAATGCATAGTCATCATTTGTTGATTCATTATGAGAGGGAACAAAACATTTAGAACGTGTTTGATATAAAGTGTTACTCTGTTCAGCACAGTTAATACTGACTAGCACCATTTTCGGTTCTGGTTTTAGGAGGTATTTTATGGACGCTTCCCACAGCACAACTAGTGCTTCGTAATTCACATGATTCACTTCTATAACGAACACTTGTCAGATAATTTGGAAACATACTCCTGTTTAGCCTATGCGTAGTTTTATTCCTGAAGTCTTCTTTGGAAAAACGGCATACAGAAACAAAACACCAGAACAGTTCTTTTCATATGAAAGCTCACAAACACTTTCCACTTCATAAGGAACTCTTTTTCCTCCCCCCGTGAACCATGGACCTTGCCGTTGGTGGGGAGGCTTGCGTGCCTCAGCGATACAGATAGGCGTACCGTAGGTGCAACCACAACGGAGGGGTATCTGTTGAGAGGACAGACAAACGTGTGGTTCCTGAAGAGGGGCAGCAGCCTTTTCTGTAGTTGCAGGGGCAACAGTCTGGATGATTGACTGATCTGGCCTTGCAAACAAGAACCAAAACGGCCTTGCTGTGCTGGTACTACGAACAGGTGAAAGCAAGGGGAAACTTCAGCCGTAATTTTTCCCGAGGGCATGCAGCTTTACTGTATGATTAAATGATGATCGCGTCCTCTTGGGTAAAATATTCCGGAGGTAAAATAGTCCCCCATTCGGATCTCCGGGCGTTGACTACTCAAGAGGATGTCGTTATCAGGAGAAAGAAAACTGGCGTTCTACGGATCGGAGCGTGGAATGTCAGATCCCTTAATCGGCAGGTAGGTTAGAAAATTTAAAAAGGGAAATGGATAGGTTAAAGTTCGATATAGTGGGAATTAGTGAAGTTCGGTGGCAGGAAGAACTAGATTTCTGGTCAGGTGACTACAGGGTTATAAAAACAAAATCAAATAGGGGTAATGCTGGAGTAGGTTCAATAATGAATAGGAAAATAGGAATGCTAGTAAGCTACTACAAACAGCATAGTGAACGCATTATTGTTGCCAAGACAGATACGAAGCCCACACCTACTACAGTAGTACAAGTTTATATGCCAACTAACTCTGCAGATGTCGAAGAAATTGAAGAAATGTATGATCAAATAAAAGAAACTATTCAGATAGTGAAGGGAGACGAAAATTTAATAGTCATGGGTGACTGGAATTCGGTAGTAGGAAAAGGGAGAGAAGGAAACGTAGTAGGTGAATATGGACTGGGGCAAAGAAATGAAAGAGGAAGCGCCTGGTAGACTTTTGCACAGAGCACAACTTAATCGTAGGTAACACTTGGTTCAAGAATCATAAAAGAAGGCTGTATACATGGAAGAAGCCTGGAGATACTGACAGGTTTCAGATAGATTATATAATGGTAAGACAGAGATTTAGGAACCAGGTTTTAAATTGTAAGACATTTCCAGGGGCAGATGTGGACTCTGACCTGATTAAAACTGAAGAAACTGCAAAAAGGTGGGAATTTAAGGAGATGGGACCTGGATAAACTGAAAGAACCAGAGGTTGTAGAGAATTTCAGGGAGAGCATAAGGGAGCAATTGACAGGAATGGGGGAAAGAAATACAGTAGAAGAAGAATGGGTAGCTTTGAGAAATGAAATAGTGAAGGCAGCAGAGGATCAAGTAGGTAAAAAGACGAGGGCTAGTAGAAATCCTTGGGTAACAGAAGAAATATTGAATTTAACTGATGCAAGGAAAAAACATAAAAACGCAGTAAATGAAACAGACAAAAAGGAATACAGATGTCTCAAAAATAAGATCGATAGGAAGTGCAAAATGGCTAAGCAGGGATAGCTAGAGGACAAATTTAAGGATGTAGAGGCTTATTTCACTAGGGGTAAGATAGATACTGCCTACAGGGATATTGAAGGGACCTTTGGAGATAGGAGAACCACTTGTATGAACATCAAGAGCTCAGATGGAAACCCAGTTCTAAGCAAAGAAGGGAAAGCAGAAAGGTGGAAGGAGTTTATAGAGGGTCTATACAACGGCGATGTACTTGAGGACAACATTATGGAAATGGAAGAGGATGTAGATGAAGATGAAATTGGAGATACGATACTGCGTGAAGAGTTTGACAGAGCACTGAAAGACCTGAGTCGAAACAAGGCCCCCGGAGTAGACAACATTCCATTGGTATTGACAGCCTTGGGAGAGCCAGTCCTCACAGAACTCTACCATCAGGTCAGCAAGATGTATGAGACAGGCGGAATACCCTCAGATTTCAAGAAGAATATAATATTTCCAATCCCAAAGAAAGCAGGTGTTGACAGATGTGAAAATTACCGAACTATCAGTTTAATAAGCCACAGTTGCAAAAAAATAACACGAATTCTTTACAGACGAATGGAAATACTAGTAGAAGCCGACCTCGGGGAAGATCAGTTTGGATTCCGTAGAAATGTTGGAACACTTGAGGCAATACTGACCCTACGACTTATCTTAGAAGCTACATGAAGGAAGGGCAAACCTACGTTTCTAGCATTTGTAGACTTAGAGAAAGCTTTTGACAATGTTGATTGGAATACTCTCTTTCAAATTCTGAAGGTGGCAGGGGTAAAATACAGGGAGCGGAAGGCTATTTACAATTTGTACAGAAACCAGATGGCAGTTATAAGAGTCGAGGGACTTGAAAGGGAAGCAGTGGTTGGGAAGGGAGTGAGACAGGGTTGTAGTCTCTCCCCGATGTTATTCAATCTGTATATTGAGCAAGTCGCAGTGAAGGAAACAAAAGAAAATTTCGGAGTAGGTATTAAAATCCATGGAAAAGAAATAAAAACTTTGAGGTTCGCCGATGATATTGTAATTCTGTCAGAGACAGCAAAGGACTTGGAAGAGCAGTTGAATGGAATAGATAGTGTCTTGAAAGGAGGATATAAGATGAACATCAACAAAAGCAAAACGAGATTAATGGAATGTAGTCGATTTAAATCAGGTAATGCTGAGGGAACTAGATTAGGAAATGAGACACTTAAAGTAGTAAAGGAGTTTTGCTATTTGGGGAGCAAAATAACTGATGATGGTCGAAGTAGAGAGGATATAAAGCGTAGACAGGCAATGGCAAGGAAAGTATTTCTGAAGAAGAGAAATTTGTTAACATCGAGTATAGATTTAAGTGTCAGGAAGTCATTTCTGAAAGTATTTGTATGGAGTGTAGCGATGTATGGAAGTGAAACATGGACGATAAATAGTTTGGACAAGAAGAGAATAGAAGCTTTTGAAATGTGGTGATACAGAAGAATGCTGAAGATTAGATGGGTAGATCACATAACTAATGAGGAAGTATTGATTAGGATTGGGGAGGAGAGAAGTTTGTGGCACAACTTGACCAGAAGAAGAGATCGGTTGGTAGGACATGTTCTGAGGCATCAAGGGATCACCAATTTAGTATTGGAGGGCAGTGTGGAGGGTAAAAATCATAGAGACAGACTAAGAGATGACTACACTAAGCAGATTCAGAAGGATGTAGGTTGCAGTAGGTACTGGGAGGTGAAGAAGCTTGCTCAGGATAGAGTAGCATGGAGAGTTGCATCAAACCAGTCTCAGGACTGAAGACCACGACAACAACAACAAGGAATTCTTGAGTTTGTCTGGGAAACGTCTAGGAATACTGTTTTTTGTTAGCTTTCTCTGTAGAACCTACGTAATATATAGATGAAGGGCACTCGAATTTACAGTATATCAACGTCATTTTCTTGTGTTGAATATTCTGAAAAACTCAGAATCGTTGATTACATCCTCTAGAACAGTTGTGAGTAACACATCCAACATATTTTAATAAACGAACGTAAATCATACAGCTTCATTCGTGATGGGAAATAACACATTTTATTTAGGCATAATTAAAGTACTCTAAGTCAAATACCATATCTTAGTATTACTTGCTGACTTTTTAGAGCAGGAATCTCTCCATTTCCAAAATGAGGGTTACAAAAGTTTAACTCTTATTGTAACAACGATGTAACCAATAACCAGTATGACGAAATAGAACCAGATTTCATGAACCAGTTAGGTGGCTACCCTCCTAGCTACCCAAGTGATATGGAGATGAACTTCTCTGTATGGTTCCAGGATTTCCGTAAAACTTTCACCTCCGTGGTACACACCATGTAACGTACACGCTAACGGTGGCTTTGCAAATTATAAGTCTTACAATTCTCTGTGACAGATAGAACGTCCACCAGACTATATGAATTCTGTTATTGTTTAAGGTTGTTACTGGTATTGTTTGGGTATATACTCGTAAAGTGCTTGAACAGCGTCAGATATTGGGTGATCACTTTAAAGGAAACATCGATGCCATGTACTCACGTGAGGTGAAGTTATCTGCACCTAGAGTTTGAAAGGATCAGTGTGGTTCTGCACTTGGCCAGTCGTTCGAGTCGTGCTGTTTACAAATCTGTGGAGCATTCGGATGTGACAGTGGCCCGATGTGCGACTGCACGGGAACATAAGGACAGGCATTCCCGTCGTCAATGAACCTCCCGTCGACCAAGTCTGGTAACCACAACGGAGGGTCGCAGCGCTGTGCGCCAAACACACTGTGACCCTTTCACATGTGTGCCTGTCATCCGAGAACATGTCATATTCTGTGTTAAGCTACAACCAGACTGGGGATTTACCGTCCTATGCGCACGTTGCCGTTAACACCCAACACAAAATGGCTGCACCGGGTGTGGTACCTTGGTCGGGAATCATGGACTGCTGATAAATTGTGCTGCATTGCCTTCAATAGTGAGCCGTGGACTCCACTACCCCACAGACCATGGTCTGCCAGCATGGGCGCGACCTGGGGTGAAGTGCCGTTCTTTCAATCTTCTGGCGAAGCACTGTGGAATTACTCGTGGTTTCAGGATGTGGGAATAATTTTTCTTCCAACTATGAAGACGATGACAACTTTTCTAATCGCTCCTGGTCAGTAAGTAAAATGATGCCAGGAAAATGTAAGAGAGAGTATGACACGGGAATACAAAACTTTGTAGAAAATCTATACTAACGTATACACATTGATTTTAGAGTCTGTTCTTACTATTTACTAACAACTTTTTGTTTTTACACTGTCCCGAACACACCAATACGCGAAGTTTCTTATTTGAGCTATTTGAGCGTAATGAATTTACTAAAAGGTCGTTACAAAGACATGGAAATATACTACTAACTATTCCATCGTTACACAAAGAAAGCTGTAGTATAATTGTTCATCTGCCTGGGGTTGTAAACGAAACAATATACACACAACGATACTGCAGTGATATTCTGTACCCATTCACAGGAGAACTTGTGTTCAGTGAAATACTGAACGGTTATTTTCAACAAGATGGTGCAACGGCGCATACAGCTCGCGTTTCAATGTCCTTCCTTGCTGATGTTTTTGGTGATCGCATAATTTCACAGGGACTTAGACCTCCATGATCGCCTGACCTAACACCACCTGTTTTTTTCTTCAGGGGTGCAACGTCTACAAAAACCGTCGAAAATCCATCGATGAATTGAAAACTGCAATATCCACTTTAACTGCTTCTGTTACAGAAGAAATGTTAAGCTTGTCTTTGGAAACATGATTAGACGATTTGAGTTGTTTTCAACAACAGGGGGGACACTTTCAACATTTAATGTGAAAATTTGTAAGTAAAAATGAATATTCAATAAATTAATAACTTGTATTTCACGGAGTTTCATTTCGCAGTATTCACTGCGGCATACGGCACGCGTGGCTAACAAACATAGTGCACTATGGAGAGACTTTTTGAACATCGCGTATAATAAACAAAGCAAAATTCTAGATTATGCAAAAGACCATAACTTATATATATATATATATATATATATATATATATATATATATATATATATATATATATAAAACTGGGATGTATTTTCAGCTAGGTAATGTTTGATATTCCTTGGTACTGACCCTATGACGGAATAACAAGTCATACTAGATTATTAAGTACGACTCAGACGCTTTAAGAACTACAGAAGGAAAGGAATAAAAGAAACGTAATTATATGCAGTTGACGAATAACTTCTTGTGGTGTAGCACTCTGTGGAAGAGAACGGTAGGGCACATATGGAAGCAGGGAGGAAAAGAGTGGAGTTATTTGGAATGTGGTGCTACAGGGGAACTTTGAAAATTATTTGCGCACACAACACGAACGATACAAGAAATGACAGTAAATGAAAATTATCTATTGGGAACCCCCAGCAGGAAAAAAGGAATAGACAACGGTATGTTCTTTAACGCCTCAAGAAAAAGAAAAGTGTCGACCTGGTAAAGATCAGAATACTAAATCTGATTAGGTTATGTTCGACAGCGAGGTTATAAAATTCGGAAGACATAAACGTTGATTCAAACGTTTTGATAAATGTTAATGATTACTGATATGAACAAAATCCTTGAAGACGGCAACGTAGAGTGGTGAAGCTATCCCATGGAGTGTATTTAAACTCTGCCATTATTGGGTACTGCGAGGGTTCAAAGCACAAGGGCCAGTTACGTTGCTTCCATTTAACGCTGTAGTTTACTGGAGACCTCTAAGTACAGCGCTACACACCAGATTCTTTACATGATGTGGTCAACAGCTGTTAACATGGACAGTGGAGAGAACCACTGTGAATAATAATTACATGCAGTTGGTTGTTCCCGTCACACAAATAAACTGGAGGCTAACGAGGGACATGACCCTCCCTGATTACTTGTTGCATGCTGCTGACTACTTGTTGCAGGTCCACGGATGTCCGGATTTGATTACTACACTGTAACAGGTTCATGAATGCAGCAATAATCAGTGTCCCAGCGCACCTAGAGAACTAGAAACTGATTACTCCCCAGTTTTTGCCAGGTGGCCAAATGTTTCTAAGCTGCAGCATTTCCTTTTCACAGAAGTGTCCGAGCGGTAGTGGTAGTCATTATACTCCGTTTCCCCTGCGCCCTTGTGGAAGACACGGTGGTAGTTTATAATTAATAAATTTTGCTTTGTTTACCAGTCCTACTCTTTACCATGTCGCATTTCTCGTTGATTGCAAGTACTTTTGCCCAACGACTGGGCGCCTTTATCTCGCTGAAATGTTCTCCACAGAGGTCAGGACAGAAGCCCATCCACAAAGGAAAGAAACTGAAAATATCCAGTGTTAAACGTATACTGTCTGAACCCGACACCCGTATTGAAGACGGAACTGACCGCTAGACGTCACGAGAGTCAGACTAGCCAGTTTAAAAGGTGGGGGAGGATATTGTGTGCTCAGTAGCGAAGCAGGACAGCACAATAAGTAACTCAGGAGTGCTCCTACGTGGACTATTCACTGGATGTCACCCGAGTATCAGATACAGCATCCATATTTGAAATCTACTAAAGCTGCCCAGATCGACTGTTGGTGATGTCACTGTAAAGTGGAAAGGCGAAAGGAAAGCAGTAGCTGAACAAAGGCCAGGCAGATCTCACATAATGACGGACAGGGACCATCAAACAATGGGACGGGTGGCTCTAAAAAAATCAAGTTAAGTCAAAATTCGGAATCACTCGTGAGTTTGCGAATGTTACCAGCAGGAGGTATTTGGAGTAATGAAGACGCCACATCCTGTGGCAGTCCAATTGATGGATTTGGGTCTGCGGAATGTCTGGGGAACGCTACCATCTGTCATGCGTAATGCGAGCTGTGGAGGACGGTGGAAGTAGCATTACGGTTTGGAGATATTCTTCTATGCTAGGTTGTGGTCCCATTATTGCGGTTAATAAACACTAAATTAGGATGAATATTAACACGTTTTACAGCAGTTTGTGCTGCTTACAGTAGAGGAATAGTTCAAATACCTTGATTGTGTGTATCAGCGTGAGAGTACAACCTCTCATAAAAGAGCATCTGTGAAACAGCGGCTTGTGGATGATAACATTCCTGAAGTGTACTGAACAGCCAGAAATCCTACCTGAACCAAATGAGACACCTTCGCTCAAAACCCCAGTGTTCAACATCACTAGGCTCTCAAATTTCGGTTCTATAAGTGACAATGTGCCGTCATTCCTCTGCAGATACTCGTTCTAAGTTCCTCATCAAAGCTGAAGCCATTATAAAACAGAGGAATGGACACAACTAAAATTAACGTTCTCTCATTGGTGTCCGAATATTTTTATGAGATATGACATACTGAATTTAACTGATGAAAGGAGAAAATATAAAAATGCAGTAAATGAAGCAGGCAGATAGGAATACAAACGACTCAAAAACGAGTTCGACAGGAAGTGCAAAATGGCTAAGCAGGGATGGCTAGAGGACAGTTGTAAGGATGCAGAGGCGTATATCACTAGTTGTTGGACAAATAATGCCCATAGAAAAATTAAGGAGACCTTTGGAGGAAAGAGAAACACTTGCATGAATATCAAGAACTCAGTTGGAAAACCACTTCTGGGCAAAGAAGAGAAAGCACAAATTTGGAAGGAGTATACAGAGGGTCTATACAAGGGCGATGTACTTCAGGACAATATTATGAAATTGGAAGAGGATGTAGTTGAAGATGAAGATTTTAACAAAGCGCTGAAAGAACTAAGTTAAAATAAGGCCTCGGTAGTAGACAAAATTCCATTAAAAGTACTGATAGTCTTGGGAGAGTCAACCCTGACAGAACTCTACCACCAGGTGAGCAAGATTTATGAGACAGACGAAATACCCTCAGACTTCCAGAAGAATATAATAATTCCAATCCGAAAGAAAGCATGTGTTGACAGATGTGAAAATTACCGAACTATCAGTTTAATGAGCCACAGCTGTAAAAAACTAACGTGAATTCTTTACAGACGAATGGAAAAACTGGTAGAAGCTGACCTCGGGTAAGATCAGTTTGGATTCCGTATAAATGTTGCAACACGTGAGGCAATACTGACCCTACGACTTATCTTAGAAGAATTATTAAGGAAAGGAAAACCTACGTTTCTAGCATTTGTAGACTTAGAGAAAGCTTTTGACAGTGTTGATTGGAATACTCTCTTTCAAATTCTGAAGGTGGCAGGGGTAAAATACAGAGAGCGAAAGGCTATTTACAATTTGTACAGAAACCAGATGGCAGTTATAAGAGTCGTGGGACATGAAAGGGAAGCAGTGGTTGGGGAGGGAGTCAGGCAGGGCTGTAGCCTCTCCCCGATGTTATTCAATCTGTATATTGAGCAAGCAGTGAAGGAAACAAAAGAAGAATTCGGATTAGGAATTAAAATCAATAAGGAAGAAATAAAAACTTTGAAGTTCGCCGATGGCATTGTAATTCTGTCAGAGACAGCAAAGGACCTGAAAGAGAAGCTGACTGGAATGGACAGAGTCTTGAATGGAGGATATAAGATGAACACCAACAAAAGCGAAACGAAGATAATGGAATGTAGTCGAATTAAATCGAGTGGTGCTGAGGATATTGGATTAGGAAATGAGACGCGGAAAATAACTGATGAGGGACGAAGTAGAGAGGATATAAAATGTAGACTGACAATGGCAAGGAAATCGTTCCTGAAAAAGAGAAATTTGTTAACATCGAGTATAGATATAAGTATCAGGAAGCCGTTTCTGAAAGTATTTGTATGGAGTGTAGCCTTGTATGGAAGCCAAACGTGGACGATAAATAGTTTAGACAAAAAGAGAATAGAAGCTTTCGAAATGTGGTGCTACAGAAGAATGCTGAAGAGTAGATAGGCAGATAGGGGAGAAGAGAAATTTATGGCACAAATTGACTAGAAGAAGGGATCGGTTGGTAGGATATATTCTAAGGCATCAATGGGTCACCAATTTAATATTGGAGGTCAGCGCGGAGGGTAAAAACAGTAGAGGGAGACCAAGAGATGAACACACTAAACAGATTCATAAGGATGTAAGTTGGATTAGGTGCGGGGAGATGAAGAAGCTTGCATAGGATAGAGTAGCATGGACAGCTGCATCAAACCAGTCTGTGGACTGAAGACCATAACAAGAAAAACGTGTAGAGTGTGATTTTCTATAGTTCCATAGCATTTTTGAAAAGCTTTGTCCCCTCCCTGTAAATGAGGTTGCGAAATTTCTAGCTCAATACGTGTAAAATGAAAAGCATCCATACCTTATTATGGTCTTTCTTTTTTTTTTGGGGGGGGGGGGGGGGAAGGGGACATGATCTCTACGATAGGTACTCACCTTTGCATCTGCGCCAAGTGAAATTTGTAACTGGATTAAGGATTTCTTAGTAGAGAGGAGACAGAGTATTATCTAGGACGGAGAGCCGTCGACATATTTTCAAATAACTTCAGACATTTTTGGACTGATCGGATTCATGTTTCATTTTGATGATGTTGCAAAAATTACTATCGGTAACCTCAGAGTTTTGCAGACGTTAAAGTTATCTGCAACGCAGCTTTTCCTAATAAAATATGTTCAACTGTCGGTTAAAACTTTGAAGTATTCCAACTTCTACAAGGACTGGCAACTTGCTTTAAATGTGCAGAAATGTAAAACAATGATTACAATGTCAGTGAGTCACAACTTGAATAGGTCATTTTATAGAATAACCTGGATCTGAAAGTTTGTGAGTAAATAAAATGAAATGGCTTCGTAGGCTGAGTCATGGTTAAAGCAGGAGCCAGAGTCCTCTTTATTGGCAGATCACTAGCAAAATGCAATGTCGATCTACGAGTCTCCTTACAAAATAATCGTCTAACGTAGTCTAGAAGATTGTTGAAATGTGTGGAACCTTTGCTTGATAGGTCTAATAGGGCATACTGAATGGAAGGGAAGAAATAATGGTCACAGGTGTGCTTGACATATGGGAGTGTCCATCGTAGATAATAAAAAAGCAGAGCTAACAAACGTTTGAATATAGAGGCAAATTACCCCGCGGCAGCCTACTTGCAAAATTTCAAGTAAAGGCCTTACGTATGAAATCTACGAACATACTATAGCACCATTCGTAGACCCATCTATCTCGTAGAAGTTTCTCGGACAAAGTTAGACTTATTACAAATTTCTTGACTGCCTCTCATACGCCATTCAGGTATCAGGAAATACATCACTACAGCACATATTGAAATACATAATAATAACTACAGTATGAGAAGTGTATTGCTAATTTTCCTTGACTGTACTTTAATAAAGGGTAATGGACGGTCCGCCGCCAGACACGATTTTTAAGATTACTAATCCTACAAGATTAATTGATGCGTTCAGGCAACAAGCCCACATAATGAGGCATCAAGGCATACTGATGACTTAAATATTATTTACGGTGAAAATAATACTAACTATACTACCGCCAGTTTCTTAAATGGGGGGAAGGGGGAGGTCTTCATTAGATCCAGAGCATATGCCTCTCTACATAGAAATAGAAAAATTCTTAAGGGGATTTCTTCACAAAATTTTTATGGTGATACTTGCTGGTGACTTACAGCTTTTCTGAACGTTGGTTGTTGCGGTGTCCGAATATGTATCATTGTTTCTGTACCACTTCTTGCACAATTTTCAGCTACTTTTCACAATGTTTTTAACGTCAGCTTAATACAGCACATTTTACTAGCTACATGTTTATGTGATGCTGAAGGACCATTAACACATTATATATGCACAGACTATAACAACATGAACAGTAGATAATTACCAATCAAACAAAACGAAAAGTTTTGACTGCAAAGTATGTAGTATAGCTGTGGAAATGATTCACTTACTACTTACTTGAATCACATACTGCGGTATGAGACATGTAGTGCAGTTAGGCAATTTTAATAACTTACGAACTAATGATGGTATGGTTAGGGTAAACAGGATTACTATAGGTAGATATCTTTTCTAATAAAGTAGTCAACATAATAGATATCTAGTGGTGAAATTGTTTGAGTAGTTACAAAAGAATTATAGGTGTGGGACATTGTAATCTACTTCCTGTAGGTTAATAGAGTACATTAGATGGATTATGTACGCAGGATGTACCATAGTACAATTTTCAGATTTTCCCTCTAGCCAGCCTCCATATTGAAATGATAGTATTCGCTTCATGTCTGCTGCAGTATTTTTCTGAAATTACAAAAATTATTCCAGAAAAATAAGATTTTCGCAAATTTGGATATGTTCCTAACTACAAATAATCTATTCAAGTTTATAAGTGTAGAAATCGAGAAAATCTTGTGAATAAAGTATGTCACAGCCTATATGTAAGGTTATTATGTTAGTACACACCAGCAATAATTGAGAGAAATCCAATTAATAACAAGTATTATTAGAAACCTGCTAAAAGTTAGAAAAATTGAGATACTGCTGGTGAGAACTAGAGCAAATTTCAGTTTTCAAGAAAGGCCGATTAGTAAGACATTAAAGAAACTTCGTCCATTTGCAAATATCAATATGGTAGAATATGGTCCACGACTAACAATGTATGGTTTAACTGCCGATACTATGTGTAGAATTTTACTCACCACAAAACAGTGCAGCTGAAAAATTAACACTCTTCTTCAGAAATACTCATAATGTTTACAAACCGTTCACGGAACTCTAGCTCATGTTTCACAACAACGAATACAGTAAAAAATGCCGAAAACTGTTTTTGCTGCTCTCTAGTTCCTATTCATCATGTGATTCTAAAATTAGTCACTAACTGAAACCAGGAGACGCCGTGTGTTCCTAGCTACACTGTCCTCCAGGTACAACGATCTCCCCTAAGAAATTATGTAAAATACGAAGTGGTGAAATTGGTAAGAAACTTTTTGTTATTACATTGTGTTACTTCATTCAGTATATATTGCTACCATCCTTGATCTTGCTTACATATATTTCTAGTTCCATGATATCCGCGGTCTGGGTGACCGAGCGTTCTAGGCGCTTCAGTCTGGAACCGCGTGACCGGTACCGTCGCAGGTTCGAATCCTGCCGCGGGCATGGATGTGTGTGTTGTCCTTAGGTTACTTCGTTTTAAGTTGTTCTAAGTTCTAGGGGACTGATGACCTCAGATCTTATGTCCCGTAGTGCTCAGAGCCATTTGAACCATATCCGTGGTCCAACTATTACATAAATGGCGAATGTACTGTGTGGTGTCATTTTTAAGCTATGGCCTGTTTTTAGGATGTGGGTTGCTATAGCAAGTGTATAGGCACAATCTTAAACAATCTAGGCATTCTTGGAATAGTGTTTTCAGTTTTGTTTCTGTCTGGTTGTTGTGCTGCGCCTTCCATTGGTCACACGTGGGTGAGAGTGTAGACTTGGATACCATTCAGAGAAGGTTATTGCCAAGTTTCTAGGCAACCAAGAGTCCCTGGGAAAATTTAAGCAGTTAGGCTCTTTCATAAGCTTCAATATTAGCTTTTTCAACAGCGTCCTTGATTTTTCCCTCAAAACGTGATTGGTTTCATTACTCCTAGTGTAAACGAGTATTTAAAAGAGGAACAGTAGGTCAAACATACCTCTTCCCTTGTCGGTTCAAGCGAGGCACTGTATTGCTCAAACATGGGTGGTCGACTTGCCCCAAAAAAGACCGGTATCTCGGGCATTGAAACCAACTCTCCGCACGAGTAGCTGTTAACCTTAATTCCGTATGTAGGATCGGCGCAGTGTATGGTGGTCAGAAAATGTTTGGTGACAAACTTATATTATCGATTTTTTTAAGCTTAGTCCACACGCGTATTGCCCAAGCTAGGAACGAATTTGCCAATCATTATGCCAATCGGATGTGCCGTACAAACCATTCTAAATTTCCTTACGTTCTCCCAACCGGCGCAGACAGAAAAATCGTCAGACGAACAGTGGTGCTGTTCATAGCACATGATGCAGCATGTGAGATGGAGTGGTTGTGTGGGTCAAAGCGACCGAGGGAATGTCGTTTTGTAGGCTTACCCCTCATGGTTTGACAAAAGTTTAGCCCTATTATCCACCTTTGTCTCTTAATATTTTTAAGGTCGTGCCAACCTTGTCGTTAACCATCTCTAAACTCTAAACACACGCACACACACACACACACACACACACACACACACACACACACACACACACACACATAGACACACGTGCACGCGCTGCGTTAAAAATCATTAATACGTACTGGAATATTGGACTCCAAATTATGTTAGTAAACAACGATCTGGCATAGCGTCGGACGAATTTTGAAAATGTAAGGAGACGCAATCGAACTGTTCACTGGCAACAGTGTTTGCATGATGTCGTGTATTAATAATCTGCATTCATCCTCAATGCGAGCTAATTCTCTGAAGTGAGGTAGCTTTCTTTCAAGCAAGTCTTAGTGATTGAACTTAATGCACGAACAAGAATATGACGGATGTCAGTGACATAAGTCGTTAATTCTCTACATCTCATCTTCCACTATTGAATAATAATAAGTGTAACCAACAGTCGTTTTGTAATTGATTTCAATTATCATTATTCAAGTATTTCATGTCCAGCAGTTGTCCTATTGTTCTCAATTGATTACAAAGGCCAACGAATTTTTTTTAAACTTATTTTACTTTGATAGCTGATTTTTATAGATTTTTATGACCTAAATTCAAATATAGCCTTCGTTGTTTTTGTATCAACCATAGCTTTCGAGCAATATGGTTTTTACCGTATGTTATAAAAATCCAATGCTGTACGGTAAAAGGGGAATTAAATGAAATGCTTTGTTACAACATAAGCATGGTTGGTATTTACAGTAATCTACTTAAAACAATAATATGTGTAATAGAGGTTTCACTTGTCAGCTGGAATTGTTTTTTTTTATTTTTTCTTTGAAGCTTCTTTTAAAGTGATCAACAGTACTCCCCCATCATGTTTGTGCTTCAGGGGCCTTGGTAGCGTTTTTCCATCACTTTCATGTCCTGGTGAAAACGCTCTCCTTGCTCCTCACTAACATCTCCCAGATTGCCCGAGAAGTAATCATGAGACTGTTCAAAAGGTGAAATTCCAGGCTCATTAAACATCCGAAAGTTTTAAACTTCTTTAACATTGTAGCTATAGTAGAAACATATTCGGGGTGTTTTTCGTGTCCTAATAACATTTTAACGAGTTGCTTCAATGATACCCATACTTCCTTCTCATTTAAGATCATTGTGGATTCAAAGTTAACAACAAACGTCAGTTTTCTAATGTCAGGTCCGACAAAGACGCCTTCTTTTACTTTAGTTTCTGAAAGGTATGGAAACTTTTGGCAGAGATACTTAAAACATGGACCATCTTTAGGCAAAGCCTTTGCAGATTGTTTCATTAAGTCTAACGTATGTAGAAGTTGTAGGAGTACTGTTTTTGGATCTACAAGGTTTTTGCGTCTAATGTTCTTCTCACAATGTTTTAAAGACTCCCTCAGAGGCCATTTCTTTCTGCACCAGTCTTGATCGCTAGCCCTACTGTCCCATTCACACAAGAAACATGGAAATTTGGTAAAGCCACCTTTCTGACCTAGCATCATGCATGTTACTTTTAGATCACCACATATCATCCAACCATGACCAGAAAAGCCTATTTTCTTTAGCAGTGTTTCTAGGTTTTAATAGCTTTCTTTCATATGTACAGAATGTTCATCAGGTGTAAATGCATACATGTTACCAGTGGGTAATAAAACATCCTCTAAACTAGTTTTCGATGAATCAATAAATAACCTCCAGTCTTCCTTTTTGTATTCAATACCAAACTCATTCATCAGATCAGTAACGTCTGAGCAGTACACTAAATCACCTTCTTGTTGATAAAAACGCGGAAAATTGATGCTCTTTTTTCTATACATGTATATGTACAGTAAACGGGAAAGTGAGATTAGGCTGATAGTAAACAAAACATCATCTCTTTACACAAAAATAGAATCGACATTTTTTGCCAGCGAATGTTTTTCAGCAGTGCGTCATCTACATTCATTACACCTGCTTTTTAAATTAGTTTCACTATATAAAAGCTGATAAATTCTTTAAAAAATCGCTTAATTTTATAAATTTAACATTAAAATGTGAAGAAATGGAGGGTGATACAGGTTTGTAAGTACCATGTTTGGATTTCCCACCCCGAAAAACATAAGAATAAGGTATTACCAGCAAAAAAGTTTTTCCATGGTTTGTCTATGTTATCAGAGTCTTCCAGTCTTTTCATAAACTGAAGGGAATGTCCGGTCACGCTGGACTAATCAGTACGCAAGATACGTCCTACAAATAGGAGTTATGAATAGAGGTAATTCTGAAGCGCGTTCACTGTAACGTTTAACTCCAATTCTTTCATTACCTTGTGCGTTGTAGGTTTTAAGTCGTTGTTTTTCAGTACATGAAGCGAACTGACTCACACTATGTCTCCATATAGATGTCTCCATTTGTGAGTTTGCGCAGCGGTCAAACGTTAGTATGACAGTGAATAAAAGCCCATGTGCGGAATTTAATATTTCTGTTTTCTGACCTCTGTCTTCAGTTTGAACACCTGACAGATTCGCGAGAGTTTAAGGGGAGGACACATGAGAAAATACAACGATACATATATGGTAATACAACTTTTACTGTTTGACAGATAATTGACCTGAATTTCGCACATGTTGTCTTTGTATTATTGGCTAGAACCTGATTTTTTTCATTTTTTTGGACAAATAATTTTATCAGAACATTGCTCTATATTTTTGGGACACACATACAAGAAACATATTCTCAAACGTTACTTTACTTATCACTTTCATAATGTGGTAAGCTGTTCTTAGTAATTAGACAGACAAATATGTGTACCAGTTTTTTTTTAGTTTTAGCCTTAGAACTCTCGCAATATTTTTTTTTTATTTGTGTGTATTAGCACAGTCATTACTGTTTCACAAAATTTAAGTAATACATTTTGAAAAATTTTGTATGTATCACACAAGGTTTTGTTATGCTAAGTACAAAGCCTGGACCAAATGCCACATTTTTATCGGGAGTGGCTCTGTGGAAAACGTGGAGTATGCAGCAAAAGGATTTTATTAGCATTTATGCCAGAAACAGGTACCTCGATGTCGTCCAAAACGATACATTTGGTATTTTTGGTCTTCATGTAGCTATTTCCTCTAGTATGATCCTAGTAACGTGCCCTTTAGACAATACCCTTGATTGGAATTTCAGGACTACAAATATGGACATCATCAATGTTCTTCAATAAGGTTTTAGTGAAGAAACCCGAATCAGGTCCTAGTTTCATAAGGGTCCTGATTTTCACATTTCTTTAACTGTAGGCGAGGGTCATATAAGGAAATTTTAACACTAGTTGATGGATAAAAAGTTGTGTTTGGGGGGGGGGGGATCTTTTCAAAATGAGGTTATTTAAGCTTTCGTTCGCGTTTCTCGAACCACCACGTGTGCATTTCTTTCATAAAACGTAAGCAGTTCTGACCAGTCAGGGAGTTCCACAAAACTAGAAACCTCGCACAGATTGAAATAGTCTTTCTGAAACCATCTACTTCGACTGTTAAATTGCGGATGGTATTGGCGTGAGATAACTAGAGAACAACGACATACTAGATAACTACAAGTTATTTAAATTATTATTCTATAACTGCAGAAGAGACTAATAACGTGGTACAGTAATACATTAATGCACACCACTAGTACGTAGGAGTAGTAGGTTTCAGATCCCTTTTTCTCGTACCCAGATTAAAAAGTTATACGGTAACTCTGAAACGGATTCTTGGTGGGTTTTGAGTTTGTACCGAAATAATCTATTAAGCAGTCGCTAATACACATTCGAAATAACATTGACGTTTTTCTAGCGCTTCCTTACTTATCCAGGGACTTGAAGGAATGTAAATGGACTCACAGACTTCTATACTTTACAGATATCTTCTCTAATGTCTGAAAATAGTAAACTATCACAAGGAATAACAGGGTCCGATAAAAAGTGGTTGTGGCACTCAGCATTGGTTGGAATAAGATGGCTTTTACGTAATTTTAGGGAGAGTAAACTCTGAGAATTGAAGACAATACTTCTCATCTGCTAAGGATCTGTCTGGTGACTAAAACATTGCAAAAATTTTAGGATGATTTTACCTAGATCTCCTCTTAAGGGTAAACTTCGGATACGTCCATTGATTTTACCTACAATCAGAACTTCTCAGAATTTTCTGTCTTTCTCCAGTATGTGTGAAATATATTGTAGGTTCCATGTATGAACCTCCTTAAGGATACAAGAGCAAAACCTCGTTAAGGATGTCCTCTATACTCATCTTCGTAGTATAGTTCTACTGGAAATCGTTCAGACAATCTACGTTACCGGCGGCGCTGACGCGTCTACTGTAGCCTCAGGCGTTCGTAGTTTGAGGGCAGTGGTCTCCGACGCTATTGCTTATGTCCCATCGGTCAGGTCAACAGCAGACAGTATTAAACTCTGTTCGCTAACATGTGAACATTCGTGGTCCAGATTGCGAGGGGAAACAGTAGAGCCCATCACAACTGAGACACACCCAGTGGAACTGCATTCTCCCTCACCGCCAATACGGTCATGTTAGGTGACACGCCGTGATAACACGCCGTGCGCCACGTGCACTGTACCACTGGTAGATATTCATCCCAGTACGCCTCGAGACGCAGCTAGAAACACGGGCTTTGATTGAATAATTATCATGCTAATACTGGATAATAATAACTCATCCTTTACACATTAAATTCATCACTGTCTTCAACCTCTAACTACCGACTTCCTACAAAACAAACTGACGGTTAATAGTGCATCTATTTGAGCATCGAAATTATACGATATCCACGGTAAACGATTCCTATTACAAAGTCAGATGCAGTTACAAAAGATGCAGTGACTTTGAAAATGTAAAAGAGCTAAAGAATCATGAAAAACACTGAAAGACTGAGCTTTTAATTTTTCCCATTGATATTCAAGAGTAGAACGATAGAAAAACGAAAAAAAGTCCTACGAACGTGCTGCAAAAGTCTTAAGAGTAACCTGCAGAGTAATCACGTAGATGTAACTACTTTTGCTCAAATTCTCTAGCTCTAAGCTTTGAAGGAGAACAGCCCATCCAGTTTCAAACTGTCGAATATTCCCCACTTGTTATGAATGTAATTTACCAACAAAAATCAATAAAAATGGCAGAAAGTTCTACGTTCTCGAGTGTGCATAGTGATGAAAACTGAACTAGAAAAACCAGAGAACAGACCCGTGAAAATCTTTCCGTTCAACTAGCTTTTCCATATATATCCTGGCCGGTCAGAGTGGCCGTGCGGTTTTAAGCGCTACAGTCTGTAGCCGAGCGACTGCTACGGTCGAAGGTTCGAATCCTGCTTCGGGCATGGATGTGTGTGATGTCCTTAGGTTAGTTAGGTTTAATTACTTCTAATTTCTAGGCGTCTGATGACCTCAGAAGTTAAGTCGCATAGTGCTCAGAGCCATTTGATCCATTTTGAACATATATCCTGTCAGAATAAAACCGTTTGAAGTACTATTGCCAACTAAGGTATCACCACTTGCCTGAGTTAGTCTTTATGTACATTATTATTTCGTTAAGATCTTATTCTATTCCAGCTAGGCATGCGGCAGAACGTTTCTAATGTAAGGAGCGTACGGAAGAACTGGCAGGCAATAACAGACTGATACGCTGAAACGTATGTGGATGACAGACTCGACTGTCCACTGCCCTTAAAAGACGCCGCTTCGAACCCCCGTCCTGAACGCAGTTCTGAGCAGTCAGGGAGTTCCACAAAACTAGAAACCTCGCACAGATTGAAACAGTCTTTCTGAAACCATCTACTTCGACTGTTAAATTGCGGATGGTATTGGCGTGAGATAACTAGAGAACAACGACATACTAGATAACTACAAGTTATTTAAATTATTATTCTATAACTGCAGACGAGACTAATAACGTGGTACAATAATACATTAACGCACACCACTAGTACGTAGGAGTAGTAGGTTTCAGATCCCTTTTTCTCTTACCCAGATTAAAAAGTTATACGGTAACTCTGAAACGGATTCTTGGTGGGTTTTGAGTTTGTACCGAAATAATCTATTAAGCAGTCGCTAATACACATTCGAAATAACATTGACGTTTTTATAGCGCTTCCTTACTTATCCAGGGACTAGAAGGAATGTTATTTACATGACAACTTAAGCACATATTTATTTACCCCTTACCTTTCTACACATCGTTAGCTCCGATTTCCGTTTCATTCATCAGTCATGCATTAGTCCTTTTTATCTTTGACAGCTCACAGAAGATTGAGCTGCTGCACTCTACTATCGCAGCCCGACGACCGTCTGTTGCACAGCCAGTAGTTGGGGCAGGGGCTGAAGTAGTGGGGAGGCAGCGGCAGAGAACATTCCGCGCTCTAGACGAGGTCCACCAGCTGATTTGCTATTCAGCCTGCGTGCGCCGCTGCAGAAATTGATGACAAGGAAAATTTGCCACGACTCTTATTTCCGGGTAGACGCGAGGTATGAATTTCAAACGGCAGTTTCGGCGTTCGTCCGACCACACTGATGGAGACAGACGACACCCAGACTCCAGCCAAGCTTAACGATAGACCATCTCATTTCTGGACTTCACTTTTACCTGAGTGAATGTGAAAGCTCAGTTTCTGAAATAAAATTCCGTGGAACCGCGTGTAACTGATGACCAGTGAAATTATGAAATGAAGACTTAAAAAGTGTAGCCAGCCTAATTTTAGCTATGGAATTGTATTCCCTGTTGGCAAAAGACTAGCATGATGATGTACGCACATTAACGTCTTCATATAATGAGTCGTAGGGACACTCCTACTCCAGGAAACAGTCTTTGTAGCTGCACGTCATTTTCAGGTTAATATGATACTTAACAACAGCTATTAATACCATCAGGCAATATTTTGGTGAATATCAAAACTCATACACTACTTTAAGTGTTTCACTTCCTAATCTAATTCCCTCAGCATCTCCTGATTTTATACGGCTATATTCCATTACTTTGCTTTAATTTTGTCACTGTTCATCTTATAAAGTCTTTTCAAGACACATTCCACTCAATTCAACTGTTATTCCAAGTCTTTTTCCGTCTTTTATGGAACTACAATGTCATCCGCGAACCTGGAATATTTAATTTCTCCTCCCTGAATTTTAACTCACACTCAAAATTTGTCCTAGATTCGAACAGTAAGGGGCATAAGTTACAAGTCACGCTCACTTCCTTATTAACAACTGCTTCCCTTTGATGTCCATGGACTCTTATAACTACAATCTGGTTTCTATACGAGTTATAAATAATCTTTTGCTACCTGTGTTTTATCTCTGCCATCTTCAGACTTTCAAAGTCCTCAATAGCGTCAAGATCTTTCTCTAAATCTGCAAAAGCAATAAAAATAGTTCTCCCTGCCTTCAGTAACATAATTTCTAGAGTTAAAATTGACACGCGTTTTCCTGTATTTCTTCTAAAAGCTACCTGTTCTTACCGAGGCTGGCTTTTACCAGTGTCTCCATTATTCTGTGAATAATTCGTGCCATTGCTTTTCAAGAATGACTTTTTAAACTAATTTTTCGATAATACTCATGCCTTTCAGCACCAGCCTACTTTGGAATTGTGACTATTTCGTTCTTCTTTAAATATTAGGGTGTTTCGCATGTCGCGTTTCTTTCGTACATGAGGTTTATTTATGTATTTATTGTTTTACACAAACAGCTCAATAATTTCAATGGAATGTTGCCAATTCCAGACGCGTTGCTTTGATTTTGATTTTCCAGTACTCAGATTTATTTCTTCTCACAGTATCACAGATACCAGTTCTTCATCTAATTTCTCTTCTCTATATGTAGTACTGTCTTGTGTTTCTTATACTTTGTATAGACCCTCTATATATTCCTTCCAAGCCTCAGTTTCCCCTTCTTTGCTTAGTATGGTTTGCTATACTTTATTTAGTAATAGTTAATTTGGTTCAAAATGGTTCAAATAGGTCTGAGCGCTATGGGGCTTAACATCTCAGGTAATCAGACCCCTAGAACTTATAACTATTTAAATCTAACTAACATAAGGACATCACGCACATTCATGCCAGAGGCAGGATTCGAACCTGCGCCGTAGCGGTCGCGGTTAATTTGGTAATGGAGGGAAGAGTGGCGGTTAAAACTGGAAATGCAGGGCTTGAATAAATTATCCGTGTTAAAATGGGAGTAAGCTCCATTAGTTACCCACAGATGCAGAGATTTGCACAAGATAAATCTGTGGGGGAGCTCCATCAGACTAGTTACGGGCTGAATAATAAACCAAAATGTTTGTTTTGTGGCAAGAGAGCTCACGATTATGCCTTGCTTGTGGTACAATAAACTACAAGAAGAGGTCGAAGTCAGTATTTCGAGGAAAATTAATCTTTCAATGCGTTAAAACTTAACTATACAATTACGAAAGGTGTTCACCATGTTTTAATAATGACATCGAAAACTGAGCCTGTGATTAAGACAGTTCGAGCTGATCCTTCCCACATATTCACCTTACGGTTTGGCACAACTTTCCATAGGCCTGATGCCTTGTCGGAGACCGTTATCGTAGAAGTCTGCTCTCTGGGTGTTCACGGAATGTTCCACCTCAAACTTCAGTTTGTCCTGAATCTGGGAATGTATGCTACGCAATGATTTTTTCATCCGAGGGAAGAGGAAGTGGTCACTGGGTACCGTATCTGGAAAATACAGACACTGAGTCAGAATTTGACAACCCAAAACCTATCCATATGTTTTCACTGCTTGTCGTAATAATACACTGTAATGGAACTCGTCAGTGGACGACTTTAGTTATATTCTGTCATATACGACACGTTCGAAGAACTAGAGTATTTGGTAGTAATGATCTGAGTGTCTGATACGCAAATACTGACTGTTAGGGCTATAGGTACTGGTATCGTGATAACTGGTACATTAATATTACCCACTTCATTGTGTTTGTTGCTTTTATCTGCATTTAACAGCCTTCTCAGAAAAACGTCACATATGTATGGTGTCTGTTATTTCAGATATGTTTGGAAGTACAGACACCGTTTTTGATCCAGTACTCATTATGAATTGAGACACGAAAAAATTATAGATATTGGATGCAAGTAGGCATTGATTAAATCTATGGGGAATGTTGAAAATTCGAACCCAGGTTTCGTGCTTTCTTGGCAGATGCTGTGAGCAGCAAGCCGTCCGGACACAGTGGTCTTTGCAGCTTCACAGGTTACTGCGGTACGCCTCCCGTCAGACAGACCCTAATTCTCAACTTACCCAAGCACTTCTAATGTGGTGTGCCTTGACCATTATTCTCGCTACACCGGCTGAGGGGAGATGCCAATGGTCTCTTCAGTGAGAGCTCTTAGGTCGGCGAAATGCCGCGAGCAATGACAAAAAAGTAGACAACATGCCAAAAGAAAAGTGGTCAGAACATCTGCCTAGTAAGCAGGAGACGCTGGTTGGAATCGCGATGCAGCACACATTTACAAATTTCCCCACTGATCTCAATAGATACCCGCTTGCAGCCAATGTCTCTAAATCGTTTTCTGCTTGGTCGTAAATGCGTGACGAAGTGGGTTCAACCTGTCAATAGAGACTGCCCGTTTTGTTTCCATTGGTTCGCACTTCAACAGCTGATCTCGTGCCTAGGGGAAAGTAAGCTTCACTGGCCTGATTGTGCCATGTGTCTTTGGAGGTGAGGTACTGACCAACCTAAAAACATGCTACTCGTTACAGCTATAATTACTTTTCTGCAAATGAAGTAAATACTAACATAGTGTTGTCTTGTAGACTGTTGTCTGTCATCAATAGAAATATGTGCACTTGTACCTCTAATTGCTTGTATTCTTCATAGACTAACAAAAAACTTATATTTTAATCTCATTCAATTTAAAAAATTGCAATGTATTATTTTTTACTAAAAAACCAAATATAATAAAAAGCTATTTTCCGAATTATGAAGAGGTGTTTGGAATTAATAATTGATTTTGTCTTTATTGTTAATTCTGTGCTTCATTCTGGATAGTAATTTAATAGCATTAGCCAAAGAAATAATTATACAACGTACATTTTTGTCAGTGAAAAAATCGGTGCTTTCTAAGATCGATGGGCTGTGAGTTATTGTATGTTTGTTCTCCCTGAAATAAAATGATCACGTGCGACTCTGGTCCAGCATCTGAGTCTGCCAGTGCTGTAGGAAGTTGAAGTCGTAGTGTCAAACATTTGTAATCTTATCGATGTGGAAACATAAAAATACTATATGTGAAATACAGAAAGTAAAACAACAGATGAAAGAAATTTAATCAAGCAGGGTCCATATCTAAAATATATGCCTGAATTATATTTTCTAGACGAAATTTATTCTTCCAGTGATCCACATTTTTTCAGGGAGCCACATTTTCTACGAGCAGCTACAACAAATAGATGAGTAAAATATGATTTGTCATTACGCGATATTCCTTCTCACACACTGATTAGCTGCATTACGCTAGTGTTAAAACAGCTAAAAAAACTGACTTGATAAAGGCATTTTACTACTTTGAATATTTCTTCTAAAAATAGTTTTCGTAATAACAGAGAGGGGCGTCGTACCAACACCCAGCCATCGCCAATGGTGATAGGCAGGTACAGAAGTCATACGGGTTGGCCTGATACAGCTACATTACGTCCTTTGGCGCCTCCATACTGGGTGCTTTAAGAAGAAGTGCGAGTAGTTGAAGAACCCCAGTTGGCGGCACTTTTGCCATGTTAAAAACGCCGTGCAAAAACTGAAAACTGATCCATGACTGATTTTCATTTCTCCAACTATCGCAGCGTCGTCGCGTCTTCTTTGGCCACCCGCTTAACCAGTCATTTTGTGAGATACGTTGGTGAGATGTTCTTCGACCTCCTCCATAATTCATAGATTCCCCAGAAGCGTGCTCTGTCAGAGTACACTTGTTTGAGAAGTTTAAGTGCCTCAAAGGTCGATAAGCAAGCGGAACAATCTCTTCACCAACTTGCATTTCAGATGACAGTGAGCTGCGACACTTTGACCGTCGCGAGGCAGTGAGAAGGCAGCCCGCCAACATTTGTTTTCCGGCGTGCCCTGAACAAGGGAGTCAGACACTTGTTGTTGCTTCCTGAGTCGGTGCAGTTTGCGGTGATGTTTCGGTGTTTCAGTTCGCTATTTGTGTGACAATGCTGACTGTTGCAAGTGCTAATGCGTATCTCATTCATGGTCTGTTCACGGTTCTCGTGCTTCAATCATTTGTTTCGGATGATTTTTATTCAAAGTAATTTCTTGAACCGCTTGTCTAACGATTCGCTTCAGGACTTAATGATTTAATTGTGAGTTATTAGAATACACCTGCACATGTGGGTGCCGACATCCAGTTATAACTTTTTCGCCAGCTGGATTTAGATATCTACAGGGCCAGTTTAAGACCCAAGAGACACAGGTCGCCCTTTGAGTCGAAGTATGAGGGGCGCCAGAGTCACCACAGCTGAAAGATGTCTGTACCGAAGGTACCCAGTTAGTATCGTCTCCTCGGGGTGACACGCTGAGAGGGGCATCATGGGAGGCCAAGTACAAGACAGGTACACAGTGCGTCCCACAATTAGAAGCGACATTGACAGGTGTAAAAGTCGTAAGATGGAAAGGGTGAGTGCGGAGGGGTGGGAGGGGGGGGGGGGCGGAGGGCGGAGAGGGGCAGCCCAAATCATAAGTCGCTTGCTTGCGTAAAAACATGTTCTCGAGATGGCTCTGCACCTTTTGGAAAATATTTTATAGTTATAATTAGAGGTATTTTTTGGTAACTAAGTCTTTTATGAGCTTGTGCAGGAACTGTAGAAGTATACTGTTAATAGGGGAGTACAAATTCTCTATTATTATTCTCAAAAATTATGGCATTCATTTTCTGAGATTTTTCTCTCGCTTCACTTTAAAATTACGTAGCGATGAGTTGGTAACGGCCCTGAAAATACAACGGGGGCTATTAACAAATACGACTTTTGTCTTGTGTTGGATATCCTAGCGATTTCCACACTGTGCTCGTTCGTTTCCCTTCAGAATCATAATTTACATCTGCATCATACACCTAATGCTGTGTGGTGGAGGGTACTTTCAGTACCTCTATCTGATCCTTCCAACCCTATTCTACTCGCGAATAGTGCGTGGGAAGAATGAATGTGGGTAAGCCTCTCTAGTATTGGCTCTAATTTTTCGAATTTTCTCCTTGTGCTCATTACGCGAGATGTATGTGGGGTGGGAAATAATATGTTGTCCAAACTCGTCCTGAAATGTGCTGCAACAAAATTTCAGTAGTAAATCTCTCCGTGATGCACAACGCCTCTCTTGTAACGTCTGCTAGTGTTGTTTGTTTAACATCTCCGTAACGCTCTCTCGCCTTCTAAATGATCCCGTAATGAAACGCACCGCTCTTCGTTGGATCTACCAATAGGAATCCCAGATAGATGAACAATACTCAAGAATCGGGCCAACAAGCGCCTTATAAGCCGATTACTTCGTGGATGAATTACACTTTCTTAAGGTTCTGAGTCTGCTGTCTGCTTTCCCCACTATCTGTTTTATATGGTCATTCCACTTAAGGACGCTTTGGATAGTTACGCTTAGATATTTTACGGCAAACGCTTTCTCCAACTGTTTGCCATCAATGGTGTAGCTGTACAGTAGTGGATTTGTTTTCATAAGTAGGCGCAATATGTTACATTTAATAACGTTCAGGGTCAACTGCCGCAGTCTGTACTATTCATCCGTTCTCTGCAGGTCGTTCCGCAAATTCTTGCTATCTTATGGCATTGCTACTTCGGTATAGACAATTGCATCATCTGCAAATAGCCTTAAAGACAATCCGACGCTTTCTACTATGTCATTTGTAAATACTGTAAACAGCAACGGTCCTACCACACTTCCCTGTGTTACTTCGGTCACCATTTTTACATCTGTCGATTTAGTTCCGTTAAGAGTGAGGTGTTTAGTTCTGTCTGCAAGGAAGTCTTGAATCCAGTCGCAGGTATGCTCCGGTACTCTGTAAGCTCGTACCTTTTTCATTAAACGCAATGCGGGATGGTGTCAAATGTCTTTCTGAAATCAAGGAACACGGCATCAGCATGAGCGCTGTTGTCTTCTGCCCTGTGGATCTCACGGAGGAACAAAGCGAGCTGAGTTTCGCAGGATCGCTGTCTGACGAATCCATGTTGATTTTGATAGAGGAGATATACGTTTTTCAAAAAGTCCTAAATATTGAGCATAAAACATGTTCCATAATCCTACAACAGATTCACGCCAACGATATACACTCCTGGAAATGGAAAAAAGAACACATTGACACCGGTGTGTCAGACCCACCATACTTGCTCCGGACACTGCGAGAGGGCTGTACAAGCAATGATCACACGCACGGCACAGCGGACACACCAGGAACTGCGGTGTTGGCCGTCGAATGGCGCTAGCTGCGCAGCATTTGTGCACCGCCGCCGTCAGTGTCAGCCAGTTTGCCGTGGCATACGGAGCTCCATCGCAGTCTTTAACACTGGTAGCATGCCGCGACAGCGTGGACGTGAACCGTATGTGCAATTGACGGTCTTTGAGCGAGGGCGTATAGTGGGCATGCGGGAGGCCGGGTGGACGTACCGCCGAATTGCTCAACACATGGGGCGTGAGGTCTCCACAGTACACCGATGTTGTCGCCAGTGGTCGGCGGAAGGTGCACGTGCCCGTCGACCTGGGACCGGACCGCATCGACGCACGGATGCACGCCAAGACCGTAGGATCCTACGCAGTGCCGTAGGGGATCGCACCGCCACTTCCCAGCAAATTAGGGACACTGTTGCTTCTGGGGTATCGGCGAGGACCATTCGCAACCGTCTCCATGAAGCTGGGCTACTGTCCCGCACACCGTTAGGCCGTCTTCCGCTCACGCCCCAACATCGTGCAGCCCGCCTCCAGTGGTGTCGCGACAGGCGTGAATGGAGGGACGAATGGAGACATGTCGTCTTCAGCGATGAGAGTCGCTTCTGCCTTGGTGCCAATGATGGTCGTATGCGTGTTTGGCGCCGTGCAGGTGAGCGCCACAATCAGGACTGCATATGACCGAGGCACACAGGACCAACACCCGGCATCATGGTGTGGGGAGCGATCTCCTACACTGGCCGTACACCTCTGGTGATCGTCGAGGGGACACTGAATAGTGCACGGTACATCCAAACCGTCATCGAACCCATCGTTCTACCATTCCTAGACCGGCAAGGGAACTTGCTGTTCCAACAGGACAATGCACGTCCGCATGTATCCCGTGCCACCCAACGTGTTCTAGAAGGTGTAAGTCAATTACCCTGGCCAGCAAGATCTCCGGATCTGTCCCCCATTGAGCAGGTTTGGGACTGGATGAAGCGTCGTCTCACGCGGTCTTCACGTCCAGCACGAACGCTGGTCCAACTGAGGCGCCAGGTGGAAATGGCATGGCAAGCCGTTCCACAGGACTACATCCAGCATCTCTACGATCGTCTCCATGGGAGAATAGCAGCCTGCATTGCTCCGAAAGGTGGATATACACTGTACTAGTGCCGACATTGTGCATGCTCTGTTGCCTGTGTGTATGTGCCTGTGGTTCTGTCAGTGTGATCATGTGATGTATCTGACCCCAGGAATGTGTCAATAAAGTTTCCCCTTCCTGGGACAATGAATTCACGGTGTTCTTATTTTAATTTACAGGAGTGTAGTTCTATAGTTGTGTGGATCTGTCTTAATGCCTTTTTTAGAAACGGGAATGACCTGCCCTTTTTTTTCCACTCGTTGCGTACCTTTCGTTTCTCAAGAGATTTGCGATAAATTAGTGCTAGAAAGGGAGCAAGTTCTTTCGCGTAGTATATTTACACTAATGGACATTACAATTGCTACACCAAGAAGAAATGCAGATGATAAACAGGTGTTTATTGGACAAATATATTATATTAGAACTGATATGTGATTACATTTTCCCACAATTTGGGTGCATAGATCTTGAGAAATCAGTACCCAGAACAACCACTTCTCGCAGTAATAACGGCCTTGGTATGCCTGGGCATTGAGTCAAACAGACCTTGGATGGCGTATACAGTTCCTGCTGCCCATGCAGCTTGAACACGATACCACAGTTCATCTGGAGTTGTGACTGGCGTATTGTGAGGAGCCAATTGCTCGGCCACGATTGACCACACGTTTTCAGTTGGTGACATATCTGGAAAATGTGCTGGCCAGGGCAGCAGTCGAACATTTTCTGTATCCAGAAACCCCCGTACAGGACCTGCAACATGCGTTCGTACATTATACTGCTGAAATGTAGGGTTTCACAGGGATCGAACGGAGAGAAGAGCCACCGACCGTAACACATCTGAAATGTAACGTCCACTGTTCAAAGTGCCGTCACTGCGAACAAGAGGTGACCGAGACGTGTAACCAGTGGCACCCCATGTCATCCCGCCAGGTGATACGCGAGTATAGCGATGACGAATACATGCTTCCAATTTGCGTTCACCGTGATGTAGTAAAACACCGATGCGAATATTATGATGTTGTAAACAGAACCTGGATTCGTCCGGAAAATGACGTTTTGCCATTCGTGCACATAGGTTCGTCGTTGAGTACACCATCGCAGGCGCTCCTGTCGGTGATGCAGCATCAAGGGTAACCGCAGCCATGGTCTCCGAGCTGATAGTCCATGCTGCTACAAACGTCGTCAAACTGTTCGTGCAGATGGTTGTTGGCCTGAAAACGTCTCCATCTGTTGGCTCAGGCATCGAGACGTGGCTGCACGATCCCTTACAGCCATGCCGATAATATGCCTGTCATCTCGACTGCCAGTGATACGATGCCGTTAGTATCCAGCTCGGCGTTCCTTATTACCCTCCTGAATCCACCGATACCATATTCTACTAACAGTCATTGGATCTCGACCAACGTGAGCGGCAATGTAGCAATACGATAAACCGCAATCGTGATACGCTACAATCCGACCTTTATCAAAGTCGGAAACGTGATGCTACGCATTTCTCCTCCTTACACGTGGCATCACAATAAGGTTTCACCAGGCAACGGCGGTCAACTGCTGTTTGTGTACGAGAAATCGGTTGGAAACTTAGCTCATGTGAGCACGTTGTAGGTGTCGCCACCGGCGCCAACCTTGTGTGAATGCTCTGATAAGTTAATCATTTGCATATGACAGCATCTTCTTCCTGTTGGTTTAATTTCGCGTCTGTATCACGTCATCTTCGTGGTGTAGCAATTTTAATGGCTAGTAGTGTCGAATCTTATAGGAATGTCATCTGGTCCTGAAACCGTTCCGCTACTAAGCGATTGTAGGTGTTTTTCATCATTTCATCCCCATCGACGTGCAAGTCGCCGAAGTGGGTTCAGATCGAAAGGCTTGCCCCAGCCGAGCAGTCTACCCGATGGGTGGCCCTCGTCACATGCCATTATTATTATTATTATTATTATTAGTATTATTATTCAAATTCCGTGATTGGTTGCCTCAATATCTGGCATTTCGACGTTCGTACGACGATTTATAGGAGGGACAGTGTTACGATTTTCCACGGTGAAAGAACTTCGGAAGACAGAATAAACTATTTCGGCCTTCTCTTTGTTATCTTCCGTTTCGGTGCCGGTGTGGTCACTGAGAGATTGAACAGATTTTGACCCACTTACTGATTTTACATAAGACCAAAATCTCTCAGGGTTTTTACTCAGGTCGGTTGATAACGTCGTACTTTCAAAATCATTGAACGTTTCTCTGATTTCTCTGATTGGACCGCTGGCCCAACAGGGGACGCTTCTCGTGTTGGCTCAGAGTTATCATCAACACTGGGTAGCACTTCGTACCTGTCGCTAAGACGTAGGGAGCCAGCCGAAAGGCCTGCTCCCTCTTTCGCCTTGAGCCCAGTGACACGAGAACCCAATACTGTCTGCCACCAACGGACTGGTCTGATGTTGAGTATCAGAAGCCGCAGTGGCGTCCGTGTCACCAGGGGATTCCAGTGGCACCAAAGGTGTCGCAAGTCTCGTCACTGGGCCCCCGACGTCACCACAACTTCGAGCATTAGCTAGAAGCTTGTCGACGGTAGCCAACGCAGCATCCGGCAGCTTACGGACAGCAGCCAAGTCTCTTAGTATCCGCTCACAACAAGCACAGTCCCTAGCCACATCGTACTGTGTATAAAATAGATGTAAGGTCTCAAATGGCGCTACTCAGTTTGAAAATATACCAAATGAAAATAAAGTAGCATTAAAAGTTTGCTGTGCAGATTTCTCACTGTACTCTGAGTCCGCAAGCTATTAAACAGAAATAAATTTCTCTACTGAAGTCGATGTATTTATAGATACCTGTTATTAGAAATGCTGTTTGCCGGAAAGATACTTAGCGAGAAAAATATTCAGACTACAGTACTGGCCATTAAAATTGCTACATCAGGAAGATGACCTGCTACAGACTCGAAATTTAACCGAAAGGAAGAAGATACTGTGATATGCAAATGATTAAATTTTCAGAGCATTCACACAAGATTGGCACTGGTGGCGACAACTACAATGTGCTGATATGAGGAAAGTTCCCAACCGGTTTCTCATACAAAAACAGCACGTGACCGCCGTTGCCTGATGAAACCTTGTTGTGATGCCACGTGTAAGGAGGAGAAATACGCACCATCACGTTTCCGACTTCGATAAAGGTCGAATTATAGCTTATCGCGATTGCGGTTTATCGTATCGCGACATTGCAGCTCGCGTTGGTAGAGATCCAATGACTATTAGCAGAATATGGAGTCAGCAGGTTCAGGAGCGTAATACCGAACGCCGTACTGGATCCCAACGGCTTCGTATCATTAGCAGTAGAGATGACAGGCATCTTATCCGCATGACTGTAACGGATCGTGCAGCCACGTCTCGATCCCTGATTCCACAGATGGGGACGTTTGCAAGACAACAACCATCTGCACGAAAAGTTCGACGACGTTTGCAGCTACATGGACTATCAGCTCGGAGACCATGGCTGCGGTTACCCTTGACGCTGCATCATAGACAGGAGCGCCTGAGATGATGTACTCAACGACGAACCAATGTGCACGAATAGCAAAACGTAATTTTTTGGATGAATCCAGGTTCTATTTACAACATCATGATCATCATGATGGTCGCATCCGTGTTTGGTGACATCGCGGTGAAAGCACATTGGAAGCGTGTATTGGTCATCGCCATACTCGCGTATCACCCGGCGTGATGGTATGGGGTGCTATTGGTTACACGTCTCGGTCACCTCTTATTCGCAGTGACGGCTCTTGAACAGTGGACGTTACATTTCAGATGTGTTACGACCCGTGACTCCAGATCTGTCAGCAATAGGAAACGTCTGGTCAATGGTGGCCGAGCAACTGGCTCGTCACAATACACCAGTCACCACTCTCGATGAACTGTGGTATCGTGTTGAAGCTGCATGGGCAGCTGGAGCTGTATATGCCATCCAAGGTCTGTTTGACTCAATCTCCAGGTGTACCAAGGCCATTATTACCACGAGAGATGGTTGTTCTGGGTACTGATCTCCCAGGATCTATGCACCTAAATTGCATGAAAATGTAACCACATGTGAGTTCTAGTATAATATATTTGTGCAATGAATACCCGTTTGTCTTCTGCATTTCTTCTGGGTGTAGCGATTTTAATGGCCAGTAGTGTAGAATGCACTGATCTAAACTGTGTGCTGTCTACCAGCACAAAATTAAAACTTAGTACGTGACGGAGTCTCTGGCAACGGGAAATTTTACTCTAGGAATTCGCCATAGACAAGGGTATTCACAAGACTTACTCAAAAACAAAAACTACTGTTAATTTTCTAACCACTAGTCTACAGAGTGAAATACACACATACAGTTCACTTCTTCGCAGAAGCCGTGAACATAAAACAGAGACTAAATTAATTTACAGTTTATCAGGCAAGTGCTACTGCTGCTCTGCTGCGCGTCCTCTCGGCTCGGCGTCTGCCGCTATACTATGATACCATCAATCATCATCGTTGATAATAATCGATTCCAGAAATGCATGTCCTCCATTAGTGGAGCGACTCAACACCCCATGGCTTGTTTCCATTTACGTAGCCTCTTGTTCTGGAGTCAATAAAAGTGGCAGCCAACGGGCACAAATAACGATCTGATCATAAATAATCGTGATGACACTGCGTATGAAATTCTCGACGCTTCACTGAGGTTGCGTCATATTTTGCGCCGGTCCTTATGGACAGTCATAGCAACTGTCTTGATGATGGCTTAAGTCACAGCAGAGACCGAAACTGCAGGCCCACCTAGCTTAACACAAACTATCTGGCCTTTTTGGTAGTACTTGAACCATGAAAACCTAGTTGTACGAGGTACTGGATCTTTACCGAACGTTTGCTGAAGCATTTCGCTAATTTTAGTGACTGTGTGTTTCAAATGAACACAGAATTTCCTGCGGCGTACTGCTCCACCCACGTCACATCCATTGTTTGGTATGCGTAATACAAAGGGCGTCTATAAAATAGAACATTACTACCTATCTACCCACACGAGAGAGCCGCCACCTACGAACGCTGTGCATGTAAACCTGCACTTTTCCAATATTCATGATACAAACAGGAAACTATTGCGGCAGCTACAGGAGAAAATCAGTCTGTCTTTGTTGATAAGCACTCGTAATTAATCTTCCACTCCAACTTGCGTCCCAGGATCTGTGTCTCAGGGTCCTTGACTGATTGCTGAAAACATCGTACTTATATGACACATCCTCATTCAGCTTACCCCTATTTTCTTGGTGAAGTTTGTTTAAGAACCAAAGTATCTATATGCTCTGCAGTGCGCACACTTGCTATCTTTCGTATGATTTTTCAGCAGTCAGGTAAGGGTACCGTGGCAAAGATACTGAGACGCGGCTTGGAGTGCCTGCTTAGTAGTTTTCAGGTCCACAAAAGCTCACTGCTGAGTAACTTTCAAGCCATATGTATAACAAAAGACGACTATATTTGTCCGTCAAGAATCGAGCCTTATAAGGTATGATTCAGCACACTTTTGTTGTTCGTTCAGGCACCAAATAGGCGTAATATTCAGTCGGTACTAGTTAGAAATGCTTCACAGAAAAGTAACCATTACGGTTACGAAACTTCTGTCACGTGTTTATGTAGATTTTAAAAGTCATATTTGCATTATCCAAGGTTACCTGATTGAAAATTGATAAAATTCAGTGCGAACTTTACTCGAAATTTTTCTAAAATGGGATTAACTTTCTTGTAGTAGGCTTTTAACTGTTTCCATACACATCCGCCAGCTCAGCACTGATTCTTGTTGTGATTTTCACCTCCAATTGTAGACAACAAGTTAACGCACGATACTCCACTTTCAAGGGCGCCCATTCGACGGCTTGAAGAGGGGCGGTATGACATGTTTCTAATGGTGACTTACAAGTAGCCATTAAATAGTTCCATTTCCGCCCCTGTTAGAAACCAGCGTACTACCCGTACATTTAAATCATTATCTTCAAAGAAAGAATACTTGACTGCATTTTTTTCGCACCATGAGAGCTAGGAGGAAGCGGTGGTTGTGGATCGCCTTGCCTCCCCCCTCAACCTCCTCACATATGGGTGCCCTCGTCCATTAGCAGGTTGCGTTATCTATTTTTGCTCCACTTGCAGCGCAGCGTGCTACGGTTTCATGGTCGCGGGCGATTTTTTTTATAATAATTAAAACTTTTTCTACTCCTCGTACATGCTAATCCAAGCAGTACATATACGTATGTACCGGAAATCGTTTACTAGCTTGTATACTCCGTCAGTGGCGTAGCAGTGAAAGATTATAAAGTAGAAAATGTTGGCCTGAGACGTGAAGCAGACGCTGCGTGCTCCCACGTGTCTCAGCCGCTGGCCGCCACAGCGGGTTTTAACGAGATGCCACCGAACCGCACGTCGGGCTGATTAAAATCGTAAAACTCGGGCCGAAGGCGCGCGAGATGGCCGCTCCCGTAAAACAGGCGGCCCGGCCTCTTAGCGGCTTCCATTCAACGGCCCATCTGGGGCGTTTCTGCCCTCGGCTAATGTCCTGCGGCCCAGCACTAGCGTTGCATGAATATCTTAGGGAAAAATTCTGTGGCCTGCAGGGAAAGGCGTTCGCCGTGGCTCTTGCTTCGACTTGTCGTGACTTCCTCAGACAGGTCGAGACTAGCGTTCCTGAAACTGCCTGTCTTCCTCAAAAACATCAAGAATTGGTAGTTGATTAATAAGTAGAATTAGCCGGCCGGAGTGGCCGTGCGGTTCTAAGTGCTACAGTCTGGAACCCAGCGACCGCTACGGTCGCAGGTTCGAATCCTGCCTCGGGCATGGATGTGTGTGATGTCCTTAGGTTAGTTAGGTTTAAGTAGTTCTAATTGTAGGGGACTGATGACCATAGATGTTAAGTCCCATAGTGCTCAGAGACATTTGAACCTTTTTTTTTTTATACACGAGTCAACACTGACAGCCAACCCATAAGCGATCGTCCTACCAGACGACCGACCGACGACCAAACAATGTGGTTTGAAGTGATATGTATCGGTAAGAGTCGGACGAGTCATGGCTGTCCGGACATCACTGCAGCCGCACCCCGACTGAACTTCTGTCGCGTCCTAACTCAATCACTGCTAGGTCCGAACCCCACTGCTAGCGGGTTCCAACTGACTGGCAGAGCAGAACTCACAACACACGACAACCGAGAATTAATAGCAGTCAGCCAAGATAATACGCCAGGGCTCATATCGATAAGCGCCGCTGCTGCCCCTCACGGGCTGGCAAGGCGGCAACTCAGTGACACCAGTAATTGAAATGAACATAACGAGGTGGTAGTACAGTAAAAACAGGATGTCAGATGAGATATGGCACGAAGACGAGCCACACACGGCTCAGTACTGTGGGCTTCGATATGGAAATCATCGTTAGAACGCATCTTGCTATACAACATGAGCTGCAGTTAAAATATAAGACCAGATTAGGGGTGCTCAGTGGTATGTATGTGGGCTGTCCGGAAAGTAGCATCCGATATGTCACGAAATGGAAAGGACAGTAAAGCTTTGCAAAAGTGTACTGGCCAGTGTCCCTAGCATGCCTGTCGATCGCGAAACGTCGCTCTTTCCAGTTCTGAGCACAAAGTGAGCACGTTAAGATGCCTAATATAATAGTGTCTCTCGCGAATTATGGGCGCCTGCTGCGAGTTCATACCTGACATCATGCAACCCCACATAACGTAACTGTAATGCATTTCCTTCTCCATGACAATTCTCGGCCTCAAACTAAAAGGGTAATGAGAATGCCCCCTGCTCCGTTTGCGGTGGGAAGTGTTTGATCACCCGCCGTAGAGCCTGGAATTGGCTCCCTTTGATATTCATATCTGCTCAACATGGACCGCAACGTTTTGAAACAGACAACGAACTGCTGACCAGCATAGAGAAGTGTCGGAAAATCGATAGGACGCATTGAAAAATGTCTAGGACGGAGGGGTGACTATGTAGAGAAGCGGTAGGAAGGTGTAGCAAAACTGTTGCAAACAAACTATTTTTGTATTTTCAATGTCGCTTTAATTTTGTGACCAATCGGACCTTACTTACTGTATAGTCCTCAAAACTGATGTACATTCTGCAGTACACTGGTCGTCGTATGTATGTATCACAACAGTCAAACGTTAGTTGGCCGTACTGGTGGGTGACTTTAGAGAATCTGACAGTAGTGTCCAATGTGACCAGAAATGGTTGCTGTTTACCGTTTGAGAGCTGTAACATGTGCGGACGACGATGTGTGTACTGCAGCGAGGTCCGAATCAATGTTGAACTCACAGAGATTTTGTTATTGACATGCTAATTATTTGGTATGGACGTGAACAACATACGCCAATGCCGATGGGCTCTATGCTAGCATACCGGCCTGATTGTTAAATATCTTAAATGTAGTTCATGATGCATGGTAAGATGTATTTTACCGAATAAAAGCTGCGGAGCATCAAGCTTTCAAGACTTTGGAAACGATTAGTATTTCGTGGCAGTCAGACGAAGTAGATACGCCCGACCGCATTACTGGACACTGGAGTTGCACAGTTCGTCTTGTAAGTCGAGTTCCGGTTCTGTCCACCGTATCACGATTGATGTATTCGTGTGTAGCGGTTCGAAGGAGAACGAAAGTTGTGAATTTGCAAGTGTCTTCGCTTCACGGACCCAGCTACTGGAAAATTAGAATGGAGTATCATAGTGCAAAACACGAATAATCTCTAGTTAGAATATTCAGTATGTTTACAACAGCCCTTGCATATGAGTTTTCTTCGAGTAGGGGTTCACGGCACCATTTTCCAATAAGATAATCACTTCTGTTTTACTAGATGACTTTCCGTCAGTTACTACGAACTGTGACTTCTCTAACAGGAAATCACAAATCCAGTCACATAACTGTGAAGATATTCCATAAGGACAAAATTTTACTATGAGCAGCTTGTGCGGTGCAGTGTCAAAAGTCTTCCGGAAATCCAGAAATACGGAATCGATTTGAAATCCCTTGTCAATACCAGTCAACACTTCATGTGAATGAAGAGCTAGTTGTGTTTCACAGGAACGATGTTTTCTAAACCCATGTTGACTGTGTGTCAATAGAGCGTTTTCTTCGAGGTAATTCATAATGTTCGAACGCAATATATGTTCCAAACTCCTGATTCATATCGACGTTAATGATATGGGCCTGTAATTTAGTGGATTACTCTTACTAACTTTCTTGAATATTGGTGTGACCTGTGCAACTTTCCATTCTTTGGGTACGGATCTTCCGTCGAGCGAACGGTTGTATATGATTGGTAAGTATGGACCTAATGCATCAGCATACTCAGAAGGAACCTAATTGGTAAACAGTCTGGACCAGAATACCTGTTTTTATTAAGTGATTTAAGTTGCTTCACTACTCCGAGGATAATTACTTCTATGTTACTGATATTGGTAGGTATTCTTGATTCAAAATGTGGAATATTTTTTAAAAATGGCTCTGAACACTATGGGACTTAACTTCTTTGGTCATCAGTCCCCTAGAACTTCGAACTACTTAAACCTAAGTAACCCGAGGGTATGACACACATCCATGCCCGAGGCAGGATTGGAACCTGCGACCGTAACGCCTAGAACCGCTCGGCCAACCCGGGCAGCTGGAATATTTACTGCGTCTTCTTTTGTGAAGGCATTTCGGATGGCTGTGTTTAGTAACTCTGCTTTGGAACCACTGTCTTCCATAGTATCTCCATTGCTACCGCCCTGAGAAGGCATTGATTGCTTCTTGCCGCTAACATACTTCGCATGCGACCAGAAACTCTTTGGTTTTTCTGCCAGGTTTCTAGACAAAGTTTCGTTGTGGAAACTGTTATAAGCAACTCACATTGAAGTCCTCGCTAATTTTCGAGCTTCTGTAGAAGATTGCCAGTCTTGGAGATTTTGCTTCTTTTTAAATTTGGCGTGTTTGTTTCGTTGTTTCTGCAACAGTGTTCTAACGCGTTTTGTGTATGAAGGAGGGTCATCTCTGTCGTTTATTAATTTATTTGGTATAAATCTCTCAATTGCTGCCGATACTATTTCTTTGAATTTAAGCCACATCTGGTCTACACTTATATTATTAATTGGAAATGAGTGGGGATTGTCTCTCGGGAAGGCGCCAAGTGAATTTTTATCTGATTTTTTGAATAGGTATACTTTTGGCCTATTTTTCGAGGAGTTATGGATTACAATATTCAATCTCGATATGACAACCCTGTGTTGTCTGATCCTTGTATCAGTTTGGTGCTCGTTATTAACTCGGGATTATTTGTTGCTAAGACGTCAAGTGTGTTTTCACAACCACACAATTTCTGATGATATTTTAAGCTTACCTCCGGAATGTATTTCCGCCAACATATCGAGGGTAAATTAAAGTCACCACCAACTATTATCGAGTGAGTTTGGCACATGTTTGAAATCAAACTCAAGTTTTCTATGAACCTTTCAGCAACTGTATTATCTGAATTGGGAGCTCAGTAAAAGATACACAATTATTATTTTACTCCGGTTGTCAACGATAACATCTTGGCCATACTCACTCACAGGAAGTATCTACTTCAATTTCGCGACAAGTTAAACTACTTCTGACAGCAACAAACACGCCAGCGCAAACCGCGTTAGCCAATCTCTTCGGAACACCGTTAGGTTCTTCTCAAAAATTTCGGCGGAGCTTATATCCGGCTTTAGCCAGCTTTCAGTGCCTATAACGACTTGAGCATCAGTGCTTTCTATTAGCGCTTGGACTTTTGGTACTTTCCCGACACAGCTACGACAATTTACAACTATTATACTAATGGTTCCTCTATCTACGTTGTTCCTGTGATCAGTCTGCACCCTCTGTGACTGAAGCCCTGCTTGTGTTTTACCGAAACACACTAACCTAAAAAACCGCCCGGTCCACGCCACACAGCCTCTACTGCCTGTGTAGCTACCTCCTGCGTATAGTGGACACCTGACCTATTCAGCGGAACCCGAAACCCAACCACCCTTTGTCGCAAGTCGAGAAATCTGTCGCAGAACCGTCTGAGAACGTGCATCCGCACATAACAATCGCAGTCCCTGTCCATACTAAAGACCGTGGAAAACTAAACTATTCAGATAAACGGACTATCGGCACGCGCTACGCAACTCTATTGTAGACGAAAAAGCACTAACTGTGTCTAGTAATACTTAGATATTCAAAAACCTAACTGCCGAAGCACTCAGGTGAAACTAAATAATTTTCCCCTGATTAGGGACTTTTAATATGTCACAAAATCGGTTTACTTTCCGACGCAAACGAAAACGTGAGAACTGTGGCTATTAGATATTAATTTTACACGCAGAAACTCAAGAAACTAGACTGTTAAGGCACAGAGATGATATAGTAAAATTCTCTCTTGGTTAGTAACTCGTTAATGTCACAAAAGCGGTTACTTCCATGTTGCTGCGTCTGTCTCGGTCGGCCAGTACTGCCAATTAATCATGTTCTTATGTATATTACATACAAACAATAGGTAAAGTTTCGTTATTTCTTATCCATTCAATTGTTGGAGCTTTAATGGTCTACTGTATACACATAATGGCGAATTGGAATAATATTCTGAATCTAGAGTAAATGAGAGGAAATAATTCTGAAAAATTTGATTGCTTCGGTAAATTGTTACTTCTCATCTGTTTTTCAACCGGTACGGCAGAATATGGTGATGGAGGTTCCAAAGGTAAAATTCTGGGGTTGCGAGATCTTTTCAGGATCTGAATATCGTCGGGGAATAGAAGTGCGATAATGCCATATAATTTGCCTACATATCAGTGTATATGTTGAGTTTAGATTCAACAAAAGCAAGAAATGAATGAATACACCTCTATAAACAAAAGAGTGCTATTTAAATGTTAAATGGAGGCAATATATTACCCAAAATAAAGGCATTGTGTACAATAATGCCTAACTACTGCTGGATAACATGTGATACCGTTTCGTTCCAAGCCATGCACTGTGACATGCTTGCATTCCCCTTGTCGTACCCCAACGTGGACGACGTGTTGGTGTTCACACCCTTCCTTTCATTATACGGCTGTTCCCTCATGGTGACCCAGAGTATGAAGACAGTTTATGCTACAAGTATGCGGTAACTAGTTGTTTCAGTCGCATCTATTTGTCCCACTTGGGTAGGTGCTGGAGCCTTTTTTCATGCTCATGTAGCACTAACCTTATCGCTGTTACATTGTATGATTTTAGGGGAGTTTTCTTACTTACTTCGTGGCCCATCGTTCATTCTTTCTCTAAGTGCGGTTCGTAAATTACAATACGAATGGTCCTAATGCATTTAAGTGACAGATAAGCTGGTGTCCGCAGCTCGTGGTCGTGCGGTAGCGTTCTCGCTTACCGCGCCCAGCTTCCCTGGTTCGATTCCCGGCGGGGTCAGGGATTTTCTCTGCCTCGTGATGGCTGTGTGTTGTGTGATGTCCTTAGGTTAGTTAGGTTTAAGTAGTTCTACGTTCTAGGGGACTGATGACCATAGATGTTAAGACCCATAGTGCTCAGAGCCATTTTGAGGACAAGCTGGTACACCTGTCTAATATCGTGTAGGGTCCCGGCGAACAGGCAGAAGTACCGCAACACAACGTTGCATTACCTCGAGTAATGTCTGAAGTAGTGTTGGAGGGAACTGACACCATGAATCCTGCAGGCCTGTCCATAAATCCATAAGAGTACGAGGGTATGGATGTCTCTTCTGAAGAGCACGTTGCAAGTCGTCACATATATGCTCAATAATGTTCGTGCCATGGGAGACTGGTGGCCAGTGGCAGTTTCTAAGCGCAGGAGAGTGTTTCTGGAGCCAATGTGTAGCAATTCTGGACGTGTGGGGTGTCGCATTTATCTACCGAAATTGCCGAGTCCGTCGGAATGCACAATTATTGCAGGTTATCAGACACGATGCTTACGTACGTGTCACCTGTCAGAGTCGTATCTAGACGTATCAGGGCTCCCATATCACTCCATCTGCTTACAGAGCCTCCACCAGTTTGAACAGTCACCTGCAGTGATGAAGGATCCACGGGTTTATGAGATTGTCTCCATACCCGTACACGTCCATCCACAATTTGAGACGAGACTCGTATCACCAGGCAGCATGTTTCCTGTCATGCAGTCATCAATTCTCCAATGTCGGTGTTAACGGGCCTAGGCGAAACGTAAAGGTTTGTGTCATGCACTCATCAAGGGTGCACCATTGGGCCTTCGGCTCCGAAAACCCATATCGATGTTGTTTCGTAGAATGGTTCGCACGCTGACACTTCTTGAAGCCACAACATTGAAATCTTCAGCAATTTGCGGAAGGGTTGAACTTCTGTCACGTTGAAAGATTCTCTTCTGTCGCCATTGGAATCTTTCTTGCAGGGTCTCTTTTCTGGCCGCAGCGATGTCGCAGATTCGGTCTTTTACCGGATTCCTGATATTCATGGTACACTCGTGAAATGGTCGTACGGGAAAATCCCCAATTTATCCGTATCTCGCAGATGCTGTGTCCCATCTCAGGTGCGCTGACTGTAGCCCCACGTTCAAACGTACTTATATCTTCATAATCTGCCTACCTAACAACTGCGCCAGATACTTTCAGTCCTACACAGGGGTTCCCGACCGCAGTGCCGTATTCTGCCTGTTTGCATATCTCCAAATTTGAATGCGCATGTCCGTACCAGTTCCTTTGGCGCTTCAGTGTATTTACACTACTGGCATTTAAAACTGCTACAACAAGAAGAAATGCAGAGTATAAATGGGTATTCATTGGACAATTATGTTAAACTAGAGCTGAATTGTGATTACATTTTCACGCAAAAAAATGGTTCAAATGGCTCTGAGCACTATGGGACTCAACTTCTGTGGTCATCAGTCCCCTAAAACTTAGAACTACTTGTGCATGGACCCTGAGAAATCAGTACCCAAAACAAACACCTCTGGCAGTAACAACGGCTTTCATAGGCCTAGGCATTGAGTCAAACAGAGCTTGGATGGTGTATGCAGGCACAGCTGCCCATGCAGCTTCAAGACGATACCACAGTTCATCAAGAGTAGTGACTGGCGTATTATGACGAGCCAGTTGCTCGCCCACTATTGACCAGACATTTTCAATTGGTGAGAGATCAGGAGAATGTTCTGGCCAGGGCAGCAGTCGAACATTTTCTGTATCCAAAATGGCCCGTAAAGGACTTGTAACAGCGGTCGTGCATAATCCTGCTGAAATGCAGGGTTTCTCGGGGATCGAATGAAGGGTAGAGCTATGGGGAGTAACACATCTGAAATGTAACGTCGTCTGTTCAAAGTGCGGTCAATGCTAACAAGAGGTGGCCGAGACGTGTAACCAATGGCACCCCATACCATCACGCCGGGTGATACCCCAGTATAACGGTGACGAATACACGCTTCCAATGTGCGTTCACCGCGATGTCGCAAACACGGATGCGACAATCATGATGCTGTAAACAGAACCTGGAACATCCGAAAAAAATGACGATTTGCTATTCGTGTACACAGGTTCGTCGTTGAGTAGACCATCTCAGGCGCTCTTGTCTGTGATGCAGCGTCAAGGGTAACCGCAGCCATGGTCTCCGAGCTGATAATCCATCAATCGTCGTCGAACTGTTCGTGCAGATGGTCGTTGTCTTGCAAACGTCCCCATCTGATCGAGACGTGGCTGCACGATCCGTTACAGCCATGAGGATAACACGCCTGTCATCAGTACTGCTAGTGATACGAGGCCGTTGGGATCCAGCATGACGTTCCCTATTAGCCTCCTGAACCCACCGATTGCATATTCTGCTAACAGCCATTGGATCTCGACCAATGCGAGCAGCAATGTCGCGATGAGATGAACCGCAATAGCGGTAGGCTACAATCCGACCTTTATCAAAGTCGGAAACGTGATAGTACAAATTTCTCCGCCTTACACGAGGCACCACAACAACGTTTCACCAGGCAAGGCCGGTCAACTGCTATTTGTGTATTAGGAATCGGGTGGAAACTTTCCTGATGTCTGCAAGTTGTAGGTGTCGCCAGTGGCGCCAACCTTGTGTGAATGCTCTGAAAAGCTAATAATTTGCATATCACAGCATCTTCTTCCTGTCGGTTAAATTTCGCGGCTGTAGTACGTCCTCTTCGTGGTGTAGAAATTTTAATGGCTAGTAGTGTATAATTTGTTGACATAGAATTTTAGCCCGTTGTAACTGAGTCCATCAGTGGGTCTGTGTAATCTCACCAGTTAAAGGGAGAGAGGTTCGGACCGATTTCCGCTGCTCTGGTCGGCCACGTGTCTGGTTCCGCTCTCTTAGTGACTTACCGACGGACCATCCGACTTGTCAGTGTTAGCAAAGGCTGAGCCGTCTCACGCCCGCTTGTTGATGGTTTGAAGCCGAAGCTGTAAAACACTAATAACTCTATTGTACGTGTCTAACATACTTACACACATCTGGCTATATTCTGACGGCTGTGAATTTTAAGTTCGGAGCTTGGGCCCCACTGACCTGTTGCTGTTTAATAGGTCAGTTGTTAAAGACCGTGACGCGGTTTGGTCTTGAATATCTTGTAACCAGAACTGCTATCGGTTGAAGAGTTAGTGAGACCGGTGGCACTCGTCTCTTAATTACTGTTGTTTGTTTGAAGATTATTAACAGAGTTTGGTAAGCACCAGGCGCTCATTTTTCCAAAACTGCAAATGTAATTCAAATGGTTCAAATGGCTTTGAGCACTATGGGACTTCTGAGATAATCATTGTCCTAGAACCTAGAACTACTTAAACCTAACTAACCTTCCCGAGGCAGGATTCGAACCTGCGGCCGTAGCGGTCGCGTGGTTCCACACTGTAGCGCCTAGAACCGCTCGGCCATCCTGGCCGGCGACTAGAATCTTAAACTTCAGCCTACCATTGAGAACTTCTAAACTAAACTATTATCTGAGTCTGACTCTGCTCCTGGTTTCGAAATCTGTGCCTGATTATGATGTAATGTAACTGCAATCTTCTAAATCTCCCGGCCTTTTCCAAGTACACCTCCTTCCCTGATTCTTGAACAGACTACTCACTATTACTAGCTGATATTTATTGCAGAATTCAATTAGTGTTTCACGTCTCTCATTACTAGTACCTAGCCCATATTCTTCTGTAACACTTCTATCTCCTCGATCCCCTACAACTGCATTTCAGTCCCCCTTTACGTAATTGTTATCCTTTCAATACCATCATACACTTTCTCCCTGTCTCTACGTCTTCCCCTAGCGACGTCGGCATGCCTACATTAAATATTGTTGTCGGTATTGGTTTGGTGTCGATTCTCATGAGAACAACCCTAGCACTAAATTGTTCACAGTAACTTTCTCTCTGCCCTACCGTCTTATTCATTACGGATCCTACTCCCTCTATACCATTTTTAGCTCCTGTCGATATTATCCTGTACTCATCCTATCAAAAATCCTTGTCTTCTTTCCGTTTCACTTTACTGACCCCCACTACATCTCTTCTGAGCCTTTTAGCTTTTTCCTTTTCAGATTTTCTAGCTTCCCTTCCAAGTCCTTCCTCGTAGAACGCTATCCTTTCGTAGGTTATTCAGTATTTTTCTGTTGGCCACCTCCCCCTTGGCAGTCACCTCCCGGAGATCCAAATGGGGGACTAGGCCGGAATCCTTTGGCAATGGGGAAATCATCATGACACTTTTTCAATGACGGTGCAATTCCTGTGGACACACATTATGTGGCTTTAACACAGTAGTTTCCGTTGTCATCTGCATTCTCATGCCGTTGATCATTGCTCATTGTTCCACCTTTTATGGGCAGCTTCCCACCCGAAGGGCAAGTCGGTGCCCTGAACCTCTGTCTGTTCCTCCGCCCTCTATGGCAAAGCCATTGGCTGAATGAGGGTGACTTGTGGGGCTGAATGTCTTCTGCAGCCTTTGCCGAAGATTATTTGAATTCAAAATTTAAGCGTTGGAGGGATTCGAATCCGGGACCAAGCACGTTTTGATATTGATCAGATACACCACCCCTCTTTTTTTCTTTTGTATAACACGTAACGGCTAGTTCGGGATTTGCCCATAGAGCATGGTTGCTATATCCATTCCTGTTCCACATTCAATAATAGAGCGAGGGAAAAACGATTGTCTATATGCGTCTGTACGACCCTAATTTCTCCTAACTTGTCTGCACGGTCCTCACGTGAGATGTGAGTTAGTGGCAGTAGACTTATTCTGCAGTCAATCACTTCTGCCTGTTTTATGAGGTCTCTTAGTACTGTTGCGCAAAACATCTTCATAACAAATGTGTGTTATTCGAATATACAGGCTACGATCTAGAAGAAAGCTTCGATGCCTTCCTTTAATCAAAACAAGCACTCCATCAGTATTCGAGAATGGGTCACACAATGGTTCAGTATACAGAATCCTTTGAGGACGAAAGACAGTTTAGTTCAATTCTCCCAATAAATCGACCACTCGCATTCTGTACTACTGTACTTACGTATTCGTTCCATTTCATCAAACATGAAGGGATGCAGGTGGTTCGAGCTGCCTGCCTGTCTTCGATTACTACCACAGATCCCTTGCGAGTGCAGGAGAATGTCATACATAACATAATACTGCTTTCGACGGTCTGCGTCCGTGACACACTACTCGTGTCTAGCCGCCAATCACATCGATGACGGCGTTTGTGGAGGCGACTATCGATCTGGTGTAGCAAGAAAAGTGATTTAGCCCGAAGAGCCGACACGGTTCCATTAATCGACGCTCGAATCCCGCTGATCGCGTGCCCACTGGAATCGTTTTGACGACGTCGTTGGGTCCAAGTGTGAACACACAGGAGTGACGTGCAACGACGTGTTCAACAATGTACGACGAACAGTGTGCTCCTTAACATATGTAGTTGCACCGCATCGTGCTCTTTCAGCAGAGATGCCACGGAATACCATCTGCCTTGCTTTACAAAGCAGACAAGCCTTCCAAACCCACGTTCTGTAAAGACTCGTGAGCGTCCGACCGTTTAGTTCCTAGTGGTAGTTTCACTGTCCTCCAATCTCTTTCCATGGTTGTTTACGACAGTAGCACGTGAACGTTAGATAAGCTTCGCCGTTTTCGAGATAATCCTTCACAGGTTCTGTGTAATAATCTCAACCGCTTATCTCGATGGATTTCTCCATGTGCAGCCCATATCTTTGCTAGGGTGATTTCTCGTCCGCCTCTTCTTCGCTTACATACTTCTGCTATGGCGCCACGTCCCCGCAATGCCATCAAGTGGCGTCCAAATTCACGGTGGGCAGTGGTCGTAATGTTTTCGCTGGCGAGTGTTCATTTATGCGATTCTTCTTGATAGTTTGAAGTTGTGTGGAGGGTAGGAAGGAACTGCGAACTGTGTTCAACTTAGATTGGACACAATTTTACAATGAAATGTATTAACATAGTTGGAAGTACTTACGTTAATCAGAGGTGAATAATTATTCCATGAAAACGCTAGAAGCTCTGTGAGGGTTGAACTTGGAACTCTACGTAGAAGAAAACATTATGAGGCGTAGAGCTGTATAACTATCCTGCCTTGGAGGCGGTTAAGTGGGAGATGTGTCTCAGAGCTGGATAGTGACAGATGGTGACGCGAGACTGGACGCGCACGTAGTTTATGTATCAGCCGACAGAGGACATTATTGGATAGGGCACTGATTTAGTTTCGATTGTGCCCTCTAGAGTACACTAAAGTAATAGAATGTTCTTCATAAAGTGTTATAGTATTTTCACAAAGTGTTATTATGTCTTCTTGTGTATGTAAAATGTTATAAATTTGTTTTAGCAATATGAATGATGCGTGAGTGTGGTTTAAGGTTAACATGAAGATAACTGTTTAACGAGTTATGTAGTGGGATTTAGTGTGAGAAGATTTCGAAGAAGTATGGATGTGGACAAAGGGGATTTTTGTAGAATAGATTTGTAAAGTAAGTTTATGATAAAGGGAAAGTTAATTCAGGTGCAAATAACAATAGTAAATAACTTTATGCATAAACAAAACTTCAGCATATTAGATAATTACGTCGGTAAAAAGCGCAGTCGTTAGGTTTATTATTTTGCGACTGGTTATTGATGAAAAGCACGGACTGACGCTGGAGAATGTTGTTTTACTATTGGCTGTTGAGTAAACTGACCAATGATAGAGCAACATTCTTCGCGCGCCTTTGTCTGCTGGTAGAGAATACTGAGAGTATTCTAGAGAGGAGTCGAAGCCTGGCCATGAAACAGTTCGGACGTGTGTAGTAGTAGTTCCGATGGAAATGATAAGTTGCCGGATCTAGCAGTGTTTCATAAATCAGAAGTGTTGTAAGGTGACGGCAAAATTATTCCGATGGGTGTCTAAAAATTTCGGAATTTTTAAGTGAAGTTTGTGACGAGGAAAGGCATAAATTCCGCGTGGCGTATTGAGCAGGTTGGTGGCTAAAAACTATGACTGCATTAGGTACCGACAGACTTAATATTTGGCGAGCATTCTCAACCAAAAACAATACGTGTTTTTGTAGCTATTACTTTTCGGGTAATGCAACACCATAAACTTGCTAACGTGAGTGAAAGGGATTGTGATGGACTATGTTCAGACTAGCAAGGGGCTTGGCAGTGATACTTGTTCACCTAAGTTTAAGAATATATTAATTAAGGACAAAATTCCCAACCTTTCGTTTCGTGTGAAAAGTGTACCTAAATCAGGTTTTAGAACCTTTACACGTTGAGGTTTTGGAATGTGGGAAAATCAACTGACTTTCTAAAACTGGATATAATATCCACTTCCAGATAGACACACAGTTACTAAACAACGATACTTTGCCGTAAACTTCAGCGTCATCAGCAGGCAGTCGCAGAGTGCTGTTCACCCTGTCCTCTAGGTAATTTATATGTATTTTTTATAAATACTTCATATGGCTTTTTAAGCGCAATATTAATTGTAGTACAGCAATAACACACGTAATTCACAAGTTTTGAACATAATCTATTTCAGGAATTCGCCAAAGTTCCACCGTATGCCTTGTTGGGACAAATGGTTCAAACGGCTCTAAGCACTATGGGACTTAACATCTGAGGTCATCAGTCCCCTAGACTTAATACTTCTTAAACGTAACTAACCTGAAGACATCACACACATCCATGCCCGATGCTGGATTCGAACCTGCGACCGTAGTAGCAGCGCGATTCCGGACTGAAGAGCCTAGAACCGCTCGGCCACAACGGCCGGCGCTGTTGGGACATTCTGTACAAATGCGACGATCGATTTGCCTGACTGTTCCACAGTCATGTTTTGGAGATGACCTCTTATCCTATCTATGAAAACAGACGGAGCACCTGCCGAGGTTGATGCGTATTGTATTAATCGTTGTCCATTTTCTGCGCGGCTGGTCAAAGGCTGGGGGTTCCGTTCTTATTCTGGGCAAGTTCTGGCGATGTGGATGGCAAGTCTTTCTTCTGTTGCTTCAGACTTTGTCCTGTCTCATTCTCATGAATCCATTAACTTGAACTCAGTCGTGTGCAGTTCTACGGCTGTCTTCATGGATGGTTTTCTTAATCAAAGCCGGTTTCTTGATAGGATAAAAGCGTCTTGATGGACAGGGAGTTGCGGGTAGCCTTGCATGCGTCTGACTCTCGAAGAAGAGCTGCTTTTCGTCGAGTGTCATGGGGCGGTATGTGGCTTAATAGCGGCAGCCATTTTATGGGGGTTCATCTTACAACGGGGTCACCAGACCCGTTAATGATGGATTTGGATGAGGCTTACTTATGGTGTAGACGGACGTGCTCTGAATACCTGTCTAGCGGCTTTGCATGCGACGACTTTCGACGAGAAAATTGATTGTGAGGTTTTAAGAGTAAGCCCTATTACCGTAACATTTGTCGTCTTTCGACCTAGAGAGCTTAGCACAGCGCTTAGGTTCACCTGTACCAGGTTGGTAGTATGGGGTTCAAATCCTGGCCGCAGTCTTTCTTTTTATTTTCCTTTATAATGCTAAACAGCACATGAAAACTCTCTCTGTGCAGAAAAGAGATCTGAACAAAATTAGCCATTCCTTGTCATCACGGTATGCTATAAAGGCGCCATGAATAATACTTTCTTAGTTTTTCTTAAGTATACAAGAAATGTTAGGGAAATTTAGTAAGAGTGTTGAGAAAAGAGTGGGTCCATAAATATAAAAAATACATATTTTTTTAGCCTACCCAAAATCAAAGAAATATGCAAAAGTTATGTATGAAGAGTTTTTAAATCTCTCTGTCTTCCCAACGTCACAGAAGAAAAATTCCTTAATATTATTTATGTGTCTGCACATAGCGAACAAGTTTTTCTATATTAAAGAAAACATGCCGAAAACACTGAAAAAATTATCCCACCCAAATGTAGTCAACTTGGCCAACTATGTGATGTAAATTTTTTCAGGGACGTCTAAATTTTAATAAAAAATATTAAAAATGCTCACGACGTGGCACCTCCTAATAGAGAATTGTCTTCGAGGGCCGATTCAATAAAAATAGATTATTTAACTCTACATCAGTTTAGTGCACCTTCTTTTACAAGAATAAGCAAATAGGCGTGGTTCCCATCGAAGCTGGTCGAAGAAAGAACGATATATTTGAATATAAACCAATAGCTTTTTCCGTTATCGCTCCTGAAAAATCCTTGTGCCTGCAAAACAATAGCTTTCGTTGCATGTGCGTCGTGTTCTAAGAATTTGTATTCCAGTTGCTTCTACGACAAATATGATGCGGAACTGTATTCCAGCACCGTAAGCCATGCAAGCGACAGCGAGTAACACGATTCTGTAAAGCATTCCGGCCTAGGTTTCGGTACCTACTATGGGTGTCTTCATCAGAAACAAATGTTGCAAAATCGTAAAATTTCTTTGACAAAAAGCAACAGTCGGAATCTGGGGCTGCTGTTCCTAATTCTGACAATTGGTATTTTACGATTTAGCAACATTTCATTGTGATGAAGACACCCGTAGTAGGGATCGAATCCTACGTCAATGTACCTAAAATTTATGTGAAACCGTAGGGCTGTTTAATCCTATATCGATACTCTAATTATATTGAGTAGGATGAAATAGAAAAAAAAAGTAAGTTGCTATGATATGAACTTGTACCGCCAGCTGTGCCTTAGCCCTGCTCTACGCTCACTAGGTCGAAACAACACTAAAGTTAGGGAGTAGGAGACACGCATAAAACCTCGACATCGATTTTCTCGGAAAGTAAAAGCCAAGGTACGAAAATCCGCTTCTCAGGTATTCAGACACGTTCCTTTACAACCTATCTAAGACTCATCAAAATCCGTGATTATCTGGATTGACGGTCCCCATTTAAGTGTACCACTGATAACCATTGTGTTATCCAGCTCTAAGTCTAGTGTGTGCTCGCTGTTGAGCACTACAGTAGGAAAATATCCTGCAATAGGGTACACTTGATGATGTGCTCAGAGTTTCAGCAGCGGAAGCTCAGGTCATTTGCACAGCTTATGTATTTTTGTTGTTCCTAGTTCCAGGTGCTACTTGTAGGGCAGTGACCGGTCCAGTTTAACTACCACGTATTTTTAGTGTTCAGTGTGGTGAAGTAGTCTGTCACCAAACTGGGAGCTGTCGATTCACCTCTCTGTTACACAAATAAAATCGATCCGTCTCCGTCTATGCGGGTTCTGATTTCAGTTTCAGTCTCCGAAAATATGTTCCAGTTATCGACAAATCATCTACATCTACATCTACATGACTACTCTGCAATTCACATTTAAGTGCTTGGCAGAGGGTTCATCGAACCACAATCATACTATCTCTCTACTATTCCACTCCCGAACAACGAGCGGGAGAAACGAACACCTAAACCTTTCTGTTCGAGCTCTGATTTCTCTTATTTTATTTTGATGATCATTCCTACCTATGTAGGTTGGGCTCAACAAAATATTTTCGAATTCGGAAGAGAAAGTTGGTGACTGAAATTTCGTAAAAAGGTCTCTCCGCGACGAAAAACGTCTATGCTTTAATGACTTCCATCCCAACTCGTGTATCATATCTGCCACACTCTCCCCCCCTATAACGTGATAATACAAAACGAGCTGCCCTTTTTTGCACCCTTTCGATGTCCTCCGTCAATCCCACCTGGTAAGGATCCCACACCGCGCAGCAATATTCTAACAGAGGACGAACGAGTGTAGTGTAAGCTGTCTCTTTAGTGGACTTGTTGCATCTTCTAGGTGTCCTGCCAATGAAACGCAACCTTTGGCTCGCCTTCCCGACAATATTTTCTATGTGGTCCTTCCAACTGAAGTTGTTCGTAATTTTAACACCCAGGTACTTAGTTGAATTGACAGCCTTGAGAATTGTACTATTTATCGAGTAATCGAATTCCAACGGATTTCTTTTGGAACTCATGTGGATCATCTCACACTTTTCGTTATTTAGCGTCAACTACCACCTGACACACCATACAGCAATCTTTTCTAAATCGCTTTGCAACTGATACTGGTCTTCGGATGACCTTACTAGACGGTAAATTACAGCATCATCTGCGAACAGTCTAAGAGAACTGCTCAGATTGTCACCCAGGTCATTTATATAGATCAGGAACAGTAGAGGTCCCAGGACGCTTCCCTGGGGAACACCTGATATCACTTCAGTTTTACTCGATGATTTGCCGTCTATTACTACGAACTGCGACCTTCCTGACAGGAAATCACGAATCCAGTCGCACAACTGAGACGATACCCCATAGCTCCGCAGCTTGATTAGAAGTCGCTTGTGAGGAACGGTGTCAAAAGCTTTCCGGAAATCTAGAAATACGGAATCAACTTGAGATCCGATGTCGATAGCGGCCAGTACTTCGTGCGAATAAAGAGCTGCGTTGCACAAGAGCGATGTTTTCTGAAGCCATGCTGATTACGTATCAATAGATCGTTCCCTTCGAGGTGATTCATAATGTTTGAATACAGTATATGCTCCAAAACCCTACTGCAAACCGACGTCAATGATATAGGTCTGTAGTTAAATGGATTACTCCTACTACCCTTCTTAAACATTGGTGCGACCTGCGCAATTTTCCAATCTGTAGGTACAGATCTATCGGTGAGCGAGCGGTTGTATATGAGTGCTAAATAGGGAGCTATAGTATCAGCGTAATCTGAAAGGAACCTAATCGGTATACAATCTGGACCTGAAGACTTGCCCGTATCAAGCGATTTGAGTTGCTTCGCAACCCCTAAGGTGTCTACTTCTAAAAAACTCATGCTATCAGATGTTCGTGTTTCAAATTCTGGAATATTCCATTCGTCTTCTCTGGTGAAGGAATTTCGGAAAACTGCGTTCAATAACTCCGCTTTAGCGGCACAGTCGTCGATAACAGTACTATCGGCAATGCGCAGCGAAGGTATTGACTACGTCTTGCCGCTTGTGTACTTTACATACGACCAGAATTTCTTCGAATTTTCTACCAAATGTCGAGACAATGTTTCGTTGTGGAACCTATTAAAGGCATCTCGCATCGAAGTACGTGTCAAATTTCGCGCGTCTGTAAATTTTAGCCCATCTTCGGGATTTCGCGTTCTTCTGAACTTTGCATGCTTTTTCCGTTGCCTCTGCAACAGCGTTCGGACCTTTTTTGCGTACCACGGGGGATCCGTTCCATCTCTTACCAATTTATGAGGTATGAATATCTCAATTGCTGTTGCTACTATATCTTTGAATTTGAGCCACATCTCGTCTACATTCGCATAGTCAGTTCGGAAGGAATGGAAATTGTCTTTTAGGAAGGCTTCTAGTGGCACTTTATCCGCTTTTTTAAATAAAATTATTTTGCGTTTGTTTCTGATGGATTTGGAAGAAATATTGAGCCTAGTTACAATGACCTTGTGATCACTAATCCCTGTATCAGTCATGATGCTCTCTATCAGCTCTGGATTGTTTGTGGCTAAGAAGTCAAGTGAGTTTTTGCAACCATTTACAATTCGCGTGGGTTCGTGGACTAACTGCTCGAAATAATTTTCGGAGAATGCATTTAGGACAATCTCGGAAGACGTTTTCTGCCTACCACCGGTTTTGAACAAGTATTTTTGCCAACATACCGAGGGTAGGTTGAAGTCCCCACCAACTATAATCAGATGTTAAGATGGCTTCCGTTTTGTTCAAAATTTCGGTCTAACTGTCATTACACAGTCATCGGCACATCCGAAATTACTAGATCTAGTTCCAGGCATATCTGAGACGTGCAGATTAAACAGCAGTACTGCCAGGACAGATCCCTGAGACAGTCTATTTTAGCTTCTCTGAAGAGCTAATCCACACCTTGTCTCCATAAGGAACCGTTGTACTAAACGACCGTGTATTATTATTAGGGGAGACAGGAACATAGTAGTCAGTTGCAAAGCCACTGGTATTTTTTTATTCTGAACACGGTTATTTATAGCTGAAATATGGATATGCATGAATAATAAAAGAACAAAGTGATTGTGGCTGATTGCTCTGTTTGTATCCTTAGCACTAATCCCGTTGCCCAGTATGGCTCGAAATGACACGCCAGCAAAAATAGTGTTAATACACAGCAAGGTGCAAGTCATGGTTAGCGATATGCACATATACAGATGCTGGTAGTATGGGGTGCACAAGGTATAAGAGGACAGTGCATTGACAGAACTGTCATTTGTAGTCAGGTGATTCACGTGGATAGGTTCTTTAAAGGTCGCCAAGTGTAACGTTCGGTATAATTATTTGAAATACTTAAATGAATGCCTGAACTGGGAAAGCGTTTATGTCTGAACTGGGAATTCATACAAAGTTGGATTTATCGTGTAGCGTGTTGTAATTGCAAGTGATGTGCTTACTGTGCGTTATTGTTATCAAAACTTTATACCAAACGATTGGGCAATGCAACTCCCAATACCAATAAAGAAACACAGTCATTGCAAAATAGATTCAGCCCCTTATGTACTGAATCCACTGACCCTGTTCAAAACAGTGGTACTCAGAAAACCTACATCCTTTGTACTAAATGGAAACCTATCTTTGCGGACGTAGTCACATACAATGAGATTTGCACAGCAAGTATTATCTAACATCACCAAAAAGCGTAAAGACGAATCATCAAATTACGTACACCAGTGTTAAGAAATCTTAGAAACATTACAAAAGGGAGTTAACTAACTAGCCTAAATATCAAAGGTGTTTACCTACAGCCGGCCGCGGTGGTCTAGCGGTTCTAGGCGCTCAGCTCGGAACCGCGCGACTGCTACGGTCGCAGGTTCGAATCCTGCCTCCGGCATGGATGTGTGTGATGCCCTTAGGTTAGTTAGGTTTAAGTAGTTCTAAGTTCTAGGGGACTGATGACCACCGATGTTAAGTCCCATAGTGCTCAGAGCAATTTGAACCATTTTGTTTACCTACATTCTGGCGTTACTCAACACAAAGCTCAGCACCAACTCTTTTACACTAAAGCGCTGGAAAAGGAAAATAATAAAAATTTAACTTCTATGCGTAAACTGCGAGAACATTTCTCCTTCCACACTGAAAATGGAAATGCCGTTGGGCTAGGGCCTCCCATCGGGTAGACCGTGTGTCTGTTGCAAATCGTTCGAGTTGACGTCACTTCGCCGAACTGCATGTCGATGGGGATAAAATGATGATGATAAGGCAACGCAACAGCCAGTATCTGAACGGAGAAAATCTGCGTCACAGCCGGGAATCGAATCCGGGCCGTTAGGTATGACATTCCGTCACGCTGACCACGCAGCTATCAGGGGCGGACGCTTTCACATTGATATTTCCAACAATACATATACTCGTAAAGCTTCTTTGTAATACCAATGCAGTAATCCTTTCTTCTTACAATTAAATTTACATTTTATCATTTCACTTCACATCCCATTACAAAGTCACTCATCATTTTTAATTAGCTATTTTACCTGCGGTGCAACACCATATATTGTATGAGAAAATTCATACATTATACTTTAACACATGATGGCTTTACAGGGCACACCACAAAAGCTGCCTCGGGCATGGATGTGTGTGATGTCCTTAGGTTAGTTAGGTTTAAGTAGTTCTAAGTTCTAGGGGACTGATGACCACAGATGTTAAGTCCCATAGTGCTCAGAGCCATTTGAACCATTTTTGAACAAAAGCTGCCTACGGCATCCTCTTTCACTCACAGACTGATACACATTCACTGCTGTGCGGCAAGCGCTCTCTTATTCCAACACTACAATCAGACCAGAAGCAGTACCTTTTGCTCTGCGGTCGTGCAAAACCATCGATCCGCTTCATAGAGCCTATCAGAGACATTCATGGCTTACAATATAATAGTTTCATTTTAGTTTACATAAGTATCATTACAATATTCGGCTGACACATATGTAACACTTCTGACACTAAATGTAACTGGGTTTTCCCTTTTGATGCCAGTCAGTTGTCAGGATGAGCACTACTGCAAAGAGCATTTGATTCTAAATCATTATGTCAAGGTGAAATCACTAAATAAATTAATTTTTCTCTCTTAACAACATGGGGCAGGGTGGGTTCTTCCTTGGCTCGGGTATGAGGTAGAATGAAAGGGCATTTTTACATAAGATAACTTTTATTGAAAGTTTTGTACAACTGTTTCCTTACTGGATGTTCTGGCTCGGAGAGTGCAGCTGTGTCGTTTGCGAAGCCTTCTGCTGCTGCAGCGGCGGCGTCTGATTACGCGTGGCGGTGTGTATCTCGTGTCGTCGTCTCGCCCAGTTAACTGGAGACGCGCATCGGGCTGTGGCCCCTTTAATTATTGAGAGTGAAGTCGTGCATCGGATGGTGTTACCTTGGATGTGGCGTCCCAGTGTTTCTCTTCTGTAAGCGGCCGCGTGTGTTGTGCGTCGGCCAGCGGAGCGGCGTGGCGGGGGAAGGCCAGTGTCCCGGACTCGAACAACGGACTCCAGCTTGCCAGTCTTCGCCTGTCAGATCTTCATCCCATCTCACAGGTGACTGCTGATGTGAGGCCGTCTCCTTCCCGTCCTCACGAGACACCCGGGTTCGTAAAAATCAGACTTCAAATACCTTTTAACTTCTGTCTTCTGGCGCCGAGGCTGCCGCTTGCTATTCCATTACAGCGGCGGACTTGGTGCGTCTGTGTATGATGTAGTCTCTTCTTTCATGACGGTCTTCAGCACCGAAACTGAACTGCTACTCTTCTCGGGCCCACTGCGTCTCACGTATTTTTTCGCTACAGTCCACTGGAGGTAAATGACTTCACGGTCATTCTCTCTTCTATCACGTTGAAAAGCTTCTCGAAGAATCTTCTTAACTTCTGTCATTGACTCTTGGAATGTAGGCGAGGGCCTTTGATCACTTGTGACAATTGAGAAACACGTAAAGCGGCCGGGCGATGCCCTGACGGCTGAATCGACAGCTTCCACTTATGTGAGGAGGGCGGTTTTTTCTCCAGAACGTGCTGACTTCATGGTTATTGGCTCTTCTGTCACTGCTGCTCTGCCAGCTGTTTGCCCGTGTGTGACTCTTCTAAAGTAAACTAAGTTTTTCATTTATTTTCTAATTTCTACTTCACATTGATTTCACTAATTTATTCACGTATCTTAAGTACCACTCAACACATATAAGTGTACCGCAGTTAACTCCTTTCAACGTTTACGGCCTGATTAAGGCCGCAAGAAGGTAATTAACAGATTTTAAACGCTTAACATTAGTTGGAGCTAGATACAACGAACATTCCATTTCGGAAATCATTAGGGAATTCAGCATTACAATACCCACAGTGCCAAGAGTATGACGAGAATACAGAATTTCTCACCACGGACGAAGCAATGGGCGACAGACTTCACTTAATGACCGTGTTCGGCAGCATTTTTGTAGAGTTATCAGTGCTAAGAAACAAGCACAGCGTCAAACAACAGCAAAAATCTGTAAGGACAGTGCGGCGAAATTTGTCGTTAATGAGCTACGGCAGCAGTCGACCGACGACGCGAGCGGCTTTGCTAATAGGACGACATCGAAACTGGTATAGGAATGCGTATTCAAATACAATGTAAAGAGGCAGAATACGGTGCTACGGCCGGCAACGTTTACATAAGACAGTAAGGGTCTGGCGCATCTGTTACATCGCTTAGTGCTGCTACAATTACAGGTTCTCAAGATTAGAGTGAATTTGAACGTGGCCTTATAGTCTGCGCACGAGCGATGGGACACGGTATCTCCGAGGAAGCGATGAAGAGGGGATTTTCTTGTACGACCATTTCACGAGTGTACAATGAATATGAGGAATCAGGTAAAATATCGAAACTCCTACATTGCTGCGGCCGCGAAAAGATCCTGGAGAGGCGATACCAACGACGACTGAAGAGAATCGTTCAAACTGACAGAAGTGCAACCCTTGTGCAAATGGCTCCAGATTTCAGTGCTGAGCCATCAAAAATTGTTAGCGTGCGAGCCATTCAACGATACATCATCGATATGGGCATCCGGAAGGTCCACTCGTGTACCTTTGATGACTGCACGACGCTAAGCTTTACGCCTCGTCTGAGCCCCACAACACCGACATTGGACTGTTGATGACTGGTAATGTGTTGTCTGGTCGGGTGAGTCTCGTTTCAAATTGTATCGAGCGGCTGGACTTGTACGGATATGGAGACAACCCTATGGATTAGTGGACCCTGCATATCAGCAGAGGCGGTTCAGAGGCTCTGTAATGATGTGGAGTGGGTGCGATGGAAGTGATGTAGGACCCGTTATATGTATAGAGAGGACTTTGACATGTGACAGGTACATAAGCATCCTGTATGATCCTCTGCATCGATTTATGTCCATTGTGCATCCCGACGGACAATTCCAGCAGGACAATGTGACACGCCAAACTTCCTGAATTGCTACAGAGTGGCTCCAGGAACTGTGTTCTGAGTTTAAACCCTTCCTCTGGCCAACAACCCCCCCCCCCCCCCCCCCGACATGAACATTATTAAGCGTATGTGGGATCCTTGCAACGTGCAGTGCAGTGCAGTGCTTGAATCCTGCTCCCTGGTGTGGAATCCGCACGAGATAACCTTGAAAGAAGAGGTAGAGAATATCCAATGGAGAAAATGGTCAAATGTGTGTGAAATCGTATGGGACTAACTGCTAAGGTCATCAGTCCCTAAACGTACACACTACCTAACCTAAATTATCCTAAGGACAGACACACACATACACCCATGCCCGAGGGAGGACTCGAAACTCCGCCGGGACCAGCCGCACAGCCCATGACTGCAGCGCCTTAGATCGCTCGTGCAACGGAGAGCAGCGCGCTTAGTTACACGATCAATTAGGCGTTACGGAGATGATAGATAAGCTCCAGTGGAAGCTGTGCAAGGGAGACGCACAGTAGCTAGGTATGGGCTTTTGTTGAAGTTTCGAGAACGTACCGTCTCCGAGGAGTCAAGCAGTATATTGCTCCCTCCCTCGTATATCTCACGAAGAGACCATAAGTATAAAATCAGAGAGGTTAGAGCCCAAACATACTGACAATCTTTCTTTCCACGAACAATACGAGACAGGAATGGAAGGGAGAACCGATAGAGGCACTCAAAGTACCCTCCGTCACTCACCGTCAGTGGCTTGCGGCGTATGGATGTAGACGTAGATGTAGATGTAGATGTAGATGTAGACGAAACCTGGTGTCAGTTCCCACCAGCACCACTTCACACATTATTCGTCCTCGCGGGGCCTCTCCGCGGTATTAGAAGGTTTACCAGGTTCTTTCAATCTTCAGTGTAATTCCAGTCATAATGTTTGCCCTTAGATGACAGTCCGATTTATTTATCACCATTATTTTAATTATATTTCTTTTTTTCTCAGTTTACGGCAGACCTGAGCAAGCCCATGTAGCAAAATTCACAGTTTGGTCTTTCCCACTGTTGCGAGCTACACTACTGGCCATTAAAATTGCTAACCACGAAGATCACGTGCTACTGATGCGAAATGTAACCTACATGGAGAAGATGCTGTAATATGCAAATGATTAGCTTATCAGAGCATTCACACATGGTTGGCGCCGGTGGCGATACTTACAACGTGCTGACATGAGGAAAGTTTCCAACCGATTTCTTATACAGAAACAACAATTGACCGGCGTTGCCTGGTGAAACGTTATTGTGATGCCTCATGTAACTAGGAGAAATGCGTACGGTCACGTTTCCGACTTTCATAAAGGTCGGATTGTAGCCAATGCGATTGCGGTTTATTGTATCGCGACATTGCTGCTCGCCTTGATCGAGATCCAATGACTGTTAGCAGAATACGCAGTCGGTGGGTCCAGGAGGGTGATATGGAACGCCGTGTTGGATCCCAAGGGCTTCGTATCACTAGTAGTCGAGATGACAGGCATCTTATCCGAATGGCTGTAGCGGATCGTACAGCCACGTCTCGATCCCTGAGTCAACAGATGGTAACGTTTTCAAGACAACAACCATCTGAACGAACAGTTCGACGACGTTTGCGGCAGCATGGAGTATCAGCACTGAGACCATGGCTGCGGTTACCCTTGACGCTGCATCACCGACATTAGTTCCTGCTGTGGTGTACTCAACGATGAACCTGGGTGCACGAATGGCAAAACGTCATTTTTTAGGATGAATCCAGGTTCCGTTTACAGCATCATGATGGTCACATCCGTGTTTGCGACATCGCGGTGAACGCACATTGGAAGCGTGTATTCGTCATCGCCATACTGGCGTATCATCCGGCGTGATTGTATGGGCTGCCATTGGTTACACGTCTCGGTCACCTCTTGGTCGCATTGACGGCATTAACAGTGTACATTACATTTCAGATGTATTACTGGCCGTGGCTCTGCCCTTCATTCGATCCCTGCGAAACCATACATTTCAGCATGATAATGCAACACCGCATGTTGCAGGTCTTGTACGGGCCTTTCTGGATACAGAAAATGTTCAGCTCCTGCCCTGGCCAGCACATTATCCTGATCTCTCACCAACTGAAAACTGCTGGTCAGTGGTGGCCGAGCAACTGGCTCGTCTCAATACGCCAGTCACTACTCGTGGTGAACTGCGGTATCGTGTTGAAGCTGCATGGACAGCTGTACCTGTGTACCTGTACAAGCTATCAAAGCTCTGTTGTAGTAATTGCCCAGGCGTATCAAGGCCGTTATTACTGCCAGAGGTGCTTGTTCTGGGTTCTGATTTCTCAGGGTCTATGCCCCCAAATTGCATGAAAATGTAATCACATGTCAGTTCTCGTATAACATATTTGTCTGATTAATACCCGTTAATCATCTGCATTTCTTCTTGGTGTAGCAATTTTAATGGCGAGTAGTGTATTTGAAGGTGGCGGAACGACTAAGAAGAATAGACGGCTGCGGCGTGTTAGCGGAAGCCTGCAGCCTGGAAGCGTGGACCCTGGAACCTGGAGCCCGGACGGGGAGCGGAGTGTTTGCCGCGGTGTCCGGCGGCGCTCGGCCTCGCCCACTGTTTGCGATGGGAGAGCGGCTGCCCGCGCGACACGCCGGGCCCGCCGTGTTGGAATAAGGGCTCCAACTCAATCAAAACTTGTGCGGCGGGCCCATCCGGCGGCACCCACGTCCTCGATTAAACTCAAACAAGACGCGTCGTCCCACGTGCTGACCGCCCGGTCCACTGTCCGCAATGCATACCGGGCACCGCAAGGAGCGGCAGCGGGCGCCGCGGTGGACAACCGGGGGCGCTGTGTCTGCCCTGACACTTCGATGTTACATACAGGCCGGATCTTAACGACATTGTCACTATAGACACAGAGGTTAGTGATTATTGGGTCATTATAGCAACGATAGTCGAGAAAGTTAAGAGACGGTTTGTGCTAGGAACAGCAGATAAGCAGTCGCTAGTACCTCACTTGGACGGTGAACTAACATTACTTAGTTCCAGTAAGATTTTCTTGCCCTTCCTCATTAGAGCTTGTTTCCGCCTTAAGTGAGGTGGAGGGATGTGACCCAGTACGGGTACCAGTGGCTTGGGGTTCATTTGATGGAATCAGAAATGCAGCGCATTCTGTCGTTAACTTTTGTGTCTACCTTCTTCACATGTACACTTTGCAACCAGACAGGTGTACAGTACACGGCAGCAGAGTACACAAGACTGATGCCAGTTAAACGCAGACAGTCAGCAGGGGTTCCCCAGGTGGCACCACTGAGCTTGTGTAGTATGTTGCTCCTGGCAGCAACTTTATGAGAAACTTTGGTGATGTGCTCTTTGTAGCTCAGGGTTCTACGTAGAGTGATTCAGAGATAGTTTGGGAAAGGATTTTACCTCAACGTTTGTCCATTGAGCAGAACCCTTGGTTAGTAACTCGCAGCACGATTCGCTAGATGTAAACAAGAGACTTCAGTTTTTGATGGGCTTGGGACCAATCTCCAGGAATTCTGTCATTCGCCACGCCAACGATTGAGATCAAGAAGACCAGGAAGTGTAACTGCAGAACAACTCGTCGAGGATGGTTTTAATCTAAATGAAAGCTGGAAGCATGAATGGTCAACAAAAACATTGGAAACAAGAGCCCATCACCTTGATCCCACAAAGAAGCAAAAAGGTTTTGACCTACAGAGGAACCTTTGGTGTCGCCTCAACAGATTAAGGACTGGACATGGTTGTTGTAGGTACTTCAGGTACAAATGGCGCTGGATCAGTTGACCAATGTGTGAATGTAATGAAGAAGAGCAGACAATTGAACATTTAGTCCAACGCTGTCTATTTCATTCATACCCTGTAATTCCAGATGACTTGTTCACTGCCACACCCACCTTAATTAACTGGTTGAAAAACAGGTACTTTAACCTTTAATCTTGTCTAATATCATATGTATATTGTATAAAATCATCTGCCTTATATCAACTGTATATTGTATAAAATCACCATACGATTAAATAAATAAGTAAATCCAGTAAGATCGACGTAAAGGAATTATGGGTAAAGTGTAAGTAGATTAGAAGTCGGTGTCTTATGAGTTATGTGCTTAGTAATTAGATTAAGGATGGAAAAGATCCACCACGGTTCAATAACGAATTTGGGAAAATCCTGAGAAAGCAAAGAATGTAGCACTCTCCGTTCGAAAGAGAACGCACAAACGATGAAAAACAAAGGTTAGAAGAGACTCGTACGTCTGTGAAAATATCTGCTCATGAAACATGCAACAACTGCCACCGTTGCACCTTAGAAAAAGATGTAGCGGAGAAATAGAGATAATTATAGCGCTGTGTAAAATAGCTAAGCGGCTATAAGGCTTCTGTCCAGTCCCTTGTTAACTAGGCTGGTGTGGAAGTTGAAGATAGCAATACGGTAGCCGAAGTTTGAAATTTCTCGTTCAAGATATTGTTCACGCAGGAGAAACGCACGGACATACCGTCATTTGAATGTCGGACAGACTCCGTATGGAAGACACTGTAATACGTAGAGACTGTATTATATGCATCATGAATACCTTAAAATAAGCCGGCCGCGGTGGTCTCGCGGTTCTAGACGCGCAGTCCGGAACCGTGCGACTTCTACGGTCGCAGGTTCGAATCCCGCTTTGGGCATGGATGTGCGTGATGTCCTTAGGTTAGTTAGGTTTAAGTAGTTCTAAGTTCTAGGGGACTGATGACCACAGCAGTTGAGTCCCATAGTTCTCAGAGCCATTTGAACCATTTGAACCTTAAAATAAGCATGCAAAATATGCATGAAAAATGCTTAAACTGCATGAAAAGTGTCGAAATATGCAAGATCAAATAATAAAAAAATGGTTGTTACTGTTGGCATTAAATCTCGAAGTCGAACCTGTGCATATCAATTACGAGGAAGAGCGCCGGCCACGCGAAAAATCGGTACATTGTGAACGCTGATATCATTTTCTGAATACTTTGTAGCAGAGGTTAGGAAGATGGCCTTTCTGGCATTATTTTCTAAAAATTGGCAAAATGGGGACCCATCTGTGTTTCAAGAATTATTCCTTCTTCGCTATTTTTGTCGGTAACAAGCGGATGCGATGCGAGGTAATCACAGCGAAACAGTCGATATGTGCAGGACCAACTTGCGGATATATCTCACGCAGACGGAAGCGCTCAAAAACTCCGTAATATTTTGTGTCAGAAGCAACATACAATCATGCTTTTTTGAACAGCATTAACCTTTAATTATTACTATTGGACCAAAGTATTAATTACAATTCATTTCACATTTTTCTACTATTATAAGCATAAACGACCAATTACTGTTCCAAATGTGCGGTGGTAAGTTTGTGTATTCGAGCACTGAAAACATTTCTATAAGCAGAAAAGGACCATTCTACATCGACTGAAGTAAATGGGCAGTATTTGAATTTGGGTTCTATGTTGGCACTTATTGTTTCTGGTAAAGGTTCGCCCATCTCATTAGTAGAATTATCAATTTGGAACAAGGGTGCAAAGCCAGCCTTATTGTTTAAAATATTTTCTGACATTTCTTTAAGTTTTCTAGGGAATACCTTCGGCAATGAGTTCATTAGAATAATTTTGTTCGTTAACTGAATAGATTCATTCATCGCCAAACCTTGAGTTTCAAGCTTTTTAATACTTGCAGGTATATGGGAAAAATTAGTGCTAATCACAGCAATGTCTTTTTAAATACCGGAATCATTAAAAGGTTCCTTGCACTCGCAAACTGCCAAGGCCTCTACACTATCGAAGTCGTCTATCACCCTCCTAATGGCCTCGAAATGTGCATTGTAAAACAACACAGCTTCGACCCACGCACCCCAACGAGTGTCCAGTAGTTCAGGAGGTAAAGGCGCATTTGGTTGTTTTCCTTTGTAGGTCTTAATGCGAGCAGGAGCCTTTTGGAACATATTACTTGTGGATGAAGTCAGTTTAGTTACATTCACAAACGTGCTACCTACTTCTTCAGCAAGGCGATGTACTCCATAAGCAAAGCACGTCACATGACTCAAATTGGGATAAAATAATAGGATTGCTTTGCCTGCTTTGATCGTATAGGGAGCAGCATCTCAAATAAACACAAACAGCCTTTCATCAGCAGAAGATTCTGGAAATATTTTTCTAATACCCCCATTCACATATCTGGCGATCGTACAAAGATTTACTTTTTCACGTTTCAAGCCGCTAAATAGGAAGAAGAAGGCTCTTATTTTAAAGCACCAACAATAAAATTTGCAAGGTAACTTTCACAAGAGTCTGCATTTTCGTCAATTGAAATCTAGATATTGCTCTCGTGGACTTCATTGCGTATTTCTTCCAGAACATTTACCTAAATGGTCGGTATGTAATACTGATTTATGTGAGATAGTTTGATTTAAGCAATATTTGTGCAGGAAGTTTTTGAGGATAGCGTTTGTAAGTTCTTGAAGAGGAACATTGCTTATAATGAATGCTTCACGTAAATCTATGTTAATCCGTGTCTTTGGTTACCTTTGGATAAAGGCCGGCTACTGCAACTTGCTGTTGGCAGAAGTTATTATCGTGGTCCTTCCTTCTGCAAGACTTGTCTTGGCATGCTGGTCTAATTGAAACTATTTTTTTTGCGCGAAACGTTTTTCTTGCAAACTCGACAATATAAAACAATTCCGTCATACGTAAATGTTCCAGGATGGTCAGCTACCTACTAAACGACGTTACTTTCTTCGGCCAGGATGGCGCACACGTTACATACTATACGTAATAAACAGGTACAACTGTGTACAAGTAAATAGATAGATAAACTGAAACAACAGACTTGCAACTAAAAGCTTGGGTAATTTAATTTAACTCTTGCGCAGGCGTACGGTATGACAGCGGAGGGGATCAAACGGCATTGCGGGGGCATGAGCATTGACTCTGTTTGCCTTTAACTGTTCCTCAGGTCCTGTAACGATTTCGTTAGGCAGTGGCCTCTCAGTTAGCAATTGCACGCAGTTCTAGGTCGCGGTCAATTTGAGACACCAAAACGAGAATGAGCTAGAGAACGCCCGTCTAAATTTTATAGATATTGTAAACATAGAGAGAAAATATCCATCGTCACTAGTTTTAGTTAAATAATGCAATAACCAATGAAAACGAGCTAAATATGCGTATGCATATGCATAATGGAAAAGCATATTACCCGGTTTCTAGTAATAAGCATAGCTGCGTAGAGAAACTATTGAAAGATGAGTCACTAAGTTCGAATGGAATCCCATTCGGTTTCACAAAGAGTACCCTACGACACTGGCACCTTATGCTTGCATTTATCACGAATCTCTCGACCCTAGCAAAGTTCCAAGCGACTGGACGAAAGCGCACGTGACTCCTGTATTAGAAAGGGTAAAGGAATGAACCCTCAAACTTACAGCCCAATGTCCCTACGTTCGGTTTGCTGCAGAATCCTTGAAAATATTCTTAATTAGGACAAAACAAATTATCTTGAGTCTGAGAAACTTACTCCAACGAATCAGCATGGTTTTACAAAGTATCGCTAGTACGAAACTGTCCTAGTAATTTTATCACATGATGTATTGCGAATTAAGATTGAAGGGTAACAGTAAGATCCTATATTTCGGGAAAGCATTTGACACAGTGCCTCATTGGCAATCCTTAACTTTGTATTTACATGAACGTGTCGCTAGCGATGGGTGACATGCAAACTAATAATGTTCTTCGCTATAGACAATAACTATACAAGCAATGGATTTGGATCACTAATAAATGTTTTGGGAGTGCCGGTCGAGGCTGGGAGGAGCGGCGCTTATATTATCTTCGGGTAGAGGCCAATCCTGTCGTGGTGTGGTCCTTGTCAGCGTGCTATTCGCTTACGTCGCCTCACAGTCAGCTCTGCTCTTGCGTTCTTCCTCTCCGTGCCGCCGCTTGTGGCTACGCCAGGACAGTATCTCTCTACAATTTCTGCCCTCCAGGCTTCCCTTCAGTACTAAATTGGTGATCTATTGATACCTCAGGACGTGTTATAAAAACCGATCCCTTCTTCTAGTCAAGTTGTGCCACAAATTTCTCTCCTTCCTAATTCTGTGCAGTACCCCCATGAACCATGGACCTTGCCGTTGGTGAGGAGGCTTGCGTGCCTCAGCGATACAGATGGCCGTACCGTAGGTGCAACCACAACGGAGAGGTATCTGTTGAGAGGCCAGACAAACGTGTGGTTCCTGAGGAGCGGCAGCAGCCTTTCAGTAGTTGCAGGGGCCATAGTCTGGATGATTGACTGATCTGGCCTTGCAACTCTAACCAAAACGGCCTTGCTGTGCTGGTACTGCCAACGGCTGAAAGAAAGGGTAAACTACAGCCGTAGTTTTTCCCGATGACATGCAGCTTTACTGTATGGTTAAATGATGATGGCGTCCTCTTGGGTAAAATATTTCGGAGGTTAAATAGTCCCCCATTCGGATCTCCGGGCGGGGACTACTCAAAAGGATGTCGTTATCAGGAGAAAGAAAACTGGCGTTCTACGGATCGGAGCGTGGAATGTCAGATCCCTTAATCGGGCCGGTAGGACAGAAAATTTAAAAAGGGAAATTGATAGGTTAAAGTTAAATATAGTGGGAATTTGTGAAGTTCGGTGGCAGGAGGAACAAGACTTTTGGTCAGGTGAATACAGGGTTATAAACACAAAATCAAATAGGGGTAATGCAGGAGTAGGTTTGATAATAAATAAAAAAGTAGGAGTGCGGGTAAGCTACTACAAACAGCATAGTGAACGCATTATTGTGACCAAGATAGACACGAAACCCATGCCTACTACAGTAGTACAAGTTTATATGCCAACTAGCTCTGCAGATGATGAAAAAATTGATGAAATGTATAATGAGATAAAAGAAATTATTCAGGTAGTGAAGGGAGACGAAAATATAATAGTCATGGGTGACTGGAGTTCGAGAGTAGGAAAAGGGAGAGAAGGAAACATAGTGGGTGAATCTGGATTGGGGAAGAGAAATGAAAGAGGAAGCCGTCTGGTAGAATTTTGCGCAGAGCATAACTTGATGATAAATGATAATAACTTAATAATAAAGAGTTTCAGGGAGAGCATAAGGGAACAACTGACACGAATGGGGGAAAGAAATACAGTAGAAGATGAATGGGTAGCTTTGAGGGAAAAAAGTAGTGAAGGCAGCAGAGGATCAAATAGGTAAAAAGACGAGGGCAAGTAGAAATCATTGGGTAACAGAAGAAATATTGAATTTAATTGATGAAAGGAGAAAATATAAAAACGCAGTATATGAAGCAGGCAAAAAGGAATACAAATATCTCAAAAATGAGATCGACAGGAAGTGCAAAATGGCTAAGCAGGGATGGCTAGAGGACAAATGTAAGGATGTAGAGGCTTATCTCACCAGGGGTAAGATACATACAGCCTACAGGAAAATTAAAGAGACCTTTGGAGAAAAGAGAACCACTTGTATGAATATCAAGAGCTCAGATGGAAACCCAGTTCTAAGCAAAGAGGGGAAAGCAGGTGGAAGGAGTATATAGAAGGTTTATACAAGGGTGATGTACTTGAGGACAATATTATGGAAATGGAAGAGGATGTAGATGAAAATGAAATGGGAGATACGATACTGCGTGAAGAGTTTGACAGAGCCCTGAAAGACCTGAGTCGAAACAAGGCTCCGGGAGTAGGCAACATTCCATTGGAACTACTGCCGGCCTTGGGAGAGCCAATCCTGACAAAACTCTACCATCTGGTGAGCAAGATGGGTGAGACAGGCTAAATACCCCCAGACTTCACTAAGAATGTAATAATTCCAATCCCAAAGAATTCAGGTGTTGACAGATGTGAAAATTACAGAACTATCACATTCATAAGTCACAGCTGCAAAATACTAACGCGAATTCTCTACAGACGAGTGGAAAAACTGGTAGAAGCCGACCTCGGCGAAGATGAGTTTGGATTCCGCAGAAATGTTGGAATACGTGAGGCAATACTGACCCTACGACTTATCTAAGAAAATACATTAAGGAAAGGCAAACCTACTTTTCTAGCATTTGTGGACTTAGAGAAAACATTTGACACTGTTGAATAGAATACTCTCTTTCAAATTCTAAAGGTGGCAGGGGTAAAATACAGGGAGCGAAAGGCTATTTACAATTTGTACAGAAACCAGATGGCAGTTATAAGAGTCGCGGGGCATGAAAGGGATGCAGCGGTTGGGAAAAGAGTGAGACAGGGTTGTACACTGTCCCCGAAGTTATTCAATCTGTATATTGAGCAAGCAGTAAAGGAAACAAAAGAATGATTCGGAGTAGGTATTTAAGTCCATGGAGAAGAAATAAAGACGTTGAGGTTCGCCGATGGCAATGTAATTATGTCAGAGACAGCAAAGGACCTGAAAGAGCAGTTGAACGGAATGGACAGTGTCATGAAAGGAGGATGTAAGATGAACATCAAGAAAAGCAAAACGAGGATAATGGAATGTAGTCGAATTAAGTCGGGTGATGCTGAGGGAATTAGATTAGGAAATGAGACACTTAAAGTAGTTAAGGAGTTTTGCTATTTGGGAGGCAAACTGATGGTCGGAGTAGAGAGGATATAAAATGTAAACTGGAAATAGCAAGGAAAGCGTTTTTGAAGAATAGAAATTTGTTAACATCGAGTATAGATTTAAGTGTCAGAAAGTCGTTTCTGAAAGTATTTGTATGGGGTGTAGCCATGTATGGAAGTGAAACATGGACGATAAATAGTTTAGACAAGAAGAGAATAGAAGCTTTCGAAATGTGGTGCTACAGAAGAATGCTGAAGATTAGATGGGTAGATCACATAACTAATGAAGAGGTATTGAATAGAATTGGGGTGAAGAGAAGTTTGTGGCACAACTTGACAAGAAGAAGGGACCGGTTGGTAGGACATGTTCTGGGGCATCAAGGTGAAACGTCCCCTTTGAAAAATTTATACTCGACCGTGCTTAAACTGAAATACAATATTTTTTAGCGCAACGCAATCTGACTTCCAAAAATCCCTACAAAAGAATGGCCCTGACTAACATTTACGTTTCACAAATCACTTACCTCACAAAAATCTTCGTTACTCAAGCTACCGCAATACAGCGAGCGCCACTACTGCCAGCTAAATAAAAGATTCAAACTACTGAAGGCACTAACTACTGATAGGTATAGTTAGCAAATGAAAGATTTTAATACAGAGAAAACAATGTATTTACCTTAATAGTCACAATATATATAGCAGTTCATGACATCCAGTCTCACAAATTTAAAACTCCGCCATCTCTCTCCCCACGTCCATCACTGCTGGCGGTTCACCTCCAACTGCGCAACGCTACGCGCTGTTAGCATCCAGCTGCCGCTGCCCAACACTACAATGGCGACTATTACAACAATTCCAACCAGCCACTGACTGCACACAGCAGAGACAGTGATTTTCAGAGCGCTACGTGGCGTTACCAATAAAAAAACCTAAACAGCCTACTTACAAAGGGATCACAAATTTAGCATTGGAGGGCAGCGTGGAGGATAAAAATCGTAGAGGGAGACCAAGAGAGGAATACACTAATCAGATTCAGAAGGATGTAGGTTGCAGTAAGTACTGGGAGATGAAGAAGCTAACACAGGATAGAGTAGCATGGAGAGCTGCATGAAACCAGTCTCAGGTCTGAAGACAACAACAACCTCTTCATTAGTTATGTGATCCACTCATCTCTCTTCACCATTCTTCTGCAGCACCACATTTCGAAAGCTTCTATTCTTTTCATTGTCTAAGCTGCTTATCGTCCATTTTTGCTTCCGCACACGGGTACTACACTCTTTAGAATTACATTGAGAAATGGCTTGCTGACATTTAAATCTATACGCAATGTTAAGAAATTTCTTTTCTCCAGAAACGCTTTCCTTGCCATATCCAGTCTACATTCTATTCTATGTACTTCGACCATCATCAGTTATTTTGCTCCCCCAATAGAAAAACTCATCTACTACTTTAAATGTCTCATTTCCTTGGTTCATCCAACAGTGAAAACCTAGGGTAATAGCTACAGCTGCTACTGATGCCACTAATTAGCGCTTGACCATTTTACCTAGTTCCAACTGCTTATCAAGGAGCGTTTTAAAAAGTTTTAGTGTTCACATTTCTAATTGTGTTTTTGACTTCCCTAGATCTTAATGTTTACCAGACGTAATTATGAAGTTAATCAGATTAGACATTTTGTAAACTGCAACATTTTCTTTAAAGTAATTTACAATTTAATGTTTTGTGTTTATTTAAATAATGAAATAAAGCTCACTTTTCGTATGATGATGTCGTTTCGATAATTTTTTAATTCTTGCCGAAGTAATACTGAACATAATGCCTTTGTTGAACAGCGTGATCAGGCAGTCACACTGTATGCAAACGGTAATACTGGGTATCAATGAATCAGGCTACAGGCGGAAGGTAACGTTGTGCCCGATACTCTATTCGCCAAACCACTTTCGCTGTTTGCTACATTTATGCATTTTTCCCCATACGTTTTCTCCCAACATATTCATCATTTAGATCTTCAACCCCATCATTATCCATTTCTTTTACTTACATATTAAACAAATACGTACTAACATAATTAAACGATGTAATACTTGTAAAACAAACTGTAGATACAGTGATATACAGCTATATACATACCCTGCAAGCCACGGCGTGCTGCGTGGAAGAGGGTACCCAATATCACTACTAGTCATTTGCTTTTCTGTTCCACTCGCAAAGAGACAGTGAAAGAGTTTAGTATTTAGAATTTAACATGAGCAATATGATTTTATGAGTTGTTGCTCAGTTTCGCACAACAGCCTGGCTCTGTGGCTAACAAAGATCAAATGATTGCTTTTACATTGTGAGGTCGACGTGTGGATGAGGTTTGGGGAGGGGTGGAGGTGGGGTTCAGTGAAACTTGAGGAGAGAGTCTCGGTCGGGGCCCAATACCAGGAGATGAGTCGGAGTCGGTGTGCCGTTTTGTATCATTAGTAGTTATGAGCTTTCATATTCCTGTGTAATGTTCGGGAATCCAGTAAAGATGCTGAATATGACGGTATGGGGTAGGTATGTGTACTTGTAAGTGGGTTTGTTTTTGTGTCGGTGTCTGTGTGTAATTAAGTGTGTGAGGTATGGAAGGCTGGTGAGTGCGCGACGGCCGTAACGAGCTCTGAGGACAGAGAGTCTTGTTTGAAGGCGGCCAGTTTTTGATTCGTCGTCGGCTTTCTGTCTGGGGGTAGTGCGGAGAGAGTCTGCGAAGGCTTAGAAGTACAAGTCTCTCTGATAAAGTCTTTCGATTTTTGTTTTTGTCATGGTGGCTAGGGACTGCCGTGTATTCGAACAGGGATCTTAGGAAAGTTTTTTGTCTTTTTTTGTTAAGGGCCAGTTTGATATGTTCAGCGAAGTTCTGGTGGTATTTTGCCAGTCGGTCATGTTGAGTTGGGTTCGCCAAAGCATAAGAGTGAAGTCGTCGGGATGTTTTTTTTTTCCTTTGGGATGTCTCTGTGTCTTAAAAGTACGAGTTGAGTCTTTGTAAGGTTCAGTTTAACGCAGAGTTTGTGCATCCACTCCTGCAGTCTGTTCAGGTGGGTCGTCGTTGGTCAGCTGATGGTGGCTGTAGTTGGTCCAGTGTTCCAGTACGCGGTGTCATCAGCAAACAGTAGGATTTGTTCCGTCGGTCTAGCTGTCGTTGGGATGCATGGGCGGAGCGCGGACTTACGTAGCCTCCTACGGAAGATACGGCCCTTGACGTACCACGTGTGTACGTGGCCACGTGGATGGATAATAGTGCCCGCCGATCGCAGCACTGAGTGCTGCGATTCACACGACAATCTGGCGCTACTGGACGCTCCGGCAGCTACTTGCAGATCACCTGCATTCAGTGTCTCAACTCGTCTGTTTACTAACAGCTTCGTTTGTGAGGCAGGGCCGTACCTTGGCCCAGTAAACATAGACCGAAGTGTAGTGGTTGAACAGTGCAGGAGGCAGCCATGCTTACACCACACGTTTCTCAACATCAGTCATTTTTCTGGGGTGAGTAGCTGTGGCATATCATCAGAAATTATTCGTAGCAATCAACTTTATTAATCGTGCGATAAACAAATAATTCTTTCATCTCCAAGATGTCAATACCCTACAAATGTACACTACTGGCCATTAAAATTGCTATACCAAGTAGAAATGCAGATGATTCATTGGAAAAATATATTATACCAGAACTGACATATGATTACACTTTTCACGCAATTTGGGTGCATTGATCCTGAAAAAATAAGTACCCAGATCATTCACCTCTGGCCGTAATAACGGCCTTGATACAACTGGGCATTGAGTCAAACAGAGCTTGGATGACGTGTACAGGTACAGCTGCCCATGGAGCTTCAACACAATACCACAGTTCATCAAGATTAGTGACTGGCATATTGTGATAGCCAGTTGCTCAGCCATCATTGACGAGACGTTTTCAATTGGTGAGAGATCTGGAGAATATGCGGGCCAGGGCAGAAGTCGAACACTTTATGAATCCAGAAAGGCCTGTACAGGATCTGCAACATGCGGTCGTGCATTAACGTGCTGCGAAGTAGGGTTTCGCAAGGATCGAATGAAGGGTAGAGAGACGGGTCTTACCAAATCTCAAATGTAACGTGCACTTTTCAATGTTCCATCAATGCGAATAAGAGGTGACCGAGACGTGTAGCCATTGGCGCCCCATACCATCACGCCGGGTGATACGCCAGTTTGGCGATGAGAAATACACGCTTCCAATGTGTGTTCACCGTGATGTCGCCAAACACGAATGCGACCATCATGATACTGTAAACAGAACCTTGGATTCATCCGAAAAAGTGACGTTTTGCCATTCGTGCACCCAGGTTCGTTCGTGCAGATGGTAGTTGTCTTGCACGCGTCCCCATTTGTCTCCTCAGGGATCGAGTCGTGGCTGCACGATCCGCTACAGCCATTCGGATAAGATGCCTGTCATCTCGACTGCTAGTGATACGAAGCCGTTGGGATCCGGCACGGCGTTCCGTGTTACCATCCTGAACCCACTGATTCCATATTCTGCTAATAGTCTTTGGATCTCGACCAACGCGAGCAGCAATGTCGCTATACGATAAACCGCAATCGCAATAGGCTACAATCCGACCGTAAACGCGGTGGTACGCATTCCGCTTCCTTACACGAGGCATCACAACAACATTTCACAAGACAACGACGGTCACCTGCTGTTTGTGTATGAGAAATCGGTTGCAAACTTTCCTCATGTGAGCACGTTGTAGGTGTCGCCACCGGCGTCAACCTTGTGTGAATGCTCTGAAAAGCCAGTCATCTGCATATCACAGCATCTTCATCCTGTCGGTTAAATTTCGCGTCTGTAGCACATCATCTTCGTGATGCAGCAATTGTAATGGCCAGTAGTGTAGTTACAACACTGAAAGTGTAACAGAACCCTAGTGGTGTTAATTAAATGAAATTTAAAAAAAAAACATTGGCTTTTGTATTTCCTCCTTACTTCACTTCCGTCTTTAGATGTCCTATCACACTTAGCAGCAACGCACAAGGCTGTATCCTCTTTAGGTGTGTGTACGAACAGAGTCCAACTGATGCTTCTGCTCCGGCGCAGCTGTAGTTTCGAACAGCTGTACAGCTTGCGGAGTGTTACAGGAAGTTTAAGGAGGGAAAGCTTTTTGACAATGTTGACTAGCTTACTCTCTTTGTAATTATGAAGGCAGCAGGAGTAAAATATAGGGAGCGAAAAGCTATTTACGACTTACACGGAAACCAGACTGCACTTATAAGTGTTGACAGGCATGAAGTGGAAGCAGTGATTGAGAAAAGAACAAGACAGGGTTGTAGCCTATCCTTGATGCATTTCAATCTCTACACTGATGAAGCCGGAAAGGAAGCCAAAAGAAAATTTGGAGTAGGAATGAAAGTTTGGGGAGAAGAAATAAAAACTTAGAGGCTAGCAGATGACTTTGTAGGAAACAGAAAAGAACTCGGAAAAGCAGTTGAACGGAATGGACAGGTCTTCAAAGGTGGTTATAGGATGAACATCAACAAAAGCAGAACAAGGATAATGGAATGTAGTCGAATTAAATCAAGTGATGCTATGGGAATCAGGTAAAGAAACAAGATACTTAAAGTAATAGATGAGTCGTGATATGTAATGTAACTGATGATGTCACAAGCAGAGAGGATTTAAATGTAGACTGCTTTCAATGGTACTAAAAATATTTCTGAGGAAGAAGAATTTATTAATATCGAGTATAGATTTGTGTTATGAAGTGTTTTCTGAAAATATTTGTCTGGAATGTAGTAATGTAAGGAAGTGGAAGATGGACGATAAACATATTAGACAAGAAAAAAATGGTTCAAATGGCTCTGAGCACTATGAGAGTTAACTTATAAGATCATCAGTCCCCTAGAACTTCGAACTACTTAAACGTAACCAACCTAAAGACATCACACACATCCATGCCAGAGGCAGGATTCGAACCTGCGACGGTAGCGGTAGCGCGGCTGTAGCGCCTAGAACCGCTCGGCCACACCGGTCGGTTTAGACTAGAAGAGATAGAAGCTTTTGAAATGGAGAAGCATGTTGAGGATTAGATGGGTAGATAACGTAACTAATGAGAGGATACTGAATAGTACAGGGGAGAAAAGAATTTTGTGGCACAATTTAACCAAAGAAAGCGATCGGTTGGTAGGACACATTCTGAGACATTAAGGGATCACAAGTTTACTATTGGACGAAAGTGTAGGGGATAAAAATAAAAAATGAGCAGATTCAGAAAGATGTAAGTTGCAATAGTTATTCGGAGATGAAGAGGCCAGCGCAGGGAGAACTGCATCAAACCAGACTTCGGAGACCACTAAAACTATTTTTATTTTACTCCATGGAAGCCCCAAGTAAGTTGTTAGAGTTGTGGTGTTTTAACCATATTTGTTGAGTGTTCATAACGTGATGATGTGAGGATTCTCTTTCGAAACCCTGTGTTTGGTTGCGTTATGTACGATTGAAATCGTCGAAATGGGTTCTAGTTAATTAGAGACCTCAAGTTGTATTAATCACGTGTTCGATTAATGCTGCCATCCAATAAGAAGTTAGTTGTGACTTTCAGAGTAGACATTCATGGGATGCAGGGAGCTTGCAAAGAGTACAGGAGCTCGCAGTCAGTAGGCACGTTGATAGACATGCCATCGGAAAACAAGTAGCAGGGAGGGAAACAGCTTTCCGGAAGAGTTGCAGGTGCCACCAGGGCTTCGTGTCAGGGACATTAATGGCCCACGAGGACAGTCTCGGCACTTGGCTTTCCACTGACCGCTGTCACCACGTTCTCCCTGTTGCCTTTCTAACTGCTATCTGCTGCCTGTTACCTGTTATCTGCTGGCGAACGCAAATGTCACACGGACCGCCGCCGCTGACAACCCACACACACTGTTCTCTGCTGAGTCCTGTCCTTTTCTGCTGCGTCCTGTCTCGTTGGTTATTCTAACGATCGTAATAACAGGCACTGCTGATTTTTTTTCCTTTTGTCTCCTCAATGCAAATGAAGTCCTTATCTTTAATTCAGCAGGTAGCCCACTCGACAGTTTATTCTTACATTCCGTCTTTTCCTGTCTTTCAGGATACGTTTTTTGATCCCAGTTGTCAAAATACAGCGGAAGAGTCATCAAACTAAGTTAAATAATTGTGGAAGCTGTAGCAAGTGTCCCCCTAGCCTCTCGTTGTCTCTCCTACAGATCGCCCATAGAACACAGTTCTTACTTTTTGAAAGAAAGTTCTGCCATTTGATAGTATAAATCGTATATTCTGCTGTTGAGCTTGATAAGACTTCTACAAACAAGGTCATCATTGAAATGTATTGAGCTTGGTAATATATAAACAAGTTTAATACATTAACAGAATCTTCCGTCGGTTCTTGGTAGAACAACATTATAATAATAAATGAAAAGCACGAGTTTGCTTTTGTTTCACAGTATTACTTTTATTGCTAACCGGTTTTCGGCTTACGATAAAAGTAATATTCTGGAAAAAAGCAAGTCTAATATATTTCAATGATGACTTTGTTTTTAGAAGTCTGATCATGCTCAACACTATAGTACTGGAAAATGACCAAAGTCTCAATTCATGATTGCATAGTAGAATAAACGATCTGCACAGTCAAATGGCAGAACTTTCATTTGAAATGTATTATATGACTGTGGCCTGAAAGCATGGTAATATTATCATATTTTTATTGTCCAACTTGACTAGATTTTTACTGTCCATGTTGACTGCATTATTTTTTTAAATAATGACAGGTTTCGATTCAAATTGAGCCATATTCAGACAACAGTAAAATACTCTGCGAAATACATAATGTTATGAGTAACGTTATGATTCCATAGTAACATGCAACATAAAATGGACACTGAGCGAGGTGGCGCAGTGGTTAGCAAAATCGACTCGCATTAGGGAGGACGACGGCTCAATCCCGCGTCCGGCCATCCTGATTTAGGTTTTCCTTGATTTCCCTAAATCGCTTCAGGCAAATTCCGGGATGGTTCCTTTGACAGGGCACGGCCGACTTCCTTCCTAATCATATGAGACCGATGACCTCCCTGCTTGGTGTCTTCTCCCAAATCAATCCAATCCATAAAATTGACAAGTGTATACCTCACTGTATCGGTTACAAAAGTAACCTTCCAAAAAGAAATCACCAACATTTATATGCTTCGTCGCAGGATAAAATAGTGATTCAGAAGAATTCATGTTGTTAATATAGCCCCCAGGGGTACCACCAACGGGTGACGTCTGGTACATTTGTCACTTTCGAATAAAATATAAACACTCATGTTGAATTAGAAGTAATTTTTGTTTGTCTGGTGAGAATACTGCTGTTGAGGGACACTTAATAAAACATTATGGTTTGTGAAGGTTATAAGACGTCACAAAAACATCAAAAATCTTTTTTGTGATTTAAAAAGAGAGTCAGCCTCCACATTTATGGCATTGGTGAAGGTCTGACTTCGACGTGGCCGGCTTCCTCACGCGATCACTGTCTTCGAGTTGTCCTTCGAGCTGATCACTTGTCTGTTATCGATTGCCGTGGACAGATGGCTGTGTAGGAGGACCCATTCACCGAATTCGTGTACAGCCCATTTATCTGATGTATAATAGCTGTCACATTCTCCACACGATACATGTTCCTTGGCAAAAATCCGTACAATTTTTGTTCTTATGAAGTATTGATTTCTTCGTTCCTGATTATCTTCTGCATCAGCTATCCTAATAAAGCTCCTGCATCAGTAAATATTAGTTCTGTCTTCGTCTATTTTGTCTTGTCAAACCCTTCCCCAGTGAAAACGGAAAAATCTCATCATAAAAATCGCTGAATAATTGTAATAATGATTCCATCACACATCTCTAGCATCATCTTTTAGTTCTGCTTGTCACACAGGCCGCGCGGGAATAGCCGAGCGGTCCTGGCGCTGCAGTCATGGATTGTGCGGCCAGTCCTGCGGAGGTTCGAGTCCTCCCTCGGACATGGGTGTGTGTGTTTGTCCTTAGGGTAATTTAGGTTAAGTAGTGTGTAAGCTTAGGGACTGATGACCTTAGCAGTTAAGTCCCATAAGATTTCACAAACTTCTTTTTTTGCTTGTCACTTTAGCAAAACCCGTGTCGCACTGTATTAACACTTCGATTCCCCTTCCACACTTTGTGATCAAATCCCTAGAGCAATAACTAACTTCTCTTCCACAAAATACAATATAGTTCTCTGCTAGCTAATTGCTGTGTCGTCTCTGAACATCTTTCTACTCTCGACTCCCACCGTTAACCCACCCTTGTTAATTACAAAGTAAACTTTTACCTATTTGCCCGTAGCACTTTCTCCTGTATTGATGTTGCGTATAACTTAAATCTGAATATCTATGAAACGCAATGAATGCAGTTTACATGTACGGTTCATTTTCTTTAAATCTGAGGCGATAAGAAATCAATGAAAATGAATTGTATTTAACGAGAATGAGAAATGCCACACTCATCGCGTGAAGAAAGACAAATGAGTCTTGCATAGATTTGGGGATGTAAAGGAAGGAAGCTAAGCTTCAGAGTTAACTGGCAGCTTCAAACACACTTAAATCTTGTTAGTATTAGTACTCATGTCATGTAAGATTAGTGCACTGTATAAGTAAAGTTGAGAGACTGCACGGCACTCTCACTTCTGGTTCGGTGTAGGGAATACGATCTACTGCGATTTGACTACATACATTGTGATGAAATGGTGGGCAGCAGTTTATGGTCTTGTTTGCGTGCTGCAGGGAAAGAAATATGGTTAGCTTTACCTGCTTTCAAAGGAACAGGGTGCCAACTTCAACAACTGCAGTACATGCACGGCATTGGTGGGGCGACAAAGAGCGTTTCTTCCGGAGAACGGCTGAGACATTCATAGACGGTCCGTGCAGAAACACATTAAGCTTGGCGTCACAGACATCCAGGTATATGACCTACTGCCAAAAAGTCGCCGACAGCGCATTGTAGGCCTTGTTAGCGAGCAGGCCGCCAAAAGAAATGTAAACGTTCTGCAAGTGTCCGTGGGACTGGAAAACTGGTGCCCAGATGTCCAGACTCTGTCTCAAAACATCTTTTGTCAATGCGAGTTTATGGCCATTCTTTGCGAACTTTGAAATAGACGCAACAGAGGAGATAACAAGCTGTTTATGGAGGGCTGTGCTTCCACCCTGTATTGTGTTAGAAAACGATACGGTAAATGTGGGGGAAAGAGGCTGCGAAACTGAATTTTTTTCCGTTTTCTAACAATTAACTGTAAGTCTCTGATTGGTGGAATCGGTTTGCAGTGCACAGGCCATTCACCGAGATCGGAATGCCAGGCCCCAGCTCGTGATTGGCTTGTGCGAAATTGGGGGCAGGACAAAAAACAGAAATGTGCTTTTGGAACCGAGCTGAGACCTACAGGCCTCTACCTAAACGGTGAGACTTGTGTCCTTTACTAGGGCTTGACTTAGAGCCTGTGCCAGTCACCTTCTGAAGCGTCAGAGGTACTGCTTATATCATCACAGTTACAACGGGTGACACGTGGGTGTACTTACTTGTCTTGAGTCGGCTGTCTAAACATTTGACGAATTCTGATACGCACAGTCGTGGCACGGAGTCAAATTGGTTTTTTTATGGTAGAATAAAGATGCTTGGTGGTGGCGTAGTTTGATGCCATAACCTGGATTCACGGGTATGAAGTGAGATAGAGCGAGTAGTGTTCTGGTTAGTGTCATGTGTCGATCCCCAGCATATCACTTTGTCACACCATAGATCCCGTTTTAGTAAGGATTTTATTAAATAAAATTTTTTTTGTATGATGATTGTTTGATAATTTTTTTGTCTTGTTTTGTTTAAGATCAATAAATCGATTGTGAATTAGACTACAACTTCTCCCTGAGTTCTGATTAACAGTTCCTTCGCATTTTTGTGGAAGTCAAGATCAGAAACATAAGGAGTAGCTTTTTCATTTTATGTCCACTACGAGGATCGCTTACTGCATTAACCGTAATCATTCTTTCAAAGTAACATGGTCCATCTTTTCATCCGATAAAGTATTTGTCATGCTGTGCAGAAACACAACGTAGCATTAGGATTCAGGATGCATGCTTCCCCACACTGGGCTATTTCCTATGATAGATGCACTCAACTGTCGAAATCTTCCTCATCATTCATGCAATAGAGCGTGTTGGGCCCCAGTGAGCACGCTCAAGTTTCTCAACGCGATGTAGCATGGATTCGACTGTTGTCTGGAGTAGTGTTGGAGGTAATTTTTTTGTTTTTACATCCCTCACCAATCATGTAATAGGGTGTGTTAGGCCCTAGTGAGCAAGCACAAGTGCCGCAACGCGATGTAGCATGGATTCGAAAGATGTCTCAAGTAGTGTTGGAGGGAATTGACACCATGAATCCTGCAGGGCTATCCGTTAGAGTACGAGGGGGTGTAGATCTTTTCTGAATAGTACATTGCAAGGCATACCAGATATGCTCAATAGTATTCACATTAGGGGAGTTTGGTGGCCAGAGAAAGTGGTTAATCTCCGAAGAGTGTTCCTAGAGCCACTCAGTAGGAATTCTGGACGTGTGGGGTGTCGCATTGTCCTGCTGGAATTGCCCAAGTCCGTCGGAATGCACAATGGACATGAATGGATACTGATGATTAGACGGGATGCGTATGTTCATGTCACCTGCCAGAGTTATATCTAGACGTTTCGGGGATGCCATACCTCTCCAACTGCACACGCCCAACACCATTATAGAGCCTCCACCAGCTTGAAATGTCCCCTGCTCACATTCAGGGTCCATGGATTTATGAGGTTGTCTCCATACGCGGAGACGTCCATCAGCTCGATACAATTTGAAATGAGGCTCGTATGACCAGGCAACATGTTTCCAGTCGTCAACAGTCCAACATCGGTGTTGACGTGCCCAGGCTACGCTTAAAGATTTGTGTCGTGCAGTCATCAAGGGTACACGAGTGGGCCTTCGGCCAAAGGGGTAGAAAAATCATCTCATACTGCCTGGAAGAGACCACATGAAACATCAACTCTGCAGAGTGATGCGAAAATCAGCAACTTTGCAACACCAGCAAACCTATAATGCGATGGAAATGACATATCTGTCTTCTCACTATCAAGATAGGTGCGTGGTTTATGTAGATGGCGCTAGCAGTGCCTATTGGGTAGCCAAAAACAGATGACAATACTTATACGACCTGCATACAGACTCCACTATAGCGATTATGGAGCTGATTTTCATTCTGGAAATCCTGGTATTTGCAAAGACAACAAACGCAGACATGATAGTCATAATACAGTGGAAACTCAAGTAGGGAGCATTATTCGTTCCAGAACTTTTCGTGGTGCGAAACACTTTTTAAGCGAAACAATTTATCCGCTGTAAATTAATGTAAAGCAAGATAATGCGTTCCATGCTGAAGAAGTACCAAAAGGTTTATCTTATTCATGCCATTTATCCAAAGAAAATAACACATACCGTACTATGTACTTCATTATTTATGATAAATAACGCGTCAACACTTGGCGAAAATTAGATAGAGCCCTATCGTGAAATAAATTTGTAGTGCACGGATCCACTGCTTTATTGGGGAGATGGTTTTCAGTGTACGACGTAACAGATTCCCATGCTTACAGCAGTTCTCTTATCGCGTCAGAAGATTGCTGCTTCCTTGCTAGCGCCTCCTCCTCCTCTGAAGAACTCTTCTCCTCAGCTTCCTGCTGTGAAACCCACTGCCAACTCCATAAGCTCTTCGGAGGTCATTTCTTGGCTATGACCTTCTACAAGCTCAGCGGTATCATTGTTATTAACATCGAGTTCCATGTTCGTGGCCAAAGACACAATCTCGTTGACTATAGGCTCAGTAGGTATTGACTCAAATGCCTCAGATTTTCTTTCGACAAGGCACTTCGACCAAAGCTTATTCCAAGCAGAAGTGAGAGTTCTCTTGGTAATCCCGTCCTACGCCTTTTCAGTCATCTTGACGCAGGCAACGATGTCTAAGTGATATTTCCAAATCTTTCTGAGAGTGACATTGGTAGCTTCACACAGTTCAAAGCAATGCTTTAGTGTAGAGCTTCTTAAACTTAGACATAATCTGCTGGTCCACAGGCTGGAAAACGGTGTGGGATCTTTGGATCTTAATGAAGTGAAATTATTCAAAGAGGTCGTCTTGTAGGGATGGAGAATGAGCAAGAGCGTTGTGCATAATAAGCAAGAAATTTAATGATTGATTCATCTCTAGCAAATATTTTTTCACCCAAGGACCAAATATTTCATTGTTCCAACAACAAAAAAGATCTCGTATCAACCAAGCCTTGGTCCGGGGTCTCCACATTACACTTAACCTGCTCTCCTGGACTTTACACTTCTTGAAGACTTTTGGAGTTTCTGAATGCTAAAGAAGCAGCTACTTAATTTTCAAATCACCACTTACATTGGCACAGAATAGCAATGTGGGACGGTCTTTCATTGGCTTGTAAGAGGGCAATGCATGCTTCTCGCTGTCATAAAGGTACGCTTCGGCACCTTTTTCAGAATAGACCAGTCTCCTCACAATTAAAAACCTGTCGCGGCAGATAACACTAAGAATCTACGAGCAGCATGAAGTTGCTGATGAAGTCCTCTACTGCCTGTGTATCGGAGCTGGCTGCTCCCCAGTGCCTAACAAAGCTGTGGTTACCGGTTCTTCTCTTAAACTTCTGGAACCACCCGCCACTTCCCTTAAACACTCTTAGGCCGCTGGTAATCCTGGCGTGTTCACCGAAAATCATTCTCGCCTTCTCACAGCTGATGTTCTCGTTAACTGTGTGGCCTTGCAATTGCTTTTCATTTATCAATACAAGCAGCTACCATTCGACGTCGTCCAGAATACGAAACCTTTGTTTAGATTCTCTCGTCATTTCCTTTGAACCATTCTGTCTCTTTAATCTTGCCCTTGTTCTTGAGGACAGTGCAAATAGTTGATGTAGACTGAGTGTATGTGCGTGCTCAATCAGCAACACTCATAACGCGTTCGCGTTTTTCAATGATTTTATGTCTTATTTCTGAGGTCACTTTTATCTCTTACGGTCATCTTCTTGCACCCGAACGGCTGGTCAGACTAAATCGTCGTCGCTCGTTACGTGAGAGATCGCTCGTTCAGCGAGTCATTTTTTACAATTTGTTTTGCTCGTTATGCGAATTGCATGTTATGGGAGGTTCTAGTTAAGCGAGGTTCCCCTGTATCTGATAGTATGTGAGCGCTACAACTGATTAGAAACCATAATAATAGTTGTAACAGCCCAACAGAGGCAACAGTTTTCGACATTGTGTTTCGGATACAGAGTAACCATCAGAACATCATGATGGTGTGGATGAAAGGTCATTCTGGGGTACCTGGAGATGAACAAACAGACATGCTAGCAAAGCAAGAATATCTACACGGAGCTATTAAATCTGATGCACTGATACTATACCCAGATTTAGAACACCATTGTCATCAGACTTTCGAGAGGAAGGGTCGAGAATATTCAGAACCAAAGGCAGTCATTGCGTGTAAATTTATCCCACGATTCCAAGAGTGCCCTGATATAATAAGATAAAAACATCGAGTTTAACTACAGTTATCGCACGATTGAAATTTGATAAATGGAAGTACAATAAACACATCTCTCGTATCAGATAAAGTGCGGCACTATGTTTCCCCGGAGAGAATGAAGATCCAGACTATACATTTCTACAATTCCTTCGGAAAATGGATCACATAAATGTATTCATCTTCTGAATCTTGCATCAGCTCTCAAACTGCCACCAACCTTGTTTTCATGCAATGACATTGTGACGTATAACATTCTGTACGAGTATGTGAAAAGTAGCAATATCAAGATATGCGTTACTAATCTCATGATCTTGGTAATTATAAATCGCTTACTATCTTGCCATCTGCTACTCAGCAGCATTTACGTATTTCAGCAAATATATATATATATATATATATATATATATATATATATATATATATATATATATATGTGTGTGTGTGTGTGTGTGTGTGTGTGTGTGTGTGTGTGTGTGTGTGTGAGTGTGTTGTTGTGGTCTTGAGTCCTGAGGCTGGTTTGATGCAACTCTCCATGCTACTCTATCCTGTGCAAGCTTCTTCATCTCCCAGAACCTACTACAGCCTACATCCTTCTGAATCTACTTAGTGTATTCATCTCTTGGTCTTCCTCCACGATTTTTACCCTCCACGATTTTTACACTCCACGCTGCCCTCCAGTAATAAATTGGTGATTCCTTGATGCCTCAGAACAGGTCCTACCAACCGATCCCTTCTTCTAGTCAAGTTGTGCCACAAACTCCCGCATGGAAAGCGTTTCTGAAGAAGAGAATTTTGTTAACTTCGAATATAGATTTAAGTGTCAGGAAGTCGTTTATGAAAGTATTTGTATGGAGTGTAACCATGTATGGAAGGGAAACATGGACAATAAATAGTTTGGACAAGAAGAGAATAGAAGATTTCGAAATGTGATGCTACAGAAGAATGTTGAAGATTAGGTGGGTAGATCACGTAACTAATGGGGAGGTATTGAATAGGATTGGGGAGTAGAGACGTTTGTGGCACAACTTGACTTGAAGAAGGGATCGGTTGGTAGGACATGTTCTGAGGCACCAAGGGATCACAAATTTAGCATTTGAGGGCAGCGTGGAGGGTAAAAATCGTAGAGGGAGACCAATAGATGAATACACTAAGCAGATTCAGAAGGATGTAGGTTGCAGTAGGTACTGGGAGATGAGGGAGCTTGCACAGGATAGATTAGCATGGAGAGCTGCATCAAACCAGTCTCAGGACTGAAGACCACAACAACAACTACCTGCGTGTATCCTGTGCTAAATCTGGTCTTTCAGTAAACTGAATAAACGAAAATTTTATGTTTGAATCTGTTCTGTGTTAAGTCTACGTAACTTCTTAACTGGATTCGAATTAAACTAATTAATTTTGAAAAACTAACTGTAGTCCAACTTTTCCAGCGTTGAGACGGCAGTATTTGCATGTTTCGAAAGCCAATAAAGAAAAGAAAAAAAAATATCGCTACTGACAAGGACAAAGAAATAAAAAAGAAAAAGTTCTGGGGACTTACTTGAGCTTGAAATGTCGTTTTCAGAATCGAAGCATCGGCGACCGCGGTGACGTATGATTTTGTTACGCACGCCGCGCTGCGCCGCAGCCAGCCGCGGGCCCTGCCCCTGAGGCCTCGGAAAGCGGCTACCCGCTTCTCCCGCCCCACCGCCCGCCGCTGGGCTGTCCACCTCCCGGGCCGCCGTGACGTCGCGACCAGCCAACTACTCACAATAAAGCCACCCAGGACAAAATTCAATCTCGACCTTCTATACATTCTCGCTGCAGGGGGCAAACAAGATTAATGTTAACCGTTACTTACTTCCTCCTCTTTCGCTCTCCCAGCGGACAATCTCTTATCTTTTATCCCCAATGTCGTTTAGAAAATCTCGTTCGACGTTTTATTTCTTTCTGAGGCAGAGGGCATTTCACATCGAGCATTTCCCGCAGAAGGAAAGATTTAATTCTGATATTCTGGTGATCACTACGTAGCAGTTTGTTTTATGGATTTATGGAAACATTGAGAAAATATTGCTGGGAAGTGCAGAGACAGATAAAAATATATGGAAACAAACATTGGATCTGTGTATATCGAACAGTCAAATAAGATTTTTAATTTTGCAGTAAATACTTTGAGCAAATAAGAAATGTACCCACGAAACATAAAACCGTCGTGAAATTTACTCAGTGAAACAGAATCCGCAAACAGTTACTGACAGATTTCGGATACATTATAGAGTGAAAATAAATAGCATAACATTTAGCCGTAAGCGAGCGTTTATAAAGTGTGTCAGATGTATTAAATACAGCCAGTTGTGCACACAAATACCAGCTCATATCGTGTTGTGGGTAAAAACAGCTTATCCTAAGAGTGGACGACGTATGTTTCTTGTGACCAGTGAGAAACTTAGGCTAGAAAAGACTCCACGTGAATGTCTTGAGCGCTGTATATATGCAGACATGGAAACATATGCACACTTCAGGTAGACATGGAGGACAAACCAGTGGCGAAATAAAATCAGGTAAGCCGGCTGCGACGGCCGAGCGGTTCTAGGCGCTTCAGTCTGGAACCACGCGGCTGCTACGGTCGCAGTTTTGAATCCTACCTCGGGCATGGATTTGTGTAAAGTCCTTAGGTTAGTTAGGTTTAAGTAGTTCTAAGTCTAGGGGATCAATGACGTCAGATTTTAAGTCACGTAATGCTTAGAGCCATTTAAAATCAGGTAACACGTTGTAAATGATCAGATTCACTCGAAGCATTAGTCCTTTTTCTTTTTGTTTTACCTGTTACGTTACCTATCTCTTCCTCCGTCTTCCTTGACGTCTTCTCCCAAATGGCTTGAATATTTTTATCTGGAGAGGTAATCATTCTCCCGTCAAATGTTTCAAAAGGCTCTGATTTCTATGGGACTTAACTTCCAAGGTCATCAGTCCCCTACAACTGAGAATTACTTAAACCTAACTAACCTAAGGACATCACACACATCCATGCCCGAGGCAGTATTTGAACCTGCGACCGTAGTGGTTGTACGGTTCCAGACTGTAGCGCCTAGAACCGCTCGGCTACCTCGGACGGCTCTCCAGTCATATTTTAAAGATGTTCATTTCAGTTTCCCCTATTTTCTCATATTTAATGAGTTTGTTAAATATATAGCCCACAGTTATTGACTAATTTCCTAATTTCGAAATCTGTCGGCTCTTGCGCGTTTCTTTACTGCTCCTACAAACGTCCGCTGTGCAAGTAGGCTGTTTAGGTTTTTTTATTTGTAACGCCACCGCCATGTAGCGCTCTGTATGAAAATCACTGGCTGTGCCATGTGCAGTCTGTTGCTGGTTTGCATTGTTGTCTGCCATTGTAGTGTTGGGCAGCGGCAGCTGGATGCTAACAGCGCGTAGCGTTGCGCAGTTGGAGGTGAGCCGCCAGCGGTCGTGGACGTGGGGAGAGAGATGGCGGAGTTTTGAAATTTGTAAGAACGGATGCCATGAACTGATATATATATATATATATATATATATATATATATATATATATATATATATATATATATATATATTATGACTATTAAGGTAAATACATTGTTTGTTCTCTCTTAAAATCTTTCATTTGCTAACTATCTTTATCAGTAGTTAGTGCCTTCAGTAGTTTGAATCTTTTATTTAGCTGGCAGTAGTGGCGCTCACTGTATTGCAGTGGTTTGAGTAACGAAGATTTTTTGTGAGGTAAATGATTTGTGAAACGTATAGGTTGATGTTAGTCAGGGCCATTCTCTTGTAGGGGTTACTGAAAGTCAGATTGCGTTGCGCTAAAGAAAATATTGTGTGTCAGTTTAAGCACAGTCATGTATAATTGTTCTAAGGGGACGTTACATATGGCTACCCTGTCAGGATACCTCACTGGAATCTTCTGATTTGTTCTTGTAGTTTGTGTAATTAGTGTAGCTTTTGTTTATTGCTAGCACGTAATCATAGAGAGAATTTCCTTTGTAGTTGCAGTCTTTCATTGTTGTACAGTAAAACAGTTGTGGCATGCATGTAGTTTTGCACCAAGTATTTCGCAGCTGCATTTGCAATTAACTAGATATTATTTTCAATGCTATGTTAATGTGTTCTCTTATTTTTGCTCTTCAAATTGTGCTTTTATGTGTTATCATGTGAAATATTGTGACAATAATGGCGTGTGAAAAACGTAACACTAGGCTCCAAAGTAAACTGAGAAATGATAGTGACGACGAGCGTAACTTACCAGCACCAATGTGTAATTAATTAACAGACATTAAAAGTAATAATTTGGTAAGTATGCATAGGGAAATGGAACGGGCGTCAAATAATGGTGTACACATTGAAACAGGTAGTGAACTGGGAAGCATTATCGATCGATCGGTCGGCAACAGCTCGCCTCAGGAATCCGAAATGACAGAACACAATATTGCAAATACTGTAGACTTAGTTTATGGGTCCTCACCGTTTTCTCAAATGAGTCAAGACCCATTTTCTGCCTGTCAAAATGTGAATGTTGCCGTTGAAAATGCACTGACAAAAAGCATAGAGAAACAGATTCCAGCCACTAATACATTATTATTGCAATTAATGCAACAAATGGAACAGAATCAGAAACAAATGGGACAAAATCTTCAAAAGTTAGACACAATGGAACAAAATCTTCAAAAGATAGACACAATGGAACAAAAGCTTCAAAAGTTAGACACCACGCTTCAACAAACACGTGAAGATTTAACTAATGAGTACATAACATTGAGTCGAAATGTCAAAAAGTCTGTAATGACGTAAAACAAATTTGTGAGCATCTTCAACCTATTTTTTCGCGGCATGAAAATTCATTACAGAATCACGAAGCAGCCATAAAAGAACTGCAAACTATTGTTCATGAAAATCATGAGACCTTGCAAGTTAAAACTGACTCAGTTGCATCTACCGATTCGGTTACACAACTTGCAAAAACTCTGGAAAACTTAAAGGACACAGTAGATACGATTGCAACACAAATGGACACTCTGAAACTTGGTTCAGAAAAACACACAGAGGAAATAATTTCACTATCGGATAAAGTAGCCGAACTTCCAGATCAGTTCACAAACTTATCTACAAAGGTAGGTGATGAACTGAATGACACAAAACCTGTAGCCATCACTGACACTGAAAAGTATGAACAAATTAGAAAATTCAAACAGAATCAAAATCAAATCAATACACAGTACAAAAGAGAAATGCGGGAAGTAGAAGATAAGTTGGCTCAAGTAATACAAGAATTACATTTTTCAGAGGACACTCGCGCTCCAGTACGGGAAGAGGGACATAGAAATACAGAACAACCACAAAATAATAACACAGGACACTTCGGAAATTATGAAAGAAATTGGCAAGGTACACCGAATTTTGAGATGGAACCGCCGAAACGACGTAACAATGACCGACATGCGACTCGCCGACGTGATGATTTTGACTATAAGCTGTTCATTACTACACGTAAGTTCAAAACATTTAAGAATTCTGGCAACGACATTCATCCATAAGCGTGGCTCCATCAATTTCGTCCCAACTGGTCATTAGAGCAGAGATTAGAATTTATGTGTGGCTACTTGGACAATGAACCAGCTGTAGGAATGCGATCAGTCTTTCACGATTGTCACAGTGAAGGAGAATTTTATCATGAATTCCTCTCAGCATATTGGTCTCAAGCTACACAAGACTGAGTAAAATACGAGGGTCAGTCAAAAAGTAATGCCTCCTATTTTTTTTCTACGTTTAATTGTCAGGAAATTTAAATGCAATTACATAGGTTGAAAACCACAACATTGAGGATCATTTTGTCATTTTTCAATGTAATCTCCGCCCATCTCTACAGTTTTGGTCCATCTTTGAACAAGGGCATGTATCCCAGCACGGTAAAAATCACAGCTCTGCTTCCTAAGCCATTGACGCACGGATGTTTTGACGGCCTCCTCATCTTCAAAATGAATCCCACGATGAGCTTCTTTTAACGGCCCGAACAGATGGAAGTCTGATGGTGCCAGGTCAGGGCTGTATGGGGGATGAGGCAAAACTTCCCATCCAATTTTGACAATCTCGTCATAGGTGTGACGACTGGTGTGTGGTCTTGCATTGTCATGCAAAAGAAGAACATCTGCCATTGATTTTGTTGGGCGAACTCGCTGAAGACGTGCTTTAAGTTTTTTGAGGGTTGTGACGTATTGAACAGAATTTATTGTGCATCCCTGCTCCAAAAAATCAACCAGAATCACACCCTCAGAAAACTGTTGCCATAACTTTCCCTGCCGATCGCACAGTTTTGAATTTTTTCTTCCTCGGCGAGCTTGTGTGACGCCACTCCATTGACTGCCTCTTTGATTCGGGTTCAAAAAAATGCACCCATGTTTCGTCCCCGGTCACAATTTTTTTCAGAAACTCATCTCCCTCCAAACGGAAGCGCTGCAAGTGTTGGGAGGCTATTGTTTTCCTTGCCTCTTTATTCTGATCGGTTAACATTCTTGGAACCCACCGTGCACAAACTTTTGAGTACCCCAATTGTTTAATAATCGTGATCACACTGCCTTTACTAAGAGAAATAATGCGACACACTTCATCTGCAGTCACCCGACGGTCACCACGAATGATGTCATCAACTTTCTGAATGTTGTGTGGAGTCACTGCACTCACCGGCCTGCCGCTCCGCTTTTCGTCAGTCAACGGTGTTTGCCCTTCAGCTTTCTTACAACGACGAACCCATCGTCTAACAGTGCTGACATCCACTGTCACAACACCATACACCTTCTTCAGTCTTTCATGAATGCGTATGGGCGTTTCACCTTCTGCATTCAAGAATTCAATCACACAACGCTGTCTCAAACGAACATCGATGTCGGCCATCTTACAAACTTCTGCTGTGCTGCCACCTGTTGACACAGAAAGTTACTACTGCAGTGGATTGCAGAAGAAGGTTTGAGGAATGGCGCCAAATTCAAATTTTTAACTTAACTTATTTTTTTTAAGTAGAAAAAAATGGGAGGCATTACTTTTTGACCGACCCTCGTATATCATCACTATGATGAATCATTTCGAACAATCTGAATTTTCCAGTCTTGTGAAATATTTGAAGACATGTTGCTTAAGAATCAGTATCTTTCAAACCCATACAGCCCGTCAGAACTCATCCGCATGTGCTTAATCAAATTGCCTGGACATTTACGACACATTATTTTGGTAGAACGATGCAAAGACGACATTGAAGCTTTTCAGGGACTCTTACAAGAATTAGAAATTGACACAGACAGTCGCGGGATGCAAAAACAACAGGAAAACAGCCACTACAGGTCACATCCGTTGCAATTCCGCGATGAAAGAAACAATAACTGGACACGACAAGGCTATTCTCACAACACAAATCGTGACCAAAACTGACACCACCCATATGAAAACCACTGGCAGAGTAATAGAGAAACAGACAATAGGGCAACCAGAACTATTATTATCATGGGAGACAGAATAATTTCAGACGCAAGGGTCCACCGCGCAGTGACAATTCAGGGAGAAATTCTCCACCACTTAACCGACAAGAAAGAAACTACAAGAACTACCGACATGACGACAGACGATATAATCATAACGACAGACCGGAATTTCATCAGAACTGGCTGGATTCAAACAGAGCTGGGCCCTCTCGGCAAGGCGAACTTGTAGAAGTTAGGTCTCCTAATCCCAATAACGACGCACGCCAACAAAGAGATAGCAGACAATGACTCGCACCGCAGGCAGCCATGTGCGTCGGCTGGCTCAGAGAATAGTAACATAGGCGCTAAACTTGAGAAAAACTCCAGTATTCTTTACTGACGTATACCACATGATAATTGAGTTGAAGTTCAAACTCTGCGTACAAGGAAGAGTAAAGATTTGCACCACATTTCACATGTAAAACCGTTTATTGAAAGATAATCTGCTTTTTAACTTTGTCTTTGCCATAAAACATTTCACTTCACATTTCTAGTATGCTTTGTCACACTGAGAAACTGTTAACATGCAACAATGTTTTGAAGTTAACTATCCAGTCTAGAACCTAGGCTACATTTTTAAGCAGAAACTACGGATGCATTGTTATAGTGAACAGACGACACAGTGTTGTTATTTGTACATTCTTGCTTGTTAGTTGCACGATTACGTAACGACTATCAGGCTTACATACTTCGGACACATACTGGTACTGCTAATGAGATTTTAATGCAACATTTTGGTTTACTTGAAGATGCATTCTGGATTTAAAGTACTTTCTGTGAGATACCAGATGACACAGTGGTTAGTTTATGTATCAACTACACGGTTTTATCACGACGCTACTAATGAGTGACAATTTACAATGTTGCTTTTGCGTTGTATCTGTTTTATATCTGCACAGTTTTTCTGAATTCTTCTGAAAAGTAAAACATGTTTTAGTAGTAACTTTCGTGGTATAGCTACAATGAGACAGCCTTTTCCGTAGCACAACAATAATTTACAGCACAGTACTTTCTTCATCATGGCAATAAGCGTAATAAATAAGATATCTGTACGCAAAGAATTTCACTTTTGTTTATCATCAGGTAAGTACATTGACTTCTGCAGAACGTAGCTTTCGGAGGACGATAACTACTACACTTCCACAGAGATTATCTTACAACAAGACGCACAGTTTAGCGCTACAGTACACGTATTTCAGTGATTAATTTTGTACTTAAAACATTTATTTTTAATGATATTTGAAGTACAATGATAGAAAGGTTTTCCGTGTTACATTTCATTCCATTGCTGTAATCTGTAACACCTGAGGGTATAATTACATTAATCCTCAGGGGGGTACACGCCTACTTTGTGTACCATGTGTGTGGCAAGCACAAGGAGCCCTATGTAATATGGTATTTGCTTATACAGCTTCACACATTGGTACCATATTTCTCTAACAGAATTACACAGCTATGTGATCATTTAACTGAGAGACACAAATATTTATTTTACTACATCAGTGACAGATGTGTACGTAATTAGACAGTTGTATAACTTCAGACTTATGAAATCGTATTTTATCTGTACTTTGTGAACTGTTCATATTTTTTCGAAACCATTGTGGCACTATGAGAGCTTTGAATGACATATTTGGTATGGGATCATGATTTTTAAAGTACGTTTGAGGTAGATGACGCTTTTGACATGAGCAGAGAATTTTTTTAGGTTTTGAAATTATTGAAGGAAGCTACGACGATTTTGGGAGTTGACTGAGGTGTGATGATGTTTATATTACGATGACTATGTGTATTATGCTGTTGCGGTATGTTTATGATCAATAAGGTGATGCTATATGAGTTATTTGATTATTCTACGTATCTGTTACGATGAAATATTGAAGAAGTGTCGACGAATAAGGTAAGGAATAATGCGTAGTGCTTAGGGACTCTGGTTTGTGAAAAATGTTGTTGGAAACCAAGAATCGTACTTTAAGAGTTATGAAATGTATGTATATGCGTGAATGTATCACTAAGCTGGCGAAAATTTTTTGGACACTATTATATTTATAGGATTTTATTTTCTACACATTTGTAACGCAAATTCTCAACCATTGAAAATATTTTTATATGAGACTGTCACTGTAGCGGAAACTGCTGTCGTAAATATTTCGGTAAGAAAGGTAAATGACCGTGACGTAATGCGTCGTGAGCGGCCAGGTGTGCCAGCCACCTTGAGTTAAAGTCATTAGTGTGTGCCTTTCAGAGGCACAGGTGGAGAAAAAATGAGGCCATTAACCTCGCTATTGACATTCCTTTGTAGAAAGCATCGCAAATACGACACGCCCAAACTTGAAAACATATTATTACAATGTGGAGCTTTTAATTTATGATATTTACTAAAATGCCTAATGAAACGATGAGAAACATTTCATGGTTATTGTCCTGCTAGTTGAGAGAAATGCCATATGGCTTGCCTTATGCATTTATTTACTCATTTTGTTTAATATCTACTTTCTAACTGCACTGAAGCATTGGTTAAAATAAATTTTATGGATGTACTAATATAAATATTTTATGCCTACAGATCCAGTAAATAATAACTTTATGATGTACTAAAAAACCCTTCACATAAATTGCATACAGAATTTTCTTTTCAAGTACATCGTAATATTTTTTTACAATAAATTTTTTTGGTGCACTACTTTAATTATATAGACATTAAGATGTGATTATACATTTCCCTTATCTGCATTGTTGTCTTCAGTGTACTATTTTTTTTTTGCTTGTGGGTTTGTCATGTTTAGGTATAAGTTATTACATTTATTGCTGCTTGCTTTGATTACTTGCATTTTTTTGTCATTTCTGTTTGTGTTAATGGTTTCGTGCTGCTGCATTGCGTCGTCCCTTAGTTTAGCATCTGAGCTCAGTAGGTTTAAGTTAGCTTAAGAGGGGGTAGACTATATAAGAAACTAACTATGACAAATTGGAAGAAAAGCATTGAGAAGCTATAAGAAAATGGTTTGGCCAAAAACAGTAGTGTACAGTGAAGAAAAACTATTTTTGAAAAAGGATGTGAACAAAATACAGAAAGCATGCTTGGATAGGATATTTTTGGAGGAAACAAATGTTGAGATACGACAAAAGATCTACAGAATGAAGTTTTGGATTGGACTGCAGTACCAAATGTTACCCTGAAAACAAACCCTGTCCTTTCCTTTTGTGTTATTCCGCTATGTGTTTGTGTACTCTTGTATATTTGTGTTCTTCCTGTCTTTATGAGTTTAGCTAATACGATTTATGTTGTAGAATTTTTCTAGTACTAAGCTACATTCACTAAGATGAGGAATACTGTTATCGTCAAATATAATTTGCATCAATAATATGTTATTTACTTTCTAAAGATGTTTAGACATTATTAATTCTGTTCTGTTCCAATGCTGGTATGTGTAATTAATGTTTCGAAAAATTTCTCATTATTTTATCTATTTACTTATGTTATAATTCCTGTAACACTGATGTATATGTTAATTTCTATTGTTTTGTAAAGCCTGCATTACTACAAATGTTATCTGTACTGTTATGTTTTTAATGATGTATTTTGTACAATTATTATTGTTTTCTTACGTTATAAAATTGTAATTGACACCAGTTCATCAAATTAAGTAACTTGTAAGTTACATTTAACTGCACACGTTTCAGTTGGTCATAGTATGTGGGCAATATGTGAGAAGTAGGGACTGAAAGTGTTTGCACGTGTGTTAATAATTCAGCAAAGGGACTAGATAACATCATTGCTGGTTCTAAGGACATTTCAAACAAATTCTTTGTTAGTGGACAAGTGGTGGTTTATGGACTTGCTCTATTGTCCACAAGACTCTTTGATGGTGATTGTGCTCCTGCACAGTCGCAACAGTTGGCTGCTAGCCATCTCTACACCTTTGATGACTCACCACTACCATACTCTCTACCAGGACTACAGTGGGTCTACTGTGTGGCGACCTACCTACCAATTTTCTTCAAAACTTCGACTGACTCTGCTGTGGGTTTGCTCTGTTGTGGCCCATTACCTGTCTGCATGTCAAGAGTCAGCACTGTCTTTCCGTTGGAAGGACAACACTACTTCTTAAAGAGTGCATGGAAATCCACTACTTCCGTGAGCATTTTCTTTTAATACTCAGACTTTGAGAAAAACACTGCAATTTTACTTTGATGAATGGTCAGGACTGTCTTTGTGGACTGTGAGAAAATTTTAGCTTTATACCAACATTTTATCGATAAGTGTGTGCATTTCATTTCTTTGTTGTTGTAATTATGAAAAAAATTTTCAAGTCTCTATTGGCCACTGCCCAAAACAATTTGTAAATTTTTTTGTGGGGAGCATGGGGACTATGTAAGTAGGCTGTTTAGGTTTTTTATTGGTAACGCCACCGCCTTATAGCGCTCGGTATGAAAATTACTGGCTGTGCCATGTGCAGTCTGTGGCTGGTTTGCATTGTTGTCTGCCATTGTAGTGTTGGGCAGCGGCAGCTGGATGCTAACAGCGCGTAGCGTTGCGCAGTTGGAGGTGAGCCACCAGCGGTGGTGGACGTGGGGAGAGAGATGGCGGAGTTTTGAAATTTGTAAGAATGGATGCCATGAACTGATATATATATATTATGACTATTAAGGTAAATACATTGTTTGTTATCTCTTAAAATCTTTCATTTGCTAACTATCCTTATCAGTAGTTAGTGCCTTCAGTAGTTTGAATCTTTTATCTAGCTGGCAGTAGTGGCGCTCACTGTATTGCAGTGGTTTGGGTAACGAAGATTTTTTGTGAGGTGAGTGATTTGTTAAACGTATAGGTTGATGTTAGTCAGGGCCATTCTCTTGTAGGGGTTACTGAAAGTCAGATTGCGTTGCGCAAAAAATATATTGTGTTTCAGTTTAAGCACAGTCATGTATAATTGTTCTAAGGGGACGTTTCAACTGCTTGTATGCGACTTCCTTGGCGTTTGCTTATAATCAACGATTCTCTTCCGTAAACAAGCCTTGTAACTGCCATTTATTATAAAATTTCAATCTTATTTTTCTCCTCGTTTTATTTTTTAGGCACCTGTTTATCGTACCACCTACATTCCTCAGACTTTGCTTATTTCTTCTCTGTGTCTTCGTCATACACATACGTGATGTCACACCCCAAACAGCTAAAATGTTTGACGTGTTCTGTTGCTCTACTCTTGATCTCAACATTTGTCCACACAGGATATTTTGCTTTGAAAGCTATAGGTTTCATCTTCTTTTCTGAAATCGCCAATGGTACTCTACACAAACCTTACCCAATAAACACATTCCTCATTGTACGTCACCTTCATTAAGTGTCAGTATTGCGGCGTCGTCTGTATATAAAAGACAAGTCAAGCGGGAATCACTGTTATTATTAATTCCACCACTTCTGAATTGCATCATCTACATAAATTTTGAAAAGTGTGGGTGAAATGCTGTTCCCTTGCCTTACTCCTTTGTTTCAGGCAACAGGCTGTATTAGTGTTCCATTTATATCTAAAATTAGAGACGTGTGTTTGTTAAAACGTTTGTTACGTGTTACGGATAGCCTCTCTTGCTGATTATTTTCCACAGTTTCTTTCTGTCGACATTATCGAACACCTAGATAATATCAATGAACACTAAAAGGGTTTCCCTATTATACTCTCTCAGTTTTTCGATTTTTTGCTTTATTAAAAACACTGCACCTGTTGTCCATTTGCCCTCTGATATTCCATTTGTTCTTCGCCTAATAAGTTCTCAGCTATAGCCTTTAACCTCATGTTCACTATTCTGTCACAAAACTTCGTATTCGGTGTCGAGTAAGCTGTTTCCTCTATCGTTGTAGCAGCTATTGCGTTCTCCTTTTCTTATGTAGTGATATCAGCTTTGCTTGTGACCACACTTCTGGAATGTGTTACATTCTTCATCACATATTAAATAAATGTAGCAATCGGTTTGTAATAGGGGACTTCATATTTTAGCAGTTAAGCGATTGTACCAACCGTATCAGCAACTTTTCTGGTACACCTGCCTAATATCGCGAGCGAGGATTTTAGTACGCAGAGCACGCAGAAGTGCCGCGACACGACGTGGCCAGGACTCGACTAACGTCTGAAGTAGTGCTGGAGGGAAGTGACACCATGAATCCCTCAGGGCTGTCCACAAATCCGAAGGAGTACGAGGGGATGGAGATCTCTTCTGAACAGCACATTGCAAGGCAACCCAGATTTGGTGAAGCAGAAATGTTAAAAACTCAGAAGAGTATTATTCTGGAGCCATTCCATAGCAATTCTGGAGATGTGGGTGTAGCATTGACCAAAGTCCGTCGGAATGCACATAGCACATGAACGGATGCAGGTGATCGGATAGTATGCTTACGTACGTCAGAGTCGTATCTAGACGTATCAGGAGTTCCATATCACTCCAACTGCACATGTCCCACACCATTACAGAGCCTCCACCAGATTGGACAATCCCCTGCTGACATGCAGGGTCCATAACCGTAAACCTCCATTTGCTCGATACAATTTGAAACGAGGCAACCTACTTCCAGTCATCAACAGCCGGTGTTGACGGGTCCAAGGGTGGCGTAAACCTTTGTGTCTTGTAGTCATCATGGGTACACGAGTGGGCCTTCTGTTGATGCTGATATATGAATGGGTCACACGCTGACACTTTTTGATGGCCCAGTACTGAAAACTACAGCAATTCTGTACAGTCGTCTTTGGTTCCGTTCTTGCAGGATCTTGTACCGGCCAAAGCGATGTCGGAGATTTGAAGTTTTAGCGGGTTGCTGACATTCACAGTACACTAGTGAAATGGTCTTGCTGGATCATCCCCACTTCATCGCTACCTCGGATATGCTGTGTCTCATCGCTCTTGCACCGACTATAGCTACACTTTCAAACTCACTTAAAACTTGATAACCTGCGATTGTAGCAGCAGTAACGGATCTAACAACTCCGCCAGACACTTGTTGTCTTACATAGGCGTTGCCGACCGCAGAGCTGTATTCCGCCTGTTTACATATCTATGTATTTGAATACACGTGACTCCACCAGTTGCTTTGGCACTTCAGTGTAGAAGCTTTATAGAAATACGCAGACAGTAGTCCGAGGATGTAAGAAGGATATTCCGTGGTTGCAATCACACTAGTCATAGTCATCTCACTGGCCTGATAAGGCTCGCCATAACTTCCTCTCATGCGCACCTTCTGTCTCAGATTTTTCCCAAATGCTGTTTTCCCAAATGCATTTTGCTCCCTACGGTCCCCTCTAGGAGATGGAAATCTTTTCAAGTAATGTCTCGGAAGCTTTCGATAAGCAAACATTATTAACAATCCACATCTCTATTCTTCTTGTTTACGTATTTATTTTTCATAGTCACCACGGCGATGAAAACAGTTGTGTTACCGAGAGCCGAGTTTGTTGACATCGCCACTATAGGGTGTTTGTTGACACAGTCACAACCTCGACTTCGCTTTCACAGCTTCATGAATCTCAAAGTGACGCCCTCGAAGGTGTTGTTTTTCGGAAACCGATGAGAATCGGATGGCCCCAAGTCGTGACTTTATGGAAGATGGCAGTGAATACAAGACGCTGGGTTATTGCAGATTTTGCAGCGCTCGTGTATGACCTGGAGTTGTCATACTAACTGAAAGTGTGCTCCATGTGTGGACAAACTCTTTAGAATCGAATCTCAATTATAACACGATGATTCTCACACACCGAGAAAGTTATGCTACACATGACCATGTTACTCGCTATAGTTCAGAGGGCGCTAATGACAGGGGCTGCAAAAATGTAGACACGAAGGACAAAGATGTGCAATATTAATAATGTCAGTTTTATTGAAAACTCCTTAAGAATTACCACATATGAATTCGAAGGCATTTCTTACTGCACACCTCCGTACTATGGAAGCTATTTCTCGAAACGTTAACGCATGTCCTATAACCCTGCCCCACTTTCTAGTCAGTTTTTTTTTTTCCTTCTGCTTCTTTCACTGAATATCCTAATTTCGCACGTTACCAGTCTACTTCATTTTCAACTTACTCCTGTAACACAACGTCACAAACGCTTCCACTCTCGCCTAGGTCGGTGTATGATCCACATAAGCTTTTGTGCTTAAGACGCACATTTTAAAAAAATTTCATTCTCAATCTGAGGCCTATGTCTGATTCCACGTATCCATTCCGAGAGTAAGTGAAGGAAGGTCGGAAGATTTGGTTTAACGTCCTGTCGACACAGAGGGCATTGGAGACGGAGCACAAGCAGGGAATAATTCAAGGGTGGAGAAGTGAATCGGTGGTAGCCTTTCTAAGGTATCGATTTCGTGAAATCACGGAAAGCCTAAATCAGTGTGGTGGGATAGGGATTGTAACCGTCGTCGTCCGGAATAATTGTGCAGAGTACTGTCACTGTTCCACCTTGCTCGTTTATGTATCGTTAATCGCCTTCGTCCGCCATGCGTTATAAGGGATACTCAGAATTCACGTAGAAGAAATAAGGTTACGATAAACTATGTTCTTACGGGACATCTCATCTTGATTTGCTAGAATTCCCTGAGATTTATTTACTCTTGCAATTCAGTATTACAATTACGACCTCCACGTTTACGGAGTTGGCAAATGTCAATGGACGCCCCAGGATACGACAACAAGTTAATGGACGAAAGGAAGGTGCAATCTGAGTTTGCTCAAGGCCATCTGTTTCTTCGCTATAGTTACTAATCCTTTCTTTAATAAGATATACTTCAAAACATAAATAGGTCAATAGTATCTGACACACTTGAGGACGGCCAACAAAAAAGACCAAACTTTCAATAATTTTTTCCTTTTCTTGAGGACAAGTAATGCCTCTTTAGGCATCCGAAAGATTTCAGCCATGCAAATCTGACTACACTCTTATTATTGACAAAGCGTTAACATAACAATTTTAAAACCACTGATTAGATAGCAAACTTCAAAAAAAGAAAGGCGCCTCTTATTTTGAAATACATTGTAAATTTCACGATCACCATTAAAACAACTTACGGATGCAACAAATTCAAAATTTTACAAGTTCAGCATTCGACAATATTTTAAAATTTACACGTCCAGGCCTACAACAGAGATTTGGAATACCCCTTAGGCACAAACAGTTTTAGACCAGAAGACAACAACGATTTTAAAATGTGCTGCAATGCACGATTAAAATTGAAAGATCTTCAAATCAAGCAGTAATGGAAGACAAGGTCGGGATGGTGGAGGAAAGACTTGGGTAGGATGACATAGAGTAGCGGACACCTTGAGTGAAACGTAAGTCTGAATTCCATAAAAATAAGAACTCAACTAATGCCGTGGAAAAAGAGGCAGTCGCTTCGCCTCAGTGGCTGCCGCAAGACAGGAGGAGCAAAGCCACGCCGCACACACGTGGACCAGCCACGCCCGGTGAATCGGCGGTAGCGGATAACACGCCGATGACAATGGCTACAACTCTACTGACAGCTCAGGAAGCGAAGGGCAAACAAACAGATATATAAATCAAGCACGACTGAGCATCAAATAAGTAAATTCCCATGGCCCAACAGAAAAATACCATCTTCACTTAAAACTTCCGGGCTAACAGGCCGTGGTCGAAGTATAAAACTCTCTCCTGACGTTTCGTCTCCGACTGCGGGAGACATCCTCGGAGGTAAAGCGGCGAACTGCGAAGAGAACTCGAGGAAGCGCTGATTATATAGGCAGTACAGAGGGCGCCACTGTTGATCACGTGGCGTCGGCTATGAGATTGTCTCTGGTAATGCCAACATTCTCGATTGAGAGTAATCGATCGTCACGCTTGCGGTGCAACGCTGACATCCAAATTTTATCCAGTTTGACACCTTCGTCTTTCCTGTTAAAATAATTACGATGTTCATAAATCTCGATAGCCTCTCTATACAAGCCTGCACAATAATGCGAGGTTTTTGATGTGACGCTCGTCTCGCTGAATTTTATTTCATGATCACCTTCCTGGTAAACATGTTCCGCTACGGCCGATTTATCCGTGTGACCCAGGCGGCAATTCCTCTTATGTTCAACAAGAAGGGTGTTCACATTTATCTTTGTGGAACCGATGTAAACCTGTCCACAACAATGCTGTTTAAATGCGGAACATGTTTACCAGGAAGGTGACCATGAAATAAAATTCAGCGAGACGAGCGTCATATCAAAAACCTCGCATAATTATGCACGCTTGTATAGAGAGGCTATCGAGATTGATAAACATCGTAACAAATTTAACAGGAAAGACGAAGGTGTTAAACTGGATAAAATTTGGATGTCAGCGTTGCACCGCAAGAGTGACGATCGATTACTCTAAATCGAGAATGTTGGCATAACCAGAGACAATATCATAGCCGACGCGACGTGATCGACTGTGGTGCCCTCTGTACCGCCTATATAATCAGCGCTTCCTCGAGTTCTCTTCGCAGTTCGCCGCTTTACCTCCGAGTATGTCTTCCGCAGTCGGAGACGAAAAGTCAGGAGAGAGTTTTATACTTCGACCACGGCCTATCAGCCCGGAAGTTTTAAGTGAAGACAATACCGGCCGTGAAAGATTACATTGTATGAGAAAAATACCATTTTGTGTAAAACTGACGTGGTGAGACTGTGGCTGTGTACAATTAATTTAGGTTAATTCTTACAAAGAAGAATACAGCAACCAGCCACTATTAACACTGCTATTTACTTATGTAAATAGCATCGTTACCGGTTTCGAAATGACAAGTTCATCATCAAACGGCTGTTCGCATGATTTTCAAGATACACTTTACATTATCATGTGTTTTCGATTTTTATTCCTCCACGGTGGCCAAGTATTTTTCGTGTGTTGTCACCCTATGGTAGAAAACAGGTTTAGAAACGCCCTATGCGAAAATAACTAATCTCCAAACGATGGAATACAGAGTAAATAAACATGTGTTGTTAAGTGGTTATAGTACTTACATCGACTGGTTTCTGCTGGAAATTTTTAAATCTGAGAAATTCATGCTGTTATTGTATTCATGTTCAACAGTGAATTTGATGTTATTGTGCATGCTGCTCAGCTTGGTTGCTAAGGTCTCCATTTCTTCATTAGTTTCTACATAAGTATTATAACCACTTAGCCTCACATATTTATTTGCTCTGTATTTCATCGTTTGGAGGTGAGCTTCTAACACTGTTATCTACCGTAGGGCGACAACACGCCAAAAATACTTAACCACAGTGGAGGAATAAAATTCTAAAACGGACGATAATGTAAAGTTTATCTTGAAAATCATGTGAACAGCCGTCTGATGATGAACTTGTCAGTTCGAAACCGGTAACGGTGCTATTTACCTAAATAAATAGTGTTTATAGTGCCTGGTTTCTTTATTCTTCTTTGTAATAATTAAGCCCCCACACACCGAGCAAACTATAAGTTTTACAATGTCCGCATAATTAAAACGGATCGGTTAGTTACTTAACAGCAATGGCCAGAAACGAGAATTAAACAGACAAGACCTCCTACAAAAAATTCACTTAGGCAATCTTAAGAGTAAGTAGAAATGTTCAAGCGTTAACAAGTAAGCACGAGATCACAGTAGTAATAAAATATACAACAATAAAATCCTTCTTTTGCATGAAGTGCTGGATGGTAATAAAACATATAACAATTAAATTCTTCTCTTACAGGAAGTGATGGTCTCACCAAGACCTTCCAAAGTAAGCACAGAAAACGAGCCAACATCCACCGAGCGGCTGACGTTTGCTTGTCACGATCAAGCCCGATGATACAATTCATACACAAATCAGGCAATAAGAAATGGTTCAAATGGCTCTGAGCACTATGGGACTCAACTACCGTGGTCATTAGTCCCCTAGAACTTAGAACTACTTAAACCTAACTAACCTAAGGACATTACACACATCCATTCCCGAGGCAGGATTCGAACCTGCGACCGTAGCAGTCACACGGTTCCGAACTGCGCGCCTAGAACCGCGAGACCACCGCGACCGGCCACGATATTCAACCTCAGTGTTCTCTAATTTATGCCGCATAATATATCACAACCAAATTAATTTCACATCCAAGCAATAATGACAAGATCACCGAAATGCTGAATAAATTGGAATAAAGGGAACACACTGTTTAAATACACTCAAATATATCATGCATAAGAGTTGTTTATACAGGGACGGGAGGGTGAATTTAGTAGCTTGAGTGCAGAGTGACACAGAACAGCGGCAAAAATGATTCAAAATTTTCTGAGCACTATGGTATTTAACAACTGTGGTCATCAGTCCCCTAGACCTATAACTACTTAAACCTAACTAACTTAAGGACATTACACACATCCATGCCAGAGGCAGGATTCGAACCTGCGACAGTAGGAGCAGCGCGGTTCCGGACTGAAGGGAATAAAACCGCTCGGCCACAACGGCCGGCTAACAGCGGGCAAACGGGTCTAATAGGAGCAAGTGCAGTACCGGAGCAGAGGTGCCAAAGTCCATCACACGGAAGTCCCTACCAAAAAAATTACGTAGGGTGGGCAGTTACGCGGTAAAATCAACGTGATCACGACGCCCACATCAGCAGACGGTCACTCACAAATACAGATAGTCAATGAAGCGCTCATCATACAGCTCTATACTCCACACCAACACGGCCCCTTACAAGCAGCCGCCCACTTCGATGAGAGACCCCATAATCGCACACTCACCGTTCGTCACTCGTTGCTCTCTCTTACTGCCCCACCGTCCGTCAACAACCTGCCCCCATCTTCCTACAACCAAAGAATGAAATCCAAAGCGACAAAAGGGCCACTCAGTGGCGTGGCAAGGAAACGGATCGCGCCAGTAAAAACATTGATATAACAAATCGACAAACCAGCCTAGGCGTCTCAGCTGGAGCATTCCTGGCTGTAGTAGGCTGGGGTCAGCGAAGCAACCATTTCTGTAGCTACTATCCGCAGCAGTCTTTTGGCAGAAATTTTCGTGAGTTGATATTCATTGACAGGTGCTCGTGGGCAGCTTAACGTAGCATTAGGGATACTTGGGGAAAGGAGGACGTTTTTGATCACTTGCGTGCAAACTCACCCTCCCTGCTGCTGCCGAGATGACCAACACCAAACATCAATGATCTTTGCTCAGATAGGTAATACAGCCGCACTGTTCCGAAAGCTGCTGCTTTCCTTTTCGTATACCTTGTAGTTCACTATGTCGCAACTACGAGATAAGATTTAAATAATGAAAACTGTACCCGGTACTTATGTTTTGACGCTTAGCACGATGCGTTTCGAGAATTTATTCTCATTTTCAACTACATTTGCACATTTGTATTCATGAATATGTTTTGCGACGTTTATTTGTTTGATTTTCTGCCTCTCTCGCGTCTTTTTGAAGTTAGATTCATAATACCTTCTAACAGCAAAAAGATGCTACAGAGGCAGATACTCACACATTTATACATCTCGAAATATATTCATGTAAACAAATGCACAAAAACGCTTGAAAATGAGAGTAAACATCAAAAAGTAAGTAACTGGTGCTGATTTCCTTATTTAAATCATGGATGACAGAGCTACAGACTTTCCCGAAACATCTAATATGATGAACGAAGAGTTGATAGATTCTATTTATTTTGGCGTCATGTTGTGGCTTAGAAGAACTGAGATAACACATGTTCCATGGACGAAGGGTAGCTATTTTCGCTTTGTAGTGAGACAAATCATTAATAGCTATGTCTTAATTATTTTTCTCTGTATAGTGTTGTGCTGAATCGAAACTGTTTTCCCAGTTCACTTACTTTACGTTAATTGCAATGTGACATTTGAGATCCACGTGGTCACAATTACGTCATATGTCCACAAGGATCTGACAACCATTTTCTTAGTTACCAGCCACAGCTAACCTTTGGCATTGTTAAACTGCCATGAGACAGTCGTTTAGGGTGGCTCATGGAATGAGTAGAATTATTTTTGATTATTTCAAGTGATGAATGGTTTCTTGAAGTGATCCAAGTATATAAATGTGTGATTTGAATCTGTGAGAAGAACATTTGCTGAACCTATAAACAATATCCTATTTTCTTGATGGTAATAATTACAAATAGATGCACTCCTAAGTTAGCAATAGGGTTGCAATTTTATCTTGGAACAAGGGCCTCATTGCTTCTATTACAATGTTTATAAAAGTTGTTTCATGATTAGATAACCAGTGATACCGTTCAAACAACATTGAATCCGAATTGCTTTATCTGTTGGTGTAGTATAGACGCAAGTGGTAGTCAACTGCACAAATAATTATTGTTAAAACCAATCAATAGACTGTATTAATACTTAGAAAGCCCATTTTCGTTTACATATAGACTTTTTTTAAATCTAACTATGCTAATTGACATTAACAGAATAAAAGTAGTGTAAATTAGAATGTCAGTGGTGTTTATTTCAGAATTGCAGTGAGTGTCGTTCGCGAGAAATCTCATTTTGAAAACTTTCCCCACCTACACCTCTTTGTGGGTTTCAATAGGTCGTGAGCGGACGATGGGATTTACCAATCCAGTGAAAGCTGGAATGCATGTAATGTATGGAGAGTGTAGGAAGAATGGAGTTCGTTCTTGAATGGAGTATGCGGCAATATATCCCAATAGACGTGAACCATCTCTGCAGTTATTTATCAGCCTCTTCAACCAGGTACGTGAAAGTGGTAGTGTAACACCTAGACAATGTAACAGAAGGAAACAAGTGACGGCACAACAGGGGAAATTACTGTTATTGAAGTGGATCCGCACTTTAGCTCCTGCAAGCGTCCCGCTCCATCCCCATCGACATAGATTCCATCCGTATCGCCACTGTCTCCGTCGAGAGATGCATGGAAAAGATAATAATAATTGTGTTAGCTTCTGTACACGGCAGTTAAGGCAGGATACTCGATATGTATCACGTATTTTGTTTAGTGTTGACGTCACATCTACCAATGTTGGCCAGGTAAACCGCCGAAACACACACTGTTTGTCTGCCGACAATCGCCGATAGCTTTGTCTGATGGAACCTCAGCGCCGAAGGAGCGTAGCGAACACTCAGGACATAGGCCCGTGTTTCTTAGACAGAAGTCTGAACGTGCACAAGTATCGCAACCTCCTAACCAGCTTCCACGTATGCTAGAAGACGCTCCTGAGCAGACTAGCAGGAACCTGTGACACCAACACGATGGCTGCCCAGCCCATAGTACAGGGACTACTACAGCATGTCTTTACAAATTGTTTGCAAACCACTGGATTTAACGCCGTGGGTCTGTACCTTGGCCAGCCCGTTCCCCGGAGTTGACGTCTGTGTGCCTTTTGCTGTCTACGCTGTTTACAAGGGCATACTAGCCACACCCGATAACATGCAACGTCGTATTACTACAACCTTCTCCGCTGAACTGATAACACGTGTGCAGCAGTCGTTCCATACAAGACTGGAGCGTCAATTACCGCAGCCGGTGGTTATTTTGAACACAACATGTGATGGCCAATCGTGTCATTGTTAAGAATCCACTTGGCTAGCGTATGTACTTCTGTTGTTCATTAGTATGTGCTATCACAGCAAATGTACAAGAATCGGTGTGGGAACTTTTCAAAATACGATACCTTGTAAACGACTCGCACTAGAATCATGCTACAATCACCCCTGATCTTCCAATCTTCCCTACTAAAAAATTTCTCAGTACCGTTTCAATAATTTGATTGCCTAACAATACGAACCACTGATAACCAGTTCATTCTTGAAAATCACACATCAATGGCAATTTTCCCTTTTTCCCAGTATTTGCTGTGCTAGTTATAGGTGATTCACCCTACATAATCTATAAGTTAGAAAGTAACAATTTTTTTCTTTACTTTTGTATATTTTTCTACAATTCTGATACAGTCCGAAATACACTTGCCACTGTACCGTAACACTTCACTAAGGGGTCCGAAAAAAAAACCATAGAGTGCTGAAAGTGAATTATCGTGCTGAAGTTAGTATTCTACATCTGAAAGCACACGACACTGCAGCAATCCTTGGTGAGTTTGTGGAAGTGCCCCACAACAATTCATCATACTGTAACACAGTAACTATTATTGTGGTGCAAGTGCTTACAGTGTGAACACTCGAGTCCGATTGTTACACAAAGAAGTGACTGATCTGTCGTTAAGAACCGTTAATCGTAAGAGACCGGCGTATCTCCATCTTTGGAATAGTGAAATAAGTTAAAAATCAGTCACTGATGTGTTTCGAAGTTATTGCAAAATATGTTGAACATTACGAAGATCGCCAACCGCTGGATGTTGCCACAGTTCAGTTACATTCAAAAAATCCTCCCAATAGACGCAGCAGCGGAAATATTTCAACCGATGAGATCAATGCAAAGACGTCTTTTGCCTCCATCTTCCACGTACGAATGCAGACGGTGCCATTTTGGTCCGGAGACAGCGGAGCTAACAAGGCAGTCGAAACATCTGAATTCGCCACCGCCCAAAACGTTGAGTATCAGTCGTCGGGCAAGGCATTGTTCAACAATTTTCTGGGTCTGCTATGGTGTACTGTGTTACGTGACCGTTTTCCCGAAATATCCCCCTTAAAAAAATTTAAAAAAATACTTGTAGAGACTAATCAAATCGCAGTAATTAATCTAGCCCAATTAAACTGAGGTGACAAGAGCGGAGAAACACAGAGAGATGTCGGTAGTATCGCGTACACCGTGTATAAAAGGGCAGTGCGTTAACGGAGCTATCATTCGTACTCAGATAATTCATGTGAAAGGGTTTACAACCTGGTTATGGCGGCACTATGGGGTTAACAGACTTTGAACGCGGATTGGTAGATGAGGCAATAGACATGTGACGTTCCACTTCGGAAATAGTTAGGGATGTCAGTATTCCGAGGTACATAGTGTCAAGAGTGTGCCGAGAATATAAAATTTCGGCCATGATCTCTCATCTTGGACAATGCAGTAGCCATCGCCTTTCACTTAACGACCGAGAGCATCGGCGTTTCCGTTTGGTTGTCAGTGTTAACATGGACGTAGTACTGCGTAGAATAACCACAGATGTCAATGTGGGACGTAGGATGGACGTAACCGTTAGGATAGTGCAGTGAAATTTGGCGCTAATTGGCACTGGAAGAAGGGTGGCAAAGGGGCGAGTGCCTTTACTAACCGTGCTACATTGCTTGCAGCGTTTCTCCTGGGCTCGTGACCATGGTCTGTCAGAATAAAGTGAAGCAAATGCTTTTCCCTCGAATTTGGAAGCTAAAGGTTCGGAATTTATGAATAAAATGTGAAGCAAAAGCTTTTGCTTGCGGGAACAGAACGAACAATGAAAGCTTTTGCTTTCCCCTAGAGCTCTTTCTTCGGTATTAGAGGGACTGTAAGAATAAAGAGAAGCTCTGATTTCATTTTGGCAGCAATTGCTTGTAAAACTTGAAGGGTGGTCAGCAGTAGGCTCACGTTTGCAGAGTGCAGATAAGACTCAAATAGCAGCACGTTTACGCCGCGAAGAATGGTAACGACCACGCCGATGTCCATCTGGAGAGCATTATAAAACTCTGTATCGTTTCAACGAAGAAAATTTTAAGTGGATCGCACGGCATTTTCTGGCAGAGACAGGGGAAAGAAGAGATGGAACACTATCTTCGGAACAGAAGATGAAGACTTTCTTTCGGTATATAGCTGATCTAGGATTCCAGTCTGGAATAGCTGAAGAAATGGGAATTCATCAAACTACAGCCCGTAAATCAGTGAGTAGTGTTTCTAAAAAGATAATGGAAAAAGCTGATTTGTTGATCAAGTTTCCGTCATCAATACATGATTTTACTGCGGCTCAAAATGAGTGCCTACGAAAATGTAAATTTCCATGTGCTATTGCTGTAATTGACTGTAAATATGTGCGAATTTCAAAACCTGTGCAATTTGGTGACGAATATATCAACAGAAAGGGTTTTGATAGTATAAATGTGCAGGCTACATGCAGTGTGAAGGAACAGTTCACTAGTGTTGAGGCTAGCTGGCCCGGGTCAGTACATGACAATCGAGTATGGAGAAATTGAAGTGTCTGGAAAGTACTGAGTGAATGTAAGAATACTGTTCTTTTGGGTGATGAAGCGTATGGCCTAGAGCCCTGGCTGATGACCCCCTTTCGTAATGCAACTGAGGACAGTCACAAGTAATTAAATGACCTTTTAAATGAAGAAAGAGTTGTGATAGAGCGTTGCTTTGGTCAGCTGAAGAGGCGGTTTCTTGTTTTGCAGTATATGTGTAGAGTTGCCTTACCAAATGCTCCAACAATAATAGCTTGCTGCTTTATAGTGCATAATGTTGCGAAAAGTCTACAAGATGAAGATTTTGAAGACACGGAGCAGGATTTACATGAAGATGGTGATAATGAGGAGGTGGAGACTTTAACTGAAGCGGACATTCTTCGGAGAGGACATCAAAGAAGACAAGAAATTGCAGCTCTAATACAAAATGCAGGACTTTGAATTTTTTATTTATGAAAAGATACGAAACTACTGATCGTCTACAACGAAACGAATTACATAGTCTACAGAACGGTATTTACATTAAAACTATTTTAATTTCCTTCCTGTTGCTAATTGTTTACTTTATTCATCTTTGTATTAAGGAAGTTCATTAACATAGCTTATTTTTCCCTTTGCAGTCGAGTGAGCTTCAGTTGCTCCAGTAGCACCAGCCTCTGTAATTCTGTTGTACTGAGCATCTTTGTCTCCTTAGTGCCAATGTATCTTTCTTCAAGGTGCGTTGCCTGGCATATGGACTTGCTCTAGACGATGAGGATGGTTGGCCAGCACGAGGTGTAACATCTGTTTCTAGAAACACATGTATGCCACAGATGTATACAACGGTTGAGCTTAACGCGTGTTTTCATTTTTACGAAGATTTACTTTACAGCCTTCGCCTCCTGTACCAATCTCTTCAGCCAAGTGCCTCTTCGAGCTAATGAGCTGAGAGACTTGGGAATATTTCAGGCTGAGATGAACTTCACCGCTGATACAAGTTGTTGCGCAACCAACAGTGGTTTTGCTGGCGCTTCAGCCTCCACCTGCAGTCTATCGTCGTGACATCTAGCCACGAGAGCAGGACAAGCCATAGGATCAGTCAGATCCTATATGCTGGGTGTCATTAATTTCCTTACTTCACTCTGAAGACTTTCTTGCAGACTTTTATGATCAATATGCTTTCAACTTCAGCCACAGATGCAAACACTTGCTCCTCTAAAGCATACTTCATTCTCTCAAGTAAATGTCTTAAAATTTATTTATTTTAGTTGGTTTCCTATGTAACACTTCTAAATACACTTTACTTTTTCTTCGGAAAGAACATTGTCTACTGCTAGGCAAATTAATTAGATTATTTTATGAATTCTGTAGTCCTACTTGTATCATGCTTTGCGGTAGTATTTTAGGCACTGTAGCGATCTAGCTTCCTATCCGATACTTTATTGTTAGTTTAACATGATGACATATCAGATCAGCTACATTCCCGATAACGGTTACCAGTTTGGCTCAATTAGGCTCTTTATTGAGGAGTCAGAAGCACTATGAAAACTACTCCCAATACACAATTGAAGGTAAGTGTATTTCTCAATTCCTAGACTTTCAGATAAACATAAGTCATGTATTGCAAGCAGAATAACTATGTGGGATACTATTCTTACTTACTTAAAACACAGTTACATGCTGTCGTGTACAACTTCATATACACCTGTAAGGAGATGTCAGCCACAGTGTGGTGCAGCCACTGTTATCAAAGGAAACATCAGGAGCAAAAGTCATTTTCTTCCTTGGGTCATCAGTCTTCTGACTGGTTTGGTGCGGCCCGCCACAAATTCCTCTCCAGTGCTAACCTCTCCATCTCAGCGAACCCCTTGCGACCTACGTCCCCAATTATTTGCTGGATGTATTCCAATCTCTGTCTTCCGCTACAGTTTTTGCCCTCTAAAGTTCCCTCTAGTGATTCCCTCATGTCTTGACAGACGTCCTATCATCCTGTCCCTTCTACGTATTACTGTTTTCCACATACGCGTTTCCTCTCTGATTCTGCGCAGTCTGAGTCTCCTCATTTATTACCTTATCAGTCCACCTAACTTTCAACATTCGTCTGTAGCATCACATCTTAAATGCTTCGATTCTCTTTTATTCCGGTTTTCCCAAAGCCCATGTTTCGCTACCATACAATACTGTACTCAAGACGTACGTTCATAGAAATTTCTTCCTCAAATTAAGGTCTATGTTTGATACCAGTACACTTCTCTTGCTAGTCTGCTTTTGATGTCCTCCTTGCTCTGTCCGTCATTCGATATTTTATTGCCTGGGTAACAAGATTCCTTAACTTCATCTGCTTCGTGACCATCAATCCTGACGTTAAGCTTCTCACTATTCTCATTTCTGCTACTTCTCATTACCCTCGTCTTTCTTCGATTTACTCTCAATCCATATACTGTACTTATTAGATTGTTCATTCCGTTCGGCAGATTATGTAATTCTTCTTCACTTTCACTCAAGATAGTAATGTCATCTTACCAATGATATTATTTAACCTTGACTTTTAATTCCACTCCTGAAACTTTCCTTTATTTCCATCATTGCTTCCTCGATGTACAGATTGAAGATTAGGAGCGAAAGTCTACAGCCCTGTCTTACACCCTTTTTAAAACGAGCGCTTCGCTCTTGGTAGTCAATTCTTATTATTCCCCCTTGGCTCTTGTACATATTGTGTATTACCCGTCTGTGTCTATATCTTATCGCTATTTTCCTCAGAAAATCCGAGCATCTTGCACCAGTTTACATTGTCGAACGCTTCTTCCAGGACGACAAATGCTACGAACGGGTCTTGATTTTTCTTGAGTCTTGTTTCCATTATTAACCGCAAACATCAGAAATGCCTCTCTCGTGCATTTACCTTTTATAAACCCAAACTGATCGTCATCTAGCATATCCTGCATTTTCTCTTCCATTCTTCTCTATATTATACTTGTCAGCAACTTGGATGCATGAACTGTTAAGCTGATTGTGCGGTAATTCTCGCACTTGTCAGCTCTTGCCGGTTTCGGAAAGGCAGATAGTCTGGCGCCAGACACATACATTCTAGACACCAACGTGAATAGTCGTTTTGTTGCCACTTTCTCAATGATTTTAGAAATTATAATGCAATGTTACCCATCCCTTCTGATTTATCTGACCTCAAGTCCTCCAAAGCTCTTTTAAATTCTGATTCTAATACTGGGTTCCCTATCTCTTATAAATCGACTTTCCTGTATGCTGAGTCTGTCCTTCCGACAGTCATTTCTCCTTCAATTTATTCACATTTTCTATGCAGCCAATTCATATTTGCTTCCCTGCATTTCCCATTTCATTTCTCACCGACTTGTATTTCTGTATTCCTGAGTTTCCCAGGACATTTTTGTATCTTCTCCTTTCATCGATCAAATGAGGTATTTCTTCTGTTACCCATGGTTTCTTCCCGGTTATCTTCTTTGTACCCACGTTTTCCTTCGCAAATTCTCTATGGCCGTTTTTAGAGATGTCCATTCCTCTCCAACTGTACTGTCTACTGAACTATTCCTTGTTGCTGTATCTATAGCCTCAGAGAACTTCAAGCGTGTCTAGTTCATTCCTTAGTACTTCTGTATCCCACTTCTTTGCATATTGATTCTTCCTGACTAATGTCTTAAACATCAGCCTATTCTTCATCATCACTATATTGTGATCTGAGTTTAAGTCTACTTCTGGGTACTCCTTACAATCCAGTATCTGATTTCGGAGTCTCTGTCTGACCATAATGTAATCTAACTGAAATCTTGCCGTATCATCCGGACTTTTCCAAGTGTACCTCCTCCTCTTGTGATTCTTGAACAGAGTATTCGCTATTACTAGCTGAATCTTGTTACATAACTCAATGAGTCTTTCTCCTCTCTCATTCCTTGTCCCGTGACCATATACTTCTTTAAACTTCACTTCTACTCCAACTGCATTCCAGTCTCCCATGACTAATTAGGTCATCGTCTCCCTTTATCTAGTGTTTTACCCTTTCAATAGCCTCATATATTTTGTCTATCTCAGCTTGCTACGTCAGAATATATACCTGAACCATCGTTGTCGGTGTTGGTTTGCTGTCGATTCTGATAAGGACAATCTTATCACACTCTCTGCCCTACCCTCCTCTTCATAAGAGATCGTACTCCCATTATACCGTTTCCTGCGGCTGTTCATATCACCCTACACTGATCTGACCAGAAATTATTGTCTTCTTTACATGTCACTTCACGGAACCCTACTATATCTAGATTTATCCTTTTCATTCCCCCTTTTCAGATTTTGTAGTTTCCCTGCTACGTTCAAGCTTCCGGCTTTCCATGCCCCGATTCGCAGAACATTACCCATCCGTTGATTATTCAATCTTTTTCGCATGGTCACCTCCCCCTTGGCAGTGCCCTCGCTGAAATCCGAATGGGGGACGGTTCCGGAATCTTTGGCCAATGGAGATATCATCATGTAACTTTTCAATTACAGACCACATATTCTGTGGATACACGTTACATGTCTTCAACGCAGTGGTTTCCTTTGCCTTCTGCATCCTCATGCCGTTGATCACTGCTATTATTTCCGCCTTTGGGGGTAGTTTCCCACCCTTAGGACAAGGGAGTGCCCTGAACCTCTATGCAGTCCTCCTCCCATTCTGACAAGGCCGTTGGCAGAACGAGGGTGACTTCTTATGCCACAAGTCTTCGGCCGCCGATGCTGATTATTAATGAAAATTTAAGCAATGGCGGGATTCTAACCAACGACCGAGGACGTTTTGATTACTAATCAAAGACACTACCCCTATACCACGCGTTACACTCAAAAATCTTTAGTGAACAAAAAACAGCAAACTGAATATTTACTTAACTTGCATTTCCCAAAATGTACAAAGACTCATTGCAGATGAAGGAACAAGAAACAGAGTCAGGACAGCAACAACGATGGAGTTGAAGCAGTGACTAGACGGTTTCTGCATAGGGTCCTGAAACAAAGGACTCAAGGCAAGAGTGGGGATTAGCGGCTGCCTCCAGCCTTCCTGTATTGCAGCAGCAGAGAGCACTCAGGCTACAGAGCCGCTGGAGCTGTGGCTCAGCAGACGTGCCCCATTGGTTCCGCCAGATCCTGTGAAATTCCTTTTGGAATCGAACACAAACTTGAAATTCTGTTACCAACTCCATTATCCTTCCGGCGTGTTATCTATATCTGCTACCACATATACCATACCACCAGTAAAGTCCGAAGAACATCTCAAATTAGCAAAAAAGCCAAAATTTTAAATCAGTTATTACTGAATGGTTCGAAGGTCAAGTTGTCATTGACGAAGAGTACAGCAAAGGTTCAGACACTGATGGTCAACAGAATAATGAACCAACATCTTTTTAGCATCCTAGGTGAAACAAGCAGTGAAGAATTAGACGATGCATACAGAATTGCTGATTTCCTTGGAAGTTATGGTGGAGCTCAATACAGTGAATCACTACACTAATGAGCAGAACATTTCACAAATCATGAATATTCCATCTAGTCCAGTAACCGGTAGTGTATGTAAACAAGAAGGGAAATCAGGACTAAAAGAAGGCTTCCATCACCAAAGAACCTTAACAGACATCATTTTCTCTGAAAGTTAATTTGGCAGCTGTACACTGTGTTACCAAAATGGACATGTTATGTCGGTAAATTTCTACAAAACAGCACCACTTTATATGAAAGACTTAAAAACAACATTGTTAGGCAGTGGGTTACATCAGAAGTTGGTTTTTTTAACCAGTAGGGTTGTACGTACACTTAAAAGAGACAGTGAAAAAGATGGTGTTTTATCTTTTAGTCGAATGTATTGGATGCAGTAGCAATACAAACATTGTGCTCATTTTCACAGGAACATGGAAAGTAGATCTGGTAAGAAAAAAGGACTTTTCTCTTATGGAGATGAGAACCAGTAAGCCACGCCTCCCAAATAATATTCTACAAGCTACAACGTGTTGTGGAATTAGCAGCCAACGAACCAAGTGCGCGTCAGCTAGTAATAATCAAAAGTAAGGTACTTCCGGTGTCCACATTTATAACACAGAAATTCATTTTTAAAATGCACAAAAGTACATGCAAAGAATGTACTGAAATTACTTGTGAGGAATATTACTTTGAATGAAAAAATATTTTGGTGTAGGTCAGTAAAATTGACAATAAGTCATTCAGCTGTGGAAAAATATAACAAAATTATAATCTTTTAATTCACATCACACTAGAATAAAAGTCAAATTATCATAACAAATAATTTTTTATTCATTCTGTGTCACCGCCTTTCAATGTTTCCTTTCATAGCAAGATTTAGTACTTGTTTTAAGACAGATGTCTTACAGACCACTCTCATGCACGTTTGCTAGTCCAGCCACTCATACCACCATGGATTAACGCTAACATTTCAGCAATCACAGATCACTTTGTGAATATTGTCATTTTACTGTAAGATGCAGTTACCAAATTCACATCCCAGACCCTGTCACAGTATTAAAATATTAAGTCAGTCCATAATCTATGTTTTAAAGCATTAAATCCTAGCACAGCATAGGTGAACACAGAGTGAGCGTTGGATATCCCTCATTTTCTGAATCGATGACGGCTGACGAAAAGCCCTGGCTCAGTTTCTACGCTGTTATTGTCTAATTGTCCGATTTTTCTGCCGTTTTCTTTATAGAGGCCGATCTTTTGCTGTTGAGTGTTCATCAAGTATTGATTCTCTTGACCAGAAGGCAAGTGCATAAATTGGAGTAGACAATCGAGTAGATGATATTTTGTCATTTGGACAAACATGTGATATTATCAGTGTTTGTCAAATGGTTTAAAACACACTTAAATGTAATAAACTTAATTAATTATGATTCTTCTTTGATATTGTAGCAACACATCCTCTATTCACCATTTTGGATGGGCTACAATTTATTAATGTCAGATTAACAGGGCCAGTTTACATAGCTCAAAAGTTTGTAAGGCAGCGTCCGCTAGCAGGTACTAAAGGATTATCCTCGTAATGGGAAACCCGTTAAACAGCATGCTATTGAAATCTCTTTATTAGATTATGCGTGGCTGTCAAGATGAAATGCAAGAGGGAGGTATCGAGGGGGAGCTCTTGTTCCCCAACAGTGCCACAAGTTACTCAGCACACAATAACAGTCACATACGCTGCTTCTTCGGGGTGTCAAACTATGATGACCACTCTTTCTCATGGCGTGACACTCAGTGACTCCTTCCTCTTTTCTCTCAGCTGAAGAAGCCATTTCATCGAGGCATGTCTTGAATGAAGAATAAGTGTTACATTCTAGGTATAACGCGTCTTGTTCAGCCAAAATGCAAACATCCACATTCAAGGTCTCCATCAAATCAACCATTACTGGTCAATAGGTGGCACATTGAAGGCAGCCGTGTAGGGAAGCAGTGACATCATTACTAAGATTTGTGGTTGCAGCTAGATTTAGTAGAGATGATAATTAAAACTTCAAAATAACCCATTGTACTCTGCGTACCCAAGTGCGCTCACTTCATCCACTACGTCGGCTCAAATTCTGATGTGATGTTATTCGCTAATCTCGTTTCTACTACTCCTCACTCCTTACGTTTCTCCGTCTCTGCTCTCATTCTGTAGTCTCTGTTCATTACAATGTTCCTTCCATTCCACAGTCTGTGTGTTTATCCTTCAAATCGCTGTAAGCACTATGGTACTTAACAAAAATGGTTCAAAATGCTCTGAGCACTATAGGATGTAACATCTGAGGTCATTAGTCCCCTAGACTTAGAACTGCTTAAACCTTACTAACCTAAGGACATCGCACACATCCACGCCTGAGGCAGGATTCGAACCTTAGACCGAAGAAGCAGCGCGGTTCCGAACTGAAGGGCATAGAACCAATCGGTCACAGCGGCCGGCGATTCACCTTCACTTTCAGTGACAGTGGCAATCTAATCGGCTAATCGTACCAGTATTTTATGCGATGCTTGCAAGTTCCTAGCACCCCTACGACTCCACATTGTTTCTACGAAACTCCATAAGCCAAATGACAAAGCTCTCGCCGGCCGGTTATAGGCGCTTCAGTCTGGTACCACGCGACAGCTACGGTCGCAGGTTTGAATCCTGCCTCGGGCATGGATGTGTGTGATGTCCTTAGGTTAGTTAGGTTTAAGTAGTTCTAAGTTCTAGGAGACAGATGTCCTCAGATGTTAAGTCCCATAGTGCTCAGAGCCATTTTTGAACAAAGCTCTGACGCAACGAAAATCAAATCACTGACGGCCGGAAGCGCAACCACCAGAGATCACTATACAACAGCGAAACAATCTCAGGTCAAATAACTTTGTTCAATCTGTGACAGGTATAAATGCTACAAGCGTTAATTAATTGACTTGAAAGGATACGACTGATGATGAAAGAACGGAAGATTTTCGACAGTACTGTCTTTTTTTATTTCTTTTTTTTAGTGATGCTGCTGCTACCATTTCATTGCAATAATTTTTATGTTATTGATATACGATCTGGATCTCACCCTCAGGTCACTTTAGAGTTAAAAAGCCTAAATGCCGAAATGCGGATCGTATAATAATGAAATAAACATTATTACAATGAAATGACGGCAGCAGCCGGTCGAATTGGTCGTGCGTTTCTAGGCGCTAAAGTCCGGAACCGCGTGACCGCTACGGTCGCAGGTTCGAATCCTGTCTCGGGCATGGATGTGTGTGATGTCCTTAGGTAAGTTAGGTTTAATTAGTTCTAAATTGTAGGCGACTGATGACCTCAGAAGTTAAGTCGCATAGTGCTCAGAGCCATTTCAACCACTTTTGATGGCAGAATATTTAAAAAAATTTACTATTGTTGTGGCTTCAACAAAAATAAAAAATTATCAACGCTAGTGTGTTCACAGTTCAGAAGCAGTGAGGTACTCTGAAGAGCCAAAATATTATCACCTCCTGATTAATAGAAAGTTCGCCCACATCTGGAACGCAATACAGTAACGATTCTACTTATTATAAACATGTTCAAGGATACTGCAGTATATGCTAGGGATATTGGTTTGTAGTTTTTCTGGTCCCTTCTGATATACAGGAGTCACCTGAGCTTTTTTTCCAGTCCCTTGGAACTTGAGGCTGGAAGTGGTATTCGCGATAATTACACTCCTGGAAATTGAAATAAGAACACCGTGAATTCATTGTCCCAGGAAGGGGAAACTTTATTGACACATTCCTGGGGTCAGATACATCACGTGATCACACTGACAGAACCACAGGTACATAGACACAGGCAACAGAGCATGCACAATGTCGGCACTAGTACAGTGTATATCCACCTTTCGCAGCAATGCAGGCTGCTATTCTCCCATGGAGACGATCGTAGAGATGCTGGATGTAGTCCTGTGGAACGGCTTGCCATGCCATTTCCACCTGGCGCCTCAGTTGGACCAGCGTTCGTGCTGGACGTGCAGACCGCGTGAGACGACGCTTCATCCAGTCCCAAACATGCTCAATGGGGGACAGATCCGGAGATCTTGCTGGCCAGGGTAGTTGACTTACACCTTCTAGAGCACGTTGGGTGGCACGGGATACATGCGGACGTGCATTGTCCTGTTGGAACAGCAAGTTCCCTTGCCGGTCTAGGAATGGTAGAACGATGGGTTCGATGACGGTTTGGATGTACCGTGCACTATTAAGTGTCCCCTCGACTATCACCAGAGGTGTACGGCCAGTGTAGGAGATCGCTCCCCACACCAAGATGCCGCGTGTTGGCCCTGTGTGCCTCGGTCGTATGCAGTCCTGATTGTGGCGCTCACCTGCACGGCGCCAAACACCTCTGGAGGCGGGCTGCACGATGTTGGGGCGTGAGCGGAAGACGGCCTAACGGTGTGCGGGACCGTAGCCCAGCTTCATGGAGACGGTTGCGAATGGTCCTCGCTGATACCCCAGGAGCAACAGTGTCCCTAATTTGCTGGGAAGTGGCGGTGCGGTTCCCTACGGCACTGCGTAGGATCCTACGGTCTTGGCGTGCATCCGTGCGTCGCTGCGGTCCGGTCCCAGGTCGACGGGCACGTGCACCTTCCGCCGACCACTGGCGACAACATCGATGTACTGTGGAGACCTCACGCCCCACGTGTTGAGCAATTCGGCGGTACGTCCACCCGGCCTCCCGCATGCTCACTATACGCCCTCGCTCAAAGTCCGTCAACTGCACATACGGTTCATGTCCACGCTGTCGCGGCATGCTACCAGTGTTAAAGACTGCGATGGAGCTCCGTATGCCACGGCAAACTGGCTGACACTGACGGCGGTGGTGCACAAATGTTGCGCAGCTAGCGCCATTCGACGACCAACACCGCGGTTCCTGGTGTGTCCGCTGTGCCGTGCGTGTGATCATTGCTTGTACAGCCCTCTCGCAGTGTCCGGAGCAAGTATGGTGGGTCTGACACATCGGTGTCAATGTGTTCGTTTTTTCCATTTCCAGGAGTGTACAAGGTAGCTAAGGAGAAAATATCGTAGAGTACTCTTTGTAAAATCGAATTAAGGCTCCATTAGGAAACGGCGCCTTATTTGTTTCCATGTCCGTTAGTCGTTTCTCTACGCCAGGGATGCTTATTACTATGTTGTGCTTATGGGACGCTGTTCGATGGTTAGATAAGTGTATGTTTGTACGACGCTCCTGAGTGAACGATGTCTTGAACGTGAAATTCAAACTTCGGCTTTCATTTTGCTATTTTCAGCTGCCACACCAGAATGATCAACAAGGGATTGAATGTAAGCCTTACTGATTTTATGTAGCACCAGAATTCTCTAATGTTCTCTCTTAGGTCGTTTGTCAAGCTATGGCAGCGACAGTTGTTTTGTACGCTTCGCGCATAGATCTTTCACAGATGCACTATGACGGCGATAGTGATTGTATGCTCTGAGCATAGATCTTTTCACAGACACAATAATCTATACTAACTTACGCTTGTCGTCATTTCGAAGTTCTCTTTTGGGCAGAGAGTGCATGAGTCTTTTCTTGGTCAGTATTTTCATAATTTTGTTGTTAATCGTCAGTGTGTCCTTTCCACCCTCAATCCACCTACTTGGCAAATAGGTTTTCAAACCAAGATTTACTATCTGCTCAAACTCTGCCCATAATAACTCAACGTCCTTTGTTCTGGGACTAAATGGTGCAGTTCACTGTCTAAGTTAGTTGCTACCAAGTGTTTATCTGCTCATTCATAAACTCTCTCCTATACTTCTCGAATCCCAGTAGGTTCCCAGATTTGTGAGGGGCTTGAAGGCTTTTTAGGTAATGAACCCAGTACGTCGCCTTCGGTGGCGAAAAACACTATCGAGAAAATTTTTTGAACAGACATATTGGATGTTAACTGCAGAACGATACCGTTGTCCCCAACATACATTTCGCACAAGGACCACGAAGATAAGACATGACAAATTGGGCCTTATACAGTCGTTTATCCCTTGCTCTAGTTGCGAGTGGCATAGGAAAGGAATACACTAGTGGCGATACAGGGTGCCCTCGCCATACATCTTACGGTGGCTTTGGGAGTATATATATAAATTACGGATCGGAGTTTGTAGGAACAGAGCCGGTGCCTGATGTTCTGTCTGGTTCAGATAAGATGAGCTTGAGGGCAAGACATCTATTTGAATTCAACATGTTTTCGGGCTTATGACACTGACAATTATCCTACTAGCGGCTGCCATCATAGTCGGGGCAGACAGCAAGCTTGAAGGGATGCGAGTGATAAGTATTGTCATGGTGCCTTCGATTAGTACCACAGGGCCCATGGAAGTCCAGGTGAATGTGCATCGTAGCATAATGCTGCCACCGAGTTACCATTGCCATGCTGCCACTGTTCGTCTGGATGACATGGCGATACCTGTTGTTACATGAAACGTTTTGCATCCGACCAGGCGGCATTTTTTCACATCGATCCACGGTCCAATCTCGATAATTCCGTAAAATCTACTGTCGTAATTGAAGAGGGTGTTGAGTATACATAGTAAGACACAGAGGTCGACTGCGTACTATTGCCTGACGTCGTCTCACAGCCTTCTACATCTACATCTACATTTATACCCCGCAAGCCACCCAACGGAGTGTGGCGGAGGGCACCCGACGTGCCACTGTCATTACCTCCCTTTCCTGTTCCAGTCGCGTATGGTTCGCGGGAAGAACGACTGCCGGAAAGCCTCCGTGTGCGCTCGAATCTCTCTAATTTTACATTCGTGACCTCCTCGGGAGGTATAAGTAGTGGGAAGCAATATATTCGATACCTCATCCAGAAACGCACCCTCTCAAAACCTGGGCAGCAAGCTACATCGCGATGCAGAGCGCCTCTCTTGCAGAGTCTGCCACTTCAGTTTGATAAACATCTCCGTTACGCTATCACTGTTACCAAATAACCCTGTGACTAAACGCGCCCCTCTTCTTTGGATCTTCTCTATCCTCTCCGTCAACCCGATCTGGTACGGATCCCACACTGATGAGCAATACTCAAGTATAGGTCGAACGAGTGTTTTGTAAGCCACCTCCTTTGCTGATGGACAACATTTTCTAAGGACTCTCCCAATGAATCTCAACCTGGTACCCGCCTTACCAACAATTAATTTTATATGATCATTCCACTTCAAATCGTTCCGCACGCATACTCCCAGATATTTTACAGAAGTAACTGCTACCAGTGTTTGTTCCGCTATCATATAATCATACAATAAAGGATCGTTCTTTCTATGTATTCGCAATCCATTACATTTGTCTATGTTAAGGGTCAGTTGCCACTCCCTGCACCAAGTGCCTATCCGCTACAGATCTTCCTGCATTTCGCTACAATTTTCTAGGCAGCAACTTCTCTGTATACTACAGCATCATCCGCGAAAAGCCGCATGGAACTTCCGACACTATCTACTACGTCATTTATATATATTGTGAAAAGCAACGGTCCCATAACACTCCCCTGTGGCACATCAGAGGTTACTTTAACGTCTGTAGACGTCTCTCCATTGATAACAACATGCTGTGTTCTGTTTGCTAAAAACTCTTCAATCCAGCCACACAGCTGGTCTGATATTCTGTAGGCTCTTACTTTGTTTATCAGACGACAGTGCGGAACTGCATCGAACGCCTTCCGGAAGTCAAGAAAAATAGCATCTACCTGCGAGCCTGTATCTAATATTTTCTGGGTCTCATGAACAAATAAAGCGAGTTGGGTCTCACACGATCGCTGTTTCCGGAATCCATGTTGATTCCTACAGAGTAGATTCTGGGTTTCCAAAAACGACATGATACTCGAGCAAAAAACATGCTCTAAAATTCTACAACAGATCGATGTCAGAGATATAGGTCTATAGTTTTGCGCATCTGCTCGACGACCCTTCTTGAAGACTGTGACAACCTGTGCTCTTTTCCAATCATTTGGAACCTTCCGTTCCTCTAGAGAATTGCGGTACACGGCTGTTAGAAGGGGTGCAAGTTCTTTCGCGTACTCTGTGTAGAATAGAATTGATATCCCGTCAGGTCCAGTGGACTTTCCTCTGTTGAGTGATGCCATTTGCTATTCTGTTCCTTATTTCGATGTCACCCATTTTTTCGTTTGTGCGAGGATTTAGAGAAGGAAGTGCAGTGCGGTCTTCCTCTGTGAAACAGCTTTGGAAAAAGGTGTTTAGTATTTCAGCTTTACCCGTGCCATCCTCTGTTTCAATGCAATCATCATCCCGGAGTGTCTGGATTTGCTGTTTCGAGCCACTTAATGATTTAACGTAAGACCAGAACTTCCTAGGATTTTCTGTCAAGTCGGTACTCAGAATTTTACTTTTGAATTCACTGAACGCTTCACGCATAGCCCTCCTTACGCTAACTTTGACATCGGTTAGCTTCTGTTTGTCTGAGAGGTTTTGGCTGCGTTTAAACTTGGTGTGAAGCTCTCTTTGCTTTCGCAGTAGTTTCCTAACTTTGTTGTTGTACCACGGTGGGTTTTTCCCGTCCCTCACAGTTTTACTTGGCACGTACCTGTCTAACACGCATTTTACGATTGCCTTGAACTTTTTCTATAAACACTCAATATTGTCAGTGCCGGAACAGAAATTTTGGTTTTGATCTGTTAGGAAGCCTGAAATCTGCTTTCTATTACTCTAGCTAAACAGATAAACCTTCCTCCCTTTTTTTATATTCCTTCTCTGCCGTTACGTTCCAGGCCGACTAGCCGGGGCTTGATATAACCGGTCATATAAATGATATGTGTGTTAACGCCTTTGTAATAGCCAGATATGTTTTACAGACTCGTATGTGTGAACGGCTGAAAGGGTGGCGGGTGTTAGTCATAGTTCAGTGATTTTAGTGTTTTTTTATACTACATGACCTTACATAAGGCTTAATGGAATAGTTACAATAAAAAAAGCGCATATCGACAGGTCTTTCACTCGCTTAGCAATAAATCTTATACCTCGCTTTTTAATCTGACAATACACCTGACCAGAGAGTTCACGGTAACTGCTTACAAGCAGCTCACTCCACTTTACGCATGACGGCGGCGCTATACACTATCCGATATTTGTAACGAGTGGCCCTAGGCCAGGTAATGTAATTTTTCAATTAGTGCATGGTGGTGTAACACATAGTATATCCACAGTTATGAAGATGCTCAGATTGGTCAAGGTGCACATGAAAAATATAGAAAAAGTCGCGTGCTACTCTTGGTGGCTCTACAGTTTTAATATCTAACGGTCGATGCTCCCCTGAACATAAATACCTGTTCTCGCTAGCTTTCTGTGTATGTTGCAAGTTTCACCGAGCTGTGTTACTTGGCAGTGACACATTACGCGAAATCTACTTTTATCCTTTTGCACACCAGTGTACGTTGCTTAACGCGTCACGCGCTCGCAAAGCCACCATGTGATACTCAGCCTCACAGTGGGCAGAGTCACAATGTTTCTACTCATCAGTTTATGGACTATAGTAGTAAGCGAACTGTATCTGGTACTTTGAAAGTGGGCTCTTGTTCAATACAGTGTCATTTTGGTGGAGGGTCTAGCATTGTTTGGAACTCATTCTTCCTCTGATTTTGGGGAGCGCGCCTTGAAAGTATAGTAACCCACTTTGAAGGTTAATGGGATGTCTGAGGTAGTGTGACGGGCAGTGTGGGCATAGGCAACGAAGAGTAACTGCCGTGATGAAGATTAAGAGGCGTCAACAGATGCAATTTTTAGCAAACTCAACAACATTTTCATCATGCAGCCATTTGAAATCTTTAGCAGAACAGTGGCCTAACAGAATAAAATCAGTATGCTGTATGATTTCTAATGACATCCACTGACATATTAGGTCGCCGTAACCTGTCTTCCCTTTCCATTGGGATATCCAGCAGAGGCATTAAAGGTGCACCTTTTCCCAGATTGAAGTCAGCTGATAGGTAAACCTGCTTAAAGACCCTCTAAGAGGAATGTCATGTTTCCAAGTGGAGAAGGGACTAGCATATTTCAACAAAATGTAAGAGGTATTAAAGTCAGTGAATTGCTTGTAGACGTTGACTATGAAATTATTGCTATGTCGGAGCACCACTTAAAGAATTTGACAATGCCAAGACTTCCTTTACCAGGATACAGATTGGCTGGCTGTTTTTCAAGAAGTTCCTTGTGGGGTAGAGGAGTGGCTATGTACATAAACAAACAGTATTCCATTTGAGTCCATAGACTTATCGTGGCACTGCACTGAACAGATATTTGAATGTTGTGCAGGAGCAGTAGAATCTAGTGAAGCAAAATTTCTAATTATTGTTGTTTATAGTTCCTCTAACTCTGACTTCAGAGCACTTCTGCTCAAGCTAGAGAGGGCACTTAATTCAACTAGTAGGAAATATAAGAAATTATTTGTATGTGGTGAGTTCAACATAAATTTTGTAAATGGTGGTGCTAGAAAAACGATGTTGGAAAATATAAATTTATATGATCTGATACAGACTGTGTTTTTTCCAACTAGGGTGCTGGGGAACAGTAGCACAATCATAGACAATATTTTTATTCATTCTTCATTACTAAATGGGCGTTGTAAGGTGCTTAAAAGCTGAATAATAAGGCAAAGAGTATGTGGTATGTAAATAGAATAGCTAATAAACAGGATAAAATTGAAACCATATGGTCAGCTGTAAAGGAAGTGTCTGGTCAGTAGCACAAGGTCGACGATGTAAAGTCAATTCTTAGTTAAAATATTTGTGTTTCTGATAAATCAGGTATGTGTACAGTACTTACCAATCTTTTTTTAGCATTGGTGGTGAATTAAATAAAACTTTAGTTTGTACAGGGAAATCACAATAACTTTCTTAGCAAATGCCTTTCTGAGATTGAAGTCTCAAATACTCCTCTGTGATCCAGACAAGGGGGAGATTGAGTCGATAAATAAATCACTGAAGACTAAAGATTCTCATGGTTGTGATGGAGTGCGTAGCAGAATATTTAAATACTGTGCTGCACATGTTAGCCTTGTATTTAGCTGTAGTTGAATTTTTTCCTTTAGAAATGGTCAGTTTCCTGAACGATTAAATCAGTAGTAAAGCAGCTTTATAGAAAGGGAGAAAGGGATAATGTAGTCAATTTTACACCTATTTCTATGCCATCAGTGTTTGCTAAAGTTATTAAAAAGGATAATTGATCATATCACACGATTTGCTGTCAAATGTACAGTTCGGCTACAGAAGTCGCTTAATAACTGAAAATGCTATATTCTCTTTTCTCTGTGACGTACTGGATGGGTTAAAAAAACGTTTCCAACGATAGACATATTTCTTGATTTAACTAAATCGTTTGATTGTGTTGATCACAAAATATTGCTCGAGAAGTAGGACCATTTTGGAATACGGGGAGTAGCTCACAATTGGTTCACTCTTTCTTTAGCAACAGACAACAAAAGGTCACATTATTCACAGTGTTGAGAATGTCTGTGATGTGGGATCTGAGTGGAATACAGCCAAATGGGGGATGCCCCAGGGATCAGTGTTGGGGCCACTCCTGTTCCTTATTTATATAAATGATATGCCCTTTAGTATTAGGGGTAACTGTAAAATATTTCTGTTAGCTGATTACACTAGCTTGGTAGTAAAGAATGTTGTGTACAACATTGGCTCGGTTTCAAATAGTGCAGTTCATGACCTAAGTCCATGGCTTGTAGAAAGTAAACTAACGCTGAATCACAGTAAGACTCACTTTTTACAGTTTCTGACACACAATTCAACAAAACCTGACGTTTTAATTTCACAGAATGGTCATATGATTAGTGAGTCTGAAGAGTTCAAGTTTCTTTGTGTTCAGATAGATAGTAAACTGTTGCGGAAAGCCCTCATTCAGGATCTTGTTCAAAGATATAATGCTGCCTTTTTTGCTATTCGAAGTGAGTGATCGTTTGACACGAAAAATAGTCTACTTCGCATATTTTCATTCGCTTATGTAGTGTCGTATTATTTTCGGGGTAACTCTCCCCATTCTAAAAGGATATTTTTAGCCTAGAAATAAGTGGTGTAAATCCACGAACCTCTTGTCGAATCCCCTTCACGAGTCTGCGTATTTGGACAATGGCCTCTCAATATATATATATATATATATATATATATATATATATATATATATATATATATATATATATATATTCCTTACTGTCGTTTCTTGTTAACAGTTTTAGCTGATTCCCAAGAATAAGCAGCTTTCACTCAGTTAATATTCGGCAGAAATCAAACCTGCTTTTGTATCGGACTTCGTTAACTCTTGTGCAAAAAGGTTTGCATTATACTGCTGCATCCATTTTCAATAAGCTAATACCAGAATTCAAAAATCTTAGCAGTAATCCATGCGCTTTGAAATCGAAACTGAAGAGTTTCCTCATGGGTCACTCCTATTCTGTCGAAGAGTTACTTGAAAAAGTAAGCTGCTTCTAGTTGTATTTTTGATTTCGTGTACTTAAACTTATGGATTTACTTTTTTGGGTTCTCAAACATTTTATTTTTATCTGTTATTACTTTTATGGCGTAATTACATGTACTGCTACGTTCCATGACCGTGGAGATTGGCTCCTCAATTTGTTCCGACGGAACTTGATGTGCAAATAGAAAGAAAAGCGGTATTCCTTGGGCTACTGACCGTCCATTCACGAGTACATGTCCCACTCACCATTTTATTCTCTTTACAGTCACACTAACACTCTCCACTCTAGAATTGTTTCTCCTAACAACGCTTCACACACATCTACAAATTAGTTGCGTAACAACCCTCCGTTTCTGAATGGTTTTAGTGATAAAAGTGTATGTCTCACTGCCACTACTACGATAAGTACGTCTGACGGTCACAAAATGTGTTCTATATGTTGCATCTAATAGTAGTTTGCGCTTATTACATTCACATTGTAATAAATGAAAATTGGTAATGGATGCTTTATATAAAACACATTTTATGGCTGACACATACAGTTAGTGTTGCACGCGACATTAAGCTTAGTAAATGTAATATTTTAGTCACTATCGTTGTGACTGTCTCTAGCTCTACCGGTAATTGGTTATCAGCTGGTCAGCAGCCTCTGTGTGCTATGAATCTTTTCAAGGCGTCCACGTCGATGTAAGATGAAAATGTACACTACATACCACAATTTTCATAGACTAACGGCGTAACTTATATTATGATATGATAGCAGGTAACTCTGCGCGGATGTTAAATATTTACGTCATTATGATATGTGGATTTCGTAATGAGTTGCGTCACTGTGTCATGGTGTCCTTTTATTTCCAGTGTGTTATTCATGATTTTATCATATGACGATAACGATTATATTTCGCCAAAAGTGATGTTTTGGATACTTTTATCTATGTACGTGACATTACATTACGTGTGTGTTGTTTTTAACATTTACATCAGATAACAGATGCATTGTTACTTATGTATTGCTAATTATGTATTATTTTATTTTGTATATAGGAACCTGATGACGGTCAGACCATTGAAACTGGCTGTATAAATAAATTATTTTCCCAGTAGTTCACCGCGGTAATGTGATACGTTTCAAATATATAAGAGTCGTAGGACGCTATCTCCTTGAAATATAGGCTCACTGTTAATTGGGATGAATTTCAAGTATTAATTATTCTTTATCTTTGACCATTAGCCCAGATTTTACGACCTGCTTTCAGATTGGTTGTATTAAGTCCAACCGTTCCTTTTTTAAGTTAATCTTGTCTGTAACCAAACCATACAATGGCATCAGCAAAATTGAGGTAGTACAGGTATAATGCATTACAAACGTCTATTAATAAAGTCAAGATACGTTATTTCGAATTCATTTGATAAATTGTAAAGCTGTATATCAACACTACCTGCATTAATTAAAGAAAATTTTAGACTATAAACGTACTATCACTGAAAACATTCAGTATAGAAACCAGTTAACTACATAATCCAATACGAGAACGCTGCAGCGGTCACTGAAAAGTGCATCAACAGTAAGAATAATTAGGTTTGCGGTGAATTATTTGGCAAATACAAATACATTGCCGGAAGAAGTTGGTGCACACTTTTGCAAGTTTCCATTTAACTCCAGATGTATTGTTACAACAGCGTATATGGAGTACGTCAAACGACTCCGTTTACAGACCAACAGCACAAGCGGTTGTGAGGTACCAGGAATCGACTGATGCCGAAACACCCATACTAGTACGTTTAGTAGCCTCCAGAGAGGCAATGCAGGCGTTGGGTCTGGCGCCGAGTCGATTGCACAGATAGCGAATACTCTCCTGGGGTACGTTATTCCACGCCTGCTCGACTAGTTCACGTAGTTCGGCAAGAGATGTTGGTTGACAAGTCGCACGAATCAGTTTTCGTCCCATCATATTTCACACGTGCTCTACTGGAGAAACGTCGGCACGTCTGGAGCTCGGGCTGGCCAGGGAAGTTGCTGCACCTCTTGGAAAGCACGGGACTAACAATATTCTGCACGTAACGATGACATCCAACTGTACGCGTGGAATTGGTTAACGGCGCAGCCCCGGGAATTTTATGAGACAGCCATTCACCGCCTTGTGTCACAGTGGGATAAGTGTCTCAACAGTCAGGGTCAAATACTTCTAACACAAAAGCACTGGTTTCTGTAAGCATGCCACCGGCCCGTTTGTTTTTGAACGCCCCTTATAGATGCGAGGGAATTTTGGGCAGTATAACCACTGAATACCCAAGAAATCCATCAATATCATTCAGATAACATTTCCATCCGAAAAGTCTGAAGGCGTACATCTCAACATATGTGAGAAAAGGAGGCGTGGCATGTAGATATAAACCATGAGTTAACGTTACACAATTGGGAAAATGGTGAAGTGCGAAATCTCCATTAGGCTGACAGAACTATTAAGAAAAGTGATGGTAACACAGAAAGCAACACGCATTCCGTAAAAAATTTCCATTACGGTTTCATACATCAAATACTGAAATAAGAGATTCACTTTTGGTGATTGCTGTTACTATTTGCAAATTGGAGTATATGGTACAATTATTGTATGGCCTTAGTACCGGTAATAGGAAAGTTTCCCAATGCGAAGCCCTAACAAAAAGGAGGGCACTGTTAATTTTCCAAATTGATTTATTGAATAATGCTAGTAGTATAGAAAGACTAGCGAAACAGCCCCATAACAGGACTAAATATAACATGTATATATCAGCAAGGTCATATAATTATTATACACACATATAAATGTAAACAATATGTACAATTCATAAAAATTTGCATTTTTTAAAATTATGCAGTTCTGTCGGTTGTTGAGACATGTGAACCACGAAAGAGATTTCCAGAAAAGCAGCTACAATACTATGTACCAAGTAACGAGTATTTACATTTAACTGCCGATATTTTCAGTAAGTATAATGATGAAAATAATTTGCGTTAGTCCTTGCGTTGCTTCCTTGGTTATATGTAGAAGAAAAGTAAGCAGTTTAAAGGGAATCATTGTGTTGTAGACATATATTGCACGTTACGACTTTGTATTTTTAATTGCGTCTGCTGGGCTTATGGCTTTAATATACAGTGGTACTGCCGGACATTAGTAAAAATTGTTCTGTGTGTGTAGTTAAATGGCTTTCTTTGACAGCCCGAAGGTGACTCTAATGTTCACTGAAATCAGTTGTTTTGATGAAGATGCATGCGCAAGTGTAAAAAGTTCTCAAAGATTTACTTTTGTGTGTATGTGTGTGTGTGTGTGTGTGTGTGTGTGTGTGTGTGTGTGTGTGTGTGAGAGAGAGAGAGAGAGAGGGGGGGGGGGGGGGGGGGGAGAATACCGATATGACGGGAGGAGAATTACTCGCTGCCCTCATAGTATGAAATGGCATTAGGATGAGATAAAATGTACCCTTTTTCAGTAGGGAAAGCATAGAAATGACTGATAAAAACTTCCGTCGATTTCTTGGTCATTAGACGTGAAGTGTCTTCCTTGAGGGTATAAGGCTATACTCGTCTACATCTTTTAATGGTGACACCGTCTCACTGAATGCCAGTCTGTGCCTCCATTCTCGTCTGAAGCAAATGATGTCGAAGCTCCCGGTGACACCTGTTTCACAGAGAATCTTCGCCGAGGCTACTGCTTCTTTCCTTTAAATTTCGCACTCAATTTGCTCGGCTACAGAAGCTGTCAGGCGACCTATAGGAGAGAGCAGGGCCATCTATTATCGGTAATCTGAAGCCGGAAAAAACCGATGAATGCTTGCCGAAAGGGGCGTTACGAGACAAAAGCTGGGGAGACAAGGCGTTCTCCCTTCAGGCCGAAAACCGAAGAGTGGCTCTACCCGCAGTGAGATGTTGCTGAACGTCCTCACTGTCTGACGTTCAGTAGTGTCTCAGTTTCCACTAATTCTCCTTACTCTTATAATTTAACTCATCTTATGTCCTAAATTCCTCCTCAGATTTCCTACAACTTTTTGCCCCAAAACTTCGGTTATACGTTCTCCACTAAGCTAATACTTACACGGTGCTAAAGCAAGCGTATCAGTACGCTTTTGTAGCTGCATTAACTCAAAAGATGAACAATTAAATTATTGTCTCCAGTAGGAAGAAATTTTGTATTTACCTATTTATTTGATCTAGTACAACGGTTCACGACGAGACACGTTTGGTGGCATTATTATTTCGTAGGTCTGATAAGCTTCCGGTCTCGTAAATCGACATACGGCCGGGAGAGTGGTGTGCTAACCGCTGCTCCTCCATATCCGCGTCCAGTGACGCCTGTGGGTTAAGGGTGACACGGCGGCCGGTCGATATCGCTTGGCCTTCATGGCCTGTTCCAACGGAGTTAAGTTCTAGGCTCTGATAAGCTACAGTGTAAACGTGGATTTAAACCTGGGATTATTCCGTTGTCCTCGTCAAGTGCAGAGGGGCACCCCTAGTGGAGGTTCATACTACTATTAACAGCAATGAAATCGTTAACAGCTAAATTAGAGACCCTTCCCTACTGGTACGGCCATGATGAGAGCTAAAGGATTATCGTGTAAACCGGGAGACATCGGAAATATTGGAGTTTCTTCCGCGTCCGTGGCGGCTCAATTATGATCGACGAAGCACAGTGATTATTGGTGGAATTAGGTTCAATGAGCGCACCTCTCACCCAAAGGCGCCCCAAATGCACTCTATGGAATATAATCCTAACGAAGCACTTCCGTACAGTTTCCTCAAACCATTCTGCCACGATGCGTGATTGATACGGTGGTGCTTGGCACAAGGTACTATACGATACAGGACCCTCGATCACAGTTCAGAAAAACAGCTAGCTTAGTTTCCCCCAATAATTGTCATAAGGAACATGAATAGCTCTGGAAAGTCCTCTCCTCTGTAGCCCCCTGTACTTTTCTAAATATATATGGTATATATAAGCGCCTCGTGATGACTGGGTGTTGTGTGATGTCCTTAGGTTAGTTAGGTTTAAGTAGTTCTAACTTCTAAGGGACTGATGACCATAGATGTTAAGTCCCATAGTGCTCAGAGCCATGTGAACCATTTTTGTATATATAAGCATGGTTAATCCGTTGAAGCTACACAGAGCTAGGGCTGTGCAACTGTAATTTTTCCGTCTCGACGATATATAGTGAAGCATGCGATATAATGTGTTACATATGGATGCCAATGATAGCTGCAGTAGTAAATGGTGGTGGTTAGTGTTTAACGTCCCGTCGACAACGAGGTCATCAGAGACGGAGCGCAAGCTCGGGTTACGGAAGGATTAAGAGGGAAATCGGCCATGCCCTTTCAAAGAAACCATCCGGCATTTGCCTGAAACGATTTACGGAAATCACGGAAAACCTAAATCAGGGTGGCCGGAGACGGGATTGAACCGTCGTCCTCCCGAATGCGAGTCCAGTGTGCTAACCACTGCGCCACCTCGCTCGGCCTGCAGTAGTAAATATTTAATATAGAAGGTTTTTCGCGTTTTCTTCAACGCATGAGCGATGGAGAGATCGTGCGAAAGCTAACGGCTGTTATTTGCAGGCACTCGAATTTCACGTCACCGGATTAACAGTCGTCAACCGTAAAAAGAAGCTCGAAGGCGAAACAAACCTCCTGCGACATTGAATCAAAATTAACAATGTTTAAATAGTTGCACATCAGAAGTGTAATAGGTTTATGTTATGGCCAGCATACAGCCAACATTTATATTTCACGTAAGTGAAGTTATTGGATACTTGGCAATATTTGTGTTTGGTGTCTATAAATAAACCCACTTGAAGTATTCGTGAGTATAAAATACACACATCAAACAAAATTTTTCATCAACCCGGTTCCCACGACTCCTGTAGATAGACGTTGACTTTGGGTATTATACCACAGGCATAGTCCCTTTGACTGTTTAGAGATGTTACTAAAGCCGCCCAAAGATGTAAACAACCACGCATGAGCAGCGCCTATTAGAAGGAGGGGGGTCCGACCTTCGATCAGTTCCAGTCATTCTACTAGGAAGGAGTTACATGACTCCTCTTGTCTGTAGTTCAACCATGCCTAGATGGTCAATACAGCGGTTCCGTCGCGTCAGCATTGTTTCTTTGTGCCAGGAAGGGCTCTCAACAAGAGACATGTCCAGGCGTCTCGAAGTGAACCAAAACGATCATGTTTGGACATGGAGGAGATAAGGAGATACAGGAACTTACGATGGCATGCCTCGCTAAGGCCGCCCAAGGGCTACTACTGCGGCGGATGACCGCTAACTACGGATTATGGCTGAGAGGAGCCCTGACAGCAACGCCACCATGTTGAATAATGCTTTTCGTGCAGCCACAGGACGTCGTGTTAAGACTCAAACTGTGCGCAATAGGGTGCATGACGCCCAACATCACTCCCGACGTCCATGACGAGGTCCATCTTTGCAACCATGACACCGTGCAGCGCGGTGCAAATAGACCTAGTAACATGCGGAATGAACCACTCATGATTGGCTTCACGTTTTCTTCACCTATGAGTGTTGCACATACCTTCAACCAGACAATCGTCAGAGACGAGTTTGGACGCTACACGGTCAGGCGGAAGGCCTTAGATACACTGCCCAACGAGTGCAGCTAGGTGGAGGTTCACTGCTGTTTTAGGGTGGCAGTATGTGAGGCCGTCATAAGCGGTTGGTCATGGAGGGCGCCGTAACGGCTGTACAATACGTGAATGCCATCCTCCGACCGACAGTGCAAACATATCGCCAGCATATTGGCGAGGCATTCTTCATGGACGACAATTCGCGGCCCTATCGTGCACATATTGTGAATAGTTTTGTTCACCCTAACGACATCGCTCGACTAGAGTGGCCAGCATGTTCTCCACACATGACCCCTATCGTACATGCCTGGGATAGATTGAAATGTACTGTTTTTGTAGGACGTGACCACCAAACACTCTCAGGGATCTACGCGGAATCGCCGTTAGGAGTGGGACAATCTGGACCCACAGTTCCTTGACGAACTTGTGGATAGTATGCCACGACGAATACAGGTATGCATCAGTGGAAGAAGATGTACTACTTGGTATTAGAGGTACCGGTGCGTACAGCAACCTGGATCACCACCTCTGAAGGTCTCGCTGTATGGTGGAACTACATGCAATGTGTGGTTTACATGAGCAATAAAAATGGTGGAAGTGATGTTAATGTTGATCTATATTCCGATTTACTTTACAGTTTCTGGAACACTCGGAACCGAGGTGATATGAAACATTTTTCTTGTGTGTAGTTATAGAACTTTGGAAATTTACGAAATTAATGAACAACATTGTTTTAAATTCGTGTCTTAATGAATGCACATATATTTTAAAAGTGTGTGTGTGTGTGTGTGTGTGTGTGTGTGTGTGTTTATGTTGTTGTGGATGTATTCCAGTGGGCCGCTTTCAACCACATCTAGTACACATATCTCTTACTGGCAGGTAACAATTGGTATGGTGTAAGAACCACCTACGAGGGGAGTCAAATGAAAACCTTAAATTTGTAATAACAAATCGTAATTTCGTGCCATTATCGTGTAAGGTGGTCAGCGTGCTACAAACAGCGTGCGGAATGGCCTGTAGGTGACAGCATAATGCAGGTGCACACATACCTTCGCAGTATCAGTGTAAAGATGGCCGCCCCACTTGCGACATGTACCTGGGAATAACAGCGTTCTGTTAATCGGTTTTTGCATAATGAAGGTGTAAAACCTATTGAAATTCATCGATGAATGAAGATTCAGTACGGTGATGCATGCTTGTAATAGCAGCAAGTTTACGACTGGAGAAGGAAGTTCGCAAATGGTGTGATTTCAGTGGAAGATATTCCTCGTCTAGGTCAGGCACAACGAGTTGTGACTCCACAGAGCGTAGTAGCGGTTGAAGCCATAGTGAAGGAAAACCACCGAGTGACACTGAATGATACTGCAGCATGTTTACAGATTAGTCATGGGTCAGCACACCACATTGTGCATGATGTGCTCCATTTTCACAAAGTGTCTGCAAGATGGGTGCCACGGCAGCTGACTCCTGAAATGAGAGAACGACATGTTGATGCATGTGAAGAGCTTCTTCGGCTCTTTGAACGAGAAGGTGATGGCTTCCTTGCAAGAATCGTTACTGGGAACGAAACCTGGGTTCACTTCCACCAACTGGAAACGAAGAGAGCGAGCAAGAAATTGGCGCCATTCCTCAGCAACAAAACCAAAGACGTTTCGAACAGAACCATCAACGGGGAAGGTTATGCTGACTCTCTTTTGGGACGAAAAAGGCGTCATTTTGTAGCATTACATGCCTAGAGGGATGACTGTCACCAGTGCGTCATACAAAGATCTCCAAAAAAATCATCTGCGGCCTGCAATCCTATCTATCACAGTACAGGGTAAATGACGTAAGTAAAGAGATGTGTGAATAACTGATGCATCATACATACGTTTAAGTTTATTACTTCTTTGCTGCTAATTCTATTCGCAACATATTTCGCGGACAGTACCCACATGTGCCGCTGAATTTCACAGATATGGTTGTGTGAAACATAATTCAAGGCATACGGCGTCATAAATACAGACATTTGTGAAAACGATGCGGCATAATGCATGAAATTCTAATACATTTATTCTTTACTACTAAGACACTCCCACAGTCGAGTCAGTACAAGGAGATCGCTGACACCTGGCAGCGTTTCTGAAAGCTTTCAGCTGCGAAGCGGAAACGACTCTACGCATAAGCAATAGGCATCAATAGAGCTTTGCATTACCCGTCCACAATATCATTGCACTTGGCCTTCCGTGGCCATAGTCAAAAACGTGAGGCGACATCACAGTAAACAAACACAGTGGTGAGTAAGGAAAATGCATCCTACTTTCACTTTCTGTTGAATTTAGTGCTACGAATTTTAGACCTGTTATCTGGAAACTTTAAAAAGGTCATACATATTCGTTAATTATTATGACAAGCAATGTTTTACATCACCTATGTAGTAGTAAATGTTGCTAACAGCAAATTGGTAATACTAACATAAAAATAAAGCAGAACATTAGAAAACTAAGAATCAATTAAAAAATAAAATGAAAGGAATTAAATGAAGTTCCAAGGGAGTAACTTTCATTACTGGATATGTTACTGGCAGCCTCAGAAGAATTCGAGGTTTGCCAACTACTTCTAAACCTATTGTTGCTATACTACTCTACATCACTAACACTGGTATGAGCTTGCCACGTCAGTCATCGAGTCTACGTGTTTCAATGTGGTTGGCTACAGCATACTTTCTTTTCTTTTTCTTTTCTTCTTATTTTTTTCTTTATATATAAAGTTTGTATTAATTAAATTTTATCCATGATTGAGAGAACGCTTCTTGTTTCCTGTTGACATTATTTTGATATTCAGAACGTCCACTTGATCTTACAGACTGGAAGTAAAGCAGTTGCCTTTTAGATGTCCTAACTCTATCATATTCACTTTAATCGGCAAGTTTTGGTAACTTAAAACTGCTTGCAGATGACAATCTGATTTTATGCAGGCTCACTCTGCCAGAAACATCTGAGACCGACATTATCGGCGGAACCTTCCTCTCCACATTCACAGAATGGTGTGTCACTACATCGTACTCGATGCAGATGTTTGGTATATGAGACCTGTTAATAGGTGCGCCCTAACTCGAACAGGGACAAAACGCAGTATGAACCTGTTCTTGATGCTTGGGAATATGATGTAAATACGCCTTGCAGTGCTCCTGGTGTCCTAGTCGTACTGCCATTCATCTAACTTCCAGGTTGGCAAATGTCTTTTATCAGTAATATGCGCTCCTTTGAAATCGTAACACACGATCGTATTGCTCACTCTCCAACCAATACAGCGGTGTCCTGTAACGCACCACAATATGCATAGGACATATTCCGAGGGTCGCCAATAAACCCTCTACAGATGTAGTGCGAAAAGCAACGGTGAGCCTATAAAGTACGCTTCGCTGAAGTCGTCATATTTTTTTTTCAGCTTCTTTAAGGCGTTGCGCCAAGACGCTGGCAGCGAAACCCACAATGACGCTGAAGATAGCTTCGTGATATGACCACGCCACATCCAATTTATAGTCAGTGGTGTCAACATGGGCAACCTGACGAATTATTTCAGCTGCTTTCTGAATAACGGGTTTTACGTGTTCTACAAAGTTTCTTTTCTCGTCTGGAAGAATGCCTAAATACCTACAAACAGTGCTCCGTTATACATGTATTCCGTCAAGTCACAGGGAAATATTTCTGGCAAGAAAAGTCTTCCCCTCAGAAGTTTGTATGGTTTTTCATGACCAGCTGTAGTCTGTTTGCTGCTATTTCGTCAATGCGGCATCTGAACAAGCACATGATTCGCCTTTTCCTCACGTCTCACCCTGGAGTCTGCCGAAACAACTACTAGAGTGTCACATGGGTTTTGCAGCGACTTCTTCAGTAGCATCTGCCCCGTGTAGCAGAGGTAATAGTGGTTCAATACTAAGATCGCAGAACAGTGGATCAACTAGCCTTGAGCACAGGCCTTGGTAACCTTGCTCTGCCTCCCTAGCCGCTGGACAGTAGGTCATTACAATAATATACACTCCTTGAAACTGAAATAAGAACACCGTGAATTCATTGTCCCAGGAAGGGGAAACTTTATTGACACATTCCTGGGGTCAGATACATCACATGATCACACTGACAGAACCACAGGCACATAGACACAGGCAACAGAGCATACACAATGTCGGCACTAGTACAGTGTATATCCACCTTTCGCAGCAATGCAGGCTGCTATTCTCCCATGGAGACGATCGTAGAGATGCTGGATGTAGTCCTGTGGAACGGCTTGCCATGCCAGTTCCACCTGGCCCCTCAGTTGGACCAGCGTTCGTGCTGGACGTGCAGACCGCGTGAGACGACGCTTCATCTAGTCCCAAACGTGCTCAATGGGGGACAGATCCGGAGATCATGCTGGCCAGGGTAGTTAACTTACACCTTCTAGAGCACATTGGGTGGCACGGGATACATGCAGACGTGCATTGTCCTGTTGGAACAGCAAGTTCCCTTGCCGGTCTTGGAATGGTAGAACGATGGGTTCGATGACGGTTTGGATGTACCGTGCACTATTCAGTGTCCCCTCGACGATCACCAGAGGTGTACGGCCAGTGTAGGAGATCGCTCCCCACACCATGATGCCGGGTGTTGGCTTTATGTGCCTCGGTCGTATGCAGTCCTGATTGTGGCGCTCACCTGCATGGCGCCAAACACGCATACGACCATAATTGGCACCAAGGCAGAAGCGACTCTCATCGCTGAAGACGACACGTCTCCATTCGTCCCTCCATACACCCCTGTCGCGACACCACTGGAGTCGGGCTGCACGATGTTGGGGCGTGAGCGGAAGACGGCCTAACGGTGTGCGGGACCGTAGCCCAGCTTCATGGAGACGGTTGCGAATGGTCCTCGCCGATACCCCAGGAGCAACAGTGTCCCTAATTTGCTGGGAAGTGGCGGTGCGGTCCCCTACGGCACTGCGTAGGATCCTGCGGTCTTGGCGTGCATCCGTGCGTCGCTGCGGTCCGGTCCCAGGTCGACGGGCACGTGCACCTTCCGCCGACCACTGGTGACAACATCGATGTACTGTGGAGACCTCACACCCCACGTGTTGAGCAATTCGGCGGTACGTCCACCCGGCCTCCCGCATGCCCACTATACGCCCTCGCTCAAAGTCCGTCAACTGCACATACGGTTCACATCCACGCTGTCGCTGCATGCTACCAGTGTTAAAGACTGCGATGGAGCTCCGTATGCCACGGCAAACTGGCTGACACTGACGGCGGCGGTGCACAAATGCTGCGCAGCTAGCGCCATTCGACGCCAACACCGCGGTTCCTGGTGTGTCCGCTATGCCTTGCGTGTGGTCATTGCTTGTACAGCCCTCTCGCAGTGTCCGGAGCAGGTATGGTGGGTCTGACACACCGGTGTCAATGTGTTCTTTTTTCCATTTCCAGGAGTGTAGAAGACATTTGCAGTCCTTGGGATCTCGAAGAAGTTTGAACATAGCAGGTCACCAAAGATCGTCGAATGCGCCTACGATATCAATCATAGGTGCGACTGCATACTTTGTTGCCGATTTTACTACAATCTGAAGATCTCACCTGTAGACTTCCCTTTTCTGAATCGTTATTGACACTGGTTCCGATCCAAGAGCTCTCAGTGGCCTGCAACCAGTCGCAGAGTAGATGTTCCTGATCTTTGGCCAAGTAGTTTAACAAGCAAATAGGTGTACAGCCGGGTCTTTATCCTCCCCTTTTCAATCACTACTGCTGTAGCTGTTTTCCATGTCGGCGCGATCCTACCTATTTGCAAAGCCTCGTTTAGTAATGCTATCAAATGTGGCACCATCAATGTACTTAGCCGACCAAGGTGGCCGAGCGGCTCTAGTCGCTACAGTCTGGAACCGCGCGACCGCTGTGGTCGCTGGTTCGAATCCTGCCTCGGGAATGGATGTGTGTGATGTCCTTAGGTTAGTTAGGTTTAAGTAGTTCTGATGATTTCAGAAGTTAAATCTAGGTCCATTTGAACCAATCAGTGAACTTACCTTTCGCACGAACTCTGGGTAGACACTGTCCGGACCAGATGCCTTTCCAGTTTCGAGCTTGGAAAATGCGACAGCAACGTCTTCTTGAGCGAACAGTATCACAAACATCTGATTGTCGTTTTCATTATCTTGTTCACTCCTAAGTTGTGAGTGTATGTCAGTATCTGTGTCTATGTTATCGCCAGGGAGTGAGACAGTTACGAGATATTCTGCTGACTCCGACCAGCCAGACGTCATTTAGCCGTCCTCTTTACGGATTTTGGACATGCCAGAAGGTCCCTCATCCCTTCAGTCTATGATTTGTTCGGTCTCCCCCATACGTCAGTTCCAGTTGCCTTTGTAGAAATTTCTCTCAGTGTATTCGTTTCGTTTCCTGAAACAATGTTTTGTAGCGCATCTTAACTGCGATATATTCATGGAGCCCGCAGTGCACTCTTATTGCCCAGGAGCACTTTTATAAGCTTTTCTTCTTGATCTAACTCTTCACCGCAGTGTCGAAAGTTCTGGGCTCCAAGAGATTGTAGCCGGGTTGTTTACTTTTTCTTAGGGATGTATATCTTGTGCCATTTGCAATTGTTCAGCTAGTGGCTGCACGCCAAAGTCTACATGTACCGGTAGCGATTGTATGGGAAATGCTCCAAGGTAGGCAATTAAACCATACGAATCAGTTTTAGTACTGTCTAGTCCAAACCTGCTTTCCTCTTGTGGACTCTGCATTATGGCCAATTGATGTTAAGCACTGGAGCACTTACCAACCATTAATCTTAGCTCTTGTCATGCGATTTGATAAAGTGAGGTCTACATTAGTGGCTAAACTTGCTCGTCTTTTGATTTTGCTTGGCTGGCTTTCTAGATTTAAAACAATGAGGTCCAGATCCTGTACTATCCTATAGTATGTCACCCCGTTCGTCGGTTTGCCTACTCTGCCACAGAGAGGATTTTGCAGCCGCCTTTGTTCCCACAGGAAGACACACACCTCGTCCAGCCCTGAGTTGATCTACATTATGTACGATGGGATGTGAATTACTACAACCCACATCGTCTGCGCGTATTTCACCTCTATTGTTATCATGTGCTTGTCAGACGACTGTGCCACCTCTGTCACAGTTAATTTCGTACTTGTAACGACAATGCAATACACTGCCTCATCGTGGCCAGTAACTGTTACCATACCCGCAGGAAAATGTGAGAGCATATTGTTACTGTAATATGGTTCTTGGAAACTGAGGTATCAACACTCAGTTCGTCCATTAGTTTTCCTATTTCACTCATTGTCAGTCTACTTCGAGCATCATTTATCTGTAGTATCTTTACCCTTTTACGAGTTTCGAGTGTGAACAAAGCACTTGGGACAGGAGACGGCTGGGTAACAGGAGACGCGTCCATAAGCTTTTACAAATCCCATGTATAAATGCCAAGTGTGGATTGGGTCAATTTTTCTCGTGGGCGCCTCCCGAAGGAGGTCGCATAACGGTTCACGCTCTGTTGAACTCTGAAGCCCCTGGTACAGGATATACTAGATTCTTTTTCTAGGATGCCGAACTCAACAATACGTCTGAGAGCAACTAGCAGTATATTGGGAGCCTCCAAACGTCTTAACGGCACATTAACATAAATTTTGTCTGTGTGGAATTGAATACCATATTTAGTGTGGCTCAAAATGCTAGAAGTATTTTTTTTTGTATTTGATAGAAGGATCTGATTTTCACTGTACTTCACTGTTTTGGAATTCTAGTACTCATCAGTATTGGCACCACACTCCACTTCACGCGGAAGAGAGGGAGGCTCCGTTAATGGATGTTGAACTTGTGTTAGTGCCCAACGCTGCTGAAGATTATTTGTCGATGTTGTCATTATCACGATGTTGTCATTGTCATCATCGTGTTAACCATACCCTTTTACAGTAGTTCCATGTAGATGCGGCTTTGGGTTGGACGCATGACAAGTCGAGAAGCCTCCTGCAGCACCCGTCGCGGCTTTAGAAACACCTCTTCTGTCAGCATCCGCCGCAGCTTGTGTTGATGCAGGTGTTCCCCACTTGGTCTCTCCTTGAACGAAGTTCACGAACTTCATCGGGTGTGATTTTTCTCGTGATGAAGAAGTGCCTTCTTGTCTGCAGGACAAGTCATTATGACTTATACTCTCTATGTTAAAGATTCCTCAATGTTCAGCTTCGCTTGAACAAATTTGTTGTGGTTTAAGTACATTTATCAGAGAGCACGTATTAGTCTGGGCCATTACCCGTTTAAGAGACTGTCTCCTAAGCTCCTTTGTCACTGCTGTCAGCAATTTCTTCTGCAGTAACATGTGGTCTATGAAGTCTACGAATTCAAAGGTGCTGCTTCTCAATAAACCCTGTAGAAGTTGGTGCTGGAATATCGTCGAAATGTGACACTCCCTAGTTGCTGACGCCAGGCTATGGCACGACGCCAATTCCCCAGTTCCTGGCTACTGTCGAAGGGGCAAAATATGTTGTTTTTTAATTATGAATATCTGATACTGAGTTGACCACTCTACGTTTGTTTCTGGTCTAGCTACTTAACGTTCTAAAAGCATTGCATAAGTTGTACAGGTGAGTCACATTTTTGTTTCTGTTCCGATAAGGTATGCAGACTGGTTTGTCATTGATTTCGGAGTATGCTTTTTTTTTATGGCCCTCTGTTGTACAGTGGGAGTACACTCGCTCCTTATAAGTATAGATCTTCTCGGTGTGACGACAGACACAGCACTTGTAACATTTTGGTCCGTTCACATAATCATTTATTCCGGAGGCGCGGAAACCGACACACAACTTTTCTTTTTGCAGCAGAAACTTACGAACACGAAGAGTGACTTCCATTAGGTGACTGACACAGGTTTTCTCTCGGGCTTCAGTTCGGATCTCAGTCATACCTCTTCTTCAAACTCCTCCTTCTGCTTGTGCTCAGACAAGTTAAGCTCATCAATACATTCCAGAAGTTCCTTGGACACACTGTACACAATTAGCAAAGACCTCTTCTTCTTCGGTGGTTTACATTTAATGCTGTGTATCTGATTTGCCTTCTCTTCAACGTTTTGTAGTGATCGTCATTTTCTGTTCCACTATGACAACAGTATTGGCTGTTCAGATCGAATTGATCCTAATCTTGTCTTTTATCAGATTAACTTAATCAGTCAGATTCTTCTTTAAATCCTTGGTATCCTTATTGCTGTAGGATCTAAGAAAGAGCATGATGGTTTCCTAGTTTCCAGACTTCTGTTTCTTAGCTGTTGTACTTACCTTTGAATTTTGCGAAGCTGTGACTATGACGTATGAAGAAATAGATGCAATCGCTTTTTCTATCAGCTTGGAGGTCTCTTACTGTGGAAGCTGAACGCAGGCTTTCAGTGCTCACGAATCTAATAAGGCAATTTATTGATTCAATCTTTCATACTCCTTACGCAGTACTTGTATCTGTCCAAGCAACCTGGACTGAGATATGGTCTATTTGGACACTTTGTGCCAAAGTTCTTTTACTTCAGCAACAGAAACTTTCTTCGCTTGTTGAAAGAAACTGACGATGTCTCCATAGAACACTTCAGGTGATTCCCCAGTTATATTCAGTGGTTGTTGAATATCGTAGCTGCTGGTGGTGCTGGTGCTGCCAACGCAGCTACTGTTGTTGACGCGACATGTGGCTGACGCAGTGTGGTGTTCCAGCTGCTAGTGCGCCTGCAGCTGTTATTGACAGGCCATGTGGCTGACGCAGTGTGGGGTCCCAGCTGCTAGTGCACCTGCAGCTGTTGTTGACGCGCCATGTGGCTGACGCAGTGTGGGGTCCCAGCTGCTAGTGCGCCTGCAGCTGTTGTTGACGCGCCATGTGGCTGACGCAGGGTGGTGTCCCAGCTGCTGGTGCTGCTGCTGTTGTTGACGCACCATGTGGCTGACACAGAGTGGTGTCCTAGTTGCTGGTGCTGCTACTCCAGCTAGTGTTGTTGACGCACTATTTGGCTGATGCAGTGTGGTGTCCCAGTTGCTCGTGCTGCTACTGCAGCTACTGTTGTTGACGCACTATGTGGCTGATGCACCGTGGTGTCCCAGCTGCTGGTGCTGCTGCTGCTCTAGCTACTGTAGTTGACACTCGGTGCAGCTGACGTGAAGCGTCTGCTGAGGCGGCAGAATGCCACAGACGCTCAACCATCGACTCTGTATCCACGTATGCTACGAGCGTAAGCACTTCTTAATTTTAATCATTTTCTTTTCGTAGTTTGGGAAGTCTACAAATCAAACCAACAACGCTCAGCACTACTAAACACTTCAAGCTTACACAGCTTCAAACGCTGAATGTCAGTAATAACGTATTTCCGAAAATAATGACACCTAAATCAGAATCCGTTTCGCGCAGTGACCATTGGGGCAGCTATCTTGAATCGACATGTGGATGATTTGAAAACGGTTGTGCGTATACTGTTACGTGTTTCAGCGTGTCTCCGTGAATTATCAGGATAGAAACCCACTATAAGTTGACCCAACCGGACTCACCCTCAGGTGGAATAATGTTGTGGTCGAACAATAGAGACTTTTGTCATAGAGACGTTTACAAAATCGCGGAGTAGCAGAAGCGCCCACTGCACAGAAACTGTTCCTTCACTGGAAAGGTGTTGTCACGAATACGCGGAAATGATTTTATTTCGATGTTACACTACAAACGCATTTCATTTCTTCTTTTCATTTCGAATAGAAAACTGGCAAATTGAATACTCGGGCAATGCCGGGTTTGTCAGCTAGTATTTCATGCGTCGATTGTGACATGCAAAAGAATTAGAATGGTGAGTACACGAAGGGGAAGAAACGATATATACCTTGACATAGGTAGATAAAATAAATTTTATCGTTGTAAATATTTAGCATACAACATACAAATATTAGCTATTGGATTTCCGGAGTGTAGCCCACATCTTTTGCCTCTCTGCGCTAAAACGTTCACACAGTCATATTAAAAAGCACAAAGTAACCACAAAGTTGCCCGCTTGGTTGGCCGTGTGGTCTAGCGCACGGCTTTCCGGGCGGGAAGAAGCACCTAGTCCCCGGCACGAATCCGCCCAACGGATTTTTGTCGAGATCCGGTGAACCGACCAGTCTGTGGATGGTTTATAGGCGGTTTTCCATCTGCCTCGGCGAATGCGGGCTGGTTCTCCTTATTCCGCCTCAGTTACACAACGTCGGCGATTGCTGCGCATACAAGTTCTCCACGCACACGTACACCACCATTGCTCTACCACGTAAAAATAGGGGTTACACTCGTCTGGTGTGAGTCGTTCTCTGCGGATCCAGCGGTGGCCAAACCGCACAGTAACCCTGGGTTCGAGTGGGGAGACGGAGGGGTGAAGTAAACTGCGGTAGTCGTCGTGGGATGGTGGACCACTGCGGCTGTGGCGGGGACGGAGCCTCTCCGTCGTTTCTAGGTCCCCGGTTAACATACAATACATACATACAAATCACAAAGTTGCCCTCGAAAGGCAAAGGCCCCGTGTTCGAGTCTCGGTCAGGCACACAGTTTTAATCTGCCAGGAAATTTCATACCAGCGCACACTTCGCCTCAGAGTGTAAAGCTAATTCTGGAAAATAATCATATTCGGACATAACGCCCAGGTCTTACTTTAAATTCGAGGACACTTGACTTTTCGCTTCACTATGCTACTGTCCATGGACCAGCATGCCCTTTTTTTGTAGTGGTAACAACGGTCACCTCTGCTTCAAATCTCACCAGTTACGTTGCCATGCACTGGCTAGGTCTGTAAAAACCATATAGCTCCAACTGAATGCACAGAGTCATCAGCTTTTCCATAACATACCAAAGGCATTACAACGCACATGAAGTATTTTGGGCAACATAGCAGAAATTCTCATGAGCACCTTAGAAGACAATGTTTCAAAGCCTAACGATCCTTTAATAGAAAGGTAGTATATTATAAACGCTATGTTGACAACAAGTAATTGCTCGTAGATGGAACTTAAGATGACGTCGATAAAATTGTAAGTAAGTTTAAGGGGTTCTACGAGATAACTGAATTCATTGTTGATGTCTGAGTTCTTTTTTGTCCGACTTTGACCTTTTTGTTACGGGTGTATGAAAGGTTGAACGCAGACCGACAGGTAATGGGAGGTTGACGCCCGAAATACGGGCCTGACCGGTGTGGCCGAGCGGTTCTCGGCGCTTGAGTCTGGAACGCCGCGACCTCTCCGGTCGCAGGTTCGAATCCTGCCTCGGGCATGGATGTGTGTGATGTCCTTAGGTTAGTTAGGTTTAAGTAGTTCTATGTTCTAGGGGACTGATGACCTCAGATGTTAAGTCCCATAGTGCTCAGAGCCATTTGAACCATTTGAATCGAAATGCGGAACAGTGGATAACATTCCTCACATTTGTGTATCAATACTAAACAGCGATAACGATTTTATTCACAGTCTTCACCTCCTATCCATCAGATGGAAAATACTAGGAATCTGCTATTGTGCAATAAGCATTTTTAAAGAAACATGTAGTCTACTGTTGGTAGGCGAAGGAAAAAGGTTTAATTTTCATTCACATACAAGTAGCCACAATACCGAAAAGCCTTATATGTTAAATTTTGCTTAAGAATAAGAGTGCAAAATTCAGAGATCTAGTATATTTCGGTCAGCGCTCGAATGAACGTAATCGCTGGTTGTCGTGGTTGTCTCAACAAAGCGCTAATTATGAGCCATACTATGACGAATCTCATCCAAAGTTTTTAACGAGAAGTCATTATAAGTTATCACCCCTATTCTCTCTGAAGAAGACGTACCTTGACACCAATAAATAGAAATAGGCGGCGGTGTACACGCAGCTGTGCATGGAAAAATTTTTTTAAGTATAAATCGTTACGACATTGCTACGCTACTAGAAGATACACTACACAGTGCGCGCCTTTACATCGCCGCTAATGACTCTGAGAGCCCCACGGTGGTTATACAGTTTGCAGGCTCTTCATCCCACACCCATGAAATGGTTTTCGTTTTGAATTGCCAAAGTTGGGTTTAAAGGTATGGGTGTTAAAATAGGACATCACATTAATGAGTTTCTTATACGAAAACGGTGAAAACCTTGGAACTTAAAGCTGAAGTGGTAAAGACAAGCAAGAATATTTCTACTAGAAAGTTCCACAATGTTGTATAATGCTGTTGAATGTTCCAGAATGTTACAAAAATCTTCCATAACTCTCTAGAATATTCTGGAATGCTCTAGAACGCTTTAGAATTTTCCATAATGTACGAGAATGTTATAGAATATTGTATGATGTTTGAGAATATTTTCAAATATTCCATTATCCTCTTATAGGGGAGATATGTTCCACCTCAGAGAGGTACATGAAGCCAATGGCGAGACGGCTGCGCCAGTACATTTTTGGAAATCAATTAAAGTGGATCAAGGAAAAGTGAAACTGCTACAGAGCGAATTAAATTTAAGTGTAAGCATATTACTGATGGTAGTGAAAAGTTGTTGAATGAATTTCAATTTGTTAAGTAATATAAAAATTTAACAATATGCTGGAACGTAAAACGGGTCATATATCTTGCTAGTAATCAGCTGGAAAAAAAGAAACTGAAAGAACACCAAAGAAATGAAATAGATGTCGAGCAAGGAACATATTTAACTGAAGTAAATAAATAATCTGAGAGAAAACGTAACAGGCGAAAAAGAATGAAATTACTCAAGAGTACAGAGTGAGACAGTCAGCAAGCATACGCAGAGAGACTGCTGAAGAAAGAAGATTGAGAATGAATTAAGTAGAGTTACAATAAGCAAGGACTTGATGGGATACCAGTTCGATTTAACACAGAGTATGCGAACAAACTTTGCCCCCTTCTTGCACGCGGTGTACCGTAGGTCTCTAGAAGAGCGAGGCGTTCCAAAATATTGGAAAAGGGCACAGGTCTTCCCCGTTTACAGGAAGGGACGTCCAATAGATGTTCATAACTGTAGATCTATGTGTTTAACGTCGATTACTTGTAGAATTTTGGAACACGTATTAAGGAGTATAATGACTTTTCTGGAGTGTATATATCTACTCTGTAGAAATCAGTATGGGTTTCGAAAAAGACGGTTGTGTGAAAACCAGCTCGCGCTATTCGTCCACGAGACTCAGAAGGCCATAGACTCCGGTTCCCAAGTAGATGCTGTGTGTCTTGACTTCCTCAAGGAGTTTGATACAGTTCCCCATAGTCGTTTAATGAACAAAATAAGAGCGTATGGATTATCAGTTCAAATGGCTCTGAGCACTATGGGACTCAACTGCTGTGGTCATTAGTCCCCTGGAACTTAGAACTACTTAAACCTAACTAGATTATTAGACCAATTATGCGCTTGCACTGAAGAGATCCTAGATAACAGAACGCAGCATGTCATTCTCAATGGAGAGAAGTCTTCCGAAGTAAGAGTGATTTCATGTTTGACGCAGGGGAGTGTCGAAGGACCGTTGCTATTCACAATATATATATAAGATCGTAAGGATAACATCGGAAGTTCACTGAGGCTCTTTGCGGATGATGCTGTAGTATATCGGGAGGTCGTAACAAAGCAGAATTGTACTGAAATGCAGATCTGTGACGAATTGACGCATGGTGTAGGGAATGGTAATTGAATCTCAATGTAGGCAAGTGTAATGTGCTGCGAATACATAGAAAGAAATATCCTTTATCATTTATCTACAATATAGCAAGTCAGCAACTGGAACCACTTAATTCCATAAATTATCTGGGAGTAGGCATTAGGAGTTCAAATAGTTCAAATGGCTCTGAGCACTACGAGACTCAACTGCTGTGGTCATCAGTCCCCTGGAACTTAGAACTACTTAAACCTAACTAAGGACATCACACACATCCATGCCCGAGGTAGGATTCGAACCTGCGACCGTAGCAGTCGCACGGTTCCGGACTGCGCGCCTAGAACCGTGAGACCACCGCGGCCGGCGCCATTAGGAGTGATTCGAAATGGAATGAAATTATAAAATTAATCGTCTGTAAAGCAGATGCCAGACTGAGATTCATTGGAAGAATCCTAAGGAAATGCGGTCCGAAAACAAAGGAAGCAGGTTGCAATACACTTATTCGCTCACTGCTTGTATACTGCTCATCGATGAGGGATCCGTACCAGATATGGTTGATAGAACACATAGAGAAGGTCCAACGGAGAGCAGTGCGCTTCGTCACGGGATCATTTAGTAATCGCGAAAGCGTTACGGAGATGATAGATAAACTCTAGTGGAAGACTCTGCAAGAGAGACGCTGAGTAGCTCGGTGCGGGCTTTTGTTGAAATTTCGAGAAGATACCTTCACTGAGGATTCAAGCAGTATATTGCTCTCTCTTACGTATATCCCGCGGAAAGATCATGAGGATAAAATTAGAGAGATTGGAGCCCACACAGAGGCATACCGACAGTCTCTCCTTCCACGAAAAATACGAGACTACAACAGAAGGGAGAACCGATAGAGGTACTCAGAGTACCCTCCGCCACACACCGTCAGGTGGCTTGCGGAGTATGGATGTAGATGTAGATCCTTAAATGATCGCAAGCGCATGAAACCACAAAATTTAATTTAGTTATGTGAACTAGTCCGTAATTGGACCTAAATTTCCTAATCTACAAGAAGATCCAGGGTTCTGCAGCATAATGGTGACAGACATGATTCATGATCCATGTAGAAACTCGAATATGAATTCACAACGAGTGAAGACAAGTGCTGAAAGAGGTATGTCCCCCCTCCTTCCCTTCCTGGGACCAGGCCATATTTAAATGACACCGCCGTGAGAAAATGAATATCCTGAGCACAGAAGACGATTTCCGGAAAATGATACTTTCACTTTCTAAAAATGAATGAGAGGTCGCGACGAGAGAATAGATAATTGGCACACTTCTCTCAAAAATATTTCAGGCAAATATAAATGTGGAGTATTGCAAATCAGTGAAATCAAATGTGTCTGTAGATATTTTAACAAAGACAGTGATATTGGTGTCTTCGCCTACTTCAGTATCAACTTGTATGATTTTTAATGAAGAAGCTTGGCAAATATTGCTTTTCCCAACAAACGATCGAGAGCAACTAGCTTTGCACTTGGCACTGCATTGGAAAATGGTCACGAATATACTTTGCAAGAAACTGCAGTTCGAGCAAGCAGTGAACCAGCTCTGAACACGACACGTTTCCATTTTCCAACTTTTTCCGAGTACCCCATTTGCAAGAACGTTGCTATATGCTCATGTACCCTCACATTATACATGGAAAGCAACTAGTTGGGTTTTTCAGCGAAGAAAGCAAGGAAATCCAGCCCAAGTATTTAGTAAACACCATAAACAAGGCTCAGGAACAAAGTTAAATATTGTTTTATTAATTTAGGAGAATCACGCTCTTTGCAAGACCATTCGTGAGCAACTTGAAGACTTTATATATCTACTCGCCAATAATAAGGTGGCAAACATAGTTCACGAGCAAACCTTGTGATAGAATAAGTTAAGTATGAAATAAAATGAAAGCAAAGCAGAGTTTTCTTTCACTACATACCTACCCACCACCAATCGCTCTACTTTTTTTTTTTTTTTTTTGTTTGCCGCATGCTAGCCCTTGGGTTTGGCAGGAGAGGAAATTAGAATTTAGAATAACGGACGTAGCTGGTGGAACACTTAACTTTAAGTCAGTAATGATGAACCTCGCTCTTGACGGTACATGATTCACAATATTATCTGTTTAAAATACATTCATAGTAACTGGATATGGCGCCTTGCTGGGTCGTAGCAAATAACGTAGCTGAAGGCTATGCTAACTATCGTCTCGGCAAATGAGAGCGTATTTCGTCAGTGAACCATCGCTAGCAAAATAGGCTGTACAACTGGGGCGAGTGCTAGGAAGTCTCTCTAGACCTGCCGTGTGGCGGCGCTCGGTCTCCAATCACTGATAGTGATGACACGCGGGTCCGACGTGTGCTGCCGGACCGCGGCCGATTTAAAGGCTACCACCTAGCATGTGTGGTGTCTGGCGGTGACACCAAACTACCTTTTGGTTCTCCTGTTGATCACTATGGTGGCTGTTGAGTGGAAGCAATTGCCACTGTGGAGAAATGAATGTTTCGGGTGGTCGCAATGATATTGCAATGGTCACCAAAACATCTTCCGTCTTTTGCGCATCTAATCACATTTCACGTAGAAAAATTCAACATATATGTACAATGCTTTTACGAATATTCTTCAATATTAACGAATGTTTTCGAATGTTCAAAAATTATCTAGAAGGTTCTAGAATACTCCGGAGAGGTCTATATTATCCAAGACATTGCTTTAGCTTTTTCGACATTTTTGGAAGTTAAGAATGTTTTGGAAAATTAAACAGTTTTCTTTAACATACTGAAATATTAATGAACTTTTTGGAGATTTTCTCTAATTTTTAAACTGCTCTCGGTTTCATGTAAGAAAATGAATAAGTGAGTGACAGAGTATTTTATTTATTATTAGAGTATTGCTGAATATTTTAGAGTGCTTAATATTACTTTTCAGTATTCGAGAATATTTTCGAGCGTGAAATGCTAATTTCATTAGGATTTATTAAATGTTCATTTCTACCATGTCGTCGAAAGTTCTCGAGTGATATGGAATGTTCTCAGAAGACAAACCAAAATAAAAACTAAGCGAAGTGGGACTGTTGGAGTTCGTAATTATTCATGTTTTGTTTACCACCTAGAAGATGGTTAAGACAAAAAGAAGGTCCATTCTGATAGAAGCAGAAACGTGTTTCGTGTCTACACGTCTATACGTTACCCGGCTCGGGACTTGTAGAGACGGGTTGGGGACTACGAGCACATTGTCCCCGTTTCACTGTATCAATCTACAGTCTATCGTTTGCAGAATTTTCTCTAGTGTCTCAAGTGGTACTTCAGCAGGCAGCGGGTAATTTACGGTATAATTCGGAAATCAGGCGAGTGATGTGAGGGCGCCGCTCTAGTCGTGCCGCTTCGCTGGCAGGATGCGGCGCTGGTGCGACGTCCATCAAGGCGAGAGCGGCGACCCCGACGGCCGCCCCCTTCCGTCTTGGTCATCTCGAGTGGCCGCCCCGCACTCCACCCTGTCGCCGGCCATCTCTCCCCCGTTCTGTCCTCAGTCGGCGACACCCCACCGCAGCGCCTGCGTCTGACACGGCGGAGCAAGTGGCTAGCCGGGCGTCATTGTTCATCCACACAGCTCACGCCCAGAGAGGAACATCCAGCTTCTAGGAAGAAGGGGTAGCTTTATCTTTCTGTAGAAGATCTTGTCCCCGAAACCCACAGTTTGTCTTCGACAAAAGCATGGAAGCACTTGTCCTCTATAAACAACTTCACTCGTTTCATTTCGAGAGGAGTGAAATGAAATATCTCGCTCGCCGCAAAATTTAGTAGATAAGTCCTTCCCGGTGAAATCGAGCGCCGTCCGAATGGCGTTCAGTGCAGTGAATCGCGAAATTGTATCAGTTCATTTCGAAAGAAATAATCTACAGTGGCTGTAGAATACTTTTTTATTTAAAGTCACAACCAGTTTCGCGTCACTTGAAGACGCATCCTCAAGTGATGAAGGTTCTTTTAACAAGTAATCTCCGAAAGATAACTGCCTTAGAGCACAGGTAGGTGGGTTAGCGGCTTATGGCACGCATCTGCTATACCCTTCATTTTAAATATGATGTAATACTTAACCACGCTACTTGTTTACAACTTGTCGTGAATGATTCGGAAAGGCCCTAAGGCACTTACCTTTCGGCGAATACTTGTTAAAATCAAAGTTTCTCACCTGAAGATGCGTCTTCCAGTGATGCGAAACAAGTCGTGACTTGTAATAAAATGTATTCTACTGCCATAGCGTATTATTCCTTTCAAAATGTGGGAAATTGGCTGTGGTTGCCCTTGGTTTAAAATAACGTTTATCAGCTGAGACTGCAGAGAGTCATAGACAAACGACTTTGCTAACTAGCATTGTTTACGAAATATTGCGACGGTGAAAACTTTGGTCAAGAATGATAGGAGCTATTTATTTACTTTTTGTTCTTCTGCTTAGTTAGGGCCTTTCAGCATCACGTGTAGTATGTTTTGAACGTCTTCTTTCTTCCGAATACCACTTCATGCTTTCGCTTCTTCTGTTTCTTTCTTCTTCTGTTTAGACAACTTTGATTTTGTTTTCCGGCCACTTGTGACCATCCACCAACCCTTTACACTTCTCCCTGTCCTGTACTATTGCCTGCAGAATCCTTTCTTTTATTCCTACCGCCTTCAAGTCATCTCTGACTTCCTTCACCCACTTGTTTCCCGTATGACATGTTGCATTCCGTAATTTCTTAGTCAACCTCTCCTCGTCCATCCTCATAATGTGCTCAACAAATCGTAACCTCCTCTTCCGTATCTCGCTCGATATGGGTTCAATATTTTCATACAGTTCCTGTCGTGTTCTGTGTATGCAGATATCCCCTTGTTTTTTGGTGTCCCATATGTCTCGCAGAATTTTCCGCCCTTCTTTCTCCAGCTGTATACAAGCTCTCTTGCCGAATGTGATCGTTTCTGATGCATACAGAACAGCATTTCTTACAATTGCTGTGTAATGTCGCAATATAGCATTCCGTGACAGATTTTCTTTGCCATATGTTGTTTTCACCACATACCAAAGCGCTGCTCTTGCTCTGTACGCCACCAATTATCTTATCCCCCAAAATAGCGAAAACTGTTGAATTTCTCAACCACCTGCCCATCTGTCTTCCAGTCAGACTCATTGTTCAATGTCTTGGTCTTCTTCTATCCAATCTTCAGCCAGACGCAGACGTTTTCTGCCGTTTCCGCAAAATTTTTTAGTGGGTCTTTGCCTCCTCTTCTGTCTCATTGAAGAGTCCCATGTCATCTGCGATTGCCAGGCAGCCCACTGTTTCATTATGTTTGACCTTGTATCCTATTTGCATACCTTTGATCTTCATGTTACTATTTCGCTGTCTCCACTGTCTCACTACTTCGTCCAAAACCAGGTTAAATAAAATTGGTGACATTCCGTGTCCTCGCCGGACTCCTATTTTTATTTCTAAACTGCCTGACAGCGTACAGTGATGTCTGATCGTGGCAGTAATGTAGCTTAACGTTTCCTTTACTATTGCGTGTGTTGTAGCATCCAGTCCTGTATCTTCTGACACATGAACCAGAGTACTTCTGTCAACTGAATCGTAGGCCTTTTGAAAGTCCACAAATGTAACTATTGTCTTTCTTCCTTTCCTGTGTCTGTGTTCTACTATCCTTTTCATTCCAAATATATGTTCTGTGCAGTTCTCCCTTTTTAAGGCCACACTGGTACTCTCCTATTGACGGCCCAAGTTGCTCTTGAACTCTGTTCAGCAAGATTCTTGACGAAACCTGGTACTCTATGTTTAAGAAACAGATGCCCCTGTAGGTATCCAGTACTTCCTTGCTACCTTTCTTTTGTGTCGTGGTATTACAATGGCTTCTTTCCAGTCTATGGGTATCTTCTTATTTCTCCAGATATCCATTATTATATTGTACATACCTCATTCTATTTCTAGCCCACGCCACTTGATTTCTTCAGCACAGATACCATCATTGCTTGATGCCTTGTTGTTTTTGAGGTTTTTAATTGCCTCTGCTACCTCTGCCCTGGTGGGTGCATTGTGTAGACTATCCTGACTTTCGTCCCTAGAGCGTAAGTGTATCCACTTTACTATCAGTGCTTCTGCATTCAGCAAATCCCTGAAATACCTAGCAATTTCCTCGCACACCTCTTTCTCGCCGATTTTTATTGTGCCTTCTTGTCCTATTGCCTCGAAGCCTTCATTCCACTGAAAAAGATACGTGATTTCTGTTTCTTGAAGGCTGTGTTTGCTTCTTCAAGTTTCTCAGTCCATCTACTTCTCATCGTATTTCTAATCGTTTTGCTAGCAATTTTTCTCGCATTCTTGAATTTCCACCAGTCTTATTGCTTTTTACAGACTTGCCATTTCATTCATGTATTGCTCCTGGTCTATACTGCATTCTCGCACTCATCTGTCTACCACTCATTCTTCCTTTTATTGTTGTTAGTGGCCAGTCGCATTGCCTCGTCTTTCGTCATATCTGTGACTCTCTTACAATCACTCTGAACTACCATTCTTTTTGCATACTCTGCTCTGTGTTTTTTTTTTTAAGAAGATCTACGTCCATTCGGTGGGTGTTTATGGTCCTACATTTTCCTTGCTCTGTGGGTATCTATCTGCATTTTATTTCGAGAAGGTAGTGATCTGTTTCTATCCTGCTATTTTCCTCAATTTCGTGTTCTTAATCTCTCTGTGATTCTTGACACGGATTGCTACATGGTCTAGCCGTTATGCCCCAGTCCTGTTTCCAAGGCTGAACCACGTTGTTTTCTTATTTGTCTTCCTTTGTAATGGGTAATCATTATACTCATCTTGTATCTCCTACACAGGTCCACTGATCTCTCACCATTCTTGTATGTTCTCTTGTGGTTTGGTTAATCTCCCACAGGACCTCTGAACTTCCTTTCCGTGCCTACTTGCGCGTTAAAATATTCCAACAAAATAGTGCCATCTCTTTTGTTCACATCTGTCACCACCTTATCCAAAGTGGACCAAATATGTTCGGTTCCTGCTTTATCTTTTTTGTTCTTATCATTTGTTGGTGCATGTGCATTTACTATTGTATAGGTTTTGTTTCCTATTTTCATTGTCATATGTTAAAACCTCACTCGTCTATCCCCATCCACTCATTGATACTATCCAGGTATCTACGATCTACTACAAAGGCTGTGCCAAACATAAAACGTTGCTTTGGCTCCTCAACACGGGTTTCCCTTTCAGAATTACATATTCCTCTGATTCCATCCTGCTTTAGTCCTTGAACCTTGTTTCCTGTGGTGCCATCATGCCACTCCGAAGTTCTCTCATACTGTCAAGAACTTGCTTTAGCTTTCCCATCTTCATCATTGTCTGTATGTTTATGGTTCCCACTTTAAAAGCGTATTGGTGTGAATTTTTTGTGTCCATGATTTAGATTGGATTTTGAGGTACTGGTAGGTCCGCAGTTTTGTTTCGCACATGATGCAGGCCCCCCAGAATCCGATAGCATGCTTGCGTTGACCTCGATCAGTGAAGGATTAGCCCCCTGTGGTATATTTGTAACTATCACATGCTTCATGACTGCTTCACGAGCCGAAGTTTCGATTTCGGCTACCGCATTTACAGTAGCGTGGTTAGAAAAGAGGTGGTTAGTGCCTGAGGATGTAATCAGGCCGCCCCACTGGACTCTGACGCCTTTAGTGGCCGCTCCACTGGAGTGGAGACTCCATTTTGTTTGTAACAGGGTTTATTAGCCTTGATGACCGCTGGGATTCGCCGAATATTCTTTTGAAATGACTGGCCATCTTCTTCCGCCCCTTTGATTGGGACAAATAAGGAGAAAGGATAGGCTTAGGATAGGGTAGGATAGCATAGGATACAGGATATCGATAGGTCGTTGAGGGACACACTTTGTCTGGCTCCTTCCCTTTGGCCTGTCCGACTTGGATGACCTTTCTGATAGCTAAGCCACCGCCGGCATAGCCCTCCAGATCCAGAGCAAGTAAACCTCCTCGCCCTCACCGACAGAGCTATGTTAAGGCGTTGTCCCCTTAGGAGGATTTTATTTAAGTAATTTATTTATTTATTTAACCTGATCATGTTAGAACCGTCTTCTCTTATATCAGACCAGGATTTCAGACATACAAAAGATTTTTACAGCACAATTACTTAGAGAATGATAGTAATCTTACTGTGATTCATAATAACGAAATGACAGTAACATACGAGGCCATCATATCCGGTTGTTTTCCATACAGAATCGCAGCTCTCATTAATAACTGACTAAAGATCTGTTGTCAGACACGTTAGCTCTATCTAATGTCTTTGATATAGTGTGCAGACAGCCACTGTAACACAGCTGATGGGAGGACGTCAGTCCTCACAGAGGTTAGAAAACGCTAATTAGGTGTGACGACTGTTGTCAGGCATGGATAAAAAGGAATCAGAGTAAGACAAAATTAGGCAGAGAGGGGAACAGTTACACTGCGTTCAAAAATAGGGTCACGTAGGGAACTTTTGTGTAGCTGGTTAAGAATCGCATAGGGGTTGTTAAGCCGATAGCGTGTCTGCTGGGTAAAATTAAGAACTCATCCTATAAACGGTCAGGAAGATCATTGTCGTATTATACGTCAGGTGTGACGTGTTAAACACATACACTCCTGGAAATGGAAAAAAGAACACATTGACACCGGTGTGTCAGACCCACCATACTTGCTCCGGACACTGCGAGAGGGCTGTACAAGCAATGATCACACGCACGGCACAGCGGACACACCAGGAACCGCGGTGTTGGCCGTCGAATGGCGCTAGCTGCGCAGCATTTGTGCACCGCCGCCATCAGTGTCAGCCAGTTTGCCGTGGCATACGGAGCTCCATCGCAGTCTTTAACACTGGTAGCATGCCGCGACAGCGTGGACGTGAACCGTATGTGCAGTTGACGGACTTTGAGCGACGGCGTATAGTGGGCATGCGGGAGACCGGGTGGACGTACCGCCGAATTGCTCAACACGTGGGGCGTGAGGTCTCCACAGTACATCGATGTTGTCGCCAGTGGTCGGCGGAAGGTGCACGTGCCCGTCGACCTGGGACCGGACCGCAGCGACGCACAGATGCACGCCAAGACCGTAGGATCCTACGCAGTGCCGTAGGGGACCGCACCGCCACTTCCCAGCAAATTAGGGACACTGTTGCTCCTGGGGTATCGGCGAGGACCATTCGCAACCGCCTCCATGAAGCTGGGCTACGGTCCCGCACACCGTTAGGGTGTCTTCCGCTCACGCCCCAACATCGTGCAGCCCGCCTCCAGTGGTGTCGCGACAAGCGTGAATGGAGGGACGAATGGAGACGTGTCGTCTTCAGCGATGAGAGTCGCTTCTGCTTTGGTGCCAATGATGGTCGTATGCGTGTTTGGCGCCGTGCAGGTGAGCGCCACAATCAGGACTGCATACGACCGAGGCACACAGGGCCAACACCCGGCATCATGGTGTGGCGAGCGATATCCTACACTGGCCGTACACTTCTGGTGATCGTCGAGGGGACACTGAATAGTGCACCGTACATCCAAACCGCCATCGAACCCATCGTTCTACCATTCCTAGACAGCAAGGGAACTTGCTGTTCCATCAGGACAATGCACGTCCGCATGTATCCCGTGCCACCCAACGTGCTCTAGAAGGTGTAAGTCAACTACCCTGGCCAGCAAGATCTCCGGATCTGTCCCCCATTGAGCATGTTTGCGACTGGATGAAGCGTCGTCTCACGCGGTCTGCACGTCCAGCACGAACGCTGGTCCAACTGAGGCGGCAGGTGGAACTGGCATGTCAAGCCGTTCCACAGGACTACATCCAGCATCTCTACGATCGTCTCCATGGGAGAATAGCAGCCTGCATTGCTGCGAAAGGTAAATATACACTGTACTAGTGCCGACATTGTGCATGCTCTGTTGCCTGCGTCTGTGTGCCTGTGGTTCTGTCAGTGTGATCATTTGATGTATCTGACCCCAGGAATGTGTCAATAAAGTTTCCCCTTCCTGGGACAATGAATTCACGGTGTTCTTATTTCAATTTCCAGGAGTGTATTTAAAAAGGCTCTTGGCGTAGTATGCTTTCTTCCGCAGAAACGATTTCATTAGTGGTTATGCAACGGTCTAGGAAAAGCTAAAAGAGGATCCTTGGTGTAAATACCTAATTTCTGCACATTTTTCAACTTATGGATTATACATTATCATTTAATTCTTATTTTCCCTAGTAAAAAGGTCTTCTGTATTGTGTCTGTATGTTCGTCGTCTAATATATGGAGTCTAGGTATTCTACGTACTCGATTCGTTTGACAAACAAATCCTATTAATGAGTTTTATTACAAAAAAGTAAATGACAAAACTTTGACTGTTACACAAATGTGCGCAATCAAGGGGCGACATACAAAACAGGTAATTTCTTCAGCATAACAAGTGTTACGTAGAGTATATAAGCGAAGTAGCGTTGACGCTTTTATCCAAGTCGCCAGTCTTGAAGCTGCCATTGAAGTGGGTGGCCGCCAGTCGGTCGTGGCCCTTTATGTCCTCTTCGCATAGGGTCCACTGCTGCCGCGTTGTCGTCCTGAAGAGGGGTCGGTCAGCGTGCGATTGGCTGACGTCTTCTCACAGCCATCTCTTCTCTTTCGTCCTCGACTGGCGTGAGAGCGATTGACTTTACGCCATAACACTATGCACTGCTAGAATGTCTACGCTCTTTGTATATTCTTACTTTACCATCGCATCGAATTTTGCACGTTCTCCAAATATGACAAAATGCTGGTGCCCACATACTACATTCGTAACAGCAGTCGTAATGTCTAGTCGAGAAATCTAAGACAACACTTAGAATCGATGGAAACGCTTCGTATTCTAAATATAACATGAGCGTTGCGGGTTAGGACTTATATCGATTTCGCTCCTAGTTTAGGTCTGTCTTTGGATTACTTTGGAGATTGCCGGTGGCGCCATCGGTGAGAACAAAGGCCGGGAGGCACGAAGGTCCTCTCGCGTCCGGCCATGCTGATTTAGGTTTTTCGTGATTTCCCTAAATCGCTTCAGGCCAATTCCGGGATGCTACCTTCTAAAGGGCACGGCCGACTTCCTTCCCCATCCTTCCCTAATCCGATGAGACCGAAGACCTCGCAGTTTGGTTTCCTCCCCCAAATAACCCGACCCCCCCCCCCCCCCCCAGAAAAGTTCGATGCAGTGATGATGAAGATGATGTTTGGTTTGTGGGGCGCTCAACTGCGCGGGTTATCAGCACCCGTAAAAATTCCCAACCTGAGATCTGCCCAATCTCGCCACTTCCATGAATGGTGATGAAACGATGAGGACAACACAAACACCCAGACTTCTCGAGGTATGTGAAAATCCCTGACCACACCGGGAATCGAACCCGGGACCCCGTGCTCTGGAAGCGAGAACGCGACCGTGAGACTACGAGCTGCGGACTCGAGGCAGTGAGTGTGTGATGTGCGAAACAAGCCAGCACGGGGGGTGAGATGTTTTGACCTCTGGACGGCACAAGACAGAACGAATCGTCTTCTGTAAAGGCACCGAGCCTGGTTCTGACTGCCGGCCATCACCTGCCCTGCGAAGCATTTCCGTGAGTCGGCATGATATTTTCGAATACACACCAGCGACTAGGAGGTCCTTTGGCCGGTTCGACGCTAGTGAAGGCGGTCCGGTTTCTTGCAGGCTTAACGAGTGGAAGGCCGCCGCGCATTCTGTCCAAGACATCGGCCGCAGTTGCTCATTTAAACGGTGGTGGGTTTCGAAGCAGGATCTAAGACGTTTCGTTTACTAATAAAAGACGCTACCCGTAGACCATGGGATTTTAATTTACGATATCATAAGACACAGTCCCAAAGAAGAAAGAACACGGCCGCCCCAGTAGACAGTCCAAAAGACAGTCGTAAAGGATCAAATCAGAACAGAAGTTAGTAACTGGTTAGGAATCCTCAGTCAGGCTATCTGGTGGTAGGCTTGTGGAGATCCAGTACAGAAAACAGCGGCCACCTGAGAAACAGGTAAAGTGACTGTGAACGTAGGGCTACGGAACTGTCTCCTCGACACCCCCCCCCCCCCCCTCCTGGAAGGGGGCGATGGTCTATGCAACCACCACTCATAATTCAGAGCAGCTTTTTGTTTGGTTGAACACTGACCAGTGTATTTTAGCTAATTGTATCTACATATTCGGTGACAGTTAATTGTTTGTTTCTAATTCCGTATTTTGCTGACTACTGAAAAACGGTGGATTCATAATTAATGGTAGCTTTTTTACAATAATTCCATAAATATCCGGTCAGTAAATTTTGGTTTCCGTAGCTGCCTATAAAGTGACTGCTAATTGTTTGTAAAAGTTTGTACTCTGTGAGTGTCGCAAATGACCGTGGGTTCATTATTAATGGCAATTGTTTATAAGTGATTTTCTTAGAACCTGAGCAGCGAATTTTGGCTAACCGTAGCTGCTTAATCAGTAACAGCTAACTGTCTATAAAATTCTGTATTTTGCTGTCTACTGAATGACAGTGGTTTCATAATTATTAGCAGCACTTTAAAAGCCACTTGCTTCAAATTTGACCAGTGAATTTGGGTTAACAGTAGCTAACTATTCAGTGACTTACTTGTTTTTAAAATTGTGTTTTTTTGCTGTCTACTGAGTCACAGGGGTTACATAATTAAAGGCAGTTGATTAAATGACCTTTAGTTAAAAGAAAGTTGCTCAGTGAAGTTTGCTAACTGCATGTAATTGTTTTTAAAATCATATACTTTTGATATGCAGTTAATGACTTGTGGCTCATAATTAGTGGCAGCTGTTCTAAAATCACGTTTTAAGCCCTCTCAGAAAGTTTTACTTTTGATTTATTTTGAAAATCATCTGACTTTAATAACGGCAAATTATGTATTAAAGATTATGAACGCTGAAGCAGATGTGTGGGGACTGCAGTCATTCCATTAGGAGCTTTCTATCGAGCAAGGTGAAGAGGTCGAATTTGCATTATGGTTAGCGGTTCGGTCTGAATATCCTGCTGATGCACTGTGAAGTTCAAATGCAATTGTTCTTCAGCTTTTTTATTCGTTAACCCGCATGGTTTGAAGCAAGCTTTTCTGTGAAATTATGCAGAGTAAAGGGCCCCTTCATGATCAGAGACAGCGTCTTAAGTTGTCACCGCGGGTCAGGCATGAGTTGGGGCGTATGATTTTTGGCGTCTGTAGTGCAAGCGTGAGACCTTGCTTAAATACGATGATGAGATCTGCACTGCTGTGCTAACTCTGGGGCTGCAAGCAGGTGTAGGCGATGTGGTTAGGACACATTATAAGGCATGAAGCCTGAGGACCGATTACCTGTGGCTTTTTCTACAAATAGACTACATTCGTGGATTTGGATACCTGGGTTGTCTAGACGGAAGGGTTAAGATTTGCTGATGAACAATAGTAGGCAGCCGCTCGCCTTGTTACTCAATTTGATGGGAACCAGCAGGACGCCGTGGGAAATGGTGATGATAAACATTTTGTGCGGAATTTTCTGTGGAGCAGGGACGATGTCCAAACATCGGTGGTAAGAGGTGTCGGTCTTCTTGTTAAGAACTGCAACTACATAAGAGCAGTGGAAGTCAGATGCACTTGAATAATGTATGCGCACTTTCGGATTCTGTTTCACCACTTGAGTATGACCGGTGAATCGAATTTGGGAATTTATGTAGCATGCCTCCTCTGTGCCCACAATATCAGAGATTTTGTGTGGTTACTGGACAAGAATTACCTCTGATAAGGGAGTTTCAGGGCAAGATAGGCATACTGGATTTTACATGGCCTGCCAAATTTGTTAATTAACTTGATACTGGGCTGTGATTTCATTGAGTATACCAGTGTGGTTTTGATTATCAAGGTCACGCCTTTTATTTATAAATTTGCCTTAATGAATGGATAGTGTCGGTGCTCTCAACCGATTACTAATGTGCAGTCATGGTCATCTGCGTTTTTGCACTGATCATTTGGAACTTGGTTTGGCTAGGCAACTGTTGAGCGTGTTATTTCTACTTCCATATGTCCTCACTAATACATTAGTAGTCACTAGTAATAACCGGAATAAGATCCGCTTCCCTGACGATATTTCCGCTCGTTAGAAGCCTTATACATTATTTCCACCCGAGATGAAGAACTTCTGCGTTGTAATAACTAACGTGCCTCCAGATAAAGTCATTGAAGTTTCGACTTCTCACTAAGTTTCACCCGTTTTTCTTCTTCCTAAAGAACGGAGAGGCGATTGTCGACCAGTCATCTATTATTGGGCATACAACCAGAAGGTCATCTTGCAATCAATTACGTCGTCTGATGTTTACAATTGCTTCACCTGGTTCACAGGTGCCCATTCGTTCTCTGTATTAGACTTCAAGCTTACTATGAGATACAAGCAATGGAATTCCAGGATGGAATGTAACAATATTAGGAGAAGGAAAGTTGCTACTCACATATAGCGTATATTCTGAGCCGCAGATAAGCACAACAATTAACTGTGAGTCTTTTCGTTGTGCCTGTCTGTGACTCAATATCCCCGCTAGATGGTGAGTAGCAACTTTCTTTATCATAATACTGTTACCACCAAATAACCTTGACTGAGGATTAGAAACAAATAACTGTCTTTTGTATTAATTGGAACCTTTACGAGTGTAATCGGATTCATTTCGGACTGCCTACGAGGGCGACCGTGTTGTCTCGTCTTTTGAACCAATTTTTGGGAGAAGTTCTAATCCCTCTTTCTGCGGGTAACATCTTTGATTAGAGATAAAACGTCCTTGTTCCAGGGTTCTAAAGTCGACATCGATTAAATTTTGAATAAAAGTCACCCTCACTCTGCCAACAATCTTGTCAAAGAGGGCGGACTAGAAGACAGAGGTTCAAGGCACCCTCTTGCGCTTCGGGTGGGAAACTGCCCCTAAAGGCGAAAGAATTAGCAATGAACAGCGGCATGAGGATGTAGAAGGCAATGGAAACCACTAAATTAAAGCCATATAACGTGTAATCACAGAAATGGGAAGAAGTGTAATAATGATCTTTCCACTGGCAAAAGATTCCGGGCTAGTCCCCCATTCGGATCTCCGGTAGAGGACTGCCAACGGGAAGGTGACTATGAGAAAAATGTCAAATAACCAACAAAATGATAGCGTTCTACGAGTCGGGGAGTGGAATGTCAAAAGATCGAACGTTGTGGGGAAGCTAGAATATCTGAAAAGGGAACGCTAAGGCACAATCCAGATGTAGTGCGTATCAGTGACATGAAATGCAAAGAAGATAAGCATTTCTGAGCAGATGAGTATAGCGTAATATCAACAGCAGCCGAAAATTGTATAACGGTAGTAGAATTCATTATGAATAGGAAGGAAGGGCAGAGAGTGGGATAGGGTGAAGAGTTCAGTGGTAGCGTTATTCTCATCGGAATCGCCAGCAAACAAACACTGGCGATAGTTCAGGCACACATGCCGAGGTCGCAAGACGAAAATGAAAGGTTAGGGAAAAAAATATGGAGATATGGAACGAGTAATTTGCTACGTAAAGGGGAGATGAAAACCTAGTTTTCATGTAGGATTGGAATGCGGTTGTGGGGGAAGGAGAAAAAGAAGGAGTTATAGGAGAATATGGGCTTGGTGCTAGGAATGGCACATCAGAAAGAGTAATTGAGTTCTGCAATAAATTTCATCAAGTAACAGTGAATACTTTGGTGAAGAAAGGCAAGAGGAGGCGTTACACTTGTAAAAGAACATAAAGAAAAAAAAAAGATTTCATTTATGTTACATCTTGGCGGGACAGAGATTCCGAAATCAGATACTGCATTTTAGCTCGTATCCAGGATCAGATATATACTCAGATCACAATTTAGTAATTGTGAAGAATACGCTGAAGTTTAACAGACTTGTCACGAAGAATCGGGGCGTAAGGAAGTGGAATACCAATGTGCTAAGGAAAGAAGACGTATCCTTGAAGTTGTCTAACACTAAAGATACTGCGACAATGAATAGAAGGGGCAATCGCCGAAGTTGTAAAGAAAAACTGAGGTACATAGAAGGTAAAAGCGATGAATTTATGGGTAACAAAATAAATACTTCAGCTGATCGATGAAAGACGGAATCACAAAGATGTTCAGGGAAATTGAGGAACATAGAAATATTAGTCACTTAGGAATTAAGTAAATCGGACGTGCAGGGAAGCTGAGACGGAATGGCTAAAATGAAAATGTGAAGAAATCGAAAAAGGAATGATTGTCGGAAGAATTGAGTCAGCCTACACAAAAGTCCAGACAAACTTCGGTGAAATTAATGGCAAGGGTGGTAATATTAAGAATGGAATGGAAATTGCACTGTTAAATTCAGAGGAGGGGGCGCATGGGTGGAAAGAATACACTGAAGGCCTCCATGTGGGGGAGGACTTGTCTGATGAAGTGATAGAAGAAGATACAGGATTCGATACAGAAGAGATAGAGAATCCAGTATTGGAATAAGAATTTGGAAGAGCTTTGAAAGACTTACAAACAAATAAGGGAGTAGGGACAGATAACATTCTGTGACAACTTCTAACATCATGGAGAAAGTGGCAAACAAAACGCCATTCACGTTGGTGTGTAGAATGTATGAACCTGGCGATACATCATCCGATTTTCGGAATAGCATAATCCACAAAAATTTCGAAGATTGCGACAGCCGACAAGTGCAAGAATTATCGCACAATCAGCTTAACAGAGTATGCATCCATGTTTCTCAAAAGAATAATACACAGAGTTGATCGCTTTCCGAGGCTCTAATGTGTCTTCAAAGCAACTACAAATAACTCTTTTACTAGCTTGCTAGGCCTAACGTAAATGACGATTTTCTTACAGCGATTAATCCCTCAGCCTTTGATTAGCCAATATCACACTACAAGGGCATTCCTACTAATATTAAATACAGACCTTACTCTGAGGAAGAAATTTCTGAAAATGAAATTTGGAGCACAATTTTATGGTAGTTGAAGATGGACTGTTGGAAAATCGGAACGGAATGTTCAAATCCGTTTGTAAGTATATCGGTGATGATGTGGTTTACAATGTCACGTTTGCAGAGCAGGACCACCTTGAAGAAACTTGGTTACGTCTCAGGGAGGCCACAGTTACTGTTGGGAGTGGACGCGTTCACTGCGTGACTAGCCTCACCCCCTACCCTAAGACCATGAAGGGACTGGAGAGATTTATTGGAATGGCGAAATTCTTTCGGGAGTTACTAATTTAGCCCAGTTGGTGACGCACTTGAACAGCAAGCGCAAGAACGGCGAGTCCTTCCTTTGAAGGGGGGGGGGGGGGGGGGGAGGGATAGGGTAGAGAGAGTCATCAAGCTTTCTTTGTGGGAATTAAATCGGCGCTTTGCAACCCTTATGTACTATTTATCTCTGATTTCGGCAAGCTCTTTATTGTTCAGACGGACGCATCCAAGAACATCATTGGGGGTGTCGTCCCGTAACCTTCTATACAGACTGCTTATCTCCTGCTCAATTAAAACAGTCAGCGTATGACTGGTAAGCCTTAGTAGTTCTCTTTTCCTTGGAAAGGTTTATATTCTACCTGGAGCATAGGGAATCTGTGCTCAATCTGTGCTCCAGACTGACAATCAAGTGTTGTTTTGGGTACTACCCCGCGCCAGAAAAACTACCATGGTACCTGATTGGGCATTTCGAATCTCCGGGTTTCGTTTTTGAAGTTCATCACATCAGGGTTCCAACACCGTCGCCACGTATATGAAGACTGCGACTCCCTACAGTATGTGGACAAAGCCTGTGTGTTGACCAAAATTTCTGAACCGTTTTGCGATCTCAAGAGGGACAGAAATAAGATTCCCGTATTTTCCAAATAAAACATGATTTTTAAATCACAAGTACTTAGATGGGGGTGTTGTTAATGAAGGTATTGTGTGTCAGAGTGGGAAGGGCGACCACACGCTCAAAATTTGTTTCCTTCAGGTATTGGTTCTTGCTGTTGCTAAGTATCTTCATAACTCCATGTTGGGCAGTCATCTAGGTTTCCGTAAGGACTTGTCCAAAATGAGACAATACGTGATTTGGCTGTCTGTGTTTAAGGATATATGTCGGTACTGACGGGGGGCGGGGGAGGGGCGGAAGTTGTCAGTTATACAAGAAAGGGAAACCCAGTTCCAACCCACTCAAAGGTCTCGAGTCCAGTAATGAGTGCAGGCCTTTGGACTGTCTCTTTATGGAGTACATAGGATCCCTTCCATGTACCATGGATTTAGGGGGGAAGGTACCATTACATCTGGGCGGTGGTGGACGGGTTTTCCAGATTTAGCTGATTAATTCCCAGGCTTGGGGTCAGTAGTGGCCAATCTGTACAACGTCTTCCCAAAATCTTTGACGCCTCTGGAACATTGAGCACCCTAGTAATTGATAAGATATGGCACTTACACGTAGGGAATTCCGGAGATTTCGTTTCGGACATGGTATTAGGCATGGTACCACAACTCTTGATTGTCCCAGCCGTCCTTTGCTGAGCGCGTTAACAGGAATTTGAAGGCCACGTTGATAATATCTCATGCTAGATGGCGAAAACGCTGGGACCTTGCTATCCTATGGTTAAATCTTAGTTTTAATACTGCTTGAGGCTATCAAGGTCACTCTGCCCTCATTAATCCTGGCCTATACAATTAAATCTCCCTTGAGTAGCTTTGGACCACTGACGAGCTGCTCACTGAGTGTCACCTCCCAAACCATCCAACATAAATAGAAGAGAGCGAGGGGCAATATAGAGCTCGGCATAGGCATCAGGAATGTAGATACAATTGTGGGAAGCGCGAGTTCAAGGGGAAAGTGGCAGAACGCGTGATTGTGTGTAGGTTTAAAGTCGGAGCGAAGGCTGGTACAACTCCTTCTCATAAGCTGGTGCACAGTTCTATAGACTGCTGTAAAGTTTTAAGCTTTCTTTACTCCAGTAAATACCATGGTTAGTAATCAATCAAAGGGGAAGATCTCTAAAATTAGTTACGTTAAGGAGGACAATTAGCCCTATCTGCACTCATGGCCTTGGCCTTCTTTCAGTTTCGTCCCTCGGTGACGATCTTTGTCGGAATAACTTCGGAGGTATGCAGGTGACACCATTGGTGGGGACAAAAGCCACCAAGCAGGAAGGTTTCAGGCGGTGAGGGCGTGTTGTGCAGGCGACTCGGCCGGGGGAGCGAGTGGTTCAAAAAAATGGTTCAAAATGGCTCTGAGCACTATGGGACTCAACTGCTGTGGTCATCAGTCCCCTAGAACTTACAACTACGTAAACCTAACTAACCTAAGGACATCACACACATCCATGCCCGAGGCAGGATTCGAATCTGCGACCGTAGCAGTCGCACGGTTCCGGACTGCGCGCCTAGAACCGCGAGACCACCGCGGCCGGCAGCGAGGGGTGTGGAGCTCTGGATAGTACTCGAGAGAACGAATCGACCCCTGTGAAGGCGGAGTTTGCTTTTGACTGTCGGTTGTCGCCAGCCCTGCGAAGCTGTTTCCATGGATGGGCATGATATTTTCGAAAACATACCAGCGGCCTGGTGGCTATTTGGCCGTTCGACGCTAGTGAAGGCGGGCCGGCCTCTTGCAGGCTTAAAGTGTGGAAGGATGGCAACTTCCGTATATGTTCTTAGCTCTTCCTCTTACCCTTATACCCCCCACCCCACCCTGGTGGGGTTTATGCAACCACGACCCCCAATTTTAATAGCAGCTGTTTAAAAGTCGTTTGGTTACACAGATACTCCGAAGATCATTGTAAGGTGCCTGGTGAGAGGTACCCTGTACCAATACTTGTCATATCCCCTCCGGTTGCACTCGCAAATAGAGCGTGGTCCTTATGCGCGATGTATGTTGACGAGAGGTAGAAGCGTTCGGCAGTCAGCTACCAATGCCGGTTCTCTACATGTTCTTTATAGCGTTTCCCGAAAAGAACGCCACATTTTCTCCAGGGATTCCCATATGAATTTCCGAAGCATCTCCGTAACACTCAAGCTTTTTTTCGAATCTGCCGGTAACAGACCTAGTTGTCATCCTTTGAACTGTTTCGATGTCTTCCTTCAATCCGATATGGTTCGGATCCCAAACACTCGAACAGTACTCAAGAATACACAGCACCAACGTCCTATATTGCTTTATGCTGTCTCCAATACAGGTGAACGACTCTTTCCCAGAATATCCCCAATAAACCGAAGTCGACGATTTGCCTTCCCTACCACAATTTTCAAATGCTCGTTCTATCTCATATCGCTTTGCAACGTTACGCCCAGATATTTAGAGGAATTGACTATGTCAAGCTGGGCACTAGTAAAACGGTATCGAAAAATTCCGATTAGTTCTTCCTATTTATGTGCATTAATTTAAATTTTTCCACATTTAGGGCTAGCTGCCATTCATCATACCTATTGTAAATTTTGTCTAAGTCGTCTTGTCTTCCTATCGTCCCTCAACTGGTCAACGAAACTAGGCTAAGTGTAGCTGCCTATTCAGTAACTGTTTTTTCTTCTGTATTTTGCTGTCTACTAAACGATACTGAATTCATTAGCAATAGTAGCTGTTTAATAATTATTTGCTTAAAATCTAGTAAGTGAATTTTGGTTGACTAGAACTACCTGTTCAGTGACTGTCAGTTGTTTAAAAATTGTGTACCTCGTGTGTACCCTTAATAACAGTGGGTCCATAATTAATGGCAGCTGTTTATAAGTCACTTGCGGAAAATCCGATCATTGAATTTTGGCTAACTGTAGCTGCTTATTCAGTGACTGATAATTGTTTTTATATTCTGTATTTTTCTGTCTGCTGAATGACAGTGTGTACATAAATAATAACAGTTGTTTAAAAATCATTTTCTTCAAATCTGATCGGGGAATCTGGGCTAACTGTTGTTAACTGCTCTGTGACTGTTAACTGTTCTTGGAATACTGTATCTTGGCTGTGTACTGATTGAGAGTGAGTTCATAATTAAAGGCAGTAGCCCTTTCAGTTGAAAAAAAAAATGCTCAGTGAACTGTAGTTGTTTTCTTAAAATTTTGCGCTTTTGGTGTATAGTCAATTGCTGGTGGCTCATAATATGTAGCAGCCGTTTAAATTTCATGTTTCCTTTCACCCCTCAGTCAGTTTTACTCTTGATTGTTTTTAAAACTGACTTTAATAAAGGCAAATTATTTATTAAAAATGATAAAGTTATGTGGGGACGCCAGTTCTTCCATTACGGCCACCCGATTCCAAATCTTTCCGCCCGAATACCTAGATATCCAACGGTTCATCCAAAACTCTTCATGTGGCTAGTATGAGGATGGGAATTACAAGAAGGGGTTGCTGATCTTAAGCAGTGAAAATAAAAATTAAAAAAAACGACAACGAAATATTGCCAAACGACAAGATTAATGGCACACCTATAACTGACAAAACACAGAGGAAGTGTAGATGAAATGCGTCTTGTAGTTTGTGGAAGATAGGACACTTATAAGCGACCAATAACAATGTTTCACGTTCTAAGGGGAGTTTACTCTTACTGTTTTCCTTTTTGTAGGACTTGAGGACGCCTGGACAAGGATTCAGTACCCATTATATTCTTCCAGCTTTGAACAGTGGAGAGAATTCGGAACATTAGGGGAGTGAGTATTTTTGAGTAACTATGTCCGCTATTCAAAGACAATGTAGTTAATGTTACAGACACTATCCCCAACCAAAGCGCTGCTACTTTTGCTGTTTGACAATGCTAATTTTCACACAATTGTTACCAAAATTATTTTATCTGGCAGGGGATAAAATAACGTGGGTTTGCTACTCTCAAAGACAGTGAATATGGAACATTTCCGTGACACTCCTTTGTGTACTTTGAACATATTTAACTACTTGTTTGCTTCTCCAGAAATTCACAAGGTATAAGAGCAACTCATCTTCCCGTGATGGGACAAAATCCGTTGATTGTATTTTAGGATTAATACTTGTCGATCCTTAGAAGAATTAAGACCGTTATGCAAACCATATCCGTCTCTGCAATATATAAAATGAATGATCACAATATTTTACAAGTTTGCGGTTTTTTGATGGAGAAACAAAGAAGAAGTGGTGTAAGTCCTATCATTATTTTCACGCTGCTCGTTTGCACATTTGGCCAAATGAAGCGCACAGGAAATGGTACAGTATTTACGTTCCTCTTAGAGAAATATATATTCGTGCACAAAGATGTTGAACTGTATCAAATAAGTACCAGAAAATCTTTCTAAGTATTTGAATGCTACTGTTGTGCCTACTATTTCGATAAGAGGCAATGGCAAAATATGCCCCTGAGAAACGAGTGGATGTGTTTCAACATGTCACTCTGAACATCCTTCTCTTTTAGAAATGTTTGATTTGTAATGTCCTGTACGCAAATCACAATTGTTGGGTGGCTACGGTTATAATGTTAAATGAAGCAAGTAATACAGATGTAGCCTGCATATAATCACCAGATATCTTCAGTTACTACTCTACCGTCGTTGTATACCTCACACCAACTCCTGTGAGGCTGTAGACTAATCTCTAATGCATGTTCGATTTTTCGAAAATAGAACAAAATTCCCTTTTATAAATCAGTTCCAAAGTAACATACTTCCTTCGACTTTCATTTTCCACATGAGGAAAATTTTTGGTATCGTCTCCCTACATAATTTTACTCACATTCTGCTTCTTAGTTTCAACGCGACGAAAACTTTTTCCGTCCTTATGCTACAGATATGTAATAATCAATACCACAAATACCATTCAGATAAGTAATAACCAATACCACAAATATCACTCAGGATTCGTTCTACCTTCTTGTATCCCGGAGCACTGCACTGTTTTTCTCGCATCTTGAAGCACATTTGTGGTCATCCGTCATCTTTCACTGGAATACCCGCATTCAGAAAGTTAATTCTGTCATTCAGAGATATATACATGCGTCAAATACTCGTCTCCGAAAGTTTAAAAGAAAAACGAAAAAGAAACCTCTATTGCTATAATTTTAAGTTTCGTAACAAACGTTTGTTTACATTTGTTTAACAGCTGTTCAGTTTCACGGCTTGTTATTTACCAGTGTGATGAAAGGTAACATCTGTAATAAGGGTGCTTCGTCATGGCGTCACACAAGCTAAGAGGCATCTGCGACATAGCATATGGAAAGCAAGATGGCCCGTTAAGTTAAGATTGTGAGTAGCGTGAGCTCTCCGTGCCGATGAACAAACCAGAATGTAGTTCTACAATAACGTACAGCCAGCGTTAAGAAATCAAAGCCAGAAAACAGCTTATCTGTTGTGTTGAGGGTTGATCTATTTTGATGAAACTTATCGGGGCATATGAACAAGGCACAAGAAACGAAATATAGCTCCTTATAAGGGAAACTCCCCATCACAACCCCATCAGATTTAGTGGTAAGATGGCCCAGTGGGTATCACCTCAAAAACTGAGCACAAATGGTTCAAAATGGCTCTGAGCACTATGGAACTTAACATCTGAGGTCATCAGTCCCCTAGAACTCAGAGTTACTTAAACGTGACTAACCTAAGGACATCACACACATCCATGCCCGAGGCAGGATTCGAACCTGCGACCGTAGCAATCGCGCGGTTCCGGACTGTAAGCTGAACACAGATCAAGCATGAAAACAGGGAGAAATCACACTGAACTGTGGAAAAAGAAGCAAAATAGAAACAGTGGAAGGTCCAAGAACACGAAGTGTTTTGTGACGGCTCCCTAACAGAAGGTCCTCGGCGATACTTTTGGGACAGTCACCACAAATTGTATAAAGCGTGGGTAGTGACCAGGATGTAGCTATGTCTGTTGGCTTAAAAATAATTAATGACAAGAATTGCACCAGCTAGAATGAAGAGATAACTTATCTTTATTTCTGACTAATGTGCACCAGCAATACAAGACCAAGTAATTTCAAAGAGTAATCCGTGTACTGAGTCTAGTCGAATACAATAGCAAATATCACACTGCAATGGCTCCGCTATGAACTCCACGAATGGCTGGCAATAGACAATTGACAATAGACTGTCCGTCTGGGGGCCAGCGCTCCTCCTTATACGCAAAAGGCAGAGGGCGCTGGGGACCCGATCTCAGCTATGGCGCGACCTCTTCCGTCGGCGGTAGCGCCCTGAGACGCCGGCGGCCGCGACAGGAACTGTGGCCACCGATGTCACGGACTGGGCGCGCGTGCGCGATTCGGTTGGTTGGTTGGTTGGTTGGTTGGTTGGGTCCGTGGATACAACAAAATGAAATAAAGATCAACCTGCTACATCAAAGGCGCTGGTGGAGAGCCAAGCGGGCGAACCGTGTTCAAGACTCCCTCCTGTCTTTTTTTTCTTTTTTTTGGCACATTATGAACTGTCCGTCCAGTCATTGAAATGTTTGTTCCCCATCTGCAGACTTGCCAGTTGTCATATTATACATTTTGTTATAGAATATGAGACATGTGGTTAGAACATGCTACCATCGCAAATAAATGTAATTTATAGTGATAGCAGGTGAGATGCCAAATAGATGTCTCACAGAAATGAAAACAACAAATAAGGGGGTGCGAATTATGTTACAAAAGATGAATTCAATGATGAAGACTTCCAAAACCGCCGGCCGCGGTGGTCTAGCGGTTCTAGGCGCGCAGTCCGGAACCGCGCGACTGCTACGGCCGTGAATCCTGCCTCGGGCATGGATGTGTGTGATGTCTGTAGGTTAGTTAGGTTTAAGTAGTTCTAAGTCCTAGGGGACTGATGACGACAGCAGTTGAGTCCCATAGTGCTCAGAGCCATTTGAACCATTTGAACTTCCAAAACGGAACGCAACTTCAAAAAAGTTAAAAACATATTTTTTGACTGAGCAGAGAGAAATTGAGAAACTGTCGCGTTGATTTGTTGCAGTTTGCGTGACGAACTGTTATGTTTTTGTCATTTCGTTCGGTGTGCTCACATTCACATTCATGCGCACACTTATTTCGGGCAAGGAGGCATATCGCATTCATTTACCAGTCTTACAAATTAGGTGCGTCGATAAGAGATTCCTATCACATGACACACAAACTGTCACTACAGCCGTGTATGATACACTAGACGTGTTATACTGTGTTTGATTTGTCGCCTTGTTATCAAACGTTTGCTTTTCCGTTTTGAAAGCGACTGCTTTTCGGCTGCTAATAGAGTAATTGTACTGAATCAGTTGTTATTATAGATCCCTACGTCACACCACGCATTTGGAAAGGGACGTACACTATGACAAAGACACAAATTTGAATAAAGCGGACTGCTGAAAAAAATTTAAAAATTGGCGTTATGGAGGTTTGCATACGGTTCGCCCGCGTGACAGTCCAAAACACCGCCGCCACTTAACCACAACGCCATTTGCAATCCCGGCTGCTGTGGATTGCACTTACTATTCTTGGACATTTCACTGTTTCTGTTTTGCTTCTATTTCACACTCCAGTACACCTTCTTGTTTTCAAGCTTGATTTGTGTTTAGTTTTTGACGGGTATCCACTGGGTCCTCTTCCTACAGAATATGAGAGGTGTGCGATGGGGAGTTTCCCTTATTTGTAATGGGAAAAATCTAGTTTCTTTTGTGTCAAACATCGTAATGTTAATTCGTCCCTTGAAATAGCATAAAGTTTAGTTAAAATGACTTCTCTCAGTACTTGAAAAGAAATAACGTAAGTTCTGTTCCTCTACAACCATCAGATGCTGACATACATGAATTTTCAGTCTATAAAATGCTAAAGAAGCTATTTGTAATCACATGGCATATGGTGCATACAACGTATGTACTGGTAACAATTTTCTTGGACTAACATCTGTAGAGGCTGTAAGAAATTATGTAACCCAGAACTCAATATTTCTTAGCTGAAATGTATGTAGACTTTAGTACTAAGGAGCGTAACTGTTACCTCTAGCCTTGGCATTTGCCAGTGATAAGTGCGTTGGCACATAGCGTCTAGGAGGCGTGCGTGGAAAACCATATCCGCTCGCTTTGCAGCCTGTAGCGAGGTGTAATTGCGCCCGAGTGTCAGGTTGATGTATCGTCTCAGCATGTGGGCCAGCGGATTTGTAGGTTGCGATCGATGAAGACCATTTACATGGCCGTCACTTCCACGTACGTCCGACCTACGCCTGTCGCCTGCAAAGTAATTACTGTTTCTCACAAGGTAACAGTCAGAATTGTCATCTCGAAGACTGCTGTGAAGTTTCTGCCAGTCATAAATAACTTCAGATGAAAATCACCAACAACATCACCTCCTCCCGAGGAGTAGGTGCTATGATCACCTGTTGCGGTCTCTATCGTCTATCCATCCATCTCTTTCGACGTCGAACTAGTTCTCTCTTTCCAGTCGGCCGATAAGTCGTTATCTTGTTTTACTATCTGCATTGTCACTCTATCGACATGATCCTTCCACTTCAGTCGATTCTGTCCCATTTCGGCATTAACTGAAAAGATTTTCAAATCTGATCTTACTGTTTCATTCCGTCATATATCCATTTCATTATAGTCTCTCACATATCTCATGAAGTTTATTTCTGCTGTTCTTGTATGTGAATACTTGATTTTTGTTTTCCGTTACTCTCCGTAGTTCAGTCATGCTACACAATTTGGGAAACGGTTATTTCTTTGCTTCGTGCTTGTAACTGAGAGGAAGATACCACTCAATCTCACCAGCAGTTGTTATGGCGATCGTTTAGCGCAGGATCAGAGAACTGCGGTTGTCCTTTTAGCGTCGCGGCTTTCATTGAAGAGAGTATCGGTTCAAGATTTTGCTAAAAAAAGAGAGAGAGAGAGAGAGAAAGAGAGAATTTAGGGCTGATATATGTTTCTGGGATCTCTTTGCTTTAATTTCTGTTAAGTATCTGGAAACACATATTTCTGTTCAAACTTTAACTAGTAACACGTTTGTTTAAGGAAGGCTGAAAAATTAGTATTTCAAGCTGTGAATATACCGTAGAAATGGGAAATGAGTAAATTGTAATGGTAATGATTTTTCGAGTGCTGTTGCAACATTAATTGACTTCAAGATAAGTTCAATAAATAAAAAATAAATTTTATGTAAACTGAAAGTGGAGGGGGAGAAACGAAAAGGAAGGGAAAGAAGTAAAGATATCAGCTGCTTCGAGTCTTCATGCGGAATCACCTGGGATGATTGAAAATGCGAGCTAGGCTGAGACTCAAACAAGGGATCTCCTGTTTATTAGCCAGTTGCACAAACCTTTGCACTACTAACACACAGCCCGTACCGAAAACGGGCGAACTTTCTCGGCAATGGCCCGGCCTACTCACTGTCACACCTAGTGCCACCTATTCGCAGTCCCCTTCGACGTCCGCCGTCATCAGTGGCCGAGCGGTTCTAGTCGCTTCAGTCCGGAACAGCGCGACTGCTGCTGTCGCAGGTTTGAATCTTGCCTCGGGCATGGATGTGTCTCACGTCCTTAAGTTAGTTAGGTTTAAGTAGTTGTAAGTCCCAAAGTGCTCAGAGCCATTTGAATCATTTGAACCCCTTCGACGTTCTCCATGTTCGCCAATTTTACATTACCACTGGAGGTCAAACTTAAATATGCATCTGCACTAAAGGTTGTGGATTTATTGCCCGTAGAGGCAAATAGGTTATATGAATGCATGGTGTCCGTTATTTCGGACAGCTGTGGTACATATATAACTGAAGATGGATGGGACAGAAAGGAAACGAAAGAAAAGGAAATAATGATATGAGCAGCAATATAATATGTACTCTCATTCCCATCCCACTGACGTATTCATGTTTACGAATTCTACTGCTATCATGGTATTCTGTGAACGTGGTAATCTTCATTTAACTGCGTTATTAACCATTAAATTTTCCGTGCCTTCAGTCTGAATACTAGTTAAAGTGAGGAAATATTGAAGTCTGGCTACATATTTCACGAACTGCCATCAGCAGAACGCTTCTGGCATTCTTTCATTGCGTTACAGGTCAGTAGGTAAAAGGGCATTTCGAAGGAGCTCGCCGCATATCCTGTTATGTTTGACGTGACTGCCAGGTATCCTTAGTTACAATGTGCTACGTTAATAGGCGAGCCACGTATGCTCGTTACATATGGATTGTCAGTTTGTTAGAAGTGATGAGTGATAACAAAACTGACACAAATATTCATTTGTGGCCACGAATCTTTCTGTTGCACGGCGGAATCAGTAACTACCTTGAGGTATGTGACTTTCTTTTTTTTCTAGGATATGTCATTACACTGCGTTATAAGTCACATCTTTTGTCTGAAATTGGTGTCCAGAAGCCCATTTATTCAGGGTTTCTTTCTAAAGATATATTCGTACCATGGCAAAACAATAGGGCGAGACAGACTGTGATATACTGCGTGCTAAAGTAAGTTTAGCCTGTTCCTACCGGAGCTAGTATGGGTAAAACTAAAAGAAAACGTCCCATAACTGTACATCAGGTTGTTTTACTTGTTACGAATAGTGTGTGGCGTTTGCGGATGATGGAGGATTCACAAAAGTTGGAGTAGTAAATTAACAAAATACAGGCTGTTTGAAAAAGCAACTCCCATGTCCAATGTGTCGTAGATTCTGTACGAAATGACGTGTACTATTCTAGCTTCTGGTGTTTGATTCATCATCTCTCCAAGTTTCGCCCCCCTGCGGTTGCGAGGGCTGCTTGACGTTGAGACGACACCGGTGGTGTTTCTTTCCTCTGTTCCCCTAGTTCAGTGCAGGCGTGCATGCAGTGGAGTGCATGGCAACTCAGACATGAGACTACATTTCATGTCAGTGGAACCTTTAACCGTCGTAACTGCAGAATTTGGGGTGGTGGGGGGACGTTGGGGGGCAGAGCACCCACACGAAGTTATTCAGCATCAACGTGACTCTCCCGTAGTTAATGTCAGGTGCGGTTTGATGGAAGATCGCGTGATTGGTCCTTTTATTTTTGTAGAAAAAACAATAAACGGTGACGTTTACTGTGACATGTTGACAGAGGATGTCTTTCCCCAAATGGACGATATTGAGGCTGGAAAGGGGCTTGTGTTTTTCCAACAGTATGGTGCCGCACCTCATTACAGTAGCCATTAGCGTGCGACTCTTGACACTCGCTTTCCAGGAAGGTATATAGGCAGGGCTGACCTAATGCCTTGGTCACCGTGAAGCCCAGAATTAACCCCACTGGACTTTCTCTTTTGGGGCCACCTAAAAACTATTGTGTTCAGTGAAAGGATCAGAGACATCAATCATTTACGGAAAAGAATCGTCGCGGCCGTTGGGGCAGTTGGTGAATACGTTGCGAGAAGTGGAATATCGTCTCGACGTGTGTAGGGCAACAAATGGATCCCAGGTTGAAGTCTACTAACATTAAAGAAAACTTGAAAGAATTCTCTTTTGTGATATGTACTCATTGATGTAATTTTTCATTAATTTCCCCATTCGATTTATACTTAAAACTAGGGAGTCATTTTTCATACAAACTGTAGACAAAAAAATGTTAAAATGTATGTGAAATTTTGTGGAACTTAACTGCTAAGGTCATCAGTCCCTAAGCTTACACACTACTGAACCTACATTATCCTAAGGACGAACACACACACAAAACCATGACCGAGGGAGGACTCGAACCTCCGCTGGGACCAACATGTAGACACGTGTGAGCACATGCAAATCCTCTAGCAATCATGGGGGTTAGATCTACATCAGGGCTGATTCGGTATCCATGTATGGGCAGGAACGGTCAGTGACACGTAACCAAACAGATTTACAGGTTCAGTTTGTCATCAATTTTTGTGCGATGAAGGGTTAGAGAACGCTGCCTTTGCAGGAAATCAAAGACAGTGGTTTATGCTTGACAAGACGACACCACATTTTCGACCGACAGTATGTGGTTTTATGTGCGTTGGGGTGGTAGAGGAGCCCCGGTAGCATGGCCTCCCCGTTCACGCGGCCAAAATGCCTTGGGTTTCTGCCCACGGGGACATTTAAAGACATTGGGGTATGCACAGTCCACCGACAATGTGGAGGTGTTACTGCTGCGTATGGCTAATACAAGGGGACTTAAGTCAATGGAGCCAAGGGTATTTCAAGTAGTGTGTCATTCAGTGCGAAGAAGGGTTGAAGGATTTGTGGCAATCACAGGCAGCAGTGATTGTAGTTATAACAGACAGATGAGAATGAGGGAACACGTCGGCCTTCGTGACCGAGCGGTTCTAGGCGCTTCAGTGCGAAACGGCGCAACTACTGCGGTTGCAGGTTCGAATCTTGCCTCGGGCATGGATATGTGTGGTTTAAGCAGTTTTAAGTTCTAGGGGGCTGAAGACCTCAGATGTTAAGTCCCTTAGTGCTCAGAGCCAATTTTTGAGGGAATACATTGGAAAATATCTTGCAGGTTTTGATTTCTAGATGTCTGATTACAGGAACTGTTTTTTCTAATTCTGACCAATAATTCCTCCTGTAGGAATATGTGACAATTTTTTTAAAAAAAATGTGTATTGAGATGAACGTCAACGCAATGGGTGTTTCAAACGTAAGGTCAGCAAGTACATGGCCTAAAATCAACGGCACACAATAAGTGACCACGTATTACAAAAACGAAAGCGTCATGAACGCTTACAAAGATTGTCATTACTAAAAACTATTGTCGAAAGCTTTGAGAATGACATCAGAAAATCTAAAGAACGAGTAACGGCAGTAAGAAAGTCCATATGGGACACAACACGTGTCGATGTACCGACCACTCACAAAGCACGCAAAGATTCCTGAAAAGCAACTAATTTCCACTATGTGATCAAATCTGTCCGGACACACCCAAAAACCTACGTTTTTCATATTAGGTGCATTGTGCTGCCACGTACTGCCAGTTACTTCATATCAGCGACCTCAGTAGTCATTAGACATCGTGAGAGAGCAGAGTGGGGCGGAAATCACTAACTCCGAACGTGGTCATGAGATTGGGTGTCACTTTTGTCATAAGTCTGTACGCGAGATTTCCACACTCCTAAACATCCCTAGGCCCACTGTTTCCGATGTCTTTGTGAAGTGGGTACGTGAAGGGATACGTACAGCCCAAAAGCGTACGGGCCGACCTCGTCTGTTGGCTGAGAGAGACCACCGACAGTTGAAAAGGGTCGTAACGTGTAGTAGGCAGACATCTATCCAGACTATCACACAGGAATTCCGGACTGCATCACGATCCACTGCATGTACTGTCACAGTTAATTGGGAAGTGAGAAAACTTGGATTTCATGGTCGAGCGGCTGCTCATAAGCCACACATCACGCCGCTAAGTGCCAAACAACGCCTCGCCTGGCGTAAGGGGCGTAAACAGTGGAAAAACGTTGTGCGTAGTGACTAATCACTGCACAAAATGTGGTGATCCGATAGCAGGGTGTGGGTATGGCGAATGTCAGGTGAAGGTCATCTGCCAGCCTGTGTAGCGCCAACAATAAAATTGGCTGGCTGTGGCTTTTATGGTGTGGTCGTGTTTTTCTTGGAGGGGGCTTGCACCCCTTGTCGTTTTGCGTGGCACTATTGCAGTACAGGCCCACATTGATGTTTTAAGCAGCTTCTTGCCTCCCACTGTTGAAGAACAATTTAGGGATTGCGATTGAAACTTTTAACAAGATCGAGCACTTGTCCATAATGTACTGTCTGTGGCGGAGTGGTTACACGACAATGAAATCCCTGTAATGGATAGCCTGCACAGAGTCCTGACTTTCGGGTTGTTTTGGAACGTCGACTTCGTACCATGCCTCTCCGACCTACATCGACACCTCTCCTGAGTGGAGCACTCCGAGAAGAATGGGCTGACATTCCCCTAGAAACCTTTCAGCAGCTTATTCGAACGTATGCCTGCGAGAGTGGAAGCTGTCAAGGCTAAGGATGGGCCAACAACACGTTGGATTACAGCATTACACTGATGGAGGGTCCCACGAACTTGTAAGTCATTTTCAGCCAGGTGTCCGGATACATTTGATCACATAGTGTATGTACTACAGCTATAACATGTCCGGAATGTAATATTACGGATGTGCGGTGAATTTGTACGAGGCATATTCATGAAGTACGTGACCATAACGGGTTGCTTGTCTTAAAAAAAAAAAAATCGCAGGAAGACGGTACTACGTAAACTCACGTTGTAGTGTCAAGTTGCGTGGGAGATGTCCGTAGGAAACGCCGCCAATGCGAGCCACGTGCTGTGTGATCCCCTTTCTATTTGCAGAAATAATAACATCCACCGAATTTTTTTCGCGAATCGAAACGTTACGGTGAGGTGTTATGAACAGAACGAGGCTGTTTAAGAGGTGTAGGGAGTTTACTGGAGACAGAAAAGATGTTCATGACGAGAGAGGAGGAATGGAAGAGCTTCCATTTTCACTAATGAGTTAGTGCAAAAGTTCGAGGAAAGTCTTCGCGTAGATGGCCGATTGACAGTGGACGAAATTTCGGCAGTTTTTCCACAACTCTCCAGAACCCTCTTATACAAGACACACACAGAAACTCTGGGATACCAGAATCTGTGTGCAAGATGTGTCCTAAAGTAGTGTGGAGGCCTTCTGATTGGGGTAGTAGCCGATATTAAACATGAATAAAATATATTAATGTGACAGTGACGGCTAACTACCACTAACTACTGAATCAAAAGCGATATTGTAAATAACTGGTATTTATTGTAAATTATATCACGATAGAAATTAGATCATATTGAACAAATCATGAATGAAAACAAATTAAACAAACTGTACACTGTTCTTAGATATACTACATTGGTAAGATTGGCTCTCAGCTCTTATTGTTAAGTTGATGCGAAGTTAGATTTAATTGTGCCCCTGGATAAGCAAATGGTAAATGCGATCTGACTGCGTTCCTATAATCTCTTTTGTGTCTGAAATAATACGTACTTCGGACACCACCACCAAGAAACAAACCGAACAACATGCAAAAAGACAAATAGCCAATAATGAATCGTAAGGAAAACTGCACGGATGCTCAGTGGATGGCGAGAACGCGGTGCAACAACTATTTCTGATCTTTACTGCCGCGGCTGCAAGTTTTGCAATACCGTCTACCAGCGTGCTGGCTGCGTCGATACTGCTGGGGCGACAACTGCAGCTGCGAAGTCGGTGAATTAAGATGTCTCTCAAATATCTTGAGCAGAATAAACTACTCAGAAACTTAATACCACGCGCCCTACATTTCCTCTAAATGGTATACAACGCTTTCAAGACTGGCTCAACAACCTTCAAGGTGCAGCCCAGTGTGTCTTGTACTAACGTGCAATACCAGTGTGATAGCTCTGTGCACTGGTTGACTACGTTCAATGGTGACTGCCAGCATACAAGGTATAATCAACTGCAATTATACTAGTAGTCAATGCAATGCCTATCGTGGACGCTGATGTCCTACTGTAGCTGCAGATTCTAAATCATATACAGCACAGTATTCAGAATGTAAGTCCCTATCACAGAGCTACCGAACTTTGCGACCGTCCGCTTTCATGGCGCAAGATGCTCTCCCACCTGCCTCGCTCTCCCCGATGCTATTGCGACAATCTTGCCGCCAAACTCTATTCAGCCAATACCGACGTTGCAAAGGCCTCCCACATCCAAAAATTTCTCTGTACAAACAACGGGCGTTGACCCTCAGCGTTTCCCGCACTTTATTATGAACTGCCCCATCAGAGCTCAGCCCATTTGCCGCTAAGACAGCGCGCGACCGGGCTGCTCCAGAGCGTACGTTGGACGCTCTCTGTCTGCTCGACATTTCCCCCCCTCTCTCTCACCTGGCACCCGGCAGTGTTCCTTTTGATGCTTGCCGGTCAGTGGCCCCATCCACTGGGACCCCCGGCCCCTGCACAATGCTCTTCCGACGCTCCCCGGCCTTCTCCTCTCCGGCTGCACCCGTCCATTCCTCGCCTCGACCGGCAAATTTACTTTGCTTAAACCTACAGCATGCAACTAAATATTATCATTACCAAAGCCCCTATTATTTCAGACATGTGTTTAATCATCAAGTATCTCTCTTTCTAATCCACCTAATAAGACTACTTACCCATTATATGGGTTTATTTACTTCAAACATGCAGAATAATCTGCGAAATGAACGTCACAAATGAAAGCTACCTTTCAGTAGCTGATAGAGCAAAATAATAGAAAAAGGGCCAATAGGGCCGAGTGGGTTTCTTGAGCGACGTAGATTGGAAGGTGAGGATCTTAAGAGGACTGTTGCGACTGGAGGTGAAACGCGGTGGGGTCGTTTCATGCCTGAGACAAAAAAGAGTCATCCACACTCGTGTCACAACATCTACATCTACATCTACATCTACGCCCATACTCCGCAAGCCACCTGACAGTGTGTGGCGGAGGGTACCTTCAGTACCTCTATCGGTACTCCCTTCTATTCCAATCTCGTACTGTTCATGGAAAGTACGATTGTCGGTATGCCTCTGTGTGGGCTCTAATCTCTCTGATTTTATCCTCATGGTCTCTTCGCGAGATATACGTAGGAGTGTCGCCCTAACCGCCGTCTGCTTCACGTCTTCTGTGCAGCGAGCTACCTTAATCTAAGTATTATCTGTATTTTTCTTACTTGTCACTTCTTCTTCTGCGTGTTTTTGCTTTTAGGAAGCTTTAATAGTAGAGTGCTATTAAGTGTTCCATAGATCTCGTGTTTGTTTTAAATACAGTCAGAGAGTCCCTTTAGTCAGCCGTAGTGCTAGTAGTGCTAGTGTTTGTTTTCAATACCGTCCAGAGACAGGTAGTGCTATTTTCCTTGTTTCTACAAGAAGTGGTTAGCAATCACAGTTTAGTCAATAATCAACCGCCTTTAGTGAATTAGCAGTCTAGTTAAAAGCTGATTAACACTCTATAGTAAATTGATTTCTTAGGATGGCTAGGATGTGTGGCTGCTGTGTACGGACGCAGGAGGAGCTGGCCACTCTTCGCGAACAGCTGAGCGTGTTGATGGCCGCGGTCAGCCGTCTTCAGGCTGCTGCCTCGGAGTGTAGGTGGGGAGTCTGGTGCGTCGCATGGTGCACCCCAGGTGTCAGATGCTTCACCCACTGTCCCTGCTGTCAAGACATCTTCGCGGGGACCGGGCGCGGTTGGGCCAACCTCTCCCCAAGGGGAGTGGCGGGTTCAGCGGCGTTCGCGGCGCACGAGGCGGAGGGTCAATGTGGAGGCTGGCCGTGTGGCATCGCCCCCTCTGCCTGTGAGTGGACATGTGGCTGCTCCTTCAGCAAGGTCCGAGCAGGCACACGGGGGGAGGGGTTTATTAGTTATTGGGAGCTCCAACGTTAGGCGGGTGATGGAGCCCCTTAGGGAAATAGCGGAAAGGTCGGGGAAGAAGGCCAGTGTTCACTCTGTCTGCTTGCCGGGGGGTCTCATCCGAGATGTGGAGGAGGCCCTACCGGCGGCGATAGAGAGCACTGGGTGCACCCGACTGCAAATTGTTGCTCATGTCGGCACCAATGACTCTTGCCGTCTGGGTTCAGAGGTCATCCTCAGTTCGTACAGGCGGTTGGCGGAGTTGGTGAAGGTGGAAAGCCTCGCTCGCGGGGTGGAATCAGAGCTAACTATTTGTAGTATCGTTCCGAGAACCGATCGCGGTCCTCTGGTTTGGAGCCGAGTGGAAGGCTTAAACCAGAGGCTCAGACGATTCTGCGGAGAGCTGGGGTGCAAATTTCTCGACCTCCGCTACCGGGTGGAGAAATTTAGGGTCCCCCTGAATAGGTCAGGCGTGCACTACACGCCGGAAGCGGCTACGAGGGTAGCGGAGTACGTGTGGAGTGCACATGGGGTTTTTTTTAGGTTAGAGAATTCCCTCCCTAGGCCCGACAAGACGCCTCCTGAGACGCGGCAAGGCAGGAGTAGGCAAAATGCAACAAGGAATAACAATATTAATGTGCTAATAGTAAACTGCAGGAGCGTCTATAGAAAGGTCCCAGAACTGCTCTCATTAATAAACGGTCACAACGCCCATATAGTACTAGGAACAGAAAGTTGGCTGAAACCAGACGTAAACAGTAATGAAATCCTAAACTCTGATTGGAATGTATACCGCAGAGATAGGCTGGACAGTGAAGGGGGAGGCGTGTTTATAGCGATAAGAAGTGCAATAGTATCGAAGGAAATTGACGGAGATTCGAATTGTGAAATGATTTGGGTGAAGGTCACGGTTAAAGCAGGCTCAGACATGGTAATTGGATGTCTCTATAGGCCCCCGGGCTCAGCAGCTGTTGTGGCTCAGCACCTGAAGAATAATTTGGAAAATATTTCGAGTAGATTTCCCCACCATGTTATAGTTCTGGGTGGAGATTTTAATTTGCCGGATATAGACTGGGAGACTCAAACGTTCATAACGGGTGGCAGGGACAAAGAATCCAGTGAAATATTTTTAAGTGCTTTATCTGAAAACTACCTTGAGCAATTAAACAGAGAACCGACTCGTGGCGATAACATATTAGACCTTCTGGTGACAAACAGACCCGAACTATTTGAATCAGTTAATGCAGAACAGGGAATCAGCGATCATAAAGCGGTTATTGCATCGATGATTTCAGCCGTAAATAGAAATATTAAAAAAGGTAGGAAGATTTTTCTGTTTAGCAAAAGTGACAAAAAGCAGATTTCAGAGTACTTGATGGCTCAACACACAAGTTTTGTCTCAAGTACAGATAGTGTTGAGCATCAGTGGACGAAGTTCAAAACCATGGTACAATATGCGTTAGATGAGTATGTGCCAAGCAAGATCGTAAGAGATGGAAAAGAGCCACCGTGGTACAACAACCGAGTTAGAAAACTGCTGCGGAAGCAAAGGGAACTTCACAGCAAACATAAACATAGCCAAAGCCTTGCAGACAAACAAAAATTACGCGAAGCGAAATGTAGTGTGAGGAGGGCTATGCGAGAGGCTTTCAATGAATTCGAAAGTAAAGTTCTATGTACTGACTTGGCAGAAAATCATAAGAAATTTTGGTCCTATGTCAAAGCGGTAGGTGGATCAAAACAAAATGTCCAGACACTCTGTGACCAAAATGGTACTGAAACAGAGGATGACAGACTAAAGGCCGAATTACTAAATGTCTTCTTCCAAAGCTGTTTCACAGAGGAAGACTGCACTGTGCTTCCTTCTCTAGATTGTCGCACAGTTGACAAAATGGTAGATATCGAAGTAGACGACAGAGGGATAGAGAAACAATTAAAATCGCTCAAAAGAGGAAAGGCCGCTGGTCCTGATGGGATACCAGTTCGATTTTACACAGAGTACGCGAAGGAACTTGCCCCCCTTCTTGCAGCGGTGTACCGTAGGTCTCTAGAAGAGCGAAGCGTTCCAAAGGATTGGAAAAGGGCACAGGTCATCCCCGTTCTCAAGAAGGGACGTCGAACAGATGTGCAGAACTATAGACCTATATCTCTAACGTCGATCAGTTGTAGAATTTTGGAACACGTATTATGTTCGAGTATAATGTCTTTTCTGGAGACTAGAAATCTACTCTGTAGGAATCAGCATGGGTTTCGAAAAAGACGATCGTGTGAAACCCAGCTCGCGCTATTCGTCCACGAGACTCAGAGGGCCTTAGACACGGGTTCACAGGTAGATGCCGTGTTTCTTGACTTCCGCAAGGCGTTTGACACAGTTCCCCACAGTCGTTTAATGAACAAAGTAAGAGCATACGGACTATCAGATCAATTGTGTGATTGGATTGAGGAGTTCCTAGATAACAGAACGCAGCACGTCATTCTCAATGGAGAGAAGTCTTCCGAAGTAAGAGTGATTTCAGGTGTGCCGCAGGGGAGTGTCATAGGACCGTTGCTATTCACAATATACATAACTGACCTGGTGGATGACATCGGAAGTTCACTGAGGCTTTTTGCAGATGATGCTGTGGTGTATCGAAAGGTTGCAACAATGGAAAATTGCACTGAAATGCAGGAGGATCTGCAGCGAATTGACGCATGGTGCACGGAATGGCAATTGAATCTCAATGTAGCGAAGTGTAATGTGATGCGAATACATAGAAAGATAGGTCCCTTATCATTTAGCTACAAAATAGCAGGTCAGCAACTGGAAGCAGTTAATTCCATAAATTATCTGGGAGTACGCATTAGGAGTGATTTAAAATGGAATGATCACATGAAGTTGATCGTCGGTAAAGCAGATGCCAGACTGAGATTCATTGGAAGAATCCTAAGGAAATGCAATCCGACAACAAAGGAAGTAGGTTACAGTACGCTTGTTCGCCCAATGCTTGAATACTGCTCAGCAGTGTGGGATCCGCACCAGGCAGGGTTGATAGAAGAGATAGAGAAGATCCAACGGAGAGCAGCGCGCTTCGTTACAGGATCATTTAGTAATTGCGAAAGCGTTACGGAGATGATAGATAAACTCCAGTGGAAGACTCTGCAGGAGAGACGCTCAGTAGCTCGGTACGGGCTTTTGTTAAAGTTTCGAGAACATACCTTCACCGAAGAGTCAAGCAGTATATTGCTCCCTCCTACGTATATCTCGCGAAGAGACCATGAGGATAAAATCAGAGAGATTAGAGCCCACACAGAAGCATACCGACAATCCTTCTTTCCACGTACAATACGAGACTGGAATAGAAGGGAGAACCGATAGAGGTACTCAGGGTACCCTCCGCCACACACCGTCAGGTGGCTTGCGGAGTACGGATGTAGATGTAGATGTAGATGTAGGGAGCAATATACTGTTTGACTCCTTGATGAAGGTATGTTCTCGAAACTTCAACAAAAGCCCGTACCGAGCTACAGAGCGTCTCTCCTGCAGAGTCTTCCACTGTAGTTTATCTATCATTTCCGTAACGCTATCGTGATTACTAAATGATCCTGTAATGAAGCGCGCTGCTCTCCGTTGGAGCTTCTCTATCTCTTCTATCAACCCTATCTGGCACGGATCCCACACTGCTGAGCAGTGGGCGAACAAGCGTACAGTAACCTACTTCCTGTGATTTCGGATTGCATTTCCTTAGGACTCTTCCAATGAATCTGAGTCTGGCATCTGATTTACCGACGATCAACTTTAAATGATAATTCCATTTTAAATCACTCCTAATGCCTACTCCCAGATAATTTATGGATTTAACTGCTTCCAGTTGCTGACCTGCTATATTGTAAATAAATGATAAGGGATCGTTCTTTCTATGTATTCGCAGCACGTTACACTTGTCTACTTTGAGATTCAATTGCCATTCCCTGCACCATGCGTCAATTCGCTGCATATCCTCTTGCATTTCAGTACAATTTTCCATTGTTACAACCTCTCGATATACCACAGAATCATCCGCAGAAAGCCTCAGTGAACTTCCGATGTCATCCACAAGGTCATTTGTGTATATTGTGAATAGCAACGGTCCTACGACTCTCCACTGCGGCACACCTGAAATCACTCTTACTTCGGACGACTTCTCTCCATTGAGAATGACATGCTGCGTTCTGTTATCTAGGAACTCTTCAATCCAATCACACAATTGGTCGGATAGTCCATAATCTCTTACTTTGTTCATTAAACTACTGTGGGGAACTGTATCGAACGCCCTGCGGAAGTCAAGAAACACGGCATCTACATGGGAACCCGTGTCTATAGCCTTCTGAGTCTCGTGGACGAATAGCGCGAGCTGGGTTTCACACGATAGTCTTTTTCGAAACCCATGCTGATTCCTACGAAAAAATTCAAATCCACAATTTCGGACAAAAAATCATGGCTTCAGGTGTTTTGGGCCCGAAAAGGGATAACGTTGGTAGAATTTCTGCAGCTTGGGGGACCATTAATGCAAAACGATATTGAGAGACCTACAAAAACTGTAAAAGAGTACTCAGAACCAAAAGAGGGGATCCTGAAGAGAGGAGTGTGCTTGTTACACGACGACACACATTGTCACTCAGCCTTAGCCATGAAAGTGGTCTTGGACTCATTTGAACCACTCCCCACATTCACCTGATATCAACCGACGAGAAGGTGCAGCAAGTGATTCTGACGTGAGAGAAGGAGTTGGCAGAGGAGTTCTTCGAAGAGGGCATAAAGAAGTTTTTACCGCGTCTCACCACACGCGTTGACCGGGACAGCGAATAAGTGGAAAAATAGTCGTCAAGTGTATGAACCATACCCTGGAATTTTTTAGAAACACCGTTTTCGAAAAGGATATCAAAATCTTGTACATTTATTACCTGAACATGCCGCGTAATTAGTGGCTAGCGCTTGAATAGGGGTCACGGTCTGCAACGTTTGTGGCGAGCATGGATGACGCAGCACGAGAAGGAGAAGGGAGCAGGAGTCTCGGTCCGGTTAGAGTCTGGAACAGACCAGCAGGCGAGCCAGTCACAAACATCGGGCCATAGACTGCGATCGGCTTTTCACTCGTGGCGACTTGGCACAGGCGCCTGGAATTGTCTTACAGACAGCAGGGGGTGCTTCTGCTGCTCCTCCTACCATGTGTAGCGTAAGCACGGCCGTCAATGGCATATTTTGATAACATGTTATATTTTGTGCTTAATTTTAGCCTGAATTTTTCAACAATTTTTGCACGAATGCAGGTACTAAATGTATAGAAATGCATCTTTATTGTGCTTATGATGTCATACAAGGGATGTTCAACAGTTAATGCAACACATTTTGTTACTCTTCGTTTGAAAAAATTAAGAATTTTTTTGTGGGACATCGCAGAATATTCCATCTTCAGCTCGAATAGTTCCATGAAGTTCCGATGGATGACCACGCTATACATAAGCTTCAAAGTGGCTCCAAACAGAGAGTTGTCACTGAATTTCTTTTGACGGAAAACCAGACCACTGCAGATATTCATACACGCTCTCAGGATGTCTACAGAGATCCAACAGTGAACAAAAGCACGGTGAGTCGTAGGGCGAGGCGTCTGTCACCATCGCAACGAGGTCGCGCAAACTTGACGGAGCTTCCGCATGCCATCCAGCCGCACACAGCTCTGACTCCTGCAATGTAGAAAAACGCGGACACTCTCATTCTAGGTGATAGACGAATCACAGTCAAACGTATCACTGCCTTAGTGGAAGTCTCTGTTGGTAGTGCTGACACACTCCTCCACCAGTTGGGGTACTCGAGTGGGCACTTCCCGCCTTCCACCTGTTTGTCACAATGAAGGATGCACTGTGCAGGAACCAGCGCACAGATGATGGAGAGGTTACTGATGCAGCAAGAGTTCGTTCCGACGCCAACCAACATTCGGGCATAAAGACCCTCCCTCTAAGGTGGTGTAAGACCGTCACATTGAACAGAAATTATGCTGAAAAATAAAGTTATGTAGCCAAATGAGTAGGGAATAAGATAGTGTACGGGAATCCTGAATAAAACCAGATTGTTTTAAAAATATAAAAAATAAAAAATTAATAAAGTCTGTTGCGTTGCTTATTGAACACCCCCCCACCCACTGGCCTAAAAAGGCTGTATTTATATAATAGGTCGTACTTCGGACAACTTTGCCCAAGTGCGTATATTTGTGATATTTTTATGGACAGAAGAATAAAACCATGAAAATCTTGCTCACACGACAATGTTTCAGATGCTATTGTCGCAAACAAGCACAAGTTTACTACAAAGCTTTATTTAGCAGGACTATGGTGAACAAGCAGCGTGACACACTAGTTCACTAGTCGGTTCACTGACTCGTTGACTTAAGACCTTGTACCTACAGGTAGGCAAAATACTCCTGAAGCCAACATAGGCGGCTTCCGACGCTATGAACATCACACACGATGCTCACACTGTTCAGTTTGAATACTTGTTCGATCTGGTTCAACATGCCGAGTGTAAAATACTCCTACAACATGAAGCTCTCATGTTCTGCAGCACTGACGGGGAAATACTATTTTCTGAACTATGTGAAATTGAAGTTCATTCAGAAAAGCGGTTTCATGTACATACAACAAAACTGTGACACATTGCTGAAAATGATAGCAGACAGTCACTCTTGTTTCAGGAGAAAGGGCCATCTTCAATAGCGCAATTATTATTTAAGGACCTGTGTGAGATGACGATGTCTTGCAGCATTCTATTGGAAGAACTGAAGTATCCACGCTTCAGACAGGTCTTGGAGAAAAACATAACACGTCCTGTTCCAGATCAATCTACAGCGAAAATGAACTATTTATCCGTATGCTAGGAGGAGGTGCTCAAGACGAATTAATGTTGCTGATCAAAAGGTCTGGGTGTCAATAGATGAAACGACTGAAGTGGGTGGCCGTTATGTTGGAAATATTGTTGGTGTTCTAAAAGTTGATGAGCTTGCAGAAATGTTTTCCCTGACAAGTGAAGCTTTCGAAAGACTAGGCAGCTCGACAATTTCCGTTTTGTTTGACAACTCTATGCAACTACCGTGGCCGGATGGTGTGAACGGAGACAACGTTTTCCTGCCAGTAAAAGACGTTACTTCACCCATGCTTAAAGCAGCCAAGAGGATTGACATTCTCTACCCCGAAGTAGTGTAGATCACTAGCCTTGCACATGCCTCGTACGGCGTTTTAGAAGAGGTGAGATCAAATTATCCAGATGTGGAGAAACTAACTTCCAATGGCAAGAAAATCTGTTTCTACGTGAAGCTACTGATGCAGAAATTCAGCTAGCAAAAACCTTCATTACCCGTCGCTATTCAGCCTGTTCTTGCACGATGCGGTTCTTGGATTAATGCTTCTGAGAATTACTGCTCCACCTATACCAAAATACAGACAACGTTTTGTGGGTTTGAGCGCGATGAATTAAGTGCTATCGAAGCTGTGAAAGAGGTCTGGAAATTGGCATACATCAACGCCAACTTTTCAGTTGTATCAAAAGCCATCGCACGAATGGAAGCTGCTGGCAATCAACTTTGTGACGCCCTTGATAGTATGCAATATGTGAAGAGTGAGTTCATTTAAGCTTGTGGTCATGTCATTGAAAAAGCGGAATCATCTACAATGTGCAAAATTAGTGATAGTCTTTCTGAGAATGCCACAACATTTGAAGACTATGAACCAAAGCTGCTAGAGACGTCACCGCCTGTAACTACGATTTTTGAGGTCCTGTGATGAGGAGCTTTTCCAAGCATAAAATTATCCTCAGCGTCTACCGTATACCTTTTAAAATGGAATTCCTGAAAATACAACCTGAGGTCCACAACAATTCTGCAGAAACTGGAGACTGACGGGACGTGTTAACTAATTTGGAGTAATTTCCACAAGCGTTGTGCAACTGTTTAAATTTTGTTTTACTGTTTGGATAGGTGTTATTGTTCCTATTTCACTTCATGTTTTTTCAGATTCATGGAGACATTTCAAAAATTAGTGCTAGTTAGTTTGAAATATTTCAGAAAGTCCTATACTCACAATTTTTTTTCGAAAAGAATTTTGTATTGCCTGTTGAATAAACAAAATTTTTTAAATACACTTACATAAAGTCAAATTTTATTTTTTAAGGGTACTGTTATATAAATTTTAGGTCATAAATATTCCCATGTCTCGTTGTTTTTAGGTCATTAATACCCGGGTACTAATAATCTTAGATGTAGCAGGCCTGCATACAGAATCGATACAAATAAATAAAGGTAGGACACAAGACTGTAGCTTAGCCCCTACGCTGCTCAGTACCTACGGTACAGATGACATTTGCAAAAGGAATTCTAGAATAAGCACTGAGGTGCAAGCAAACAATTGAGTGATCTAAAATCTCTCCTACAGGCTGATACGCTTACACATTTTTTATGAGAAGATGATTTACAAACTATAATTAATAAAGTAAATAAAATATGTAGAGCATGTAATATGAAAATATCTTCTGGTAAGTCTAACTCCTCGGTAATTTGAGGAAAATATTCTGTAAGAACCCAAATGGTAGATAATTAAGATGCAATTGCACAAGGAAAATATTTTCAGTATCTTGGATGTAAAACATCGCATGAATACGAAGAACATACTCAGGTTAAATCTAACAGACTTGAAATTATCTGTGGAAGAGTTAATAGAACTTTAAAGTATAAAACCCGGAAAGAGCACTGTAATTTTATTAGGCAGGTGCTTTGCCAGACCTATTGTGCGGACGTAAGTCATGGCTATTGAATAAAAGACAATAAATACAAACATAAGGATTAGAAATGAGATTTGTTAGAGCTATGGGGGTGTAAAGGAATAGATAAAATACGAAATGAAGGTACCCAAAAGGAAATAAGAATTAAGAGTATGAAAGATAAACTGAATGAAAGGAAAAATAAATGGGATGGAGAACTGAAAAGAAATTTAAACAAAAAGGTAGAAGAGGTCCTAGAGGACCGAGTAAGAGATGGGAACCAGAACAGGCCGCAGCTTACCTAATGCGGAAAGCGCAGAAGGAATTAATGTTATCCCGCATATTAACGTTACTTCTGTGGCAAAACTGCATTCATAATGCACATATAAGATTCGTCCGTATGCACTAGGAATGCATAATTCAGGGCGAACAAGTTAAAATGAACAATTCCGGCAAAGAAACTATTCGGAGCGATCTTTCTTTTAGTGCAGTGCCGTTCGTTTACTTCAGGTCTTTCTGCTGGAAGTTAGAAGGCGCATGAACGAATCTCTCCTTCATATACACTAGTTACGCCTAACTCCTAACGGTAAACTATGTAGTATAAGTCTGACCGGAATACCGAAACCGTTCAGTTCAGATTCCAGTGGCGAAATGTGCGAACTGCGTCGAACCGGAAGATAGAAATCGTTCCTTTTACACAATTCAGGCTGCAGTTCCCAAATGTGTCGGATAAGAGAATCGAAACCGTTCCGTCAGTTTGCTGAAGTTCAGTTCGAGCTCCAGTTCCGATTCCGCCCTGCTTTGGCCCTCGTTTGCAATTACTACATAGGTCTATAGTTTTTTTACTCCTTATTCAGCCAACCTGCATCTAAATATTTCTGTCCCATCTTAAGAATCAGTTTTCACGAAGTATAAAATAAAAATGAGTTCTTCCTTCTCCCACAAGCAATCAGATTAAAAAAAAAGCAGGTAAACGCTCATGGTAACAATGAGAGTAATTTAATCTTTAGGGGTTCCCACTACCCAATTCTCAAACAAAGGCTTCGGTGAAACCGAACGGGCAAACAGGCTGCACATGCAAAAGAAAAGTTCTTATAAATATTCACACAGATATTTTCTTAAGGATCATTCAATTTTTATACACAAGAAAACTCAGCATTTAATCTATTACTTTATATATTTCTCTAAGACCTTTTATTGAACAGTACTTCAACAGCAAAAATTCATCGCACCAGTGCAATAAGATGACCTATCTCAAAAGGTTCGGTAAAAAGGATGACTGAGCGCATCTCCAGTTCGTAAAGCATTGGACAATTACAACCTTTACAAAGCATGCAAGTGTCAGAAATGTTCAAATGTGTGTGAAATCTTATGGGACTTAACTGCTTAGGTCATCAGTCCCTAAGCTTGCACATTAATTAACCTAAATTATCCTAAGGACAGCACACACCCATGCCCGAGGGAGAACTCGAGACTCCGCCGGGATCAGCCTCACAGTCCATGACTGCAGCGCCTAAGACCGCTCGGCTAATCACGCGCGGCGCCATGCAAGTGTCCAGGAAGATCAAATACGTAAACTATCTTGTTAATTTCACATGCAAGTTCTGTGCACAAGGCAAATAGGTATTTGGGTTCTCCCTGCCGGCCAGTGTGGCCGAGCGGTTCTAGGCGCTACAGTCTGGAACCGCACTACGGCTACCGTCGTAGGTTCGAATCCTGCGTCGGGCGTGGATGTATGTGATGTCCTTGGGTTAGTTAGGATTGTAGTTCTAAGTTCTAGAGGACTGATGACCTCAGACTTTAAGTCCCATAGTGCTCAGAGCCATTTGACCCATTTTTGGTTCTCCCTGTGTGCACGTGACACTTTGTTTTGTTCACTTTTACCTTTATCGTTTTCCGACGCCCGATGTGCCAAGATGTACATAAAGACGGCCCTCCTACCTCGTGACATTCGAGGACAGCGAGTGGTTCTCTGCTTGATATTACTAAGATAGCGCGACTTTATACCAATGTACACTTGACTTTCTTTTACTAGCAATTGTCTTGAACCAAAATGCTTATCTGAACAGTACAAATAAAGTCGGAAAAGAGAGTGAAGGAGTCAGCAGGTAAGGTAAATAGTTTAAATTTGCTCACAATGGCTCATTTTCTATAATAAAAATGGCTCTGAGCATTATGCGACTTATCTTCTGAGGTCATCAGTCACCTTGAACTTTTAAACGTAACTAACCTAAGGACATCACACACATCCATGCCCGAGGCAGGATTCAAATCTGTTACCGCAGCAGTCGCTCGGCTCCAGACTGCAGCGCCTAGAACCGCACGGCTTTCTGTAGTATCATTCATTCATTCATTCGACTGCCAGAAAATCTGGTCGTTTCTGAAATTCTATTCAGATTTCAGTCTCTCTGGGCCTAGTGCTCATAAAACATGTAAAACACTTCCCTACATACATACAAATTGATACATCTCAGTTGCCTCTGGTGACATTAATTAAAGGAAAGAAAAAAAAATGCTAAACCGACATGCCCGGAAAATTCAGTCGTAATCCGACTAGTATATCAAAGTCCGAATCTTGTCTTACCTATGGAAGGGTATATATGACAATTCCATTTCATATACCTGCAGTTATAGTAACTCTTGTGATTCACAGTGCGGTCGTTTTTCGGCCTCACTTGGTTGTTTGTCCCGGCACGCAGCAAAACAGCCGCTTATAGTGCCACGAGGAGGCATGGAGCACAGTGCTGTCACAGCGACGATCAGTCTGCTGAATGAGAGTGAATCAGCAACATCAGCTGGGAACCAGCTCCTGGGAGGCCAGGGACAGTGCGTGTTTGGCTCTGGGCCATACATGGAGGGCCGGCAATGGTTGTATACCTACCGGCGTGGCTGTCCGAGAGTGTTAGTGGATGAGAGCCGCCCTATGTTGAGGAGGACATAGTGATTGGTGTCGTCATGAAGTAGAGCTGCAGCGGAGAGATGAGTACCTCGACAGCCAGCTAGAAGGCCACACAGCTAGCAGCGTCTGGAGAGGGCAATCAGCTCAACGGAGAGATGAGTACCTCGACAGCCAGCTAGAAGCCACAGAGCTAGCAGCGTCTGGAGAGGGCAACCAGCTCAACGTGGCACATCAGACAGCAATGGCGCAAAGCACTGATGTAGCCTGGTAGACTTGCAAATGGAGCCGACAGCGGATCACTGTCGACAAGGGGCATAGTAATGCTCTGGAGCAGTGGACAGTGGCTGGCTTTGTGATTTCAGGAAACTCAATGCGGCCAGGAGTCTTTTGTTGTTACCTGTAGTGTGTTGTTAGCTACAACAATACGAGGATACTGTGACGGTTGAGATAAGTTTAATCTTGCTGAAAGTGGGTCTGGTTTGACCAAATTATTTTTTTGTTGGATGGGAGGTCCGCCAGTTATGCAAAACACCGTTTTTGTCAGTACCAAATACACTCCTGGAAATGGAAAAAAGAACACATTGACACCGGTGTGTCAGACCCACTATACTTGCTCCGGACACTGCGAGAGGGCTGTACAAGCAATGACCACACGCACGGCACAGCGGACACACCAGGAACCCCGGTGTTGGCCGTCGAATGGCGCTAGCTGCGCACCATTTGTGCACCGCCGCCGTCAGTGTCAGCCAGTTTGCCGTGGCATACGGAGCTCCATTGCAGTCTTTAACACTGGTAGCATGCCGCGACAGCGTGGACGTGAACCGTATGTGCAGTTAACGGACTTTAAGCGAGGGCGTATAGTGGGCATGCGGGTGGCCCGGAGGACGTACCGCCGAATTGCTCAACACGTGGGGCGTGAGGTCTCCACAGTACATTGATGTTGTCGCCAGTGGTCGGCGGAAGGTGCACGTGCCTGTCGACCTGGGACCGGACCGCAGCGACGCACGGATGCACGCCAAGACCGTAGGATCCTATGCAGTGCCATAGGGGACCGCAGCTCCACTTCCCAGCAAATTAGGGACACTGTTGCTCCTGGGGTATCGGCGAGGACCATTCGCAACCGTCTCCATGAAGCTTGGCTACGGTCCCGCACACCGTTAGGCCGTCTTCCGCTCACGCCCCAACATCGTGCAGCCCGCCTCCAGTGGTGTCGCGACAGGCGTGAATGGAGGGACGAATGGAGACGTGTCGTATTCAGCGATGGCTTCTACCTTGGTGCCAATGATGGTCGTATGCGTGTTTGGCGACGTGCAGGTGAGCGCCACAATCAGGACTGCATACGACCGAGGCACACAGGGCCAACACCCGGCATCTTGGTGTGGGGAGCGATCTCCTACACTGGCCGTAATCCTCTGGTGATCGTCGAGGGGACACTGAATAGTGCACGGTACGTCCAAACCGTCATCGAACCCATCGATATACCATTCCTAGACCGGCAAGGGAACTTGCTGTTCCAACAGGACAATGCACGTCCGCATGTATCCCGTGCCACCCAACGTGCTCTAGAATGTGTAAGTCAACTAACCTGGCCAGCAAGATCTCCGGATCTGTCCCCCATTGAGCATGTTTGGGACAGGTTGAAGCGTCGTCTCACGCGGTCTGCACGTCCAGCATGAACGCTGGTCCAACTGAGGCGCCAGGTGGAAATGGCATGGCAAGCCGTTCCACAGGACTACATTCAGCATCTCTACGATCGTCTCCATGCGAGAATAGCAGCCTGCATTGCTGCGAAAGGTGGATATACACTGTACTAGTGCCGACATTGTGCATGCTCTGTAGCCTGTGTCTATGTGCCTGTGGTTCTGTCAGTGTGATCATGTGATGTATCTGACCCCAGGAATGTATCAATAAAGTTTCCCCTTCCTGGGACATTGAAGTCACGGTGTTCTTATTTCAATTTCCAGGAGTGTATGTTTCGACACCACTGTGCCATTATCTGTGGGTTTTCGTTTCTATTTATTCTGCAGAGTAAAAATTTTTGTTAAATGATTATAAAATTATGTCCATTTTTAGTTCAAACAACATATCGTTTCTTTTTGTAAATACCTTTACATTTGGTGTGCATAAATTTTCTGGATTACTTGTGTGTTAATTACTACAGGTAGCTTGTCATACGCAACCAAACGATGTTGATGAGAATTTGTTTTTGCTGAGAGTTTCTAATCATTCATGGTGGTGTCTGATTGTTCTATATCGAGTCTCCCTACCACTTTCGCGCAACGACGCTCTGAGCGTGTTTTTTAGGGAATTGACTAGTTTGACCTGGGACCTGTTGCTGCTAAGGAGACGCCAGACCACACATGACATGTAGAATTCAGAAGATTCAGTGAGACTAGTGATGATATAAACAAATACTAAATGACCTCAGCGTCAGCTCCACTGCACTCCCTGTAGAGAAATCTTAATACGAACTAAATTTAGTGGAAGGGGTTCAAGGCTTTCCTATTTTTAGTTAGCTGGTAAAATAACGTCGAAAAAGCAGTTAAGTTTACCATTGGAAATTTAATTCTACTCACAAAACATAATTATAAATTGCACTATTGATAAAAGGAAGTGTTTTAATACAGAATGGTAAAAACCAACTGCATTCAACAAAAATGTGAACGAATATTCCCTGAATGGGTTTCCAAGTTCTACAATGGATCGAAGGATGACCTATGCCATATCACATCTATAGTCTAGGTTTAAATTAAGTTTCACAAAAGAGAAAAACTATCAAAATGGTCTACAGTGACCCTCAATTATCTTTAATAACTTATCTAACTTATCGTAAATTACAGTGGCTGATGTGGCTTCTCAATAACTATATAACAGAAAAATCCTGCGATGGAGCTCCGTATGCCACGGCAAACTGGCTGACACTGACGGCGGCGGTGCACAAATGCTGCGCAGCTAGCGCCATTCGACGGCCAACACCGCGGTTCCTGGTGTGTCCGCTGTGCCGTGCGTGTGATCATTGCTTGTACAGCTCTCTCGCAGTGTCCGGAGCAAGTATGGTGGGTCTGACACACCGGTGTCAATGTGTTCTTTTTTCCATTTCCAGGAGTGTATATAACAGAAATATCCTCGCGTTTCAGATTTTTACTTCAAGTGGCAAATGTGAACACCATGAGCTTTACTTGACTATCGACACTAGTATTACGCAAAAAAGTTGGTGTAACAGATGAGACTTCTGCAGTTCTGAGTGAAGCGTTATGCGCTGTTATGCGGCATCGCGTGCGTTCATTACCTTGTCGGTGTTCGTCAGGGGGGCGGCGCCTGGCGCAGCAGCCATCCAGCTCGCCGTCTCGGAACTAACTCTCCCCTAACTTCTCCTTACTACAATTTACCGAAGTTGGTTTTTAAAAAATACTACCTGGCTGTGTTTCATTTGACCAACCAGGGTCTCAATGTTAACCTTAAGCTCCGCCTACTAAAATTCTGTCTATCCAATGAGAAACGTTATATTTTTCGTGGTGGGGAAATGTTTTTAAAGTTTGCAACGTAACAGAGACGCGAAAAAGTCTCACACTAAAACTTGCGGGTGGTGTGGTCTTAGAGGTTAGCTGGCGACGTGGGTTTCCGTCCATCCCTTATCGTAGGGCCTTCCATCTTAACACGGTTCTGATCTCGGGTTCTGTTCTCGTTTCTCCTCTCAGAACTGCGTCGGTCTCACTGTGGGAAGGTACGACATGCATTTAGGCATTCTTATGTTAGTCTGTGATATTCTATTTGCTCACTCGTTACTCGAATTACTTTGCTTAATTTAATGTCACGATTTATTTGGAGCTATGTGACATATTACTGGATTTACTTATCATGTCAGAGTTTTCATGGAAGGTGTTGGATTTGCCTGACACCTTACAAGTTAACCTATCTTCTAGAGTGTAATTCAGTTTCTCGCTTTGGTTTCGCGCCTATATTGGTGTGACAAGTACTTACGTAAACGTAAGACGGGATGCCGATACCTTGCCCAGCTCGTCGATGATGTCTGGGTAAGGTCGCTTTTTGGTTACCTCGCCTTTTTACATACCAGTTTAACCTGACTGTTGAAACCACTCAAAATAACCGGTTTCTGTAATAACAGAGCTTCGATTTTTTACTCCCATAGAATAAAGACAGGGAAATTTTGAGTTCCAGCCTCAAGATCCACTCAAAATATTAAATTAAATAGTCAAATAGAAGTAGACTTAGACTGCCCACCATCCGCTGCTTTTCTTAAAAAGTGATAAGTTGATGGATACTACAAAAAATCAAAAATTCTCAAGACTGCATGGAAATCCACTACTTCCAAGTGCAATTTCTTTTATTGCTCAGACTTTGAAAAAAACACTGCAATTTTACTATGATGAACGATCAGGACTGTCTTTATGGACTGTGAGAGAATTTTAGCTTTTGACCAACATTGTATCGATAAGTGTGTGCATTTCATTTCTTTGTTATTGTAATTATGAAAAAATTTTTCAAATCTGTATTGGCCACTGCCCAAAACAATTTGTAAATTTTTTTGTGGGGAGCATGGGGGCTATGTAAGTAGGCTGTTTAGGTTTTCTTATTGGTAACGCCACATAGCGCTCTGTATGAAAAATCACTGGCTGTGCTGTGCGCAGTCTGTGGCTAGTTTGCATTGTTGTCTGCCATTGTAGTGTCGGGCAGCGGCAGCTGGATGCTAACAGCGCGTAGCGTTGCGGAGTTGGAGGTGAGCCGCCAGCAGTGGTGGACGTGGGGAGAGAGATGGCGGAGTTTTGAAATTTGTAAGAATTGGTGTCACAAACTGATATATATATATATATATATATATATATATATATATATATATATATATATATATATATAATGACTATTAAGGTAAATACATTGTTTGTTCTCTATTAAAATCTTTCATTTGCTAACTATGCCTATCAGTAGTTAGTGATTTCCGTAGTTTGAATCTTTTAGTTAGCTGGCACTAGTGGCGCTCGCTGTATTGCAGTAATTCGAGTAGCGAAGATTTTTGGTGAGGTAAGTGATTTGTGAAAGGTATAGGTTAATGTTAGTCAGGGCCATTCTTTTGTAGGGATTATTGAAAGTCAGATTGCGTTGCGCTAAAAATATTGTGTGTCAGTTGAAGCCCAGTCCTGTATAATTTTTCTAAGGGGACGTTTCACAAGACCAAAGAAATATCGAAAAATTCCGGTTACTCAGAACAGGTTTTTCCCCATTTACTCTTTCCCGTCCCCAGATAGTCTGCATTTGTCCATTTAAATATTGCAGCGCGGTGCATCGCAAAATACCACACACATGGAGCAGAATTTCGTCTTAAACGTACGCCTCCTTCAAGTTATTGACATTAAGCTCTCCGCCGGAAAAAGACACAGAGAAAACAGTTGCTTAGATCGTAACCTCAAATCGCGCTAAAATTGTTTTGTCGGTGACAGAATTAGTTAAATGAAAGCATTTATGTGCGTAATATTTCACTCTATGGCGATAAGCTTGCATACACCAGTTACCTACCAAGCCTTATTCTGAACTGTAGGAAGTCGGAAAAGCTTACATGCACACCTCATTCGTAACCGTAGCAAGTTTATGGCGATTATGAGCAATCCTTCACAAAACGTTTACAAACGGAATGTATGTTTTCGAATTGGTCTCTCACATGCTGCTAGTATTAGTCTCACGTAAGAAGTTAAAGTTCGCGAGTAAGCAACACGCCACTCGAGCCATCTGACGCAACCTGACCTCGCGCGTGACTCACACCCCACGTCTTATCACTGCTGAGACGTCACAGGATGGAACCGTCTTTCTACATAGCTGGGAAACATCTGGCACAGACCAATGATGGGGGGTCCGGCTTTTGTCATGCGACAGTTGGTCACTATCCCTCCCAGTCTCGGCCGACGTCTCATGGAACTGGAGGACACAGAAGACACAGCTTCTGCCGAGGTTGTTGTGCAGGCAGGGGTGTTGAGTGGAAAGCAGCCCGTGGCTGCAGCCTGGTGGTGGTTCCCTTTCTGTAGCGTGATGCTGCTGTCCTACTCCATTACAGTATGTTTTGGGTTTTTGCGTTCTGGGCTGAGATTAATTTGAGTTTTCTTGTTGCGCTGTTATTCTTGTGTTATTACCTTTCGAGTATTGCTTTTTGCCCCTTTTGTGTATAGTTAGTGAAATTCACTGGCGCAGATAATTTAATCATGTATTTAATTCTGTCAGAATTAAGTTCTGCACTTGGACAAAGTGAGCACTGATTGCACTACTGCCCAGTAAAATTGCTACACAAAGAAGAAATGCAGATGATAAACGGGTATTCATTGGAAAAATATATTGTACTAGAACGGACATGTCATTTCATTTTCACGCAATTAGGGTGCATAGATCCTCAGTAATCAGTACTCAGAACAAACACCTCTGGCCGTAATAACGACCTTTACGCCTAGGCATTGAGTCAAACAGAGCTTGGATGGCGTGTACAGGTACAGCTGCCCATGCAGCTTCAACACGATACCACAGTTCATCTAGAGTAATGACTGGCATGTTGTGACGAGCAACTGCTCGGCCGCCATTTACCAGACATTTCGAATTGGTGAGAGATCGGACAGCAGTTGAACGTTTTCTGTATGCAGAAAGGCTCGTACAGGACCTGCAACATGCGGTCGTTCATTATCATGCTGAAATTTAGGGTTTCGCAGGGATCGAAAGAAGGGTAGAGCCACGGGTCGTAACACATCTGAAATGTAACGTCCACTGTTCAAAGTGCCGTCAATGCGAACAAGAGGTGACCGAGACGCGTAACCAATGGCACCCATACCGTTAGGCCTGGTGATACGAAAGTATGGTGAGGACGAAAACACGCTTCCAATGTGCGTTCACCGCGATGTCACCAAACACGGATGCGACCAGCATGACGCTCTAAACATAACCTGGATTCATCCGAGAAAATGACGTTTTGCCATTCATGCACCCAGGTTCGTCGTGGAGTACACCATCGCAGGCACTCCTGTCTGTGATGCAACGTCAAAGGTAACCGCAGCCATGGTCTCCGAGCTGATAGTCCATGCAGCTGCAAACGTCATCGAACTGTTCCTGCAGATGGTTGTTGTCTTGCAAAGGTCCCCATGTGTTGACTCAGGGATCGACACGTGGCTGCACGATCCGTTACAGCCACGCGCATAAGATGCCTGTCATCTCGACTGAGAGTGATACGAGGCCGTTGGGATCCAGCACGGCAATCCGTATTACCCTGATGAACCCACCGATTCAATATTATGCTAACAGTCATTGGATCTCGACCAACGCGAGTAGCAATGTCGCGATACAATAAACCGCAATCGCGATAGCCTACAATCCGACCTTGATCAAAGTCGGAGACGTGATGGTGCGCATCTATCCTCCTAACACGAGGCATCGCAATAACGTTTCACCAGGCAACGCCGGTCAACTGCTGTTCCGGTATCAGAAATCGGTTGGAAAGTTTCCTCATGTCAACACGTTGTAAGTGTCGCCACCGGCGCCAGCGTTGTTTGAATGTTCTGAAGAGCTAATCGTTAGCATATCACAGCATCGTCTTCCTGTCGGTTAAATTTCGGTCCTGTAGCACGTCATCTTCGCGGTGTAGGAATTTAATGGCCAGTAGTGTTCTTTATTAGTGTCATTTTGGGTATGCGTTCGAAATGGTTGAATCTGGTTAATAAATGTACTGAAATCTTCTTAAGGATTTACGCCCAGACAATCATCATCCAGTTTCCACTTCCACCGTATTCTTCGCCGCTTAACAGTAGTTCAGAGGATGCCGTAAGTCTGAGACGGTAGCAGGTGATACGAGCAGGCAAAGAGCTGCCAGCATCTTCGTGCCGGAGGACGGAGCGGTTTTCTGCGAGGCACGGAGGAGGCGGCGGGCGGTGTGCGTGTGGGGGCGGCCCGCCCCCGCTCAGCGGCGGCGGCTCGTGACCTGTCAGCGTGTGCAGAGGCGGGGCGTGGCCGCGGCCGCAAGTGAAGACGGATGGCGTCCCGAGGCGGCGGCGGCGGCGGGGCCAGGAGGCGCCAGCTTTCTTGTCCCGCGGCGTCCCTCCATTTGTCAACCGGCACTGCATTAGCCGCGTCCTGACGAGGCCCGTCCATCTCCGTCCGCCAAAGCATTTTATGCTCCTCTGTCGGTGTGTAGGCGGCAGGCAGCAGGCCACTCAGCAGTCAGGCCGAGATGTGGCGGCGCACACGGGACACTCAACGGACAGCACCGGCCTACGCGAGTAGCTCTGCCCACTAAATGGAATAATTTTCTAATGCCAAATAAACCAACAAACGACGGAGCTCATACTCCTTGGTACACAAAACGGGTTAGAACACTTTAAATGCGAACATTATTAGGTAAGGCTTCACCGTGACTGTTACTGACATTAAATGAAACAAGAAGTTCACTGTTACCAGTCACCGTTTTATTTATTTCCACGACGTGTTTCGAAGGTTCAACCTCCATCACCGGGTGGATTTACATTAGTTAGTATTACATTTGTGTGTGTTGTATTATGATATTTTGGAGGAACTTGTGACACTGCCTCCAGTGGTCACGGGTATGTATACTGCCTTATTTGTTTACAAATGTGGCAGGATACATGTGATGTGTTACGACAGCAAATGCAACCCGTGACCACTGGAGGCAGTGTCACAAGTTCCTCCAAAAAATCGTAACACAACACACACACAAATGTAATACTAACTTATGTAAATCCACCCGGTGACGGAGGTTTAAACCTTCGAAACACCTCGTGAGTTAGAACACTGTTGCAGAAACAAGGAAACAATCATGCCAAATTTAAACAGACGCAAAATCCCCAAAATTGGCGATCCTTTACAGAAGCTCGAAATTTACGGCGGCGTTCAATGCGATACGCCTATAACAGTTGCCTCAACGAAACTTTGTCTCGATACCTGGCAGAAAATCCAAAGAGATTCTGGTCGTATTTGAAGTATGTTAACGGCAAGAAGCAATCAATGCCTTCTCTGCGCTGTAACAATGGAGATATTATCGAAGACAGTGCTGCCAAAGCAGGTTTTCTAAACACAGCCTTTCCGAAAAGCCTTCACAAAAGAAGACAAAGTAAATATGCCAGACTTCGAAATGAGAACAGCTGCCAACGTGAGTAACGCAGAAGTAAATATCCTCGGAGTAGTGCAGCAACTCGAATCACTTAATAAAAGCAAGTCTTCTGGTTCAAATGGCTCTGAGCACTATGCGACCTAACGTCTGTGCTCATAAGTCGTCTAGAATTTAGAAGTAATTAAATCTAACTAACCTAAGGACATCACACACATCCATGCCCGAGGCAGGATTCGAACCTGCGACCGTAGCGGACGCTCGGTTCCAGACTGTAGCGCCTAGAAGCGCTCGGCCACTCCAGCGAGCGCAAGCCTTCTGGTCCAGACTGTATACCAATTAGTTTCCTTTCGGACTATACTGATGCATTAGCTCCATACTTAACAATCACCTACAACCGTTCGCAAGACGAAACGTCCGTACCCAGAGACTGCAAAGTCGCACAAGTGACAGCAATATGCCAGAAAGGTAGTAGGAGTAATCCAGTAAATTACAGGCCCGTATCGTTAACGTCGATATGCCGCAGGATTTTAGAACATATATTGTGTTGGAACATAATGGATTACCACAAAGAAAACGTGAAACGTCCCCTTAGAAAAATTTTACACGACTGTGCTTAAACTGACACACAATAGGTTTTAGCGCAACGCAATCTGACTTTCAAAAATCCGTACGAAAGAATGGCCCTGACTAACATTAATCTATACGTTTCACAAATCACTTACCTCACAAAAATCTTCGTTACTCAAGCTACTGCAATACAGCGAGCACCACTACTGCCAGCTAAATAAAAGATTCAAACTACTGAAGGCACTAACTACTGATAGGCATAGTTAGCAAATGAAAGATTTTAATACAGAACAAACAATGGATTTACCTTAATAGTCATTATATATATATATATATTCTTACAAATATATATATATATATATTCTTACAAATTTCAAAACTCCGCCATCTCTCTCCCCACGTCCACCACTGCTGGCGGCTCACCTCCAACTGCGCAACGCTACGCGCTGTTAGAATCCAGCTGCCCAACACTACAATGGCGAGTATTACAACAATGCCAACCAGCCACCGACTGCACACGGTACAGCCAGTGATTTTCATACAGAGCGCTACGTGGCGGCGGCGTTACCAATAAAACCACTTAAACGGCCTACTTACATAGCCCCCATGCTCCCCACCAAAAAATTTACAAGTTGTTTTGGGCAGTGGCCAATACAGATTTCAAATTTTTTTATAATTACAATAACAAAGAAATGAAATGCACACACTTATTGATACAATGTTGGTCAAAAGCTAAAATTTTCTCACAGTCCATAAAGACAGTACTGATCATTCATCAAAAGTAAAATTGCAATGTTTTTCTCAAAGTCTGAGTAGTAAAAGAAAATGCACACAGAAGTAGTGGATTTCCATGAAGTCTTGAAGAAGTAGTGTTGTCCTTCCAATGGAAAGACAGTGCTGATTCTTGACATGCAGACAGGTAATGGGCCACAACAGAGCAAACCCACAGCAGAGTCAGTCGAAGTTTTGAAGAATATTGGTAGGTAGGTCATCACAGAGTAGACCCCTTGTAGTCCTGGTAGAGATTACGGTGTTGGTGGGCCACCAGAGATGCAGACCCACTGTAGACCTTGTAGAAATAATGGTATTGGTGGGTCATCAAAGGTGTAGACCCACTGTAGTCCTTGTAGAGATAACGGTATTGGTGGGTCATCAAAGGTGCACACCCACTGTAGTCCTGGTAGAGATGGCCAGCAGCCATCTGTTGCAACCGTGCAGGTGCACAATCATCATCGAAGACTCTTGCAGAGAATATAGCAAGTCCATAAAACACCACTTGTCCACTCACAAAGATTGTTTTTGAAATGTCCTTAGAACCAGCAATGCTGTTATCCAGTCCCTTACTGAATTATTCACATGTGCAAACACTATCAGTCCCTACTTCTCAAATATTGTCCATATACTATGACCAACAGAAATGTGTGCAGTGAAACGTAATTTTCAAGTTACTTAATTTGATGAACTGGTGTCAATTACAATTTTACAACATAAGAATACAATAACAAAGGTACAAAATATATCATTAAAGAACATAATAGTACAGATAACCTTTGCAGTAATACAGGCTTTACAAAAGAATCAAACAACAAATACATCAGTGTTACAAGAATTATGACATAAGTACATACATAAAAGATCAGAATAACTTTTGAAACATCAACTTCACACATGAGCATTAAAACAGAACAAATAAATAATGTCTTAACATCTTTACAAAGTGAATAACATATTATCAGAAAAATTCTACAACGTAACTCTCATCAGATAAACACATAAGGACAGGAAGAACACAAATGCCCAAGGGTACACAAACACATAATGGGATAACACAAGGAAAGGGCAGGGTTTGTTTTACTGCAGTATTTTGCAAACAAAACTTTCTTTACTTCTCGGAGATCTCCCTTCGTTCCTCATTATTTCCAAAAAGTCCTATCTATACCTGATTTCTGTACTTTTTTCGTATAACTTCTCAATGCATTTCTTCCAATCAATCGCGAATCATTCTCTTATATAGGCTACCCCCTCTTAAGCTAACTTAAGTCTACTGAGCTCAGATGATTAACTAAGGGACGAGGCAATCCAGCAGCACAAAACAATTTACACAAACAACAATGATAAAAAATGGAAATTGGCAAAAAAGGCAGCAATATTACAACTAATATAAGGCAATGCGCAGCAAACAAGGAAAATAAATCAGTAATAAAATTGGCTTAACTTAGTAATACAAAGTGACATTCAGTAGCACTATGAATGGCAAACAGCCGCAGCAAATGCTATAACTTGTACCTAAACATGACAAAGCTCAATCAGAAAAATGTTACACTAAGGACAACAATGCAGATAAGGACAATGTCTATTCACATCTTAATGTCTATGCAATTAAAGTGGTGCACCACAATAATTAATGCTACAACAAATTACCAAGTACTTGAAAAGAAAATTATATATACAGTTACTGTTACTAGTCCCTTCTTATTGTTCTTTGCTTTCCAAGTGCTCCTTTTTTTGAAGAATGTGGACCATAAAATTATTATTTAACAGATCTGTTGACAGAAAGTTTTCATGTTAGCAAATGCATTTACTTTTATTTTATAAAACCAATGCTGCAACACAGCTATAAAACAGATATCAAATGAAATAAACAACTATGAAAGGCAAAGCATAAAAATATCATTCAATAGTCATGTGACATTTCATAAGTACAAATTCTCTCAACTCTCGTAGAAAGACGCTTGTCATTATCAGGTGTGCAGATGTAAGAAAGTATCTTTCCAAGTAATTAGCGTGTCGTTTTTGCGATGCTTTCTACAAAGGAATCTCAATAGCGAGGATAATGGCCTCCTATTTTTTTCTCCACCTGTGCCTCTGACAGGCACACACTAATGGCTTTCTTTTGTCAGGTGGTTGTCGCGCAGCTGGGTGCCCACGACGCATTACATGCAGGTGGTTACTTACCTGTCTTATCGAAATATTTACGACACCAGTTTCCGCTACAGTGGCAGTCTCATATAAAAAAAATTCACAGGTCAAGAATTTGCGTTACAAATCTGTAGAAATAAAATCATTTAAATATAGTGTCCAAAAAATTTTTACCATCATTGTAATACATTCACGCATATACACACTTTTCATAACTCTTAAAGTACGATTCTCGGTTTCCAACATCCTTTTTCACAAATCAGAGTCCCTAATCACTACTCATTATTTCTTACCTTATTACACATATATATATTCGTCGACACTTCTTCAATATTTCATCATAACAGATACATAGCATAACCAAATAACTCATATAGCATCAGCTTAAACATACCTCAGCAGCATAATTCACATCCTCATCGTAATAATAACATCATAACACCACAGTCAAATTCTCAAAATCGTCGTAGCTTCCTCCAATAATTTGAAAACCTAAAAAAATTTCTCTGCTCATGTCAAAAGTGTCATCTACCTCAAACGTACTCTAAAAATCGTGATCCCATACCAAATACATCATTCATAGCTCTCATAGTATCACAATGGTTCTGAAAAATATGAACAGTTCACAAAGTACAGACAAATACAATTTCATAAGTGTGAAGTTGTCCAACAGTGTAATTACGTAAACATCTGTCACTGATGTAGCATAATAAATGTTTGTTTCTCTCAGTTAAATGATCAGATAGCTGTGTAATTAATGTGTTAGAGAAATATGGTACCGATGTTTAAAGTTGTATAAGCAAATACCATATTAGCTAGGGCTCCTTGTGCTTGCTGAACACATGGTGCACAAAGTAGGCATGTACCCCCCTGAGGATTAATGTAATTATACCCTCAGGTGTTACCGATTACAGCAATGGAATGAAATGTATCACAAAAAACTTTCTTTTTAATTCAACAATATTGATAAATAAATGGTTTAAGTACCAAATTAATCACTCAAATGCGTGCCCTGTAGTGCTAAAAGTGCGTTTTGCTATAATTCTACGGAACTGTCGTAGTTATCGTCCTCTGTAAGCAAAGTTCTGCTGAAGTCAATGTACTTACCTCATCATAAACGAAGGTGAAATGCTTTCCGTATAGATATCGTAGTTATTACGTACCTTACCATGATCAAGAAAGTACTATAATGTAACGTATTGTTGTGCTACGATAAAGGCTGTCTCATTGTAGCTATACCACAAAGGTTACTACTAAAACATGTTTTACTTTCCAGAATAATACAGAAAAACTGTGCAGATATAAAACAGATACACCGCAAAAGCAACAACGTAAATCGTGTCACATATTAGTAGCGTCGTGATATAATCGTGTAGCTATTATAGAAACCAAATGCTAAGTCATCTTTAATCTCACCGAATGAACTTCAAATAAAGAATGTGTTTTCAACTAAACCAAAATGTTGCATTAAAATCTCATTAACAGTATATGTTCTAAGAATGTAAGCCTTATAGTCGTTATGTAATCGTGCAACTAACAAGCAAGAATGTACAAATAACAACACTGTGTTGTCTGTTCACTGTAACAATTCATTCGTAATTTCCGTTTAAAAATGTTCCCTAGGTTCTAGACTGGATAGTTAACTTCAAAACATTGTTGCATGTTAACAGTTTCTAAGTCTGACAAAGCATACTAGTAATGTGAAGTGAAAAAATTTTATGGCAAAGACAAAGTTAAAAAGCTGATTATATTTCAATAAACGGTTTTACATGTGAAATGTGGTGCAATCATTTACCCTTTCTAGTGCGCAGAGTTTCAGCTTCCAAGTAATTATCATGTGATTACGTCGGTAAGGAATACTGGAATTCTGCTCAAGGTTAACTTATGTTATTTTTCTCTGAGCAAGCGGGCGCACGCGGCTGCCTGCGGTGCGAGTCATTGTCTATTTCTTTGTTGGCGCGCGTCGTTATTGGGACTTGGGGACCTAACTTCTACAAATTCACCTTGTCGAGAGCGCCCTGCTCTGTTTGAATCCCGCCAGTTCTGCTACAATTCAGGTCTGTCGTTACGATCATATCGTCTGTCGTCATTTCGGTAATTTCTGTAATTAATTTCTTGTCGGCCACTTGGTGGAGAATTTCTCCCTGAATCGTAACTGCGCGCTGGACCGTTGCGCCTGAAGTTATTCTGTCTCCCTTGATAGTAATTGTTTTGGCTCCCATATTGTCTGTTTCTACGATTGTCTCTGTTATAATCATTACTACAGAAATGCGATCTTTCTCTGTAACTATTATTACTCCGCCAATGGTTGTCATATGGGTGGTGTCTGTTTTGGTCACGATTTGTATTGTGAGAATAGCCTTGTCGTGTCCAGTTATTATTTCTTTCATCGCGGAATTGCGACGGATGTGACCTGTAATTGTTGTGTTCCTGTTTTCGCGTTACGCGATTGTCAGTGTCAATTTCTAATTCCTGTAAGAGTCCCTGAAAAGCTTCAATGTCGTCTTTGCAACGGCCTGCCAAAATAATATTCCGTAAATGTTCAGGCAGTTTGATTAAGCAAATGCGGATGAGTTCTGAGGGGCTGTATGGGTTTGACAGGTACTGATTCTGGTCCAACATGTCCTCAAAATATTTCACAAGACTGGAAAATTCAGATTGTTCGAAATGTTTCATCATCATGATGCCATGTTTTACTCTGTCTTGTGTGGCTTGGGACCAATATGCTGAGAGGAAGGCATGATAAAATTCTCCTTCACTATGACAACCGTGAATGACCGATCGCATTCTTACAGCTGGTTCATTCTCCAAGTAGCCACACATTAATTCTAATCTGTGCTCTAATGACCAGTTGTGAGGAAAACAATGAGAGAATTGATGGAGCCACGCTTGTGGATGAATGTCGTTGCCAGAATTCTTAAATGTTTTGAATTTACGTGCAGTAATGAACAGCTTATAGTCAAAATCATCGTGTCGGCGGGTCTCATATCGGTCATTGTTACGTCGCTTCGGCGGTTCCATCTCAAAATTCGGTGTACTTTGCCAATTTCTTTCATAATCTCCAAAGTGCCCTGTGTTATTATTTTGTGGCAGTTCCGTATTTTTATGTCCCTCTTCCCGTATTGGAGTGCGAGTGTCCTCTGAAATACGTAATTCTTGTATTACCTGTGTCCGCTGACCTTGTACTTCCCGGATTTCTCTTTGGTGTTGCGTATTAATTTGATTCTGATTTTGTTTGAATTTCCTAATTTGTTCGAACTCTTCTGTGTCATTAAAGACTACCGGTTTTGTGTCATTCAGATTATCATCTACCTTCGTAGATAAATTAGTGAACTGATCCGAAAGTTCGGCTACTTTCTCCGATAGTGAACACATATCCTCAGTGTGTTTTTCTGAACCAAGTTTCAGAGTGTCCATTTGTGTTGAAATCGAATCTACTGTGTCCTTTAAGTTTTCCTGAGTTCTTGCAAGTTGCGTAACCGAATCGGTGGATGCAACTGAGTCCACTTTAGCTTGCAAGGTGTCGTGATTTTCACTAACAACAGTTTGCAATTCTTTTATGGCTGCTTCGTGATTCTGTAATGAGTTTTCATGCCGCGAAAAAATAGGTTGAAAATGCTCACAAATTTGTGTTTTTACGTCATTACAGATTTTTTGACATTTCGATTCAATGTTATGTAACTCAGTAGTTAAATCTTCACGTGTTTGTTCAAGTGTGGTGTCTAACTTCCGAAGATTATGTTCCATTGTGTCCAACTGTTGCTGTGTTTGTCTCTGATTTTGTTCCATTGTGTCTAACTTTTGAAGATTATGTTCCATTGTGTCTAACTTTTGAAGCTTTTGGTGTGTTTGTCTCTGATTTTGTTCCATTCTGTCTAACTTTTGAAGATTTTGCCACATTTGTTTCTGATTTTGTTCCATTTGTTGCATTAATTGCAATAATAATGTATTAGTGTCTGGAATCTGTTTTTCTATGCTTTTTGGCAGTGCATTTTCACCAGCAATATTTACATTTTGACAGGCAGAAAATGTGTCTTGACTCATTTGAGAAAACTGTGAGGACCCATAACCTAAGTCTACAGTATTTGCAATATTGTGTTCTGTCATTTCGGATTCCTGAGGCTAGCTGTTGCCGACTGATCGATCGATAATTGTTCCCTGTTCACTACTTGTTTCATTTACTCCATTATTTGCCGCCCGCTCCATTTCCCTATGCACAATTACCAAATTACTACTTCGAATGTCTGTTAATTCACTACACATTGGTGCTGATAAGCGACGGTTGTCGTCACTATTGTTTCTCAGTTTACTTTGGAGCCTAGTGTTACGTTTTTCACACGATATTATTGTCACAATATTTCGCACGATAACACAGAAAAATACAATTTGAAGAACAAAAATAAGAGAACACATTAACATAGCACTGAAAATAATATCTAGTTAATTGCAAGCGCAGCTGTGAAATACTTTGTGCAACTCTACATGCATGCCACAACTATTGTACTGTACAACAGTGAAAGACTACAACTACAAAGGAAATTCTCTCTATGATTACGCGCTAGCAATAAAAAAATCTACATTAATTACACAAACTACAAGAAAAAATCAGAAGATTCCAGTGAGGTATCCCCGGCTAAGGATCGACATATGAAACGTCCCCTTAGAACAATTTATACAAGACTGTGCTTAAACTGACACACAATATTTTTTAGCGCAACGCAATCTGACTTTCAAAAATCCCTACAAAAGAATGGCCCTGACTAACATTAACCTATACCTTTCACAGATCACTTACCTCACAAAAATCTTCGTTACTCGAACTACTGCAATACAGCGAGCACCACTACTGCCAGCTAAATAAAAGATTCAAACTACTGAAGGCACTAACTACTGATAGGCATAGTTAGCAAATGAAAGATTTTAATACAGAACAAACAATGTATTTACCTCACTAGTCATAATATATATAGCAGTTCATGACAACAATTGTTACAAATTTTAAAACTCCGCCATCTCTCTCCCCACGTCCACTACTGCTGGCGGCTCACCTACAACTGCGCAACGCTACGCGCTGTTAGCATCCAGCTGCCCAACACTACAATGGCGAGTATTACAACAATGCCAACCAGCCATCGACTGCACACGGTACATCCAGTGGTTTTCATACAGAGCGCTACGTGGCGGCGGCGTTACCAATAAAAAAACTTAAACAGCCTACTTACAAACGGTCTATTGACACACAGTCACCATGGGCTTAGAAAAAATCGTTCCTCTGAAACACAACTGGCTCTTTATTAACATGAAGTGCTGAGTGCTATTGACAAGCGATTTCAAATCGATTTCTTATTCGACTTCCGGAAGGCTTTTGACTCTGTTCCACACAGAATGCTCATAGCGAAATTGCGTGCTTATGGAATATCATCTCAGTTATGTAACTGCATTTGCGATTTCCTGTCAGAGAGGTCACAGTTCGTAGTAATTAACGGAAAGTCAGCGATTAAAACAGAAGTGATTTCAGGAGTTCCCCAAGGTAGTGCTATAGGCCCTTTGTTGTTCCTTATCTATATAAACAATTTAGGAGACAATCTGAGCAGCCGTCTTCGGTTGTTTGCAGATGACGCTGTCGTTTATAGACTAATAATGTCATCAGAAGATCAAAACAAACTGCAAAACGATTTAAAAAATATCGGAATGTTGCGAAAAGTGACAGTTGACCCTAAAACGAAAAGTGTGAGGTGATCCACATGAGTGCTAAAACGAACACGTTAAACTTCAGTAACACGATAAATCAGGCTAATCTAAAAGCCGTAAATTCAACTAAATACCTAGCTGTTACAATTACGAACAACTTACATTGGAAGCAACACACAGAAAAATGTTGTGGGCAAGGCTGACCAAAGACTGCGTTTTATTGGCAGGACACTTAGAAAATGTAACAGACCTACTAAGGAGACTGCCTACACTACGCTTGTCCATCCTCTTTTAGAATACTGCTGCACGGTGTGGGATTCTTACCAGACAGGACTGACGCTGTACATCGAAAAAGATCAAAGAAAAGCAGCACGTTTTGTATTATCGCGAAATATGGGAGAGAGTGTCACAGAAATAATACAGGTTTTGGGATGGAAATCAGTAAAGGAAAGGCGTTTTTCGTTGCGACGGAATCCTCTCACGGAATTCCAATGACCAATTTTCTCCTGCGAATTCAAAAATATTTTGTTGAGACCAACCTACATAGGGAGAAAAGATCACAACGGTAAAATATGGGAAATCAGAGCTCGTACGGAAAGATATAGGTGTTCGTTCTTTCCGCGCGCTGTAAGAGATTGGAAGAATTGAGAACTGTGAAGGTAGTTCAATGAACCCTCTGCCAGGCACTTAGCAGGGTATCCATGTAGATGTAGATGAATGCGCAGTTACCAATCACCCTGCTACTAATCATATAAAACACTACAGAATTTCTTCTCTGTTTGTTTATTTTTTATGGTGCATTTAACTTGTAGATAGTCGTCTACGCTACTCGATCGGCCCTTATACTACCGCGGTCATCACACATACTCCGCTGGTTTCCTTGGGGTCTGGCAGCACGACAGCAGCGTTTCCACTACAGCAAGTAATTCCATCCATCACTGTTACTTCTTAAAGTCTACATATCCATGATAACTTGCACCAGTGCAATGTCTGTATAGAAATAAGCCGAAGAAAGCAAGCGGCGTGGCTGCTATCCAGTAAAGCAGTGATTAAACTAAACCAGCTGAAATGACGGCGTCCAAAATTAAAGCAACAAACGTAAATTTTGAAAGGTTGCCTTTATTTTTCCACAAAACAGTATAAACAGGTGATAGTAAAGTACAAACAATGCAAAGAATTCAGAACGTAAACAACTGCAACATACATAACGGTACACAAAAAGTTTCTTCGTTTATCCAACTTAACGAATTTGCACATTATTCTGACAACTGGTTAATGTGCTCAGTATGGGGTGTGACCACCTCTGGCAGCAATACAGCCCTTACAACGATGGGGCACGCTGTGAATCTTGTAGTGTCTCATGTTGAGACACTAACGCCCATTTTCTCTGAAGAGCTGCTCGCAGCCTCGGAGAGAGGTTGGTGGATGTTGGCGTGATGCAAGATACTTCCCAAGTGCATTCCAGACGTGCTACGTGGGGCTGAAATCGGGACAGCGAGCAGGCCAAACTACGAGTGCATTATCTTCCATTTACAAAGAATACGTCAACCACTCCTGCTGTATAAGGGCGAGCAGTATCGTCCATCAATACGACGTCTGGGCCCACAGCGCCTCGCAACAGCCGCAGATGAGGTCCCAGAATCTCGTCATCATATCTAACGCAGTCAAACATTGCCGATTCACCCGCTCAATTTCATGAATAGGTTGTTCGAGTGGTAGACAAAATCCCTGCCCACAGCATTAGGAATTCTTTTCCCACCATGTTTGGGTCCCGAAATCGTGCTCCACGTTCTCTTCAGAAGCAAATCCATCGACAATCACTTTCCACACTAGATCAGGACTCATATGTGAAAACGAAATTTGCCCAGTGTACTACTGCACAGGTGCCATGTTGATGACTTCGTTCTAGACGTTCTCTTCTATGAAGACGCGTCAGAGGCACACATACAGCTGGTCTCCAGCAATGAAGGCCGCTCTGCAGAAGCCTTCTGTACACCGTTTGCCTCGATACAACACCTCCAGGGGATAAAAAAAACTATGAACATAGCTGCTAAGGTTCAGAGACCGTGTCAGAATTATATTAGAACGAATAAGCCCTCGGTCACAAATATTAAGTCAAAATTGACCAGGTTTCGACGCTAGTGTGAGCGTCGTCTTCAGAATTTGACTAACTGTTCTAAAACATATTAAGTATATACTGACTGGAAAAAGATGCAGTACTTTCAAGTCACATATTAAGAAAGATCTAAGCCTGAAAGGCGACGTCATGAATAGTTGTAAGTAAGATGGCGAGCCGCTAAGGGCTGCTCCACTGAAGTACGAGCTCCCCTTAGCGGCTCGCCATCTTACTTACAACTATTCATGACTTCGCCTTTCTGGCTTAGATCTTTTCTAATATGTGACTTGTAAGTACTGCACCTTTTTCCAGTCAGTACAAACTTAAATTTTATTAATGTTTTAGAACAGTTAGTCTAATTCTGAAGACGACGCTCATAATAGCGTCGAAACCTGGCCAATTTTGACTTAATATTTGTGACCGAGGGCTTAATTGTTCTAATATAACGTCCAGGGGATGCTGCGATACCAGATGCCACTTGCAGTGCAGTACTAAGGCGATAATGTCGTGCCCTTACAGCCAAATGACGCTCCGCTCTTCTGAAGTCGCAAGTGGTCGGCCTTGCCCTGATCTTCAGGATACAGTTTCGGTCTCTATAAACCGTCGCCACGTCCGTGAAACAACAGAACGACTCATACACTAAGCCATCGGGACACATTAGTCTGCGCTTGTTCTGCTTCCGTTCTTGTATGACCCTCCACCGCAGGGAGTCTGGTAGGCGTCTTGTCTGTGTCTGTATATGTGGAACTACCCGGCAAATACTACCTCGTTTCATAGGCGCCCTGATCTCATCGTTGGCATGGTTGTCCATTGATTGGAGCGCCATCTTCGTGTGCAGATTAAGATCGTACGGACATCTGGTTGACGGTTTGTTTGATTATATCGTAAATTAGACGCAGGACAGGAAAATAACAGTTTGTCGCTTTATTTTTTGACACCAGGGCATTTTGAACTGTGATTCTTGAAGTTTCTCTGCCGTAGTGAATACTCTATGATGTTTCAGGATTGCAGCCGGATCATATTGGCTTCTCGCGACAATATTTCGGCTGGAAACCGATCAGCCTTCTTCAGGTATCCGCCCCCAGAGACTGCTTCTTCTTTTGTGGTACCCTTGGGTACAGCGTCACCAGTGGATCTCGGTATTACTCTCTTGGTGTAAGGGTAAAATTTTTCTATCTTACGAAGACATCATTACAGTGACATTACTGGAGTGCAGATTGAAGGTGAGGCAGTGTGATTTGAAGGCAGCAGACAATAGGGAACACAACTACACACGTACTGATATTGGTGGGCGTATTATGGACGTCACGTATCGCGTGATTGTATCAGGACTGACGCTTGATTAGTGGCTGTAGCACGGCTATCGTTGGCCACGGCCAGAATCTGATTCCTGGAGTATGGTAAGAGGTACAGGGTGGCAGTGCCATGGCCAGGGACTCGTGGTGCCAAAGTTGTGCAAGCCAGTGGCTGTGTCGCGCAGGAGACGCCTTGCCTTCTCTCGAATGGACATCCTTAGAGCTACCATGTGTGTTTCATTGAAGAGAATAACAACGCTCGTTAGGAGAGAAGCATGCACTCCTCACCCAAGCGTCTTATTCTACAGATGCATCCAGTCTTCATTGTTGGTTGATTGAAGGTTTGAAGTCGTCGATTGGGGACGTGGCGACCATTGTCGGCCATAGCTGTTGCAGAAGCTGGATGTTGGCGCGCCTTCTTCTCCACACTGTCACCAGGCGAAACGGGGTCTTGATGTGCACCAGCGACACCGTGTCAGAAACTACCATAGCAAGTCGAGCGCAATTACATGCTGCCCAGCCCCGAAAGCGCGGCAACTCACGGGAGCGTCACACAACACACCTGCTCCACCGCCCTACTCCCGCCAGACTCCACTCTGCCCGCGCTCCACGCGGCCGAGTTCACACAACCAAAGATCCTAAACAGTTTGGTTCTCCACACGACCTATCGATGTACTCGTTCGATAGCACAGTTTTCCCTAGGCAAGACCCAGCGTATAAATACAAATAATATTAACAAAACAAACCAATTATACAGCGACATAAATGCATATATATACAAATAGTAAAACAATTACCATATATGAAGACACATAAATGTTACATCTTCAGGTAACAAAATAAGGAAAAATCTAGAGTACAATAGATGGAAATAGACGGATATGCATTTCCGTCGTTACACGTGCCCCACATTGTCTGACGATGTTCGTGTAATGTAAACAGACTCAGAAAATGTCCCAAAAAAGAATCAGCGGAAATGCATATGCTCAAAACATCAACAAAATTTAGCATTCGTCTAATTAACCATAAACCAATTTTTAGACAATAATAATTGAGTGGAGACACTTCTAATCTTATTCCACTCTGTCATCTTGCACAAATTAAAACAGATTGACAACATATTAAAATTCATAGAAAACATAAAAAATGGTTTAGCTATGCCAAAAACGTCAAAATTCCTAACAGTATCAAGAAATGGAATACTATTTAGAAAATTAATCAGAGTATATGGTCATAAAAAACAAGTATATCAAAATACGCAAATTAATAATTAATTACATAGAATACACATCTTATATAACCTTTTCATAATTAATACTCTCGCCAGGAGAGTCCACTTAACACTAAACAAGAAAATAATATACAGCAGATCGACAAAAACATAAATATTGACAGCAGAATTATTTCTCATCAGCTGTTCGGGAAGGAAAACAACTTCGCCTTCCGTACTCGCAAGTACAAAGAATGCCGACAGCGGCACAAGAGCTGACAGCGGCTCCGCCTCGCCAGTATTGTTGCGCCCGCGTGTGCGGCACGCTTGATCTCTCTCGCCCTTGTAACGGCACTTCCAGAACGTCCGTTTCACTGAATTCTTTCGGAAAAATTCACTCCCGAGCAATCTCAAGGAGTCCATTAACACTATCACAGTGGATAACTCAACACTATCCATCATCATACGCGTGTACTAGCCCGAAACTTAAAACAGCTTCTAAGTACATCGGAAATGACTTGTAAATCATATATTTATGAAATCTTACAGGTAGTTACAAAATCATATTTACATTCCTTAATCTACTGTGACTCAGCTGAAAACTTAAAATAGCAGCTTGGGTTTTTCAATTGATTAAGAATCAGTTACTCTTAAATCATTTAATTAAAATTAATTACATTTTAAATATAATTTCTGTAATGTCCTCTTGGTCTGGCAAAAGCATGGCAATCTAGCAAATCGTTAAATATTATACTCTATATTTACATACTGTACAAATTACCCATTATGTGGTATTAATCAATCCTTGGTTGGTACAATTTCAAGTCTACAATGTTCCGTATACCTAATAGTTTTCCAGAGCTTGGATACTCTAAGCAATAAGCATTTGTGAGAGGTATACCAATGACTTTATATGGTCCTTAAATATAGAGATTTCATTGTCTATCTCGCTCGATTTCTCATGAGCTTTTACAAGTACTAAGTCTCCGATTGCAAGCTTAGCAAAACGCGCTTTAGCGTCACGACGACGTATACGAGCATCGGCTTTTAGCTTCATTACTTCACGCAAACGATCTTTTTTCACACCAACGCTAATGTCGATCCGTGGAGGGCATTTGTTTATCTCTTCCAATTCACTTTCTACACTATTGACAATGCCGAGATTCCTCACGTTACAGTAGTTCAAATTCATACCTACGTCAATGGCATCCGGAGAGTTAATAATGTGTATAAGCTGGCATTGCCTATGCACTCCATCTCCTGCCTCGTCAAAACTAGTTACTATTGTTTTATCTTGTGCTGTACATGTCAAAGTTTTGCTTTCACAATTAATCACTGCACGGTACTTTGATAGCCAATCCAACCCGATAATTACTTCCGTAGTTAAGTCTATCACGACGACAAACTCTTGTTCAAATCGTGCCCCACATTTATCGAAGTTGACATAAATCTGTTTTATGACCGGTTTACTGGCCTTCCCAGAAGCACCAATAATTTTCGCTCTTGTTACTGGCAAAACTACTATGCCAGGTCTGTCTTTTCCCAGCTACAGCACTCAATTCTGCACCGGTGTCAATTAACACGTTTAGTTGTAGGTCGTGCATATTAACAGACACTACTATCCGTCTACACTTGACCTCGACTGTTTCTTTATTTTCCCACAGTAAATCCTCGTCTATATCCAGGTCATTCCAGAAAAAAACCATCCGGCTTTGATCCTAAATGTGGCTTATCTGGCGGCTTTTTCAGCCTCTGTTCACACACAGTTTTAACTTCAACACCTTTGTCCTGAGGCTTCGCCTCCAAAACCGAAACCTTTTCCTGTAACTCGTCAACTAGTGAGTGTTGCTTTGTTATCAATTTACTGATTTACGCCTTCCTTGATTCCTCTTGGGCCAGATTGATCTCATCTGCCAATCTACCTGAAGAAATGCGTCCAGTAGTATCTGCAATTACTTCCTCTGGATCTGCGCAACCCACTCCGCTACCGTCTGACCGTATAACGTCAGCTCTAACCTCATACACGCTGTAATCTATGTGCTTTTCTACAAACTGTGTCCGGCTATCACTAAAATTTTCGTAATCTTTCTCTTTAATACTCTCGCAATGTTCAAACTGGAGGTATGTGTCGGATGGGTCAGCTACTTCTACCACTGTAACTTTCGGTAAGGTCTGCCAGTTAGGGCCAGAACTTTACGTTACTACTTCAACATCCAACTCCTGCGGGACGAAATACGACGAATCTTCCTCTTGCTCCCCATTAACATCAACTACTTCTGGTAAAGTCTGCCGGTTAAGGCCAGAACTTTCTGTCACTTCAGAAACACTATCTTCCTGTGGGACGAATCGTGCACGCGCTCCCCATAAACACTTCTCCCATACATGCCCCTATCATCTCTTAGTTCGTCGTATAAGCGACCGAACTGCCTTAACCAGACCTATTCCCTCTCTGCATCCCCTCGCTCGATGACGGACGTGCTATCCATCTGATCTTATCTCAACAATTGCGAATCATTCTTAAACTCAATCTCCAGTTCCGCTATGGCTGTTACAGCTGCCACTTTATATCGAATTCCGAAACACTTCTTAAATTGTTCTCACTGATAATGTATTTTCTGCTGCCGTGTCTACAGCTGATCTACTACGCACTCCTTTCTCCTAACACTGGCACACTCTCCCGCCGTTGATTATTCCACACGGAATTTTCATAACGGGGACACATGGGTTTTCTACTGCTATTGGGCCGCCAAAATTTCTCCACGCCCGGTCGGCCCCTCACCGGCGTGGATAATGGTTTCCCTGTCTCGTCCGAGCAGATACATTCCCTGGATGCTGCTGAGGCGGCTGATCGCACCTTCTGGCGTTATTACTATTCTGTGAAGCCCGTATCACTTTAGTATGATACTGGTTTCCGTCATTCCTGTTATTATTTGCACTGTATCGATTGTCATTACGGTCCGAACAATTATTGTTATTGCTACCATGGTTGCGGTATGCTTTATTCCCATAGTTATCATTGGTGTGGTTGCCGTGGTACCCGTTGTTGTTACCACGGCCTCTACTACTGTCTACATCTACATCTACATCCATACTCCGCAAGCCACCTGACGGTGTGTGGCGGATTATTGCGCCAATTGTCCTCGTCCTCAACTCTTTCCAGGAAATCATTGATTTTCTTGTAATTGCTTCCTACGTAGCGTTTTGTATCATCTGGAAGCTTCTTGTAGAGTTCCCAGACTATTTCGGATTCCGTGCGGCGATCCCGCAAATATTCCAACTTGCGGATGCAGCCCTCACAAAACTCGTTCATCGAGCCACGGGAATTCGCATCGAAAGGCCTCGGTATGGCAAATTCGCGCCAGACATTTTGTTGTTTTTGCTCTGACCAGTATTCAGCCAGAAACAAATTTTTAAACTCGTCAAAAGTCAGGTTCGTAATGTTGAGGTTTAAGTCCAAACGCTTGGCATCACCAGCCAACACATCAATAACCACATTAATTTTTCTCTCATTAGTCCATGATCTGCGTAAAACTCTTTTTAATGAAATCCATCGCGTGTATACCGCCTTTTTTCAAGGGGTCGAACCGCTCCTCTTTCGTCAACAGTTCCGAACTATGGGCACAGATTGGCACATAGCTCTGTTTTACATCAAGTTTCATTTCTAATTCCGACACTCACGTAATTACTTGCAAGTGGTTGTCGCAAGCGTTTCCACTTCCCTTTTTTTTCTTCGCTGCTTCCTCACTTTAGTATCTACTTCGGATACTAAATCCTTTAAAGTTTCCACCTTCTGTTGATCCTCTTTTTTCACTAGTAGAATCTGTTCCGTCACCTTATTCTTGATGATAGGACAACTAATTTTCCTATACTTTTCTCGATTCTGCTAATTTCGGAATTAAAACAAGTATTTATGGTCGCAATTTCCACCTGAACGCCTATCATTTCCTGTTTAAGATTACCGATTTCGGTATTAATTACAACAATATCTTCTTTTATTTTATCAATTTTTGTGTTAACGACTCCAACATTGTTGTTAACAACATTAATAGCTTTGTTCTGTTGTCTAGCTTCCGTTCAATTTTTTCAGACTGAGCTTCTTGCTTGGCTGCGTGAGCTTCTTTGCTTGGCAACCTGAGCTTCAATTTCTGCCGATTGACTCTTGATTTCGTTAATCAAACATTCAATAAATCAGTTAAATTCCCGGAAACTATCGGTTTTACTTCCATAGCGGCTTCCTCTTTAATTGTCCCCCCGTATTTGTCATCAAGGAGTTCAGATTTGATTTTCACTTCCGATTACGAAATATTTTCTAAACTTTGGAATTCCATTTCTGCTCTTTGTTGCGTTTCGGCGGTCGCGTCTTTCATGCTAGCCGCCTGCCCCTGAACAATGGGTACCGCGGTGCGCGTTTCCCATTGTTCGACCGATTATTCCGTATCCAAGTCTACCACATTTTGGTAATTGTTGCCTTCACTCATTTTAATAATTTTCGATATAAATGCCAAATCTCAACTATAATTAGGATTCGTCCCACTACTTATTCTCGCTGACATAACGACTTGTTCGTAACCAGTACTTTGTTACGAGAGATTTGCACAATACAAAATTCGTGTCAACAACAACCTCAAACCTGAAGATTGTTCTGTCACCAGGTTGCCACGTGTAACCTCCTCCTCACTTATCGACCTTAATGACAGTGAAAAATTAAACCGCGTGTAGCTAATGGAAATTTGAGAAAAGCAATCGTCACTGAAGTTAACCTGTCGGTAAAGAGGGAGGAAAGAGTTACATCTAAATGAAAAGGAAAAATGGAAATGAAACTGGTGGAAATTAATTTTGAAAAGGGAAAAGTTAATAAAGAAAGTAAATATGCGGCCGTTACGTTAACTATTAACTAGCGGTGATTAGATATTTAAGATTTGGGGGAAATTACGGTCGCCAGTTCTATGGACAATTGCTATAGTAACTGAAAAAGAAAGGTTATTACACATATAATTAGCACTAGAAGCGTCGCAACTGAAGGTTGACAAGTGTAGTGTGAAAACTGAAATGTTGTCAGAAGTAACAAATTTCGCTACACTCTGACTTCATTTAGCAAAAGAAGTAATAAAACCGGAAAATTGAAAGTTAATTTAGTGACTGAAATTAACAGTGAGCTTTGTTTCTGTAGCACCTCGAAATTCAGTAAAATACAGTTAGTCTTGGGCTACCCCAACAATCATTTCAAAAGCTACTTGAATCTACGCAATTTAGAAATAGGAGATTTAACTTTGAACTTGAATTAAAAGATTCTGAACAATTAACAACAGTAAAATTTAGTACATACCAAGCCGAGCTGCAGTCACAGGTAAGCTAAAATATGGTAACAAAACTCGCACTCTTAATTTGTGCTTGCGTAATGTAAATACTGTAGCCAGCTATTAATACATTAACTGAACTTTGAAATTAAAGCTGTGAAATGAAATGATATTAATTCAACGCTGGCGTCTGAATTTCAACGACACTCGGGTTCATTTCGGAGAAGGAAGGGACCCTGCTTGATAATGCAATTTGGACAATGAGCAACAAAGGTTCATGCTAAGTTGCAGTAATTTTGTGATGCCACAATTATAAAAGCTGAGGTCTGCCATACAGTTCTAAAACTTTACATGCTTCCAGTCTTCCTTGTTGGTTGATTGAAGGTTTGAAGTCGTCGGCCGAGGAGGTGGCGACAGTCACTCATTGTCGGCCGTCGCTGTTGCAGGAGCTGGATGTTGGTTCGCCCCCTTCTCGACACGGTCACCAGGCGAAACGGGCTCTTGATGTGCGCCAGCTAATGCTTCCCGTCCGCGACACCGTGTCAGAAACTAACATAGCAAGTCGAGCGCAATTACATGCTGCCCAACCCTGAAACTCCGGGGAGCGTCACACAACATACCTGCTCCACTGCACTACTCGAGCCAGACCCTCTCTGCTCTGCCCGCGCCCCACGCGGCAGAGTTAACACTACCAAAGATCCTAAACACTTTGGTTCTCCACACGACCTATCGATGTATTCGTTCGATAGCATAGTTTTCCCCAGGCCAGACGCAGCGCATAAATACAAATAATATTCACAAAACAAACCAATTATACAGTGACATAAATGCATATATATACAAATAGTAAAACATTTACCATATATAAAGACACAGAAATGTTATATCCTCAGGTAACAAAATAAGGAAAATCTATAGTACAACAGATGGAAATAGAAGGATATGCATTTCTGGCGTTACAAACTAGGGAGATTTTCAGACACGAAGTTATGAAGTTTACCCAAAACAATATTTTATGTACACTGGAGAACTACACTGAAGAGAGCAAGAAACTTGGTGCACCTGCCTAATATCGTATAGGGACCCGCAAGGAAGCAGAAGTGCCGCTTCGCGACGTGACATGAACTCTGCCAATGTCTGAAGTAGTCCTGGAGGGAATTCAGACCATCAGTCCTGCAGGGCTGTCCGTAAATTCGTATGAGTACGAGGGGGTGGAGATCTCTTCTGAACATCACTTTGGAAGGCATGCCAGACAGCTCAATAATGTTCATGTGTGGAGAGTTTTGTGGCCAGCGGAAGTGTTTAAACTCAGAACAGTGTTCTTGGAGCCACTCAGTAGGCATACCCCTCCACTGCATACATAAAATGTTGTTGTGGGTCATAAAGAGTACGCGAGTGGGCCTTCGGCTCCGGAAGCCCACATTCAGGAGGTTTCGTTGAATTGTTCGCACTCTGACACTTGTTGATCGCCCAGTACTCAAATCTACAGCAATTTACGCAATGGTTACAGTTCTGTCACGTTGAACGATGGTCATCAGTCGTCGTTGGTCCCGTTCTTCCACGACCTTTTTCCGGCATCAGTGATGTCAGAGATTTGATGTTTTACCGGAATCCTGATATCCATGTACACTCGTCAAATGAACCTATGGGAAAGTCTCCATTCCAACGCTAACTCGGTGTGCTCCATCGATCGTGCGCCCTCTATAGAACCACGTTCAAACTTGAAACTTCCTGGAAGATTAAAAATGTATGCCGGACCGAGACTTGAATCCAGGACCTTTGCCTTTGCAAAGGCACAAAGTTTTAATCTGCCAGGAAGTATCATAACAGCACACACTCCGCTGCAGAGTGAAAACTTCATTCATGGTCAAACTTACTTTAATCTTTATAACGTGCAATTGTAGCAGTAGTAACTGACCTAAGAAATGCGCCAGACACTTGTTGTGTTATATTGGCTTTGCAGCGCCGTATTGTGCCGGTTTACATATTTCTGTATTTGAATACGCATGCCTATACCAGTTTCAAAGGCGCTTCAGTGTATTATCCTTGGCTATATAGAGAAGAATTTTAAGTAAAGAAAAAGAAAAGGAGAATGCATGAAATTTGGTGATATGTGGATAGTATCATTACAGAATACGTACATAAGTTTTATAATTATTAGTCGATATCTCGATGGTAAATTTTTATCTCTGACAAGGATTACTCCGGCGATCAAGTGAAGCTTATGCTACGCCCCTTTTCTTACAGAAGCTACCTGACGTTCGACTCGTAACTCAGCGAGACACAGCTGAACGACGAGCATCTTTGAAGATGTCGAATGCAATTCAGTACGAAACATTAGGAACGGGATGGTTTCATGAACCACGACGTAAAACCTGGAAGATTTACGAGCGAGTAAGACACCCGGTCGTGAAACCTTCGTCGTATCATTATTCAGCAAGTGGTGAACGCGCTTCCGTTGATCCCGTGGCCACTGGTTACTGAGTTGTAACGACACGTTGGAACGTCAGACAGGAAAAGACTCGCTTTTTGTCGCTGAAATCCGCCGGGCCGTCACTCGTAAGCCCGGTCGGCAGCGCCGTCCCCGACAGGTGGGCAGTCACCGGGCGTCTCTGTGGACATATCGCCCGTCACTTGTTTGCCAGCACGCCATTAGCGGCCGCCGAGAGCGCCCGGCACGGATTACCCAATCAGCGCCCGGTTGCGGTAATTGAAACGCCGCCTGGATTACGGCGCCCCGCCAGGCCGCCAAACGGCACGACAGAGCGACGCGACGTCAGTGCATTAACGAGCGCCGAGTGGCGAGCGAAAGGGCGCTCGTCTCTCTGGCCCTCGCTGTTGCTCACCTGGGGTGTCACGCCGCCGCCAGTCTAATGGACCGATGGACGGATGTTACATCGCCAGCAAAACAGTCCTCCGGCTGCTATCAAGAACTCAATAAAGATATAAAAACTGTACAGAACTGGTGATTTTCATTACTACTATTAACAAAAGGAAAACTGTATCTGGTACGTAGGGACACCTTTCTTACTAGCATTATAGCTCATTACAAAAACTACTGCAAAATATTGAAGAAGGTTATCCAGAAATCTAAACACCTGCTTTATGATAAGAAGAGAAATACATTCAGCAATAAAATAAAAACAATATGTGATATAGTTAAGTCAGAGACTGGCTGACCAGAAACTAGGAGGAACAAATAGCTCGAAAATTAATGAAACCTTGGTAACAAACGCATGTTGTGTTGCAAACCATTTAAACAAGCACATTGTCTCTGTTACTGATAGCATGCGGTTGTCAGGTTCAGAAAATAATGCAATGGAATATCTGAGACCAGTGCACACAAGCAATCTCAGTAAATTGGAATTGACACCTACTTCACCCAAAGAAATAGAATTCATCATAAAGCCCTTGAAATCAAAGCATACTAGTGGCTATGATAAGATATTAACAAAGTGAATAAATGAGTGTTCATGTGAGCTTATTCATATCTTAAGTTATTTATGTAATCAATCACTTGTCACATGAACATTTCTGGACTGGCGTAAATATCCTGAAGTTATGCCTCACCACAAGAAAGGGGACAAAGCAATGGACTCAAATTACCGAGCGAACTCACTTTTGCCATCTTTTTCAAAAATCTTTGAAAATGTTATGTTCAAGCGTCTACCTAAGCACCTTAGTGAAAACAACATATTGTAAGTAGGCTGTTTAGGTTTTTTTATTGGTAACGCCGCCGCCACGTAGCGCTCTGTATGAAAATCACTGGCTGTGCGGTGTGCAGTCTGTGGCTAGTTTGCATTGTTGTCTGCCATTGTAGTGTCGGGCAGCGGCAGCTGGATGCTAACAGCACGTAGCGTTGCGCAGTTGGAGGTGAGCCGCCAGCAATGGTGGACGTGGGGAGAGAGATGGCGGAGTTTTGAAATTTGTAAGAATTGGTGTCATGAACTGCTATATATATTATGACTAGTAAGGTAAATACATTGTTTGTTCTCTATTAAAGTCTTTCATTTGCTAACTATGCCTATCAGTAGTTAGTGCCTTCAGTAGTTTGAATCTTTTATTTAGCTGGCAGTAGTGGCGCTCGCTGTATTGCAGTAGCTTGAGTAACGAAGATTTTTGTGAGGTAAGTGATTTGTGATACGTATAGGTTAATGCTAGTCAGGGCCATTCTTCCGTAGGGATTTTTGGAAGTCAGATTGCGTTGCGCTGAAGATATTGTGTGTCAGTTTAAGCACATTCGTTTATAATTGTTCAAAGAGGACGTTTCACATTGAACAGTTGTGTATAATTCTTCTAAGGGGACGTTTCAATATTGTCAAAGTCACAGTTTGGGTTTCTTAAGGGTTCTGATGGTGAGAAAGCGATTTAAACTTACAGCGAAAATGTCCTTAATTCATTGGACAACAAATTAGAGGCAACTGGCATATTTTGCGACATGTCAATGGTGTTTGACTGTGTGAATCACAGCATTCTTTTAAGTAATTTAAAATATTATGGCGTCACTGGTAATGCTGAAAAGTAGTTTTAGTCACATCTTACTTATAGAAAACAAAGGGTGCCATTACGTAACACTTCAGCAGTAGGCAGTCAGACATCACCTGACTGGGAAGAAATTACATGTGGTATTTCCCAAGGTTCCATACTAGGTTCACTACTGTTTCTTGTGTATATTAATGACCTACCATCTGTTACATTACTAGATGCCAAGTTTGTCTTATTTGCAGATGATACAAACAATGCAATAAATAGTTAATCAAATATAAATTTATAAAATGCATCTAATCAAATTTTTACTGACATTAATAAGTGGTTCATAGCCAATTCAGTGTCATTCAACTTTGAAAAGACCCACTATATGCAGTTCAGAACTTCCAAGAGATTTCCATCTGGTGTGTGTATAAAATATGATGACATGGAAACAGCAGAAGTTGAGAGTGTAAAATTCTTGGAATTACAACTTGATAATAAATTCAGTTGGGAGCAACATACTAACGAAATACTAAAGCGCCTAAACAAGTCTGTGTCTGCAATGCAAATGATATCACTCATAGGAGATATAAATATAAAAAAAGGCATATTTTGCTTATTTTCACTCCATTTTGTAATATGGTATCATATTTTGGGGTACCTCCACAAACAGAGAAAAACTTTTTAGAGTATAGAAGTGTATAATAAGAGTAATGAGTAGTTTAAATCCAAGAACATGTCGAAACTTAGTCAAAAAATTGGGCATATTAACCACAGCTTCTCAGTATATTTCTTCCTTAATGAAGATTGTTGTAAATAATATATCTCTTTTTTCAACTAACTGGTTGGTACACAGTATCAATACTAGGAATAAGAACCATATACAGAAAGATTTAAAATCACTTACTATTGCCCAGAAAGCAGTCCAGTATTCAGCAACGCATATTTTCAATAACATGCCAGCAACCATTAAGACATAAGTTTCAGACAAGGCACAATTTAAACACAATTGAAAAGAAATTTTGGTGGTCCACTCCTTCAATTCCATCCATGAGTTTCTCAACAAGTGCAGTAGACCATCTTAATGAAAATTTGTTATACTTTAATTTTTGAGAATACTTCGTTGTACCAGCCAAGTAACTACCTACAGTGTGAATGATGGATGTATGGAAAGCAGATGTAAGCCTTAAATTTGTAAATAGCGGATGTATAATTTTAAAACTTGTATATAATCTGACTGTCCTTAACTGAGGATCACTGAAATGAATAATTTACTGTAATTTTTGACAAAACTTGGTTGTAATAGCCAAGAAACTAGCAAATGTCTGAATGATGGATTTAATGAAAGCAGATGTAAGTATTAAACCTGTAAATATTAGAAGTTTATATTTAATTCATGTACATAATTCTATTGTTTATTGACTGAGGATCATTAAAATCAATGAACCTCACGTTTTTCTAATTACACTTTTGTAAAGTGATTATCTGACATGTTCCACATCCAGGAGAATTCCCTCTTTTCTGGGTCTACGGAAAGAATAATTAATCTAATCTAATCTAATCTAAATTGTGAAAGCGAAAAGCACTTTCATTTTCACAGAAATGTTCTTAATACCATCGTGTAGTAGTGACAACATCATAAAATTTCGTCACCATTGATCGCAATAACAGCAGACCACTCAGACGTTATTGGTTTTTTCCATCCTAACTGCCCGGAAAACTGTTTTCAGGTGACTTTCCATAGCGTCGATATCCTTGGAAAAATGCATTATACACACTGTGCTGTTTTACAATATATATATTCACCACCGGTTACGATCACGGACAATCTTCACAGTGGGAAAAAAGCTTTTGTGACGACTTCGGATATCATACATGCTGTTACACCAGAAACGTATACGTCACTACTGACTCTGAAACGCCAAAACGATAATTATCGCCGTAGTACACATTTAAACCAGCAGAAGACATGGAAAACGAGGAATACATGTAACAGCAGCAAGAGCACAGCAACACTGCTCAGGTGCAACAACAGGACGTTTCAACTGGCTGAACTATGGATACTCTGAAGCTGATCTGTTTTCCTGGCTGATACTTCCGGCTGTTGACCAATAACAGACACCCTAATACTTGGTGCTGAGTAACTGTGTCCTCTCTTTCTGTCTCTGGCTATGGCCCATGTGTTTGAACCTCTACAGCACTATCGTGTTTCTCTTTCCAAGTTCTAAATTATTTATGTTTCTCACTCGTTGCAGCTCTTACATTAAGCGTATTTTTGTATGGCAGCGCGTGAACTAAATGTCTGCGCCTCAGAGCCCCAGGGGTGGCCTAATCAGTCTCATTCTCATTTCCCTTTCAGATAGCAGTCGGTCTATTTTTAAGAAGGCCTGCTAACCATATTTCTGTTCACAAAAGTGGGTCTGCAAAGCGGCACATCTTCTCCTTCCAGAAGCAGGTTGTTAAAATAGGGTGTCGCCTGAAGATACTTTGGCTGTGGATATTGTATCACAGTTACCGTCAATTTGACTATTCAGGGATGTCACTAAACCCGCCCAAAGATTTAAACAACCACGCATGTGCAGCGCCTATTAGGAGGAGGAGATCCGATAGCCGATCAGTTCCAGTCTTCCACCAGGAAGGAGGTACACGGCTCGTCTTGCCTGCAGTTCAACCATGCCTAGATGGTCAATACTGCGATTCGATCACGTCTCCACTGTTACATTGCGCCAGGAAGGGCTCTCAACAAGGGACGTGTCCAGGCGTCTCGGAGTGAACCAAAGCGATGTTATTCGGACATGTAGGAGATACGGAACTGTCAATGACATGTCTCGCTCAGGCCGCCCAAGGGCTGCTACTGCAGTGGATGACCGCTACATACGGATTATGGCACAAACGCCACCATGTGCCGCCACAGGACGTCGTGGTACGACTCAAACTTTGCGCAAAAGCTGCGTGATGCGCAAAATTGACTCCCGACGTCCATGGCGAGGTCAATCTTTGCAACCAGAACGCCATGCAGCGGAATACAGATGGGCTCAACACCATGCCGAATGGACCGCCCAGGATTGGCATCACGCTCCCTTCACCGATGAGTGTCGCACATGCCTTAAACGAGATAATCGTCGGAAACGTGTTGGGAGGCAATCCGGTCAGGCTCAACGCCTTAGACACACTGTTCAGCGAATGCCGCAAGGTGCAGGTTCCCTGCTGTTTTGGGGTGGCATTATGTGGGGCCGACGTACGCCGCTTGTGGTCATGGAAGGCGCCGCAACGGCTGTATGATACGTGAATGCCATCCTTCGACCGACAGTGCAACCATGTCGGCAGCATATTGGCCAGACATTCGTCTTCATGGACGACAATTAGTGCCCATATCGTGTACATATTGCAAATTACTGCCTTCAGGATAATGTTGTTGCTCGACTAGTTGCCGTCACGTTCTCCAGACATGAACCATATCGAACCTGCCTGGGATAGTTTGAAAGCAGCTGTTTACGGACGACGTCATCCACTAATTACTCTGAGGGATCTACACTGAATCGCCATTGAGGTGTGGGACAATCTGGGCCAACAGTACCTTGTGTGTAGTATGCCACGACGAATACAGGTATGCATCAATGCAAGAGGACGTGCTACTGGGTATTAGAGGTACCGGTTTGTAAAGCAATCTGCCGCATCACCTCTGAAGGTCTCGGTGTATGCTGGTACAACATGCAATGTGTGGTTTTCATGAGCAATAAAAAGGGCAGAAATGATGTTTACGTTGATCTCTATTTCAATTTCATGTACAGGTCCGCCGGCCGTAGTGGCCAAGCGGTTCTAGGCGCTACAGTCTGGAGCTGGGCGACCGCTACGGTCGCAGGTTCGAATCCTGCCTCGGGCATGGATGTGTGTGATGTCCTTAGGTTTAAGTAGTTTTAAATTCTAGGGGACTTATCACCTCATAAGTTAAGTCCCATAGAGCCTAGAGCCATTTGAACCATTTTTTTGTACAGGTCCCGCAACTCTCGGACCCGAGGTGATGCAAAGCGTTTTTTGATGTGTGTAATTTCATACAGGACTCTTTTTAGGTGAACATCCTATTCAGTCTATTAATGTAATCTATGATAGTGAAGTACCGGCAGTCACCGGTACTCATACATATCTCATTTATTGGTGAGGATTAATTATTTATTTGACTTGTGTTTTTACTTCTAGTTTTATATCAGTTGTGAGAGAGTTTTGGAAAAACCGGTGAAATAACAATGTCAATTAGGTCGACCGATAATTATGGGCAACTTCCTGAAGACTAGAAATTCTGCCTCTCACACTCCGATCTGAATTTGTTTGGTGACTGTGCCCATGCTAACTTCACTCATCATATAGCTGGTCTAGTTCTTACTTAAGAAACAGAATCGAGAAAGTTATCCCAGGTGTTTCGAACACTAGAAAAGTCAAGCCACATATCGTACATGGGATGGGGGGAATTACATTGGGAGTTCGGCTGGGGTTGGTCATTGGCTCACTAGTATTTTTCTTTTTCTGTTAATAATCTGCCATTTTATTCAAATCATGAGAAAGCACTAGTCCTGCGTGCAGATACAAGCTTTGTTGTGAAGACGAGCAAAGAGGCACCAACAGAGAGAACTGCTGTGAACGTTACTGACTGGTTTTGCTAAAGAGGGCTAATACTAAGCTTTGAAATACGATAGCTAACTGAACTGCGTACTGTCAGAAATCTCCCAGCCACTATTAACATGTTGTACCAACAGCAGAGTGTAAACAGGGTAGAAAGTTTTTATTTCTATGATGTGTATATCGATGGGTAGCTATTCTCGGAAAAATCTTTGTAGCGGAGCTGCAAAAAAAGGGTAGATTGTGCTAATTGCCACCTTTTGGGACATAGAAGTCACTAAGTTAACATAATTTCCATATTTTCATTCGCTGATGGTTTACACGATAATATTATGGGATAACTCCTGACTTAGACAAAACTCCACTGCACAAAAGAAAGCTGTTGTAACTGCCTGTAAGGTTCGCCGAGGTACTGCTCGCGGGCATCTTTCTAAGCAACTGGCGATGATGACCGCTGCTTCACAGCATCTTGATACACTTCTAAAATATGTTACAAGCAATTCTTCCGAGTTCGAGATGAACTGCATATTTACCGTTCCACTAGTTGGTGAAGCACTCTTGAACTTTTTGCATATGATATTAAACTAGTGCGTGATAATATGCACATCCATTTTTCCAACTTTCTCCAACCTAACTGTAGACGAGACATAGCAGCGAAACGTTCCTTTACTGCATTTTCTTCCCTTATAACAGTACGTAATTTTCGGTAAGACGGTACCAGCTTGAATGACTGATTTTCATGAGAACTTGTTGGCAGGTAGTATTTTATTCTATAATCAGTTCATTTGGTTATTGGTGGAAGCATCGAGGTTTTTGGTGTCAGTAAATGAATAATAACGTTACCCAAGTAGTGGTTTGCGCTGCCTCATCATCTGACCATTTATCTAGGAAAGAAAAGTAAATGTGGATATCACTATTTGACGTAGCCTAGAGAGGTAGAAATATTTAAGGCTCACATACACTGTTTCTCACTTCAGAAACACCTACATCTTGCATCGTGTTGCTGCCACTATCGCCCATATGATGCAGTCGATGCAAGCCTATTTTGTTACATCCACCGATCAGGTCAACCGCTTGGGGTCGGTGAATTTGGTGGGCACAATCTAGGCAGGAGAACTAATTTATCTTATTGTTGTCTGATTTTGTCGCATACAGCTCACAATATTATTTTTAATTTGACTCCTTTAACGTATTTTAATGCGGTCTTTCTTTTACAGTAATGTATTGGGCATTTTTATTTATTTTTCATGTGTTTCCTTTGTGTACGTGCTTTCCCGCAATGTGATCGGTTGGGATGACCGTCTCATTGGTAAACTGCAGTTAAGGTATGAAACTGTGTAGCAGTAGAATGAATAACCATACAGCAGTGGGTGAGTGTTAAGATAGAGAGGGAATAATATCGTGTGTTCGTGTTTTTTTGCATTTCTGTTGACTACCGCTGCTGGCCACGTGTATGGAACATTATTAATGTTATAGTTAGTTAATGTTTCTCGTGTCCCACATAACTATTTGATTTCCCTACAATGAAGTGAGTTACGTAAAATACACGATTTAAACTCCTGTATCTAGGAAAGCTCAGATGTTAATGCCCATTGACGGAATAAAGACTCACAAAAATTTTCCCACCATACTACAGCTCAGTAACGTTGTGTTGATTCTGAAAGGACGATTCATTCATAGTTAAGTGCACCACTTGCTACCCTTTCTTCAATTTACTTTTTAACGAAAATTGAAACATTTAGGCAAAAACTCTTCTGCCCTGAGCAAGATCGCGTGAAGTGTTTTTGCTGAACTTGTTCTGCGTAACCAATGGCAACTGAATGTAATAACCATGGGTTTAAGTTTAATTATGTGCGTACATAAAATTACATTGAAGCCTGGTCTGCTGTCCCCTCTCCCTTTCCATAATTACGTGGAGAAAGTGGATCACGTTCACTAAAGAGACCAGTTGTAACGATGTGCCTTCCACCAGCCACATGGCTAGTTATTGAAATCCCATCGGTATTGAATAAATATCAGTTAACCTATACCTTTGACTCATAATTTGCTCCCTTCATCGTAAAGAATAGGTGAAAGCGTGTACCACAGTATAATGCTGAGTCATGAAAGTAAATAATGTCTATGTGTACGCTATTAAGCCCTACATTGGTGAATTCTGTAGTGGTTCTAAAAAATACTGCGTTATCTGTTGTATTCAAATTTTTACAGCTTGGTTAAAACCTTCCGCTAGAAATTATTAATACCCGGCAAAAACTCACTGGGGCCTGTAATTCTGACCACACGAATTTGTTAAACCATTACTACAGAGGCTAACTTGCAGGAGCTGTAAACCATGATAAGCGACGGCAGTCTTTGTACCAGATCGAGTTATAATCTTAACTGTACCACCATCAGTATTGAAGGTCACGTTGCAATAAAAATTAAAATAATTATCTGTGTCAATTATATTTTCCTGAACGAGGGACTCTGATCTCTTACGCCATTATCCTCACATGGTTCAGTACACTCTGTTTGAATTTATTTTTCCGAATGAGGCAGTTGTTTGTCTTAAGCTTTATTTTGCTGTGAATAAGTTACCGCGTATCAGTTCCTATCTAACATGACACTGGAATTACACATTACAAACCACGACATTGTAACATTATGTAAAAGCTTTTTATACCATGTTGCACAAAAGGAACACTAGGGTGGTTATAAACAGACATATGTATCACAGAACAACAGTGAAAAACGAAACAAATCGAAAATAAATTAGTCGATCGGACCTTCAGGTGGGTATAGATATACAGTCATCTAACAGTATCGATCCAAACAAATATTACAAAAATTCTCCTCATAGTTGTTCACAGGAACTTAACTTTCTTGCCTATAGGTGAACACATTTTTATTTTTCTTGTTGGGTCGCAGCCTAGCCCTGTTGATAACGTGCAGCCACTTACCCTCCGTCACGGCCTTATTTATCTAACATGGAATAATGTGTTGTTCTGGCCTTATCCCTTTCTGCGCTGAAGCTCGCCGTGCTCTTGCTAAATGGGAGTTTTACGGTATCATTAACCTACTGCTCGGTTTGTCTCCAAAATGCGTAGCCCTTTCATTTGTTTGTTCATGCCAGACCATGTATTGGTAGATATTGTTTTGTTAGTTTCCGGTACATGAGATTAATGCAATTGCCTCTTGTTGATATAAGTATTATTTTATGAGGATCTCATATCGTATCGTCCTGTCATCATGGATGAAGCTCATGTAAGATAGGTAAAATCGGGACGCTTTACAATGTAAGTTTTACATTCCACATAGATTTCCTACTATCAGCCTTCACTCATATGGCTGAAAGTGTAGCGAAAAAAACTCTGCTTTGTTGGATAAATATACGACGTCATTCTATAAAAGGTCACGTCTTCTGGTGTTTACTAGCAATGATTCGTTACTGAAGGAAAACAAAATTATTCGGTAAACGTCTGCAGCTTACAGGAGAATCGAAAACAAACTGTCCTGCAAAGAATCGTGTCGGATCTTACAGCGTCCATAGAAAGCTAAGTAATCCAATGTTGTGTAACTGTTTTTAGGTGGTGTCGATTTTTATGACACTGCAGATACAACCTAGTTGTAAAAACTATGTTACAAATCAAGATAAACGTTAGTATTCGCATTTCTCAGATATTGTATTGAGTAGTGCCGCTTCCTGGGCGCTTGGGGCGCTGCTGCTGTTAGGAGTAACCAAAACGAGTCGTAATGTCGCAACTGTTATGTTAGACTGTAACAGAACTAAAACTAAAAGCATGGAACATCCAAAACATATTAAATTCACATATGAATGAATAAACAGTAGTAGAAATCACACAGAAATATAAAAAACACAGCGCCCTCGTGGCTGATGTGGAGGCTGTTTGACGTCTGCCATCTCTTGATACTGCACCGTGTAACATTTACAAACCAGATATAAAACGACCAGGTTCTGTCCTGTGTCCATTGCAACGTCTGACACTTAATGTTTTTTGGCTGAATATCGTTAATGAAATGAATTTTAGCATGGTTGCTTCATATGAGCAAGAATAAGGTAAGGAAGGAAAATTCTTTTTTGTAATGAATAGCAGAATTTATGCGAATATATAGTTGTTGATTTTGTTTGTTATCCAGAAAATTTAATCACGAATTGAACTATAATTCACGAATTTCTCGTTTCTGTACAAGGAATGATGAGAAGGAGAGTAGCTGGGAGAACGACATCTGGAATGGTGATGCTTTCAGGACAGGTTTACTGTGGGGTGGAGATCATGTCATCTCGGAGGGAGCCAGTGAACTGATGCCACTGTCACAGTTCTGCAGAGGATCTACTCTGAATGTGGAGGCCACTGGCAGTAACGTAAATGGAAAATGTGTGGTCGATGTTAGTGAGGAAATCATCGGGGGTGGGATTACTAGGTCAGTTATAGACAGTAGCACAGGTAGCTGTTAGGGTTTCCAAGAAGAAGCTAAGGATAATATATGTCAAGGGAAACGGTTGTGGCAAAGCAGGGAGGTTTTCCTGGTCACCAATTGCAACGTCACTTCTGGCTAGGGAATGGGGTTATCTGCACAGTACAGAATATAGAGAGAAATTAGTATGGTGTGATACTGGTGGAGGACCAACGTTGTTTTGAGACAGGGTATGGTTGTTTGTGGATAGGGAGCAGATGTTATGATATAGACTGCTGTGTTGCTGAATGATGAGAGCTTATACAGTGGGTTGTGTGAGTGAGGAGGTGGAGAGGTTTAACCGAGGGGTGAAAACAAATTTGACTTGGTTTTGGGAGTAGGTGGATTAGTGGAAATCACAGTGGGTGGCAAAGTAAATTTGTTGTTGGGACTACATTTGTTGTATGGGATGGATGTTTAGGACAATGGTTAAGAATCTATTCTGCAATGGGAGTGGCATGGAGTGAGATATTGGGATGGATACGATGATCAATAGGATGTATGAGTACTGTTAATTCTGGCTTGATGGGTGAAGGTTTAGCTTTGCAGTTGGTGAGGTAGGTACGTTGGGTATCATTGCAGGCATTGCAGGTGGGAGAGGTGGCGAGGTTGGGACACTATTTGAGGAAGTAGAAGTCTTTATAGTGAGGACAGGTGGGGGAATTTTTAGAATGTGGTCGTTATAAACAAGTCAGTTTTATATTTATCTGTGCTAGGACTGCGGGGGAGGGGGGAGGGGAGGGATTTGGGAAACTTCGTCTTTATGCCAGCAGTTGTAAATCACGGCTCGTTCTCTGAGGAGTTAATCAATGGAGTGGACACACTCTGTGAAGACTTCCATGAGGTAGGAGGGACCTATGCCACTGCAGACATGGCAGGCTGTGCAGATGTCCAAATCAGGATTTTAAATCAGTTCAGGAGCCACCTCCTCAGCTGTGATCTCAAGGACAATGCTTTTTATCACGGCAGTGAATGTGGGAGTAATGGTGAGAGACCGGCATTCTTTGTATGTGGAAGTGGTGTTGAAGGGAGTGAGGGAGCTCTGAGGACCAAAGGTAAAATGCGAGAGGCCAGGATTCTTTGGATATAGAAGCGATGCTGAAGGGAGTGAGGGAGGCATGAGAGCCAAGGGTGACACGTGGGATTTAGAGGAGGAGGAGTGGGAATTGGGATTTATGGATCTGATGGGGACAGAATCTTTGCGGAGGATGATTTGATTGATAGGAATGTAAGGGATATATACATTCGTATTCCTAGGATGAGAGATTTGGCATTTAGGAATTTGGGGTTAGGACTAGAGGAAAGGAAAGTGGAAACAACCGGGGGAGAAGGTCAAGGGATGGGCGCGGTATCAATGTGTTCTGCAGGATCGGGAGTTATTTGTGTTTTTTTGTTATGCTGCTGGTAATCAGGTACGCATTTGGGCGGTTTAGTGGTTATTTGGTGATTGTGCAACGCGAAGCATCAAGAAGACGATGTAATAGAAAAATTATTGCCTAAGACAAAGATTTAATGTTCAATGCGTGCAGTGCATTCAGACTAAGAAGTCACTGCTTTTAACCCCCTCTCTTCTGTACAAATTACAGCACCAGTTGCACCCAGCGTCCTCAGTTATGTCTGGATATGTTGCAATCCACCTCTCTGCCCCCTACAGGTTTTACACTATACGGTTCCGTCTTGAAACATGGAAGTTATTCCGTAACGTTTTATCTCAAGCCCTATATTCCTCTCCCTTCTTCCAGTGTCCTCTAGAAAATGCTTTCGGCTCAGATTCTCTTTCTTATCATCCTACGTAATTTCCAGCTTACCTCTCTAATACCACATCTCAGTTGTTCCATACAAGTCTCACAAGTAACCGTCAACTGCTATAGCTGTCAGCGGTCGGTTACATAACTGTAAGAAAGAACTTCTAGGACAAATAACCACCATTAAGGCAAATCTCGAATTTAGTTACTTAACGTAAATTTAAACTAGACCGAGCTTCAAACCGGACAAGTCACTTCAAGCAAATAATGCAATAGGCAGGTAGTAAGTCATAATAATAACCACTCACAATAACGTTTATGTAAGAAGGTAAAGAATGAGTAAAGAACTTAAATCTATTTACACTATTTAAGGGGAACAGTTCACAATTTTAATTTTTGGAGATGCCAACTAAAAGAGTATCATAAAACTGGTTAACTCAAACACAAATATATCATAGCAAGTTTCGGTCACGCATCCCTTACTCACAGTAACGGCCAATTGCAAGTTTTACGTTTGTGAAAAGTAAGTGACCCAATACCGTAAGTACCAGCGGGATGGGCTACAGGCATTAAGTATCAGATTATGGTTAACGACGGCGTCCGTAAGGGTTCGGTACACAACTACTCCAACACAGGATCAAGAAATTCTATGCGTTACTTACAGTCCACAAGCCTTGAAATGATAGGGACACAGTACTAGGAACTAGATAGGTGGAGAAAAACAATGCAAATAAGTAATTGCTTAGGTAGCAAACACATTTAATAATATTAACGGTATGGCGCCATCATATGAAACACAGCCCCTGAGATTCAAACAATTTACTCAAGTAGACCAGTTAATATGTTACCTTAAAATGTACCTAAGGGCACCAGACAGGCAATTCTAACGTTGCGGTTGATAAGGGAAGGAATACTAAAGCAAAATCAAGAACAGTTCATACCATATGTCGACCTGGAAAAGGCGTTCGACAATGTAAAATAGGGCAAGATGTTCGAAATTCTGAAAAATGTAGGTGTAAGCTGTTGGGAGAGACACGTCTTATATAACATCTACAAGAGCCGAGAGGGAATAATAAGAGTGGACGAACAGGAACCAAGTGTTCGGATTAAAATGGATGTAAGACACGGATGCCGTCTTTCGCCTGTACTGCTCAAACTGTACATAGGAAAAGCAATGATGGAAAAAAAGGAGGTGATAGGATATCAATTGTAGGATTCGCTAATTGAGTGAGAGTAAATCGGCGGAAGGCGAAGGTAATAAGAAGTCGTAGAAATCATGACAGCGAGAAACTTTACATCAGGATTGATGGTCACGAAGGAGATGGAGTTAAGGAAGTCTACTACTTATGTAGCAAAATAACCAATGAGGAACGAAGCAAGGAGGATATCAAAAGCAGACTAGCACAGGCAAAAAGGACATGCCTGGCCAAGAGAAGTCTATTAGTATCAAATATACGCCTTAATTTGAGGAAGAATTTACTAAGACTGTACGTTTGCAGTACAGCATCATATGGTAGTGAAACACGGACTGTGGGAAACCCGGAATAGAAGAGAATCGAAGCATTTGAGGTGCGGTGCCACAGATGAATGCTGAAAATTGTGTGGACTGATAAGGTAAGGAATGAGGAGGTTCTGTGTATAATCGGAGGGGAAAGGAGTATGTGGAAAACACTGATAAGAAGATGGGACAGGATGAAAGGGCACCTGTTAAGACATGGGGCAATGACTTCCATGATACTAGAGGGAACTGTAGAGGGCAAAAACTGCATAGGAAAACAGAGATTGGAATAAATCTAGCGAATAATTGAGAAAATAAGACGCAAGTGCTACTCTGAGATGTATTGTAAAGTACAGGAATTTCTGGCGGGCCGCACCAAACCAATCACAAGACTGATGCATGAACCCTCTAAACATAAAAGATTAAATAATAGTGAATTTTACAGAAACATTCACCTTCGAGAAAGCGGCAACAGCCGGCCGGTGTGGCAGAGCGGTTCTAGGCGCTTCAGTCTGGAACTGCGCTGCAGCTACGGCCGCAGGTTCGAATCCTGCCTCGGGCATGGATGTGTGTGATGTCTTTAGGTTGGTTAATTTTAAGTAGTTCTAAGTTCTAGGGGACTGATGACCTGATATGTTAAGTCCCGTAGTGCTAGAACCATTTGAAACATTTGAAAGCGGCAGCCGCAACAGGTAAACAGCCACAAACATACAATCTGCTAGACCATCCGTTTAAAAACTCCACAGCAAATATATAACCAGTAATCTGACAACAAGTAGTAATGACAATCAAGGTTGTGATGATGAGTCAATGGCCTGCCAGTGTGACCGAGCGGTTCTAGGTGTTTCAGTCTGGAACCGCGCAACCACTACGGTCGCAGGTTCGAATCTTGCGTCGGGCATGGATGTGTGTGATGTCCTTAGGTTGGTTAATTTTAAGTAGTTCTAAGTTCTAGGGGACTGATGACCTCATATGTTAAGTCCCATAGTGCTACAACCATTTGAAACATTTGAAAGCGGCAGCCGCAACAGGTAAAGAGCCACAAACATACAATCTGCTGGACCATCCGTTTAAAAACTCCACAGCAAATATATAACCAGTAATCTGACAACAAGTAGTAATGACAATCAAGGTTGTGATGATGAGTCAATGGCCTGCCAGTGTGACCGAGCGGTTCTAGGTGTTTCAGTCTGGAACCGCGCAACCACTACGGTCGCAGGTTCGAATCTTGCGTCGGGCATGGATGTGTGTGATGTCCTTAGGTTAGTTAGCTTTAAGTAGTTTTAAGTCTTAGGGGACTGATGACCTCAGCTGTAAGTCCCATAGTGCTCAGAGCCATATTTGATTCGGAAATTTTATTCAGTCGCTATCTGATACTTATGACAAGTATTATGTACGTGAAAGAAGTAACACGAAAGTATTGGAAATTGACTGTGCCAAACGCTATGGCCACCACTCACACGGATCCACACAGTATAAAGGCTAGATAATGGTTCAAATGGCTCTGAGCACTATGGGACTTAATATCTGAGGTCATCAGACCCCTAGAAGTTACAACTACTTAGACGCAACTAACCTAAGGACATCACACACATCCATACCGAGGCAAGATTCGAATCTGCGACCATAGCGGTCGCGCGGTTCCGAACTGTAGCGCCTAGAACCGCTCGGCCACTCAGGTCGGCAAACGCTAGCTAAAATAACCCTCATATTATAATAACAAAACAATCCAATAAATCTTGAAATGCCACTAAGGGCTACTTACCTTTTGTTATCAATGTACACAATTCCGACACCTAGCGAATAAGACCCTGAATCATTAGCAACCGACTAAATACACAGGTCTGTCATTCACCAGCAGGTGCAGTCATGAACATAGCATTACACTCACAGCGTGTTTCCGGTCAACTCCCACTACCCTCTCTCGCCCTGCGCAGAGAAACTTAAAATATCCTTTTCCGCCAACTGTAATGACATCTCCCATCACGGATATTCCAGCTTTCTGCTATATCGATACTAACCTACAAAGACATCGATACAGTTGACGCATGACACAGTACCTCATAGTGATCCCTGTGTAGTTTGAAACACTGTACTCAAGGATGTCAAAGTAGCAATTTATCGCTGCATTAAAGCTGACTTGGTTGGAGAACGTGCGTTTCTTTCGATCTACACCGAGGTGACAAAAGTCATTCGAAAGCGATTTGCACACTTACAGATAACGTTTCTATCGTGTACACAAGATAAAGGGCAGTGCATTGGCGGAGATGTCATTTGTACTCAGGTGATTCAGGTGAAATTGTTCCCGATCTGACTATGGTCACAAAAAGGAATTAACAGGCTTTGAATGAGGAATTGTATTTGGAGCTTGACGCATGAGACATTCCATTTACGAATCGTTAGGGAATTCAGTATTCCGAGATCCATAGTGTCTAAAGAGTTCCGAGAATACCAAACTTCATTAATGTCATTAGCTTTCACCATGTACAACGCAGTGGCCGACGGCCTTCACTTAACGACCAAGAGTAGCAGCGTTTGCGTCGAGTTGTCAAAGCTAACAGACAAACAATACGGATTAAAATAACCGCAGAACTCAATGTGCGACGCACGACGAACGTACCCGCTAGGACATTGCGGCGAAATTTGGCATCAATGGTAGCAAGTGACTGACGCGAATGGGTTTGCTAACAGCATGACATCGCCATTTCTGGGCCTGTGAGGGCATCAGTTGGACGCTTGACTATTGGAAAACTGTGACCTGGTCAGGTAAGTTCCAGTTTCAGCTGATGAGAACTGATGGTAGAGCTCTCGTGTGGCACAGACCAAGTTGTCAACAAGGCACTATCTAAATTGGTGGTGGCTCCATAGTGGTTTAGTCTGTCTATACATGTAATGCCCTTGGTTCTCTGGTCCGACTGCACCGACCATTGACTGGAAATGATTATGTTTATCTGCTTGGAGACCATTTGTAGCACTCGTGGACTTGACGTTCCCAGAAAGCGATTTAACTTTTATGAATGACAATGCACCACGTCACCGCTGCCACAATGTTGGCTATTGGATTGAAGAACAATGTAGAGAATTCGAGCGATGATGTGGCCACGCCGATAGCCCGACATGAATCCCATCGAAAATTTATGGCACGTAATCGAGACGTCCGTTTGTGACAAAAACCTGCACAGACAACACTTTCGCAATTATGAAGTGTTGTAGAGGCACCATGGCTCAATATTTTTCTATAGGATTTCCAACAACTTGTTGAGCCCAGGCCACATCACGTTGCAGCACTAAGCTGCGGAAAAGGAGGTACAGCACGATATTAGAAGGTATCCCATGACTCTTTGTCACCTCAGTTCATACCTGTCACGGTCGGTTTAGACTTCCATAATACTCTCTTGGTTTAGAGGCACTTTAACTGATTTACTTTTAAAAAAAAAGTGGAGGAGGAGGTAGCTTAGGAACAGGGAATGATATAACTACGGGAGGAGGGGTGGGTGGAGAGGGGGAATGGTTGTATAAGGCGTTTGGTCCAGTCCTTATATGTAGGCTACTGAGGCCTGTGGCATCGTGGCGACAACAGTGCGAACAGTACGACGCTAGGGAGGCGGGGGTTTCCTTTGGTGCTGGTCCTCCTGGGCACAAGTCACGTGGATTAGTGCCAGAGTCGCCATTATATTCCTATTTTCCCTCTGTCTCACTTAAGAGTGCTTTTGTGTTTAAACTACGTCTGCAGAGGCTGAGGTACTGCATATGTTCATCAAGATTGTATCGGCTGATCAAAAAGTCAGTATAAATTTGAAAACTGAATAAATCCATGAATAATGTAGATAGAGAAGTACAAATTGCCACACATACTTGGAATGACATGCGGGTTTTCTAGAACAAAACCAATGTTCAACAGGTGGTGCTTCATCTGATGAGAATAGAAATAATTAGCATAACAAAGTGAGACAAAGCAAAGATGATGTTTTTTTAGTTTTATTAGGACTGTTCGCATTAGTTCCTTTTAATGTGTGTCAGGGCGCTGATGACCTCGATGTTGAGCACCCATAAACCCCAACACACACACACACTTTCCAGGAAATGCTCAAGATGTCCACCACCATTCTTCAACAATATCTGTAGTCGAGGAATAACGTTGTGAACAGCACGGTAAAGAATGCCCGGAGTTATGGTGAGGCAATGACGTCGGATGTTGTGTATCAGCATCCCTAGAGATGTCGGTCAATCACTATACGCTTGCAACTTCAGGTAACCCCAAAGGCCAATAATCGCACGGACTGATGTCTGGGGACCTGGGAGGCCAAGCATGACGAACGTGGCGGCTGAGCACACGATTATCACCAAACGACGCGCGCAAGAGATCTTTCACGCGTCTAGCAATATGGGGTGGATCTAATAAACCCCATGTCATTCCAACCATGTGTGTCAATTTTCACCTCTACATCTATATTATTCCGTGGTTTATTAAGTTTTCAAATGAATACTGCCTTTTTCATCACCCAGTATTTGTCAGCTAATTTTAGGTTGACATATCCTAAAATCACTAAGGATTCTGCTTAATGATTTTGTTGTTTAATAATTCCGTGTAATGTAAATGACTTGCCGCAGACAGCTACCGTTATATTGGAACTCATTCACTACATTAAATGTTAACCTGAGAAAGGCATCTGCTAGAAATGACTTTCGTCTCATGTATTTGTACATGAGTTCCTAACCTCTTGACTGTCTCTGGCACTCAGTATTCAGTATTTCTGTCTGCTAAGATTAGCTTAATGTTAGGTTCGTTAGCGCTAAGCATGTTTCTAACGCCGAATAGCAATGGCCAATCAGATTTCTCATCGTCAGGTTCTGGATCTGAGTTTGCTACAGCCGCGTCGAGGTTCAGGCACAGATCTCTGGATTTTCACTTCTTGCCGTGAACATACGGCTGCTGCCTGTCTCTAGAGTGCAGATATTTCTCTTATGATGTTTATATGGGCATATTGGAGCTACATTGCTATTGTTAAGACGGTTACTTACTCACTCTGCACTGGCGTGTTTTAGGTACGTGACATTTTAAATTAATTTTCAGGATATATATCGTAAATGTGTTCCATGTAACTGATGTCATCCCTTCCTTCGGTTCGCGTCTTTGTTCGAAAACGTGAGGGCCAATATTTACTTTCATTGGGTCATCTCAGGATAACAGTCGCTCACTGCATTACCTTCTCATTTATTAAAAGATATTATATGGATTTTTATGAATATGGGGGCATTTTTGGTATTTTGTAAAGTGTGGTTTTATAGGGCCACGAGATCCATTACGTGAGATTCATATGGATATTCTTAAGCTTTTTTATCAATATCCTGGATAATAATAAAGTTAAAAATCAACTCTCTCGTGAATTATCTTACTGACAAAGTCATTTTACATTCCTCCGACGTTTCAGGTTCATCGACACATGTGCTTATTTAAGCTTTGTTCATGAACGCACCTCGTTCGTCTGCAATCTATTTGAAATACTTCTTGAACTGATTTCGGCAGATGCACCATTTCTTAAGCTCCCTTCATCAGCAACATCATTTTAAATTTTTAACTAACTAAGGCGAGTGCGACTTGCAATGATCTTCATGACACTTGTTGCTGCAATGAATACTTCCAGACTTTCCAATTCAAATGAGTCATTTTCCGTTTGTTAGGTGTAACAAAATACAGTGTGCAGTTTCATCCGCATTGCATACACCACTTCTATGACGATTGATAAATTAACACTTATCAGATGTATCAGAACTGCGAATACTTTAGATGCAATTTGTCTGTATTCAAATTATGGTAAATCTCATTTATTATTCTCTTACAGTTTGAAAGCTGATTGATTATTGCCTATTTCACCAAAGGTAGCCAAATCAACATAGTCCAAATTTCATGCAAACACATGACAGTCTACGTGTAAAATACAAGTTAAATCTGTGGGCTCAACATGTCGCCCTATAGAAAGGATTCAGGAGTCTTCTGGTAGCTAACTTTCAATATTTCGTACAAATTTTTGTCGGTAGTATGTTCAAAGAGTAAGTTCATTCTAAGATTGTTATTTCTGCAAGCTTTCAAATCTTTCTTGGTTTCCTTTACGTTTAACTTCGTGCATTTGTGGAAGTTTTGTAATATGGAACCGCCAACTTGGGACAAAACTGCTTCTTAAAATTTATGAGATTAATATACATTGAGCAAACAGTTTCACTGGGAAGTTTGATTACTTCTAAAAGCTGTGATCAAATCATTACTTCTTTGCCCGTCAGGATATCTTTCAGTTGGAAGCGCTGCAGTCTGAGCAGCATCTCGCATACTATCTTGTATCCACAGAGATGACAGCCAAGTCTTAAGAGTTAGTAACAGATGAAAGCTTCACGAGTATAACAAGGGAAAAGTTGTAAGGTATGCAATGTTGAACACCAGAGCACGGCAACAGGATTACGCAAGATGTCAGATGCTTCATGGTCATGTAGAAGAAAATCTTTCCAGCCACTGGCGCCATAGAGACGCTAGCCGAACTTAAAAAATAATACTGTAAGTTGTAAATATCATTTCATAGTGACAGTAAGAAATAGATAACGGAGACAGTCACTGGCAGGGGCACATATACATCATGAAGAGCCGAAAGCAGGTCCAGCACACGGATTTACAACAGACGCCTCCCTCCCTGTCCTCATCTTCTGACAAAAAGTGCATAATTCGAGTCAGTGACATGGTGGAGCTCCATATTACGCCAAGCCAGGGATTGATGGGGGCGAAGGAGAAAATGATTAAAGCTCGGATGCAGATGGAGAGTCGCGGTAGTTGGAGCAGAAAGGAGGACAGCACAGGCAGCTCTCAGTGCGACTGGAAAGATAGTAGGCAGAAACAAACAAAGCCATTATTTGAGCAGGGCCGCGCAAAGTAATCTGCAGTGGTTCGGAACAGTTGATGGAGCTCTAGCGTAGGTAGCTGAGGACTCTTACGTGTCGTGTCGTGTCGTGTCGTGGGTGCAGTTAATGCTAACAGATTGTTTTAATTGTGTAAAAACTTGATCCTTTGTGGATACAAATCATTTAGAGAAAATGTACACTAAGTTGAAGGAATTCTCCGAATAAAGTCAAAGGCCGTAAAAGTCTCAATGTGTTCATCATTCAGTATTAATTGCTATTCTCACGCTTTGTAATAAGGGAATTCTAACAACATAGTCAGGTCTAGACTCCCTCCCAATCGAATGTCTCCCTTTCTGTCTGAACCCGGTTGCCCAATCCCAAGTAACACTCTCGCTTGGCGCGCGTCAGTAACTCCAACACCAGATAAAGAAGCCCTTATTGCACGAAGTGCATCGTTTGAAAGTAGTTCACTACTGCACTACGTGTAGCTACATCGTAAATAAGAAAAATTATCGAATTACTATCATGATAACCTACATTCTTGATGGGTAAATAGCATTTCTACCTTTTGTAAGTCCATCTTTGTACAGATGGTTGTGGGACATCGCTGTTCTATATAAAATGTCGAATCAAAACACCTTCAGCAGTCTAAGTTTCCAGTTATTTTATCTGAGTAACCAGTTCCAGCTCTACATTACGCCCTCTTCAGGCAAGTGCTGATCGAAGGGATCTCTGTGTCTAGAAGAAATCTACAGATACCAGTCAATGCTGGCTCCTGTTTTAACTGGACCAGAGGTGGGATTCTTCCTAAACGTCGGTCGGAGGGTCTGGAAATGACACAATGTAACGCTCAAACTAGCTCCTCGGATAAAATTACTGGAAACTTAGACGGCTGAAGGCATTTTGAATCAGTGCAGTCTGTGAGCGACACCGAAAATTTGTGAAGGGGTGAGGCTCGAACGGGTATTTTCCGCTTATCCTCAGCGGTCGCCATACCATTAAGATGCCGAGCACAGCTGACGGCGACAACACCGAAACTTCTTTATGTCGTCAACCATGCATCTACAACCTGAACTCCTTCGTTCATTCTGTATTTCTCTACGGAGGAGACATTTGAATTTAAAGTTTCTAGCCCGGTGTCGGCGGATAAATCCGGTATAGCAATGTCTGTGTTGTTGCGAAGTAGAATGCAATGTGCCTTCGAAGGTGCATGCGTGAATGCAGCAACTTGCATCGCACTTCTGAGCAACGCAGCCATTGCAGTATCGGCTTCACTGAAAACGATTGACTCATTGAGCAGTATGCATTTTCCTTGTATTTCTGTTTGTTTACTGTCAGTTTGAGCATGTTACACGGATATCTGCACTGTGTTCAAATACAGAACAGTGTAAGTCAGCTTTTTGTTACGATTTTAGTAACAACATGTTTACATTATTTGTGCGTTGTGGTGCGTATTTGAACAGGTCTTGAGGAGAGGACAGTTACCGAATAAAATATATGAGATGCTATTTAAAAACTACCTGCTGCTGTTGATATCTTCGTAACAGACAAAATTACAAGAATGGCGTTCACTTTGGTTAACGCCACTCTGCAGCTAAACAACGTTTGCTTTCCGAATTTTTGGTTCGCTTTTGAACTAAAGGTTATTTGGGGTGGTAAAAATAAATGAAACATTTTCTACGTGACGTTCAAGTAATCTGAACTATTGAGAAATGCCTCCGAGAGGGTTAGTGAAGCTGCACTGGAAAAACTTATTATAGCAGCCACTGTAAGCAATAAAAGTAAGAAGAAAATAAAAGCAAAATTTATGTTCAATTGGTAAAAACATTTCACTAATCGAGATAATAACCACACATTTATTAATAACGGGGAAAAGATTGCCAGACATTTGAAGATATCTTAAAATGTCGTTACCTTTGAGAAGCCGAAAGAAAAAAAAGAAACAGATACAAATTCCATCCCATACCTAACGTCAGATGAGGTGCTGGTAGCCATTGGTGGTATGAGGGAGGAAAGGGGCGAGACCGATAATGCCGCAACAGAAATAATGTAAAGTGGAAGAGAAGTATCACGAAAAGAACCTAAAAGTAAAATGTTTTTAGATAAAGAACATTCCATAAAACTGCAAAACTCCTGAATTTTTTCTATATAACAATAGATATAAAAATTAAACATCAGACCATATATTCACTAAAATTTGCGTAACAACGTAAAAGAAAATTATTAGACCACAAGTAACATAGAGAGTGAGACAGGGTCGCAGCCTACCCCCTCGCTATTCACTCAGTACATAGAGCAAGCAGTGAAAGGAAACCAAGGAGAAATTGGAAAGTGGAAGTCCAGGGAGACGAAATAAGATACTTAAAGGTTATAATTCCGTCAGACGGCAAAAGACCATGAAGATTAGTTTAACTTTAGTGGAAACTCACTTGAAGAGGGATATAAGGAGAACAATAATTATGAGGCAAGTAGAATGGCAAACAACTAAACAAAATGAGGTGATCGGGAGTAATTAGATCAGGATATGACACACTTCAATGGGTAGACACATTCTGCTGTTCGGACAGCAAAATAAGTGTCGATGGCCCACATAACGAAGATACAAAATGTTGACCGCCAGAAACAGAAAACAGTATCTAAATGGAATGTGTTAAGATCTAATGTATAATTCTATTTCTTGTTGCGAAGGGAGGACATTTTTAGTTACTACAATCAGATACCAGTAACCTCCCAGAGATAACCTGTAAAAAAGAGATAAACGTTACCTCTTCTGCAGGTACGTGATTTAGTTATACCGACAGTTTTGAAACTACCTATTTTGTTCTATGTTTCCTTATTCCACCAGGACAAACCGTTCCAATATGAAAACTGTTACACAGTCCTCATGCAGTTGTAAGCGTAATGAAACGATTTCAACAGCTACAGTGTCAAATCTTACGAAAAGTCGAGCGAATCCTACCTTATATTCCAGTGGACTCATCTAAAACTGTCCTAAATTATCTACTTGGTTTCATAAGAGCATGTAGCAAAATGAACCATTTACACTTCCAACAAAAAATTGTAGAACAAACCAATGATTGAGAGTTAGCAATTCGTCATTGATTCATAGTAAAAGGAATCGTTTGACACACTTTCAACAAAATCTGTACAAACATCCCCTGACCAACTAGGTATAACTGTGTTGCCGCATGAGCGTAGAAACCATGACGAATCGGTTACCACCATTCTTTCCGAGATCAACCAATACTGTACGATCAAACGAGGTCATATAAAGACGTGCTAAAAAGCTACTGATTTCAGAACGGAGCGATTGAAAGCTAGATGAAAGAGAGAAAGATGTTACAAGGCTCTCTAAGCAATAATTGCATTACAGCTTCCCAAAACCTAAAAGGATCGCACAAGCACAATCGTGACGCAAACCAATGGACACTGTGGCTCATTATCAATGTGAATAGAAATGGTGCGTGTATGGATGTCTGCATCTTGCGTATTTTGCAGTCAGTCGTTAATTATTTTTCTACACGATAACTGGAGAATTTCACTGAAGCGTAAAAGCTGTAAATAGTTCGTTCATGCTCCGTGGTTTTATACAGTATGACATTGTTTAGTTAGGATACTGTAAATAGTTCGTCCATGCTCCGTGGTTATACGAAATGACGCTGTTTAGTCACAAAATGTATCTCACAAGAACAATACATTACTCGACAACGTTACACTAGCGTAACTAAGCATCGTGTTCCACGATATCAAGGATTTGACTTAAGGTAACTGAAGAAATTAACCTCAGTGCTCCCGAATTGTGGTCCAAAACCATCAAAGTTCTATATCGATAATTTCTGATGATTTTCAGAGGATGGCCCAAGGTCAGACTCACGTGACTTTCTGAGAAATTTGTTGGACGCTACAGTAGTTGAAATGACTTCATTACTCTCATAACAACTGTGCGACAGCTCTGATAATGTAAGGGTTTACTCTGGTGGAATAAAGAAACAATGAGTGAAATGGGTAGTTTCAGAACCGGCGGTGTTACTAAATCATCAGATAAAGCATATATATATATATATTTTTACACTTCACCTCCACGAGGTTCTACGTATGTGATTGCAGTGATTAAAATGCGTCTACCTTTGCAGCAGGAGAGAGTATTTTAAATTTATATTAGATGTTAAATTTCTAATTTTTAGAAACTGTTTCTCTGCATTCGTTGATAAGCAATTTATATCCTCCTTACGTGAGCCATCAACAGTTACCTTGCTGTGCAAACATCAAACCTTGTATTAATAGCAAACCTAGTATTCATATCCCATTTACTGGTCTCATTTTCTCAGAAACATATCATTTATTTTGACTCATTCCCAGCACTCTTATTTCATTATTGGTGTTTTCTTACATCCCTTTTCAAAGCGGTATTCGTTTAATTTCTCTTCCAAGCTTCTTTCTGTCTGACCGAATTTCAGTATCATCGACAAACCTTAAAGTTTCTGGTTTCGTCTCCCCGAACTTCCTCTTCTCAATGTATCCTTGGTTTTCTGTTACTACTTGGTCTTTCTACACTTGCACAGACTGAATAACATGGGGAACTGGCTGCAACCTTGTCTCACTCCCTCTGTTTTATCCATGATTTCTGCAGAATCTGGTAGTGTATGCCCTGTAATCTCCAAGGCTCTATTATCGCTCTCGTCACATACAATGGGGGTCACATGTCTCCGGTACCCACACGATACTATGATAGCATGACGGCCTGTAATTGCGCTTAATCGATATCGGGGAAGCTCGTGTTCTCCGCATAGGGGTAGACATCCTAATAGTGCAGGAGGTAAATCTGTATCATGGAGAAGTTGTCTGGGAATCCAGCACCCGTGACAGCATACTTATTCCTATCCGACCATCATAACAATTTTCTTGACGTCACTAAACAAATACTTTAAATTTTTAACACTCTAAATTTCTTCCGATGCCGTCCTTGATGCAGATATTAGAAATAATGTCACATAGCAGACGTCTACTGTTCTTTATTGAAGTCGTTATTCTGCTGACTGGTTTGTGCGCTTCGCAACACATTCATCTCTTGTACCAATGTCTTCTTCTCAGAACAGCATTTGCGGCCTACGGTCACAACTACTTCGAGGTTATCCAGTCTCGGACTTCTCCTAACTTTTAACTTCTACAGTTTCTTCCACTGCAATGGAAGACATTTCCGGATGACTTCACCGTAATCCTGTCTCTTTTTCTTGTCTGTGTTCCCATTTTTGGCTATTTTGCTACAATATTTTCATTCTTTATCTAATCAGTCCAGCTGATTTTCAAAATCCTTCTATAGCACCACATCTCAAAAATTTGGATTCTCTTTCCTTGCGGTTTTTCAGCAGCCCATGATTCACTGTAATGCTGTGCACCAAATGTACATTCTGAGAAATTTAATCCTCGAATTATGGCCGACGTGCAACATTAGCAGACTTCTCTTCACCAGGAATGCCATCTTTGGCTGTGTTAATGTGCATTTACGTCCTTCTCGCTTCTACTTCGTGAGCTTTTTGCTGTCAAGGTTGTGAAACTTCTTATGATTAAAATAAGTCTGAAAACAGTATCAGTTTCATTAAAAGAAATCATCAATGACGTTTTGCCAGACCTTTTATGCACATCGGTTAGATATCTGTCACACGCAACTTAAAATTCTGGACACAGCAGTTAAAAACAAATAATAGAACAATGAAATAAGGAAAAGACGTTGTTTAAAGAACAAAAACCAAATCAATGTTAACATTTATGGTCTACGTATAGATGCCGATATCACAATGTGACGAGATAGAGAGTGTATACGAGTGAGTTGAACGTGTAATTCATAATGTAAAGGCAGATGGAAATCTATGAACCGTCGTGACTCTGGTTGTTATAGCAGTGAAATAAACAACGGCCAGACTTAACGGGGGACTATGGGCTAGGCAAAGAGAATGTGTGGCAATAAAGTTTCCTGAAGGCCTGAAATACATTTTAGTTAGTTGTGGCAATCAACAACAACAGAAAAAGTACTTCAGTTGATCGGTGTAAGAAAGAAATAAGGTAACGTTTAGGAAAATAAGGGAATATAGCAGTAAAAGTCAAAGTATAAATGAAATCAGTGATTAACTAAAGAATAATGACTGCAGGAAAGATGTTCGGAAATAGAGACGAAAATGGTCGTCCTAAGAACAGATTCGCCATACAAAAAAATTACAATATCTTTCAGAGGATTTTAATCGAGGACGTCAACATACGATGCATTAGATTGTTATCGCATTGGTGAAAACGGATGGATGGAAAGAGTACATCCAGAGTCGTTGCGAGTGGTCACACTGTCTGCTAATCTGAGTTTCGGAAGAATTGGATCAAACAAGCCAGAAGACATAAAAAGCATTCCTTCACAATTGTTAATACAATCACGCTGAGTGGCCACTTAAGGATTATTAATATTAATCAATAGAATCTATGATACACCGTCGGACTTTCAGAAGAATATTCCTCGACATAGTCTTTTAGACTGCAATCGATGAGAAACGCGAGGACTGCCGCACAACCAGCTTATTGACTTATGCATCCAAGTTGCTGAGAGAAGTATTAAACAGAAGAACTGGGAGAAACACTGCGCTACGTTGAATGACGATATTTTACGACTTTGTGGAAGGTAAATCCACTAGAGAGACGGTTGCTACATTGTTTTTGAAAATGCAGAGCAAAGGTAAGAAAAATGTGTTAATTTTTGTAGGATTTCTCGACCTAGAAGAAGCACTCGTCTACTGGTGCCAGATGTTTGAGCCGGCCGCGGTGGCCGTGCGGTTCTGGCGCTGCAGTCCGGAACCGCGGGACTGCTACGGTCGCAGGTTCGAATCCTGCCTCGGGCATGGGTCTGTGTGATGTCCTTAGTTTAGTTAGGTTTAAGTGGTTCTAAGTTCTAGGGGTCTTATGACCTAAGATGTTGAGTCCCACAGTGCTCAGAGCCATTTGAACCATTTTTGAACCAAGATGTTTGAAATTTTCTGTATAATAGGAAAAAGCTGTAGTGGAAGGCCAGTAATGCACACCATGGACAGGAACTAAGAAGAAACAATAAGATGTAAGATTCTGGGAGATGTGGTGATACTGTGCCGTCCGACAGTGAAATTTCACAAACTACATAGAACACTGGAATGAGATTTTCACTCTGCAGCGGAGTGTGCGCTGATATGAAACTTCCTGGCCGCTTAAAACTGTGTGCCGGAGCGAGACTCGAACTCGGGACCATTGCCTTTCGCGGGCAAGTGCTCTACCAACTGAGCTACCCAAGGTCCCAAGTTCGAGTCTCGCTACGGCACACAGTTTTAATCTACCAGGAAGTTTTACATGGTGCACTGACGAGCCAAAGCATTATGACTACCGGCCTAATAGCTTGTTTGTACGTCTCGCCTCTGGAACGGAACACATCCCTGATTATGCATGTCAAGGATTCGTCAGTTCGTAGGTATACATTAAATGTATTCGCAATTGCGGATAATGATAACCATCAGTTGTAGAGTGGAATGACGACACTGAAAGTTTGTGCCGGACCGGGAATCGAAGTCTGCTTCTTTGCTTATCGCCTAGCGTTTGCCATACCATATGGCTATCCATGCACGACTCAGGGCCAGAACCAAACTTCCACAAGTCGTCACCCATGCATCTACGACTGGTACGTCCTTTACATATATTCCCGTACAAGTTAGACGTTGTACTTGTGTCTTGCTTTCCAGATATCGGCAGAGAAATACTAAATTTCAGTGCCTGTGTTATTCTGAATACAACACAAAGTTCCTTTGCGCTTGCCCAAAGGAATTTTGTATCGTGATCAGAATAACACAGCCACTGCAATTTCATAGTTTGTTGGTAGGTTTGTGGATGCATGTGGCATTAGATGTCTGCGTACAACCCATGTAATTCGCGTAAGTAACGGGCCGCTGATTTACGTACACGGTGATGGCTCCCGATAGTGAGCCAGGAACCCGGGTTTACATCAGGTGAATCTGGTCGCCGACACATCAACGCCAGTTGGCTATAATGTTCCTCAAACCACTGTAGCACGGTTCTCTCTCCGAGACATGGACACTTACACTGCTGAAAGATGACATGGCCTTCGAGAAAGGCACCATGCACGAAGTGATGCAGATGTTTCGCAGCTGTAGCCTGTGTTCGATTACTACCACAGGCGCCGTGCAAGCGCAGGAGAATGCCTCCCACAGTGTAATACTGCTCCCACCAGTCTGCGTCCGTGGCGCGGTGCACGTTCCGAATCTCTGTTCACCTCGATGACGGCGTCTGTGGAGACGACCATCCACCTGGTGTAACAAAAATGTTGTTCATCCGAAGAATCCATAAAATATATAATTACAAAAAATGAGTTTTGTTTATCTGCTATTCTATGATACGTGCAGTTACTTTAATTCCATTGGAGATTGTCTTTTTTTCTTGTGGTCTATACTTATCTTGCCCGTTTGAACTACCATAAGAGACAGCATAATTTCTGATTGAGAGCGTATTTCTAAATTCTTTAGTAACGCTGCGTAACTGAACGTTGGTTTTTAACTTTTTACGGGTAGAACGTTTCATACTCGTTTTGTATTTGATTTGGTAGGAAGCGGGTGAGAGGAATGTTGTGGTGTTTGGCACACTAAATCCAAAAACATAATCTAACACCCTTTATTCAAACGTGAAAATACAATTGAAGGTTTAAACAAGATGCAAAATTTAAAACAGTCACTGTATGGGCTGTACCAATATTGCAATCTATATCCAAAATATTTGGAGGGATTTACAGGTCCCGAACTCTGCTCATCACTGGCTGGCCGCTAGTTAGCTGTTTTTTCTGTGGTTGGCAGCAGAGCCAACACCGTGTCACTAGAGGAGGCCGAAAGGCACGCGATTTAGCTCACGCAGGCTAGCGTGAGGTCTGGAACAGGACAAGGAAATTAGAATTTAGAAACAACGGACGTAGCTGGTGGAATACTTCACCTTAATCCATTAATGATGAACGTCGCTCTTGACGGTACATACTTCACAATATCAATAGTAACTGAAAATGGCGTCTTGCTAGGTCGTAGCAAATGACGTAGCTGAAGGGTATGCTAAACTGTCTTCTCGGCAAATGAGAACGTAAGTAGGCAGTGAACCATCGCTAGCAAAGTCGGCTGTACAACTGGAGCGAGTGCTAGGAAGTCTAGACCTGCCGTGTAGCGGCGCTCGTTCTGCAATCACTGATAGTGGCGACACGCGGGTCCAACGTATACTACCGGACCGCGGCCGATTTAAAGGCTACCACCTAGCAAGTGTGGTGTCTGGCGGTGACACCACAGTTTTGATCGGGTGAGCAGGTTCTATAATGGGCGTTATTCGCGAACTGCTTAGTACACACGAGAAGCGAGGTTTCGGGTGTCTGATGTTCTGGCTCTGGTGCTACATCCCAACGGTAGCAGATGTGAGATATCGATCGTTACAGACGTAGCTTTCAGGCCCTGAAGGTGTCCCTTCATTGGTGACAGCTGCTTTGCACCGTGATAGCAGTAGAATGGAAAAAATGCCTAGGACATAAACCGAGGACCGTATTTTGAATTTAATGAGGGATTTTATGGGAAAATATGATTGTTTTAGTACCATAATAACGATCGTCTTTTCCTTTTTCTGACTCCCGACTGAGCTTATCCTTATATTTCGTTGTCCGGGCAATTGTTTTGTAAGGTTTCTCATATAGTGTCCATTTTCCACTATCAATGCCTTGCATTATTGGTTCATACTACCATTTAACATCGTCAGTGCAGCTGTGTCTGGTTTACGGACCAGAGGCAGTGCCTTAGATATCACCATTTTTCCTTTCCGCATTCCCAATTCACTGAGACCAAGTTAATGACGTCTTAATGACTTTCTCTTTTTGCATTAATGGTTTCCGGTCTCGCTCCGCATCTAAATACCTTTCATATCTCCTTTTATTTCTGTTCTCATTAGAGAAAATTAATTCAGCAACCTGGGCTTATTGTGTCTTTTCGCAGCTTAGAAAATCCCTTTCATTCTTTCTCTTTCGAGTGATTGGGCTAGACCGGTATCCAAGATTCAGTTGTGAGGCCCTTGTTTCTTTGGATTAACCATTGCAAAACAATTTTTTTCTCACACTCGGTGTCTGGATTTATGGTGATCGTATCAATTTCCAAATGTCCAGACCGGATCAGGGACCAAACTGACTTGTTAAGTCAAGGTTCTATAACTGGATTCTTGCAACGTTGGTAACGAATGGTGTGCCACAAGGCTACAAACCATATGCTTCTAATCTCCAACAGATGTCATCACTTGTCAAAGAGCTTAGTTCGATCTCTGTACTACACTTGGTGTAGGCATAATGAACCCTTAAATGTTACCACACATAAATTGTAATGGATAACAAGGATTTTAAATTTATTTCCAGATTGAGGTGCCGCCCTCGACACAATCCACGATGATTGCGTGCTCTCTCACGTGGTGGATAAATTTATGCTCTCGTATCCTCAGTGTCTGATGAAGCTGAGTACCTGTAACAGCATGAATGCCGATAAGGCAGGCATGTTTCCCTTGGCTATAAATAAGCACTATATGCCATCTTAGGACTATTAGAAAATTTTTAATATCATCTGGCTAGTTTCTTTCGTATATATAAATGACATTGTTAATCGCAGGGACAACATCTCTTATGAATGCTTCCTCATATTTATTTTATGTTCTTTATGGAAAATTTATTCCTATCCCTTCTTAAATTACATTAATGTTCCATAGATCAGAAATACGAGAATTGGTAATGATGTGGAATGTGTCAGATTAACATAAGTTACTTCATACCTAAGTTGCCATTAAGATTTTCTTGTAATTTTTTCTTAAATCCGGGTTGGCTGTCTGTCGGTTTTCAATGTTATTAGGAAAGCGACCAAATATTTTTGTGGCAACACAATTTACCCTTTCTGTGGCAGAGTCAGATTTAACGCAAAATGGTGAAGATAATAATTTCTTCTAGTGTTGAAGCTATGCAATTTCTTACTAATTATGTATTGGGATGGGTTATCAATAACAAATGTTATAAGTGAATATATGTATTGGGAAGGCACTGTGAATATCCTGAGTTCTTAAATAAACGTCTACAACGTAATCTGGAGCGGGCTTCTGCTATTATCCTAACTACATGCTTTTGTGCAATGAATGCTTTTGTCTTAATGATGAGCTACCCCAAAATATGATGCCATATGAAAGCAGTGAATGAAAATAGGCATAGTAGGCTAATTTACTGGTATGTTTATCACCAAAATTTACAATAACCTTAATAGCATAAGTACCTGAACCTAAACGCTTCAGCAGATCACCAGTGAGTTTCTTCCAGTTCAGTTTCTCATCATTGCCCAAGCGCAGAAATTTTGAATATTCTACCTTAGCAACAGCCTTCTGTTCTCATTCTATCTTTAGCAATGGTGTTGTGCATTGTACTATACAAAACCGTATATTTTGTGCTTTCTCGACATTAATGAGAGTACTTTCGCAGAGAATCACTTAATAATTGTCTGAAAGACATTATTTACGATTTCCTCAGCTCATTCGTGTTTATTGGGTGTGATTACTGTACTTTTATCATCAGCAAAACGTTCTAGCTTTTCGTCGTCATGGAGGTACAGAGGCAAATAATTAATATACTTTAAGAACAATAAAAGAGCCAAGACTGAAGCCCGTGAGACCCCCCATCTTGATACCTCCCGAGCTAAAAGACTCTGCTGATTTCAGTAGTCTACCTGTATTGTTAATTTGAAACTTTTGCAGTCTTCTAGGTAAATACGAATTACATTCTTTGTGCACTGTCCCACTCATACCACAATACTTGAGCTTATCTAGAAGAATTTCGTGATTCACGTCGTGAAAAGCCTTTGAGAGATCACAAAAAATCCCAATGGATGATGTTCGGTTTTTCAGGGGATTTAATATTTGATCAGTAAAGGCATGGACAACATTTTCTGTTGAAAGCCTTTCTGAGAACCAAATTGACATTTTGTTAGCACTTCATTTTTACAAATGTGTGATCTTATTCTTGAATACACTACTTTTCGAAGAATTTCTGATAAAACTGTCAGAAGTGAGACTGGGCAGTGCTGTTACCATCACACTGATCCCCTTTTTTATGCATTGGTTTAACGATAGCATATTTTAGTATATCTTATTTGCAGCAGGGTTGTTTAGTTTCCTACAAGAGAAGGAACTGCTTCCAAAACGTCCAGTTAATCATCACAAAACAATGCAAGTCACTCAGCAGAATTTTTCAGCCACAGATACTGTTGTAGAGTGCTGCCATGACATATTTGGAAGTACATCAGTTCACATTGATTTTCTACCAAAATTTCGTTCGATGCTTTTGTTGATAATGTAGGATCTGTTTAAAATATCCATCAGACTACACAATGTCTGTAACTAGCAGTATGTTCTTGTCCAAGCACAAGCAAAAAATTGTTGAAGTAAAAGAATACTGTATCACTTAGCGCAGCATAATTTTAGGGAGCAAGACGATAATGCATCATCTTCTACAGTAGAAAATTATAATTGATGATACTGAGAGGCTAATCTTCCTTTTCATTAGATTTGGTTGCACTGTGCCAGAACAACTCCTATACTTTTGTGTAGTAAACTGTTGCTTCTTATTGTCGATATGCAGAAGTGACAATTTTAACAGAAAACACATCCCCTTGTGCTTCACTTATGAAGCTAACGGCTAAATACTGCATGTAACGTAACAGGGAGATGTTAGTCACTACACGACTTCCTATACCGTTTTACATTGAGTGAAGTTCGGGCAACAAGAAACAGTACTCAACCACCAAACCCTGATACCAGTATAAGCTTCTTAAAACGAATATCACCCATAATTTAAGCAGAAGACTATATGCCTCCTACAGTGTGACACTATGTACTAAAAGTTAGTACATGCGACCAAATTATAAACCTGTGCAAATAAGCAGATTATTTGACTAAGGTTACTCCGTTCCAGCTAAATATGATTACTATGTTATTAAAGCTGTACAAATAATTACTTATGCTCACGCATCTAAATCCACAGTGATCAGTAATAAGAGCACACTTTGTTTGTACATGTAAAATCACAGGTTTGGAATAGATAGTGAGGTGACATTTAAAGGCAACACATCAATGTATAAGCTACTGTTATGACAGCAAACACGTAATGTCTACTTTCGTAATTATATTGAATTCTTTGCGTATAGTTAATAAGGCTACATGCACTATACTTTCGGTATTTACACGACGTAACTTTCACAGTAAATATTTGCAATTATCTAACAAAGTTTGGAATCTCAATAAATTTTGTTATCATTATCTATTTTCTTAATAAATAAACCTCCTTAAATAACGGCATTCAGAAAGTTCGTTAGTGTGTCGTTGTTTTATTCGAATCGTCTCATTAAAATGACGTAGAATCAGCACCTTCTTATAACTCTTTAGAAACCTAACGATCACCTTGTACCTACGATGCTTTTTTATAATTACGTGTACAATGCAAATAACTAATTATTGAAATGTAATTTCTATAAGGTATAACTGCTAAAATAGTAAGATCCAGAGATATAGCATGTTGTTCAATCAGCGATATAATACTTTCCCCCCACAAAACTGTTTCTGTTTTGTTCACTTAATAAAATTAATTATTCTGATGTGCGTCTATTTATTCATATTTCAAATAAATAGTTCAGGAATATTCTCATTGTATCTATTGTTCGTAAGTTAAATGAACTGCTTTGAAAATTTTGTGCATTTAGTTTGGAATTATTTTCTGATAGTATTGTTTCAAACTTAATGTTACACCACCAAACCATAGAGTAATTCCGCACAATTAAGCATTAGCATCAAGGAATAAGTCTGTCTGGTAATGTTCAGTGATTTATCCATTAGTTAGTTTTATTTTTCTGTCCAAATAATTACCTAGCTCTCCCTAGGGAGAAAAAGTCTTTTACAATCATATGTATTGTGAACATGGAATAAATATTCAACTGTCAATATCGCTAAAATTATTTATTAACGTAGATGTCCGGTTTCGGCAATTTTCTGTTGCTGTTTTCGAATGTATGTTTACATCATTATAGAATCTCGTTCAGTACAGTAAATGGTACTATACTGTGTATGTCCATGATGGTATCATTAGCTGTATTATAAGTCGGAAAGTTAGTTTTTAAGCTACAGCTATCTGCACACGATTATTGGACAGATTAGAAGTGTTCACTTTCAGCATTACTTTACAATATGGCAGCTGGCGAAATTAATAGTGTGCGACAAAACAAACAAACCCAAAGAAATACCAATGTTTTCTACGTTAGCTGCTATTACACATGGTGAAAGTAAGTCATGTTTTGAGAGCAATAACGCATCACACTAATCTCTTAGTGTGTGCATTATTCTGTAACTCTCCACGTTGAACACTCCTTCTACCAGAGTTGATGAAATTTCTGCACCAACAGTTATTACAACGCTCAACCGTAATTACGTTTGTGGAACTGGAACACTAATAAGAATTTAGAGAACCATTCAGATCAGCGTTTGATCCCCATTTACAATCGCGACTAATTAACGCGAGTCTGTTCTCCAAATTGTCTGCACAATAGAACCTCGCTTCCAATAAAATATTTTACTGCACCATAGAACTCTCTGTTCCAATAAAATATTCTATCCACTCTTCGCTGTTAGACAGCCGAAACGTCTTCGTTACTTAGCTATTCATCACTTTAACCATTTACTAAGAATTCACAACGGAAAACTGGCAGTATCTACCCTTAGACCATCTCAAGTCACTCAGTGCTCGTACCAAATCAATCTAATTTACTCCACACTGCAAGTGCTACAATTCATCTGCAGTTGCCACCGATATAGCTGGCAAGGACTGTTCACACGTCACCTGTTCTGAGGATACCCAGGTCAGACCCTCTCTTCTCCGCTGAAATAGTTGAACCACTACTTTTTAATCCACATGAAAATACTTAAAAACTATTTACCAAACCAATATAGAGTGATACCATTACTTTTAACTATTAGTTCAGTTGTTAGGTGGCCTTCAAATCACCTTCTCGTGGCCGGCTATTATCAAATTAGTCTTCGCCATTTGAACCTCTCACGCTGTCTGCGCACGGTACACAGGATCTTTGCCACTGAAATCCGAATTTCGGCCAAGTAGTAGCATCTGTAAACTACAACATATAGTTCTAAAGGACGCATATACCAACATACAACAGTAACATCACACTCACAGTTAATACTGCATGTTTACCATTGCGCCAGTATGTTACATTGAACAATCTATCATGACGTCACTTCAGAAAATACATTTTTGTCTAGACCAGTCACGTCGTCCAATCCTCCAAGAGCACTTCAGATTAGATGCAAAATCCTGATCTTCGTAGAAAGCTATGGCATCTCCTAATCAGAACTGTGGTCTTCTCTAAAACGTCTGCAGACATACTTCCGCAATGAGCTACAAAATAATACTAAAATCTAACTGTAATGCTCCAAAATTCAAGATGTAAACACAGAAAGTAGCCAAAAACAAACAGACTGACCAAGTCCCATTTTAGGAGCTAAGAGTGCATTGCGACGAAATCTTTATTGTGATGTATCAGCTGAACTGCATATTTTTGTAAAACGCAATTGTATCTTCATAATGTGAGATGTAAATATGGTCGAAGATAATAGTGGAACATGGTTCCACCCAGGAAGATGAAATTTCTATATCTTTGCACCAAGAAAATTCAATTTTTGCGCCAAAATCAAATTATTAAAAAATACTGTTGATTTTGAGTGGAAAAACGCAGAACCACACACACACACACACACACACACACACACACACACGCACACACAGGCACACGCAGGCATGCATATGATCACAATATGACAATACTAACGCGAATGGAAAAACTGGTAGATGCAGACCTCGGGGAGGATCAGTTTGGATTACGTCGAAATGTTGGAACACGTGAGGCAATACTGACCTTACGACTTATCTTAGAAGAAAGATTAAGAAAAGGCAAACCTACGTTTCTAGCATTTGTAGACTTAGAGAAAGCTTTTGACAATGTTGACTGGAATACTCTTTTTCAAATTCTAAAGGTGGCAGGTGTAAAATACAGGGAGCGAAAGGCTATTTATAATTTGTACAGAAACCAGATGGCAGTAATAAGAGTCGAGGGGCATGAAAGGAAAGCAGTGGTTGGGAAAGGAGTGAGACAGGGTTGTAGCCTCTCCCCGATGTTATTCAATCTGTATATTGAGCAAGCAGTAAAGGAAACAAAAGAAAAATTTGGAGCAGGTATTAAAATTCATGGAGACGAAGTAAAAACTTTGAGGTTCGCCGATGACATTGTAATTCTGTCAGAGACGGCAAAGGACTTGGAAGAGCAGTTGAACGGAATGGACAGTGTCTTGAAAGGAGGATATAAGATGAACATTAACAAAAGCAAAACGAGGATAATGGAATGTAGTCAAATTAAATCGGGTGATGCTGAGGGAATTAGATTAGGAAATGAGACACTTAAAGTAGTAAAGGAGTTTTGCTATTTAGGAAGTAAAATAACTGATGATGGTCGAAGTAGAGAGGATATAAAATGTAGACTGGCAATGGCAAGGAAAGCGTTTCTGAAGAAGAGAAATTTGTTAACATCGAATATAGATTTATGTATCAGGAAGTCGTTTCTGAAAGTATTTGTTTGGAGTGTAGCCATGTATGGAAGTGAAACATGGACGATAACTAGTTTGGACAAGAAGAGAATAGAAGCTTTCGAAATGTGGTGCTACAGAAGAATACTGAAGATAAGGTGGATAGATCACGTAACTAATGAGGAGATATTGAATAGGATTGGGGAGAAGAGAAGTTTGTGGCACAACTTGACTAGAAGAAGGGATCGGTTGGTAGGACATGTTTTGAGGCATCAAGGGATCACAAATTTAGCATTGGAGGGCAGCGTGGAGGGTAAAAATCGTAGAGGGAGACCGAGAGATGAGTACACTAAGCAGATTCAGAAGGATGTAGGTTGCAGTAGGTACTGGGAGATGAAGCAGCTTGCACAGGATAGAGTAGCATGGAGAGCTGCATCAAACCAGTCTCAGGACTGATGACAACAACAACAACATGACAATGTATGGGGAAATTAGTTAAAATTTTCCTTTAACATGGCTCACTCTGTTAGTATTTTCTTGGAACATGGTGATTTATGAGGTAGTTTGTTAAAATTTCGCTATAACATATCGATAAATTGAATGATTTGTAGGTCGACCAACACACACAAATTTGTGACAGCCCTGAATTGTGCAGTAAAATTTGACTCCCATGGTAAAAGGCACGATATTGCCCTACCGATAGCCATTGGTCAGCCATAAGTGTGGCAGAGCTTCGGATCAGTACCCATGTGCTGGTCTCAATTGTGGGGTTGTCGATGGTCTACTGATGCAGCTGTCATCAACACAGGGACCTTACAAACAAATGACCACTTTCAAGCAACCTTCACCATCTCTATGGGGCCACATGCCACAACTTTTGCCACCACCTCATGGTCTGTTGGTGTGCCCCGATGCTTACTGGCTTTGTCCCGTCACCCATCAGGCCAACACTGCCAACTGCCATTGATGCTAAAAGTGGGCTCTCTTTGCCCACAGACATGGGAGCTGAGGTGCTACTGACTCACTCAGTATTGGTGAAGCAGTGTAGCCTGGTAGTTGAAATGGTGAAACTATCTCTCAACTACAGCCCATCTAAGCCTGATTTTCATCATCTGTCCCCTGGCGACTGCCACATTTGGAAAAAGGAAGTTCAATGTCCATTTACTAGACGACCAATAAAGTGGTCCATCAATCACTGCCTACCTAGATCTTCTTGAACCCTGCCAACTGCAGAGAAGCACTAACCCAGAACTATCCACACCATTATAGTATCACCTCTATTAACTTTTATGGTACCAGAGTTAGGGACAACTCTATGCACTCATCACGATTACTCCTAGTGCAGAAGAGTGGTGCCAGGCGGATCTGCGGTATCCGTTCAAGAAATCGTTGTTGTGTTTTTACGGTATCCTTTCTTTAAGAAAAGAAATTATATAACTGCTACCATTTGCCATGTAAATGGGGCAATGATTTCATTCAGAACATTTATTATGACTGAGGTCTACAACGAAGAAAAAAACTTGAGTTGTTCAGGTGATTTGATATCCTAAGTGTGCAATCACTCTACGTAGAGAGCGATTCAGCTACGCTGTTCACCTCAAACTTATCCGTTGCAATATAAGATATGAGCAATATGACCTGCCAAGATGAATTCACAATAAATTCGTCAATAATAGTGTATCTATGTAAATTATAGAGAATGGAAGGTCAAATTCTCCATTTCAAATGGAATGATGGTAATTGCTGTTGTTTGCATTACACTTCTACGAGACATAAATTCAAAGTTCTTTCTCTCTTCAGTGTCTCATTTCTAGTTTCAAAGTAAATGGAATATTTGAACTAGGAATTTATTTTCTCTGAATATGAAACCTTCACCGGTCGGAGTGGCCGAGCGGTTCCAGGCGCTGCATTCTGGAACCGCGCGACCGCTACGGTCGCAGGTTCGAATCCTGCCTCGGGCATGGATGAGTGTAATGTCCTTAGGTTAGTTAGATTAAAGTAGTTCTAAGCTGTAGGGGGCTGATGACCTCAGACGTTTAGTCGCCTAGTGCTCAGAGTCATTTGAACCATATGAAACCTTCTATCGTCTTATGAGAAAGAGTTAATACCAAGATTAGGAGAAAACTGTGTTTTATTGTGTCAGGCCAATTTAACACAGGCTGTTTTGTGCTTCTGTATCGTTTTCTTTTCTATTTTAATCATTTCTGCATCATTTTTCTTTAAATTAGGTATGTTTCTCGCTGTATTAATTCTGTGTAATGTATATCTGTGTATTTTACATGTATACGGAGCGAGGTGGCACAGTGGTTAGCATACTGGACTTAGGAAGATGTCGGTTGAAATCAGCGTCTGGCCATCCTGCTTTAGTTTTACCGCGATTTCGCGAAATCGCTTCAGGCAAATTCCGGTATGGTTACTTTCAAACGCACGGCCGATTTCCTTCCCCATCCTTCCCTAATCCGATTGGACCGATGACCTCACTGTTTGGTCCCTTCCCCGAATCAATCAACCCACCTATATTCGCTTGCAATGTTAATGACGCAGAGGGAGAAAGAGAGAGAGAGAGAGAGAGAGAGAGAGAGAGAGAGAGACAGTTGAAGGACGGTGTAGGGAGTTCAGCGAAAAACTGGGACGAAATTATATTATGGAGAAAGCTCGCCAATGTGGTTTAGAAGATAACTGTTTATCGCTAAGCGAAGAAAGAAGAGTTTGATTAATATAGTTTGTTGAAGATATAAGACAAATGCAGTAGTACTGAGAGATAACGCGACATTTGTGTTCCGAATATATTTATTCTTTGGCTTATATAACTAATAATTTAGAGAGGAAGCAGGATTCGCAAGAGGAGAAGATCGCAAGAGGAAGAAGAAGCCGAAGGAAGAAGATTATGGAGAGAGAAGAGATTGGGGAAGATTCGTAGCAGAAGAGGACAAAATATACTTTGAAGATTCTAGAGCCTCATGACGTATCAGAGACAGTCAGTGGTAAAGGGGAATAAACAGTTACACCAAAAGTAATCGTGGTGTATAAAAAACCAAATGTATGAGCATAATTTACATTCAATAGAGATTCTGAGCTGTAGTATGCTCATGTCACCGGTGTAATGAACGGTATTGCATGGTTAGATGAAGGTATGATTGGTATTATATCTACGGGCCAAGCATCAAATACTATTTGACAAGTACAAATAAATGAGTGAGCTCTATAATAAAGTGTATGTTAATCAGCTGTACAAGGTTAATACTAAATGGTGTTTTCCATGATAAGTGATTTTTTTTTACTTTTTATTTCTATTTTTGACAGTGGCAGTCAGGAAGTAGACGTTGCAGTATTATTTGCTTCTGGAGACATTACATATGATTTATGGGATTTAGCACTGCTAGAGTTGTTTCAGACCACCGATCAACGAGATAACGAAGGTGTCGCAGCAGTCATCCAAGGTAGGAAACAGCTAAAAACATATTTATGCAGTCACATCGCCAGATGTTAACTAGCACTGTCGACACAAAATTCCCACTTATAAATATTTAAAGTGTGTCACGTGGGTTCATGTCAGCTTTCGATTTAACTCTTTTAAAATTCTCTCGCAGTAGCTCGGCAGATTAAAATTACATACGTGCTATTTATGACAAAGTTCAGTGCAAAGACTTTTTCTTTCACGTACAGGACTGTGTTAACATAATGGCTGACGTGGAAGACACAAGTTTCAGTGCTTCGTTACTCTAAAGGCATTAAAAACCGAAGTGTAGAAAATGGTGTTATACAAACTTATTGAATGTAGACTGTTTCCTCGCTATAATGATACATTGGAACACTGCCTATCGACATTGCCAGCAACATTTACTATCATCAACTACGTTCGAATATAAGTATACAATTTATATACGTTTGTGAACAACTTGTTGGTGTTGTAGTCTTCAGTCCTGAGACTGGTTTGATGCAGCTCTCCATGCTACTGTATCCTGTGTAAGCTGCTTCATCTCCCAGTACGTACTGCAACCTACATCCTTCTGAATCGGCTTAGTGTACTCATCTCTCCAACCTTGTGTAAATGCTCTGAAAAGCTAATCATTTGCATATCACAGCATCTTCTCCCTGTCGGTTAAATTTCGCGTCTGTAGCAGGTCATCTTCGTGGTGTAGCAATTTTAATGGCCAGTAGTGTATTTGGGTTTAAGCGGCATTAAAATATCGTAGATCGTTCAGAAAACAAGTGAAGAATAGTCTCGATTCGGAAGAAGCTGCTACATTAATTATTGAGCACAGGCGGAAAGAAACCGTTTGTACTTCGACAACACTTCCGCAAACGAGGTACCGGAAGATATGCACTCGTCAGTAGGTTTCAATTTCCACAGACTCCTGCAGAAATGTAACAGATTGATTTTATGTATGAAGAAACGGCTAGTAAAAATCTGTGCTGAGGCCGAGAATCAATGCCAGGCCTCCTGCTTACTGGACAGGTGCGTTAGACGCTGAGCCACCTTCTTAGAGCGGTTCATACAAGTGCACGGATAACGCTGGCATGGCTCACTCGCCTGGTACAAATTTTCACACGCGGCTAAGTCTATATACACGATATCATATCTGTATCATACAAATAAAGTCTCTAAAATTGAATCGTTTCATTTGACACAGAAGAAACTCCACGGTCATTGTATCGCTTACACAAAGCGTAAACGTTCAGTGCATTGGCAAAGCTATCATTTATATACACAGGTGATCAATGTGAAAAGGTGTCCTACGTGGGTATGGCCACACGATAGGAATTGACAGATCATGAACACTGAATGGTAGTTGTTGCTACACGAATGGGACATTACATTTCGGACACTGTTAGGGAATGGAATATTCCAAGATCTACAGTGTCCAGAGTCTGCCGAGTCTGACAAATGTCACGCATTACCTCACACCTTGGACAACACACTGTCCGACATCTTTCCCTTAACGATCGAGAACAGCTGGGCTTGCTAAGAGTTGTCAGTTCTAATAGACCAGCAAAACGGGGTGAAATAACAGCAGATGTCATTGTGGGAAGTTCGACAAACCTATCTGTTAGGACAGAGCGGCGAAATTTTGTGTTAATGGGCTTTGGTAGTAGAAGATCGACGCGAGTGTCTTTCCTAATAGCACGATATAGTCTGCAGAAAATGGTATAACTGGAATAGGGTTCATTATGAATAGGAAGGTAGGGCAGAGATTGAGTTAATTTAAAAAGTTCAGTGATAGCGTTGTTCTTATCAGAATCGACAGCAAACCAAAACCGACAACAATAGTTCAAGTATACATGCCGACGTCGCAAGCTGAAGGTGACGAAATGGAGAAACTGTATGAGGATATTGAAAGGGTAATACAGTATGTAAAACCATATGAAAATCTAATGGTAATGGGAGCCATGAATACAGTCGTAGGGGAAGGAGTAGAAGAAAAGGTTAGAGGAGTATATGGCTTGGGACAAGTAATGAGAGAGGAGAAAGACTAATTGAGTACTGTAACAAGTTTCAGCTAGTAATAGCGGATACTCTGTTTAAAAATCGTAAGAGGTGGAAGTATACTTTGAAAAGGCCGGGTGATACGGGAAAATTTCCTTTAGATTACGTCATGGTCAGATAGATTCCGAAATCATATACTGAATTGTATGGCGTACCCAGAAGCAGACATAGACTCAGATCACAATATTGTAGTGATGAAGAGTAGGCTGAAGCTTAAGACATTAAGCAGGAAGAATCAATAGGCAAATAAGTGGGATACGGAAGTACTAAGAAATGGCTAGATACGGTTGAAGTTCTCTAAGACTATAGATACAGCAATAAAGAATAGATCAGCAGGCAGTACAGTTGAAGAGCAGGGGACATCTCTAAGAAGGGCGGTCACAGAAGTTGGGAAGGAAAACAATGATACAAAGAAGATAAGTGCGAAGAAAACATGGATAACAAAGGAAATGCTTCAATTGATCGATGTTCCGGGAAAGTCAGCAATATAGAAATAGGAACGTTGTCCTTGAAATGATGGTCAGGTCCTGCAGAAAGTGTCATCACTTCTATCTGTAAGCTGGTCGTAGGTTTTGTCCCAAAAATGAACAGCATAGAGACAGAATTGGTGACAGTTTTTGCAGGACCTGACCATCATTTTGCAGGACAACGCTCAAGCACGTTCAGTGAAAGCTGTTATTGATTTGTTTGAGTGATCGCGCTGCTAAGTGCTATACCACCAACTGCGCCCACCTGACTTAAACCCTGGTGAGTTCAAGTCGATTTCTAAACTGAGGGAAACACTTCACGCCATTCGCTTCAGAACTGCTACAAATTCGTCGGGCACTGCTAAGAGTATTCTACGACTTCCACATCGCTGGCAACGGATTATACACAATGCTGGTGGCTACTCTGTAGGTCAGTAAAACTTTGAAACACGTATCTATTTTGTACGAGCTGTAAATAAATAGTTCCAGTCCTCGCACAGATCGCTGAGGTATGAAACAAATAAGAAGTGCAGGGAACCTAAGACGAAATGGCTGCAGTTAAAATGTGAAGACATAGTAAAAGAAATGATTGTCGGAAGGACAGACTCAGTGTACAGGAAAGTCAAAACAACCATCAGTGACGTTAAAAGCAAGGGTGAGAGCATTGAGACTGCAACGGGTATTCCATTGTGAAATGCAGAGGAGAGTGCGGATAGGTGGAAAGAATACATTGAAAGCCTCTATGAGGGGGAAGATTTGTCTGATGCGATAGCAGAAGAAACAGGAGTCAATTTGGAAGAGATAGGGGATCCAGTATTAAAATCAGAATACAAATGAGCTTTAGAGGACTTGAGATCAAATAAGGCAGAGGGATAGAACACATTCCATCATTCACGTCGGTGTGTAACGTGCATTAGTCTGGCAATATACCATCTGACTTTCGGAAAAGCATCATCCACACAACTCCGAAGACGGCAAGAGTTGAAAAATAAGAGAATTACAGCACAATCAGCTCATGCACCCAAGTCGCTTACTAGAATAATACACTCCTGGAAATGGAAAAAAGAACACATTGACATCGGTGTGTCAGACCCACTATACTTGCTCCGGACACTGCGAGAGGGCTGTACAAGCAATGATCACACGCACGGCACAGCGGACACACCAGGAACCGCGGTGTTGGCCGTCGAATGGCGCTAGCTGCGCAGCATTTGTGCACCGCCGCCGTCAGTGTCAGCCAGTTTGCCGTGGCATACGGAGCTCCATCGCAGTCTTTAACACTGGTAGCATGCCGCGACAGCGTGGACGTGAACCGTATGTGCAGTTGACGGACTTTGAGTGAGGGCGTATAGTGGGCATGCGGGAGGCCGGGTGGACGTACCGCCGAATTGCTCAACACGTGGGGCGTGAGGTCTTCACAGTACATCGATGTTGTCGCCAGTGGTCGGCGGAAGGTGCACGTGCCCGTCGACCTGGGACCGGACCGCAGCGACGCACGGATGCACGCCAAGACCGTAGGATCCTACGCAGTGCCGTAGGGGACCGCACCGCGACTTCCCAGCAAATTAGGGTCACTGTTGCTCCTGGGGTATCGGCGAGGACCATTCGCAACCGTCTCCATGAAGCTGGGCTACTGTCCCGCACACCGTTAGGCCGTCTTACTCTCACGTCCCAACATCGTGCAGCCCGCCTCCAGTGGTGTCGCGACAGGCGTGAATGGAGGGACGAATGGAGATGTGTCGTCTTCAGCGATGAGAGTCGCTTCTGCCTTGGTGCCAATGATGGTCGTATGCGTGTTTGGCACCGTGCAGGTGAGCGCCACAGTCAGGACTGCATACGACCGAGGCACACAGGGCCAACAACCAGCATCATGGTGTGGGGAGCGATCTCCTACACTGGCCGTACACCTCTGGTGATCGTCAAGGGGACACTGAATAGTGCACGGTACATCCAAACCGTCATCGAACCCATCGTTCTACCATTCCTAGACCGGCAAGGGAACTTGCTGTTCCAACAGGACAATGCACGTCCGCATGTATCCCGTGCCACCCAACGTGCTCTAGAAGGTGTAAGTCAACTACCCTGGCCAGCAAGATCTCCGGATCTGTCCCCCATTGAGCATGTTTGGGACTGGATGAAGCGTCGTCTCAAGCGGTCTGCACGTCCAGCACGAACGCTGGTCCAGTTGAGGCGCCAGGGGGAAATGGCCTGGCAAGCCGTTCCACAAGACTACATCCAGCATCACTACGATCGTCTCCATGGGAGAATAGCCGCCTGCATTGCTGCGAAAGGTGGATATACACTGTACTAGTGCCGACATTGTGCATGCTCTGTAGCCTGTGTCTATGTGCCTGTGGTTCTGTCAGTGTGATCATGTGATTTATCTGACCCCAGGAGTGTGTCAATAAAGTTTCCCCTTCCTGGGACAATGAATTCACGGTGTTCTTATTTCAATTTCCAGGAGTATATACAGAAGAATGGAAAGTGAAAATTGAGGGTGCACTACTTGACGATCAGTTTTGGTTTTAGGAAAGGTAAAGGCACGAGACAGGCAATTCTGACGTTGCAGTTGATAATAGAAGCAAGTCTAAAGAAATCTCAAGACACGTTCATAGGATTTGTTGCCCTGGAAAAAGTATTCGACAGTGTAAAATGCTGCAGGATGTTCGAAATTCTGAGAAAAGTAGGGGTAAGGTGGAAGGAGAGACTGGTCATATACAATATGTACATCAGCCAAGAGGGAATAGTAAGAGAGGACGACCAAGAAGGTAGTGGTGTAAGAAAGGATGTAGACTTTCGCCCCTCTGTTCAATCTGTATATCGTGGAAGCAATGATGGAAATAAAATTAAGATTCAGGAGCTGAATTAAAATTCAAGGTTAAGGGATATCAATGATACGGTTCACTGATGACATTGCTATCCTGAATGAAAGTGAAGAAGAATTACATGATCTGCTGAAAGGAATGAACAGTCTAATGAGTACAGGGTATGTATTGAGAGTAAATCGAAGAAAAACGAAGGTAATTAGGAGTAGTAGAAATGATGACATCGAAAAACTTAACATAAGGATTGATGGTCACGAAGTAGATTAAGTTAAGGAATTCTGCTACCTAGACGTTAAAATAACCTATGACAGACGGAGCAAGGAGGACTTCAACAGCAGACTTACAATTGCATAAAATTCGTTCCTCACCTGGAGAGGTCTACTAATATAAAATATCAGCCTTAATTTGAGGTATAAGTTTCTGAGAATGTACGTCTGGAGTACAGAATTGTATGGTAATTAAGCATGGACTGCGGGAAAACTGGAATAGAAGAGAATCGATGCATTTGAAATGTGGCGCTACAGACGAATGTTGAAAATTAGGTAGACTGATAAGGTGAGGAATGAGGAAGTTCTGCGCAGAATAGGAGAGGCAAGGAAAATGTAGAAAACACTGATAAGGAGAAGGGACAGGATAATAGGACACCTTTTAAGATATGAGGGAATGACTTCCATGACACGTGAGGGAGCTGTAGAGGGCAAAAACTGTACAGGAAGACAAATATTGGAATATATCCAGCAAGTAATTAAGGACGTAGGTTGCAAGTACTAATCTGAGATGAAGAGGTTATCACAGAAGAGGAATTCATGGAGGGCCGCATCAAAGCAGTCAGAAGACCGATGAAAAAAAAAGTAAAAGTCTGCGGCCTCTCTCCTGGGCTCGTGACGATATTATTTGGATCATAGACGACTGAATAATCGCGGCCTGCTTGCTTGAGAACCGATTTCAGTTAGTAAGAGCTGACGCTAGCTTTCGAGCGTAGGGCGCTGAAGGCCCCATGAAGTCATGGACCCGAGTTACCTGCAAGGCATTGTGTAAGTTAATGGTGGCTCTATAATGACATGGGCTGTAGTTACACCGAATGGTATGGGTCCTCAGGTCTAAATGAACCGATCATTGACTGGAAATATTTATGTTCCACTACTTGGAGGAAAGTTGCTGCCATTCGTGTGCTTTGCTAACAGCTCGAAATCGTCTGAAGCGCCAGTCCTGGCCTCATTAATATATCGGTTGGACTCCAGAAGACTTGAAAATCGTGGCCGGATCATCTGAGACTCGATTTCAGTTAGTGAGAGCTGATGATAGCGTTCGAGTGTGGGACGGCACAGATCCCATGGAGCCATGGACATGAGCTGTGAAGAAGCACTGTGCAACCTAGTGGTACATACACAATGGAGAGATTGTGATTACATGGAAGGGTTTGGGTCATCTGGTCCAACTGGAGTGATCATTGACTGGAAATTTTATATTCGGCTACTTGCACAACTGTTTTAGCCAATCGTGTACTTCACGTTCCAAAACGACGATGAAATTTTTATCGGTGACAACGCGCAATGTCATTGCGTAAGAATGGTTTCCAAGTGGTTTGAAGAACTTTCTGGACTATTACAGCGAGTGATTTGGACACTCAGATCACTTGACATGAATACGATCTAAGATTAATGGGACGTAGCGAGAGGTCAGTTTGTGCCCAAAATCCAGCTCTAGCAACATTTTCGCTATAGAGGCAGGGTTGTTCCAACGATTTGTTGAGTGCATGGCACATCGAGTTGCTGCATTACACTGGGGAAAAGGTGGTCCGACACGACATTAAGAGGTATCAAGTGTGTTTATCGAACAGAACAACACCCTACGCAGCCTCCTCGTTACAGTAACCTCAAACAGATAGAAATTAGTTGTGTATTTGTATATGATATACGACAAAATTCCATTTTAAGTTTACCTCTTGCCAAGTGAACTGTTCATGAGTTTATCTCACGCAACTCCATTTAGCGTTCGATCTGGTAGTTATTCACAAGTACGGAGAGGTCGTGAGGTGACAGAGAGTCAGGCGGCGCTCTCCACCTGTCGTAGCTTCATCTCCCATCCCTCTTCTCATCGCATCCCCACCCCTACCCTGCCCAGGCAGACTCCGTCGGAACCCCCTCTCCCCGCACCTTTCACCTCGGCGCGCTCCCTCTCCGCCAATCACAGCCGTCGAGCGCGGCCCGCGATGTGGAGGGGGGGCCGGGGATGTGGGTTATCCGAAGGCTTCTTTCGAAATTGGGTTAATACCGGTGCTCCGCCGGTTGTCGGCGGTGGGGCGGCTTGGACCGCGCCGAGCCGAGCGGCGCTACCGTAGACGGGTTAGGATGGTGGGGAGGGGCCGACAGGGGTGGGGGACGGGGGGAGGGGAGTGTAGGGGAAGGGAGAGGCGGGCCCGCGCGCTCGGCGGCGGCGACCTGGGGGGCAGGCGTCGCGACGCCAGTCCGGCGGCGACGCGCTACCGGCGACGACGCAGCGCGCCAGCGTGGCGGCACACGCCGCGACATGCCGACGCCGACGCCGCCTCCGACGCCACCGCCGACGCACGTGCTCGCCGCCGCCCTAACGCTCTGCCTCGTGCTGCACGGTGAGTCGTCCGCTGCCCTGACGCTGCTGAAATGCGATCTCTAAGCTGCTTAGCAATGTCATTAGCTGTTGTAGAAACACTCTCTGCCCCTGACTACGCTCGATATATACATAGACGAATTTTCGACGTCACTAGCAAGTGCGTGTCCAGACATCGTTTGCTGCAAAGGTGAAATTAATACTAACAATGCTAGATACCGGTTGTGGACTATGTGATGTATTTACTACATTGTATTTCGGGATCACATTATCCCGTTATCGAGCGATCTAAACCAAGGAAACACAACTCATTACACTTTAATGCTAGGGATAGTGACAACCATGAAAATCACTATATATTGCCCTATAATATTTCATACCTTAAAAGTTACTATGCCATCACAAACCGTCAGAAGTAAACAACAAGAAGCAAACATTCATTGTCAGACAAATAAAACTCTTCATTGAACATATCAAGTTGGGGCTTAGCATTCTCACAAACGTCATTTAATAACTAAAGGCAACTTCCTCCATCCACAAAAGATTGTACTATCATATAATTTATGCATCCCAGCCTCAAACGATAAGAATTCATATGTATGTCATAGTAATTCCTAAAAACGAAAATTAAATCCATGTTACAGTGATTGCATCCATACTGAATAACCTACAGGAAACGTTTGACCGTTATCGAAAAGTATTTTAGAAAAACGGCTGCTTCTCAAAGAGAACGACACTAAAGAAGACCCAGGAACACTTGGATGCATTCCTTATATAATACCTTAAAAATCAGTATTTTCTCTAAATTTGTCAGCAGCTACCCTTTTCTTCAAAGCGCAATGTATTACGCTTACCAACTATCATCCTTAAGATGCTATGCCACTGCTGACTGAAGATGTGTTTCATTTGTCCCAAATTCTTCACCTCATGGTGCTGTCATTTTATTTCATAATTTCCCTTTTTCCCCACCCACTTCTTAGCTGTGCCAACCTTGTGTTTCAGACTCTGCTCCAGTTTGTTGTTCTCCTAAATGCCACAGCACTTGTTAATGGCCTTGTGTAATACCGAAACACGCTGTGATAAACAAACCACACATTCGACATTCAGTATTGATTGCTGATACAATTGTACAATGCGTTCAACCAGATAATAATGAAATTATTCTTCTGCACCTCACCGATTTAGCTGAAGTCCTGTAGTCACATGTTTTGTAGCCATCTCTTCTCAGATATATCTGTATGCAGTTTTGTTCCTCTGGGAAAATTTTGTTGTCTGGCACGTGACATACGTCTGTTGTTGCTGCAGTTACAAACTTCTGAAATCAACTAATTCAGTCAACTGTTTTTACTTTGTCGTATTTCTAATGCAGTCTACCCATAAGCCACATTTGATTTCTGTTTTAAATTTTCGTTTCTTTCCTTGGAATACTTACACCACGCATTTACACCCAAATAAGATTCACTCTCTATTTACATAAGCATGGTTGGTGGCTAGTACTTCCACGGATATGAATGTCATGTTGTGGGGGCAAGTTTTCATTGGTGCTGTCGACGACAGTAAAACGTTTCTGCGTTTCTGTGCGACCGCGTCATCATATTATTTATAAAACCTAAGTATCAGCCACTGCTGCTAGTGGCCTTAAAAATGTAGTTTACAAACACATCTCTCAACATTTAATGTGGTAGAAAATACTACAATTTAGCAGCAGTTCAGTTAAAATTGTATACACGAAACCATGAGCGTTGACGATTTGGGCAATGGATACCGAAAAGTATATCTTGTAAATAAACGCCGACAGTCTTTGGTGAATACTAGATGCCAACACCAACCAAAACATGTGTGCATTTTCATCATTTCTGAGCACTGTGTGTTGCAATAAAAGGTCAATTTCATCCGTTGTTGTCCACGCTGTATAGACAAGCGTCCACGTATGTCGGTCACGGAAGACTTCAAACAATCTAAAATGGAGAAGAAGCGCTATAACTTACTGAAGCGCTGGAGGTTTGATAGCTTATGAAATTAGTTTCACTTGATAAATTCGTCACTGAGTGTCACTGGCTGGAGCATCACATACGTTAAATTACTGGAAGTATTGTGGTGAACAATTTATCTGTCAAATAAATTTACTTATAGCAAGAAATGTGCTTTTCAGGCAGCATGAAAGCTTAGAACCACAAGAAGCCCACGATAGTGTGCCGATGTCCGTTTCCTTAATCAATGTCGGAGAGTGATGTCCCTTTAAATAGCCAATACGTCACTGAATTTTCCTCTCCAGATGTTAGTCCTCTTGTGGAAGGGTGTGGCAGTACAAAAGAATGATGGCCAACATACGCCGATCTTTCTGTTATAATGGACAGAGCATACATTTTTTGTTTTTGATTGTATAGCTTCATATGCAGTCTGTTTACAGTTGGTTACCAACACACTACGTAATATTATAATTAACCTGATTTTAGTCAGAGATATTTTAGTGTCCAGAACATCTCTTTCCGCATAGAAATCCGCTTGCAGCCGACATTGGCATTTAAGATCATAATTTCCCTATGTTATGAATTGCAAGAAAAAGAAAATGGTCCACTAAATCTTCTGCAAGTAAGTAATCACGAAAAAAATACCGCTTAAGTAACTAGTTAATAAGAGAATATCTGTGGAATTTGGAGCTTTTTTCCATCTTACACAATTAATAGACCTTCGTGGAAGTGCATTTTCCTCTTCGTCGCCTTTTAACAATATATTAATAACTTAGGGGCTAAAACAGAAAAACCTTCAATACGAAAACCTCTTGAGATTAAGCGAACCGATTTATTATTCCGTGGATAAAACTAGCGGATGATATTCCTTTAGCAGCTGAGATTGATAAATATATGCTGAACATATTTTCAATATTTGCGGTAGTTAAGAAGAAAATAAAATTAAATTTAATACCAAAAATATTGATATTAAAAATTTAAAAATGAACATAATTCATCAATATTTGAAAAAAACTTCAGTTACAACATATGATCTGTTATTTAGGCACAATGATTACGGAAGACAATAGATGCGACAAAGAAAGCAAAAAGTATGCGGCAACGACGAAATGTGCTTATTATCAAAGAAGACAAACGATTGTTTTGGGCATAGAAAAACAGTTTGTCGATACCTTAGCCCGGAGTGGCTCTCGAATAAAGGTTAAAACCTAAACACATTTTGTAAACAGACTGAAAACTCTTAGAAGCAAGGCAAAGTTGCTTTGCTGAAGGGAAGTGAGAACCACTTGTACAGCAAAAAATTCCAAAAGAAGATATATTGAAACAGGTCACTGAGCCACTAAATCTCATGCCAACTATACAAATAATGAAACTTTATGTAAACGCACTATGTTGTGAACAAACATAACGTGAGGAAAAACGTTGATAAAGAAAAAAAAGTGGAGACCAAATAAGAAGCTAGTAGATCTGCTGGAGCGAACAAAGCGTATAAAATATAAAGATATGTACGCGACTGCACGAAGTATAGAAGAGTAATTTATTTCAACAAAACACCTACGTAAACGATAAAATTCAAAAAATCTTTCAGAACTGAACATCACTTTTATCTCAAAACGGCTTAATGACCTCTGTACTTCATATAAATTCGTCAAAATATTGTCCGTTGAAATGGAGGGAATCACTTCTGTCACCTTTCAATATCAGCAAACAAAATGGCATACATGTTATCTTTTATAAAATTGGGACGTACTGGAACATTAACGCTCGTAGTCACATGTCTGCGTAGTAGCGGGCACGTTCCCTCCGCCCTTCGCCTCTGCTGTCTCCACTTTTCTTTGCCTTCCTTTCATTTGAATCACATGGCGAGTTGTCAACAAGTCTCAAATGGGTGTAATTTACGTGATCATCGTATCTGTTAACTTGATGGGAAACAGCATGCACATTAATAAAAATGATAATGATATTGCCACCGAAAGACGTTAAAGAAGCCCTTTGCTATCGATTTTAAGTCAAGTGCAAGACGCAATATTACCACATTTTATTTAATGAGTTAAGAAAACTGAGAAATATGTTTCACAAGTCACTTATGCGAAATGGTGTTAGTTGTATTACTGGCCATTTGCTAGAATGGTCGCTACCAATTTTTCAACTTTTGCTTTTCCGGAATTTCGCCACTGGGCTACGCGTTCCCACGCAAAATAAACTGTGCAAGCTTCAGTAGCAGTACTAATATACAGCACGCTTTCCTGCAGCGACTTTTACTTTCAAGAACTATATTTTCAGATTTAGTTTCTCACGAAATTGTGTGCTGCATATCTTTCAGCTCTGATAGTTTTGCAGAGCTGAAGAGCTACAACCTGTACAAAAAATTAGAAAAATTTTGAGATCCTATCTAGATGATCAGTTACAAATGAATTTATTGACAGTAGCATGCCTTATCTCAAAGTTTAATGCCTCATTTTCAGGCACTTTACTCCTTCAGTGCAAAGCAACATCCAAGTTGATGCCCAACTCGGTTGTATATTTTGGCGTAGGGAAACGTAAGAGATACTCTCACTGTGGGTACCTTACAATGGCATTGAAATTTTTGTTTATGGAGACCTAAGCGTTTTACACAATTAGACTTATTCGACAGTTCAGGATCATCTAACAGTGTACGTAAATCAGGTTTTATAATGTCCACAGAGATATTTTTATCTGCTTATAATTCGTAATTTTAATGTGGCGTACTGAAACATCACAGAGAAGTTCTACAAAAATACACAACAACCAACGTACCTGTATCTTAGAAACTGAACAGAGGATCTGTTATATTTTATCAATCTACTCACTCCTAACTCTTGATCCCCTACAATTGGTTCATACTACTGGCTAACTTATTTATAAGTGAGCGGCATCCATTTCCAGAATATCTACTTGAACATTTGTGGCTGTACCATCATAATTTTCTCTAGCATCATAACTTACAAAATATACAAAGAGTGTAACATTAGTCAGACATTTCTGTAAGCCATTTCAACACCAGTTATGGAACATTTCTCTAACTATATAATCCACAGTAATAAAATCAAGATTATTGTTTGCTGATGAATATTATTGTTGGCTGAATGTAAACATAGTTTTGGTATCAAATACTTATGTTGTAAAAATCAGACCTCATAGGATGCGATGCAATATTTTATTACCTGCATAACACTATTCATTACAGACTAAAACAGAAGCAAATTTACCTAAGAGATTGGTGTGATCCCGACTTATCAATATACGTGGCTACTTTTATATTGTTTCAAGGTATGACCATTAATTGCTTGTGTTTCGAAAATATTCTATGTACTAAAGAACAATACCTTTCTTTTGGCCTGGATATGTATTTCTAAGTGTAGAGTAACGTGGACTTCAATTGATATGTGCTTATTCACTGTGCTAACAATATGTTTTGACTAGAAATATCACGATTAATGGAACAATCTCTCATTGACCATATTAATGTGTTAACTACTTTTGCTGTAGCTAACTGAGCCTTACTTCAAGCATTTTAAAGAGGGCTTTTAATTAATTATGTATATAACGGAGTATTATTCTTCAGCATCTAAAAACATATGTAGTACATAAAAGTCAGATGACATTTAGTTTATTTTCAGATACAATTTTCTGCAGCTGATTCATCGTTTTCACATCGTGTATCTAATCCACTAGAAGACATTATACGAACATACTGTTGACCCTCACATTTCATAAATATTCAACGTCGCTGTTGAGTGTATCTTTCTATACCTGTAAATGAAAGAAATTAACAAATAAAAATTTCAAATTTTCTAGCATCACTAGTTTCAAGTGTTTGGGATACATGCACGCTATGATTCAGTAATGAAGAAACAAAACAAATAAGCGCTGTAATATTTACGAAACTAATATAGACTCTCGCTCAACATTGAAATTAACGATACGTATCTCCAATTAAAATCTGCAGCAATTACTGCCACACCCTCAATTAATAGGTGTTGGTAATTTTATTCTGTTCCAAGTACGATCAGTAAATCAATCATTGTATGAGAACAGATTCACTCAAAGCCGAATTAGCGTTACATTTATGACCTTTCAATTTTTAAAACATGTTTAACTTGTGTTTATTACGACACTGTTCAAGTAACAACAATAAGTATGTATCATTTCCATTACATATAGTGGCAATGACTCCTAATTCTTCGAAATACTGTATTAAAAAAACAAAATGAAATACACATAAAATTCATAAACTCACATTTCGTAATATATGCTTTCCAGAAACTTTTAACACAAGATTGATAAATTTTCCTAACGTACAATTACTGACGAAGGGAATGAATCCAGTATAAAATCAGGTTTCAGTAAAATGAGAAAATTCCATACTATATTTACAGCCCATGAGTGCACTACAATCTTGCAGCAAAGTATGAGCAAAAATCTTTCACCAAGATGCTGCTTAGAATAAGGAAACATCTCTAATGGAAGTCAAATAAGGATTCGCAAAGGGGAGACCTTGTAAATATTCAATTTTCATTTTTCAGATCATGGAGAGATGAAACTTGCTAGTCTTTCACAACTAAAAGGCAATTGACGGACATAACATTGATTTGCTGCAGGATATTACTAATTCGATAAAGTCATTGTACAGAAATTTTGTAAGAAGAAAAGAAATTCAGTGAGAAAAGATGTATATGCGCAAAGTAACCACACCTTGACCGACAGCATTAAGGAGACAAACACTTCGACTCTAATTTGCCATTGATCTATTTTTCGCAGATTGTTCAAAGGAAAAAATACAAGAGACATTATATATTAATAAACGACTCTGCTGAAAAAATATGAACATTTGTACTCAGAAAAAATCATGCTTATCACAGCGAAAAACCGGTATAAGCTAATATTGATATTTAGAATATACTGACTGAGCAAGTCTCAGGATCTGCATATTTGAGCCTTCACGTACTATACCGCAAATTTACTGGATTTAGACATTTTGTGGGAACAATCCAAGGAAAGTTGGGTCACAAAGTAAGAAATAAATCTCAATATCGGTAATGTGAGATAATCACAGTATCATATTGCTGTATTTAAAAAAGTACAGGTTCTAGCCTGTGCCTTAGTACAATAAATGTATTAGGTAGTAATGAAGTTTCTCCAATAACTAGCCAGCTCATCAATGCTTAACCGTAAAAGTATGAGAACTGTTGCGAGTTCAGGTCATCAGTAATACAAGAGAGGAACACAAGAATAGCTATTTACAACATGTATAAAACTAGCCTGTAATCACAGAGGAAGCGGCTACACGGGTAGCGGTTGTTGTCTGGATGGAACTTGGCAGTTTTTTTTTTCAATTTTGAGGATCTAGGGACTAAAAGGGTGCAACAGCAATACAAGAAAGTGGGCCTAGAAGCAATCAGTATTGTAACTGGAAATTGTCATAGAAGTTTTGGAAAAGAACCATATCTCCAAGCACCAATGCAGAACACTGAAGCTGAAATCTTTAATAGGTACGGAAAGCTGGATAAAGCCGGAAATAATTCCAACTGATATTTTCACGAAGCACCTAACCGTGTTCAGAAAGCATTGATTAGATACAGTTGGTGGTGGAGTTTTTATTGCTGTCAGAAGTAGTTCACCTTGTAATGAAATCCTAGTAGATAGTTCCTTTGAGTTAGTGCAGTGTTTGTAAAGGCTATAGTTGCCAACGCAACCGGTATAAATTTATATTTGGCTCCTATTACCAACCCCCCCCCCCCCCCCCATCCGACTCCGATCTGATGATACAGTTGCCGAACAGTTTAAGAAAAATTGAGTCTCATTTCAAATGGGTACCCCAATTATATGTAGTTATGGAGGTAGTGACTTCAATATAGCATCTATATGTTGGCGAAAATACATGTTGAAAAAAGGAGGTAGGTATAAAACATCTTACGAAATAGGTCTCAATGCGTTCAAAGAGAATTATTTCGAACAATTATTTCAGGAACTCACTCGAAGTTTAAATTATTACGAAAACATACCTAACCTCTCAGCAACAAATAATCCACAGCAAATAGGGATTATAATGACGGATACAGGGATTAGTGACCACAAGGAAGGTACAGAGAGACTGAATATCATAACTTCCAAAGCCACCAAAAATAAATGCATACACACACTTGTGAAAAAGCAGACAAAAATTCGTTTCAGACCCTCCTAAGAGACGTTTCACTCCTTCTAATCTGAATATGAAAGCGTAGACCAGATGTGGTTGGATTTCAAGGAAATTGTATCGACGGCTACATGAGAGACATATACCAAATAAAATAATAAGAGATGGTACTGATCACTCATGGTGGACCAACCACCGTCACACTCGGTGTGATTTTAATTTGTTTTGTCTGTTCTCTGTCGGAGTATTTCTTGTCCTATGTCATCTGCCGTCTTTCCTGTTGTTCATTTTTTATTCTCTTTGGGTGGTTTTAGTTTTTTGGAAAAAGGGACCGATGACCTTAGCAGTCTGGTCCCTTTAATCCCACAAACCAACCAACCAACCAAGATCCCTCATGGTGCACTAAGCAGGTCAGAAGACTGCTACAGAAGTAACGAAAAAGACATGCCGAATTTAAAAGCACACAAAACCCTCAAGATTAGCGAAGTTTTACAGAAGGGCTAAATGTAGCGTGAATCTCAATGTGAGATGCTTTTAATATTTTCCAGAACGAAACTCTGTCTCGAAATCTGGCCAAAAGTTAAAGGAGATTCTTGTCGTATGTAAGTTGCACCAATGGAAAGATGCAATAAACACCATCACTGCAGGACAACAGTGGTGATGTTACTGATGATGTTGTTCAAATGTGTGTGAAATCTTATGGGACTTAACTGCTAAGGTCATCAGTCCCTAAGTTTACACACTACTTAACCTAAATTATCCTAAGGACAAACACACACACCCATGCCCGAGGGAGGACTCGAACCTCCGCCGGGACCAGCCGTGTTACTGATGACAGTGCCACAAAAGCAGAGTTAGTTCACCAAAGAAGACGGAATTCGAACCAAGAGCAACTGTCAACGAGAGAAACTTAGAAGTAGATAACCTCCGTGTAGCAAAGCAGCTAAATCACCTAATAAAGGCAAGGCTTCCGGTTCTGATTTTGTACCATTCAGGTTCCTCACAGAGTGTGGTGATACAATAGCTCAATATTTAGCAATCATAAGAAACCGATCTCTCATTGAAAGATTCGTACCTAAAGACTGTAGAGTTGCATAAGTCACATCTATACCCCAGAAAGTAAACAGGAGGAATCTGCTAAATTATAGATACCTATCGCTAACGTCGATAAGAAGTAGAATTTTGGAACATATGTTGTGTTGGAAAATTATGAATAATCTAAAAGAAAACGATTTATTGACAAGCATCCAACGGGGATTCAGAAAATGTTGCTCTCGTGAAATACAACTAGCGTTTTACTGTCACGAAATAGTGAGTGCTATTGATAAGGGATATTAAATTGATTACCCGATTATTTGTAGATTTCCAGAACGTTTCTGACACCCTACCTGAAGAGGGAATTCTAATGAAATTGCGTGCGTATTGACTACTGTCTCAGTTGTTATTTCCTGTCGAAGCTGCTGTTCCTGATCTACATAAACAATTTAGGAGAAAATCAGAGTAGCAGTCTCAGATTCTTTGCAAATGATGCTGTCATTTGGTGTCTTGTAAGGTCATCAGATGATTAAAATAAATTCTAAAATCAGACAAATCCGAAGGCCGTAAATTGGACTAAATACTTAGGTATCACAATTACGAATAAACCACAGTTAAAAAGATCACACAGGTAAAATGTTGCAGGTAGGGCATACCAATTATTTATTGGCAGAATTCTGAGAAAATGCTACAAATCTACTAAACAGACTGCCTACGCCATGCTTGAACATCCTCTTCTGTAGTACTACTGTGCGGTGTGGGATTGCCATCAGATAGGATCGACGAAGGACATCGGAAATGTTCGAAGAAGGGCAGCTCGTTCTGAAATATGCTGAAGTAGGGGAGAGAGCGCTATGGATATGATACATAGGTTTGGGTGGAAATCATTTAAACAAAGACGTATCTCGTTGCAGCGGGACCTCCTCATGAAATTTAAATCACCAGTTTTTTCCTCAGGGTGTGAAAATATATTGTTGGCCCCCACCTACATAGGGAAGAATGATCATCACAATAATATCACTGAAATCGGAGCTCACACAGAAACATTCGAGTGTTTTTTTTTTCCGAGCGCTTGTCAAGAGTGGAATGGAAGAGAAATAGCTTGATGGTGGTTCGATGAACGTTTTGCCATGCAGTCAATTGTAAACTGTAGAGAAATCATTTATATGTAAACGTAGATCAAATTGAGACAGTTAAAATTGCTGGGAGATACAAATTGCGGGTCAGTAAACACGGGACGGTCTCAGGAAAACAGCGGGACCAATAAGAAAACTGAACGGTCCATTCCTAGCCCCTACGACGATGCTGCTTCGAAGAGACACTAACTGACAAATACACTCCTGGAAATTGAAATAAGAACACCGTGAATTCATGGTACCAGGAAGGGGAAACTTTATTGACACATTCCTGGGGTCACATACATCACATGATCACACTGACAGAACCACAGGCACATAGACACAGGTAACAGAGCATGCACAATGTCGGCACTAGTAAAGTGTATAGCCACCTGTCGCAGCAATGCAGGCTGCTATTCTCCCATGGAGACGATCGTAGAGATGCTGGATGTAGTCCTGTGGAACGGCTTGCCATGCCATTTCCACCTGGCGCCTCAGTTGGACCAGCGTTCGTGCTGGACGTGCAGACCGCGTGAGACGACGCTTCATCCAGTCCCAAACATGCTCAATGGGGGACAGATCTGGAGATCTTGCTGGCCGGGTTAGTTGACTTACACCTTCTGGAGCACGTTGGGTGGCACGGGATACATGCGGAGGTGCATTGTCCTGCTGGAACAGCAAGTTCCCTTGCCGGTCTAGGAATGGTAGAACGATGGGTTCGATGACGGTTTGGATGTATGGTGTACTATTCAGTGTCTCCTCGACGATCACCAGAGGTGTACGGCCAGTGTAGGAGATCGCTCCCCACACCATGATGCTGGGTGTTGGCCCTGTGTGCCTCGGTCGTATGCAGTCCTGATTGTGGCGCTCACCTGCACGGCGCCAAACACGCATACGACCATCATTGGCACCAAGGCAGAAGCGACTCTCATCGCTGAAGACGACACGTCTCCATTCGTCCCTCCATTCACGCCCGTCGCGACACCACTGGAGGCGGGCTGCACGATGTTGGGGCGTGAGCGGAAGACGGCCTAACGGTGTGCGGGACCGTAGCCCAGCTACATGGAGACGGTTGCGAATGGTCCTCGCCGATACCCCAGGAGCAACAGTGTCTCTAATTTGCTGGGAAGTGGCGGTGCGGTCCCCTACGGCACTGTGTAGAATCCTACGGTCTTGGCGTGCATGCGTGCGTCGCTGCGGTCCGGTCCCAGGTCGACGGGCACGTGCACCTTCCGCCGACCACTGGCGACAACATCGATGTACTGTGGAGACCTCACGCCCCACATGTTGAGCAATTCGGCGGTACGTCCACCCGGCTTCCCGCATGCCCACTATACGCTCTCGCGCGAAGTCCGTCAACTGCACATACGGTTCACGTCCACGCTGTTGCGGCATGCTACCAGTGTTAAAGAGTACGATGGAGCTCCGTATGCCACGGCAAACTGGGTGACACTGACGGCAGCGGTGCACAAATGCTGCGCAGGTAGCGCCATTCGACGGCCAACACCGCGGTTCCTGGTGTGTCCGCTGTGCCGTGCGTGTGATCATTGCTTGTACAGCCCTCTCGCAGTGTCCGGAGAAAGTATGGTGGGTCTGACACACCGGTGTCAATGTGTTCTTTTTTCCATTTCCAGGAGTGTATTATTCAGGTGCAGGGAATCGAGAACACTGTGGTAACACCATAGAAATAACACGCTACCATGCTCAAAATATGGCGTAGCAGGCACTTTTGCTTTCATAAGTGGTTCCAGTCGTCTCACTATGGATGAACGCAATTTGTACATGGTTTTCAAGGGAATGCTGTTAAATAGTGTTCCGATAACGAAGATGGAGATGGACAGCGATCATGCATCCTTCTCTGCAGACGACAAAGGGTTAATAATGCGAAGATCTGGCGACTTCGGCGGCCAGGGGATATGTGACAGTTTATCCTGGTGCTCTCAACATCAGGCTTGGGTGATGCGAGCTGTGCGAACACTGGCCATGTCGTATTGGAACACAGAATCACTACTGGGGAACAAACATTACACAACGGGATGAAACTGATTAGCCAAAAAGGTCGAATACTCCCACCAGCAATATGATCTACCAGTCTCATGGAATACCATGCTATCGCTGTCGATATTGTCACCGAACCCCTGCAATGTTTCAGTCTTTGGACGTAAATTATGTCAGAATCTAAAAAAAAATGTCGAACGGGGTCACCCGACCAAATGAACCTTTTCCGTTGCTCCATTGCTTCGACACCCCGTTTTCCTTTTAGGGGCACATGTATTTATTGAGGAGCGTTTTTGTAATTCCATCTCGCCCTGGTACTGTAGCACGCTTTACATTGTTTTAGTTCTGACAAGGGGCCGCTACCAGTGCTTTGTTTTGCTGTGACATCTGGAGTAGGCTTCCTTTTATTTTCCCTGACCGTCGTGTTTAGCAACCATGGCGGTCACTGAACACACACTTTCGTCCTGGTTGTGACTTAATGGACAATTTTTTTCTGATTTCCCTGTGTGCTGTATAAGTATTCGCTGCGGTACCTCTTGATACACCAGACATCTCTGTAACCTTGTCTACAAGGTGACGAACGATTTCTCCACGTTCGAATTCACTTAGCTCCGATATCATTCACGCACAACTACACACTCACTTTTCTCACCACGCTTCACACTTTCAACGCATTGAGGTAATTGCAACAGGTGCCGTTCGTGGTAAGATACAAGAGTGCAATCTGAAATCGAGGCTATCATCGGCACATATGCTCAAACATGAATTTCTTGTAACGCTTCCATTATATTGTCAACTGTCTGCACCCCAAGGTAACTCCATATGTTATTATAGGGTATTAACCTTAGTTTAGTTATTCCCCATTAGTGTACACCACTATAGCAGTTCTGTAAGAGGAGCTGTAATATCCTGCACCTATTATTGTGCTTGCCAACGGCCTTGCCTCAGTGATAACACTGGTTACTGTCACATCACCGAAGTGAAGCGTAATTGGGCTTGGCTAGCACTTGAATGGGTGACCGTCCGGTCTGCCAAGTGCTGTTGGCCAGCGGGACGCACTCAGCACTTGTGACGCAAATTGAGGAGCTACATGACTGAAAAGTAGCGGCTCCACTCACAAATACTGACAACGGGCATAAACAGCGGTGTGCTGACCACATGTCCCTTCATGTCCGTATTTAGTGACGCCAATAAGCTGAGGATGAGGCGGTGGTCGGTCAGTGGGATTGGCGCTCCGAGGCTTTTTCGTGCGGAGTTTGGTTTAGTTCAGTTTTTAGGTAATTCCGGCCGTGGTGGCCGAGCGGTTTTAGACACTACAGTCTGGAACCGCGCGCCCGCTACGGTTGCCGGTTCGAATCCTGCCTCGGGCATGGATGTGTGTGATGTCCTTAGGTTAGTTAGGTTTAAGTAGTTCTAAGTTGTAGGGGACTGATGACCTCAGAAGTTATGTCCCATAGTGCTCAGAGTCACTTGAACCTTTTTTTTTTTTGGTTATTTGCTTAGTACTATTATGCATCGTCTAGCAAGACAGAATAACAGAAAGAGTCACAATAGATGTCAATAATTATGCAGCAAATTAGGTGATGAGTTATACAGGAGCTGGAGGTACTTTCAAGAGACGTGTTAGACGTGGCTCGATGAAGTGGTCGTGTCGAAAACCAACTCTGATATTTACTGAAAACTGTGACACAACTTTTTCGTAGGAGTTATGTTCATCCAACTCGTGTTTCCTCCCGCTTTTCATAACAGGATTACGAGTGAATGGGACCTGAAATCTGGTCATAAACAGGTAACTGAACACCTAATGGTATTACCACACTCGTGCAACGAATTGTGTAGTTGTGCCTTTCTTGGATGATGAAACACGTTCTAGATGATGTGGCTGAATATGGCACTCGCGCAGCACTCGTGGCGCGCTAGTCTGCAAAGCATCTGTTGTCCAAACTACTGGGCAGTCAGTTGTTGTGGGATCGTCTCAAACATTTCTAGCGTCTTTTCGGCGTGCATGGTTGTGCCTGTGGAGTTCACGTTTGCAAGTCCTTCATTTCATGACTTCAAAATACCAGTCTCCGGCAGTCACCGAACCAAGGAGATAAGCAACTGCCTTGATCAGTTATGTCTGCTGGGGATTTGTTTCATGTAAAACTTTTCAGAAACGTGGTCATCAGCCTTAACTTGCCCATAAATCATATGAATGGCAGCAATCGCTGAAATATAGTATCGATAATATGCAGTTCAGCTATGCCGCAAACGATTTACACAACGACTGCCACGAAATGTTTTTACTGTGATCAACAGAATCGCAGTCCATGCAGACAAAATTTGAGTCGAGTATGGAGAAAACGGTTCTACCAGCACGTAAACAATAATCAGAAATCCAGAGGCACCGCTTATGTATAGCAAGCCATCGACTTTACTACTATGCGTACAGCTTCGCATATATACCTATATAGCAGGTGATCAAAAAGTCAGTAAAAATTTGAAAACTGAATAAAACACGGAATAATGTAGATAGAGAGGTACAAAGTGACACACATGCTTGACATGACATGAGGTTTTATTAGAACTAACAAAATACAGAAGTTAAAAAAACGTCCGACAGGTGGCACTTAATCTGATCAGAATAACAGTAATTAGCATAACCAAGTAAGACAAAGCCAAGAAGACGTTCTTTACAGGAAATGCTCAATATGTCCACCTCATTCCTTAACAATAGCTGTAGTCGAGGAATAATGTTGTGAACAGCACTGTAAGGCATGTCCGATGTTATGGTGAGGCATTGGCGTCGGATGTTGTCTTGTAGCATCCCTAGAGATGTCGGTCGATCACGATATACTTGCGACTTCAGGTAACCCCAAAGCCAATAATCGCTTTGAGGTCTGGGGACCTGGGAGGCCAAGCATGACGAATGTGGTGGCTGAGTACACGATCATCATCAAACGACGCGCGCAAGAGATCTTTCACGCGTCTAGCAATATGGGGTGGAGCGCCATGCAGCATAAACAATGTACGTTACAACAGGTGTTTATCAACCAGGCTGGGGATGATGCGATTCTGTAACATATCGACGTACCTCTCACCCATCAAGGTAGCAGTTACTGACGTTTTGCTGTCCAGCGCCATCTGTCGGACATTTTGGGGTATTTTGTCAACTTTGTTTTTGTTTTTTTGTTTTTTTGTTCTAATAAAACCCCATGTCATTCCAAGTATGTGGATCACGTTTTACCTCTCTATCTACAAATTCCGTGTTTTATTAAGTTTTCAATTTTAAACTGACTTTTTGATCACCCGGTATATTACACAATAGGCTTTCACAATTTTTTTGTGTGGGACTTACTGTCCTAAAATTAAATTAAAAACGAATCTCAACGACCGTTCCTGATCAGAATTTTCAGGAGGTTTCCTTTGCTTGTAAGGTAAACTTTGTATTTAGTAACCCCTTCGACATATTTACAACTGGGCTTTCCATCGCTCGACTACATGCTTGCCTCGTGTTTGGCTCAAGAGTCTCGGACTCTACTACATTTAACAGGACAACTTCGTGGTAACGAGTGATAAAGACTAAACAACAAAGAGAAAAGATGAACAGCAAAGGAAAGTGTACAAAAGTTAACAGTTGGTGGAACTTCTTAACATGAAGGCAATACGCTTCATTTCGTAATAGAAGGAGATACGTAAGGGCCTCTGTGGATCAAATATTCCTTTCAAGCAAAGCTCTGCGCTTTACTTCAGCTCAGTGATGTTCAAGCTCGTACCTTCTTCATTTTGTTTTCCATATAAAATGTTCGCTTTCTAAATGTGCTTGACTAAGCATCTCCTACCCCTTGTTCAATTGTTGTACACTTTCCTTCAATCACCCAGTATATAAAAGATGTAAAGCACCCTGTAGTAAATTTGTGCAGTATGTAAGCATAGTTTCCTACACGTACTAGCCAATAAAAAAAAAGCTTAGCTTAGCATAATCATAGGAAATTGTTGAGAAGAGATAGAATGGGCCGAAAAATGAAAATTCTCGGTGGACAGTGGTTTGTCTTCCCTCCTGTGAAACACGCCTCTTTCAATGCAAGCAGTATATTACGCAGAATGCATGAAACAAATGAGTAAACGAAGGAAAAAACATTGCTGCATCACACTAACACGGACGAGCTTCTGATGAGATCCGGTTGCTATTACATACGACCTGCCATCGCTAAGGAGGTTTCCAATGTGTCTTATGGAATCAAGCACTGTCTGCAGAACTCCATGATGGTCACGGATGCGCTGGGAGGCAATGATGCGGCCTTCCTGTACAGTTTGTACATCATTAACGGGTTTTGCGTTTACCAAAGACTACAAGTGACTTCTTAACCAAAAATCCAAGCTGTGAAAATCGAAGGAACGGGCTGGTCAGCTTACTGCACCTCCCCAACCACTCCATTGCCCATTACATTTTGGAAAAAGGGACTGCTATTCACATCATGCGTTGTGGGAATGATACCTCCTCTAGCGGTACGAAATCTTTTGGCGGGAATGACGATACCCTGCACTAGTCAACCTGTTTGGTAATAGGTAAGGCCCCACTAGTCTATTCCTGAACATATATTAACTGAAAATCAGTGGTGATGCTTTACTACGGCAACTGAGTGTGTTTTTGCATCAGCCAACAAATATTCGTTACGAAAATCTACAGGTTCACCTTGCATGAAGCCAGACTCGTCTGTGAACACCATTTTTGTTGTGAAAACAGGATTTTCATCATATATTTACAACAGCCATTAGCAGAAGTGTATTCTGGCATGCTGATTTTGTGGTCGAAGGGCTTTCACACTTCTTCCATGATACGGGTACAGCAACGGTTGATGTAGGATCGGCCAGCAGGAGGATGACTAATCACCATAGATGCTGGAATTCTAAGTACTCGTTGAAGAACTCGCTGCTCCGCAACTGTAATCTGTTACTCGCTGAAAAAGACGGCTGAATAGTTGTGCAGGCTGTAATCTCCAGTCTGGATATATTTTAGTATAGTGGACAAAGGTTCGATGTTTGATTCCATTTGAGAGACCGTAACAGGACAGTCTGCCACTTCTCTAAAGGAATAATAAGCTTGCATTATATGTGTAAAGCGTACATGAAACTACAGTGTAAAAGCATTTCACAAACTTGTAAGAATACACTTTGTTTCCAATAGAATTAATGTATGCGTTGCATTGACGCAGAACTGGGAACAAGGATTACAGTAATAATACGAAAAGGAGTGTAATCGATGTTGTATTCAAGTACAGTAACAGAGGAATGTGTGCTTATTTGTCTATTGCATTCAGTAGGTCATCCGTAACAACAAAGAACTTGCTGTAAGAAAGATGTATTTCACAGTAGAGAAAATGGACAAGTGTTCTTAGCACTTAGGACACGCATTTTGGAGCCCATGTGTACTGGAACATTTTTCCCTTGTTTCGGTCCCTTCTATCACCTCTGAAAATATGGAATACTGTTTTCTACAAGCCTTTCATATCGCTTTGATTAACAGATTCCGACTTAAGTAATTTCATACACCACTAAAGAAAACATCAGCTCAACAAGGCTATTTCTGTGCAGAATCCCGAGTTTTGCGTTCGATACCCGTTTTAATTGCTTTCTATTACTGATTATCATTGTTCAGAAGTGTGTGAGTTCCTAAGGGACCAAACTGCTGAGGTCATCGGTCCCTGGACTTACACACTACTGAAACTTATGCTAAGAAAGACACACACACGCCCAAGTCCGTGCGAGGACTCGAACCTCCAGCGGGAGAGGGCCCGTAATCCCTAACAGAGACCACTCCACGCGGCACTATTGTTATTTACTTACTTTTTTAGTTTACTTAATTCCTCGTCAGCGGAAATGCGTGTAGTATTTGAACAGATAGTCGAATATACTGTAAATTAGAATAAAGTTAATTCTTCTTCACTACGTGATTCAGTGGGTGAATGATACTATCCTTACTTGCTTGCAATACAGGGCTAAGTCCTTTTATCTCCCCTTACATGATTTTGGTGTAAATTTCTCAAGAAGAGCAACGCTGACACGTCGAATATTATCAAGAGATGCCTCATGTGTGTGAGTTTGAAATCTAATTCATATTGTAGCCAGATTTCCAATTTATGATCCCGGAGGGTACTGCGAAACACTTGGTGAGGCTACTTTCATCGTTATCATGATCACTTCCATGTCTCCTGCCAACTTGTAGATACTTTTCGGACATTGCACCTATTTTATTATTCTAAGATACATGTGGAGATGACAGCTAATCTAGGCACTACTGGCCAGAGATGAGCTAAGCAAATAGGCGACGCATCACAGATACGGAACCTGTCACTGGGAATACAGTTCTCAAGATTCCTTCTCGCAGACAATCGGTATAATGAATCACGGAAACACTCCAGCAAACGAAGAGAAAAACGTTTCCTCTCGTGTACCGTAGTCAACACACTCCCCTTTAAGCGTATTCAGCTACGAGTTCCACGATTAGACATCCAGAGATTTTGTGGTGTGATTTATCAGAAGCATCGATATGATTCTGACAATTTTTGGTGCTAGTTTTATGGGATCAAACCAACAGAAAAATATTATGAAAGCATGGCAGTAGATACTGATTTTTCGCCAGTAAACTTAGAAGAATTTGGAGTAATGGTACATTATCTGATTTCAGTCATCAGTTGTTAAGCAATTCTCACAAGGCCACCAGGTCTATGCACACTTCCCAGAGATCTGAGTGGGTTACGATTCAATCTATCCATCAATAATATGCTCGTAACTGCTGGGAATGGTTTCGGCAGACCAACCAACGAGGAAAGTCATGTAAACATGAGAGAAAATACTAGTTTTAGTAGTTATAAATGTAAGATGTTGGGGTAACAGCACGTTTCCAGGCTTCACTTTTCAGCTGGCAAGAAATTAACACATTAGTATCAACTCCATGTGCAGATTAGTCCCTTTAATCATGGACTGATTGAGAGGATTGTAATTTGGTGCATGCTTCATTTTTTTTTGTTTTATTGAGTTTTGGCAATTTCTGGCAGTTTTTGTCAGATCACTCCAACGAAAAAGGTCACGTAAACGTGAAAGGAAATATTTATTTTATGCAGCTATAAGTGCAAGAACTTGGAGTAATGGACATTATCTGGTCTTAATTGTCAGTTGCCAAAAAATGCTCATAATACCGTGAATTGTACTAACACATGAGTATCCTGAATCATGGACTCTTCGAGTGGATTATAATTTGGAGTATGTATTAATAATATTCTGAAATTTTTTTGGAATTTTCATGTCAGATCAAACCATGGTTGTAACTATGTTTATTGTTTGCTTATACAATTGGAACAAATTGAGTACGGGCACATTACGTGCATTTTAATTTAAATGACGGGCCACCACAGCCAAACTTCCCAGCCGAGCTTCCACGTTTTGATAGAAATAATCCGCTCTAGCTGTAGAATATTTTTTTATTAAAAGTCACCACGGTTCCGCGCTACTAGAGGACGCATCCTGAGTCAGCACTACCTTGTCAATCCGGCCCAATAGCTGAACAGTCAGCTCGTTGGAACGCCACGCACGTGGTCCCGGGTTCGATTCCCGGCTGGGATGGGACATTTTACTCCCCTAAGGGACTGGGTGTTGTGCTGCCCTCATCATCATTTCATCCCCATTGTCGACGTGCAAGTCTTCCATTGTGGCGTCGCGCTCAAGACTTGCACTTGGCGGTCGAACTTCCCGCCTTGGAAAACCCGGCCACTGACACCATAGATCATTTCCTCTACCTTGCCTACTGCCATTCAACAACCTTCCCACTTGTGGCGTGATTCTGCTATGCCCTTCCTTTTTAAATAATAACTACTGCATTTAGCGCACTGTTTGTTTACAACATGACGTGAATGATAGGGTATGGCTCTAACAGCAGTTACCTTTCGGTGATGACCTGTTAAGTAGATCCTTAGCACATTATGTGTTATCAGTTTCCAAGGAATGATTACTACACCATCAATTCTGTCTTGGATCATAGATTGCCACGTTCTCAAATTCTCTTTGTATATTGTATATCAAATGACTGATGTGTGAAGACTTACAGGCGTTCTTACGGTGCCGATGTATCATATCACTGTTTCTCCATTACCTATCTGTCATGCCTGAAATTTCAAATAATGTGCCTAATCTCGTCAGCCATAAATTACGAGAATCTGGTGATTCGCCAAGTATTCCGTAGATTGCTCAGAATAGGTCATCCGCAGATTGGCTTTTAGGAGCACATAGTTCACAAAAAAACTATAAAAATTGAAAAGCAACACATTTACATATGTTTGATGCAAGAATCCTGCCAAAAAGTTAATATGTAAATATTTTGCTAGCATTTTCTCAAATGGCTCTGAGCACTGTGGGACTTAACTTCTGAAGTCATCAGTCCCCTAGAACTTAGAATTACTAGAACCTAACTAACCTAAGGACATCACACACATCCATGCCTGAGGCAGGATTCGAATCTGTGACCGTAGCTGTTGCGCAGTTCCAGTCTGTAGCGCCTAGAACCGCGAGACCACTCCGGCCGGCTGGCATTTTTTAAACTTGCAGTATGTATAGGCTACCATCATTAATAAGATAGAGTGTTGTGTTTCAAAAATAATCACAAACAACCGACCTTTCTTACAGAAAGATTCTTCGGATAATTTGGTGAATTACTCATAGCGTATATGCGACTGGGTTGGGAAATTCCGATTTTCATGCACGAAACTGTCTCCCCTTCCCACCCCTCCTAGCACCCCTCATTGCACCCTTCAATAATCTCCAACCCCATGATGATTCAATTACGGGTACACTACATTGTTATGACGAAAACTACTGCCAGCACGTCTTGCAATAAAAGTCACCATCGAAGGTGTATTTCAAGGTCAGAAACGTAAAGCTCATGATGATGAATCTGCAGACTAATCAGTGATTATCTCCCGTTTCATCACAACTACTGAAACAGAAGGTCAGCGTCATAGTGGGTCACAGTGATCGTGTGATACTGAATTGGATCGGAAGTCCCATTGCGGATAATACTAGCACATCATCCTCTTACTGAACTCAGCGCCTCATTCAGCCTGATTTATTTTTCCTGGTTTTTCACAATTACTTCAGGAAAATGCCTGGTTGGTGCAAACTAAAAGACCACGGCCGACTTCCTGTTCCATCCATGTCAAACTAGGTCCGTATCTATCTAAATGCCTTAGTACATGAATTACATTTCTTTGCTTCTTGAATTACAATACAACATGTCCAGTATTCTTGTAAAATCGATTCATGTGCGAGTAAATCTTATAGTACTATCACTTCCAAATCTTTTTCTTTAAGACAACTATGTGTTTTACACTGGCCTCTACACAGCTACATCTCTCCTACAAGTTACTGTTCTATTCTATATATACCTAAATTTTAGGCTAAAGCATAACGTTAACCGGCAAACTGTAGGAACAGATTGGGTTCATGAACATTTGTCATCGACTATCGTCTTTCGCAAGTGATATTTAAATCAGTTCTCGCTCCTTTTAATGTGGTGAGAGAATGGTACTATTTTACGTAGGGAGCAGAGGTGTTTATGTAGAATTATCGCCACAAGATACGAAAGCTTGTTTCCTGTACGAAGACAGAGCTTCATCCGAACTGCCCAGTCAACAGCCTAAACCCAGTTCACAGGCACTTTGCCCGGACACCGCAGCACGTGACTTATCAGTTTTAGGAGCAGCATTGGAAAAAGGGTCCGTGAAATCGTAGTGCCAATCATCCCGTCAAATTCGTGTGTCTGTGTCATCTGTTCACAGAACCGTACTCAACTCAAACAACAACCTAACAAAGTACAGATAACGCCACTGCCCGAGGTCAGTATTGCTACAGGCTACTGCAGTAGGTACATTATGGAAACTATGAAGCTGAAACGCTCTTTGTTTCTGATGGAGCGCGGCTGGATTTATATCGGATCGCGATCTGGATGAACCACCAACGGTGTAGTCCTCAAACCTATCATTCAGTGACATGAAATGCAGATGCAAAATTTGAAAACTGGAGTGAAGTATGCTATTAATGAAACTCGAATTATTGGACAGTTCCTTCGCCAAAAAACCATAATATCTGATGGGTGTGTGTACAATATATTGCTGCTTCTTGTATCTCAATTTCGTATGGTACTCATGGATGATCCTGTTGAAAATGGCGCAGTGTATGTCTCATAGAACAGAGTGAAGCATGCAGAAAGGGGCGATGAAATGAAGCTTCACTAATTAAGAGGGTACGTTATGTTACTTCAAGTCAAATTTGAAAAGAACTTGGCAGCGCAAGCCGACGTATTATGTTGCATGCCCTCTGGCCCGAATGTGTGCACTGATTCTGTTTTTAGGGTGTCATAAAGCAGGAAGGCGACCCACAGCTGTTGTAACAGATCTTTCATATCCTGGACGCTGACACTGCGATAGAGTTGACATCCCGGCTGGTCCCATACATTTAATATCGCCGAGAGATCAGGTCATAGAAGTACCTCATCATCACACAGACACTTTATAAACACACTCGCTGTGTGTGGATGAGTATTATCCTGTTGAAAAATGGCACCTCGATACTATTGCAAGAGAAATAACGCACGAGGGCGCAGAATGTCAATGATACCATTGTCTGCTGTTGTTCCCAAGTAACTACCCATTGTGACCTGAAGGTGTAACCGACAGCTCCTCACACATTGACGCTAGCAGCAAGAAAACGTTGGAAGAATTTGACATCTCCTCAGAACTTGGCCATATTCAAAAAAGATTATCCAAGGGAGCGGAGAACATTGATTCAACGGTGAACACGATATCAGGACGTCGCTGTATTCATCAATGGTGGTCATCAAGCGGAGCGCTGAACCTTGATTCATCGGTGAGCACAATATCAGGACGTCGCTATGGTTACCGACGATGGTCATCAGGGGAATGCAGAACCGTGATTCATCGGCTTACAGGATATGACGCTATTTATTTGCAGTCCGAGCTTCGCAGACAAGGCGCCACTCCTAATACAATCATTTGTAAATTTAGCTTCCTTTAGGAAAGCTGATGCACTCAACGACTGTAATATGACTTTCAAAATAATGAAGCACAGCAATCGCCCGTCCTTTTCTTTCAGGTTTCATTTAGCAAATCTAGGTTCCATCTGGTGCCTAGCCGTTGTCAATGCTCTATATCATAGTACCAATGCACGACATAGTGCGTCAATCCATTCGAGACTATTGTATAATCGTCGTTTGTTTTGTGGCCTTAACACCTGGAAGTGTAATACCCTAGCCCTGCTACTGCCTCTCTCGAAAAAATGCTGCGGGAATGCACAGAATGTTGCAAGGAGTCAACTGCTTTTTCTAGACTGGCTGGCACAAATGTGAAGGTGTTACGACGTGCTATGTGCGCAGTATGGGGATCGTCTCTTATGGTGGTGAAACGTGGTGGGCCATAACTGGAGGCGCGATCTCATCCAAATACCACACATAACTGGAGGCTGCACGTTTCGATCAGCTGGCCAAATAGATGGTCGCAAAGCTCTGCCGGCTGCTGATAATGCTGCCTCACACGTACTGTCACCGTTTCAGTCACACTGACCAGTCAACATCTGATATTTTTCACGCCCATTATATACCCTACCCGGCCTGGTGAAGACACTGATAAAAGGTAATGCTCCCTGGTGGCCGTTCTACCTGTCAAAGAGTACTGCAACTCTTACATATACGCCGATGGCGTTTACGTGTATGAAGTTACGTTGACATCCGATCATGTGTTTGGGGTGTCTCACATTTGTTGTCATGCAATGTATTTAGAAGACGCCACTTACTCCTTAAGTTTCCTTAATGCTGCTTCCTGAGGAACCTTGCATGGGAATTGTACATTTATGTTGTGAATATATGAAGAGTGTATCACGTGCGCTACGTCCGCCACTGCGATTGAAGCAGCAAGCCTCTAGAAAGGCTCTGATGGCCGGACATGCTCAGCCACGTTGCTCGGACAGTGTGACAGGCTGTGTATCGGTTAGTCTTCGGCATCGCCATAAGACTGTGGTCATCGCTGCATGCCTCTTCATGTGGTCGCCGTTTCGGTGTTGTGCCACGAGCCGTGCAGTCTGCTGACAGCAGGGTCAGCAGGATAGCACCTTCGCTGAATTCAGGCATAGCACACGTCTTCCATTTGTTCCACAGCACTGCTTCTCTCTCTATCGCCCTGGACGTCCATATGCAAGAGCTATCGTCAAACCACCTCCAGAAGCAAGACGAAATGGTTAGTTAGTTACGCGTTCCGCAGATCAATAGCACTGAAAAACCGTTATGATGTGGAACGTGTCAAATGCACAAGAGATGTGCACAGGAAACAAGTTTTTTTAGCGTTATAGCCTTATACCTAAATATTTCTATTATCTATCCCATTCCCTTAAATGGCACAAAATGCATATACCGGGTGGTCAAAAAGTAAGTGTAAATTTGAAACTGAATAAATCACCGAATAATGTAGATAGTTAGGTACAAATTGACACAAATGCTTGGAGTGACATGTGGTTTTATTAGAACCAAAAAAATACAAAAGTTTAAAAAATGACCGACAGTAGCGCTTCATCTGATCAGAATAGCCACAATAGCAATAATTAGCATAACAATGTAAGACAAAGCAAAGATGATGTTCCTTACAGGAAATACTCAATATGTCCACCATCATTCCTCAACAATAGCTGTAGTCGAGGCATAATGTTGTGAACAGCACTGTAAAGCATGTCCGGAGTTACGGTGAGGCATTGGCGTCGGAAGATGTCTTTCAGCATTCCTAGAGATGTCGGTCGATCACGATACACGTGAGACTTCAGGTAACCCGAAAGCCAATAATCGCACGGACTGAGGGCTGGGGACCTGGGAGGCCAAGCATGACGAAAGTGGCGGTTGAGCACACGATCATCACCAAACGAAGCGCGCAAGAGATCTTTCATGCGTCTAGCAATACGGGGTGGAGCACCATCCTGCATAAACATCGTACGTTCCGGCGGATGTTTATCAGCCAGGCTGAGGATGATGCAATTCTGTAACGTATCGGCGTACCTCTCACCCGTCACCGTAGCAGTTACAAAACCAAAATCACGCATTTTCTCGAAGGTAAAAGGCGCGATAACGGTAGATGTGGTAAATCCAACCCATACCGTGACTTTCTCGTCGTGCTATGGAGTTTCCACGGCAGTTGTAGGATTTTCGGTAGCCCAAGTTCTGCAGTTGTGGGCGTTGACAGGCCCTCGGAGCGTAAAATGAGCTTCGTCGGTCCACAACACGTTACTCGACCAATCGTCATCTTTCACCATCTTTTGAAACGCCCACACCGCAAATGCCCTCTGCTTCACTAAATCGCCAGGTAACAGTTCATGATGCCGATGGATTTTGTACGGGTAGCATCGGAGGGCCGTCCGATGTGGCCGAGCGGTTCTTGGCGCTTCAGTCCGGAGCCGCGCGACCGCCACGGTCGCAGGTTCGAATCCTGCCTCGGGAATGGATGTGTGTGATGTCATTAGGTTAGTTAGGTTTAAGTTGTTCTATGTTCTAAGGGACTGATGACCTCAGATGTTGAGTCCCATGCTGCTCAGAGCCATTTGAACCATTTAGCATCGGAGGATAAGCCTCACTGCCAACCAAACAGTAGTGTATGGAATGCCACGTGCGACTGCATGAGCGCTGACTTCCCCGTGCACAGACGTACCCGCTACCGTCTCCATTTCTCGCTGAACTGTCTCAGTAGCATTACGCCTTGTGCTCAGTCGACTACTACGGGGTCTATCGTCTAAACAACCCGTGGCTTCCAACTTCGAAATCATTCTTGCCACAGCTGCATTTGTCAACGGACCTTTACCCGTTCCAATCTCCTTCCTATGGCGATGGGCTCGTAACGCTGAACTAGCACATTACCAATTCTGATAATACAGCTTCACTAAGAGCGCCTTTTCAGATAACGTCAACATGCTGCGACTGCTGGCGCATCTGATTGTCTCTCTCATTACTGCTCCTTTTATACACCATTGTCATGCGCAGGCACTGCCCTTCTTGCTGTCCAGCGCCATCTGTCAGACATTTTGTGAATTTTTTTTTTGAGTTCTCATAAAACACCATGTCATTCCAAGCATATGTGTCAATTTTTACATTTCTATCTATATTATTCCGTGGTTTACCAAGGTTTCAAACTTATGCTGACTTTTTGATGACTCGGTATTATGTATTAGAATTTTTGCATATATCTCCAGATTTATGTGCTCATATCCAAGGATTCATCTATGGTATACAAGGAGTTGTCAAGGATGTATGACTTCAATTTCTTTTTGAATCGATTACTGCTTTCTGATAATTTATCAAAAAAATTTATAGCAGCATATTTTACCCCTTACTGGGCCAAAGGCAGGTTAAGTAAGGGATAGTGTAGGTCTTTCTTTTTTCTTGTATTGTAATCATGAAGTCGCTGTTGATTTTAAATTGGTCCATGTTGTTGAGAAAAAATTTCATGTCTGAGTAAATGTACTGTGAAGCAGTTGTAAGAATTCGTAACGTTTTAAACAGATGCCTACAAGATGTGCGACTATGAATCCCACACATTATTCTAACTACTTTCTTCTGACCAGTGAATACCTTTTGCCTAAGTGTTGAGTTGCCCCAGAATATTATTCCGTATGACATCAGAGTGTGTAAGTATGCAAAGTATGTTAGCTTACTAATTTCTACATCCTCAAAATTGGCAATAATTCTGATTGAAAAAGTTGCTGAATCTAGTCGCTTTAGGAGATCCAAAATATGACTTTTCCAATTAAGATTCTCATCTATATGGACATCCTAAAACATAGTATAGACTTCTTTTGATGTGATACGTTTACTGAAGGAATTAAACTTTTTGCAGCAGAAAATTGATGTACAGCGTTTTTACAAAGTTTAGAGCAAGCCCATTGGCAGAAAACCAATTAATGACCTTTCCTAAGACCTTATTTGTATCATATTCTAACGGACTTTCTTTTACTGATTATTAATTATGCTTGTATCATCAGCAAACGGTGTCAGTCCAGCATCTTGTTTGACATAAGAAGGGAGGTCATTCACATATATCAAGAAAAGGATGATACCCATGATCGAACCATGTGGAACACCTAATGTAATTTCATCCCAGTTAGATGAAGTGGCAAACTGCTTTGAATCACTTGAATCATATTAAGAGACTTTTTGCTTCCTGTTCTGTAGATATGAGTTAAACCAGTCGTATGCTCTTCCGTTTATACCATATAATAGTAATTTCTCTAAAATAATGTCATGGTTCACATAATCAAATGCTTTGGATAAGTGGCTGTTGATATACTTTCTGGGATGTGACGTCGTGGTCCAAGAACTTAAGCCGGCAAGACTCAGCGGAGCAGCGCCTCTGAGGAAGTCCTGGACGAAACGTAAGGGCAGAAAAGTTCTTGGACCACGAACTCACATCCCGGAAAGTATATCAATAGCCATCTCACCCGGTCGTGAAAGCCTTCATTCTTTGGATAAGTCACAGAATATTCCCTTTGGTGACACTTTACTATTTAAAGAACCTATTATGTGGACAGTTAAATTGTATTTTGCTGTATTAGTGGAACAGCATTTATGAAATCCGAACTGTGATTTAATAAGTTTCCCATTACTGTTGAGATGGCTAACCACTCTTGAGTACATACCCTTCTCAAATTTTTTTGAAAATGCTGTAAGCAAGGATACTGGCCGGTTTTTATTGACATCTGTGGTTTCCCTCTCTTTGTAGAGACGCTTGACAATGGCATATTTTAACCTGTCTGGAAATATAACCTGAGTCAGTGATGCATTACATATGTGACTCAATACATCATCTGTAATTGCTCCACATTGTTTTAAGAACTTGTTAGACATGTCATTTACTCCAACAGAAGATTTATTTTTCAAGGATTTAATAGTTTTCCTTATTTCACAAGAGGTTGTCAGATGAAACTTTATCTGCCAAATTTTTTTTTAAACTGACTCTTCCATGTACTTCCTGGCTTTTTCTTTTGAACTATTCTTAGCAATTTCTTCTCCTACACTTCAGAAGTGATTGTTACGTTGGCTACCTGTGTACTGTTGGTTAAGATGTTCTCATTCTCTTTAACAGTAATACTACCTACCCTATTGGTTACTTTTCCTGTCTCCCTTCTAACAACATTCCTTATTGATTTCATTTTATTGCTGGATTTGTTAATTTCTTCTCTAACATATATATTTCTTGATTTCCTCACAACTTTTCTCGGTACGTTATGATAATTTTTATACTGTAAAACAACTTCTGGATCTTTACTAGTTCTTGCTGTCTCATATAGTTTTCTATTTCTTTCTGAAGACACTTAAATACCTGTATTAAACCAAGGTTTCTTTGAAAAGTTTGTGGTGTTACATTTAGTAATTTTCTTTGGAATACAATGTTCAAAAAGGAATATAAATTTATCAAGAAATATGCTGCATGTATCATTAGCATTTGGTTCAATATATACATCTTCCCAGTTTACATTTCCTAAACTTTCTCTGAAGTGATCTATAGATACCGGGTTGAGCACCCTCACACTTTTACTTAATTGTTTCTGAAGTGTACGCCCTGTTAGGTTTCGTAAGTTCATCAGTTTTGCATCATGGTCAGATAATCCAGTTACCACAGGGAAAGCATGTGTTTGTTCTACATCCTCTTCCTGTACAAATACATTATCTACTACTTTGCTGACCTATACGTGTAGGGAAATTGATCACTAATTGTAAGTTATGTGTTGTTAATACATAACTAGTTCACTTTTCCTATCAGAATTGCTTAGAAAATTAACATTGAAATCACCACAGATTAATAACTTGTTCTTTTTGTGTGACAGAGAGCATAATACAGAGTCAAACATTTTGATGAATAGGTCCCAATCAGGCCGGCAGATACACGAACTCAGTCCAAATTTTAAGTTAGGAAAAATGTGTTTTTGATGTCTTTGAACCTTAAAGAACCGGAAATCTGAACTAGGTATCGTCCAGAATACTATTTTCACCAAACTAAGAAAAAATTATCATTAATTCCATGTGGGTAAATGTATGTTTTATTGAAATGTGACAAATGTAACAGACGTAACCCGTTAGCAGTAGCCTTGTGGGCTTTATTAATTAACCGAATTCTACCAAAATACTATTTTATCTTGTGACTTAACATGTAACTTTTGATATGTGTTGGACGGGCTACCTCTAACCGATACTACTGTGCTACATTTTATATTTGGTTGTTGTATGGTGTGACAATGCTATGTATTTCGTACTTTATTTGTTGATTAGTCATTTTAACTGTTGTCTGCATTCTTTGGATGGTTCATGTTCCCCTAAAACGGTCAGTTTAAAGAAGTTAATGCAATGAAGACAGAGAAAAAATATTTTCTTCACGGAACAATCTTCGACTCACTGCCTGACAGCTACAAGTACCTGGATACCATCGATCAGTGAAAATATCAGGAAGCTCACATAAAACGCGAACGTAAATTGAAAAATACAACGTTTAGTGGAAAAACGAGCTATAAATTCATCACCAAGGGAAGAATCAGCGAGAGTCATTTATTCTCTTCGTCTCTGTTCATCATCGTTATTCTATCACTTGTGTCTCGAGATCTATGAACCCCTGTTGCTCAGTTAGACATATATAACTGGTCTATCAAACTGACAGGGATTTATAGATCTCGAGACACACCATTTCCGTCTATCTATCGTGTATTTCGTAAAAATATACGAAGAAAATATATGAAACGGATCTGTCAGGCTTTTGCCTGTCACTTTTACGGTACTTTTGTGCATCGGACACACACCACAAAGTAGCCAGCACGTTGATGCAGTACTCTGAGACTCTGACGCAAAGTTTTCGGTATATATTGGCTATAAAGCAGCTCGAGTCGCCTTAGACTATCATCTTACAAAAATGTATCTGACTTTTGCTCTGCACTGTTTTTTTTTTTTTTTTTGTGAAGTGCACACCTCTTTCATGATCTTTATAATCCTACAGTTTCATATTTACTGTATGTCACAACCATCGCCATTTTAACATTTTAGTGCTATTGCGAATACATATTGTTGTTACATATTGTTGATGGCGTCTCAAGGCTACTCCACGCAAAAGAAAGAAAATGGCCGCTACTCACAGCGATAGTGAAAATGTGTCCGAAACAACACCGACTTCTTAAGAGAATCATGATGATCACTTGCAGTGGTTGCACATTTTCACTTTAGTTACTTTCCTCTTGTATCGATCCTGGGAAAGATTTTCTTACACAGATGTATGAAGAAATAACATTACGACATGTTATAAATGAAAGAGAGACCAGAACGGAACCAGTGGAAATGTTGTGGTGATTTTCAGGCCAGAGCATGGTCTGATGCAGCTCTCCATGCCACTATATCCCGTGTAAGCCTCTCTATTGCCGAGAAACTTTTGCAACGAACTTCCTTTTGAATCTGATTACTGTATTCATCTCTTGGTCTCCCTCTACGATTCTTACCCTCCACGTTTGCCTCCAGTGCTTAATTGGTGATTCCTTGATGCCTCAAAACATGTCCTGCCAACGGATCCCTTCTTCTAGTGAAGTTGCGTCACAAATTCTTCTTGTTCCCAATTATATTCAGTACCTCCTCATTAGTTACGTGATCTACCCATCTAATCTTCAGCATGCTTCTGTAGCACCACGTTTCGAAAGCTTCTATTTTCTTCTTGTCAAAGCTATTTATCGTCCATGTTTCTCTTCCATACGTGGCTACACTCTATGAAAATAATTTCAGAAACGTCTTCCTGACACTTCAATCTATACTCGATGTTAACAAATTTCTCTTCTTCAGAAATGGTTTCGTCATCATAGCCACTCTACGTCTTTTGCCTTCTCTACATCGACAATCATCAGTTATTTTGCTTCCCAGGTAGCTAACCTAATTCTCTCAGCGTCATCTGATTTAATTCGACTATATTCCATTATCTTCGTTTTCTTTTTTTGATATTCATCTTATATCCTCCTTTCAATGCATTGTAGATTACGTTCTACTGCTCTTGCAGGTTCTTTGCTGTTTCTGACAGAATTACGTCATTGGCAAACCTCAAAGTTTTTTAATTTCTACTCCGAATTTTTCTTTTGTTTCCTTTACTGCCTGCTCGATATACAGATTGAATAACATCGGTGATAGGCAACAACCCTGTCCCATACCCTTCCCAACACTGTTTCCCTTTCTTGTCTCTCGACTCTTATAACAGCTATCTGGTTTCTGTACAAATTATAGATAGCCTTTTGCTCCGTGTATTTCACCACAGCTACCCTCAGAATTTGAAAGAGAGTTTTCCAGTCAACATTGTCAAAACCTGTCTCTAACTCTACAAATGCTAGAAACGTAGGTTTGCTTTTCCTTAATCTATCTTCTAAGGTAAGTCGTAGGGTTACTAATGCCTCGTGTGTTCCAAAAGTTCTACTCAATCCAAACTCATCTTCGGGATCGGCTTCTACCAGATTTTCCATTCGTCTGTATGGAATATGTGTTTGTATTTTGCAACCGTGACTTATTAAACAGATAGTTCTGTAATTTTCACACCTGTCAACACCTTCTTTCTTTGGGATTGAAATTATTAAATTATTCTTGAAGTCTGCTGGAATTTCGCCTGTCTCATACATCTTGCTCGTCAAATGGAAAAGCCAGTGGAAATACGACACTGTAAAAACAGAAGATTGGCAGGCATAGAAAGTGTGGATAATAAGTTGCTGTAATCAAGATTGTGTTTTCAGTAATCAGTATTCGTAATTATAGGATTTAGCACTACCGAATATGAGTTCTTGTCGTTACTGCTTACTGCTATCGGCGAAAAGCTGACGGTCTGCGATTTAGATAATGGTGTTTTAGTAACTAGAGATTCAAATTATCCATACCATGTCAGAGCATCATCTACTGCAAATAAAACTATTTGATGTCAACTTGTTGTCTGATGTTATAGAAGCACTAAGTCTAGACAGCTACTCCACTTCTTCGATGGGCGTGTTTGATGTGAGGTCATCCACATATCGTGATACACACAGCGTGTTAGCCGCAACGCACGCCAGGGCGGTACTTTAACGTGTGTAGCATGTTACCAGCGTTCGTCTCGAATATCATATGCAGCTAAGCGAATTTTTTAGTAAACAAAAGATCATGGGCTGTAGAAGTTCCTAGTATCGGAAGTATTGTAATAACATCCATTCATGCATTATCTGCACCACGTCTGTATATTATTCCTGTTTCCTTAATCTGAATACTAACGATATATTATACTTCATGTCCGATGTGACTTCTTTTCGAAACATTGTCCGGTGGTGTCTACAGTTACGTTATTATCTAAATGGAGAAGGCGAAAATCAAACAAAATACCAACAGCCAAAGGGATATGTAAAATGCACCTTCTCAAAGACGATAATATAATTCTATATAAATATAGATTATCTTAACACTCAGAAAAAGTCGAAACTAGTGTGGTACATATCGGAACTTCTATAAGACTACTGTGAGGAATGGGGAAAAAAAGTGAAAAACCTAAGAAAATTAAAAATATGGAACACAGAATTAAGAGCAGCTTTAGAAAAACCAAAAGCATATGAAACGTTCCTGCAGAAGACCGTACCAGAAACCGAAAAGTACTATAAACAAAAGTGAAATTAGGTTAGACTACTTGTATACAGGCCTATCGAGAATTTTAGAATATATTCATCATCCGCCTCGAACGTATACATGAAGGCAATGTCTAACATGCAAGGTAATGAGACACATAAACCAGACAGAAAAAGCTGAAGGATAACTGAATATAATTAACCAAGGTCAATGACTCAGGCATTACAATGGGTTATGGCACAACAGGATAATGCTGAGAAAACAAATTCATAAATGTTGTATGTATAACAATAGATGAAATAAATGACACGTTAAGAGACCTAAAAATAGGAAAGCTGCAGGAATAGATGGATTAAATACAGAGCCAATCAAATACGCAAGAAATTTCTTTCATCGCAGATTCTTGCATCTTGTTAAGAAGTGCTGGCAAATATGCAAAATACTAAGCTCACGAAACACAGTGGAATTTATCGGTCTTTCTGAAAGGGCAACACAAGTAGAAACATTATAATACAGAAGTATTAGTCTGTTGGACGATGCACACAACGTCTACTCAAAAATCGTGAACAATAGAATAACAGGTCCATCAACATCAAAGTTGATTTACGGAAGAACGATTCCTTAATTTCTTTATAATAAAACGACTCATACCCAAACAAAAAGAATTTGTTCCTCAAACGCACTTCACTTAATTATTTTGAAAATGCTTTCGATCTAGTTGATCGAAATTAATTATGGTCAGTAATGAATGACGGTTGTTAACCATCAGACCAGACCTAATAAGGGCAAAGCTTATAACATGAATCAAAAGTAATATGAAGAACAGGAGAGAAAGGACAAACTACACAACGATTTAGCGAAGAATTGTTCCCCTTTAGGCACTCTTTTTTCTGTTTAAGTTGCCGATATCCTTAAAAACTGGAATTAATATGATTATACAGGACTTAAATTAGATAAACAAACTGTCGTAGGTGCTTTACTGTTCACTTATGATTAAGCAATTATACAAAAAATAGATGTGATCTGCAGATAGCTGTTTTTAATATCCTAACTGGTGTACTAATTTTGAAAATTGTAATTAATTCGAGAGTGTCTTTCGTAGTTCTGTGACAGACAGACAGTTTGGTAAAACTAATGTCACAGTTCCTATACCAAGTGTCAGAAAACTATTAATTTTAATAAGTAAAGAGGTTTTCCATAGCAAATAACCCTCAATAATTTCTAAATAACGGTTTTGGAAAATTACTATGTTGTTCTCCATATGACGAAAATAAATTTGAAAAAGACTGCCTATCAAAAACTACTAGCAGACGATACGTTACAGAACATTCAGAACTGACATAGAGAAACATTTTTTTATGGGCCCTGTTTCCAAAAGTATTAAACTATATTTCAATGTTATTGATCACAAATAATTTACAGTTTGCTAAAAAAACTTCAGCGATCATTTTTATGGCAAGTTAATTGAAGAACATCGTCTTCATTCTAGTATGACTAAGATACGGTTACTGATCTCGCCGACTGATTATCATTGTATTAATAAGAAAACTGTAACCTTTGACTCCATACGTATCCCTAACAAGATACTTTACGAAACATATCCTTGAAATTACTCCCATATTTTACGTCGCATATTTCATTTGAACTCCGGGTACAAATCACAGCTGAAATGGTAGCTGTTTGTTTAAATTCTTCAGTTAGTGCAATGAGCTATGTCGAAACCACGCTGGTGAATGTAGTTAATTCATAATAAAAAGTTTATTTTCACTGATGCTGCATTAAAAAACAATTGTACTACACACCACTTTATCATGGTCGTAATTATAGCACTTGGTAGTCGATGCATGGGATGAAAAAATGACCCTTAACGTTAAGAGCTGAATTATTTTCATTTCACGTAACTTTTCACTCAAGATTCGCGTCAATCAGTCAGTTCATAATATTTGGGTGTCTTCGTGTAGCCTTTAGTACAAAAGTTAGATACTGTTAGTGTTGTACCATTTTTAATTTGTCCCTTCCTTACTAGAGCAAAAAACGTATGACAGCATTTCCAGCAAAGCTTCTAACTTCACAAAAGTTTTCTCAGCTTTACTCACGCTGCTCTGCTGGTACACGTGAAAACTCTGTCATTCTTACTTTTCTTGCTGTTTCCAATGCACTCCAAAATACAAGTTCCCCTGTCTGTTCAGGGCTACAATGTACCCCTTATGACTATGACACAGTTATCTTGAGTAAAGAGAGAGAGAGAGAGAACATAAGTAGGTATTTAATCTCAAAATGTTATACAATCATGTTTAAGGTTGCACTTATATTAAAAAGTAAGTATTGGACTGTATTAGTATTACTATCTATTACTATATACGGCACGATCACAAATTTTGCGGTTGAGGGTGTTGCTACAGCGTGTATGCAAAGAAGCTCTACTCCGATACGCGTGTACAAGCACCGTTACATGGGCAAGGGGCTGTTGTGGCATTCGTGTCTTTCCATGTGGGTACGGTAAATGGGGAAACGTCAACTATGGCGACTTTATTACCAAATTCGTCCAAGCAGAACCAATGTGATACTATCTATTCATTTCTTGGCTGTCGAAGGACACACTCGGTGGGACATCCATTAGAGAATGAAGAATGGGTATGGGGCTGAACGTCTGTCTAATGTCACCGTTGTGTAGTGGTGCACCAAGTTCCACGCTGGTCGCAGATTGACACAAGACGCCAACAGATCATGGAATCCAACAAAATTTTCCTCAGCTGAAGTGGGAGAGACGGGAGCACTCGCCTCACAGTGTTGATATCTCCCCATGCGATTATCACACCTTCGATCCGTTACAAAAGTTCTTTAAGGGTAGACTATTGTTGCCGGACGAGGATATGCAGACTTCGTCAGGCAGCAGGACACGATTGTCAGTACGAAACAGACATCTTCTTCGTGGTGCGACCTTGTAATATTTGCCTCAACGCTCCCGGCGATTTGCCTGATTGGGATATTGATTCTGGACTGTACTTCGGGCGAGAACTTTTTGATAACCCTTATAATAGATCTCATGACAGCCAAGTGGCCCTCACCACCAATATATGTCACATAAATGCGCAATACTTCGCACAAACGTGTGACTCGAGAAAAAATGGCAAAGAAATAGTTAAAAAAATAGTTGCTAGTATACAGTACTGTGTATCATTACAAAGTACTCCGGCTAAGCCAGTTACATGTAGAACAGAATCTAATAATTCCACTGTATGAGACAAAAGATACGGACTTTCAAGGAAATGTCCAATACGGTCGAAAATATTAAATCAGGACAAAGTAACTAAACAAGTGGCGTTATTTAAATATTTTCGCTGCGATACGAGTTATGAAGCTGGGCATGTGCCGAAATTTTGTACGCAGAAGTGAAGAGTTTCTTCCGTTCACTGTGGTTTATAATTTCTTTTGTGTATCGAGTTGTTGATACCTACCTTCCTGCAAATGGTTCAAATGGCTCTGAGCACTATGGGACTTAACCTCTGAGGTCATCAGCCCCCCCCCCCCCCCCCAGAACTTAGAACTACTTAAACCTAACTAACCTAGAGACATGACACACATCCATGCCCGAGACAGGCTTCGAACCTGCGACCGTAGCGGGTACGCGGTTCCAGACTGTAGCGCCTAGAACCGCTCGGCCACTCCAGCTGGCCCTACCTTCCTTCAGAGGTAATCTGCGCTTAGGGTGGAAACTAAAACTCTGTGCGCTCCGAGATCCCCTCTACTACATCACAACCAGATCCAATTTCTGACCTATTCGGTATAAGCACGCAAGTACACAGAAATAGGGGCCATACACATTGCGGTACTGCTCTGAATCATAATAAAGCGGTAAGGTTTTATTCTGTAACCCTTCTTTCACACGAGGTGGAAAGTTACCCCATGCGGTACTGGAACCAAATTTCTACAACTTCAGATTTTTATTCAGATATATTTTCAGAAGGAGGTCTCATGATTTCTCCCACGTTGTCCTGTCAGATAGTAAACTGGGCTCAGTGATATTACCATCATGAGCCCATCTCTTGGCGTGGTATTTCTGTTCATATTCCTCACTACCATAGCTGTCCAAGCTAGAGCAACTTGTGGGCCCACGCGCTTAAGCTGCACATCTCTGCCAAAGCTAGTAAACCGATTTGGTAAGATTGTATTCGTTTCACTTATTACTATTTATTTATTAAATGATGCAAGCGCTGTATAGCTCTCCATCTAAATGTGGTGCTGTACCGTCCAGTTTTTGGTCTAGATAGTTATCTAAGTACACTGGTGTGCAAAACTAAAGAATGAAACAGACTTTCGGATGATGTATCACTACCAAGTAACAGAGCACGATGAAACTTGGACCGTACACTGAAAGAGCTGCTTCAGTAACTTAAGCAAATAGACATAGAGACCAACACAAATTGCACCTTAATTCGAAGACGATAAGTACGCTGAAGTCATCACCATCCATGACGGTCTGTTCGTTATTACAAAAGACTGGACATGGTTGTTAATAGGGTGTGTGATCAATACAGACAGAAATGTATGCTCATGGTGACCAGGTGACCAGGAGTTTTTGCGGTAAGGATTTCGATTTCTCCGTCATCGCAGTTCAGAACTGCTAAATGGTTGTTAATGCATGTAGACATACTGGAGTACATCTCCCCAACGCGTCCCACACGTGTTCGGTGGAATTTCAGTCGGAGGAACGTGTTTGCCAATCCATTTGCCTCATATCCTCTCATTCTAAGAGCACTTCCATCTGCACTGTTCGGTGTGGTCGCGCATTGTCATCCATAAAAAATATTATGGCCGAATGAAGTCCCGTAAAGAAGCCCATGGAACAGGAGTATGATGTCACAATGACGTTCAGCGGTAAGTGAACCATTTCTAAAGATGTAGAGGTCGGTATACTTCTGCAATGCCTCTCAACGCCAGAACACCTGGAGTATCGAAACGATCGTGTTCGACAATGCTGGACATATCCTCAAATGTCGAGACGCGGGAACACGTAATGCACACAGGAATATTGCTGAACATAATAGGTATGGAATGTCCTACAACTACAACTCCTTAACAACCTTATGGCCAGCATGGGAGCACAAGAATCACTTGCTATTAAGAACTAGTTCGGCATCATAAATGGCGATGACTTTGGTGTAATTGTCGTTTTTGAATATACACTCCTGGAAATTAAAATAAGAACACCGTGAATTCATTGTCCCAGGAAGGGGAAACTTTATTGACACATTCCTGGGGTCAGATACATCACATGATCACACTGACAGAACCACAGGCACATACACACAGGCAACAGAGCATGCACAATGTCGGCACTAGTACAGTGTATATCCACCTTTCGCAGCAATGCAGGCTGCTATTCTCCCATCGAGACGATCGTAGAGATGCTGGATGTAGTCCTGTGGAACGGCTTGCCATGCCATTTCCACCTGGCGCCTCAGTTGGACCTGCGTTCGTGCTGGACGTGCAGACCGCGTGAGACGACGCTTCATCCAGTCCCAAACATGCTCAATGGGGGACAGATCCGGAGATCATGCTGGCCAGGGTAGTTGACTTACACCTTCTAGAGCACGTTGGGTGGCACGGGATACATGTGTACGTGCATTGTCCTGTTGGAACAGCAAGTTCCCTTGCCGGTCTAGGAATGGTAGAACGATGGGTTCGATGACGGTTTGGATGTACCTAGCAGTATTCAGTGTCTCCTCGACGATCACCAGAGGTGTACGGCCAGTGTAGGAGATCGCTCCCCACACCATGATGCCGGGTGTTGGTCCTGTGTGCCTCGGTCGTATGCAGTCCTGATTGTGGCGCTCACCTGCACGGCGCCAAACACGCATACGACCATCATTGGCACCAAGGCAGAAGCGACTCTCATCGCTGAAGACGACACGTCTCCATTCGTCCCTCCATTCACGCCTGTCGCGACACCACTGGAGGCGGGCTGCACGATGTTGGGGCGTGAGCGGAAGACGGCCTAACGGTGTGCGGGACCGTAGCCCAGCTTCATGGAGACGGTTGCGAATGGTCCTCGCCGATACCCCAGGAGCAACAGTGTCCCTAATTTGCTGGTAAGTGGCGGTGCGGTCCCCTACGGCACTGCGTAGGATCCTACGGTCTTGGCGTGCATCCGTGCGTCGCTGCGGTCCGGTCCCAGGTCGACGGGCACGTGCACTTTCCGCCGACCACTGGTGACAACATCGATGTACTGTGGAGACCTCACGCCCCATGTGTTGAGCAATTCGGCGGTACGTCCACCCGGCCTCCCGCATGCCCACCATATGCCCTCGCTCAAAGTCCGTCATCTGCACATACGGTTCACGTCCACGCTGTCGCGGCATGCTGTCAGTGTTAAAGACTGCGATGGAGCTCCGTATGCGACGGCAAACTGTCTGGCATTGACGGCGGCGGTGCACAAATGCTGCGCAGCTAGCGCCATTCGACGGCCAACACCGCGGTTCCTGGTGTGTCCGCTGTGCCGTGCGTGTGATCATTGCTTGTACAGCCCTCTCGCAGTGTCCGGAGCAGGTATGCTGGGTCTGACACACCGGTGTCGATGTGTTTTTTTTTCCATTTCCAGGAGTGTATGTGTCATTTCTTTTCGCCTCATTGCCTACGTTCTGTACTGTACAGTAGCAGTTCTTTCTATTTGTAGTTCAAGTTTCATCGAGGTATGTTGCTCGGCAGTGACACATCATGCGAAATTTACTTCCACCTTTTATCTTTGCAGACCAATGTACTTTGTCACATTCTGTGGCTTTACATTTTGATGATGGATTTTAACCTATTGCCTCATGATTCGACTTTCATTTCAAGAAATGGTAGACAGACTTACTAGCTGTAATCTATGGCTTAGATCTTTCACCCCATACTGTCAGGTGGGATACTGTCACAATGACTCTGACACTGATTGCTCCAGTAAGAGACGATCACATAAGATACACCTTCCTGAACAAAGGCCTACTACTGCATGGTGATTAGGAGCAGCCCCAAACTGACGTCCCGAAAATATATGGCCGCACAGAGCCTTGTGGGCGCCCCTTGGTAACCTCTTTGGTAACAAATGTGGCTTCAGACGTCATCTTCGCCACTCATTTATTACATCAGTCGCTAGGACAAACTTAAAATAACCGAGGACACTGTCTATTAACAGACAGAAGATCGAGTGACGGCTACCAGGTAGTCTTATAACGACTGTATTAGCCAGGTGACATCTACATTGTTAAATGGCCCAATCCACTCTCAACATCCATACAGTCTTCCTCAACTCGTCATCTAATTACAATTGTGGGTGTAACGCCAATTCGGTAGTGCTGATCCAGAGTAAACGTCAACTTGTCTCGTGCCCGACACAGTTAAATATTTCTACACTTGAATTGTCTAAATTATTTACAAAAATTAATAAAGAATTTTTTCTTTAATATTGCTATGCGAAGACAGCTCACTTATGGGCGCTAGTAATCTAAGTTAAAGGTTGAGCCACATTTTTCAACAAGCTAAATCCGCTTCTTGTACCACAGTTCGTGCAAAACCCAATGGAACCTCAAATTGCTGAAACTTGTAGGAAACCAAATACTCATGAATTGAGACTTGTTCTAAATTTAAGGGCCCTAACCATAATGACATGAAAATCGTGTAAGAGGGGGCTGTGCTAAGATACGTACTTCTGTTTAGTCAACAAAGCCTGACGTGATGTGTGGGGCAATTTGTTGTACATTTCTTTGATGCATATCTGTAACCAAATATAAAAGAGGGGAGCATGCTATTGTTTTGTCTGATGTTTATCTGGAAACAAATGTAAAATGGGACAATTTGTTTAAAAAACTTTATGGTTATCTGTAATCGAATATAAAATGAGAAAGGTCCAGTAACTGACACACGCTATCAAGTTGTCACACACACACACACACACACACACACACACACACACACACAGCACACCACACTTACACACACTGCCAACTTCTGGTATTAACCCAGTAGATCACACCCACTATCAAATTATGGTACATACACCGACAGCTTTATCTGTAATGGACAATGACTGTGCAGTATGTTATAATTTCGTGTGATGCTTATTTTGTTGGTAACGAGCGGCAGCTGATGTATTGACTGCAGTCATGGTCACTACCACTACCCTTGCGACACAGGTTTATTTACCCTAACATGTACCTTACAAAGCATTGAAAATTTGTGAGTCTTGTACGTTTTTTACTAAGTAGTGTTACTGCTGAGCAATGTTTATAGAGTGTTTGGGGAGTGTTTGCAGAGCGTATTTGCTGCATTGCTTCGTACTAAAATGTGCAGTTTAAGTGATATAACACATTAAAGATCACGTCAGAACCCACCGCTACGGTATTGTTTGTGCCGTTAAAATTTCATAAAAAGTGACGTCTGTTGATAAAATTTCAAACCTGGAAATGCTGTAAGGTCATATTTTTTACAGATATTTTGCTCATGGAAACGCCACTGAAGTAAACGGTTGGTGTGTTTTTAAATATTTTTGATAAATAATACAGGTATGGAATTACAGTAGGTTACACCCTTTACATGTTTATGAGAAACATGTTAGACGTGGAAATGACACTAACAAACATTTTGTACACATACTTATACATTTTTGATGAATAATGCTGTTACCCAAAAATTTTAAGTGGTACCAATACTGTCATTATCCACATGTGATTTTGACATGGAAATGACACTGACGTAAACATTGCACGTTTGCTTACAGAATTTTTATAAATAAATCAGGTATCGAAACACTGTGAGTCACATCGGTATTGTTATTTTCTCAACATTTTTTTGTTATGGAAATAACGTTGACACAAACGCTGTATTTGTGCTTTTTTTTATAAGTAAAAAAGATGGAGAAACACTGCAAGTTACACTAGTTTTCTCAGTATCTCTACATATTTCTGTCAGATCTTTTTGATGTAGAAACAGCTTTGTGACACCAAGTGTGAATCAGAAAAATAAATGATGAGGATTTCACATTGTTCTTCCAGCGGTGTACCGTTGGCCTCTAGAAGAGCGTAGCGTTCCAAAGGATTGGAAAAGGGCACAGATCTTTTCCGTATTCAAGAAGGGACGTCGACCAGATGTGCAGAACTATAGACCTATATCTCTAACGTCGATCAGTTGCAGAATTTTGGAACATGTATTATGTTAGAATATAATGACTTTTCTGGAGACTAGAAATCTACTCTGTAGGAATCAGCATTGGTTTCGAAAAAGACGGTCGTGTGAAACCCAGGTCGCGCTATTCGTCCACGAGACTCAGAGGACCATAGACACGGGTTCCCACGTAGATGCCGTGTTTCCTGACTTCCGCAAGGCGTTCGATACAGTTCCCCACAGTCGTTAAATGAACAAAGTAAGAGCATATGGGCTATCAGACCAATTGTGTGATTGGATTGAAGAGTTCCCATATAACAGAACGCAGCATGTCATTCTCAATGGAGAGAAGTCTTCCGAAGTAAGAGTGATTTCAGATGTGCCGCAGGGAAGTGTCGCAGGACCGTTGCTATTCACAATATACATAAATGACGTTGTGGATGACATCGGAAGTTCACTGAGGCTTTTTGCTGATGATGCTGTGGTATATAGAGAGGTTGTAACAATGGAAAATTGTACTGAAATGCAGGAGGATAGCTACAAAATAGCAGGTCAGCAACTGGAAGCAGTTAATTCCATAAATTATCTGGGAGTACGCATTAGGAGTGATTTAAAATGGAATGCTCATATAAAGTTGATGTTGGTAAAGGAGATGCCAGACTGAGATTCATTGGAAGAATCCTAAGTACGCTTGTTCGCCCACTGCCAGAATACTGCTCAGTAGTGTGGGATCCGTACCAGATAGGGTTGATAGAAGAGATAGAGAAGATCCAACGGAGAGCAGCGCGCTACGTTACAGGATCATTTAGTAATCGCGAAAGCGTTACGGAAATGATAGATAAACACCAGTGGAATACTCGGCAGGAGAGACGCTCAGTAGCTCGGTACGGGCTTTTGCTGAAGTTTCGTGAACATACCTTCACCAAAGAGTCAAGCAGTATATTGATCCCTCCTACGTATATCTCGCGAAGAGACCATGAGGATAAAATCAGAGAGATTAGAGCCCACACAGAAGTATACCGACAATCCTTCTTTCCACGAACAATACGAGACTGAAATAGAAGGGAGAACCGATAGAGGTACTCACGGTACCCTCCGCGACATACCGTCAGGTGGCTTGCGGAGTATGGATGTAGATGTAGATGTAGATGTTATAGAACAATTCAGAAACGAAAAAAACATCGTGACATCCAATTTGAGAGACCGTAATGGCTTTCACCAAGTGTTGTGTAGCTGTCAAACTTTTTTCGTTGACAAGGGCAGCTATATCCTACAGGTAAATCAATAGCGCTAACAATCAATCCATGTGTGTTTTCACTGCTACGTAAGAGTATCTTAAGTAGTTTCCATAATTAATACAGACAATTTATTTGGAGAAATATTTAGTTGCATCTTGTAATATCTGTGGTACAAATGTTGAAGTTTGCTTGTTGCTGAAGTGTGAAGCACATGTAACATTGAAGTGAACTGGCTCTTTCGCATGAATGCCTGGCAAGATACTGGGGTGAAATTGCTTGTTTCAATTTGGTGACTAGTTAAGAATTGGGCTGCGACTGACGGGCCAATTATGTGTATGTCTTTCTAGAATCTGTCTCGTTGGCCATGAAATGTGGCTTAAGATGGAGTTAAGAATTTCATTGGTTGTTAAAACATTGGGCTGTGATTGGGAAACCTAAATATGTATGCGTTTCCTTGAAACCTCTCTTACTGGTCAATTTCCTCTTTAGGAGATGGGAGGGGCATAATGACATCATTGGGAGGGTCGTGGCTTGTGACTTCGTAACAGGGATGCGGCTGAGGGATAGGGTGTGGCTCCTCTTCAAGTGAGAAGTGTGTCACAGTCAGCATAGTGATATTTGTGATTAAATTCCTATGATGGTTTTCTGTTTTAATTCTCGAAAATCGGTAAGTAACTGAGTAGCAGCATTATTATGAGTACAAAGGAGGCCCTTGGATCACTAACGAAGTGAATATAGCCGGTTAGGAATTTTGTGTTCGTCTGAAGTGGAACGGCTAGGCTAAATATATTATATCAAGGCGGCAATTTTAACTAAAGCAAGTTCGCAGTTCCTGGAAAGGTGGGTTCATTAAATCACCGCTAGAGTAAGCAAGGGTTGCACCTGACCGTCATGAAGCGTTTGTAAAAGACCATACTAAACGTCTAGTTTGGCGAGGAATTTGCGTGAAAGCAGGAATGTGCTCTGATGCCATATTTTCATAGAATCTGCTTTGCTTCTTGTTACATTGCGTAAAACTACCGTGAGATACCATTTATAATTAATTTAGGTGAGAGCAGTTATTGGAGTTTCTGGAACAGAAAATGATGAATGTGTATATAAGCTCTCTCTCTGTATAGCGCTTATGAGCTTAACACTGGCAAACGAGGATGGTGTTACTACCTGGTCCTTTAGTAGATAATGCATATTTGTCGGTCATTAGTCTTGTGATTGGTTTGATGCGTCCAACCACGAATTGCTCTCCGTGCCAGCATCTTCTTCTCAGAGCAGCGTTCTTTGTTGTATATGTTCAGTCTCTATCTTCCATTGCAGGTTTCATCTTCTACAGCTGCCTCTGGTACCTTGGAAGTTATTCTTTGAGTTCTTAACAGACGTCCTACCATCTTGTCACTTCTCTTTGTCAATGTTTTCCTTATAGTGCTTTTCTTGCCAATTCTGTGGTGAACCTCCTCGTTTCTTATTTAATCAGTCCATCTACTTTGCAACAATCTTTTGTAGCATCGTACTTCAGGTTCTTAGATTCTTTCTTTCCCACGTCCCATCCATTCGTGATTCACTTTAGACAACGGTGTTCTCCTAACGTTCATTCTAAGAAATTTCTTCACTGCATTAGGCCCTATATTTGACAACAACAGATTTATTTTTACTAGAACAGCCCATTTTGCCTCACTAGATTACTATTACGTCCTCCTTGTTTCATCTTTCCCATGATATTCTGGTTCCAAAGTGGAATGGTTTCTTAACTTCATGTAATTGGTGGTCAGCAAATTTGATGTTAAGATTATCGCTATTCTTACTTCTAATAACCCTCATTAAGTTCCTCTGTCTCGGGTTTACGTTCAGTCCACATTCTGTAATCATTAGACTGCTCATTTAATTCAACAGGTCCTTTAATTCCTTTTCACTTTTACTGATGTTAGCAACGCGATCATCAAATTTTACGGATGATATCTTTCCATCGTCAATTTCAGTCCCACATCTGTACCTTTCTTCTTCGATGTAGAGATGGAGTAGCCGGGACGAAAGACTACACCAGTCATTACACCCGTTTTTATCCCAGTTCTTCGTTCCTTTTCTTTCATTCATATTTTTTCGTTTTGGTTTTTGAACTTAGCTTGTATTAACCACCTTTCCTTAAAGCTTACACGTATTTTCCTGAAAGTTTCGGATATTTTCATTCTTCTTATGTCATGAAACGCGTTTCCCAGGTCAACAAAACGCATGAACGTGTCTATATTTCTTTTAGTCTTACTTTCATAATGAAGAGCAATTTCAGAACAGCCGCTGAGTGCCTTTACCTTTCGTAAAACCAAAGTGATCGCCATACACCAGATCCTTAATTTATTTACTCTACAAACCAGCTTGAGACTGGTCTTGTTATCAATGCATTCCGTCGTGTTTCACCGCAAATTATCCAAAGCTTGAGTGTAGTACTGACGCCTCTGTGACTTCCATAAATAACCCAGCCACTGTGACATTATAAGACAATTCATTCCCCTCATACAGGTCTTTCCATATATCTACTCTTTCCTGCGCTTTTAACAATTGAATTACCATTTCACTCTTAATCTGGATGGCTTTGGTTTCAGTTCCACAGAAGGTTCTTTTGGTTTTTCTAAATGCTAAGCTGTCCTCCCGGCGAACATTTATTTTCTGTTTCTTCACATTTTTCTTCTAACCATTTTGCTTTCCCACTCTGCACTTCTTGTTTGTTGCATCCCTAAGCGAGCTATATTTCTATAATCCTGTATTCTTTTGTGCATTTTGCTACACTGTTGTCTCTTCGATCAACTGAAGTATTTCTTCTGTTACCCAAAGTATCTTCGCAGTTACGTTTCCTGTACCGTTGTTTGTCTAACTTCCGCGAAAGTCCTGTTTAGAGATGTCGGTCAATCCACAACTGAATTGCCTATTTTGGTATTTATTATAGCAGGATCTACCGCCATAGATAACTATAAAAGTTCATCATCATTCCTCAGTTATTCCATATCCCACTTATTTACAAAGAGAATCTACAGGGCGATTCTCTTAAAATTTCAGCGTAGTCTTCATCATTACTGAAGCGTGATCTATATTCGACGCTAAGATTCAAAATCGACTACCTGATTTCGGAATCTCTTTCCCACTGTGTAATCGTCCAGTGTCACTAGGCCGTTTCCAACCATTTCCCCTCCTCTTGCAATTATTAAACATTGTATTCACGTTTACTATCTGAAATTTGTTGCAGAATAGAGTTATTCTTTCTGTGATGTAGTAGGAAAGACCTAATCGTGCAAAGGTGTCGATGTGATAAATAAGTTGATTTTGTATGTACGCACTGATATGTCCGTTGCGCCCGTAGCGTAGGTCGGAGGATTTACTTCCCAGATATACTTCTGCTAGTGGCCTGTTAGGTTTGGCCGCAGTCTTATGTGGGAGTCATCGGGAAGTTGAAAGGGAAGTCTGCAGAGGGAGCTGGGGGACAGCTGGTTGCCGAGCGACACGGAGAAGGCAGAGCGGACAGCCGATAGAACGGCCGTGCGTGTAAAGGGCTGCAGGCCTTCGAGGAGCGTCGTGGGCAACGGTGCAGCCTGCAGGGTGTGGGGTCGTAGGAGCGGCTGGTACCTGTTGAAACGCTTCACAAGAATAGCTCGTTGTACGGCAGAACGGGGTTTCGAGAGGGCAGTGTGTGTTGTGTCACAGGAATTGCTTGCAGCATTGAATCCGTGAGAGCTGCCCTCCTGGCCATAACCTTCCCGGTGAGCCACTTAACTTGATTGTTACTGTTCAGAAGTTGTTCTCCGGTTTTCACCATTAGCGGTTACTGTTTAAGTTCCCATACCAGCAGTGAACTGTGTTCCTGCACCCCGTTAATGTGGGTGCGATTTGACTTACTTGGTTGTGTCCGCCTACTTAGCCCCCTTCGGCGTCTCATATTCTATGGATATCCAGCTTGCTGAGTGATTGTTGGAATTGGAATTCTGAAACTTCTGTCGCCGGACTAAGGGGTCGGTCTAAAAGATAAAGTGCTCGCCGTTTCAGAGTCGGTCAGCGTAGTCTTACTACACTCCTGGAAATGGAAAAAAGAACACATTGACACCGGTGTGTCAGACCCACCATACTTGCTCCGAACACTGCGCGAGGGCTGTACAAGCAATGATCACACGCACGGCACAGCGGACACACCAGGAACCGCGGTGTTGGCCGTCGAATGGCGCTAGCTGCCCAGCGTTTCTGCACCGCCGCCGTCAGTGTCAGCCACTTTGCCGTGGCATACGGAGCTCCATCGTACTCTTTAACACTGCTAACATGCCGCGACAGCGTGGACGTGAACCGTATGTGCAGTTGACGGACTTTGAGCGAGGGCGTATAGTGGGCATGCGGGAGGCCGGGTGGACGTACCGCCGAATTGCTCAACACGTGGGGCGTGAGGTCTCCACAGTACATCGATGTGGTCGCCAGTGGTCGGCGGAAGGTGCACGTGCCCGTCGACCTGGGACCGGACCGCAGCGACGCACGGATGCACGCCAAGACCGTAGGACACTACGCAGTGCCGTAGGGGACCTCACCGTCACTTCCCAGCAAATTAGGGACATTGTTGCTCCTGGGGTATCGGCGAGGACCATTCGCAACCGTCTCCATAAAGCTGGGCTATGGTCCCGCACACCGTTAGGCCGTCTTCCGCTCACGCCCCAACATCGTGCAGCCCGCCTCCAGTGGTGTCGCGACAGGCGTGAATGGAGGGACGAATGGAGACGTGTCGTCTTCAGCGATGAGAGTCGCTTCTGCCTTGGTGCTAATGGTGGTTGTATGCGTGTTTGGCGCCGTGCAGGTGAGCGCCACAATCAGGACTGCATATGACCGAGGCACACAGGGCCAACACCCGGCATCATGGTGTGGGGAGCGATCTCCTACACTGGCCGTACACCTCTGGTGATCGTCGAGGGGACACTGAATAGTGCCCGGTACATCCAAACTGTCATCGAACCCATCGTTCTACCATTCCTAGACCGGCAAGGGAACTTGCTGTTCCAACAGGACAATGCACGTCCGCATGTATCCCGTGCCACCCAACGTGCTCTAGAAGGTGTAAGTCAACTACCCTGCCCAGCAAGATCTCCGGATCTGTCCCCCATTGAGCATGTTTGGGACTGGATGAAGCGTCGTCTCACGCGGTCTGCACGTCCAGCACGAACGCTGGTGCAACTGAGGCGCCAGGTGGAAATGGCATGGCAAGCCGTTCCACAGGACTACATCCAGCATCTCTACGATCGTCTCCATGGGAGAATAGCAGCCTGCATTGCTGCGAAAGGTGGATATGCACTGTACTAGTGCCGACATTGTGCATGCTCTGTTGCCTGTGTCTATGTGCCTGTGGTTCTGTCAGTGTGATCATGTGATGTATCTGACCCCAGCAATGTGTCAATAAAGTTTCCCCTTCCTGGGACAATGAATTAACGGTGTTCATATTTCAATTTCCAGTAGTGTATTTCTGTAAGGTCTGAAGAATTGTTATCTCCCTTTAAGGATTTCTTTGTAAATCCTCACTTTTTTCAGTCGTATATATTTATTCAAAGGTGTAAGTCTATGTTGAAATTTGCATAATTTATACTTTTTTAAATTCCTTTTCTTGTAGGCCTCAAGAAAACATTTGTTCTATTTAATTCACCCTTTAAAGGGGTTTGAGAGTAATTTTTCCCCTGATACTTTAAGGGATTTTTGGATACATTTTATGGGGGATCAGTCTGAGCTTTGCTCTTTGTAATCATTACATAAAATCAAACCTTAATGTTCCTATTGTGCTCTTGTTATTGGTTGTTAAGGATAAGTATAGGTATCGATCAACTGCTGCCAACTAACTTGTTAATTAGCAGAACAGCTTCTTTTAATTCCAGTTTAGTCTGTTTGGATGGACATAATCTCTTTGTGTATCGTTGCAGAAGTTATTCCATGCGTACCCAGACTCCTAGGTCATTTCAAGGGACTGGCACTTGAGGAACATGTCATATATTGTTCTTAATATGGTGGGGAAGCGACATCCACATAAAGTTTGAGTAAATTTGTGGATGTATGCCTACATCTATTTAATTATGAAATATTTGAATTTTTCCACTTTATTGCACTGAAACTTTTTTTTAAATTCTGCCTCAATTACACTCTGCTTAAACATTGGATTGCACTCTATTTTACGAATCAGATTACTGAGCATATATGTAAAACTATGTTTCGCCTAACTGTTTCAGGCTAAATTCTGCTTTTAGGAAGCTTCTGTTTAAACATAGGGTATGAACCTGTGCACTGTTTGGATTTCTGAGCCTCTCTGTAAAATCAAATTTTGCTTAATCGTTTCCAATAAAGTGACTGCTACGAAATTATTTCTTCTGATTTGTCAGATTGATAAGCTTGTCTATAAAACCACAAGTTGCTTAGTTGTATTTCTGTTGTGCTCGCCTTCGACTTCGTCCTCCTACACCAGCAGCCCGCGTCCCACTATCTTACCACAACAGGCGTCTAGGAAATTTTGAGATAATGGTGTTTCGGCGAATGGGGATGTTAAAAAGAGAGGCGTCGAAGTTCCCTCTTTGTCATTATCCATAAGCACCGAAAGTGGCGTAATTATGATGAAATGACTTGACAAAAAAACATGACAAGGATGGCCTACCAACTCTTTACAAAGCATAATATGCTACAATGTGAGAATGGAATATATTTCTTTGCAATAAAATTATTTGGACCGTATCTCCAAATAAAGTACAGTGTTACAATAAAACTTATAAACTTATTGTTTTCAACGCACATACCTTCCATTACCACAGTACCGATTCTAGAGGATCTTCAGCATCTTGGCAAAAGCTTAGTGTGGTATTCTATTCAGAGCGTTCAAGACATAGAATGGAATCATTCACCACCAACAAAATGCTCTCTCTTCAGATCAAGTTTGACGCTGAGGAAGATACTGGAGGACTTTCATTCACATTGTGGCAAAAAGTGACGCACAAGAGTGTTACTTTAGATCGGCGTGTTCTCGGTCAGAGGAATCCATTTAACGCACTCTCAGATTTTGTTCGGAAACGAAGAACTCCAGCGAGCAGATATTTGAGGATATCCTCGATGAAAGTCCCTGCCACTGTTTTGTCCGGTCATGGAGACCGAACTGAAGATCAATAATTATTATGGAATCTAAAATTAAAATGAGCATTGTTTTCGTTTTAATTACTACTTGCTCACGTTGTACACACAGCAGTCTTAACGTGATGACCATTAGACCGAGTGTTTCTCTTTCGACAGGTGGTATTTGTAACACACGCCTCACGGCAGTGATCAACAAATTTTGTGTCGAAAAGGAATGCCTCAAAGCAGCCCACTCAAATCCGCAAGCTCTGATCCTAATGAATGCGCAACAAGGGTTGAACACACGTTGATGATACTGTGATCGGTGGACTAACCCGTGAGGTTCATGCGTCTGATTCGTCGGTTAGCGCCAAGCATCTGCTCCTTAATTCAACGTTTTCTTCATTTCCACTCTAATCCTTCTGCCTGTACGGAACTCCTAAATAATCACGACCAATCTTAAAACGCGAAGAAGATAAGAATAGTTCGCTTCAAGTGAATCACTTTTATACGCTTCTTGTATAGTTTTATACGTTTCATTTTAGCTGCCACTTATAAAATAAACCTTAATTGTATGATACCGATCCTTACTGATGGTAATAACAGAGGTTAAAGACGTACCATTGCGGATCTCGTGCATTAAATCCAGATTGTTGCGATAGTAAGGCAAGAAATACTGTTATTGAACACAAAATAGTCTGCTTAGCCGATATAAATAAAACCACATGTTTCCTGTTTAAGAAACATATAACGGAATTAGCGAATCATGCGTGTAAATGTTTCTGAGTAAATAGCAATTTCGCGTTTTTTATTATACAAGACTCCAAGAACAATCAACCACAACAAACGACCTTTGTATTACGTTTAAGTTGCAGTATCCAAAAGAAAATCGGCAGTAGACTCAGAAAAAAATTGAAAAGGGGTGGTTGCAATGTTAATTTTTTTTAATGTCTGTAGATTCACGCATTGCCCATCTGACGGCAGTACTAATCGTGGATTAATGTCATCTCTTCTTCTCTACGACCTGTGGGTAAACCTCAGTCCGTCAAGATAGTATAGATCATGTGTAACTCGACACGACAGGTCCTCCTGACAAGATGAGTTATGCTGGCTAGCTTTGGTTATTTTTTGTGTGGTGCACATCAGTTCGATTTTCTAGAAATCTAACGCTGCAGTCTGCAAATCTGTACTACTAAACTGCAACCCCGGTGCACGGTGCGAGGTCACGGTTCTTTGTTGCATGTCTAACGCTTTTCAGAGGCAACAGCATGCTGATTTTGAATATTTCACATGATTTGACTACGAAGGCTTTCCCGGCGTAATAATTGATAATATTCTTCTCGGGTATGCAGCCGGATCGTAACGTCTTCAAGACACAATATTTCCGCTGTCCAACTGGCCGCCATCTTCAGGTGAGAGTGCTGGTGCACGATCTCGCCAGAACTGACTTCCCAGCGCAAGCGGCGGCCTCTATATAGGACGCAGAAGACCCACAACGCGTGCGCGAGAAGGTGCCGTAACCGCCCTCTAGCGCAGTAGACATACCGCGCCGCCAGTGATGGAAAGAGGCGAAATCGAGATATCGCTGTCAGAAATTAAAAAAATAATAAAAATAAATGAAAATGTTATTCCTACGATAGAACCACAGGCCGCTGTTTTTTAATGTCAGACAACACTGGGTCCCAAGTCTTACTTAAAAGAAAACCCTTGTCTCTATTAATAAGATTGTCAGATAACCGAATCTCTATGGATTCTTTTAAAATACAGTCCCAATAGCGAGATGCAGGGGCAACCATTTGTGTCTCGTCATATAGTATTCTGTGTCCCTCGGTGAGACAGTGTTCCGCCACTGCAGACTTCTCAGGTTGAAGCAGTCTTGTGTGCCGCTGATGCTCAACACATCGCTCCTGAATGGTCCGGATTGTCTGACCAATATAAGTCTTTCCACAGTGGCAAGGGATCTTGTACACACCGGGCTTCCTCAAACCCAAGTCATCCTTTACAGAGTCAAGGAGCGCTCTAATCTTAGCTGGCGGGCGAAAAATACTTCTGATGTGATATCTTTTCAGAATCCTTCCTATCTTCGAGGAAATGCTCCCAGCAAAAGGCAGAAAAGCTACCGATTTGCAGGTATCTTCTGGTGGTTCAGGTGAAGGTCCAAACTGGAAAGCACGACGGATCTGTTTATCTGTATAGCCATTCTGCTTGAACACAATCTTAAGATGGTCCAATTCTTGTGTCAAGCTTTCTCCATCTGAAATGGCATAAGCTCTTCTCGCCAACGTCCGCATGACCCCCGTACGCTGGAACGATGGATGACAGCTAGAAGCATGTAAGTAACGGTCCGTGTGCGTAGGCTTTCGATAAACGCTGTGTCCCAGTGTCCCATCATCCTTTCTGTACACCAGAACATCCAGAAACGGAAGCTTTCCATCATTTTCCACCTCCATGGTAAATTTGATGCTAGGATGCAGGGAATTGAAATGATCTAGGAGGCGGTCCAGAGCTTCTCTCCCTTGAGGCCACACCATAAACGTATCGACAACGTACCTCCAGAAACAGGTTGGTTTTAAGGACGCCGTCTTCAGCGCCATGTCCTCAAAATCTTCCATAAAAAGATTGGCGACTATTGGGGACAAAGGGCTCCCCATAGCCACTCCGTCAGTCTGTTCAAAATATTTGTCATTGAATAAAAAGTACGTCGACGTTAACACGTGGCGACAAAGCCTGGTTGTTTCCTCATCCAGTTTCTCACCAATTAATTGCAAGGATTCTTCCAGAGGAACCCGGGTAAAAAGCGACACGACATCAAAGCTCACAAGCAAATCCCAGGGACTAAGAGACAAGGACTTCAATCTCTGAATAAACACCATAGAATTGGAAATGTGATGTTCGCATTTACCGACGTGAGGGCCAAGAACAGATGCTAAATACTTGGCTAGATTGTAGGTAGGAGCACCCAAATTACTCAAGATCGGACGAAGCGGGACCCCTTTCTTATGAATCTTGGGTAGACCGTATAATCTCGGTGGCACGGCAGCACCAGGACGAAGTTTTTTGAGAACTTCGTCAGGTAAAGAACTCTTCTTCAACAGTGAAAGCGTCTTCCGTTTTATCCGTACAGATGGGTCGCCCTGCAATGTTCTGTATGCTGAGTCTTCAAGTAAGAGGTCCATCTTTCCCAGATAGTCATCACGTTACAGAAGAACAGTTGCGTTGCCTTTGTCCGCTGGTAGCACTATCAGATCTTCGTCTTCTCTAATGGACCGGACGGCTGCCCTTTCGAGAGAGGAGATGTTACTCCGTGGAGGCGGCACCCGCCGCAATGTATGTGAGACCTCTTGCCTAATCTCTTCAGCTTGATCCTGCGAAAAGCTGGACACTGCTTGTTCGACTGCGCAGATGAATTCGGTGATAGGCACATTCCTCGGTGTAGGGGCAAAATTCAGGCCTTTCTCCAACACTGACTGGCGATAAAATGCTCAAATCTAGCAAACTTAGGTATTACTCTTCCATCACGGCATCCCAGCAAAAAGGCGAGGGCACTCAGCAACTTGCCTTTTTTCTTACGAAGTTTATCAAACTTCTTCACAAGTTCCACCATCTTTATATTTTTTTAATTTCTGACAGCGATATCTCGATTTCGCCTCTTTCCATCACTGGCGGCGGGGTATGTCTACTGCGCTAGAGGGCGGTTACGGCACCTTCTCGCGCACGCGTTGTGGGTCTTCTGCGGCCTATCTAGAGGCCGCCGCTTGCGCTGGGAAGTCAGTTCTGGCGAGATCGTGCACCAGCACTCTCACCTGAAGATGGCGGCCAGTTGGACCGCGGAAATATTGTGTCTTGAAGACGTTACGATCCGGCTGCATACCCGAGAAGAATATTATCATTTCACATGATTGCTGAACGAATTGAAAAATTTAAATTCTTTAATAATCTACCCATTTATAGGTTAAAGGGCCTGCCCATCCTCCCGCCGAAGGTTCGAGTCCTCCCTCAGGCGTGTGTGTGTGTATTGTTCTAATTAAAGTAGTGCTTAAGTATAAGGGTTGAAGACCTTAGCAGTTTGGTCCCTCAGGAATTCTCACATATTTGAACACATTTTTGGCCCGGCCCATAGTGCTGCAAACGTTCTCAGCTGGGCAGAGATCCGGTAGGATTTGGTAAGCGCTAGGACACGCAGTAGACGCTCTCGACATGTCCGAGCGGCTATTATTTTGCTGCAGTGTACCCCCAAGATGGCTTACCATGGAGAGCAACAAAACAGGGCGTAAAATATCGCCGACGTACCGCAGTGTTCTAAGGGATTCGCGGAAGACAACGAAGGGAGCTCTGTTATGAAAAGAATTGCCAGCCCTGATTATCATTCCTGGCTGTCGGGCCAGAGGCCGGGCGACGGTCAGGTTCGTATCCCACCGCTGTCCGTGGCGTCTCCACACGCTTCTTCCACTTGGAATGTCATAGACTGGACTAAAACCGTCTTTAGTGATGAGTCCCGTTTCCAACTGAGTCCCGGTGACCCAGTGCCCTCGCGGAAACGGCACGAGTACTGCTGGCCTCATGCTTGACAAAACCTGCTTGGCCTCCATGCAGGTCAGGATTTTGACGACATAATGAGTCAACTGAACAGAGGCTGGAATGACATTCCTCGGGAGGATATACAACAACTCCAGCAATAAATCACAAGCTGAATAACTCCTTGCATAGGGGCCATAGGTGGACCAATGCGTTCTTGACTGCTCAATTCGCGAAGCTCTTTCTCTTGAATAATTCATTCAATTTTTCTGATACTGTAACCATTTATTTGTCTATACATGTACATCACATTTACCGATTTGCACCCCATTTGGATAATTCCTTCGTAATCCGTCGTTTCTCTCTCTCTCTTTGTCTTAGAGTATTTCGACGATGACGTCATTTTGAGGTCTGATCGTGATTAACATTGCGCTACTTGATAATGGCCAAGAGCCAAAATCATGATTGTAGAATATAATACACAATCTGAACAGTCGAACGTCGGACACTTCTTTTAAACGGCATTATATGACCATGGCAGCAAGCTACAGAAAGATTATCCGTACTATATTCATCCAGTATTTCAGTTTCATATCGATCTGCTCTTTCCTGCCATGCTTTCAAGGGATTTTAAATCTTTGTGACATTTTTGCTTACTAATACCTCCCATCAAACGACGAAAGGAAAAAATGTTTTTCTCTTACGTTTTCGCTGCTCATGTAGTAAAACTGCAGCCTCACGTATGGTTTCTTTACGCAATATGTTTTGTAGACAATACGAACATTTACCAGTCAATGTAAGTGCAAAATTTTGTGATTGCACCACACACAGTTCAGGTGAAGTGATGTCATAAGCATTGAGATACGTGGGAAACTAACTATATCTTGAAGGGGAGCGCAAATAACACTAACATCAATTGTTCGATAATGTGAGCAGTTGGCGACATGCAATATACTTTAAACATAATTTCAAAACTTTTCAAAATTTCTTCTCGCTTACGTGCTAAACTTCAAATGATTAACACATACCGGAATGAAATTTTCACTTTGAAGATTAATATGCACTAATATGAAATTCCCTGGCAGATGAAAACTGTGTGCCAGAGCGAGACTCGAAGTCGGGACCTTTGTTTTGCGCAGACAATTGCTCTACCAATAGAACTACCCAAGGACGAATCACAATCCGTTGTCACAACTTTACTTCCGTCAGCATCACATCTCCAACTTCACTGAAATTCTTCTGAGAAACTACTGGAAGCAAAAATATTGGGCAGATACGGTTTAGCCACGCCTTGGGTCTGCAAGTTTCGCAGGAGAACTTTTGTTGCGACGGTCATTATCGTGGTTGTGTGACTTAGTAGGTAGAGCTCTTGCCCCCGAGAGCCAGAAGACTTTGAATGTCGGTCCGGTACACAGTTTTAAGCTGCCAGTGAACTTCATTTAAAATATTAACTCATTAGTAATCAGACAGCTGAAGCTGTTTTATACGTGGAAGCCCGATTCAGCAAAGAACCGGGGTTGGAAGTTTCCAGTTTTCTGTAGTTACTCAAGTTTCATACCTCACAACAGTTCAGTCTAGAGCACCACTTATAGCGCCCGACATGTTCTGAGAATTCCTTTCAGCGGATATGGACAGTGTGCACAGATTCAATAATCGCGATTCAATTTCGGAGTACCGTCAAGTACTTTTAATGGGCTCTGCGTCACTGCAACCCCTCACAACGGACAATGTTGATGATATGGCCGCCGATCCTTAAATACGCTTTCTACCGGTAACGTCTGCTGTTCGTCTTCCCCAGGAGGTCGGTGGAATATTCGGGTGTTGCTCGGCTGGTGTATCTGGCCCTACTACAGCAATCTACACTCCTGGAAATGGAAAAAAGAACACATTGACACCGGTGTGTCAGACCCACCATACTTGCTCCGGACACTGCGAGAGGGCTGTACAAGCAATGATCACACGCACGGCACAGCGGACACACCAGGAACCGCGGTGTTGGCCGTCGAATGGCGCTAGCTGCGCAGCATTTGTGCACCGCCGCCGTCAGTGTCAGCCAGTTTGCCGTGGCATACGGAGCTCCATCGCAGTCTTTAACACTGGTAGCATGCCGCGACAGCGTGGACGTGAACCGTATGTGCAGTTGACGGACTTTGAGCGAGGGCATATAGTGGGCATGCGGGAGGCCGGGTGGACGTACCGCCGAATTGCTCAACACATGGGGTGTGAGGTCTCCACAGTACATCGATGTTGTCGCCAGTGGTCGGCGGAAGGTGCACGTGCCCGTCGACCTGGGACCGGACAGCAGCGACCCACGGATGCACGCCAAGACCGTAGGATCCTACGCAGTGCCGTAGGGGACCGCACCGCCACTTCCCAGCAAATTAGGGACACTGTTGCTCCTGGGCTATCGGCGAGGACCATTCGCAACCGTCTCCATGAAGCTGGGCTACGGTCCCGCACACCGTTAGGCCGTCTTCCGCTCACGCCCCAACATCGTGCAGCCCGCCTCCAGTGGTGTCGCGACAGGCGTGAATGGAGGGACGAATGGAGACGTGTCGTCTTCAGCGATGAGAGTCGCTTCTGCCTTGGTGCCAATGATGGTCGTATGCGTGTTTGGCGCCGTGCAGGTGAGCGCCACAGTCAGGACTGCATACGACCGAGGCACATAGGGCCAACACCCGGCATCATGGTGTGGGGAGCGATCTCCTACACTGGTCGTACACCTCTGGTGATCATCGAGGGGACACTGAATACTGCACGGTACATCCAAACCGTCATCGAACCCATCGTTCTACCATTCCTAGACTGGCAAGGGAACTTGCTGTTCCAACCGGACAATGCACGTCCGCATGTATCCCGTGCTACCCAACGTGCTCTAGAAGGTGTAAGTCAACTACCCTGCCCAGCAAGATCTCCGGATCTGTCCCCCATTGAGCATGTTTGGGACTGGATGAAGCGTCGTCTCACGTGGTCTACACGTCCAGCACGAACGCTGGTCCAATTGAGGCGCCAGGTGGAAATGACATGGCAAGCCGTTCCACAGGACTACATCCAGCATCTGTACGATCGTCTCCTTGGGAGAATACCAGCCTGCATTGCTGCGAAAGGTGGATATACACTGTACTAGTGCCGACATTGTGCATGCTCTGTTGCCTGTGTGTATGTGCCTGTGGTTCTGTCAGTGTGATCATGTGATGTATCTGACCCCAGGAATGTGTCAATAAAGTTTCCCCTTCCTGGGACAATGAATTCACGGTGTTCTTATTTCAATTTCCAGGAGTGTATGTTGACACTTTGGCGTGGGCGTGTTGCTCTACTCGGCGCTCTGCCGTCTACCCAATTACGCCACGGTATCGTAGCACTGAACGGCTTCTGGCTCTCAATATTCCTTCACTTTTTAACTTGCTCCATTAATACAGAACTCCTACCTTTAACTAACTTTTCATTCTCATCATACGACCCTCAACATACCGGCCACTCCGGTGCAGAAAGAGGACTCTTCCTTGTAACCATTCCCTTCAATATAGTTAAGCCATTTCCCAACAATACAATTTGTTCCAGAAATATTAGGCCACCAACCTATGTAAAAGAAAGTGTGTAAAATTTAGAAACTGATAGGGAGACTTATAAAAAAATGGAACACCACACCAAAGAGCCTATGACAGAGTAAAGCAACAGTTTTCAATAAATGATATGCTTCGTAACGTACTAGGAAGTTACGTGCTGGGCTATACCATTTATTGATTTAGCAATAGTTCGAGAGATACACACTAGCCGGCCGTGGTGTCCGAGTGGTTCTAGGCGCTACAGTCTGCAACGTGCGACCGCTACGGTCGCAGGTTCGAAACCTACATCGGACATGGATGTGTGTGATGTCCTTAGGTTAGTTAGGTTTAAGTTCTAGGGGACTGATGACCTCAGACGTTAAGTCCTATGGGGCACAGAGCCATTTGAACCATTTTTTGATTCACACTATATGCTTGGATAACGTCCCTTCCTCTCAAAGAAGTTAACCACATCGGACAGATATTTAGACAATCGAAGGAGGAATCATGCAAAGATCGTGTAACGCCAACACTGGCCGTGAAAGTGCGCTCAGCTCGCTGAAGTGGCGAGTACAATAATTTATTCAAATAGGGCATCAGCACCCGTCTCTAATAGCGAAATTCCCTCTTCGTGGGGCCAGCAGGAGTGGTCGCGCGGTTCTAGGCGCTGCAGTCTGGAGCCGAGCGACCGCTACGGTCGCAGGTTCGAAGCCTGCCTCGGGCATGGGTGTGTGTGGTGTCCTTAGGTTAGTTAGGTTTAATTAGTTCTAAGTTCTAGGTGACTGATGACCTCAGAAGTTAAGTCGCATAATGCTCAGAGCCATTTGAACTATTTGAACGCTCTTCGTGGATAATTTTCTAACCCAGAAAACTAACTGTGGGCAGGCCACTACCTTTAGACCTATTATACGAATTATGATCGTATATACAACATCAAATGCAAAACGCGGATTTTAGGCCCAAGGCATTAATCCCAAAGTGGAAGGTTTAGACAATACTTCGATGTGGTAGGCAAGAGTCTGAGAGCAACAATCTTTCATTTAAACACTCTAATTTATTAATCAAAATGTAGATAATCGAAACTCCTGAAAATGAGGCAATCAAACATTTGACTAACGTTATCTGTATGCAGAATGTAATTAGTGATTATATGGATGGCCGTGTCGATCGACTGCATGAAAACTTGCGCCCTATTAACCCAAAAATGACGCTCTGAAAATCAGTTTCAAATCTCGTGAATTCCAGATGTAACCAACTGAATATTCGCGACTCAATGGCATGGTTCAATGTTATAAGTTCAACTTGAGACTGGCGATCGTATACCCACTAATAATCCAAAACATTACGACCGCTGCCCACAGCGATGGTGGGTGACGCTTGGTGGCGTTGAGGGCACGTCCCAGTAACAAAACTATGTAAGCGGAGCGCATATGGACGTGGTGGGGGAGGGGGTAATCCTAGAAAAGATATACGGACTGAGAATGGGAAATCCATTGAGATAAGCGGCTATGGCAAAGGACAGATTATTATTACGCAGTGCCTGTGAACGGTTATCTTGATACGGAGTGACTATTCGATTGCTCATGTGCTACTGTCGTGAGCGTCTATAGACAGCGGTAGGAGGAAAGTGAAACTTTCCATTGGCGCTAAATGATTGTACGACCATCACTCTTCATAGAACATGGGGTTAAGAGACTGTTAGGACAGACAGTGATCTGTGGCATCCCTGCCGACAATGCACAACGCTGGTGCATGCAGAAGAGTTTCGGAGTACACCGCAACAGGCCAACCCTTCGTGTTCACATGCTGACCCAACGACAACGTCAGTTACGATTGCAGTGGGCACAGGACCATCAGGATTCGACCGTCGACCAATGGAAACATGTCGGCTCTTCGGGTGAATCGCATTGTTGCTACACTAGGTCTCTCTCTGGTCGTCTCCACAAACGGCGTCATCGATGTGAACGGCGTCTCGAACCTTGCAGGACGCCAAAGACGCAGGCTCATGGGAGCATTACCGTGGTATGCGCTTGCACGGGACCCGTCGTAGTAATCGAAGACTGGGTCACAGCTGCGAACCACCTGCATCCCTGCATGTTTGGTGTCTTCCCCAACGCCGATGTCACGATAATGTCATTATAATTGTCCGTGTCTCGGAGCCAGAATAGAGATGCAGTGGTTTGAGGAGCATTATAACGAACTCGTGTTGGTGTCTCGGCCACCTAATTCACCTGGTGTAAATCCTATGGAATCCATCTGGGCCCCTACCGGGTGCCATCACCGTGAATGCAAATTAGCGGTCCGTTATTTATGCGAATTATATGATCTGCCTGTAGACAAGTAGTGCCACATACCTCCACGGTAGTGGGTTGTGATGAAAGCTGCTCTTGTGTAGGCTACTTCGAGAAGACGAGGGAGCGTTGCCACAACAGCACACCGTTCGTTGGATGCCCCCTACATCGGAAACCGCTGTGGGTCACCACCACGCTTCACTTGAAATCGATGACGCCTCCATCACGGCTCGAGATAGAGTCGAAGCCGCCTCTTCCATGCCTCAACCCTGACAATCGCGGCCGTTGTCACAGTCAATAAAATTCTTCTGGGTTTAGGGCCGCATTGTCATTGACCCAATGCCCAGAGAAGTCCGGCGAAAGAGTATAGGAAAACTGTCCACCAGCCTATTGCTATTCACAAAAGTCCTCTGCAGAACATGAGGAAGCAGCCAACGCTTACAGCTTGTGGCACCTCTCCACTCCTGGGTAGACACCACGCATGCCGAGGTTGCAAAGCTGGTCAATGTTTTACTACCGCGTGCGACACCTGGGCATCTTCCAGTTCAGTGAAGTCCAAATTCGCTCTCCGCTCTCTACAAAGTGCTGTTTTCCATTACGTTCTCAGTTCACCCTGCTTCAGCTCCAACGCATTGTATCTTCTCATGCACTCAAGAAGCATTTAGGAACCAGTAAACCTATTACCATAGTGAAGAAGGGAAATGAAGCCTCCAAGAGCACCTTACTATCAGTCACAGTGATCGTGATCTTCAATAAAAACATTCTGAATGCAGTCCCCACCCGTATCATCCAAAAAAACATAACTAGTCTGAGATTAAATGAAAAAGGCAACCTAAATTGTCTTCCGCTTTTCACAATCATTGGTGCTTAGATGCTGTAGAGACAAAAAATTGTGAACTACAGTACACTTCACTCACTTTTCCAGATTTTCCCAAAGATTTTCTATGTGATTAAGTGAGCGTGAATCTGTGGGCAAGTCGATGTGTGTTAGGATTTCTGTGAGTTCATCAAACGTAGTGGTATAGCCTTATGAACACAGCTATTGCTTTATCGGAAGGGGGCAGTGACCACGGCAAACTTACTGTGGCGATGTAGAAGAGAGGCCACACCTGGTCACTGTGAATTTAGAAACAAATGTACTGCACCAAGTGTCAAGTTACGGTAACCTGAAGGTTGGTTCAAGTCATGATGCGAAAAACACTCACAAAACACAAAGGAAACACCTCCAGGTTGTGCTAGTTAACCCTTCTGCTTAAACGCTTCTTTGGGTCATTTACATACACCACTCTTTGCATCATTTGAAAACAGGCAAAATTGTGCAATGTCGGAGCACACCACACGTCTCCACTCAGCTACTGCCCTGTATCTGGGTATTTTGGGCCCATAAAATAAAGTCACATGAGAGGTTGGCTTGGTTGAGGAACAGATTAAGCCGTCTATTTGGAAAGGTTTTTCCTATTCTTCACATACACTGGCATCTTCCCTTCGTGAAGTGTGAGAGTTGGTTTTTAAGAGGATATGATTAGATGACTGTAATGGGTGTCCATACAGTGTATTTTCATGCTTGAGTTGTATGGTGATGCGAAAAGGGAGAGAGTCAAACGCTGTGTCAGCACATAGGCTACTCAACTCTAATAGCACCATGAGGGCCACCGAGGTTAATGTCACCATCCAGCCGATGAATCACTATCAATAATATCACATTCTCTCATTCCATGCGATACTGTGCAGAGAGATGGTGATCAGAATATTCACGCCACCACCACTACTGTGTCGCCAACTTTGCAAGGCAAAGGAAAAGCTACCAATAGTGCATGCTCTACTGCTGTAGCCAGTCATCCAAGTAATGGTCACTCTACTTATCTTTGGTGATGTGATGGGAACTGGTGTTTTCAACAAGCCAAAGGTGTTGGCTTTGACCAAATGAAGACCAGGATCTTTATAGGCCACTGTGAGCAACAACACCGTTTTCTAAGTAGACATGTTGGACATACTGTTTTCCTACACCAACTACAAGCCAACTTCGTCCAGACCATGTTCACCTCCAGACACGGTTTCTCCTTTCTGCCGTTCTGTTACATTTAGTAGTCAATCTCTCATGATGAGCAGATTTCACACAACCAATTGCCACATTCATACTGTTTCACTATCTCCACTTAAGCCATTGATGCCATCAGTCCCAATTGCATGCCATCAGTCCCAATTGGTCATCACCCACTCCTTAGCGACCAATGTCCTCCTTTGTGAGGGACGCTGATATTTTTCCCAGTGAGGTTATGTTTTACAAGAAATGTTACAGATCTTCATTTATTAGTCACAGACCAGTGTTCATAGCCGAGGCTGCTAACACACACGCATGCACTGGTACTGTAGTGGGAGGTAGGCTGGTTCAAATCCTGGTGGTCAATGAAATTCTCGCTGCCAGTATTAGGCCGCAAGAAAAGGGAGTTGCTGTTACGGCTCTAATTTCCTTAACTCCAAAATGCTCCTTATTGTCTGTTAGAGAGAGGACATCTGAGACTGTTGATGGTGATCCATCTGCCGGATGGGAAAAACACCTGTCAGTCCACTTGGTAAAAAACAGGAGACTAGGGTATGTGCCATCACCAGGTTCCACCCCCTCTCTTCTCTCATCAGAATCATACAACACAAACATATGAGTGTGATTTGATACTTGTGATAAAAAAGCAAGAAAAAAGCTTTGTTTCGTTAACCACTCAGCTTACATCTCGACATCGTCTTGTTTGAGGGTTATAGGCTTGGTCCAGCTGTCCTCCACTTTATCATTCCATTGGAAAACTAGGTACAATATAAATACACCAAAATAGTCGTTGACTCCAATTATCCCTCTGATGAAAATTTGTTCCCATCAAGCAAAAGTTTCAAGTTGAGCTGTCTCGTTAATAGAGCGGATAAGAATCCAATTCAAATCCAACTTCATGCATTTTCGCCATTGGTATCGGTGATGTGTGGGATGGTGTATTATCTTGGTGAATGAGCACTGTTTCGCTGCCAACCTTTGTCTCTTTTTGCAGCTAACACAAGTTTCGAACGATCCAGGATGAGTACAGGTTGATTCCGTCTGTTTCCAAGTAACCTATGAGGATTCTTCCATTCCAAAGCATAGTGGCCATCATTCTGTCAGGTAACAGATTGGTCTTTGCCTTCATCGATGCCCTTTCACCACACTTTGTCCGTTGTTCTGATTGTCATTGTGACTCTGGAGTATAATGATGTACCAAAGTTTCGTCAAAATGTCTCAAATCAGAGTAAAACGTTTCTCAGATTACTCTTAAACATCACGTGACATCGTGTTGAAATGTAATGGAGGAAGGGTTTTTTGTCAAGGTGCGCAATAGCGGCTCTACCTCTCAGACACCTTCTTCATAGACAATTCTTCTTGCTTGGTATTATGCACTCGCTCCGTTGAGATGTCTACAGTCTCAGCAATATCATGGATTTTTATTCAGCGGTCTTGGTTTCCGTAGTGGTTACCTCACGGACGGCCAAAGCACCCTTCGTCTTCGGTGCTTCTGCGACCATGTTTAAACTCATTAATCCAAAAGTAAATGATCGTCAGTGAAGGCGCAGAGTTCGTGTGAACTTCATTTGACTCTGTTTTTATTTGTGAGGCAGTCCAACCATTAAAATGATAGTTTTAAATAACAGCACAAATTTCCATATTCAGTAGCAATCGCCACAGTGACCAATTCACACGGATGTCAACAATGGAATTGTACGCTGATTCGTGGAATAATCAATCTTACCAAGCACAACAAAAATATTACATTATTTAATTGAAGTGTACGAGAGGTATCAAACCACCCTCGTAATACATCCATTACAGTCACATCTACTCTACAGACAGACTTATGACGAAACTCTTGTATACTCATAACGAAAGAGAGCATTGGGTGCTGAGGGAAAGAACCTTTTCCGGCCAGGCGGCTGTACCTGCTCTCATGCGTTCTCCCACCCAACAGTACCACACTACTTTACTATTTTTAAATCGCTGACAGTACACTTTTGTCTCTTTTCTTATACCTGCTTAGGAATATAACATTTTATTCGAACCCGGTCTTGCAGATGTCCGCTGACATCATCACTAGATGCAGCACGTCATTAGCAGGTGGTCGCCAAGAGTGCAGTACTTAGAGCGCACTCTGAGATTCATGAAGTATAGAGAACATTTACTTGTTTTTGGCCTTCCGCTCAGAGGAAATATTCATGGTGGACGGGGAGGGCCCTGAATAATGAAAGAGGCGCCGCGCACTGGACGAGACGTCGCACGCCGGAAGTGTGACGCCGCTTCCAGTGGAACTGCCGAGCTGCCGGTACCCTAGCTGCGTCGCAGGTGCTCCACCAGGCTCTGTGCGCTGTCCGGCCCTAAAGGGCCCTCGGTAGCTGCACCTCTGTCCATTGGACACCGTGTTTTAGTTTTAGCTCAGCTAACGTCAGAGGCATCATAATGCAAGCTTTTATATTTATCTAGTTTGCCCACCTGTAATTTTTTCTTAGAAATACGTCAAATTATACCGTTAAGCGCCGAAGAAACTGGTATAGGCATGCGTATCCCAATACAGAGTTTTGTAACTAGGCAAATATGGTGCAGCACTCGGCAACACCTACATAACACAACAAGTGTCTGGCGCAGTTCTTAGATCGGTTACTGCTGCTACAATGGCAGGTTATGAAGATTTAAGTGAGTTTGAACGTGGTGGTATAGTAAGCGTATGAGAGCTGGGACACAGCATCTCCGAGGTAGCGATGACGTGGGGATTTTCCCGTACGACCAATTCACGGGTGTATCGTGAATATCAGGAATCCGGTTAAACATCAAATGTCCGACATCGCTGCGGTAGGAAAAACATTCTGCAAGAAGGGGACCAACGACGACTGAAGAGAATCTTTCAACGTGACAGAAATACAACCCTTCCTCAAATCACTGCAGATTTGAATGCTAGGCCAACAGCAAGCGTCAGAATACAAACCATTCAACGAAACATAATAGATATGTTCGTTCGGAGCCGAAAGCCTACTGTGTACCCTTGAAGACTGCACGACACAAAGTTTGACGCCTCGACTGGATCCGCCAACACCGACATTGCACTGATGATGACGAGAAACATGTTGCCTGGTCGGATGAGTCTCTTCTCAGTTTGTATCGAGCGGATGGACGTGTGCGGCTATGGAGACAAACTCATGTATCCAGGGACCCTGCATGTCAGCAGCTGCCTGTTCTAGCTAGTGGAGGCTCTGTAATGGTATGGGACATTGCAATTGTAGTGATATGGGACCCCTAATACGTCTAGATACGACTCTGACAGGTTACACGTATGTAAGCATCCTGTCCGATCACCTGCATCCATTCATGTCCATTGTGAATTCCGATGGACTCGGGCAATTCCAACAGGACAATACGACAACCATCACTTCCATAATTGATACAGAGTGGCTCCAGGAACACTCTTCTGAGTTTAAACACTTCCACTGGCCACAAAACTCCCCAGACATGAACGTTATTGAGCGTATCTGGGATGCCTTGCAACGCCCTGTCCAGAAGAGATCTCTGTGTTGTCACCGTCAGACACCACACTTGCTAGGTGGGAGCTTTTAAATCGGCCGCGGTCCGGTAGTATACATCGCACCCGTGTGTTGCCCCTATCAATGATTGCAGACTGAGCGTCGCCTTACGGCAGGTCTAGAGAGACTTCCTAGCACTCGCCCCAGTTGTACAGCCGACTTTGCTAGCGACGGTTCACTGACAAAATACGCTCTCATTTGCCGAAACGATAGTTAGCATAGCCTTCAGCTACGTTATTTGCTACGACCTAGCAAGGCGCCATGATCATTTTCTATTGATATTGTAAATCATGTACCGTCAAGAGCGACGTTCGTCATTAATGGATTAAAGTTAAGTATTCCACCAGCTACGTCCGTTTTTCTCACTTTTAATTCCCTTGTCATGTTCCAGACCTCACGCCAGCCTGCGTGAGCTAAAATGCGTGCGTTTCGGTCCCCTTTAATAACACGGTGTTGGGTCTCCTGTCAACCACAACAATCTCCAACCCCTTGTACTCTTGCGTATTTATGGAAAGCCCTGCAAGATTCGAGATTCATGGTGTCAGCTCCATCCAGCACTACTTCAGACATTTGTCGAGTCTATGCCACGTCTTGTTGCGGCACTTCTGCGTGCTATCGGGGGACCTGTACGATTAGGCAGGTGTAACAGTTCCAGTTTTTTGGCTCTTCAGTGTTTAGTCATTGTCTTCGAAATTTTATTTAGGATTCCAAATGTCAATAATGATACCGTTTTGATCACGGAAGGGTTACAGCAGGAATTGTCCAAAAGCAGTTATTGATTTAAGATATATTAAGGGGATAAAAATATCCGGTTAACATTATTATTATCAGTTACCAAAATTCTTTACGTTCTCCGTTTTTCACAGAAGAAAGTGGGACACATGCGTATCACGAACTAATGTGGGTCACAATTTTTTGTTGCCTGAGAGAGTTCGTAACTTTCTATACAAAACAAAGAGTGTGTGTAGTAGAAAATAAGATAAACTAAGATAACTTAGATGCTATAATAGTTTATTTTCGGTGAACAAAAATATTCATTAGATTTTAGTTTACAAAAATACGTATAAATTTCATGAAACTTAGAAAAGCATGCTGTGACACAAAATGATCAATCAAAAGCAGAAATAACCGTCTTTCGTTCTCGAATTTTAATCTGAAGTGTCTGAATCGCTGCCTAGTGTCATTACCTCTTGGGACATATTTGCTTACATCTAGCACACAAGAATCCCCACTCCTTGCTGCAACGAAAGTAGGCGGCTGACCTGTCTATTTTTCTTGATAAAAACCCATCAATCAGTTTTCCTGGTCATCTAAACCCTAAGGACATCTGATTTGTCTTTTTCCGTCCTGTCTGGTACCATATGCATTAATGATAATAGCCCAAACAAAAGAATGAAAAAAAATTCAGTTTCTGTCTCCCTTTACAATTTTAAACTCTACAACACCATAAAGTAACATGGAATTTATCCCCAGATATCTTAACAGATTTCCTGCCACAGTGTACATCTTTTTGTCTATATTTTCCATACACTCCTTTCCTAGTCGATCTTGTGGAGAACTTCCTCATTCCTTACTTCAGTAGTCCAATTCATTTGAAACGTTGTTCTGTAGTACTACATTTCAACTGCTTCGATTCTCTTTTGTTCTGATTTTCCCACAGTGCCTGTTTTTTTTGTTTTTTTAAATCCATCACGTCGTCAAACATTTCTTCCCCGTCACAAGAGCCTCCTATGAACTTTTTCCCCCTGTCAACTCAATCCTCTGCATTTAACAGTGGAATTCGCATTGCACTCTCAATGTTACCTTCTTTGTTTTTGATTTCAATGAAGTTTGAGTTACTGTACATGCTGAGTAAGTCCTTCTAACAATCATTTGTTTTTAGATTTCTTCATATTTTTCATTCAGCCTTTCAGTCTTAGCTTCGCTGTACTTCCTACTTATGTCATTGATAAGCAACTAGTATCTCTGTATTCCTTGAATTTCCCTGAATATATTTTTCTTTACTTCCTTCTTTCGTCGATCAACTGTAGTATCTCTTCTGTTACCCATGGTTTGTTCACAGTTACCTTCTTTGTACGTGTGTTTTTGTTTCCAACTTCCGTACTTGCCATTTTTAGACAGGCCCATTCCTCTTAAAATAAACTGCCTACTGAGCAGTTGCTCATCGCAGTATCCTTAGCCTTGGAGAACTCCTAGTGTGCCTCTTCATCCTTTAGTACTTCCGCATCCCACCTCTTCGAGCATTATTACCCTCTGGCTTGTCTCTTAAACTTCAGCCCATTGCCCCTCAGTACTAAATTGTGGTCTTATTCTATATCTGCTCCTGGGTAAACTTTACAATGCAGTATCTTATTTCGAAATTTCTGCTTGACCAAGATGTAGTCTAACTGAAATCTTACCGTGTATCCCTGCCTTTTCTAAATATGCCTCCTCCACTTACGATTCTTTAACAGAGTGTTCGCTATTACTAGCTGAAATATATTTGCAAAACTAGATCACCCTTCCTCCTCTCTCATTCTTAGTGCCAAACCCATAATCTCCCACAACTCTTTCTTCCACTCCCTCCCCTACAACCGCATTCCAATCCCTCATATCTATCAGATTTTCGTATGCCTTTGCATACTGTATTACCCATTCATATATCCTCATACACCGGGTGATCTAAAATCGGTATAAATTTGAAAACTTGATAAAGCACGGAATAATGTAGGTATAGAGATAAAAATTGGCACACATGCTTGGAATGACGTGGGGTTTTATTAGAACAAAGAAAGTTCACAAAATGTCCGACAGATGGCGCTGGACAACAAAACGTCAGTGACTGCACATGACAATCGTATAGAAAAGGAGCTGTAATTAGAGAGAGAATCAGATGTGCCAGCAGTCGCAGCATGTTGGAGTTACCTGAAAAGGCACTTTTAGTGAAGTTGTATTATCAGAATGGGAAATGTGCTAGTTCAGTGTTACGATCCTATCGCCATAGGGAGGGGATCCGAACGGGTAAAGGTCCGTTGACAAATGTAGCTGTGGCGAGAATGTTTTCAAGTACGAAGCCACGGGTTGTTTGGACGATAGACCCCGACCGAGCACAAGGCGTAATGCTGCTGAGACAGTCAGGAAGAAATGGAGTCTCTAGCGGGTTCGTCTATGCACGGGGAATTCAGCGCTCGTGCAGTTGCACGTCGCACCGGCATTCCATACACTACTGCTTGGTTGGCACTGAGGCGTACCCTCCGATGCCATCCGAACAAAATCCATCAGCATCATGAACTCTTACCTGGCGGTTTAGTGAAGCGGAGAGCATTTGCGGTGTGGGCGTTTCAAAAGATGGCGGAAAATGACGATTGGTTGAGTAGCGTGTTGTGGACCGACGAAGGTCATTTCACGCTCCGAGGGTCTGTCAACGCCAACAAATGCAGAATTTGGGCTACCGAAAACCCTAGAACTGTCGTTGGAAACTCCATTGCACGACGAGAGATTCACGGTATGGGTTGGATTCTACCGTTATCGGGCCTTTTTCTTCGAGGAAAAGCATGATTCTGGTTTTGTAACTGCTACCGTGACGGGTGAGAGGTACGCCGATATGTTACAGGATGGCATCTTCTCCACCCTGGCTGATAAACACCTGCTGTAATGTACGATGTTTATGCAGGATGGCGCTCCACCCCATATTGCTAGACGCGTGAAATATCTCTTGCGCTCGTCGTTTGGTGATGATCGTGTGCTCAGCCGCGACTTTCGTCACGCTTGGCCTCCCATGTCCACAGACCTCAGTCCGTGCGATTATTGGCTTTGGGGTTACCTCAAGTCGCTGAAGTCGCAAGTGTATCGTGATCGACCGACATCTCTAGGGATGCTGAAAGACAACATCCGACGCCAATGCCTCACCATAACTCCGGACATGCTTTACAGTGCTGTTCACAAGATTATTTCTCGACTACAGCCATTGTTGAGGAATGATGCTGGACATATTGAGCATTTCCTGTAAAGAACATCATCTTTGCTTTGTCTCACTTTGTTATGCTAATTATTGCTATTCTTATCAGATGAAGTGGCATTTGTCGGACATTTTTTAACTTTTGTATTTTTTTGGAACTAATAAAACCCCATGTCATTCCAAGCATGTGTGTCAATTTGTACCTCTCTATCTACATTATTCCATGATTTATTCAGTTTTCAAATTTATACTGACTTTTTGATCACCCAGTACTTTCTCCGTGTCTTTATCCTCTGTTTGCGACGTCGACATGTATACCTGATGATGATCTCTCCATTGTTAAAATATTCTCGAATAGTCCCCCATTCGGATCTTCGGAATTGGACTGCCAAGGGGGAGGCGAACATGAGAAAACGACTGAGTATTACCTTCACCTACAGAAAGTAGAATTAGGTCTCTGCCCGAGCTGAAGTTACACACTGGTGGAGGGGACACGGCACGGAAACCAGCGCAGACGCTGCTATCGGAGTAGCTGACGGTGACAGAGCGAGGCGCGTTGCTCGCCCGCCTTGCCCTGACGCTAGGAGTGTTGCCGGTCCGGAACACGGAAGGGGCAGACCGGCTCGCCGTGTCTGCGGGAACCTCTCCACAGGGGCGAGAAGCTCGGCGCTATGACTGCTAGCTTAAAGAACGCCACTGCAGACTCCAGGGCGCCAGCTTCCAATGAAAAAAAAAGGCACAATCATTCCACTTGTTACTGTTGTTACTTGTTACTGCAGTAGCTCCAGTCGACAGTGATCTAGTAAGTTGCTGTGCCATCCAACATTGTGCTGTCAAATATCAAGTTATTACAGCTTTATTTCTTTTCACACTTGACGTAATTCACGTGATACAAAGAAGCAGCGTTGTGTTGAAAGATGTGTATTTGCAATGTTACTGATAAGCACCTCTGGTGTTTCACAAGGCGACTACGTGAAACAACAGGACACACAGGAAACCCATGCAATGGAAGTGTACTCTATCAAGTACCTTTCATGTAATACTTGTTGAGAATAAGTAATTTACGTTTCATTCATTTAACAGTTTAATCTGTGGCCTTTTGATTCATATAAATACTAGCTCAGCGAGCATTGCTTTGCTCGCATAGACTGTACAGATACGCCAATCTTTTGCTTTGTTTTGTTCTCCTTTGATAAAATTTTTATGTTGTTGACAAATTCGCAACACCTAAACTTTTCGCGATTATTAACAACATGGAAGTATAATGTTACACAAATGTACTTCTGATCAAAAGGCGATTCTGGTAGCAAGAGTTCAAGGTTTCTGTTAATCGTGCTTTTTACGTTCCTGTGGTGATATTTCCAAAGAAACTTTCATCACTTAACATATTTCCTTATATCCAACAGAGACATGAAACACAAATGTTCGGTCATTTAGCTTCAGGATATTTTTAATACAACGAAATACTTTTTTTAAATTTTTCATCCTTCATTTCAACCCCTAATGGGTTCAATTTCCAAAACAATGTCAAATATATTTTTATTTCTAATTTTCAAGGATTTACTTTTAAAATGCTTTCATGATTAAATAATTACATAAAATTTTCAATCCCCCATTTCACTCACTTGGAGGGTCGAATTTTCAACAACAGTGAAACGTCTAGGTTTTTCGTTTCCAACAGTGTAGCCATAAAGCAGTTTTCAAAGATTTATCTTTAAAAATGCTTTCACAATGAAACATGTTGATAAAACATCTCAACCCTATTTCAACCCCATAGGTGCGGAATTTCGAAAAAAAGTGAAATGGGTACTTTTTTATTTCTAACAGAGAATCGAAATTCAATTTTTCATAGATTTGGGCTCATAAATTCTTGCGTAGTGAAATATTTCCATACAAATTTTCATCCTCTGTTTCACCCCTTTAGGTGTTGAATTTACACAGCCAGTGAAAGACATATTTTTTTTTTAATTTCCAACAGAAAATCAAAATTCATATTTTGATAGGCTTAGCTTTAAGAATGATTTCATAGTCCAGCATACTTTAATGGAATATTTAATCTCTTATTTTACCTCTTAGCGGTTAAATTTCCAAAAACACTGTAACAATTATATTCTTATGTAAGCACGAAATCAGATAGCGATTTTCACAGATGTAGCTTTAAAAATTATTTGATAATTATTTATTTTTTAAGAAAAATCTCATTTGCATAGGAGGTACACTTCGAGAAATGCTGTAATACGTAGTTCTTTCTTCATCATCGAGAAACCAAATACAAATTTCCGTAGGTCTAGCTTCAAAATTGCCTTAATAGCGACATGTTTTCTAAATTCCTTATTGCCCATATTTCACCCCCTTAGTGGTGGAATTACGAAAAATATTCTCTTAAACGAATACCTATGGTGTAAGGTCAGCACCCTCTCAGAATTTCAAGTTTCTATCCTTTGCGCTTTGGGTTGGGCGATGATGGGCCAGCGAGTCAGTCAGGCAGTCAGGAGGTTGCCTTTATCGACGCAGAGACGAAAGAGTCTCCATTTGTGGACGTTCTTGAAGCGTGTGTGTAACGTAGCGCCATTGCAATTCGGTTATATAAGCCCCGGCGTGCAGGAAAGGGATTGCTGTATCATTTGTGTCTTTTCGAAGTGCTTACAGTAAGTGCAGAAACATGGAATGCGGCGACATTATTACCAAACACCTCGAAACCGGACCAACATGCTGTTATTCTTTTGTTGGCTGCCGAAGGGGAAACATCGGTAAACACCCATATGAGGATAATGCATGTGTTTTGGACAGAGAGTCTGTCGAAAAGGAACAGTTGTGAAAAGGAGTGTGACAAGAGCGATGTGGCTTCATGACAAGAAAGTTCTCATATAGCAAATATCATAATCAGGTGTTAAGCGAACTCAAGTGGTAGCCACTTGGGCAGCCGTGTTATAGTCTGGATCTCTGTTCATACGACTTTATGCCTTCTCTTCCTCACAAAAGGCATTGAAGGGTCGACGGATCTTGCCGGACAACGACGTGCCACAGGCAGTTACAGACTTCTTCGAGCAGCAAGACACAGTGTTTTATTAAACGGGTATATTCACCCCTGTTCCTCAGACCTCACTGCGATTTTTCCCCATTGGCATACCAATTCTAGACTGTACCGCCTTCGTACAGCTTCATTTTGATCGCACCCTTTGGTGGAACCACTGTCTGTTGATTTTATTTTTCGACTTTTCAATCAGTACCCTGTGCTATTCTCTCAACTGTCACCAAATTTCACTTTAAGAATGTTGTTGTTATGGTCTTCAGTCCAGAGACTGGTTTGATGCAGCTCTCCATGCTACTATATCTTGTGCCAGCTTCTTCATGTCCCAGCACTTACTGCAACCTACATCCTTCTGAATCTGTTTAGTGTACTCATCTCATGATCTCCCTCTACGATTTTTACCCTTCACGCTGCCCTCTAATACTAAATTAGTGATCCCTTGACGCATCTGAATATGCCCTACCAACCGATCCCTTCTTCTAGTAAAGATGCGCCACAAATTTCTCTTCTCTCCAATTCTGTTCAATATCTCCTCATTGGTTATGTGATCTACCCATCCAATCTTCAGCATTCTTCTGTAGCACCACATTGTAAAAACTTCTATTTGCTTCTTGTCTAAACTATTTATTGTCCACGTTTCACTTCCATACATGCCTACACTCCATACAAATAGTTTCAGGAACGACTTCCTGACACTTAAATCTATACTTGATGTTAACAAATTTCTCTTCTTCAGAAACGCTTTCCTTGCCATTGCCAGTCTACAATTTATGTCCACTCTACTTCTACCATCATCAGTTATTTCGCTTCCTAAATAGCAAAACATCTTTACTACTTTAAGACTCTCATTTCCTAATCTGATTCCCTCAGCATCATCCGAGTTAACTCTACAACATTCCATTATCCTCGTTCTGGTTTTGTTGATGTTCATCTTATATCCTCGTTTAAAGACGCTGTCCATTCAGTCCAACTGCTCTTCCAAGTCCTTTGCTGTCTTTGATAGAATTACAATGTCATCGACGAACCTCAAAATTTTTATTTCTTCTCTAAGGATTTTAGTACCTATTCCGAATTTTTCTTTTGTTTTCTTTACTGATTGCTCAATATACAGATTGAATAACATCTGGAAGAGGCTACAATACTGTCTCACTCCTTTCCCAACCACTGCTTCCATTTCATACCCCTCGACTCTTATAACTGCCATCTTGTTTCTCCACAAATTGTAAATAACCTTTCGCTCCCTGTACTTTACCACTGCCACCTTCAGAATTTGAAAGAGAGTGTTCTAGTCAACATTGTCAAAAGCTTTCTTTAAGTCTACAAATGTTAGAAATGTAGGTTTGCCTTTTGTTAATCTAGCTTCTAAGATAAGCCGTAGGGTCAGTATTGCCTCACGTGTTCCAATATTTCTACGGAATCCAATCTGATCTTCTCCGAGGTCTGCTTCCACATTTTTTTCCATTCGTCTGTAAAGAATTCACGTTAGTGTTTTGGAGCCGTGATTTATTAAACTGATAGTTCTATAATTTTCACATCTGTCAACACTTGGTTTCTTCAAGTCTGACGGTATTTCTCCTGTCTCATACATTTTTCTCACCAGATGGTAAAAGTTAGTCAGAACTGGCCCTCTCAAAGCTCTGAGTAGCTCTAATGGAATGTTATCTACTCCCGGGGCCGTGTTTCGACTTAGGTCTTTCAGTGGTCTGTCAAACTCTTCACGCAGTATCATATCCCCTATTTCATCTTCATCTACATCCTCTTCCATTTCCATGATACTGCCCTCAAGTATATCGCCATTGTATGGACCCTCTATATACTCCTTCCACCTTTCTGCTTTCCCTTCTTTGCTTAGAACTGGGTTTCCATCTGAGCTCTTAATATTCATGCAGGTGGTTCTGTTTTCTCCAAAGGTCTCTTTAATTTTACTCTAGGCAGTATCTATCTTACCCCTATTAATGAAGGCCTCTACATCCTTATATTTGTCCTGTAGCCATCCCTGCTTAGCCATTTCGCACTTCCTGTCTATATCATTTATGAGACGTTAGTATTCCTTTTTGCCTGCTTCATTTATTGATTTTTGTTTTTTAATCATGGGATAGGCCTAATGATAGGTCCCATAAATGACGAATAGCAGAAATAAAATAACTCTACTGGCCATTAAAACTGCTACACCACGAAGGTGACGTGATACAGACGCGAAATTTAACAGACAGGAAGAAGGTGCTGTGATATGCAAATGATTAGCTTTTCAGGACATTCACACAAGGTTGCCGCCGGTGGCGACACCTACAACGTGCTGACACGAGGAATGTTTCAAACCGATTTTTCATACACAAACAGCAGTTGACCAGCGTTGCCTGGTGCAACGTTGTTGTGATGACTCGTGTAAGGAGGAGAAATGCGTACCATCACGTTTCCGACTTTGATGAAGCTCGGATTGTAGCCTATCGCGATTGCGGTTTATCGTATCGCTACACTGATGCTCGCGTTGGCCGAGATCCAATGACTGTTAGCAGAATATGGAATCTGTGGGTATAGGAATACTGAACGTCGTGCTGGATCCCAACGGCCTCGTATCACTAGCAGTCGACATGACAACAACCATCTGCTCGAACAGTTCAACGACGCTTGCAGCAGCATGGACGATCAGCTCGGAGACCACGGCTGCGGTTACCCTTGACAGACAGGAGCGCCTGCGATGATGTACTCAACGATGAACCTGGGTGAACGAATGGCAAAACTTCATTTTTTCGTATGAAGCCAGGTTCTGTTTACAGCATCATGATGGTAGCATCCGTGTTTGGCGACATCGCGGTGAACGCACAATGGAAGCGTGTAATCGTCATTTCCATACTGGCGTATCACCCGGCTTGATGGTGAGGGGTGGCATTTGTTACACGTCTTGGTCACCTGTTGTTAGCACTGACGGCACTTTGAACAGTGATCTTTACATTTTAGATGTGTTACGACCCGTGGCACTACCCTTCATTTGATCCCTGCGGAACCCTACATTTCTGCAGGTTAATGCACGACCACATGTTGCAGGTCCTGTACGGGCCTTTCTGGATACAGAAAATGTTCGACTGCTGCTCTGGCCAGCACATTCTCTAGATCTCACACCAATTGAAAACGTCTGGTTAATGGTGGCCGAGCAACTGGCTCGTCACAATACGCCAGTCACTACTCTTGATGAAGTGTGGTATCGTGTTGAACCTGCATGGGCAGCTGTACCTGTACACGCTATTCAAGCTCTGTTTGACTCAATGCCCATGCGTATCAGGGCCGTTATTACGGCCAGAGGTGGTTGTTCTGGGTACTGATATTTCAGGATCTACTCACCCAATTGCGTGAAAATGTAATCATATTCCAGTTCTAGTATAATATATTCGTCCAATGTAAACCCGTTTATCATCTGCATTTTTTCTCGGTGTAGCAATTTTAATGGCCAGTAGTGTACTTTATTTCCAGCTATATCTTCCTTGTTGCAGTCCTCCAGAGATTTCCTAAATTTAATATCTGATGCTTCCAATTGTCGTAAATCCGTGTACCTTAGCATCTAACTTTCCACCTCGTATAAGAAAGTGTGGATTACAATGACTTTACAAAATTTCATTTGCGTCTATTTCCTTGTTTAACTGCTGAATTTCTCCTTATTTTTATAACGTATACATCGGTAAATATTGGTTTACTTCTAAGTATTCGAAACTTGTTCGTATAATAAGCCACATCATAAATAGTGGAAATACGTTATTTTTGTTCCGTTGTGTGAATAACTAAAATTAAAATTTGAATGCATTGTATTATTTTCCAAATTTTTCTTATTTGTTCGTTATGAGCTGGGTTTCAGTTTCTTTGGCCGTTATCAGATAAATTAATGTTGAACAAATAGCCCATACACCTTCAGCGAGAGTTCATAGCAGTACAAAGAATGCTGCAATAAGATATGTGTCATTTTATGACTATATCGATACTAAACACATGCATGTTATAATACGTAAAGACACACTGAAGAAATAAACTGTAAGTAGGCTCTTTAGGTTTTCTTATTGGTAACGCCACGTAGCCTCTGTATGAAAATCACTGGCTGTGCTGTGTGCAGTCTGCAGTTAGTTTGCGTTGTTGTCTGCCATTGTAAAGTTGTGCAGCTGGATGTGAACAGTGCATAGCGTTGCGCAGTTGGAGGTGAGCCGCCAGCAGTGGTGAATGTGGGGAGTGAGATGGCGGATTTATGAGAGCGGATGATCTCGACGTGTGTTCACCAGAAACAGTACATTTGTAAGAATTGATGTCATGAACTGCTATATACATTATGACTTTTGAACACTATTACGGTAAATACATTGTTTGATCTCTATCAAAATTTCTCATTTGCTAACTATGTCTATCTGTAGTTAGTGCCTTCAGTAGTTTGAATCTTTTATTTAGCTGGCAATAGTGGTGCTTGCTGTATTGCAGTAGTTCGAGTAACGATGATTTTTGTGAGGTAAGTGATTAGTGAAAGGTATAGGTTAATGTTAGTCAGGGCCATTCTTTTGTAGGGATTATTGAAAGTCAGATTGCGTTGCGCTAAAAAATATTGTGTGTCAGTTTAGAGTAGATCAGAATAGGTAAAGAGTGAAATGTCTGAGTACGTTCAGTTTTGCTAAGCTGTTTGAAAATCAACTAATGTAAGAGATTTATCAGCACAGTAATTCAATAATTTTTCTAAGAGTACGTTTCAAAACCTTACATTACAATATATTCAAACATTAAAACGACGTGGGTATATAAAACAGACATGTTATACAATTATTGGCACTGGTTACTATCTCATATTATGGACAAACTGGTGAATGTGATAAACAGACCAAATAAAGGAAGGGGAAGAGAGACATCAATGGAATGTTGGTGTAGAACAGCTACAACAAGCTTACTAGCTAATAGTGAGTGGAATAATAACTGGCTGCTACTTTAATAATGGTGATTAGTGGGAGCGTATTTGATCATTAATTACCAAGTTAGGATTGTTTGATTTCTGTTTATTAATGACCTGAAATGCAAGAAATGTTAGTTTTCTGAACAACACACACACACACAAACACACACACATACATGTACGAGGGAGGACTCGATCTCCCAGCGGTAGGGGATTTCTAAGAGATAAATTTCCTCATCACATGAATGACATTCATTCAGAGCATGTTCAGATAGAATATTATTTGCCACACAGGTTGCAGGAAATTCTATGCATCCTCTCTGTTCTAAAGGTGGAATCTTATCTTTCATATTGAGCAGAAGGAGAGCAACAGTATTCCTAGTGCAAAAAGCTGGAGTATATTACCTGGATTTTTCTTGTTTTTTTTTTTTTTCGAGACATACCACAGTAAAATCAGGTTTACAATGGCTTTAGTACGAGACTCTATATACATTTTAGACCTCACCATTGACATCAGCAACCATCAACATTTATTTAAGATATACAGGAAAAACCTCAATAGACACAATTATACCAGCCCGTTTCCAGCATCCAGTATCACATAAACATGTAACCTTGCACTCCACAACGCACCGCCTACCATCTGTACCACAAACCAGATTCTGAAAATGAGTTGAAAATAATTAAATAAATAGCGTACAATAATGGTTACAGCCGTACACTGATTGACAATATACTCAGCAATAAGAAGAGACACAGGATAACAGCTCTACTTCATCCATGTCAAACAGCACAAAACCACACTGTTAGAAAATGGCCCCCATTCTATATGTGAACAGAACTTTACAGGTTCTTGCCAGGAAACTAAAGCATAGCAAATATACACCAGCTTTTGGCTCTAGGAAAACGGTTTCTCACCTTCTGTTCAACAGCAAAAATAAGTTTCCACCATTAGTCCAAAGGGGAATTTATAGAATGTCCTATAACCTGTATGGCAAATTATATGTAGGTGAATCAAGTAGGCCTATAACCACTTGAGTGACTGAGAATGAAAGGAGTTGGAGACTGAGCAAGGAAGATTCCACCATTACTGAACACGCTCTGAATGTATGTCATTCATGTGATGTCTTCCAAAATGAGAAATTAAGGGAGAAAACTAACTTTACTTAAAAATCTGGCCATTAATAAACACCATTCAAATGATCCTGATCTGGTATTTATTGACCAAACATGGTTCCACTATTCACCATCATTAAAGCAGCAGCCAGTTATTTTCCTTTCACTATTACTTAGTAAGCTTGTTATAGTTGTTCACCACCCACATTGTATAGACGTCTTTCTCCCCTTTATTCAGTCAGTTTATGACATTCACCAGTTATTCCATACTATGACATAGTAAAATGTGCCATTACTCAAGTTTAGAACATCTGGATTTTATACACTCACATAGTATCCATATTTGAATATACTGTAACGTATGGTTTATTTGTTCAGTATCTCTTTAAGTATTATAACATGATCGTGTTTTGTATCGGTATAGTCAAAAAGTCACATATCTTTGTACAGCATTCTTTGTACAGTTATGTATTCTCGCCGACGTTGTGTGGTCTACTTGTTCAGCATTAAGTTCTATGACTATGGCCTCAGAGGCGGAAAGCCGGTTCATTAGGAACTAATAAATAGCACTGTGCCACGTTAATACGTTGTATTGAAGTTATTAATTAGTGTATGTTAGCTTCAAGAACCGACAGAATATTCCATAAACATCAAGGTTTTAGCTCTATTTACAGGTATGACCATAGTGTAGCCTGAGCTTATATCATTTACTGCATGTAATACCATTTATAATGTATCTTTGCTATCGTGTATGATAACTTGGTAATTGGTTAACAACACAGTGTTGGTATTTGTATTACCTCAAACATTTATCCATTCTCTGACAATATCAGCTATGTAGACATTGGATGAGTTGTTGATAAGCTACACCCTCTTTCACTGTTTCAGTTGTTTGTAATTAATGTGTAATCCTTCTAAGTATGGAATTGTAATTCTAGCTCTGGTGTTCGTATCAGGCTTCTTGCAACCTGGGTAAGACGTTCAGAGAGTTCTCTTTCCCCCGCTGTTGCCTATAGCTTATCATTGTAAATTCGGTCAAACACCTTTTCATGGTTCACAAATGTTACGTGAGTTTCCACATTAAATTCTCGCCTCTTTAGTATTATCTGTTTCAGTATGAGAACAACGTCTATGGATCAGTATGAGCATTATATCCGAGCGGCATTCACGTATTATTTTGCTGTAGATATTGTAAACATTATTCAGAAACTTATAATCGTGTAGCTGCATGATTTCTGTCGCTTTTGTTACATACTGAAATGATCTGCGCAATTTCCCTACCTCTGGTCTCTCATACTTCACCAAGCATGTGTTAATGAGATGTAGCATTATTAATTCTAAGAGAATCTCTACGTGTATGATAAATTCTGAATTTCTTGCGTCTAGTCCTGTTTATTCTGCGACGTCCTTGCCACAGTGGTAACACAGGTTCAGATCGCCGTAGTTAAGCGCTGTCAGGCTTGGCTGGTACTTGGATGGGTGACCGTCCAGGTCTGCCAAGCGCTGTAGGCTAGCGCGGTACCCTCAGCATTTGTGAGGCCTACAGAGGAGTTAAATTACTGAGGTTTAGCGGCTCTGGTCACGAGAACTGACAGCGCATGGGAGAGCAGTGTGATGACGACGTGCCCATCGATATCCGTGAGCAGTGGCGCCTGTCGGCAGAGAATGACACGGGGGTCGGACAATACCGTTGGGTCACAGCCCTGGTTGGTTTCGGTCTTTGATTTTTTTTTACTTTCTTCAAATGCATCAGCTCTATACAAGCTAGTCATCGCAATTATTCTTTATTATAGGCTTCTTCTATTTCAGGACTGCAGTCCATATAGATATTTATGTTACATTTAGATTTATGATACCCTTTCTTGTTTGCTTAGGTGTTTCATTAATTTGTATATGGTTTCTTGGCTCCCATGGATGTCATGCTCACTCTCCCCACACATGCGTTCTATGATGTCCTATGCGCTGATATTACTATCGCTTTCATTTATTTTCTTACCATACTGGTCCTCAGGTATTAATGAGTTTTTCTGTAAGTCATTTGTGGATAAAAACCCTACGTCAAAATCACAAATCTTCTTTTTTGATTGACGGTTTTGGCTCACTGAGAGGCCTCTTCAGATGTACAATACAGAAAATTTCAAATTGAATATTTGAATTCCCATTAAGAGCTACATGGCAGTCTAAAATGTTATTCAATGTTTGACAGTTACACATCGTCGTATTCTTAGACCTAAGTCGCACTAGTGAAATAAAAATATCGGATAAGCATAAGGGGAAAAATATAAAAAAGTGACACAATAAAAATATGCAAAATTTTATAGTGAGTGACATGAAATATGCTACCTAAAATGAGACATCGTAGTTAGTTATCTACACTGGCAACGTTAATTAATAATGAAACATTTTGATGGCCACACATGTGTATCAATGCTCAACAGCTCTTATAATCGAAGCTATATCACCCATAGTGGATGTAAACAAGATATCAGTTTTAATATTCATAACACGAACAGCTGTCATCCAACTTGCTGAGGTCTAGTGCCATGGTTGCACCAAAACACTGACTGTCAGTGGAGCTGTAAGCCAACTAATTTAATACAGAAGTGACTCTGAAAAGACGAAAGATGTTAATATAATGAAAACTTCTTATCAAATTTTGGTCAGTAATAATGTTATATTTCTCTGTAGATATTCGTTACGTGAATTCTGTTACACGTTAGTGGCTTTATATATCTTTTCGTTTCAAATTTGAAACCCCTTTCCGATTTCTTGTTTGTTTTGACCCAGCATTACGCTTGCTATATAATTTCTTCTTTATTTTCTTATATTAAACTACTCTTCGTCGATGTCTACACTAGCAGGTATTAGACAGAGCTGTTGTTTGAGTCTGATACTGATTTTTCAAGCTACATTCCTGCAACAGATGTATCTTAAATCTTTTGTCAAAATTGTATTCATCTTTACTTTTGTTTTTTATTCTTTAGTTTTTCCACCTCGACCGTACATTGAATTTTCATTAACCAGGTAGCGTTCTATATTTATATTTCTGCTTCAATACACTCGAGTGTCTATATTCCTTTGAGCTAAATTTTGGTTAATTATTAAGTAATGGTGCACACTATGTACATTTAAGAATGTCTTCCTTCTTAAAGAGGGTGTCTTACCTTTTATTCGTTAAATGATATGGGAGACGATATGAGTCGTCTTACCTGCGGAAACATTTCGGTGAGAGTAAGCAGGTTTGAGCCGCCGCCGCTGTCAGAGGTGCCACGTTTCGATAAACGCCCACTTCCTCACCGCATTTAATCCAACAAGTGAGCCAGGCCGCAGACGTGGGAAGGGAGGGAATGTCTTCCGCTAATTAGTGCCGGAGACAGAATAGCCGCGCGCCCGCCCCGCAGCCCCGGCTCAGCGGGGGTGTGGGGGCGGCGTGTGGGCCGCCGCCTCGACCCCCCGTCGCCGCGGCCGCCGCCGCCCCTGCTTCCTTTTCAGACGGCGGCCGCTCTTGGCGGGGGCGGCGCATCTCATCTCCGGTAAGGGGGCGTGCGCGCTCCGGCGGGCGAAAATCTGCAAAGTCCTCATCGAGATAATGTAGGAGCAATTCACCGGAAAGCCTCGGCCGACGAATATCGACGCGCGGGGTGGGGGTGCAGTGTGCCTTCGACGCCGCCGACGCCGCCCTCCGACACCGCCTCCGGGCGACGCCACCGCCGCAGCCGGCGGCGGCGTGCATTCCGTATTCTGTTTCAGTTCGGCCCGGCCGCGCCGGCTGATCTTCAGATGTGGCCCGGATAGGGCCTTCCGTGCTTCCCTGCCCCTCGCCGGTGCATATCCCTGCGAAACTCGGGCCCCTAGTTCCTTCTGTGGGATTCGCAGTCGCGAAAGGACGCCGGCGAACTAGATCATCCTTCCTGTCTGCCTTTCCTCAGACCGACGTATAATTTTGTTACAGTAAAAGAAATTCCTTGACCTCAGTTCTTGCGTCCCTACGAAGAGGGTTGCTCGTTATGGCAAGCATTTCGGATGGCCACTGTAGGAACGGACAGAGATGAAAGCAGTTCTTAATACTGTGTCCGTGTTTTTTACAAAATTTCTTTTACACAACTCCATGGAACTGCTCTGTTTGTTACCTCCTCTACGCTTGTTTTAAGAAAAAAACAACTGTACGTTGTTCCGAAATAAACATAGGTCCAAGTAAAAAGTCTTTCGCTTACTAAATTTCATACGAAAAGATGGCTGAATATGAAGAATAACACCTTTACGCGTATAGTCACAATCATGGAGGTAACAAAAGCTCACTTTTAAGTTTTGCATGATCTTTCCTTTGTGAGATGACAGAACAGAAGCCCGCCGGGGTGGCCGAGCGGTTCTAGGTGTTACACTCTGAAACTGCGTGACCGCTACCGTCGCAGGTTCGAATCCTGCCTTGGGCATGGGTGTGTGTGATGTCCTTAGGTTAGTTAGGTTTAAGTATTTCTAAGTTCTAGGGGACTGATGACCTCAAAAGTTAAGTCCCATAGTGCTCAGAGCCATTTGAACCATTTGAGCAGAACAGAATATAGTAGGGTTTTAAGTGATTGAAAAATCTCTTTGACTTGTTAAAATAGTTTTAAACAATTCTTTATAGACGTTTAACCTGGATTGTGCCGTCGATTTATGACACAGACATGAGCGCACGTAAAAATTTTTCCAAGGGCGGGCAAGACACTATAATCGCCATTTTTTACAAATGCAAGTTGATCACTTTACAGATATATCACGGCATTAGAACTACATTTTATATGTAACCAAAGAGAGAGAGAGAGAGAGAGAGAGAGAGAGAGAGAGAGAGAGAGAGAGAGAGAGAGAGGGAGAGAGAGAGAGAGAGAGAGAGAGTCAGAAGACCAAATGAGAAATCACGGTTATCCATTCAATACATGAAAAATGTACTAGTGATTCCAGGAGGGCTTGGCAGGTGGTGGGGGAGAGGGCATCAAGTTTTCTTGAAAATGAAGACTGGTGGGGTGGTTGGTAAATGATCAAAATGCTCTTTACTTCGTTATGTCGGTACGCAAACACTCTGAAATTGTCTGTGCGTGTTTCACAGCTACCTCCGCCGTTTAAAAAATCCTGAAAACGGTTTTCCCAGTCAGCCCAAACACGATGCAGAACATACTGGCCATAATTTTCAGTCTGCAAGTCCTCATTACTCTTTGCGCTCACTGCAAGAAAATGTTCCTAACTGCTGTTTACTCAGATCAGGAACTACGACTATAAATAAACGTTTTCATTTTAAACTGATAAATCTATTCAGTGAAAGCTGTCACTTACAAAATATATGTCTTAGTATTCTACCCAATATTCCTATCAGTAACAACACTCTTAACAGTTCAGAGGCGACCTGTGTCGGAAGTTCTAAGTAAAATGGTCTATCGCCCTGATATCCTGTCACGAAATGTTAATTGCTCGCCTTAAAAGTAGAAAATAATTTCACTACTAGCCATGTGATTTTGTTAACATAACGGGCAGCAGACACACAGTAACTGCCGCGAAATGTAAGCGATCGAGGACGGTGTACAGTCTTTGGGTGTTCACTTTCTACTTTTACGAAAAACGTATTGAAGTGTCCGCAGCTCTGACATTATCCGAGGCACACCACACGCCAGCGTCTGACTGATGCGAAAGGACTGATATTCCGGTGCTAAGTGTCTCTCCTTACTGCCTCTCTGGCTGTATATACAGGGTATATAGGGAGCAGTGGACCGCCAAAAGGGACATCTCCTATCAACCGCCCCAGACACAGGTAGCAGTATCCAAATGGACCTATTCTCGGACACGTATTAATTAATAGCTCTGTCGTTTAACAATTTACGATCTTCAGTTAAGTTTGCCTTAGTTATTGAAAAACTTTTTGCACGACCACACTTAAATTTTTTAGGCTAGAATTTTTAGAATGGAAACGACAGTACAACATGACCTCAAACTGCATCTTTAAGATACATTGTAACCGTAATTGTGTGCAATACACTCTTGATACTTGGTAAGTCTGTATTATAGTATGAATGTAATCGAGTGCTCTAATTAGACATTTCTATTAAAAACACAAATGATACTTAATATACCATGAATAAGGGCATTTTCGTTGCAGATTTGGTTTTTATTAAATAACTTGAAAATTAATAGAGGTAGCTTACTGGTGTCACCTATTTTATGTTCTTACATCAGAGTTTAAATACAAATTTTTATCTCTCTGAGTCTAATATTTAGCCTCTTCAATTTTTCGTAAAAGCGCCCATTTCGACCAAAATATTGCTCCGATGAAGTTCACACTTGTAACTTTTAGTTGTAAGACACATTTGCATATTCTGCATAATTTTTAGCGTTGTAATCTCATTATTCAGCGCCACTTACTTGTTTTCTCAAGACCATTTATTTTTCTAATAATTTCCTGGTATGCAGCCGGATCCCGTCGACATTCTGCCACGATATTTCGGCCCAGAGACGTCCGGCCATCATCAGGTGAGTACACAACTACTGAAGAGCCCAGGTGCAGTCGCGGTATTTATACCGATTCTCGCGCACGTGTTGACATGCGCGGCATAGCTGAGTTGTACGTGCTGCCCTCGGTGGTGAAAGTAAAAGAGCATCTAGTCATTGAGTATCGAATGACGCTGTCTATTCATGAAAGATACACCCGTCTGCGGCAACCGTCAAAATCGGCAGTAGCAGAGCACTGTATTTCGTTGGGACATTCAATGGAATACAAGGGAACAAAAATTTTAGCTCCGGTTTCCGGATTTTGGGATTCCGTAATCAAGGAATCAGTGGAAATACGTCTTGCCGATAATCTTATAAATCGTGACAACGGCTTTCAACTGGATAAAACTTGGAATCCTGTTATTAAAATTATACATTCACAGCGGAATAGACAGCGTCATTCGATACTCAATGACTAGATGATCTTTTACTTTCACCACCGAGGGCAGCACGTACAACTCGGCTATGCCGCGCATGTCAACAAGTGCGCGAGAATCGGTATAAATACCGCGACTGCACCTGGGCTCTTCAGTAGTTGTGTACTCACCTGATGATGGCCGGACGTCTCTGGGCCGAAATATCGTGGCAGAATGTCGACGGAATCCGGCTGCATACCCGGAAATTATTAGAAGAACAAATACGCCGGGAAAATTTCAGAAGTCACACCATTTATTTTGTCTGATATATTCATTTGATCATCCTCAGACACTGGAGCGCACGATGACTCAGTACGAAATATTTGGTTTAATTTTTAATTTTACTCTTAGATTATAGGGCAATACTTTGTTTGCTAAGCATAATCGAATTCTGATGACGTGGCGCTGGTAGTGGTGAACTGGGTAAACCCTGGCGCTCGTCTCTGTCCCTCTTACTATGATACAGCGCTTGTTTCGCCTCTAACTGTGAATGTAATACAGTATTAATTTATTTAAGTAACCAGTGTCTTGCTCACAAAGCCTTCGTCAGACACTAACTGACTCACATGATATTCAGTTATAGTCTGTTGTTGACCTCGCATGCACAAAATCGCTTTATCTACGGTTTATGTTTCATATTAATGCACGTGATATAGTTCTACCAATCATGGACGGAAGAATACGCCCTTAGTAAAATAATGCGACTTTGTATGATAAAATGTTCTCACTATAGAAAATGAGGCAGTGCTCCACCGAAATATTTTCACAGTTGGTAGTATGGACCGTCACTAGAAAAAAAAGTGCAGCAAGCATGTAGTCCGGAAGGCATACCTTAAGAGCTGTGAGCATTTGTTCATCTACTGTGAAAAACATCACTTCTACTGAACCATGTTTAATAGACAATTTTTTATTCTTACGGTCCATTCTATCCCCTTCCAAGGAATTGAAAGAAAGCAGGTTTCAGTTGAAGAAATGTGTTTCACGCTGTCGAAAATGAGCCAGTTCTCATGGCTTTCAAGGTATGCCATTTAGTGCACATGTTTACTACACCATTTCTGTGACCCATACTACCATTTCTGAAAGTTTGTCGGAGGCGTTCTCGTTCACCCTGTATGCTTCTGTTACTGTAGTCACCGCACCACATGGAAAGACTCTTGTCTGCCTCAGTATTTTGTTAGGACCCCATTTGGGGGAGTCTGCTATTAGAAGCATGGTACATACGATTGCGAATTTTTGACTGTAATAAACTGTACTGGTGATAAAAGGAGGCGATCTCTGTTACATCCCGTCACACGAGGTATATCAGAGGGAAAGTACAACTCTCTATCTCTCTCTCTCTCTTACTCTGTGGACTGGGCAGCTACACAAGTAGCAAGTTCACCAATCTGAAATAAAAGGTCTCTCTTAAGGACAAAATTTTTCAGTGCGGCGGAAACCACCGAAAAAGAACCGAACAGGGTACGTTAGTAGTTTTCGTTATACTTGCTAACTCTGTAAATACTGAAACAAAAGACAACACGAGGTCCTTGGAATCAAGAAACAGAACATAATTTCCTTCTAAATGCGCTTTTCCTTGGCCTCATGCCAGAAATTTCAGCCAAAGAGATAGTTGACACAACTTGAATTTGTCTCATACAAATAGTTCCGTACTCCAATGCTCTCAACGACTTTATTCAGAGACAGATGACAACTACCAAACTAAACCATATGTGGCTTATGCAAGGACTTATGATGAAAGGAGATTTGGTTCTTTATTATCTGGTCATGATGGAAACAGTTTTTAAGCCTGACACTGGGCAGACCTGCACTGACGAACTGGAAAGTGTTACAGTATAAAGAATCAGTCTCATATTTATCAAGCTTTGTCGAGGCATTCATGTTAAACCCGTCATTTATGATTGAATTCTCATTCCATTCTGAACCGATACCCATTCTGCAGCATTACCACAAATAGATCCTTGTATATGTTGTGGCATACCTTGTAAATTTGTTGTCGTGCCTTAAAACACACGTTGTGGCAGTTCACGAAGATTTATGGTTGGAGGAAGGTACGAGGACGTACGTCTCACCCCCCGCCCCACCCCCTCCACCACCACCAACCATTCCACAAGGCGTTTGTGCCAGTAACTGCACCATGGGATCGGAGTACATTCACCTACTAGAATAAAACGGGTGGTGCTCTGTTCTTGCAATATATTGTGGTGACACCGCCAGACACCACACTTGCTAGGTGGTAGCCTTTCATTCGGCCGCGGTCCGTTAGTATACGTCGGACCCGCGTGTCGCCACTATCAGTGATATTGCAGACCGAACGCCGCCACACCGCAGGTCTACTCTAGAGAGACTCCCTAGCACTCGCCCCAGTTGTACAGCCGACTTTGCTAGCGATGGTTCACTACATACGCTCTCATTTGCAGAGACGACAGTTTACCAGAGCCTTCAGCTACGTCATTTGCTACGACCTAGCAAGGTGCCATATTCAGTTACTATACTTAGTATCTTCAATAATGTATTCTGAACAGATAATATTGTGAATCATGTACCGTCAAGAGCGACGATAATCATTAATGGATTAAAGTTAATTATCAAATTAGTTATGTCCGCTTTCTGAATTCTCATTCCTTGTCATGTTCCAGACCTCACGTCAGGAAAGTTCTTCCCTCCTCACGCTAGCCTGCGTGAGCTAAAAGGCGTGCATTTCGGCCTCCACTAGTAACAAGGTGTTGGCTCTTCTGTCAACACAAAATATATGACAAAAGTGTTTAACGTTCTGCGATGTACTGCGGGGATCCAGACACGCTTCGACAGCTAGCAAATCAGTCCTATTCTTCTGTTTAGTTCTTTCCCATGCCAGGATTCCTGGTGTTGGAAAGTTGTAGGTCTCGGTAATACCTACTTTCTGTGACCATTCGCCAGGTCGTCTATAGACGCATTCACGCCGATCTGCCCTCCGAAAGTAGATGCGAGATTCATAGCTGAAAACCACACAATGTTACTCGAGGTCCCATATGACTATGGTTCTATACCATGCAAGTCTCGTTGTTTGTGGTGTGATGTCAACAGTAAACAACATAATAGTAACCCGAGATTTCAACAAAGCAGTAATCTGTTAGCGACCGTGGTTGGTTACCCTCTGGCAGCCCAGATTTCAAGTGTTGTCACCCGTCCGCTCGCCAGAGTCTGTAGACCAGTGGTACGATCATCTTGTCATTTAGCCCTCCTGGAGGTACTCAAGCCTATTGTTCCTGCCACTCTGTAGTTACGAGCCATTCTCGTCGCCATTTGCCTTGTATCATTGCCAAATTCAAATGGTTCAAATGGCTCTGAGCACTATGGGACTTCACTTCTGAGGTCATCAGTCCCCTAGAATATAAGAGGAGACCTGGCCACACACATCATGTCCTCGTTTCCGGCGGCTGGTGGGTGGTGATCCGGATAATTCTTACCGTCCTGAACATAGGTCTGGCCGGCCAAAATTTATCTATACAGGGATGCAGTTGCAGGTAAAAGGATTCAGAAGCTGCAAGTCCACTGAGTACAGTGAGCCGCGACGTCCAACTGAAAAATTCCAGAGATGCTAGACACGCCCAGTATCCGTCACGTGATGACAGCGTTCTTCATATGTGCGAATGGCTTTCTTTCTGTATTGAAAGGAATGAAAATAAACTTTCATACATACGAAATTTTAATAAACGTATCCATAGGCTTTGTAATACTGGAGTACCAGTTTGATAGCCTTTGGTGAAAGTGTTCATGGCGTAACACTCACTTTCCGTCGGTTTTTATGAGTTACCTCTTTGGTGTGGACAAGTAATTCGAAGAGAAATTCCATTTAGCGAATCTAGTCAGTTCGAAACTACTTCAGTTGTTCCTATCTAAGATGCTGGAAACAGCTGCGTGACTGAAACAGAAGCACGTTTTCAGCGACTGTTCTCAATTCATTACTTGTAGATTTATGAGTCCCTGCGAGTTACTTGTGACTTTCTTGCAGTGAAACATATACTTTCACGATACTGCAGTGTCTGTGCTTTTAAGAAGTACGATGCAGTGTTCCTTCGGAAATGCATGCATGCGTCGCACTTCTTACAAACACAGACACTACCGTATCGTACGTATCTGCCAACACAAAGTTTCCTACGTTTGATTAAAATGTCTCTCCTGTATAGGAATTACAATAAATGTATGAGTACAGATTAATGACGTATGGGCGACGACATTAGGAAGTTAAGGTGTGGCCATGAAGCGTGCACCTACAGCCGAAATTGGAGATCCGGTTTCGAGCCCTGGTCGACAAATTTTCAACGTTGTCATTTCATTCTACAATTGCAGGTTTCCAGTGATCGCAATTGCGAATGTATTTTCCGTAAAAACACATCTAGACAACTTGCAGCTTATGAATCCTTTTACCTGCAACTGTATCCCTGTATAGATAAATAATGGCCGGCCATACCTATGTTCAGGACGGGAAGAATTATCCGGATCACCACCTACCAGCCGCCGGAAACGAGGACATGATGTGTGTGGCCAGGTCTCATCTTATATTTCCACTCCTCTTTATAAGTGGCAGCAGCAGTTGATGGTACTTGTAGGATGGAATTACCATCTCATACCAAACTGTTAAGCCAGTTTTACCTATAGTAAAATACGAAGGCGGGAATTCTAATAGTGAAAACTATTTATTTACAGCTCGTACAAAGTAGATACGTGTTTCGAAGTTTTACTGAACTTCAGAGTAGTCACCAGCATTGTGTACAACCCGTTGCCAGCTATATGGAAGTCGTAGGATACTCTTAGATGTGCCGTTGGTTTTGACAGTTCGAGCGACACGGCCTATTGCCCGACGAATTTGTAGCAGTTCTGAAGCGAAAGCCGTCGTGTGTTTCCTTCGGTTTGTAAGTCGCGTTGAACTTACGAAGGCTTAAGTCAGAGGAGTGCAGTAGGTGGTATAGGACTTAGCAGCCCCATCAGTCAAACAACTCACTTACAGCTTGCACTGTAAGCACTTGAGCATTGTCCTGCAAAATGATGATCAGGTCCTGCAGAAAGTGTCATCACTTCTGACTCTATGTTGTTCATTTTTGGAATAAAACCTACGACCAGCCTAGAGACAGACGTGATGACACTTTCTGCAGGACCTGAACATCATTTGCAGGACAATGCTCAAGCAGGTACAGTGCAAGCTGTTACTGATTTGTTTGACTGACGGTGCTGCTAAGTGCTATACCACCTACTGCACTCAATTGACTTAAGCCCTCGTCAGTTCAACTCGATTTCTAAACCGAAGGAAACAGGTCACGGCCTTCGCTTCAGCACTGCTACAAATTCACCAGGAATAGACCGCTCCGCTCCAACTGTCAACACAACTAGCGCTGCTAAGAGTATCCTACGACTTCCACATCGCTGGTAGCGGCTTATACACAATGCTGGTGACTACTTTGAAGGTCAGTAAGACTTTGAAACAATTATCATTTTGTACGAGCTGTAAATATATAGTTGCCACTATTAAAGTTCCAACCCTCGTTTCTCCTTCCACCGCGGGCAGTATAATCGACATTACCTATGTTTGCTTTAAACTGCGTAAATTATTACCGTAATACTCTGTCGATTCTTGGTTCATTCCTCCTTTATGAAATATAAATAGCCGTTCACCCACTAGCGATCAGCGGTATAGAGGAAAAGAGGTTAGAATTAATTCTCGAAAGGATGGACTATGGCCCAGCTTGAGACATTAGTCCTCTACTCAGAAGTTCTTGTAAAGAGAAATCACGAACAGTAACTACAAGGCAGAAAATGAGGGACAGAATCTTTACGACATCACTGTCAAACAGTAATGAAGTGTCGTTGTCGAGGACGTTAGTAGGCTTTCGAAGAATTTATGAAAATACGTTACTGTTAATTGAACATTGTAGAATTCGCAGAGTAAATGTCTTCTTTCACACTACTGCTATGACTCAGCGGGAAACTACGCACGTAAACAGCAAGGTAGAGGGTAACTATACAGGGTAATAACTGTAGTGGAAGGTAGAGATGCAACATATCCAACAGATAATTGAGATCGAAGGTGCAAGCGCTAGCCTGAGATGAAGAGATTATAGCTGCAGAGGAATTCGTGGTAGGTGACATTAGACCAGTTGACGAAAAAAAAAAAGAGTGGGATAGTTGTCAGATTATAAATTATCATACAATGTATCTCAATGTAGTTCATACCGTGATTGGGCCTTTAACATTTAAGGAGCATAGGATGAGTCACGACGGCTTTTCTCCTATCGATTCTCCTCCATAGATCGTATCTTTCCGGCGCTAGTGATGCGGTAGCGAGTGGCCTCGCATGAGAGAAGTGACGGGCCGAGCCCACGTGGGTATTGTCGGTATGGAAACGTCCATTCGGGTTGGAGCCGTCTGTATTGGGAGTGTTTCGGGGTAGACTGCTTAGCGAAAAAGTTTGGTGGACGTTACCCTATTGTATGTTGTAGCGGGTCCCGACTCGTGAACTACCTCTGCGATGGTGTTGGACACTGACTTCAACTGGCGTAATGAGGTGATATCGTTATATTTAATTCATTCGTTGTAGACACATCTTCTACCCTCTGTGTCGCAAGTATGATGGACCTGAGACAGATTGTTGATTGATTCTCAATCACGCAACTCGGTACACAATTTATTTAGTGATTCGCCCCGATGAAGCTTGTTGTGCCATTCTAACTGTAGTAATTCCCGTTGGCATCTGATTGCGTTTTTTATTCTAACTTACAATTTAATTTTTTTGTGTGTGTGTGTGTGGGGGGGGGGGGGGGGGGGGAGGGTAGGGGGCTCACTGTGTATTACTTCTTAATCTTAGTGTTTAGTCTGTTTCAGAAAGCACTGTGTTTCATTGAACAGACCGATGTACCAATATATGGTCATTCCGCCAGATCTTTCTGGAGAGTCTTGAGTATTTGGGTCTATCAAGGACGTGTAATAATTGTAAGGCCGATTTATCATTTTATACCTTTCCATGAGGTAATTTTATCTTAGTGCAATTTGAATGGCTTGTTTCAACTACCTGGGGTTTTAGTGTGACTTGTTTACTGCTTGGAGGCATTGAAAATTTGTTTAACGAGTTTCGGCACTAATTTGTTGTTGTTTTACCTAATATTATTCAAACTGCACTGCGTTCACTTTATTAGGACGGGATTATTTATTTAAGGAGTTTAAGTTGTAGCATCTTCGTTACCGCATTGGGACGTGCGATTTATTGTATCATAATTTGTGACGATTTGTTGCATCTCTAGGCCTGGGTTGTAGGTTTGACCTACGCCTTCGGCTCCTTGCGTGTCTTTCTTATTTAGTAGACTCTAACGTTCCGTTTATGCCGCCTGTAAAACCAATAGGAGTTGCCTGTCTTGAAGCTGAGGCTGTTTAAGGGAGTGTATGTGAGACGAAGTCGGTCTGAGACCTACGCACCTCGCACTATTGGTCGCGCCGGCAATCGGATGTCTAGCGAGACATCTGGCCGTTGTCCACACTGTCTGTTGTGCACGGCGTTCTTGTCTGTACCTGGAGCTCAGAAATATCTGTAACATGAGTGTCGTCTACCGGTCCAAAATTCACAAACCTAAAAGGAAATTCTGTGTATGTAATTACTGCCTGGCCTTTTCAGGCGTTGGCTGAGTTGTGTTTCAGATGAAAGACTTGCATGGTTAAAGTTGCTTGTTCCATTTATCCAGTTACGAATTCATATGCCAAGCGTGTCACTTACTGTCTGTAAGTCAATGTTGTCACTGTTCAGCTTGTCTTCAGTCTAGTCCTCGAGATACTTAACATGCAAGCATTTGTTGTAATCCCATTACTATAATTGTATGACATTTGAACTATCGTGAGTTGGCTTCTACCATTTCATCTGTGACGACTGGCCTCTATCATTCTACAATTAATCATGGACCAATAATCCTATGAAAGTTATATTAGCGTGAAACGGCTGCTGCCCTCTGATGTGTAACTGGTAATTACTATAGCGACAAGCTGTTCAGGGAATTATTATTTACTCCATGTTTGTTGCTTTTACTGATTATCTCTGCACCAGAATTATTGTCTCAAGGGCAAACTTCTTCCAGGTTAGGTATCTGGCAATCACTCCTTTTGTAATACATTTCATTCTAATTGTCATATGAATTGATTACATCAATAAAACCTTGTATGAAAAAACAGGTGAATGAAGTTCTCCCTCCCCCAAGGTCCAGTCCTTCCACTAAGACCTTTATGGGCGTTTTATGAGGTGCCGATGTATACCCTTATCATAGGCTGTAGGTGAACTTATGAATAAAGACCACGGATGTCTGAAGGTATTTGTAGACGAGCCAAGATCTGCACAAACTCCGACAAGAACGACAGAATAACTATTGTGCTTCACGTAGAACCTTAGTATTACAATGCTGTGAGGTAGTTGCATAATTCGAATCAAGGTTTAAATTACTCCTTCCAAACAACGTACCTCGTAATTTACTGAAATTTTACATGTTCAGAGGGCCGCCGAAAATATTTTCTCGCATACATCATTTGTGATAGCATTTGCAGCGGATAAAACGATTCTCGTAGCGTATGAATTTTATGCCATATATCCAACGGCGACTTTCGGTGTTCAGGTAAGTAGATAAAAAGATATACGTTTTGTTCCACAGACCCGGAATAAGGAGATAGTTATGGATGTAGAACAATAAATAAAAATCGTTAATATTGTTATAAATGGAAATTAATAATGACATGCCACCACATCGGCCACAAAAATCGTCTGAAAATAGATACGGAAAACTGATACACTCCCAAGCTAGGCGCAAAACTCTGCAGTAAATTACAAATGTCATTTTGAGATGTCAGGTATTCTGCTGGATATGAGCGTCACTCTTGCACGATACTTCTACAACGTAACTCGTTATCTTCATCAGGTGCTACCTTCTTCTCGAAATATCGTGCAAGAACGACGCGGATATCCGGGAGAATACCGATCACCTGAAAATGTAAACATATCGTCGGAAGAGTCTGAAGAAGTACTACGGCTGAAAAAAATTAAGAATCGAAGTGACAATTACCCTACACTGGGGGCCGAAAAGGTATTAAAATGAGAAACTAAAATACACATGTTTTAACCATTGGATGCATGAGTGGCTGGACTAAAAGGAATGCATAAGAGGGGTTTCTAAGATCCCCACCTTACAACAAGTTCTAGATATTGGTATTATAAAATTATTATAAAATGTTGAGAGGCTGTTCACAGAGAAACAATAAGAAAGTAATATTAAGAAACATAACACTACCTTATCATGTTCAGTCCACTACCAACCGAAAATTCAGTTAACTTTAATAGCAAAGTATTTACTATGATTTTGTAACCTCTACTTTAGTATAACGTGAACTATAATATTAAAATATCTGTTAAAATGTTCTTGAACTCAATAATTAACTCTTACTTTTATCAATTCACCCAAGAAGAGCTGCTCACAAAAAATTTCAGTACTTCCTTTGCATTTATTTTTGTTCGAAAATGGTTCAAATGGCTCTGAGCACTATGGGACTTAACATCCGAGTTCATCAGTCCCCTAGAACTTACAACTATTTAAACCTAACTAACCTAAGGACATCATGCACATCCATGCCCGAGGCAGGATTCGAACCTGCGACCGTAGCAGTCTCGCGGTTCCGGACTGAAACGCCTAGAACCGCACGGCTACTGCGACCAGCATTTATTTTTGTCAATATGCCGAGTGACTGACTATTTTTTCTGTCTAATTGATGGTGGCACATGAATCTTCTTGTTTTTTGCGATCATCTGGCTTCCGCAGGCTTCGTGCGTTCGCGAGTAATTCCACAACGTGTCGGGCCATGTAGAACTTTATTTTGGAGCAGTTGGTTGTTATTTCTCCTCTCCGTATGAGAAAAATTATCTTTTTATCAGATCTGCCTTGGAATAATGATGTGTAAATAAGCACAATATATTTATTGCTACTATATTCAATATGTTTACTATAAGGAAAAGTACCACATTACTCGCTGTCTTCTGCTGAAGAGAATCAACACCTGATTTACATTCGCTATAGTAAAAAAGTCTCTCCCACTTTCTTTCATCTGCAGTGGCGCTGTGGTACTAAAAACTTAACAACTTCACAGTTTTCTCTCTTTTGACTACGCACTGTACACTTGTCTACACTCTTTTCGGTCATAGAGACTATTATAATACTGCTCTGCACGTGGAAGACTTCATTTCGAGTGGAATCTCTTTTCTGTTTTGTTATACTACCTCTAACTGGACCACGTGGGATTGTCACGACATTTCGTACTCATACTGTGCACATTGGTTGCAGGGGTTTATTCTGTTGAGTTCGACCATCACGAATAAGGAAATCGGTAATATTGTACTGTGTCATCCATCTGTTCACTTCTTGCTTCATTTGAGATACTAGAAGAAGTAGGTTAGTTATCCAGGCTACCATTAGTGTCTTTGCAGTCTTTTTGCTCAGAAAAAGCATCTTCCGGCCATTCAACTGATTCAAAATTTCGGTCACTTGTGCTTACATCAAATGTTCTTTTGTCTTTTACAACTAGTATGGTATTTTACGTTCTAAGCAAAGAGGGAAATGCAGAAAGGTGGAAGGAGTATATAGAGGGTCTATACAAGGGCGATGTAATTGAGGACAATATTATGGAAATGGAAGAAGATGTAGATGAAGATGAAATGGGAGATACGATACTGCATGAAGAGTTTGACAGAGCACTGAAAGACCTGAGTCGAAACAAGGCCCCCGGAGTAGACAACATTCCATTAGAACTACTGACGGCCTTGGGAGAGCCAGTCCTGACAAAACTCTACCATTTGGCGAGCAAGATGTACGAGACAGGCGAAATATTCTCAGACTTCAAGAGAAATATAATAATTCCAATCCCAAAGAAAGCAGGCGTTGACAGATGTGAAACTTATCGAACTATCAGTTTAATAAGCCACAACTGCAAATTACCAACACGAATTATTTACAGACGAATAGAAAAACTGATAGAAGCCGACCTCGGAGAGGATCAGTCTGGATCCTTAGAAATGTTGGAACACGTGAGGCAATACTGACCTTACGACTTATCTTAGAAGAAAGATTAAGGAAAGGCAAACTTACGTTTCTAGCATTTGTAGACTTAGAAAAAGCTTTTTGACAATGTTGACTGGAATACTCTCTTACAAATTCTAAAGGTGGCAGGAGTAAAATACAGGGAGCGAAAGGCTATTTACAATTTGTACAGAAACAAGGTAACAGTTATAAGAGTCGAGGGACATGAAAGGGTAGTAGCGGTTGGGAAGGGATTGACATAGGGTTGTAGCCTCTCCCAGATGCTATTCATATGGTTCTGAACACTATGCGACTTAACTTCTCAGGTCATCAGTCGCCTAGAACTAATTAAACCTAACTAACCTAAGGACATCACACACATCCATGCCCGAGGCAGGATTCGAACCTGCGACCTTAGCAGTCGCGCGGTTCCGGACTGCGCGCCTAGAACCGCTAGGCAACCGCTTCCGGGCGATGCTAGTCAGTCTGTATATTGAGCAAGCAGTAAAGGAAATAAAAGAGAAATTCGGAGTAGGTATTAAAATCCATGGAGAAGAAATAAAAACTTTGAGGTTCGCCGATGACATTGTAATTGTGTCGCAGACAGCAAAGGACTTGGAAGAGCAGTTGAATGAAATGGACAGTGTCTTGAAAGGAGGATATAGGATGAACACCAACAAAAGCAAAACAAGGATAATGGAATGTAGTCAAGTCGGGTCATGCTGAGGGAGTTAGATTAGGAAATGAGACATTTGAAATAGTAAAGGAGTTTTGCTATTTGGGGAGCAAAATAACTGATGATGGTCGAAGTAGAGAGCATATAAAATGTAGACTGGTAATGGCAAGGAGAGCGTTTCTGAAGAAGAGAAATTTGTTAACATCGAGTATATATTTAAGTGTCAGGAAGTCGTTTCTGAAAGTATTTGTATGGAGTTTAGCCATGTATCGAAGTGAAACATGGACAATAAATAGTTTGAACAAGAAGAGAATAGCAGCTTTTGAAATGTGGTGCTACGGACGAAAGTTGAAGATTAGGGGGCGTAGATCACGTAACTAATGAGGAGGTACTGAATAGGATTCAGGAGAGGAGAAGTTTGTGGCACAACTTGACTAGAAGAAGGGACCTGGTGGTAGGACATGTCCTGAGGCATCAAGAGATCACAAATTTAGCATTGGAGGGCAGCGTGGAGGGTAAAAATCGTAGAGGGAGACCAAGAAATGAATACACTAAGCAGATTCAGAAGGATGTAGGTTGCAGTAATTACTGGGAGATGAAGGCGCTTGCACGGGGTAGATTATCATGGAGAGCTGCATCAAACAAGTCTCAGGACTGAAGACAAGAACAACAACACATGGTACTTTACGTACTAATTTTGTTTATGAAACTAAGCATATTCACGCGAAAGTACTTTTACGTTGAGAAATACGCTTACTTTCCATTGAGTACTCGATTTTACTGTTGACAATAATTCTAACCCTTCACCAAAGGGCATAACTGGGGGTAACTGACAGTTGTTACCACTAATCTATGTACTTCAACGCGTCATTCAGTTAAAAGATAAATACATTTGTGGAACGATGATTGATTGGACCACGTCTCTAGAAGAGCCCTGTCATGAGTTGCACTTGTAGGATTAAAACAATCATAAAATAAAGTAATTAGTTTGACTTGTTGCAAATAACGATTTTTGTCAAGAAAGTAAATTACGTTTCCCATTATTATACAGGAGACAAACTAAAACAGATAGCTTTGTTGACAGATGAAGTATTGCACGGCCTAATAGGTCCTTGTTATGGATCCAAGGACTAAATAAAACTGATAAAGTACGGAAACATTTAGATTTAATACAATGAGCTACAAATTATAAAAAAAAAATCAGGTCTGATTAACTGGACATAGAGATGCTTTGATAGCTGGGTATTTGTTTATGATTGGGGGTGGTGATTAGGCACTGTGTCTAATCACATGGCAAAAACTGTGTCGCTTGCAAATTTACACTACTGGCCATTGAAATTGCTACACCAAGAAGAAATGCAAATGATAAACGGGTATTCACTGGACACATATATTATACTAGACCTGACATGTGATAACATTTTCACCCAATTTGGGTGCATAGATCCTGAGAAATCAGTACCCAGAACAATCACCTCTGGCCGTAATAACGACCTTGACACGGCTGCGCATTGAGTCAAACAGAGCGTGGATGGTGTGTACGGATACAGCTGCCTATGCAGCTTCAACACGATACCACAGTTCATCAAGAGTAGTAACTGGCGTATTGTGACGTGCCAGTTGCTCGGCCAACATTGACAAGACATCAGTTGGTGAGAGATTTGGAGGATGTGCTGGCCAGGGCAGCATTCGAACTTTTTCTGTATCCAGAAAGGCCCCGTACAGGACCTACAACATGCGGTTGTGCATTATCCTGCTGAAATGTAGGGTTTCGCAGGGATCGAATGAAGGGTAGAGCCACGGGTGGTAACACATCTGAAATGTAACGGCCACTGTTCAAAGTGCCGTCAATGCGAAGAAGAGGTGACTGAGACGTGTAACCGATGGCACCCCATACCGTGACACCGGGTGATACGCCAGTACGGCGATGACGAATACACGCTTCCAATGTGCGTTCACCGCGAAGTCGTCAAACAGGGCTGTGACCGTTATGATGCTGTAAACAGAACCTGGATTCATCCGAAAAATGACATTTTGCCATTCGTGCACCCAGGTTCGTCGTTGACTACACCATCACAGGCGCTCCTGTTTGTGATGCAGTGTCAAGTGTAACCGCAGCCATGGTCTCCGAGCTGATAGTCTATGTTGCTGCAAACGTCGTCAAACTGAACGTGCAGAGTGTTGTTGTCTTGCAAGCGTCCCCATCTGTTCACTCAGGGATGGAGACGTGGCTGCACGATACGCTACAATCATGTGGATAAGATGCCTGTCACCTCAACTGCTAGTGATACGAGGCCGTTGGGATCCAGCACGGCGTTCCGTATTACCCTCCTGAACGATAAACCGCAATCGCGATAGGCTCCAATCCGACCTTTATCAAAGTCGGAAACGTGATGGTATGCATTTCTCCTCCTTACACGAGGAAACACAACAACGTTTCACCAGGCAACGACGGTCAACTGCTGTTTGTATATGAGGAATCTGTTGGAAACTTCCCTCATGTCAGCACGTTGTAGGTGTCGCCACCGGCGCCAACCTTGTGTGAATGCTCTGAAAAGCTAATCATTTGCATATCACAGCATCTTCTTCCTGTCTATTAAATTTGGCGTCTGTAGCACGTCATCTTCGTGGTGTAGCAATTTTAATGGCCAGTAGTGTAATGCCATTGCGGTGTCGCATTTCTCGAAAGAACTTACTTGATGTCGTGTAGCAGTTGATTGACGGTTGGCTACATTGTAGGCGACACTGAGAACAGATAAACCTCTTGGTCGTTCTACACTTGTGGCCTAACTGCTCACTGGGCAAAACGCTTGCCAGTCGCCAACGTGGTGTTATGGTCCCCGTAGATGCGGACATTCACTTGTTCTCAAAACGCCGACGGCACATATTGTCTACAGTAAACAGATCGTAGTGGTGGTATCAATGTTCTCTATCACGGAATTACCACAGAAATTGCAATGGATGCAGGAATTAGACTCAAGGTCCGAAAACTGAGCCGAAAATAAGCTGACATATCTCCAGAAGGAAACGTTAGAACACATCTCGGCGGACCAAGAAGTAAACTCCCAATTATATGAGTATCTTTTGAATGGAGAATCCCTTGTAAGTTTTAGAGTGCCCTGTGACTCAAAGTCCCACATCGTACACTCTGAATGATCTCAAAGTGAGGTGAAGGTCATAATAATCTTCAAATGTGAACTCCGAATGACATACAGAACGATCTCAGAAACACCCAACTGACCGAATACTGAGGAGCCCCAGAAAGATCTCCAGCTGCCACTGTTCAGCAGTTTTGTTCATTTTCCCCCATTCTGCCCTTCAGGGTTTTAATATCCCGTCGTACCACCTTTGACACTGGGAGGCTCGATTTGTAACATCACCCAGTGAGCGGCTGATGCTGCGTAACACCCCTGCCAGTCTTTATACAATAGCTCAAACTTCCTGATTTTGTTTCGAAAAGTCCGTGGCTGCCGGTTAGCGTGTAACATAGTTCTCAAGATGTCTCCCATTGCTGCATCTGCCACTGCTTCTCGGTACTCCTAAGCCGTAGAGAAGGCTACAGCACAATAACAAGCCCATTACTGCCTTCTGGGAAGTATCTGGGTGGGAGCTAACGTGGAACACCAAACCTCCGACAGTCGTTCTCACGTGTCACATTGGCGCAGCTTCCATGTTCTCTCGGTATTTCTGAGACGTTGGGAGGGCTGCAGTTAAACAACCCTATTTGTTTCTTCTAGGAACGCTTTCGAGCACTCTCTCAAGTTTCTCAGGTGATGTGAGCTCGACTCAGGTTCTCAGAATGAAGGAAATACTCCAGCTAACGCGTACTTTTCTGTCTTCTATTGCTTCAGGAATGTCCCTTGATATTCATATTAGGTAGAAGTGGAAGCCTCTTGTCCTGAATAACAGGCTGTGAAGTATTTCAATACATATTTACAACAGAACAGATAAACTAATTTTCGTTTTTCACACCGTTACAGATTTTTTAAAATTAGTATCAAACATTTTACAAACATGTATATGTTTACTGAGAGACGGGATGCAACTCTTACGCAGATAAAAAAAATGCCGATAGGGCCATTGTTTCTAAATCATGGGGTCACGAATTTGATTCATGGAGATTTTGTATACTGAAGGTCTGCGTTTTGTGTTCCCCAATTTCAACAAATTAAGGAAATTGACTGAGAAATTCTAAGACTTTAATTTAACATTACCTGAAAAAAAAATCGACACAGGAAACATATAATATAATTAGCAACATCCTAATACAAATACCATTCCACATACAAGGTCCTCGCTAGTACTCTTCTAGCTCTCTGCATGACATGCTGATTTCTGTAGGGGAGCATCTCCGATTCAACACAGGGTCGCTGTCTTAGGGCTGCCTTACACGCTATTCTAAACTCTGTTCTATTCCAGCTTAATTGAAACCCTTGTATGATTCTATAGGCTGTTGGGATTTACCCCCTACAAACATCTGGGACGTGTAGAGGTGAGTCAGTACATAATATTATCAACAGGAACCCGTGTCCGGAAACACACCGTCCCCGTGCTATCATAGTTTCAGTCCAGATGTTAAACCCATCCACTTCGGCTTCAGCAACTGAATTAGGCGTGACGCAGTACGTATATTAGGTAACAGTTGGAAAGGAAACAACGAAACATCCATTAATCATATAAGCACATTTGTTTGTATTAAAACTTAAACATTACGTGTTTACATTAATCTGAGACAAAAACAAACCAACATACCGTACGTACTGAACAGTACTGGTGCGCTACCACAGCTGCTCCATGTGGCGAACACCAACATTGATGCAGACATCGTACACGTCATCCAATCTACCCTACTGTTTACCAGTACAAGCACCTACGAGACTTCTCTCTTTTCCTCAGCAGACGTGGACGCACTACATATCCGAACTGAAACCGTCGTACGTTTCGTGACATGGGTTCCTGTTGTAAATATCATCTACTCACTCCCCTCTACAAGGCCTAGGAGTTTGTAACGAAAATGCCGGAACACCCAGTTTATAACTATAACGGTTATAGCTAATTTTAGGGGACATATGTTATTTCTTGGTGACTTCTGATTTTGGAGATGTTAATAGTGAATTCGTCAGTTATTAATTATTTTCGTGTCCATTTTCCTTCCCTTGCGACGCTCATTAAATACAGATTGTTAAGTCAGAGTCTCTGTTCTCTTTTTGTGTCGATACTTCTTGTGGATCAGGTTCATCTTTCGCGATTCCCTCTTCCGTTCGTTACACGTTATTGATTCCATTTATTTGGCTGACACTGTACGTAATATACTGCAAGCGGTCCTACTCCGGTCTTCCCATTCTGCTGGGCCCTTTAGGGGTTAGCAGACGTCGTAGTGTGGAATATGTCTATCGGGTCCTCATCTGTAGTGTGATATGTATAAATATATGCTCAGGGATTCCTGGCACACCACTCTTTCCCTGATCTATGTGCAGTCGATGAAGGTTTATGGGATATGCGCAGTGTCTGGAATTTCCTCCCGTAATTTGGTATCAATCTGTGTTGTCTATTCGTCTTCAGCCAGTACGTTGCGACTCCCCAAGGTATTCTTAGGTCAGTTGAGTAAAATCCAATCAACACGCACAGTGCTTCCTCTGAGGTGGTATACGAAGCCCCAGACTATCTCAGCAGAACACTTGAGTGGCACCACCTTGGGCCAGACGTGGCATATCTAAGATATAGTGCATTCTGTCGATGCCTGAGGCATATCCTCAGTCTACATTACGATGAGATGCTATACATACGTTCCTCTTTGAAATAATATGTGATAAAATCCAAATTGCTGCTATACTAGTTTATTTATCTGTTTATTGCCACCTTCAGACTACCTGCGAAAGTTACACAACATTTTTTGTTTTATTATGCAGTTGCTTAATCATATTTTCGGACACAAGAATTTGGTAATTACGTCCATATATCATCAGTGGCCACTGCACTCTGTATTGTATTCCTACGTAGTATATGTTTAGGATTCTTATGCTACAAGTTGTTTTGTGGTTTGTTCCTGTTATTAACGGCTGTATCTCCTAATTTTTATAATTTGACTTTTATCGTCAGATTTGACAGATTCACAGTTTGAAATTTGGTCAAAGATGCCATATATGGTTACAGATGCTATGGTATGCTGATGTTATCATTTCAAGTAGTAGGAATCGATGTGTGTGTGGATAGTGGTATGTAGCTAATCGTTATGGTTTGCAAGGAGGTCCGTTAATTTTTGTTTGAGGTATTTATGTTTCACATCAGTTTCTTCACTGAAAATGTCATCAGTGCTTTGTACTTTGTGAATGTAGATGTCTGTATCTTCAAGTACGTTCATTGTTAAAGCCTTAGGTAATACGTACAAAAGTTTCATTGCTAACTTCATTCGTTCTGAGTTGTGGTCATCGTTCTTCATATGGTTGAAGAATGTAGAAGGATTATTTTCGCTAATTCTCCTGTGCTCTTGGTGTCTCATGACGAAGTTGCCCTCATTCTGTCCTACGTGAAATTTGTTGCAAGTCTGACATCCGATTTTGTATATGCTTCGTTTTGTGTATATTGGTAATTTTCTGTTACATTAGAGAAGTCGATGCCGGAATTGTTGTCAGTTCTACATGCGAACTGGATACTTGTATTCTTCATTAATGTGTTTAATTTGTTTGATATTGTAAATAAACATGTTTTAGCTACATATGTTGGTTTAGTATTTCTTTGGTGTTTCTTTGCACAATTTTATGCCCTTGTGAATTTTTTGTTGAGTAGGTATGGTTTCTTCTTTTGTGTATCTGCATTACTATGTCTGTGTTGGAACCATTGTTTTTGCTGTGTATCTTACGGCAGCTTGGTTTAGTGGTAGACTCTGTAATCTGTTCACCGCGATCAGTTGGGCATCTCCTAGCAGCTCCGTCCCGCCGATCGACAGAGTGACGTCAGATAGATTGATGCTGTTTATTCTGATTTTGGCTGCTTCCTTTAGAACAGCTTGCTGCTTGCAGGGACGCGGGAGCGGCAGTTTGAAGCGTTGCGCACGCCTCTCGCACCATCTGACGTCACTCGAGCCCGCTCCAGGACCACGAGAAAAACAGGGCGTGACGCATGCGTCATAACACGTGACACAGCAGGTCTTACCGTGTGCCAACAGCCCCTCCCGGGTGGAAGCGAGTAGCTGTTTCCCATGAGTATAATAATTCTTAACTGCGAGTTTAAATACATACAATCTCTTAACTGAACACGACATATTTAAGACATTTAGTGCGTAACTTTTCGTTGACAAATTGGTATCCCATGGCTGCTGTACGGAGTTGATCGTTCGCGAAGTATGTCGGACAAGGAGACTAACGAGACGTCACAAGTTATTAACGGGGCCAGTACTCTGAGTGGCCTCTGGTCTCGAGGCGTGACGGAGATGCTAGGAGCTGCCCAATTTGTACACCGCCTTTGCTTCACTCCAACCACGCCGGGAAGGTTGGAGACGCTGTCCTATGTGCATAATCAGACACCGTGTTATCGGAGACAGTCAGCAATTTAAACTGCTGCTGACGCTGGCTGAGAAAGCTACCAAAACGAGCGAAATGACGTTTTGTGTTAGCAGTGTTACGAGTGGAGGCCGAAATGCACGCGTTTTAGCTCACGCAGGCTGGCGTGAAGAGGGAAGAACTATACTGACGTGAGGCCTGGAACATGACAAGGAATGAGAATTCAAAAAGCGGACATAATTAGTTTGATACTTTACTTTGTTCCATTAATGATGAACGTCGCTCTTGAAGGTACGTGAGTTGTCCGTAGCTCATGGTCGTGCGGTAACGTTCTCGCTTCCCGCGCCCGGGTTCGATTCCCGGCGGGGTAAGGGATTTTCTCTGCCTCGTGATGACTGGGTGTTGTGTGATGTCCTCAGGCTAGTTATGTTTAAGTAGTTCTAGGGGACTGATGACTATAGATGTTAAGTCCGATAGTGCTCAAAGCCATGTGAACCATTTTTTGTTTTGTTTTTTGGTACATGGGTCACAATATTATCTGTTCAGAATACATTATTGCAGATAGTACTTATAGTAACTGAATATGGCGCCTTGCTAGGTCGTAGCAAATTACGTATATGAAGGCTATGCTAAACTGTCGTCTCTGCAAATGAGAGCGTATGTAGACAGTGAACCATTGCTAGCAAAATTGGCGAGTGCTAGGGAGTCTCTCTAGACTAGAGCTGCAATGTGGCAGTGCTCGGTCTGCAATCACTGATAGTGGTGACACGCAGGTCCGACGTACACTAACGGGCCGCGGCCGATTTAAAGGCTACCACCCAGCAAGTGTGGTGTCTGGCGGTGACGCCATATGACGCACCTTGTAACCCGAGAATTTTTTATTGAAGTATGCCACAGGTAAGATTCATGTTGCCAATTAAATGCTGTTGATGCTACTTTAGTTGACTTTTGATCCTCTTTACTCTGTTACACTGCCGGAGGGTGCTATGAGGCAGTTTGAAAACCTACAAGCGCAGATTAGCAAATGGAGAGGTAGGAAAGTATTCCAACTGTTGATGGCTCATCCAACTATTTCTCAGACTTCAGTTATTGATAGTTCCCTGTTGCGATACACTGGCTGTTTTGTCATCAGTGTGGGATCCATACCATTTTGGATTAATAAAGAGATAGAATATATGTAACAAGGAGTGACACGTTCGTTCACGGGGTCGACTGATAAGTGTCACAGCATTACGGAGATATTCAACAAACAGAAGCTGTAAGGAGTGCGTGCTGTAACACGGAGAAATGCACTGTTAAAATTGCCGGAGCGTGTGTTCAGAGACAGTCTTTCCCGCATATGTTTCCTGAAGTGGACACTGCATACAGAATAATTAGATCTCATACAGATGTACATCGAAAAGCATTCCACTACCCATTCGTAAATGGATTCGAGAAGGTGATAAACAGCAATCGTATCAGAAAAAAGAAAAGAATGAAGATGAAGAGTTTACGGCACGTCCACATCGAGGCCATTAGAGGCGAAACACAAGCTCGAACTATGGAAGGAAAAGGAAGTCCTGGCTCCGCAAAGAACTTGTGACGTCATATCAGTTGCCTTGTACGACATACTTCGCGAACGCTCGGCTCCGTACAAGGTCCACAAAATATCAGTTTGTCAATGAAACGTTACCTACTAAAGGTCTTAAATATACCGTGTTGCGTTAAGAGCTTGCATGCATTTAAACACGAAGTTAAGAATTATTAAACCCGTCTCAAATAGGAATCGTCCGTGCTCTTTCGAATGAATCATCCTAGCATTTGTCTCAAGAAAATCATGGAAATCGCGGGGCACATAAAACTGGATGGCCACACGAGGAGCTGGACCGTTGCCCTCACGAATGCGACTCCAATCTTAGTAACAGATAAGCAGCATGACGTGTATTGTGAAGTAAAGATAGAGATACAGATTTGTAGTTTGGTATTTGTGTGTTAACAACGGAGTTTACAAAATGGCTGTAGACGGAATAATGTTATTTTGATGTTATGTGTGATGGTGAGAGTGCAAATGAACTGAGAAGGATGCAAAGTGGCCTACATTCCTGTTTCACATTTAATTTTTGTACAGGTTGCCCACATATTTCGATTCTGCCGCTCAGCCGTTCGCTGCAGGAAGTCCAAACCACACCCCCTACTCGATACGCTGTACCTCGATGTTGGTCCGGCGCGCGCAGCTTATGGAAATGAGTAGAATGTGTCTCGGCAGTGGTGTGCACTGAGAGAGCGCCTGTGGCTTGCAAAGAAAGCGCATTTGTTTTGGAAGTCACTAACCGATATCGTCGGACGGTGGCGCTTGAAACTCTCTGTCGCTGTGACTTGTTTTATGCGGGAACGGGCAAGAGTGGGAAGTGCGTCTTGTGGCGGCTGTTCAGTAAATGTGGAGAACGTTGTGTGTTGAGTGGCTCCGATCTATGAAGGTACCGTGCAAGTCGTGGGATACCTCCTAATATCACTTCGGACATCATTATGCCCAACATAGAGCAGCAACTTGACGTGGCCTGTAGTCAACGAATCATTTCAACGAATCACTGGAAGTTTCCTGCAGAAATATTGAGCCATGCTGCCTTTACAGACGTCCACAATTGCGAAAATGTTTCTGGTACAGAATTTTGTGTACGGACTGATCACTCGATTATGTCCCACAAATGTTCGATGGGATACATTTCGGGCGATCTGTGTGGCCAGATCAGTTGCTCCAATTGGCCAGAATGTTCTTCAAACGAATCGCGAACAACTGGGGCCCGATGTCATGGCCCATTTACATGGACAAAAATTCCATCTTGTTAGGGAACGTCAAGTCCACGAATAGCAGCAAAGTCTCCAAGTACCCGAACATAACTATTTCCTGTCAGTGATCAGTTCTGGACCAGAGGAATAGTCAAGTCCATGTGAACACAGCCCACACAATTATGAAGCCATCATCAGCTTCCAGAGTGCCTTGTTGACACATTGGATCCACGGCTTCGCTGGGCAGCGCCACAATTCAATCCTACCATCAGCTTTTACATACTGAAATGGTGACTCACGAGATCAGGGCACAGTTTTCCAGTCACGTACTGTACAAATGACATGGTCTCGAGCCCTAGCTCAAACCACCATTCCGCGTTCAAAGTTAGTTAGTTACCGTCATGCTGTCACAATCACAACGGAAACTTTTTCACATGAATCACCTGAGTACAAATGACAGATGCCCAATTATACTTCGTGTACGCGATATTTCCGCCATCTTTATACGTGTATATCACTGTCCCATGACTTTTGTCGCCTCAGTACCTGCATATCGATACTTCTCGCTTTTTTTCTCTTGGTGTGAATTCTGATGGAGCTGCATGGAATCAGTCTGCCTTGGAACCTATAATTTGAAGTTTACTTCGCAATCCCTTTAGGATTAAGCAGTCGGACTGATTTAGGAGTCGTGGTCTTCGAAGCGAACTGCTGCTGCGCCATATGAGTTTAGCTAATGCATGCCTCCCATGAACGAACTGTAACGTGAAAGTGGTATTGAATGGTGGTAATTTCGTGGTAAGTTCTTTGGGACCACACTGCTGACGTCATCGGTCTCTAGGCTTACACACTACTTAATCTAACTTAAACTAACTTACACTAAGGACAACAAGGGAGGACTCCAACATCCGACGGGGGGAACAGCGCGAACCGCACGTCTATCCCACGCGGTGGTATTGGCTGGCATTGACAGGTAAACATGGAACCCTAGGAAGTTTTAGTATAGCTACTGTATGTTGGATTTAGTAAATTACACAGCGCAACACAGTTAGGGATCTCTTTTCCGAAGCCCCGTAGTTCACACCCACTGGGACCTTTATATTTGGCTCAGAGGTATTCACAACCTTCATATCTACTGGTGCAAATGCTTGACGCCCTGCGACGTCACCTTCGTGATCGACGGTGCTTCAGATACTAATTTGTGACACTTGCGGAAGAACGTCCACAGCTCAGGCGTCCAATAGAGTATCTGGCGTCCCTGCAGATGGAAAGTGCTGCTGCTTTGTCGCCGCGGGAATGTTACCCTTGCACCTGATAGCGGGCTATTCGGAATCGGTGAGTGTCAAAGACGTTTCTACACCTGAAGCAAATAGGGCGTCGTCAATGATTACGTCTATAGGTGTATAATTTTTAAATTCCTAGTAAAGGTGGGCGGGTGCCACCAAGGGCGGTGCCAAACTGGAAGTCTTAGAAGGGCCCATTACCTTTATATTTATGAATGTGTGAGTGCTGCATCCACCAGTGATCACGTCACAGGAAGACCACAACAGAAGCACTGAAAAGAAAAAGCACCTTTAGCTCCTTCGGTTCAAGTTAGAATTCCGTCCAATGGTCTTTGGACGGTCCGACGTTGTTCTACTCGGTACATCAGAGCAAAAAATTGTGGTCGTGCTTCTCTCAAAACGGGTGCGATCACGTTCGATGGGGATGCAGTCCCATGATGTCATCGATGAAGGATAGAAACACCTGAGGGTATCAGCAGTGTCAAGTATGTAGAACCTATTTCTATTCCTCATCGCATAGCACATTATCGTTTTCGACTATACCGCGAAATGTGTAGCAACCAACGCAGGGAAAAAGGGTGATTTCATTGACGCCTCTAATGCTATACCAGACGGCACGTACCGATTCTGAGTGGCGGTGTCGGGAATGTTTTGCTGGGCCACTCATAACAAAACCACGTTATTTCAAGGCTTGGAGTCGCGGTTGTGACCTCCATCACAGAAGCTTCAAAAGAAGGCGTGAAATGTGGGTAAGAGGAGACAAGGCGAGCTTCCAATCGTCTGACACGACAACGGTGGCCTTCGTCAGTACTGTGGTAAAACTTGGTGGCATTATGCTATCCTTCACTTTCCGTACACGTCACATTAACTTTTGAACTATGGCCTTTTCTTTCATAAGTGTCGACATCTAGCTGTCTGAAGCGTCGTATAGCCCGAGAATGGAATCGCAGAACGCCACGTTTTTGGAATATTGATGGGGACCGCTGTTCGCACGTTTGAACCAAGTCTCAAACTTAAGCGTTGCAACGGGTGTGAATTACGTGGTTTGGAAAAAGTTCTTCTTTAATTCTGTCGCACAACGTAATTGACTAAATCGAACATACCGAAATTATGTTAAAACTTCCCCGAGGGCTTTCGTACGTTTTGCAAATAACCCGCTCGCCTATAGCCCGTCAGTGCCACCCAATAACACGTTCGTGTTTCCGGTCGTCCAAGGAAGACATGCATTAGCTGAAGTCGTATGACGTACTAGCAATTCGCTTGGAAGATACAACACAGTACAGCCACGACTCCCAATTCACTCTTGAGTCCGACTGCATATTCCAAAAAGGGTGGAGAAGTCAAATAACGTGTGGGAAGGCAGGCCGAATGCGTAACAAGGCATGAAAGTAACTTCATTCAACGTCCGTTATTCAAAGTGCAATTAGATTACAGTTCACATCAAGTTAAAGAAAGAGTGCACTCACAATACAGTACAGTACCTACTGAAATCATAGAGCTCACCACATTCCTTAAACAGCTGCCACAATATGTATTGTACTCTCTTGTACTCTCGCGCTTAAAACTTGTCACAGCAACAGAGAGTTTGAAGCTCCATCGTCCAACTAGATGGACTAGTGACTTCCGAAACAGCTGTCCTTCCTTCACATTCCACAACCGCTGTCTCCTTAGTGTCGCTGCAGTTACTCACTCTGCTCACTTAAACTAACGTGCACAGGCCGCACGAATGTCAGGGCTCATTGTACCGACCATATGGCTTGAGCACTATGGGACTCAACTGCTGTGGTCATCAGTCCCCTAGAACATAGAACTACTTAAACCTAACTAACCTAAGGACATCACACACATCCATGCCCCAGGCAGGATTCGAACCTGCAACCGTAGCAGTCGCACGGTTCCGGACTGCGTGCCTAGAACCGCGAGACCACCGCGGCCGGCTTGTACCGACCATTCCCGGCAACAGTATAAGTGAGTTTAGCTGATAAGTCGTTAATACGCAAGTCACAAAAACTGTGTATATCAGAAGTTGTCACCTGTGACGTTTTAATATTATTGTGTGATGCTAACGGGAGTTGTATTGCACATTCCATCTAATGTTAATCTGCTTTGTCTTGATAATAGATGGAATAACAAGGGAGCCTCACCTACTCGTCATCACCGGTTTCGTCCAAATTTACTGTACATGCCGGGCCCGGCCACGAATTAAAGTGACAGAAGTGGGAACGCAAGGTGGCCAATTGCTCAGAAAGAAATTTTATTTTTGGTGTGGGTCGGGGAAGGCATGAACCATTCATATTATCGTAGTTTCCAGGCAGGGACTGCAGCAGCGATAAGAGTAAAAAACGATAGTTCAAGGGTCGAGGGTTCGATTCCCTGTGGGGGAACTTATTTGCTATATTTTATTTTAAATTTTTACGCTACTTGCACTGTAAAGAAACAGAAATATGGCTCACTATATGGCATTTACTAATAGTTTCATAGAATGCATCAAAAGGACGAGCAAAATAAAATTTGATGGAAAAGTATGCGGAAAGTTGTCATAACTTTATCAAATTCTGGGAAACATAGAACAACTCAATAGAAATATTTTTTGACTGATGTGATGAGTTATTTCGTGTAGGACAAGAAAATCTTCAGTTAAATGATTTGTTGAGAGGACAAACATATTCATAGTTATACGACAAGATTTTTCAAGACGAAGGGCTGCAATCCTGCAGTATGAAAGAGATATTCCCCAAATGCAGCCGCTTACTGCGACCCTACGATATTTATTTTCATCTTTCGCTAAAGAATTTGATCGAAAACATTCAAAACTGCTCAAAGGGGAGCAGTATGTTTTCCTATTATTTTTGTTATGAGTTAAAGAGCTGTACTCAGTAGATTTTTCCCATCTGTAGTTGGGTGGGTCTTTCTTATCTACTTTTGTGTACATGAGAATTGTGATACAAGCACACCATTCGTTTGAAATTTTATTAACCAGTTATAACATTGTTAATGAGATGGTTCAGTTGTTCAGTTAGTGGATAACCTCCATACTACAGTAATTCGTTCTTCGCGCCATTCTATTTCTTAACAGCTTTACACCTTCTTCTATGTCAGAATGTGAAACAGTTGCATCATCATTTATTAGTATACTTATCTGTCTTCGTTTTCTGGTGAATATCCTACCTTTATACAGCTCTGTTAAACATTTATACCGTTCCACGTGCAAAATTTCATTTCGTTCTTTCCTCCGCTGTTGTATCGTTCTCGAATTTTGCTACTGCAAACTATAGAACTATTGTTCAAAATTTTTGGAAAATTTTTCTCTCTGTTCCTGTCTAAAACGATTTACTAGTGATTTTTGTCTCATTACGAGTTCCTTCGTAATCTTCATAGAACTCCTGTGTTTTGAGTATTTTATATTTCAAATAGGCAAACCTCTTTTCTAGTCTACATCTACATCTACATACATACTCCGCAATCTACCATACGGTGCATGGCGGAGGGTACCTCGTACCACAATTAGCATCTTCTCGCCCTGTTCCACTCCCAAACAGAACGAGGGAAAAATGACTGCCTATATGCCTCTGTACGAGCCCTAATCTCTCTTATATTACATTTGTGGTCTTCACGCGAAATATAAGTTTGCGGCAGTAAAACAGTGACTGTGTCAAGCGGTACACTACTAATGGAGTATTCAAATATTACGGAATACTTTTTCCTATTAATCTACATTAATTTACATTTATCTATATTTAGAGTTAGCTGCCAGTCTTTACACCAATCACAAATCCTGTCCAAGTCATCTTGTATCCTCCTACAGTCACTCAACGACGACACCTTCCCGTACACCACAGCATCATCAGCAAACAGCCGCACATTGCTATCCACCCTATCCAAAAGATCATTTATGTAGATAGAAAACAACAGCGGACCTACCACACTTTCCTGGGGCACTCCAGATGATACCCTCACCTCCGGTGAACATTCACCATTGAGGACAACGTACTGAGTTCTATTACTTAAGAAGTCTTCGAGCCACTTACATATTTGGGGACCAATCCCATATGCTCGTACCATAGTTAGGAGTCTGCAGTGGGGCAACGAGTCAAACGTTTTCCGGAAGTCAAGGAATATGGCATCCGTCTGATACCCTTGCAAGTAGGCTGTTTACGTTTTCTTATTGGTAACGCCACGTAGCGCTCTGTATGAAAAATCACTGGCTGTGCTGTGTGCAGTCTGTGGCTGGTTTAGATTGTTGTCTGCCATTGTAGTTTTGGGCAGCGGCAGCTGGATGCTAACAGCGCGTAGCGTTGCGCAGTTGGGGGTGAGCCGCCAGCTGTAGTGGACGTGGGGAGAGAGATAGCGGAGTTTTGAAATATTTAAGAATTGGTGTCCACCTGCACGTAATGTGTCGTTGGCACCCAGCTGTGCGACAGTCGCCTGGGAGAAAAGCCATTAGTGTGTGCCTTTCAGAGGCACAGGTAAAAAAAAATGCCATTATCCTCGCTATTGACATTCCTTTGCAGAAAGCATCCTAAATACGACACCCTCAAATTTGAAAACATGATTACACTGTAGAGTTCTTAATTTATGATATTTACTGAAATGAAATGATGAGAAACATTTGATATCTATTGTCTTTCTAGCTGAGAGATAGCTCATTTTGTTTAATATTCAGTTTCTATCTGCACTGCAGCATTGGTTAAAATAAAATTTAATAGATGTACTAATATCACTATTTTCTGTCTACAGACCCAGTAAAGAATCATTTTATGATATACTTTCTTAGAAAAGGGAGCACAAATAGACATTTCCCTTCACAGCAACTGCATAAATAATTTTTTTACGGTTTGGTAACTTATCTGCTAGCTTATGTTCTCGTGATGCATCACTCTAGTGTTAAGAAGTGACCTAGGTATTAAACATTTTTACTGTAATATTTTTTCTGCTTCAGATATGTCATATTTAGTTATAAGCTGTTGCATTTCCTTCTGCTGTGTGCCAGGCATAGTGCTACTGAATTCCACTTTGTATTACTCTGTTAAGCCAGTTTTACTACGGATTTATTTTTCTTGTTTGCTGTGCATTGCCTTATATTAGTTTTAATATTGCTGCTTCTTTGACAACTTCCATTTTATTTCATTGTTGTTTGTATTAATTGTTTTGTGCTGCTGCATTGCCTCGTCCCTTAGTTTAGCATCTGATCTCAGTAGGTTTAAGTTAGCTTAAGAGGGAGTAGACTATATAAGAAACTAACTATGATGAACTGGAAGAAAAGCATTGAGAAGCTGTAAGAAAATGGTTTGGCCAAAGAAGTAGTGTACAGTGAAGGAAAACTATTTTTGAAAGAGGATGAGAACAGAATACAGTAAGCATGCTTGGATAGGATTTTTTTTGGCTGGAGCAAATGTTGATATAAGAGGGGTGATCTATGGAATGTAGTTTTGGGTTGGACTCCAGTACCAAATGTTACGCTGAAAACAAACCCTGTCCTTTCCTTTTGTGTTATCCCACTATGTGTTTGTGTACCCTTGTGTATTTATTTTCATCCTGTCTCTGGGTACTGTTTCTTAGAATTTTTTCTGTTCTAATACTAAGCTACATTCACTATGATGAGGAATACTGTTATCCTCAAATATAATTTGCATCAATAATATGTTATTTACTTTGTAAAGATGTTTAGACATTATTTATTCTATTTTGTTTTAATGCTCATGTGTGAAGTTGATGTTTCGAAATTTATTCTGATTTTTTATGTATGTGCTCCTGTCATAATTCCTGTAACACTGATGTATATGTTATTTCGATTCTTTTGTAAAGCCTGTATTACTGAAAATGTTATCTGTACTATTATGATCTTTAATGATATATTTTGTACCTTTGTTATTGTATTCTCATGTTATAAAATTGTAATTGACACCTGTTCATCAAATTAAGTAACTTGTAAGTTACTTTTCACTGCACACATTTCTGTTGGTCATAGTATATGGACAATATGTGAGAAGTAGGGACTGATAGTGTTTTCACGTGTGTTAATAATTCAGTAAGGGACTGGATAACAGCATTGCTGGTTCTAAGGACATTTCAAAAACAATTTATGTGAGTGCACAAGTGGTGGTTATTGACTTGCTATATTATCCGCAAGACTCTTCAATGGTGATTGTGCACCTGTACAGTTGCAACAGATGACTGCTGGCCGTCTCTACAAGGACTACGGTGGATCTGCGCCTTTGATGACCCACCAATACCATTATTTCTACAAGGACTACAGTGGGTCTACACCTTTGATGACCCACCAATACCATTATTTCTACAAGGACTGCAGTGGGTATGCACCTCTGGTGACCCACCAATACCGTAATCTCTACCAGGACTACAATGGGTATACTCTGTGTTGACCTACCTACCAATATTCTTCAAAACTTCGACTGATTCTGCTGTGGGTTTGCTCTGTTGTGGCCCATTACCTGTCTGCATGTCAAGAGTCAGCACTGTCTTTCCGTTGAAAGGACAACACTACTTCTTCAAGACTGCATGGAAATCCACTACTTCCGTGTGCATTTACTTCTACTACTCAGACTTTGAGAAAAACACTGCAATTTTACTTTGATGACTGATCAGGACTGTCATTATGGACTATGAGACAATTTTAGCTTTTGACCAACATTGTATCAATAAGTGTGTGCATTTGATTTCTTTGCTATTGTAATCATAATTATGAAAAAAGTTTTCAAATCTGTATTGACCAGAGCCCAAAAGAATTTGTAAATTTTTTTGTGGGGGTCATGGGGACTATGTAAGTAGGCTGTTTAGGTTTTCTTATTGGTAACGCCACGTAGCGCTCTGTATGAAAAATCACTGGCTGTGCTGTGTGCAGTCTGTGGCTGGTTTGCATTGTTGTCTGCCATTGTAGTTTTGGGCAGCGGTAGCTGGATGCTAACAGCGCGTAGCGTTGCGCAGTTGGAGGTGAGCCGCTAGGAGTGGTGGATGTGGGGAGAGAGATGGCGGAGTTTTGAAATTTGTAAGAATTGGTCTCATGAACTGATATATATATATTATGACTATTAAGGTAAAAACATTGTTTGTTCTCTATTATAATCTTTCATTTGCTAACTATACCTATCAGTAGTTAGTGCCCTCCGTAGTTTGAATCTTTTATTTAGCTGGCAGTAGTGGCGCTCGCTGTATTGCAGTAGCTTGAGTAACGAAGATTTTTGTGAGGTAAGTGATTTGCGAAACGTATAGGTTAACGTTAGTCAGGGCCATTCTTTCGTAGCGATTTTTGGAAGTCAGATTGCGTTGCGCTAAAAAAATATTGTGTGTCAGTCTAAGCACAGTCGTGTACAATTTTTCTAAGGGGACGTTTCACCCTTCATCCATGGTTCGCAAGATATCATGTGAAAAAAGGGCGATTTGCGTTTCCCAGGAGCGATGCTTTCTAAAGCCGTGCTGATGCATGGACGTCAACTTCTCTGTCTCAAGAAAATTCATTATATTCGAAATGAGAATAAGTTCTAGAATCCGGCAACAAACCGACGTTAAGGATATTGGTCTGTAATTTTGAGGATCCGTCCTTCTAGCCTTCTTATATACAGGCGTCACCTGCACTTTTTTCCAGTCGCTCGGGACTTTACGTTGGGCAAGAGATTCGCGATAAATGCAAGCTAAGTAACGAGCCAATGCAGTGCAGTACTGTCTGCCTGGCGATTAATTTATTTTCAACCCATTCAGCCGCTTCACAACTCCAGGGATATCTATCACTATGTCCTCCATACGGGTATCTGTACGAGACTCAAACAGCGGTAAGTAGGGTCCTCCTGGTGAAAGATTTCTCAAATGGTAGATTTAAGACTTCAGCTATCGTTTTGCTGTCTCCCCTTGCCAGGCCAGACTGGTCAGTCAGTGACTGGATGGAAGCCTTCGACCCGCTCACCGATATTACGTCAGACCAGAATTTTTTTGTTTTTTGAGCAAGATCATTTTCTCAGGTATGACGGTGGTAGTAGTTGTATCCTTTTAGCATCGCTCTTTTTACAGCAGCACGAATTTCTACTAACTTTTGCCTGTCCTCATTCTCCCGATCTTTCATGTACCGAGAGTGCAACTGTCTTTGCTTACTGAACATTCTCCGAAATGCGCTGTTAAACCACGGTTGGTCTTTTCCGTCCGAACCCACTTTTTCGGCACATACTTCTCCAATACGCGATTTTCAATGTGTTTAAAATTTGCACATAATTCTTCTACGTCCAGCGTACCTGAAGTAAATGAAGTCCATTCATTTACCAAGTGGGATGCTAACAACTGCTTACCTGCTCTTTCTAGTAAGAATACTCTCCTAGTCTTCTTGACCGACTTTTTAACTTTCGTAACCATAGTCGTGATGACAGCATCATGATCAGTAATCTCTGTCTCAACAATGACACCGTCGATAAGGTCAGGTCTATTGGTGGCTAACAGATCTAAAATATTTCCATTACGCGTTGGCAGTCGATTTAGCTGCTGAAGACAGTTTTCGAATAATGTGTTCAAAAGTAATTCACACGACGGATTTTCTGTACCACCTGTAATGAATCCATAGATATCCCAGTCTATACTATGTAGGTTGAAGTCGCCTCCGACTAATATAGCATGATCCGGGTACTTCTGCGATACAGAGTAGGTTACAGTACGCTTGTTTGCCCAATGCTTGAATACTGCTCAGCAATGTGGGATCCGCACCAGATAGGGTTGATAGAAGAGATAGAGAAGATCCAACGGAGAGCAGCGCGCTTCGTTACAGGATCATTTAGTAATCGCGAAAGCGTTACGGAGATGATAGATAAATTCCAGTGGAAGACTCTGCAGGAGAGACGCTCAGTAGCTCGGTATGAGCTTTTTTCAAAGTTTCGAGAACATACCTTCACCGAAGAGTCAAGCAGTATATTGCTCCCTCCTACGTATATCTCGCGAAGAGACCATGAGGATAAAATCAGAGAGATTAGAGCCCACACAGAAGCATACCGACAATCCTTCTTTCCACGTACAATACGAGACTGGAATAGAAGGGAGAACCGATAGAGGTACTCAGGGTACCCTCCGCCACACACCGTCAGGTGGCTTGCGGAGTATGGATGTAGATGTAGATGTAGATGTAGAGTGTAGACTCACATTGAATGTCACGGTGGAACCTGGTGGCCGGTAATAACACCCCACAAGTAACTTTATTTCCCCTAGCCCTGTTAAACGTGTCAAGATAATTTCAAAATCGCACTCTACTTCGACCTCAGTAGACACAATATTTTTGTCAACTTCAATGAAGACACCACCTCCTACGGTGTCTAATCTGTCTTTCCGATACACGTTCCAACCCTCACTATATATTTCAGAACTTCCTATGCCTTACACGTTTCTTTCATCTCTTTGCGGCTCCATGGTGTTCTTCTTGTTTTCCTCTCTTTCTTTATAAGCCTTGTAGTTAACGCTTCTTGAGCTGCTGCTCCAATACTTTCTTTGTTTTTCTCCTAAGGCTAATTTACATGGTCCCTACATCAGTGGGGTTCTCTTTTATTTTGTCTGCCAATCGTCTCTGATATAGGGTGTTCCTGTTTGAAACGATGTGATCTACTGTAGATTTAAGTCCTCTTGTGTTCTGAATAGTGTATTTATACCGTTCTTTGCGGTGATGAAGGTACTGTTCGTTCGCAGTTCGTTGCTTTAGAATACAGCATCCGCATCATGACCGTAAGTTCGTTTGAAGGAATCAGTCTGATAAATCCTTGTAACTCATGGTAGAAGTCTTCTGTCTTCTGTTCTAGGATTACAGTCCTCTAGGCTATACAGGGAGATAATGTTCAATTTCTGATGGACCAGTTTCAGTAAAACTATTCTCTCGGGGTTGTATCGGCACGTCTCAATAATATAAGTGGATAAGTAACCTTACTCCTGCTGTACCTCTTGCCTCCTGCTCAACTCGACTATAAATGAGTAGGTACCGATCATATCCCTTCTGTAATTTGACTTTCTTTTTTGTCTCTTGGATATTACATATTGAAATTCCATGATATTTCAGTTCTTCTATAAGCTCATGATCTTTGCAATTGAAGTATTTTATTTTTCTTCGTCTGAAAGCTGTTCCTAACCTTGGTCGTCATATTTGTAGTTCGACCTACAGGTACAGGTACAGGTACAGGTACAGGTACAGGTATAGAACTGGTACTCAGAGCAGTGAAATTACACTTCCAGTAGGTCGCTGGCCTGGCTGTCGGTGGATTTGTTTTCAAGATTTTTCTTTCCCTAGGCATACTTCTTTCTTCGCAGCTTAAGAGCCCAACCTATATTTAGGAGATATGGCATCTCGTAGCCTTTGGGGTTCACCTGCCATTAATCTTCTAAGGAAGCAGGATGAACTGATTTTTTCTTCAGGGTACTTTTCCACTCGCCTTTGGTGATACAATACCCCGTTCTTCAAGGCAGCAGCTTTGAAGATGTGAGATGAGGACAGAGAAAGGAATACTCCCTCAAGCGTTGAAACCTAACACCATTGGGGTCGAAAAAACAAGAGTTGGCCAAGATTGGTCTATAGGAAAGTAAACATAAGGAATTTGACACCGGTAAATGGAAGTAACAGCAAACTCAGCTCAAGGCCCCACGATCGCTAACCCCTGTGCTCTCAAGATGGATGCCATAAGTGGTTACAAGTGGGTTGCTTCCACACTGTGCCATGAGAGAAAACCTTTTGTAAATGTAAATCAGGTTTACTTTTTTTGCCGAACCATTATAAAATCCTTTTACTGTTAAAATGCGATGTTCATAACGTGTCCAAGATGCCAAGAAAATTCTTTCTTCTTCTGTCTTTATGATGAATATCACACCGACACGTGTAAATCACTGACCGAAAAATTATAAAAGTTAACTTTATACTCTGATTTCTCTTGCACGGCTTACAATTCCTTACTGGGAAATCATTTGCAACCCCACATTTTTTGTGACATTTCATTTTGAGACCTTGTATGAAAATATCAAAAAGTGCAATACCATAAACATTATTTGTAGTGAAGCTAACGTAAAAACTAAAAAAAATATAAAAAATCCACATATAGACTCGACGTCACGACCCTCGAATTACCGTTCTGTACTCTTCCCGCTGGGCTGAATGCTACACGTAAACTAAGATAACATCAATGTCTCTCGCAACCCCAATGCATGCCATAAATGTTATATTTTCCAACTACTTCGGCATCTGGGCCTCACACGTGTCTGAATTTCTTTTCCGGCCCAGCCCTGCACATACCATAGATTTGAACGAAATTACTGATGACGATTCGGAGTGGTGTCCTGTCCTGGGCAATGCTTTAAATTTGTTGAAATTGGTAAATGGTGAGCGAACATTATAGATGCAGGGCCACCCCTGTTTCAAAATATTCTGATACCTTTGAGATTTAGTAAATTTACTTCTCGATACTGTTTTAAATTACTTCTGTAAAGGACAAAAATAATAATTCTTAGTAAAATTGCTTTTCTTATAAGCCGGTCACGTAATAGTGTATTTACGTTTATTGTGTGCAAAATAAATTTTTGGTTTTTGTAAGGAGATATTAATGCATTATGAGTGTCAAAAATGTAAATTAAGGTACTGTGATCTTCTTGGAGAATTTGCGTGTGTTCATTCACATTACCCTGACAATTTCTAAGGAGCCTTAGTAACCACGTTACGCTTCGTGGGCTACTGTGCCACTTTCAGAAAGACAGCCAGTGAGGCCTTTGAAGGTGCGGACAGAGATCTGGGGCCATGCCGACTACAGACCAGTGGCCAACTTTTCTAGGTCTCTCTGCAGAGAATCGATAGTGCGACGAACCCGATCGAGCTGGTCTCACAAATTGTCGATTTTGTGGGGGCCGGGGAATTCGTGGTGTTCTTCGAGACACACACACAGACAGCGTCCCGTGTGACCGTTGCAATGTCTTGCTGGCTCATCCTATCGTGCTGAGGAGAAACAAACGTCATGTAGGGGCGGAATTGGCTACGAAGGATAGAAACATAGTTGTGTTGATCCTTTGTGCCTTCCAGAATGACGAGAACATCCAGTGAATTTCATGAAAATATTTCTGAGACCATAACTTGCCCTTCTCCGGTAGGAATCCGTCCGAAGGTTACTGTAGGGTATTTGCTTTCAGACGTTCCATACTGTACATGCCAATAGTCGTCTGTCCGATGGAACGTGAAATGGGATTCATCTTAAAAGGTCACCAACGCCACTCAGTGGACGTGCAGTTGGTGGTGCTGGGTGCAAATCCCAGCCTTAGTTGCTGATCAAAAGCAGTCAGAATGGCAGCATCAACCGGGAGTCTGCTGTGGACGCCAAATTGCACCAACGTTCACTCTATGGTCATTGAGGAGACACTGTTGGCACCCACTTGGTTCATTTGCGTCTCCACAGCCGTCGTTCGCCACTGCCGTCTACAAACTACAGTTGTCTCGGCATCGGTTTTGGATAGTGCCGTTTTTTTACAAGCACAGTATAACCACGGTGGCATGCGAATGGTTGCAGACTCAGCTGTCTCGGAAATGCTTCCACGGTTCACCCAAACGCTGATGTTCATGCTCATTTGGATGTGAGATAAATCTATTCGTTCCCGCATAACAGCAACTGTACGGGTCATTAAAATTGCTCTACTACGAAGATGACGGGCTAGAGACGCGAAATTTAACCGACAGGAAGAAGATGCTGTTACATGCAAATGATTAGTTTTTCAGGCCATTCACACAAGTTTGCCGGCGGTGGCGACACTTACAACCTGCTGACATGAGGAAAGTTTCCGACCGATTTCTCGTACACAAACAGCAGTTGCCTGGTGGAACGTTGTTGTGATGCCTAGTGTAAGGATGAGAATTGCGTACCATCACTTATCTGACTTTGATAAAGGTCGGATTGAAGCCTATCGTGATTGCTGTTTATCGTATCGCAACATTGCTGCTCGCGTTGGTCGAGATCCAATGACTGATAGCAGATTATGTAATCGGTGGATTCAGGAGTGTAATACGTAGCGCTGAGCTGGATCCCAACGGCCTCGTATCGCTAGAAGTCGAGATTACAGACATCTTATCCGCATGTCTGTAACGGTTCGTGCAGCCACGTCTCGATCCCTGAGTCAACGGATGGGGACGTTTGCAAGACCACAACCATCTGAACGAACAGTTCGGCGACCATTTCAGCAGCATGGACTATCAGCTCGGAGACGATGGCTGCGGTTACCCTTGACGCTGCATCAGAGTCAGAAGCGCCTGCGATGGTATAATCAACGACAAACCTTGGTGCACGAATGACAGAACGTAATTTTTTCGGATGAATCCAGTTTCTGTTTACAACATCACGATGGTCGCATCCGTGTTTGGATGCGGTGAACACACATTGGAAGCGTGTATTCGTCATCCCCATACATGCGTATCACCCGGCGTGATGGTATGGGCTGCCATTGGTGACACATCTGGGTCACCTTTTGTTCGCATTGGCTCTACCCTTCATTCGACCCCTGCGAAACCCTACATTTCAGCAAGATAATGCACGACCGCATGTTGCAGGTCCCGTACGGGCCTTTCTGGATACAGAAAATGTTCGACTGCAGCCCTGACCGGCACATTCTCCAGATCTCCCACCAATTGACAACATGTGGTGAATAGTGGTGAAGCAACTGGCTCGTCACAATACGCCAGTCACTACTCTTGATGAACTGTGGTATTTTGTTGAAGCTGCATGGGCAGCTGTACATGTACATGCCATCCAAGCTCTGTTTGACCCAATGCCCAGGCGTATCGAGGCCGTTATTATGGCTAGAGCAGGTTGATCTGGGGACTGATTTCTCAGGATCTACCCACCCAAATTGGCTGAAAATGCAATCAGATGTTAGTTATGGTATAATATATTTGTCCAATGAATACCCGTTTATAATCTGCATTTATTCCTGGTGTAGCAATTTTAATGGCCAGTAGTGTATGTACGCTCCAGTGCTAGCGCTGTCACGTGCGGTCTATGAATGGTTATTGGACGTTGAAGTCGAACATGAATATTGGCCACAGTAACGTACCTGTACATTTTAAGTTAAAACCAGTGTGTGAGTTGGCCCAGCCCGTCATGCTGTTCTACTCGCTGTTTTAGTACATTATTTTAATTGTGTGCGGGAGATTCACTTCTTAAAACACAATTTTCAAACATTTGAACCCCAATCGTCTCAGTTTTTTCAGTAAGAGCGCTGATGGCTTCGTCGCAGAGCGCTCTATGCAAGCAACCGGCGGGTGAACAGGTACTAGACACAGTACGGGAGAGTCTCGCTGAGAGCTCGCCTGCTGATCCGCGTATCGCACCGGCACGATCCTCAGGGGGCCCGGCGCTAAACGGTAGGGACCGAGCTGGGCCGGCCTGAAGAGGGCGGCGCGCCTCCATTTTTGGCTGCGGCGGTGAGAGGCGGCTTATCTGGCGCCGCGGCCGCTGCCGGGCTGTTTGTGCAGCCGCCGCCCGGCACCCGCCAGCCGCGCCGCTATCACCCAGCCACGGGGCCGCCTTATCAAGGCGAGGGGCGGGTGAGTCCGCTCATCGCCCGCCGCAGACGAGGCGCCGGGCAGATTGAATGGCAAAGGCTGCCGCGCCATCACACACGCCCCTCTCCTGGTTCGGGAATAAGTCCCTCCAAATCTCTTATACGCTCACGTCCACCGCCCGCAAAGTGTACCCTGTCCCAGTAGGCAGCCACTTACTGGAGCGACAGCTACGTCAGTGCAAATTAACAGTTTTGTTGTCGAGTTGTAGTTTTACGGCTATTATTTATTGTATTGTATCCTTATCTACATGTACATTCCGTAGCCAACTTACATCGTGTGGCGGATAGTTCTATTTCTTTTTAAAGAAATCCTTATTTCAATAATAATAATAATTACACTCCTGAAAACGGAAAAAAGAACACATTGACATCGGTGTGTCAGACCCACCATACTTGCTCCGGACACTGCGAGAGGGCTGTACAAGCAATGATCACACGCACGGCACAGCGGACACACCAGGAACTGCGGTGTTGGCCGTCGAATGACGCTAGCTGCGCAGCATTTGTGCACCGCCGCCGTCAGTGTCAGCCAGTTTGCCGTGGCCTACGGAGCTCCATCGCAGTCTTTAACACTGGTAGCATGCCGCGACAGCGTGGACGTGAACCGTATGTGCAGTTGACGGACTTTAAGCGAGGGCGTATAGTGGGCATGCGGGAGGCCGGGTGGACGTACCGCCGAATTGCTCAACACGTGGGGCGTGAGGTCTCCACAGTACATCGATGTTGTCGCCAGGGGTCGGCGGAAGGTGCACGTGCCCGTCGACCTGGGACCTGACCGCAGCGACGCACGGATGCACGCCAAGACCGTAGGATCCTACGCAGTGCCGTAGGGGACCTCACCGCCTCTTCCCAGCAAATTAGGGACACTGTTGCTCCTGGGGTATCGGCGAGGACCATTCACAACCGTCTCCATAAAGCTGGGCTACGGTCCCGCACACCGTTAGGCCGTCTTCCGCTCACGCCCCAACATCGTACAGCCCGCCTCCTGTGGTGTCGCGACAGGCGTGAATGGAGGGACGAATGGAGACGTGTCGTCTTCAGCGATGAGAGTCGCTTCTGCCTTGGTGCCAATGATGGTTGTATGCGTGTTTGGCGCCGTGCAGGTGAGCACCACAATCAGGACTGCATACGACCGAGTCACACAGGGCCAACACCCGGCAATCATGGTGTGGGCAGCGAGCTCCTACACTGGCCGAACACCTCTGGTGATCGTCGAGGGGACACTGAATAGTGCACGGTACATCCAAAGCGTCATCGAACCCATCGTTCTACCATTCCTAGACCGGCAAGGGAACTTGCTGTTCCAACAGGACAATGCACGTCCGCATGTATCCCGTGCCACCCAACGTGCTCTAGAAGGTGTAAGTCAACTACCCTGGCCAGCAAGAGCTCCGAATCTGTCCCCCATTGAGCATGTTTCGGACTGGATGAAGCGTCGTCTCACGCGGTCTGCACGTCCAGCACGAACGCTGGTCCAACTGAGGCGCCAGGTGGAAATGGCATGGCAAGCCGTTCCACAGGACTACATCCAGCATCTCTACGTTCGTCTCGATGGGAGAATAGCAGCCTGCATTGCTGCGAAAGGTGGATATACACTGTACGAGTGCCGACATTGTGCATGCTCTGTTGCCTGTGTCTATGTGCCTGTGGTTCTGTCAGTGTGATCATGTGATGTATCTGACCCCAGGAATGTGTCCATAAAGTTTCCCCTTCCTGGGACAATGAATTCACGGTGTTCTTATTTCAATTTCCAGGAGTGTATTATACGAACGTAACCCACTTCCTGCAACCTGTCTCCACTGTTGTTAATATTATTTATGGATCACATGTTAAAAACAATAGACTGACTGTGTGAGATTAAGATACGTGAACACAATATAAGCAGTCTTGCATATGCGGATGACTTAGTTGTGATGGCAGATTCGATTGAAAGTTTGGAAAGTAGTATTTCAGAGCTATATCAGAAATGTAAGGACTATAGTATGAAGATTAGCATCTCCAAAACGAACATAATGTCAGTGGGAAAGAGATATAAACGGATTGAGTGCCAAATAGGAGGAACAAAGTTAGAACAGGTGGACGGTTTCAAGTACTTAGGATGCATATTCTCACAGGATGGCAACATAGTGAAAGAACTGGAAGCGAAGTATAGCAAAGCTAACGCAGTGAGCGCTTAGCTACGACCTACTCTCTTTTGTAAGAAGGAAGTCAGTACCAAGACTAAGTTATCTGTGCACCGTTCAGTCTTTCGACCAACTCTGTTGTATGGGAGAGAAAGCTGGGTGGTTCAAATGGTTCATATGGTTGTGAGCACTATGGGACTCAACTAGAACTTAGAACTACTTAAACCTAACGAAGCTAAGGACATCACACACATCCATGCCCGAGGCAGGATTCGAACCTGTGACCGTAGCAGTCGCACGGTTCCGGACTGCGCACCTAGAACCGCGAGACCACCGCGGCCGGCAAAGCTGGGTGGATTCAGGTTACCTTATCAATAAGGTAACGGATATAATAAGGTACGGATATGAAAGTAGCTAGGATGATTGCAGGTATTAGTAGATGGGAACAATGGCAGGAGGGGATCTACAATGAGGAAATCAAAGAAAAACTGGGGATGAACTCTATAGATGTAGCAGCCAGGGCGAACAGGCTTAGATGGTGGGGTCATGTTACACGCATGGGAAAAGCAAGGTTACCCAAGAGACTCATGGGTTCAGCAGAAGAGGGTAGGAGAAGGTACCTCGATTCGGTTAAGAATGATTTTGTAGTAATAGGTTTAACATCAGAAGAGGCACCAATGTTAGCACAGAATAGGGGATCATGGAGGAATTTTATAAGGGGGACTATGCTCCAGACTGAAATCTGAATAGGGGATCATGGAGGAATTTTATAAGGGGGCTATGCTCCAGACTGAACGCTAAAATGTGTAATCAGTCTTAAATGATGATGATGATGATGATGATGATGATGATGATGATGATGAACCCACTTCCTTAAATGATTAGTGGGTCCTAATTTGTTCAAACATCAATTGCAGCTAATTATAGGTTTATTTAATTTGTGAGATGCAGCTATAACCAATGACAATGGCCAGCTTAATTTCTACTATTACTATTATCAATATTTAATGTATATCATCTTCACTAAAACTCTACTGCCTGCAGCGTCACAGTTGTGTTAGAAATATATAAATCCCGATAGACGTGCCCCTGACACTGGGGAGGCCAAAGATATTATTCGCTGCAGGTTCCTCATAACTACTTTCTTAATCTAAGTCCTACTAACTAGTTCTAACCTAAGTCAAGCACGGTGCTTTGTCTAGTATTGGTGATGTTCCCCATTCCCCCTAGTTCTGTACGTGGCGGATTCCAGACTAAGAGAAAAGTCGGCCTATCTACGCGCAGGCGGTATAGGAGAAGGGCGCGCATTCACTGTTTCGGATGTCTCAATTTTTACGTTAATTTATGTCCCTTAGGTAGTCCATTAACAATTTTCGTGGTACCCCATCTGCTAGTTTATTGAGAGTTTTTCTTCTTGTCTTAGTAAGTGGTTTGTGTCGCGGTCAGGTAATTGGTCACGTAATGTGGAAGCAACATCATTGAAAAGGGGGCACTTGTAGACCTCATGATCGGGAGTACCCTCTGATTCACCACATCCACACGCGTGTGTAGCCCTTTTCCCGAACCGACATAAATATGTCGGGTATGGCGCATGTCCAATGAGAAAATGGATTAGTCCTAAGTGGATTAAAAGTATCTCGTTTCCAGTCGTTCCCTAACGCTCGGAGGGAATTCAAAAGTACTACGCCGTGTTTCATCTGCCTCCCATAGTTCTTGCCACAATTGCTCATATCTTTGCCGTGTCTCACTTTTATCCTCAATCCCAGTGCCTAATGTGGCTTCTGTCTTCGTGATATTCCCTTTCTTGACCCAGAACCACGCAGCCTGCTCTCTAATTTTGATGCCCAGTGGGCAGAGCCCCATTATGACTAATAGGGCTCCCCCAGAAGATGTTCTATAGGCCCCCACAGATCTGAGTATCATATGTCTCTTAACCCTTCTCACTGTCATGTCGGGCAAAACCATCATGAGCGTATGTAATCCACTACTGCTGTTAAAATACTGTTGTGGTATAATGTTATGAGATGAGGGAGAAGATGAAATCTTTTTTGTCCCATGGAGATGACATCGTTTAATGTTTGAAGGGCTTTCTGGTTTACGGTGTCAATGTGTTTCCCGAAGTTCTACCTTTCGTCAATGATGATTTCTAAGTACCGTGTCTCACTTCGCCGAAGAACCGGTGAGCACTCAATTCTTTCAGTATGATTCCTGATTAATTGTCATTTTAATAATAGGTAAGCAGACTTACTTGGCTATACTTTCATTTTAGTGTTTTGGCACCATAGTTGCAGTTTGTTCACGGCACTTTCTGTTTTGGGCTCTATGTCCCCGCGGCTACTGCCGCCAACCAACAGGAGGAGGTCATCCGCGTAGGCTGTCACCTCTAGCACTTCTTCACTTTGTTGTAAAGTATCTAATAGCGGCTCCATATGGATGTCCCAGAACAGGGGTCCTAAGACGTAACCCTGGGGCGTCCCTTAGTTATTGATTTTCCAATTCCCCCGCTAGGCGATGATAGCCACACTTCACGCTCCTCGCAATACCTCCTCAGACAGCCATATAGCGGCCCTGGAAACTCCTTCTCCCACAAGCAGAAGAGTGAAGGCCGCCAAAGGTAGTCGAAGGCGCCACTGATGTCTACCACGATGCCGACTACGTACTTACGCAGCGTAGCATCAGATGCCGATCGCCCAGGCCTGAAGCCGAACTGCCTGCTGCTCATCCCACACAGCACTCGGTGTGCCGGAGAGTACTTTGCGTACCAGTATTATTTCCCCCTTTCCCTATTCCAGTCGCGTATGGTTCAAGGGAAGAAGATTGCTGCTAAGGCTTTCTGTGACCGCGAGTCCTAATTTTACCTTCGAAGCCTTTTCATTACTCTTCAAGTAACCAACGATGTCGGACTAACAATAGACTACGTCGTGATACAGAACGCTTCTCTTGCACCGTCTCCCACAGCAATTGGATGACTGTCTCCGTGACGCTTTTGCTCTTCCTAAGTCAACTTGTAAAGAAATATACAGCTGTTCTTTGGATATTTCCTCTGTCAGTCCTGTCAGGTACGGATCCCATACTGACGACCAATATTCACGTATTGGTGGAACGAGTATTTTGAAGGCTACATCCTTCGTTGGAGGAGGGGGATCAGCGTTTAATGGCCTGTTAACAACTAGGTCGTTAGAGACGAATCATCAACTCGGAATAGGGAAGGACGGAGAAGGCAACCGGCCGTGCCCAAGGAACCGTCCCGGCATTTCCCTTAAGTCAAAAACTAAGTCAGGATGGCTGGACTCGGGTCTGAACCGTGGTCCTGCTGAATACAAGTCCAGCCTGCTAACCACTGAGCTAATCCGCTCGGTACTTCCATCGTTGATGGACTACATTTCACGAGGATGCTTCCAAAGTAACTCTCTGGTATCTACCTTGCTACGTGTTAATTTTGTGCCGTTATTCCACTTCAAATTGTTCAGCACGATTATCCATAAATATTTTGTGGAAGTAACGGCTTGGAATGATTGTTCGGTAATTTTTTAATCACAGAGTAATGCATATTACTGTCTATGTATTCGCAATACGTTTAACTTGTTTACGTTGAGGGTGAATTGCCACTTCCAGCACCAACCGTCGATGCTCCGCAGGGCTTCCTGGATTTGGCTAAAGGTTTCTAGCGCCTCTGTACGCTAGTTTAAGTTTTTTTATCACTGAAACATTGTAACTGTTCACCATGAATGTGCTGAGCGCTTGTATGGAAATTTAAAAGTGCAATAGTGACTGGTTACTTAAATTATATTGATAAATATAAAATAATTTTGTACATTTTACGTAAAAGTATTAATGTTACATATTTTACTCACTGTTGAGGTGACATTACCAAACAATAACTATATAAAAATGGTTCAAATGACTCTGAGCACTATGGGACTCAACACCTGAGGTCACCAGTCCCATAGAACTTAGAACTATTTAAACCTAACTAAGCTAAGGACATCATACACATCCATGCCCGAGGAAGGATTCGAATCTGCGACCGTAACGATCGCGCGGAGCCAGACCTAAGTGCCTAGGACCGCTCGGCCACAGCGGCTGGCGCACAATCACTGTAGAAGAACTGACTCTGATGTAGATATAGCGTATGCTTTGGATGCGGATATGCTGAATTGTGTTTTTTCAGCACTGTACTTATTGTGTGACTAGATATGTAAATTATGGAAATGCTTGAAATATTGGTTGAGAAATTGTGTTTGCTTATACACTCCTGGAAATGGAAAAAAGAACACATTGACACCGGTGTGTCAGACCCACCATACTTGCTCCGGACACTGCGAGAGGGCTGTACAAGCAATGAACACACGTACGGCACAGCGGACACTCCAGGAACCGCGGTGTTGGCCGTCGAATGGCGCTACCTGCGCAGCATTTGTGCACCGCCGCCGTCAGTGTCAGCCAGTTTGCCGTGGCATACGGAGCTCCATCGCAGTCTTTAACACTGGTAGCATGCCGTGACAGCGTGGACGTGAACCGTATGTGCAGTTGACGGACTTTGAGCGAGGGCATATAGTGGGCATGTGGGAGGCCGGGTGGACGTACCGCCAAATTGCTCAACACGTGGGACGTGAGGTCTCCACAGTACATCGATGTTGTCACCAGTGGTCGGCGGAAGGTGCACGTGCCCGTCGACCTGGGACCGGACCGCAGCGACGCACGGATGCACGCCAAGACCGTAGGATCCTACGCAGTGCCGTAGGGGACCGCACCGCCACTTCCCAGCAAATTAGGGACACTGTTGCTCCTGGGGTATCGGCGAGGACCATTCGCAACCTTCTCCATGAAGCTGGGCTACGGTCCCGCACACCGTTAGGCCGTCTTCCGCTCACGCCCCAACATCATGCAGCCCGCCTCCAGTGGTGTCGCGGCAGGCGTGAATGGAGCGACGAATTGAGGCGTGTCGTCTTCAGCGATGAGAGTCGCTTCTGCCTTGGTGCCAATGATGGTCGTATGCGTGTTTAGCGCCTTGCAGGTGAGCGCCACAATCAGGACTGCATACGACCGAGGCAACACCCGGCATCATGGTGTGGGGAGCGATCTCCTACACTGGCCGTACACCTCTGGTGATCGTCGAGAGGACACTGAATCGTGCACGGTACATCCAAACCGTAATCGAACCCATCGTTCTACCATTCCTAGACCGGCAAGGGAACTTGCTGTTCCCACAGGACAATGCACGTCCGCATGTATCCCGTGCCACCCAACGTGCTCTAGAAGGTGTAAGTCAACTACCCTGGCCAGCAAGATCTCCGGATCTGTCCCCCATTGAGCATGTTTGGGACTGGATGAAGCGTCGTCTCACGCGGTCTGCACGTCCAGCACGAACGCTGGTCCAACTGAGGCACCAGGTGGAAATGGCATGGCAAGCCGTTCCACAGGACTACATCCAGCATCTCTAGGATCGTCTCCATGGGAGAATAGCAACCTGCATTGCTGCGAAAGGTGGATATACACTGTACTAGTACCGACATTGTGCATGCTCTGTTGCCTGTGTCTATGTGCCTGTGGTTCTGTCAGTGTGATCATGTGATGTATCTGACCCCAGGAATGTGTCAATAAAGTTTCCCCTTCCTGGGACAATGAATTCACGGTGTTCTTATTTCAATTTCCAGGAGTGTATAGCATGTCATTTCTGAGAATGAACTTTAGTTTCTTCAAGTTATTTCTTCTGTTTCCTTTTTAATCCAGGTGGAGCAATTGTAAGTTGTGAGCAAAGTCCATCACTTGATATTCACCTTAAGCGACTTGTAGGTCAAATGTGGATTTGGTTAATATGTTTAATGGAAGAGCTTTGTTGTTTCCGGAAGCGTATATTGAGATTTATTCCTGTCTGACCAAGTACATCTTCGAACATAAATTTGAGTTAAGTTTCTATATTGTTGATCGATTAAAAGGCTTGATCTTATTATTAATACTCTGAATGGCTTGACCTTTATTATCTTATTTCTGTATGTTGTAACTGCGACCAGTACGATCGCGGGGTTGACGTGATGGAAAGCGCCCACGGAGCGGCCCGCGAACGACAACACAACGGGAGAGGACGGACTCGACCAACGAAGGACCATAAGGACAACAACAAGATCGAAACAACAGACACAGAAGAAAACCTAACTAGACAACCACGACCACAACTACACGTAACAAGAAAGTAAATTCGCTGTCTAACGCGAGGCGATATATCAACATTAGACTGACCGGCTGAGTTTTTTTTCCCTTTATTCTTATTTTAATACCTATACAAACAGGTAGTCTGTCAGCGGCATGCTACGCCGCACTTCAGCCATAGTGTTGACAATGACAGAACACAGGTTGGAGAAACAGAATGAACATAGGGACGGGCTAAAAAATAGTGGTCACAGATACACAAAAAAAAAACACGGAGCCGTTCACACTCAACGATAACGACACTGAAAACACGTTGACACAGCACACAGAACACTGATGAATCCGACTGCACAAGTGAACGTAGAAGCCTGACGGCGGACACTAAAAACACAAAACGATGTCACACACACGAGACACAGATCGCCGGCGCGTGAAAGTCCACGTAGCGTGTGCGAGTCTGGGGACCTGCCAAGAGGGGAAGAAAGGTGACGGGAGAGAGGGTGGGGAGGGGAGAACAAAAATTCCAATGGCTGAGGAGATGGGAGGAGTGGGAGAGGGACAGGGGAGGAAGGGGTGCGGAGAAAGGGAGGAGGGAGGGAGTGTGCCCAAAGGAACAGACAGAGGAAGAGGGAGGGAGGATCAAAGTTGGTAGGAGGGGTATATGGACGGGAGGAGTGCATCATCAGGCATGGGGAGTTGGCGGAAGCCACCTTGGGAGAGGGTAAGTAGGGTGGAGAGATGGAGACCGTGTGGGACGTGGGAATACAGGTGCGGCAGCAGGCGGGTGTGAGACAGGATGGGCGGGACAAGTGGGTGAGGATGATCGAGTTTGTGGGAGGTGTACAGGATCCGTATCCTCTCAAGGAAAAGGAAGAGCTGGGGGAATGGTATGAGATCGTACAGGATCCGCATGGGGGAGAAGAGATGGATGTGGTAGGCGAGGCAGAGAGCATGGCGTTCAAGGATTTGAAGGGATTTATAAAAGGTAGGGGGGGGGGCGGAGATCCAGGCGGGATGGGCGTAACAAAGAATAGGGCGGATGAGGGATTTATAGGTGTGGAGTATGGTGGAGGGGTCCAGATCCCACGTGCAGCCAGAAAGGAGCTTGAGGAGACAGAGTTGGGAGCATGCCTTGGCTTGGATTATCTTTAGACGGGGGATCCAGGAGAGTAGACAGTCGAGGGTGACGCCAAGGTACTTAAGGGTGAGGATGAGGGCGACAGGACGGCCTTAGAAGGTGAGATAGAAATCAAGGAGGCGGAAGGAGGGGTTGGTTTTCCCTACAATGATCGCCTGGGTTTTGGAGGGATGGACCTTGGGCAACCACTGGTAGCACCAAGCAGTGAACCAGTCAAGATGGGATTGGAGAAGGTGTTGGTTTATGCTGCAGGTTTGGGGCAAGGTAAAGGAAGGCGGTGTCATCGGCAAACTGGAGAAGGTGGATGGGGGGTGTCGGCGGTGGCATCTCCGCCCTATATAAAAGGTACAGAAGGGGAGAGAGGATGGAGCCTTGGGGCACACCGGCGGAGGGAAAAAAGGTGTAGGAATCTGTGTTATGGATGGTGACGTAGGAAGGACGTTGGGAGCGAAAGTAGCCAATCAGACGGACGTAATTAATGGGAAGTGTGAAGGTTAGGAGATTGAAGACGAGACCGGAATGCCGTACGCGGTCATAAGCACGTCTGAGGTCCAGGGAGAGGAAGATTGTGGAGTGACGGGAATTAAGCTGTTCAGAAAGGAGATGAGTGAGGTGAAGGAGAAGATCGTCAGAAGAGAAGGATGGCCGAAAGCCACACTGGGTAATGTAGGAAGAGACGGCGGACGGCGGTTTACCAGGTTAAAGGAACATCAGCATATGGGAGGTTTTCCACAGGTCGGGGTAGTAACCGGAGGACAGGACTACATTGTAGAGCCTGGCCAGGGTGGAGAGGAAAGAGACAGGAGCTTCACGAAGGTGACGTAGCATGTGAAAACTGCTGGATTTGGACGGGTTACTCCTGTAACTGAAATATCAGATCTTAAGATGGTTCTGAATGAACCGAAACCGGTCATATGAATAAAAACATTTGCAATCAAGACGGTTTTTAAGTAACATTATAATTTCACTGATTGCTGTTGTCCCATAAGACATTATGTCTGTTTTTGCAAAGTGACGGTAGGTGACACGGTAGGTGACACGATCGTGACCAGGTGTGGTGTTGCGTTTCGTGCGGAGTGTAGCAATGAGATCCTGTGTAGTGATAGGGGCATTGAGTTACGTGTGTGCAATCTTGTCCAAGTATTGGAAACCAGGTGCGAGTGGTGGGACAGAGGTGTCAGTTCGATCACGGACATCCAGGAAGAGAGAGTAATCGAACTGCGGATCATCAGGGATGGAAAAGACATTGGAAAGGTAAGAGGCAAAGTGATTGGCCTTACTAAGGGTCTCAGGGAATGGGTGATCATTATGGAGAGGAGGATAGTAGGGGGAGGGTTCAGTTCCGGTAAGACAACGTAAGGCTGACCAAAACTTGGACGAGTTTATACGCAGGGTAGCATTTAAATGGGTGCATGTCTGTTGCCAGTCCCGGCATTTCTTACCCGCAAGCAAATTTGGAATGTTTCGCTGGAGTTGCCGGTGGCGTCGGAGTGTGTCCAGGTCACGCGTGTGGAAGAAGGCACAGTAGAGACGGCGGGATTCACAGAGGAGGAACACAGCCTGTGTGGGTAAAGTAGGACGGTGGGGGTGGGTGGCGACAGTAGGGACGTGGGCCTCTACGGCTTCAGACAAGGCCTGCTGGAGAAAGGAGGCGGCATGGGTTTTGGTAGGTGAAGGGGTGGCTATCGACCTGGCTAGAAAGGTTATCCCGGTGGGCATTCCAGTCGGCAGGGGAATAATCATGGACATACTTTGGGGGAGGGTCAATACAAGGGTCGGGGCGGGGGCGGCAGTGGTGAGGAGCACAGGGAGATGGTCGCTACCAATAGGCTCCAGGACATCCACCGTTATGCGGCCAAGGAGGTTAAGGGAGGAAAGGATAACATCGCGAGTGGAGTTGGATTTGGGATGGATGTGCTGAGGGGTTGGAATGAGGTCGCCTTGAAGGGAGGAGAGGGACTGATGCCACCGCCGTAACTGGGCGGCGGAACGACTATGGATGTTGAGGTCGGCGGCGATCATGTACGGTCAATGTGGGAGAGGAAGTCGAAGGGAATAGGGACGTTAGGGCGGACGTAGATGGTGGTGCAGGTGACAGTAAGACCGGGGAAGAAGAGACTAAGGATCAGGTGCTTGGTGGGATCAGGAATGAGAGGTTGGAGCCGAGCTCGGATCTGGCGGTGGTGACCAATGGCAACTCCGTCACGCGCAATCGGGAGGGGATTATCGGAGTGGTGAAGGAGGTAGGGCGACGTGTGGATGGTGTGGTGGGGTTGGAGGAAAGTTTCATTGAGGAGGAAGGCATCCACGCAGTGGGTGGCTAGGGTGAGCAGGAAGAGGTTCTTGTTGGCGGGAAAGGAGCGGATGTTGTTGAAAAGGATACATTGCTGTCGCGCCATGACAGGGATTTAGACAAGGGTGTCAAGAAGGGAGAAGGTGAAGTGGGCCTGGTTGTTAAAGTAGGTGGCATACGTTTTCAAGTGGAAAATGGAACGGGTGGTGGGGTGACCTGTTGGAGGGTGTGAGGGCGCTGGAAAGGGTGGACATTTTGTAGGACAATGGTGGGGAACCTGATGATGTCCTCTGCGGTGGGTGGGGGGGGGGGACGAAGGGAATTGCCAGGAGGGGTGGGGGCGTCCAGAGGACGGACAGGTAAGGTGAGTTTAGGTGGTTGGAGGGGGTCGGGCTTTTACACTTTTGGGAGTAGGTGGGATGGGGGAGATTGCAGATATTGCTGGAGGGAGGAGATTGGAGGTTAGGGCACTGCCAGAGGAAGTGCGCTTGTCTACAATGCGGGCAGGTGGGAGCCTCGCAGCACTCAGCTGTGGGGTGTGCATTATAGTGCAGACACATTTGGCAGCGCAGGGATTGAGGAGGGGAATGGGAAGGGTCGACCTTGTAGCGCTGGTGGAAGTGGAGGGCACCCTCCTTCAGGAGACGTCAATGGAGGGGGCGTCCTCGGAGAAAACCTGCATAAGGCAGGTGGGGCTGGCCGAGTTGAAAATGCGACGGACCGCCATCACCTCCAGCATGCGATGGGCCTTGAGCTTCGTTAACACCTCTTCCTCCGTGATCGACGGACTGAGCCGTTATCACGGCGGGCGACGCGGGGTTTGGGGTTGGCTGGTGGGAGATGGAGAAGGAAAAGGGGTGAGGAAAGCATGGGGGATAAAATGGGAGATGGGGAGGCGGGAGAGGATGTCAGTATGGAGGGTAGCGCTGGGGGAGGAAATGAGAACGGAATCCCGTCTGGGATTGAGGAGAGAGATGGGAGCACCAGGGAAGTGTTGGCGGCGGAGGAGGGAGAGATTCCGGGCCTCAAGAAGGGAAAGATCGGGACGGGAGAGGAGGTATTTGTATAAAGAGGGGGGGAGGTGGAGGTGGAGGCGGCGTGAGCTGGGCCAGGTGGGGAGACATCCATGGCATCCTGGGGATGAGGGAAGGAGGATGGGGTGGGGCCTTTTTGGGAGTGGAGGAGGTGGTGGTGCCACTAGGGCGTTTAACGGCGGCAGAAGGGTGGGTGGTGATATGAGGGACGGGAGCTATAGGGAGGTGGCGGGAAGGGCAGGTCCCGGCGTGGACGCAGCAGTCAGCGCCGGAGATGGTGATAGTGACGGTGAAGGCGACGGCGATGGCGACGGCGACGGCGGCGGCGGTGATGGCGAAGGCGATGGGGAGAGTGGGGCATGGGCAGTGGCCCAACGAGCCACCACCCTAGCTGGAGCTGCAGTGACAGGCTGGGAGAGAGGGGGGAAAGGATAAGAGGGAGAGGAGAGGGAGGAAGAAGCTGGAGAGGGGGCGACAAAGAGCGAGGGCGAAGGGAGAGTAAGAAGAGGAGGGATGGAAATAGGGGGGTGAGACTGGGCACACCATGTAATGGTGGTGGTGGCGGCAGAGGGGAAAGTGTAAACTATGGCTGTGGTGGTAGTGGTCGTAGTGGTGGTAGTGGCTGACATGACGACGAAAAAACAGGGAACAGACGGAGACGAAGACGGAGACGGAAGAAGACGAAGACGGATGAAGACGAAGACGGAGTTAGACGAAGACGGATGAGGACCAGAGTCCCTAGCTGCTGGCGCTGGGGCTGACGCCGACGATGGCTGACAGGAATGCCGCCGCAGCTGCTGCTGCTGCCGAAAACGGGGCGGGGGCCGGGGCCGGGACCGGGACCACCGCTGCTGCTGCTGCTGCTGCTGTTGCTGTTGCTGTTGCTGTTGCTACTGGAGGGCTGGCTGGCCGGCTGACTGGCTGGCTCGCTGGGTGGCTGGACCGCCGCTGCGGGAGTGCTGGCTGGCTGCTGCCGGCTGGACCGCTGCTGCTGGCCGGGACTGCTGCTGCTGCTGCTGCTGCTGCACGGCTGGACTGCTACTACATGGTTGGACCGCTGCTGCTAGGCGGGCTGGCTGGCTCGCTGTACCTGAAAGCCTAGCGTTTCGATTGGTGCGGAAACTGCACAATCGAAGGGCGGTAACCTTGCAGAATACCCCCGGAGATGGCCGGCTGAGCGAGAGTCAGGCGCTTAAATAAATGATCGGGGCCGCCGCTATTCGGCACTGGGACCACGTGTTCCACTGTGGCGCCATCACACTAAATGTGGGCCAGGAGGCGAGCGCCGCCACTACTTATGGCGCGATAGTGCAGAGACCTCTGGGGGTCTTCGATGTCCATGCTGTCTGGCGCGGATTCAAATTCCGCGGCGCGCGGTATCAGACTGTAATAAGTGGTTGTGACATTGGTTCCTCTGAAACATTGGCTACTGTATGTGGTGTTACTCAGTGTTTGTTTGTCCTCGTCATTGGTTATGTAAGAATTTATTTTAATAATTAGCTCATTCATTAATTTTGGACTGTCGCCATTATTGTATTGTTGTAGCTGTGGTCTTTAGTCCTGAGAATGGTTTGATGCACCTCTCCATGCTACTCTATCCTGTGCAAGCTTCTTCATCTCCCAGTACGTACTGCAGCCTACATCCCTCTGAATCTGCTTAGTGTATTCATCTCTTGATCTCCCTCTACGAATTTTACCCTCCAGTCTGCCCTCCAATACTAAATTGGTGATCCCTTGATGTCTCAGAACAGGTCCTACCAACCGATCCCTTCTTCTAGTCAAGTTGTGCCACAAACTTCTCTTCGCCGCAATCCTATTCAATACCTCCTCATTAGTTAAGTGATCTACCCACCTAATCTTCAACATTTTTCTGTAGCACCACATTTCGAAAGCTTCTATTCTCTTTTTGTCCAAACTAGGTATCGTCCATGTTTCACTTCCATACATGGCTACACTCCATACATATACTTTCAGAAACGACTTCCTCACACTTAAATCTATACTCGATGTTAACAAACTTCTCTTCTACAGAAACGCTTTTCTTGCCATTGCCAGTCTACATTGTATATCCTATCTACTTCAACCATCGTCAGTTATTTTGCTCCCCAAATAGCAAAACTCCTTTACTATTTTAAGTGATTCATTTCCTAATTTAACTCCCTCAGCATCACCCGACTTAATTCGACTACATTCCATTATCCTCGTTTTGCTTTTGTTGATTTTCATCTTATATCCTCCTCTGTAGAGTCCTTTGCTGTCTCTGACAGAATTACAATGTCATCGGCGAGCTTCAAAGTTTTTATTTGTTCTCCATGGGTTTTAATACCTACTCCGAATTTTTCTTTTGTTTCCTTTACTGCTTGCTCAATTTACACATTGAACAACGTCGGGGAGAGGCTACAACCCTGTCTCACTCCCTTCCCAACCACTGCCTCCCTTCCATGTCCCTCCACTCTTATAGCTGCCATCTGGTTTCTGTACAAATCGTAAATAGACTTTCGCTCCCTGTATTTTACACCTGCCTCCTTCAGAATTTGAAAGAGAATGTTCCAGTCAACATTGTCAAAAGCTTACTCTAAGTCTACAAATGCTAGAAACGTAGGTTTGCCTTTTCTTAATCTAGCTTCTAAAATAAGTCGTAGGGTCTGTATTACCTCACGTGTTCCCATATTTCTACGGAATCCAAACTGATCTTCCCCGAGGTCGGCTTCTACTAGTTTTACATTAGTCTGTGAAGAATCCGCGTTAGTATTTTGCAGCCGTGACTTATTAAACTGATAGTTGGGTAATTTCCACATCTGTCAACGCCTGCTTTCTTTGGGATTGGAATTATTATATCTTCTTGAAGTCCGACGGTATTTCGCCTGTCTCATAGGTTTTGCTCACCAGATGGTAGAGTGTTGTCAGGACTGGCTCTTCCGAGGCTGTCAGTAGTTCCGATGGAATGTTGTCTACTTCTGGGGCCTTGTTTCGACTTAGGTCTCACAGTTCTCTTTCAAACTCTTCACGCAGTATCGTATCTCCCATTTCATCTTCATATACCTCCTCTTTCATTTCTATAACAGTGCCCTTAAGTACATTGCCCTTGTATCGACCTTCTATATACTCCTTCCACCTTTCTGCTTTCCCTTCTTTGCTTAGAACTGGGTTACCATCTGAGCTCTTGATATTCTTACAAATGGTTCTCTTTTCTGCAAAGGTCTCTTTAATTTTCCTGTACGCAGTATCTATCTCACCCCTAGTGAGATAAGCCTCTACATCCTTACATTTGTCCTCTAGCCATGCCTGCTTATCCATTTTGCACTTCCTGTCAATCTCATTTTTGAAACGTTTGTATTCCTTTGTGCTTGCTTCATTTACTGCATTTTTATATTTTCTCCATTCGTCAATTAAATTCAAAATTTCTTATGTCACCCAAGGATTTCTACTAGCCTTCGTCTTTTTATCTACTTGATCCTCTGCTGCCTTCACTACTTCATCCCTCAAAGCTACCCATTCTTCTTCAACTGTATTTTTCCCCCATTCTTGTCAATTGTTCCCTTATGCTCTCCTGAAACTCTGTAGAACCCCTGGTTTAGTCAATTTATCCAGATCCCATCTCCTTAAACTCCCACCTTTTTGCAGTTTCTTCACTTTTAATCTACAGTTCATAACCAATAGATTGTGGTCAGAATCCACATCTGCCCCTGGAAATGTCTTACAATTTAAAACCTGCTTCCTAAGTCTCTGTCTTACCATTATATAATCTACCTTAAGCCTGTCAGCATCTACATGCTTCTTCCATGCATACAATCTTCTTTTATGATTCTTGAACCAAGTGTTAGCTATGATTAAGTTGTGCTCTGTGCAAAATTCCACCAGGTGGCTTCCTCTTTCATTTCTTACCCCCAATCCATATTCACCTACTATGTTTCCTTCTCTCCCTTTTCCTACTACCGAATTGCAGTCACTCATGACTATTAAATTTTCGTCTTCCTTCACTATCTGAATAATTCTTTTATTTCATCACACATTTCTTCAATTTCTTCGTCATCTGCAGAGCTAGTTGGCATATAGACTTGTACTACTGTCGTAACCGTGGGCTTAGTGTTTATCTTGGCCAGAACAATGCGTTCGTTGTGCTGCTTCTAAAAGCTTACCCGCATTCCTATTGTTTTGTTCAGTATTAAACCTACTCCTGCAATACCCCTATTTTATTTTATATTTATAACCCTGTACTCACCTAACCAAAAGTCTTGTTCCTCCTGCCACCGAACTTCACTATTTCACTAATTCCCATTATAATTAACCTTAACCTATCCATTTCCATTTTTAAATTTTCTAACCTACCTGCCCGATTAAGGGATCTGACATTCTACTCTCCGATCCGTAGAACGCCAGTTTTCTTTCTCCTGATATCGACGTCCTCCTGAGTAGCCCCCGCCCCGAGATCCGAATGGGGTACTATTTTACCTCCGGAATATTTTACCCAAGAGGACTCCATCATCATTTAACCTTACAGTAAAGCTGCATGCCCTCGGGAGAAATTACGGCCGTAGTTTCCCCTTGCTCTCAGCCGTTATAGTACCAGCACAGCAAGGCCGTTTTGGTTAGTGTTACAAGACCAGATCAGTCAATCGTCCAGAATGTTGCCCCTACAACTACTGAAAAGGCTGCTGCCCCTCTTCAGGAACCATACGTTTTTCTGGCCTCTCACCAGATACCCCTCCGTTGTGGTTGCACCTACGGTACCGCTACCAGTATCGCTGAGGCACCCAAGCCCCCTCACCAACGGCAAGGTCTATGGTTTATGGGGGGGGGGGGGGACATTATTGTATGCAGTTCCTTTTATGTCTGGTCAGCTGTTTCTATTAGGGTTGTGTTCCCTTTTGTAGTAGAAGCTCGGAGCATTAGTAAAAACATTTGTGAAATCACGATAAACAAGTAACACAAACAGCTCACCAAGAATCTTCAGATAAACTGATGGCAACCATTGAATATGAGACATGGAAGGCGGAACTTTCTCTGAGTAATGTTGAAAAACTTCAACAAAATCGGAAGCTGACAACGATACAATTCAAGGAAAGAATTACCAAAACTAAAGTCTGATAATACTGCCACAAAAACTAGTTCCAACAGTTCGTAAAAAGCCTAAAGAATTGTAAAGCTTGCACCCCACATGCAATGAATATCTAACTCATTAAGGGTTGACTGTACAATTTCGGATAAATTCTGGGATAGGTAACCGAGGAATAGGCTAAGCAATCGTCAATCTGGACGATGCCATTTTATTCCCCGGTTGGTTATTCCGGGAATGGCGTTCGCCTCCAGTTAAGTTGGCAATTGCTGAAGAGCACGCTGTGTATTTTCGGGTACATCGTTTCATATTTACTTGGTCGTCGTCTGCAGAAATAGCGCGTCTAACGTAAGCGACAAGCGTTCCAGACAGTAAAACCGTTCGTCTGAGAATACGTTGAGGCTGTTATATATCGTAAATGAGTTCAAGAATGTAGAAGAAAACACGAAAGCTGCTGCTGTCTCATTCAGTGAAAATGTTAGTGCAAAACATTTAAATATATCTGTAGCGTACATGTACGTATAAAATTAGTAATGATCTTGAAATTAGTTAAAGGTTAGTTATTTGTTGTTTGCCCAGTAAGAGATCTCCATAGATTTTCGAATAAAGTATGGGCAAAATGTACAACCGTTTCCATTCACATATTATCTTCACGTAAATTGACAGAGCAGCTACAACAGAAGTACGATTTTTTATAAAGGAAACACGTATTATGAACAGAATTGTAGCAAAGCCTAGAGATTGAAGGCGCGCAATAGTGGAGTGTGTGTTTCAAGTTTTGTACAATGAAATACACGATTCTCGACAGACTCGATTCAGATGCAGCGTTTCCAACCACAATTGTATTGTATCAAATGTAGCTGTACGGTAGATCTTGAACTATAAGTCGGCACGTAATATAGAAGCAATTGTGAAATGCTGTCTGCTTTATGAAATAGTTGGCCTCTCTAGAGTTTCATGCAAATTGTGACAACTCAGACGTCATGGGGTTTCATTTTACTGACGATTCTGAGAGGTGTTACTAGCTAGCTTGCAGTTGTAGCTCCGTCTTACAATGATTAATTCATTACCTAGAATGATTAATTCATTACTTAGAATGATTAATGCATTACTTAGAATGATTAATTCATTACTTATAATGATTAATCCATTACTTAGAATGATTGATGCATTACTTAGAATCATTAATCCATTACAGCAGCAATCGATGCTCTACAGACAGCACCTTTGCTGAATTACTGAACAGTATTTGTGCATCCACTTCTGCAGTTTCTAGGTATATATATAAATCCTTTTTCCTTGATGTGCTGATTATTAATAAATATATCAAGGATATATTGAGCATAAGACTAATAAGATGCCAACATTTGCAATAAACAACCGAAATATCTTTTACAGTCCTGGGGTGGGAATGTACCAACGTCACATACCAAACTGGAGGCCGTTGTTACTGTATCTTGCCCTAAATGCCTGAGAAACTGTAACTATTTTGTACACGATTTTTAGCTTGTGCTGTCATCTGTAGCTGCAGTATGTGATCTGGGAAGAAAGGGAAAGTAACTGGAGGTGCGAGACTCTCACTGTTTCCCCCAACCTTTTCTTCATTCATCTCAGCTCAAAACTATTTTGTTTAGAGAATAGAAATACCTGTTCTCAAAAGTGAAAAAAATTAGCAGAGTTGCAGCTGGCGCTACTTTAAAAGTGGCATGAGAGGAAACAGAGAAAGGACGAAGAACTGTATTGGTTAAAAAAAGTGTATAAAACTCAAAATTGGGGTCCGTAAATAGAAATTAAAACAAATTTGAGAATGAAAAAAATCTATATAAATTGATTATTTGATTTTCATTTAATTGCATCAGAAATGAGATAATTAACAAAACTGTCTCTTACGCATGTGTCATACACATCCTGTTATTAATTTTGCTGGCTATCTCCTTACCCATACCAATGAAGTGTCCAACGGACAGACAGAAATCACCAGAGGCTAAATATCTGAGTGTCAGTTCGGTGGTGGAACAGAATCATTTCTGATAGAAGCGAAAGAATGACATGAGACAATCTGTGTGACAATTCAAGAAAAATTTAAAGATCTAAGTTGTCAACCACTCCTTCCACTGTTAACATTATGTAGACACAATAACAAAAGCTTCATGTTATCAGAGCGACAAGTACTTATGTCCAAATGAGACACAGATAACGATAACACTATGGTAAATATGAATGTGGTTACGCCGATAATACTGTTGTTGTTGTTGTTGTGGTCCTCAGTCCTGAGACTGGTTTGATGCAACTCTCCATGCTACTCTATCCTGTGCAAGCTTCTTCATCTCCCAGTACCTACTGCAGCCTACATCCTTCTGAATATGCTTAGTGTATTCATTTCTTGGTCTCCCTCTACGATTTTTACCCTCCACGCTGCCCTCCAGTACTAAATTGGTGATCTCTTGATGCTTCAGAACATGTCCTACCAACCGATCCCTTCTTGTAGTCAAGTTGTGCCACAAAATTCTCTTCTCCCCAATCCTATACAATACTTCCTGATGACTTATGTGATCTACCCATCTAATGTTCAGCAGTCTTCTGTAGCATCACATTTCAAAAGCTTCTATTCTCTTCTTGTCCAAACTATTTATCGTCCATGTTTCACTTCCATACATGGCTACACTCCATACAAATACTTTCAGAAACGACTTCCTGACACTTAAATCAATACTCGATGTTGAGAAGTTCCTCTTCTTCAGAAACGCCTTCCTTGCCATTGCCACTCTACATTTTATATCCTCTCTACTTTATATCTTCTCTACTTTATATCCTCTCTACTTCGACTTCAGTTATTTTGCTCCCCAAATAGCTAAACTCCTTTACAACTTTAAGTGTTTCACTTACTAATCTAATTCCCTCAGCATCACCCGACTTAATTCGACTACATTCCATTATCCTCGTTTTCGGTAATACTGACGACTGAAAAACACAACAGCTATATTCTATAGTTTTCTTTAAAAAAATGACTTTTCTGTTGATTTCAGTGTGTTAAACTTAGCCTGAGTAAGCATTCATAATTTAGATGTTTATAGGAAAAATGACCGATGATGAACAATGTTGTCGCTCTGAAGCATTCACTAGATTATGGAATGTTTTTAATCCAATGGGAAATAAGAATGATGTGACTGACTGAACTTGGGATATTAGTCTACAATTAAACATTTTGCTACACTCAAACGATTATAATAAGGCCTCAGTTTCTATTATAGCACTGTCTGCCACATAAAACGGAACAGTGCTTTGGGTTAAAGAACCATGGTGCTAGCAGCACAATAGAGATGGTCCCAAAGTTTTGCGATTGGGATCAAATACGGGGAGTTTGGCGGCGAGGGGATTCCGCTAAACTCCTCCTGGCGGTCTTCGAAACAAGTACGTGCAGTGCGAGATACATAGCACGCTGCACTGTTCAGCCGGTAGATGTCATCGTGCAGAGGAGAAACAAATGCACATAGTAGTTGACATGCTCTCCATTGTGCTTTCCAGAATGACGAGACCATCCAGGGAATGCCACGAGAATATTACCCAGACCTTAATGCTTCCTCCTGCAGCCTGGAACATCCGACGGTTGTGCAGCGTGTTTGATTCCAGACGTTTCTGACCTAACACGCCAACGGTCATCTGCCAGATGGTGCATAAAACCTGATTTGTCTGAAAAGTCATCTGTTGCCACTGCTTGCACGTCCAGTTGCACTAATGGCGTGACAATCGCAAACTTCGTCGCCCATGAGAGGCATTGAGCATGGTTGCATGACCCAGACGCCTCTTGCGAAAGCCCATACGCAACAACGTTCCCCGAACTGACGTTGTGGAGACACTTTTGGTAGCTCCTTGATTCATTTGGGTCATTTAATGTGCCTAGTCCTATGATTAGAGAAATCTAGACATAAATTGGGAATCGTCTAATTCATCGAAGTAACTAGGACGCCTCATTTTCTTCTCCTCCCTCTCATGGACAATTCAACCAAACTTTCGTCATCGCTTACTGAATCTGTCACCACTCCTGCCGTCTTGAAAACTTATTCCCCAGTTAAGCTCGCTAAACGGCTAGGTATCGCAGGTTAAGTTATCCCGCGTTTATTCTTCGGTTGGTCGTTATTCCGGGTTCGTAAAACGGGTTCCTTGCGTTATTCTGAGACTCGAGCTTAAGCGGCTGATAACCGAAGATTTTACGATCGGTTTAAATATAGACAGACGATATATGAGTTAAGGCTTTTATTTTATATAGCTAATCTGGCGATGTTATTAAGTCCATTCTGGTCCGAGGGTAATAAAGATAATTTTTTATTTAAAAAAAAGCATTAAGCACTATATATGACAATTACAGAGGAGTAAGTGTTTCAGATGTAGTTCATAATATTTACTAAAAAATATTAATGAATCGCTTGAGACAAATAGCAGATGTATTCCTGTGAGAATATCAAAGTGGATTTAGGAAGGATCGCTCCCCAAATGTTAACACTTTCACTTTTAAAAGTATTCTACTAGAAAACCGACGCAAAGTCACGTTTCTTATTTCGAAATAACAAGACGAATGCCTTCAGTTCGTGTCCCAAATGAAACGTGAAACGTTGTAAGGTGTCTTTTTTTCTGACTACGACCACCAAGAGCGCCGAATTTGTGCAATTTTCTTAACCGCCAGGTAGTGTCATTTTTAATATCTTTCTATTCTGTTATTTTTTACATGGATCTAATTTTTCCTTTCGTGATTTTCCATGTTTAACGTGCACAACACATCTGACCCAGTTTCAGAGATAGCTTCCTTAATTTCTTGACCACTTCCTCTACTTAAGTGAAGAAGGGAGACAGAGATTTAGCTTCCCGTCGACACTGGAATTATTAAATAAGAATACTAGTTAAGGTGGACAGTGATGGTTTAGAAAATCTGCCTAGGAGTATTCCCTGTAAACATCACAGCATTTTCCTGAAGTAGAATCGAAAGCTACAAGTAACATATTTCTGGATGAAACGAACGCCGCTCCCTTCAAATACACTCCTGGAAATGGAAAAAAGAACACATTGACACCGGTGTGTCAAACCCACCATACTTGCTCCGGACACTGCGAGAGGGCTGTACAAGCAATGATCACACGCACGGCACAGCGGACACACCAGGAACCGCGGTGTTGGCCGTCGAATGGCGCTAGCTGCGCAGCATTTGTACACCGCCGCCGTCAGTGTCAGCCAGTTTGCCGTGGCATACGGAGCTCCATCGCAGTCTTTAAGACTGGTAGCATGCCGCGACAGCGTGGACGTGAACCGTATGTGCAGTTGATGGACTTTGAGCGAGGGCGTATAGTGCGCAAGCGGGAGGCCAGGTGGACGTACCGCCGAATTGCTCAACACGTGGGGCGTGAGGTCTCCACAGTACAAAGATGTTGTCGCCAGTGGTCGGCGGAAGGTGCACGTGCCCGTCGACCTGGGACTGGGCCGCAGCGACGCACGGATGCACGCCAAGACCGTAGGATCCTACGCAGTGCCGTAGGGGACCGCACCGCCACTTCCCAGCAAATTAGGGACACTGTTGCTCCTGGGGTATCAGTGAGGAGCATTCGCAACCGTCTCCATGAAGCTGGGCTACCGTCCCGTACACCGTTAGGCCGTCTTCCGCTCACGTCCCAACATCGTGCTGCCCGCCTCCAGTGGTGTCGCGACAGGCGTGAATGGAAGGACGAATGGAGACGTGTCGTCTTCAGCGATGAGAGTCGCTTCTGCCTTGGTGCCAATGATGGTCGTATGCGTTTTTGGCGCCGTGCAGGTGAGCGCCACAATCAGGACTGCATACGACCGAGGCACACTGGGGCAACACCCGGCATCATGGTGTGGGGAGCGATCTCCTACACTGGCCGTACACCACTGGTGATCGTCGAGGGGACACTGAATAGTGCACAGTACATCCAAACCGTCATCGAACCCATCGTTCTACCATTCCTAGACCGGCAAGGGAACTTGCTGTTCCAACAGGACAATGCACGTCCGCATGTATCCCGTGCCACCCAACGTGCTCTAGAAGGTGTAAGTCAACTACCCTGGCCAGCAAGATCTCCGGATATGTCCCCCATCGAGCATGTTTGGGACTGGATGAAGCGTCGTCTCACGCGGTCTGCACGTCCAGCACGAACGCTGGTCCAACTGAGGCGCCAGGTGGAAATGACATGGCAAGCCGTTCCACAGGACTACATCCAGCATCTCTACGATCGTCTCCATGGGAGAATAGCAGCCTGCATTGCTGCGAAAGGTGGATATACACTGTACTAGTGCCGACATTGTGCATGCTCTGTTGCCTGTGTCTATGTGCCTGTGGTTCTGTCAGTGTGATCATGTGATGTATCTGACCCCAGGAATGTGTCAATAAAGTTTCCCCTTCCTGGGACAATGAATTCACGGTGTTCTTATTTCAATTTCCAGGAGTGTATAAGAAAAATTTATGATCCACTAAACATTCTCTTTCGGTGTAATACTATTCCCGTCTGAGAATTTACGAAATGGACGATTACGGTTTCCAACACGACTTCCATGCAGACGCTGTATGCGTTAAGTTTCGCGACGAAACATGTTTCCGTGTAAAATTACGCTGCCCTCCATAAACTACAAATTTCAGTGAAACTAGGAAGAATAATCGAGGAAATAATACAGAAATCGATTAAATGAAGAATATGTCACTATGATTGCGTATTTCGCATTTCAGAAATAAAAATGTGTATCAGAAAATATGAGATAACTAACAACGGGAGGCCACGCCGTTTGGAACGCGGATTTACTGCAAACTTCGTACACTCGTAGTACTCCATTAGGACAACAGAATGTGTAAGCCGTAGCCCACACTTCTCAAGCGTTATTGAGAAAATCGCAAGATAATTTTTGTCGTCAAATATATACCTGTGCGTGGCCATTTTGACCAGGAAGCGCCGGCAGGCGAGTGGTTAGTGTTCAAGTGCCGTAATCGCTGGATCGCTCGCTGGATCGAGGCCCGTTCGTCAGTTTTCTTTTTTATATTCAAGACAGTTATTTTCTTTACTATTTATATTGCAATTGATATAACAGGAAAAGTACGTGTAATCGAATGAACTTTTATTAACTTTAAAATGTTACTTGGCAATCTACAAATTTTTAATATTACAAATAATATAATATTCGTAACTATCGACTAGTAAACATACAACATATGCAAATAATTTTATTAATTCACTGATAAGTTGCAGTTTACATTTCATAACATTTATTACAACAAATTTATTCAATTAAAACATACACATTATTCACGGTATTGTGTATATAGGCAATATTTTGACTGACTTCAATGTCAGTAATGTTCGCCCATCCTTCACAAATCCAACATGCGTCATTACTTTGCTACTATTAAAATAAGGCGAACAATAACGAAAAGAAAGAAAATGCAAAGAAATTGGGAGGCGAGGACAATAATGTCGAGTCCATTCAAAATTTAACTGTTAAAAGATACGTAGGAGAAAGATAAGCAGATGGAAATAAGAGTCTAAAAGGTTCAGACCCGTTGAAATGAATAAATAAATATGAAGAGAAGACACAACAAGCAGAGGATCAGGGAAAGTGCATGAAGTACCTTTTCTGGATTATGGTGAACACAGGGACACTGAATATTTGTGTTGCAACGAAACTTAATGTAACTCTAAACACAATGAATGTTGCTTAGACGGTTTGATTGCAAGCATTGGGCTCCTGAGAAATGAGCTTCATGTCACCAGGAGTATGACATGCTTATCACTTTTAATAGTTGACATTTGAACCGTAGTTGACATTGAAAATATGACAGGTGTTACGTGTGCATTGGAAACTGAAAATGTATTAACATTTTGCATAATTTGATAAATTATTAATATATTCAATAATTGTTCTGAAATTTAGACATATATCAATCTCTAAAACCGTATCTTCTATATTCTAGAATCTCTTCCTATTCTCACTGTCCCAGAATTCTCATCTCAGCCGTTTTTTTTTTTCATTCGTCCGGTTTCCCGCGGTGGTGGCCTACCTACCGCACAATGTGACCATTTTGCTGACTTCGATTTTTATACTGCAGAAGGAGTATATGTATATTAGTACAATTGCTTCGTGGCTACAGAATATACTAAGTTTATACAGATTCACTCATGTTGATAAAGAAATAACACCTTGAATTGATGTTCGTTTTCTCAGGAGATGTACATTAGTATGTTCTGCTGAAATGATTAATATTTCAGTCACCTCGGATCAGCATGTGTCCTATTGCCTAGTAGACAATGGATTGGCTATGGGCCCTGATAACTTGTTCCATACGTGGTGACATCGACTCGTATAAGGATCGAATGGCGCCATGCTGCATTCACCTGGTTCCAAAGCGAATATGTAATGGTTGGCACTGGGTCACAGCAGTGCACCCACACACTTCTCCGATTGGCGACAAGTCTGGTGATCTAGTGGGGCTGACATCCAGTGACACCAGGAAAGCACGCGTTCGCGCATCACCGTGTGGTCGTGCATTGTCTTGCTGAAAACCGGCGTCTGGGGCGTTGTGCAAAAAGGGTATGGCTACAGGTCGCAGGATGTCATTCACGTTGGGCTCACTGGTCACAGTGCCCTGGACACGCACCATCTGTGACTTGTGGTTGTACCCAGTATCACCCCATACCGCAGATTAGATTAGATTAGATTAGCACCTGTTCCATAGATCATGAATACGACACTTCGTAATGATGTGGAAAGTGTCAGGTTAATAAAAGGTGTCCATCCATGATATTACATTACACAAAATATTACATCACACTAAATATTTTTTTTTGTAGGAGGTGGGGAAATTATGCACTTACTACATAAAAAAATCATCTAATGAGTAGATGGAGTTGCCATTCAAATTTCCTTTTTAACGCTATATAGCTATCTGTCATACTTTTCATGCGATTAGGTAAGTGAGCAAAGACTTTTGTGGCAGCAAAATCTACCCCCTTCTGAACCAATGTTAGATTTAAACTTGAGTAGTGAAGATAATCCTATCTCCTAGTGTTGTAGCCATTTTCACTGCTAATACTTTTGAATTCGTTCGGATTGTTAATAACAAATCTCGTAAGTGAATATACACGCCTGGAAATTGAAATAAGAACACGGTGAATTCATTGTCCCTGGAAGGGGAAACTTTATTGACACATTCCTGGGGTCAGATATATCACATGATCACACTGACAGAACCACAGGCACATACACACAGGCAACAGAGCATGCACAATGTCGGCACTAGTACAGTGTATATCCACCTTTCGCAGCAATGCAGGCTGCTATTCTCCCATGGAGACGATCGTAGAGATACTGGATGTAGTCCCGTGGAATGGCTTGCCATGCCATTTCCACCTGGCGCCTCAGTTGGAACAGCGTTCGTGCAGGACGTGCAGACCGCGTGAGACGACGCTTCATCCAGTACCAAACATGCTCAATGGGAGACAGATCCGGAGATCTTGCTGGCCAGGGTAGTTGACTTACACCTTCTAGAGCACGTTGGGTGGCACGGGATACATGCGGACGTGCATTGTCCTGTTGGAACAGCAAGTTCCCTTGCCGGTCTAGGAATGGTAGAACGATGGGTTCGATGACGGTTTGGATGTAGCGTGCACTATTCAGTGCCCCCTCGACGATCACCAGAGGGGTACGGCCAGTGTAGGAGATCGCTCCCCACACCATGATGCCGGGTGCTGGCCCTGTGTGCCTCGGTCGTATGCAGTCCTGATTGTGGCGCTCACCTGCACGGCGCCAAACACGCATACGACCATCATTGGCACCAAGGCAGAAGCGACTCTCATCGCTGAAGACGACACGTCTCCATTCGTCCCTCCATTCATGCCTGTCGCGACACCACTGGAGGCGGGCTGCACGATGTTGGGGCGTGAGCGGAAGACGGTGTGCGGGACCGTAGCCCAGCTTCATGGAGACGGTTGCGAATGGTCTTCGCCGATACCCCAGGAGCACCAGTGTCCCTAATTTGCTGGGAAGTGGCGGTGCGGTCCCCTACGGCACTGCGTAGGATCCTACGGTCTTGGCGTGCATCCGTGCGTCGCTGCGGCCCAGTCCCAGGTCGACGGGCACGTGCACCTTCCGCCGACCCTTGGCGACATCATCGATGTACTGTGGAGACCTCACGCCCCACGTGTTGAGCAATTCGGCGGTATGTCCACCCGGCCTCCCGCATGCCCACTATACGCCGTCGCTCAAAGTCCGTCACCTGCACATACGGTTCACGTCCAGGCTGTCGCGGCATGCTACCAGTGTTACAGACTGCGATTGAGCTCCGTATGCCACGGCAAACTGGCTGACACTGACGGCGGCGGTGCACAAATGCTGCGCAGCTAGCGCCATTCGACGGCCAACACCGCGGTTCCTGGTGTGTCCGCTGTGCCGTGCGTGTGATCATTGCTTGTATAGCCCTCTCGCAGTGTCCGGAGCAAGTATGGTGGGTCTGACACACCGGTGTCAATGTGTTCTTTTTTCCATTCCAGGAGTGTACGTATTGTGAGACTATAGTGAAGATCCATAGTTGTTTAAATAAATGTCTGCAGAACGACCTTGGATGAGCTCCAGCAATTATTCTGATTAAACGCTTTTGTGCAAGGAACACTATTTTACTCAATGATGAGTTACCCCAGAATATGACGCCATACGAAAACAGAGAATGAAAATAGGCGTAGTCAGCTAATTTTCTGAGATGTATAGCGCCAAAATTTGCGATGACCCTAATATCATAAGTAGCTGAACTGAAGCGTTTCAGCAGATCTTCAGTGTGTTTTTTCCAGTTCAGCCCCTCAAGACATTTATTTGCTGCTGCATGCGAATGCATTCACTGTGATACCGCTCCCCTTGCTTGCGGCGAACCAAAACCCAACGTGAAGTATTCCGCAAACACTATCTGATGCCGTTCCTGCCCGCAGTGGCGTCATTCCACATAGCGTTGCCGTGTAGCATGTTTCTGCACATTTGTCAAAGGCAGACAGAGAAGTGGACGATGGGGACGCAACCCATGTCATAATAAACTGTGACGGACTGTCACCCCTGATGGTGTACACTGCGTCACACTGTTCCACTGCCGCAGATCCGTCCTGCAATGCCATTGGGCTGAGGTGTAGATCTTTTCGCGGGGTGGTCTAGACGGTGCGAGCTTTCATTACATTACATTAGATTATTTTTCGTTCCATAGATCCGTGCTGAGGAGATCTTCGTAAATGTGGAACATGTCAATTTTCTTTAGTGCTGAAATAACAATACTAATAGTATGAGTATATACAATACATCATTTGTTTCTATTAAAAATTCGTCAATGGAGTAGAAGGAGTTGGCCACTAGTAAATCTTTCTGGCTCCTTTTAAACTGATCTTTATTTGTAACTAAATTTTTTTACGTTTGCTGGCAAATTACTGAAGATGAGTGTTCTTGAGTATTGGACCCCGTTTTTGAACTGAAGTAACTGCTTTAAAGTCCTTGTGCAGATCATGTTCCTTACTGGTATTTTATGTATGAACTGAGCTGTTTGTCGGAAAAAGAGATATATTATTTAGGACAAATTTCATTAATAACCTGGCCCATTTCGTCGTGTTCTAACGCCTTCCGTGAACCATTCTGCAGACGCCCGTTGCACAACCGAAACACTTCGTCCCACGAGATCAGCAATTTCCCGGATAGCTGTATAACATTCTCTCACACGAAATTTGACGATACGGTTCCCACAGACATATGCGAGGCATTCTGCACGCCCGCTCAAGTCGCACTGATCCGTTACCTTCGGTTTATAGCGGCAATGAGAGCCGCAGACACATTTTACCGGTAGGTGGCGCTGGGGAACGGTATAGATGTTGACCTTCACGGGGAGACATAATTCACGTACTAATCATTTCTGCAGAAAATACTAACGTACATCTCCTGAGAATATGAACGTCCCATCTCTAGCCGTTCAGGATGTTCTGTCTGTTTGAACACGAGTACTTATTTCATACGCTTATCTGTGGAATGAGGTGAGATCAAAGCAACAGTTTCCTTAGAGCTACCATTGCACTCAGTACGCCCCTATGCGAGTAGTGTGCTCGAAAGCTTAACTGCCAGACTCGCGCACGGACTGCATCCGTGACAAGCAATGGTCAGAAGCGCGTCCGGCAATCTGACGGACAGCTTCATCACCTCCGCTACTCATAAATTCTGGCGGTGCGGAGCCGGCGATGCATAATTCATCATCACGGGAGGTGTCGGCCACTGGGTAGAGGCGAGAGGAGCGGAGCAGAGCGAGACAACGGTAGGTGGCGGAGGGTTGACTGGAGGGGGGGGGGGGGAGGTTGACCTGATGCTTCGGCTGAAACTGCCGATGGATCCACGGCGTGCACATATCAGTGCAGCCGCCTGGCCCTGTCACGGCACGCTGCTGCACTCTGTGGGTTGTTGGAATGCAAGCATATCCTTCGTATGGCGTCGTCTGTTTGAGAGTTTTTTGACTCATGCAATGGTTCTCCAAGCCTGCTGACTATAGCGATAAAGAGTGATTTTCGTTGGATCGGCTCCAGGAATATTTTGTTATGCTAAATCTGATGAATTTTGTCGTTGACAGTTACAGCTTTATATTGTACAAAGAAGCAACTGGAATCATTCAACAGAGGAAAGTCCACTGGACCTGACGGGATACCAATTCGATTCTACACAGAGTACGCGAAAGAGCTTGCCCCTCTTCTAACAGCCGTGTACCGCAAGTCTCCAGAGGAACGGAAGGTTCGAAATGATTGGAAAAGAGCACAGGTAGTCCCAGTTTTCAACAAGGGTCGTCGAGCAGATACGCAAAACAATAGACCTATATCTCTGACGTCGGTCTGTTGTAGAATTTCAGAACATGTTTTCTGCTTGTGTATCATGTCTACTCTGTAGGAATCAACATGGATTCCTGAAACAGCGATTGTCTGAGACCCAACTCGCTTTATTTGTTCATGAAACATAGAAAATGTTAGATACAGGCTCCCAGGTAGATGTCATTTTCCTTGACTTCCGGAAGGCGTTCGATACAGTTCCGCACTGTCGCCTGATAAACAAAGCAAGAGCCTACGGAATATCAGACCAGCTGTGTGGCTGGATTGAAGAGTTTTTTGCAAACAGGACAAAGCATGTTGTTATCAATGTAGAGACGTCTACAGACGTTAAAGTAAACTCTGGCGTGCCACAGGGGAATGTTATGGGACCATTTCTTTTCATAATATATATAAATGATCTAGTAGATAGTGTCGGAAGTTCCATGCGGCTTTTCGCGGATGATGCTGTAGTATACAGAGAAGTTGCAGCATTAGAAAATTGCAGCCAAATGCAGGAAGATCTGCAGTGGATAGGCACTTGGTGCAGGGAGTGGCAACTGACCATTAACATAGACAAATGTAATGTATTGCGAATACATAGAAAGAAGGATCCTTTATTGTATGATTATATGATAGTGGAACAAACACTGGTAGCTGTTACTTCTACATCTACATCTACATGACTACTCTGCAATTCACATTTAAGTGCTTGGCAGAGGGTTCATCGAACCAAAATCATACTATCTCTCTACCATTTGACTCCCTAACAGCGCTCGGGAAAAACGAACACCTAAACGTTTCTTTTCGAGCTCTGATTTCTCTTATTTTATTTTGATGATCATTCCTACCTATGTAAGTTGGGCTCAAAAAAGTATTTTCTGTAAAATATCTGGGAGTATGCGTGCGGAACGATTTGAAGTGAAATGATCATGTAAAATTGTTGGTAAGGCGGGCACCAGGTTGAGATTCATTGGGAGAGTCCTTAGAAAATGTAGTCCATCAACAAAGGAGGTGGCATACAAAACACTCGTTCGGCCTTTACTCAAGTATTGCTCATCAGTGTGGGATCCGTACTAGGTCCGGTTGACGGAGGGGATAGGGAACATCCAAAGAAGAGCGGGGCGTTTCGGCACAGGGTTATATGGTAAACGTGACAGCGTTACGGAGATGTTTAGCAAACTCAAATGGCAGACTTTGCAAGAAAGGCGCACCACATCGCGGTGTAGCTTGCTGTACAGGTTTCGAGAGAGTGCGTTTCTGGATGAGGTATCGAATATATTGCTTACCTCTACTTACACCTCCCGAGGAGATCAAGAATGTAAAATTAGAGAGATTGGAGCGCCCATTGAGGCTTTCCGACAGTCGTCCTTCCGTCGAACCATACGCGACTGGAACAGGAAACGGAGGTAATGACAATGGCACGTAAAATGCCCTCCGTCACACACCGTTCGGTGGCTTGCGGAGTATAAATGTAAATGTAGAATGTAGATGTAGAATGGGGACGTAACTGAGCAATAGATTTCATGCCATATGACTGCATGAAGTTTGCATGGCAGTACCACGAAGACTATATTTACTAAGAACTTAGTTGGTGATAAACATATGTATCAAGTCTATAATAAGATGAACATGAAAAAAAAAGGAAGTGGAGGCCTTGAAAGGTTGTCAAATGAAAATCACATAATATGAATGGATTACCATGACAAAAGGAGACACTAAAGGCAGCATATGAGATACGTTTTTGGGCAGCAAATTGAATGATGATGGCCGACGTACACAGTCAAAGTTTCGAGACTTAATTAAAAAAAGAGAACTGAATATCGTTGTTTTATTGCTTTAGGTTTCTACATGGTCTTACTTCACTTGGTTACAAGACAAAGAACGTTCATACCGCCATTGGAAATGCCAGGAAATTCCTTCTTTGGAATGTTGGTCAACTTGTGCGTCATATTGGTTACGTAGTCAAAGCGTTGACTCTTCGTGTGAATTCCTGCACTTTGCCGTTCTATTGTGGGTTAGTATTGTCAGTACTTTCCCAGAAAAAAATTGTCAGCGTTTTTGTCTGCAGTCAACTCGCGACAAGCCCCCACGCGACTTTGTTTTGGTTCGCGTGTCAAGGTGTGCGGGACAATCTTCGAACACACTTTTCTCTTCTTCAAACCTCTCTGGGAAATGTCTGTAACACTTGATTTAGTGATGTTGTTATAACGCAATTTGTGACACAACAACACTGACACACAACGCTCGCAAATCCACCATTTAACACTTCCTGCCCATAACTGCCTGGAGGAATGCACAGCTGTTGTTTGCAGTTGTTAGTTCAAGCTGCCATTGTAGTTACCACACTGACGTCGCCTTACGTTAGGAACAAAATCAGTCTCGGCAGTTTTTGGGCGGACGGTATGGAGAGGACAGTAAGCAATCTGGTAACATCAAGGAAGCATTTCTGAAAAAGATAAATTTGTTAACATCGATTATAAACTTAAATGTTGGGAAGCGTTCACACAAGTTACTTATCAGCAGTGTGGCACTGTATGAGAATGAAACTTGGACGATAAATAGTTCAAATAAAAACTGAAAATAAACGTGTTCGCTATACGTAAATATAGGAGAATGCTGAAGATTGAGTTGGTTGATTAGATGATAACTAACGAGTCGGTGTTGAATCCAGGAAAAGGAAGTAATATTCCCGGCACAACTTGACCTAAACGAGGAATCAGTTGATAAGACACGGGCCACAGGACCACCTTTCTGATAATGTAGCGGGTATTGGAGGTAAGTGGGTTTTTAAGAACAGAAGAGGAAGACAAAGAGGCTTCCACAGGAAGTTACAGTTGCGTCAAGCCAACCACCGTACTGAAGACTACAGCAACAGCACTGGTGATACATTCTTTGATGATACTGTGGTGACGACTGTTACAGCTTCACTTTCATTACAGGCCAGTTTACGGCCATGCTTCCAATGAAAGTGCCTTGTCACACTCTCCAGCAGTCTCTCATATTCACTTTATTTCTTTTTACTTTCTAGCTCCTGCTGCTAAGATGTCTTCCGTCTATTCTTGAAAACACTTTTGTCTTGGAAATCTTGCAGCCTGTTAGTATCGTCTACGCATATGAATTGGTTATCAAAGCTCACCTCATATGTGCCACTTGTCTCCAGATCTACATAAGACTTCTTGTTTGCTTTCGCGTTTAAGCCACAGCGTCCGCAGCTGGTGGTCGTGCGGTAGCGTTCTCGCTTCCCGCGCCCGGGTTCCCGGGTTCGATTCCCGGCGTCGTCAGAGATTTTCCGTGCCTTGTGATGACTGGGTGTTGTGTGATTTCCTATGTTAGTTAGGTTTAAGTAGTTCTAAGTTCTAGGGAACCGAGGTCCATAGATGTTAAGTCCCATAGGGCTCAGAGCCATTTGAACCATTCACACCACAGTGTGTTCACTCTGTGGATCTGTCAGTATAATAAATTCTTTATTTATGTCATCCATAAACTTGGTGAAATACGTGACATCGAAGACAGTAAATAAGCAAAGAGTTATTGCTTATTGAAGACTTTCATGACAATTCTAGGCAGTTACTTATTATTACAGCCATCTTCTGTTTAGTGGAATGCTGAGTCATTCTTCCATATTCCCCGATGACCGTTTTTCATATAAAAGGTAAATTTACTTCCCCATATTACTTTCTTACATCATGCTCCTCCTTAGTGGAGGTCCAAGCACTGTTACACGAAGGTTTATTCCGTAGCTTTTATTTTTCACAGATCCATAGCAACAGCTGTCAGCGTGTCTCAATTAATCCCTCGACAAGATTTAAGTTGAAGTATGGTCCACAGATATCACAAATTGTCTAAATGATAACATTCTACCATACTGGCTGGCAATGGGTAGGTTAATATATTCTCTTATTTTATTTCCACTACTTCACCATCGAAACTACACAGTAATCACAGCTAAATAAAAATATATTTTAATACATTCCTGATAGCTTGTTTGATAATGTTCTCATTCAAAACACTGTCGACAGTACAACAAATCCTATTTAGGAGTTCTGCATTGTAATTTTTGCGTCCCCAATTTCTGCAAGCAATGTTATGGCTCCTGCTGCGTGGAGGTTTCTTAGTTATTTGTCCACAGCTTCACGTTTACAGTCTGGTAACTCTATCGCAGATGACTGTTACTGCGTTTTTTCTTGTGATCACCTACTTCCAGTCTCCATGGAACTTCCTCTCCACTTGTATTTCTCCACCCTTTTATTTATGAGTGCTGATATTTGTCAGAGTTAGTGTTTCTGTTCCATAGATTATTCTGAGTAGTATGTATGTAGTACGTTGTGAGATTCGTTGGAGGACGTTCTTGAACTGAATGTTGGTGAACGCTTCCTAAATGTCACGTTACTCAAGGAATTTCTATCGTTTTTGTGGCACTGTCAATCTGATTTTTGTGGTCAATATCGACCTCTAAATTATAGCTGGTTGGTAACTGCATTCAAATATTATGTTTCCCCTCTTCATCTACAAACTTCTACTTCTTAAATCAAAGTAATTTTTTTGTATCATGTTCTGACTTACCAGAAAGATTTTATTCGGATATTGAGGGTAGTTCCGCCACTGTCCATCGAGTTTCATTCCTCAACTATTCTAGTTCCTGGCTTAGATTGCGGCTTCCACAGACACAATAAATAATTTCTGACAACGGGCGAATTCCTTCTTGACAAGGGGTTTAGCCAAGTATGGGTTATCTTTTACATTAAACATCATAGATTTCGCCTTGTGATTCAAGGTTTTTGCATGCTTCTAAATGAGACTAGCAGCAAGCATAAATTTCGAGATTCCGCACACCTTTACCGAATAAAATGTTTTGCGCTGCTAATAGAATGATGACCATATGTTGATGTTATTTTCAGTGTGTTTATTCATACCAAAATGTCAAAAGATGTGAGCTTTTTCAGCAGGTGAAAGAGCAATGGGACAGAAGGGGTTGAAAACTCAGAGTTTTGCCATTTTCTCTGTCACTCTTGTAAAACGATACTACAGTCAAAGGGTATTGCCAAAAATTTGCAGTAAGCTTTAAAATGTGCACCATACTCGATGTTGAATCTAAAATTATTTATCACTACAACTCACTATTTTATTTTCGGTAGTGCGACCATTATTAAGTGTGCTATGGCATTTGTCAGTACGAAGAACCGCGGTCGAAATTGCAATAGTAGGTTGTAAAAATAAACACTTCTATTGTCAAAGGTGACCATGATGTCATTTATATGCGCCTGCAATATGATCCTTCGACATTATGGCCACGAGGCTCCTCGTGGGGTAGTTCGGCTGCCTGGTGCAAGGCTTTCCGTTTGACGCCGCTTCGGTGACTTCATGATGCAGATGAGATGAATTGGTCAGAACAATAAAGACACCCGGTCGGCAAGGGAATAAAATTTCTTACTCAGCCAGGAATCGAACTCTAGATCGCACGAAGTAGAGTCAAATTCGCTAACCCTGTAGAAAAACGAGCTGTAATGAACGATTCTGAACCCCGCTACGAAAAATTAGTTTTAATTTTTTATTGTTATACGCATCAGATATCTTCCCCTTGTTTTCTGCATCACACATGTTACGTTATCTTTTAAACACTGCTTTTTGGATATATCGGGACAGTATATCATATTCTTGTGCCGACATGATTCATGTTCTAGTGGTGCTTCAAAAGTACGTAACATGATAAATATATGTCATGTATGATAAGCGGTTATTCCTTGTTCTTATTATTCTATTACTACATTTGCTGCCGTAACATCAAAATTTTATCGTTTTGATTTTCAGCGTGGCATGGTGGCTGATACGTTTCCTGAGGTACTTTGTGTTCTCCATGTGAACTGTCTTTCTTATGCTCACGTGATTTCCGTTGCGTTTCTTTACCTAAAGAGTTGGAGGATGTTGTAGGAAAGCTTGAAGCCTTGATAAAATTTTTCCTCGTCTGTTATTTTTGTAAGTGCTCTTAGTTACTTTCTGTTCCAATATCTCCCATTACGATTGCCTTACACCATTCACTCTAATATATTTTGGCAAAATCAGGAATTTGAAATTTGATTTAGTTGCATTTAATTTCAGGTATCACGACCCTACTTGTTCTGATCGCACTCACACCACAATTACAGTTGCTCGCTGATCACAAACTTATGTGAGTTTACCACAGCCGATCCCTTAAAATACTGTTGCCTGGTAGATATACACTCCTGGAAATGGAAAAAAGAACACATTGACACCGGTGTGTCAGACCCAACATACTTGCTCCGGACACTGCGAGAGGGCTGTACAAGCAATGATCACACGCACGGCACAGCGGACACACCAGGAACCGCGGTGTTGGCCGTCGAATGGCGCTAGCTGCGCAGCATTTGTGCACCGCCGCCGTCAGTGTCAGCCAGTTTGCCGTGGCATACGGAGCTCCATCGCAGTCTTTAACACTGGTAGCATGCCGCGACAGCGTGGACGTGAACCGTATGTGCAGTTGACGGACTTTGAGCGAGGGCGTATAGTGGGCATGCGGGAGGCCGGGTGGACGTACCACCGAATTGCTCAACACGTGGGGCGTGAGGTCTACACAGTACATCGATGTTGTCGCCAGTGGTCGGCGGAAGGCGCACGTGCCCGTCGACCTGGGATCGGACCGCAGCGACGCACGAATGCACGCCAAGACCGTAGGATCCTACGCAGTGCCGTAGGGGACCGCACCGCCACTTCCCAGCAAATTAGGGACACTGTTGCTCCTGGGGTATCGGCGAAGACCATTCGCAACCGTCTCCATGAAGCTGGGCTACGGTCCCGCACACCGTTAGGCCGTCTTCCGCTCACGCCCCAACATCGTGCAGCCCGCCTCCAGTGGTGTCGCGACAGGCGTGAATGGAGGGACGAATGGAGACGTGTCGTCTTCAGCGATGAGAGTCGCATCTGCCTTGGTGCCAATGATGGTCGTATGCGTGTTTGGTTCCGTGCAGGTGAGCGCCACAATCAGGACTGCATACGACCGAGGCACACAGGGCCAACACCTGGCATCATGGTGTGGGGAGCGATCTCCTACACTGGCCGTACACCTCTGGTGATCGTCGAGGGGACACTGAATAGTGCACGTTACATCCAAACCGTCATCGAACCCATCGTTCTACCATTCCTAGACCGGCAAGGGAACTTGCTGTTCCAACAGGACAATGCACGTCCGCATGTATCCCGTGCCACCCAACGTGCTCTAGAAGGTGTAAGTCAACTACCCTGGCCAGCATGATCTCCGGATCTGTCCCCCATTGAGCATGTTTGGGACTGGATGAAGCGTCGTCTCACGCGGTCTGCACGTCCAGCACGAACGCTGGTCCATCTGAGGCGCCAGGTGGAAATGGCTTGGCAAGCCGTTCCACAGGACTACACCCAGCATCTCTACGATCGTCTCCATGGGAGAGTAGCAGCCTGCATTGCTGCGAAAGCTGGATATACACTGTACTAGTGCCGACATTGTGCATGCTCTGTTGCCTGTGTCAATGTGCCTGTGGTTCTGTCAGTGTGATCATGTGATGTATCTGACCCCAGGAATGTGCCAATAAAGTTTCCCTTTCCTGGGACAATGAATTCACGGTGTTCTTATTTCAATTTCCAGGAGTGTATAACGACTCCCCCAGAACAAAAGTAATCCTGTGGTTCAGCATTTTTATTTTTAGTACAATTTCGTTCCTCACACACATACGCGTCCTAATCATATGATTGCTGAGGCGGGTCTCACTGATTCCTTCGTGACAAATGAAATCCAGATGGCAATCCGTCCCTTCTAGAACTATAGGGTATTCCCTTCAGAGACGCCGCTGCGCTGTGGTAGAGTAGCGCAAGGTTTCATTTGATTCGTCAAGTACAGGATACATATATGTACCCTTACAAAGTAAATCAGACATTTTTCTCTCAGTCGTGTGTCAGATAAGTCTGTAGGTCTGGTACACAATAAAATCGCCACGCCACGTTCCCATAGCTCGGTGCTACAAGCATCAGACAAAGAGACCGTTGACAGGGCGGAGTATCACGTTGTAATTCGATTTCGGCAGCAGTGAAAATATTGCTGCTTTGTCAGGCCAACTCATATGGCATCTACATCTGCATCTACATCTACATCCATACTCCGCAAGCCACCTGACGGTGTGTGGCGGAGGGTACACTGAGTACCTCTATCGGTTCTCCCTTCTATTCCAGTCTCGTATTGTACGTGGAAAGAAGGATTGTCGGTATGCTTCTGTGTGGGCTCTAATCTCTCTGATTTTATCCTCATGGTCTCTTCACGAGATATACGTAGGAGGGAGCAATATACTGCTTGACTCTTCACTGAAGGTATGTTCTCGAAACTTTAACAAAAGCCCGTACCGAGCTACTGAGCGTCTCTCCTGCAGAGTCTTCCACTGGAGTTTATCTATCATCTCCGTAACGCTTTCGTGATTACTAAATGATCCTGTAACGAAGCACGCTGCTCTCCGTTGGATCTTCTCTATCTCTTCTATCAATCCTATCTGGTGCGGATCCCACACTGCCGAGCAGTATTCAAGCAGTGGGCGAACAAGCGTACTGTAACCTACTTCCTTTGTTGTCGGATTGCATTTCCTTAGGATTCTTCCAATGAATCTCAGTCTGGCATCTGCTTTACCGACGATCAACTTTATATGATCATTCCATTTTAAATCACTCCTAATGCGTACTCCCAGATAATTTATACAATTAACTGCTTCCAGTTGCTTACCTGCTATTTTGTAGCTAAATAATAAGGGACCTATCTTTCTATGTATTCGCATCACATTACACTTGTCTACATTGAGATTCAGTTGCCATTCCGTGCACCATGCGTCAATTAGCTGCAGATCCTCCTGCATTTCAGCACAATTTTCCATTGTTGCAACCTCTCGATACACCACAGCATCATCTGCAAAAAGCCTCAGTGAACTTCCGATGTCATCCACCAGGTCATTTATGTATATTGTGAATAGCAACGGTCCTATGACACTCCCCTGCAGCACACCTGAAATCACTCTTACTTCGGAAGACTTCTCTCCATTGAGAATGACATGCTGCGTTCTGTTAGCTAGGAACTCCTCAATCCAATCACACAATTGATCTGATAGTCCGTATGCTCTTACTTTGTTCATTAAACGACTGTGGGGAACTGTACCTTGCGGAAGTCAAGAAACACTGCATCTACCTGTGAACCCGTGTCTAAGACCCTCTGAGTCTCGTGGACGAATAGCGCGAGCTGGGTTTAACACGACCGTCTTTTTCGAAACCCATGCTGATTCCTAAAGAGTAGATTTCTAGTCTCCAGAAGACAAATCATACTCGAACATAATACGTGTTCCAAAATTCTACAACTGATCGACGTTAGAGATATAGGTCTATAGTTCTGCACATCTGTTCGACGTCCCTTCTTGAAAACTGGGATGACCTGTGCCCTTTTCCAATCCTTCGGAACGCATCGCTCTTCTAGAGACCTACGGTACACCGTTGCAAGAAGGGGGCAAGTTCCTTCGCGTACTCTGTGTAAAATCGAACTGGTATCCCATCAGGACCAGCGGCCTTTCCTCTTTTGAGCGATTTTAATTGTTTCTCTATCCCTCTGTCGTCTATTTCGATATCTACCATTTTGTCAACTGTGCGACAATCTAGAAAAGGAAGCACAGTGCAGTCTTCCTCTGTGAAACAGCTTTGGAAGAAGACATTCAGTATTTCGGCCTTTAGTCTGTCATCCTCTGTTTTAGCAACATTTTGGTCACAGAGTGTCTGGACATTTTGTTTGATCCACCTACCGCTTTGACGTAGGACCAAAATTTCTTAGGATTTTCTGCCAAGTCAGTACATAGAACTTTACTTTCGAATTCATTGAAAGCCTGTCGCATAGCCCTCCTCACTCTACATTTCGCTTCGCGTAATTTTTGTTTGTCTGCAAGGCTTTGGCTATGTTTATGTTTGCTGTGAAGTTCCCTTTGCTTCCGCAGAAGTTTTCTATCTCGGTTGTTGTACCACGGTGGCTCTTTCCCATCTCTTACGATCTTGCTTGGCACATACTCATCTAACGCATATTGTACGATGGTTTTGAACTTTGTTCACTGATCCTCAACACTATCTGTCCTTGAGACAAAACTTTTGTGTTGAGGCGTCAGGTACTCTGTAATCTGCGTTTTGTCACTTTTGCTAAACAGAAAAATCTTCCTACCTTTTTTAATATTTCTATTTACGGCTGAAATAATCGATGCAGTAACCGCTTTATGATCGCTGATTCCCTGCATTAACTGATTCAAATAGTTTGTTTCTGTTTGTCACCAGAAGGTCTAATATGTTATCGCCACGAGTCGGTTCTCTGTTTAACTGCTCAAGGTAGTTTTCAGATAAAGCACTTAAAAATATTTCACTGGATTCTTTGTCCCTGCCACCCGTTATGAACGTTTGAGTCTCCCAGTCTATATCCGGCAAATTAAAATCTCCACCCAGAACTATAACATGGTGGGGAAACCTACTCGAAACATTTTCCAAATTATTCTTCAGGTGCTGAGCCACAACAGCTGCTGAGTCCGGGGGCCTATAGAGACATCCAATTACCATGTCTGAGCCTGCTTTAATCGTGACCTTCACCCAAATCATTTCACAATCTCCGTCAATTTCCTTCGATACTATTGCACTTCTTATCGCTATAAACACGCCTTCCCCTTCACTGTCCAGCCTGTCTCTGCGGTATACATTCCGTTCAGAGTTTAGGATTTCATTACTGTTTACAAGTGGTTTCAGCCAACTTTCTGTCCCTAGTACTATATGGGCGTTGTGACCGTTTATTAATGACAGCAGTTCTGGGACCTTTCTATAAACGCTCCTGCAGTTTACTATTAGCACATTAATATTGTTATTCCATGTAGCATTTTGCCTACTCCTGCCTTGCCGCGTCTCAGGAGGCGTCTTGTCGGGCCTAGGGAGGAAATTCTCTAACCTAAAAAAAACCCATGTACATTCCACACGTACTCCGCTACCCTCGTAGCTGCTTCCGGCGTGTAGTGCACGCCTGACCTATTCAGGGGGACCCTACATTTCTCCACCCGAAAGCGGAGGTCGAGAAATTTGCACCCCAGCTCTCTGCAGAAGCGTCTGAGCCTCTGGTTTAAGCCTTCCACTGGGCTCCAAACCAGAGGACCGCGATCGGTTCTGGGAACGATACTACAAATAGTTAGCTCTGATTCCACCCGCGAGCGACGTTTTCCGCTTTCATCAACTCCGCCAACCGCCTATACGAACTGAGGATGACCTCTGAACCCAGACGGCAGAAGTCATTGGTGCCGACATGAGCAACAATTTGCAGTCGGGTGCACGCTGTGCTCTCTATCGCCGCCGGTAGGGCCTCCTCCACATCTCGAATGAGACCCCCTGGCAAGCAGACAGAGTGAACACTGGCCTTCTTCCCCGACCTTACCGCTATTTCCCTAAGGGGCTCCATCACCCGCCTAACGTTGGAGCTCCCAATAACTAATAAACCCCTCCCCTCGTGTGCCTGCTCGGACATGTCCACTCACAGGCAGAGCGGGCGATGCCACACGGCCAGCCTCCACATTTACCCTCCGCCTTGTGCGCCGCGAAAGCCGCTGAACCCGCCACTCCCCTTGGGGAGAGGGTGGCCCAACCGCGCCCGGTACCTGAGATGTCTCGACAGCAGGGACAGTGGGTGAAGCATGTAACACCTGGGGGGTACCTTGCGACGCACCAGACTCCCCATTGCCGCTACACTCCGAGGCAGCAGCCTGAAGACGGCTGACCGCGGCCATCAACACGCTCAGCTGTTCGCGAAGAGTGGCCAGCTCCTCCTGCGTCCGTACACAGCAGTCACACATCCTATCCATCCTAAGGAATCAATTTACTGAAGAGACTTAATCAACTAGACTGCTAATTCAATAAAAGTGGATGATTATTGACTAAACTGTGATTGCTGACCACTTCTTGTAGAAAACAATGAAAATAGCACTACCTGTCTCTGGACTGTATTGAAAACAAACACTAGCACTACTGGCACTATGGCTGACTAAAGGGACTCTCTGACTGTATTGAAAACAAACACGAAATCTATGGAACACTATTACTAGCACAGGACAATTAAAGCTTCCTAAAAGCAAAAACACGCGGAAGAAGTGGCAAGTAAGAAAAATACCATGTAAACAGCTGCTTTCTTCAGAAACTAATTACCAGTCAATGGGCTGGGTCATTTGGTTTGGAGACTCTAGGGGCGTGTTACGGTACTGTGGTGTAGGAATTATAATGTGCACCAGTTATACTGGATATGAACTTGCAAATAAACAAAAAATTAATTGGGTGGCATTGAGACTTCAAAATAGTAATTGAAACTTAATGACTGGAGTTTCTAGGTCCACTTTCAGTTGTTCAAGTACTCACATTTTATGTGGCTTTTCTTCTTTCCCTAGCCTTCTAAGTTCTTACCTGCCTCAGTACCACTGTTGTCGATTTAGTGTAGTCTACATGACATTTTGAATTGTGGGCTTCTTACATTTAATCACCGGGGATAGTTTTCTTTGCATATTTGAGCTCGTATGTTTATAAGTTAAAGGGCATTTTACAACATTACTTTCATGGAAATGGTTGTTTCTGGATAAAGAACGAAGGACGTAAGATAGTTACGGTCCTGACAATAGAACTCAGTAAGTTTGAGGGAAATGAAAGGCTTCTAGTAGTAAATGCGTTTTGATACTTGGGGAGAAAAATAAATGATGATGGTCAAAGTAGAGAGGATATATAATGCAGGCTGGCAATGGCAAGGAAAACGTTTCTGAAGAATAGAAATTTGTTAACATCGAGTATAGATTTAATGTCAGGAAGTCGCTGAAAGTATTTGTATCGAGTGTAACCATGTATGAAACGTGGACGATAAACAGCTTAGACAAGAAGAGAATAGAAGCTTTCGAAATGTGGTGCTACATAAAAATGCTGAAGAAGGAATCGGTTCGTAGGGCAAATTCTGAGGCATCAAGGGATCACCAATTTAGTATTTGAGGGCAGCGTGGGGGGCAAAAATTCTAGAGGAAGACCAAGTAATGAATACACTAAAAAGATTCAGAAGGATGTAGGTTGCAGTAGGTACTACGAAACGAACAAGCTTGCACAGGATAGAGTACCATAGAGAGCTGCATCAAACCAGTCTCTGGACTGAAGACCACAACAACAACAAGGTTAAGGGCCAGCAGGAAAGTAGCGATCTCCGCACATGAAACTGCCGATATCGAAGGGAGCGGGAAAGAATCAGCGGTCATCTGGGACTGCCTGTAGAATAGTTGAAAGCGAGCAACGGTGTCACACATAATCATTCTTCAGCAAGCAGAATTTGCCATATATTTGTCTGGCTCTGGCAGACTGGACGCGAAAGTTCTTCAGATGGGTTACACATTTCGTAACACAAAGCAAAGTAGAATGTAATTCAACCGTAAGTTAATATTTGATATCTCCTCCTATTGTGACTTTTGAAGAGAGTAATCGCTATCACTATATGAAACTTGTTACAGAACTCAGTCTTTCTCCTCTCTAATCCCTTGTCCCGAGCCCATATTCTCCTGTAACCTTTTCCTCTACTCCTTCCCCTCCAACTGCATACCAGTCTCCCATGACTAGCCGCGCGGTGTAGTCGTGCGATCTGAGGGGCCTTCTTGCGGCCCGCGTGGCTCACCCGTCGGAGGTTCGAGTCCTCATGCGTAAGTGTAAGTTAGATTAAGTAGTGACCTCAGTAGTTTGGTCCCACAAGACTTTACCACTAATTTCCCAACTTTTCTCCCATGACTGTTAGATTTTCACATCCCTTTACACGCTGTATTACCTTTTCAATATCCTCATACACTTTCTCTATCTCTTCATCTTCAGCTTGCGATGTCGACATGTATACCTGAACTATCGTTGTCGGTGCGGGTTTGCTGTCGATTATGATAAGAGCAACCCTGTCACTGAAATGTTCACAGAAACACACTCTCTGCCTTATCTTCCTGTTCACACGAATCCTACTTCTGTTACAACATTTATGCTGCTGTTGATATTACCCTATACTCATCTGACCAGAAATTTTTGTCTTCTTGCCATTTCACTTCACTGACCCCTACTATAGCTAAATTCAGCCTTTGCATTTCCCTTTTCAGATTTTCTAGTTTCCCTACCACATTCAAGCTTATGACAATCCATGATAATTTTTCAGTTACGGGCCACATGTCCTGTGCATACAAGTAACTTGTCTTTAATGCAGTGGTTTCCATTGCCTTCTGCATCCTCATACCGTTGATAATTGCTGATTCCTCCGCCTTTAGGGGCAGTTTCTCACCCCAAGTACTAGAGAGTGCCCTGAACCTCTGTCCGCTCCTCCGCCTCTTTGAGAAGGCCGTTGGCCGTGGCTTCTTATGCCGGAAGTCTTCGGCCGCCAATGCTGATTATTAATCAAAATTTAAGCAGCGGCGAGATTCGAGCCCGGGCCCAATAATATTTTGATTATTAATCAAAGACTCTAACCTTACACCACGGGTCATCTACAAATAAGGTAAAGAGGCAGTGCCAGGAAACTAAGGAGAAATGGCTGCAAGAAAAATGTGACGAAATGGTAAAGGAAATGGACGGCGGAAGGATGTGTCAGCATAAGGAAAACAACCTTCGGTGAAATTAAAAACAAAGGCGGTAACTTTAAGAATGCAACGGGAATTCCACACTTAAATGCAGAGGAGAGAGCGTCGATGTGGAAAGAGTACACTGACGGCCTCTATGTGGGGGAGCACTGTCTGATGACGTGAGAGAGGATGAAACAGCAGCTGACAGAGAAACAGATAATAGTTGCATTATTAGAATGGGAGTTAAAACAGATTTGACCGATTTAAGATCAAATGAGGAAGTGGATAACATTCCATTAGAATTTCGAAAATGATGGGGGGAAGTGGCAACAAACGACATGCGTCCAAGTTCCTGACAAGAATAACGTACATAAAAATGGAAAAGAAAATTGAGGATGTGTTAGAAAACGATTACTTTTCTGATTTAGCAGAGGTAGAAGCCCTAGAGGTTGTTCCGAGATTGCAATTCATAATGAAAACAAGACTAAAGGATGGACAAGATCGTTAATAGGATAAGTCGACATGGAAAAAGATTTCGGCAACGGAAAATGGTGCACAAAATTCGAAATTCTGAGAAAGAAAGAAGTAACCTAGAGTGAAAAGACGGGTAATATAAAATATGTACAAGAACCCAAAAGGGATTAATAATACGGGAAAAATCAAGAACGATGTGCTCGGATTAAAAAGGGTGTAAGACATGGATGTAGCTGTCGCCGCCATTGTTCAGTCTGTACACTGAAAAACAAATGGTGAAATAAAATAAAGTTTCAAGATTGAGATTAGAATTCAAGTTGAAAGGATATCAGTGATAAAATTCGCTGATGACATTTCTATCCTCAGTGAAAGTGAAAAAGAATTACAGGATATGTTGAATGAAATGAACAGTCTAATTGGTTTATATCGAAGATAAACGAAAGTAACGAGAAGTAGCAATAAGTAGCAAGAATAAGAAAAGCGAGAAACCAAACATCATAATTGGTGGTCACAAAGTAGACGAAGTTGAGAAATTTTGCTACCTAGGCAGCATAACAGCCTATGACGGACGGAACAATGACACAAAAAGGAGACTAGCACTAACAAGAAAGGCATTCTTGGCCAAGAGAACTCTACTAGTATCAATCACGGGTGTTAGTTTGAAGACACAATTTCTGGGAATGATAGTGAGACATGGGCTGTCGGAACCCGGAACAGAAGAGAATCGAATAATTTGAGATGTGGAGCTACAAAAGAGTTTCGAGAATTACGTGAACTTGTAAGGGAATGAGGACTTACTCCGCAGAAGTGGTAAGGAAGAAATATATGGAAAATATTTGCAAGAAGAAGGGACAGGATGAAAGGACATCCGTTAAGACATCAGAGTATTACTTCCATGACTCTAGAGGGAGCTGTCAGCGTAAAAGCTGTAGGAGAAGACAGAGACTGGAATATCCCCTGCAAATAACTCAGGACGTATGTTGCAACTGCTACACTGAGATAAATTGTTTGTCATTGGAGAAGAATTCCCGACGGGCCTTATCGAACCCGTCAGAAGACAGATGACTCATAAATAAATAAATAAAATACGGTACCATGCACGCAGTACAGAGAAATATCGGCAAATAGTGTGCAGAATATATTACAATCAGCTTCATGGTTTATGCGTCAGCCGGACGCTGAGGCCGAGCGTTTCTAGGTAGAAATAAAGAAAACTAAGATTGATAAAGAAGTGCTCGGATTAAAGCGAAGTGAGACAGCTAGTCAGCCTTTTTCTTCTATTCTTCAAACTGCATATCCAAGAATCAATACAGTAAATATTAGTTCCAAAGGAATCAAAATTATGGTGAAAAGATATCAGTAATGAAATTCTTTGATGTGAGTGCTGTTCTGTGTCAAATCGAGGATTAATTACAAAACCTGACGAATGGAATGAACAATCAGCACAAAATACTGACGGAAAGGAATTAAAATAAATACGGAAGTAATGAGGACTGTTAGAAATGATATCAGCTATAAACTTAACACCAGAACCGCAGCCGACGTAACTGGCGAAGGGAATGAATTCTGCTATCTCGGAAGCAAAATAGCGCATTACTAAAGAAGCAAGGAAGATATATGAAGCAGACTAGCGCAGACAAAGACGGCATCGTGACCAAAAGAAGTCTCCTGGTGTCAAACTTAGGCCTTAGTAAGGGGAAACAGTTTCTGAGCAAGTATGTCTGTTGCAGAGCACTTAATGGTAACGAACCACGGACTGAACAATGCGGAAATAAAGACAATCTAAGTCTCTGTATATAATATTACGGAAAGTTGTTTGAAATTAAGTGAGATTATATGAAATAAAAATGTTCTCCTCAGAGTTATTTGGAAAATGAAAATGAACTAGAGTAACTATAAAGTGGGACAGGATGACAGGGCGAGTGTTAAGATATCGAAGAACAGCTTACAGGTTTATAGACGGAGCAGTGAATTCTCAAATTTGTACATAAAGATGGAAATTGGAAGATATGCAGCAAATGACGGTGGACGATGGGTACAGATGCTTCACACAGGAAAGGATATTGTGGCAAGCCATATCGAACTAGTTAGAAAAGAAAACGCTGAAAGCAAAATATTGGGTTGGTCAATAAGTTCGTTTCGTTTTTCCATTAAGTCTAATAAACACAGCAGATACGTATAACAGAGACTTTAGTCTTTAATACTACATTCTCCTTTACTATTTTTAACTGTCTGCCAAAGCTGGGGTTACTATTCGGTTCCGTGACTGTATAAATTACGCGGTTATCCCGTTGATAAATCCTGTCCTTCAGTAACCGCACAGTCAGAAATTTCACAGATTCAGATCATGTTATCTTGGTGTCTATGCAGTTTGCAAAGATCGACCAATGATTCGGTTTTATCCAAGTATGTTACGGAGTAACTGAGTGATCTCGCTAGCAAAGTGAGGTGCAGCTTAACCGTACACCTCTCTGCCGTAAAGCGGAGATGACATGTGGGCGAAGTGTATCACATAAGGTGTGCCGCTCACAACGCGTGTCTTTGGTATTTGAGGTATGAGTTCCTCAAAGAAAATAGACCACTCATGAACTGTGCTGTGAAGCCACACCACTCAGTGACGTGTTGGCTATGTAGGGGAACTTAATGAACGTTCGTTGGCGGTGACAGTCCGCAATTGCAACAATATTATGAGTGTTCATTGGCCCATTGAACACTCCACAAAATGTCGTCGTCAATAAACGTAAGAGCAAGATCCACTCGAATATCTGCAACACATGTCAAAAGTTGGTGATTAATATTTGGTTTGTACGGACACCGTTTCACAATTATTCACAGCATTTTTCGAGCGGTGGCCCATAGAATATTGAGCCAAACTTGAAAGGATCATGCACTGCTTGAAAAAAAAGGTTCAAATGGCTCTGAGATCTATGGGACTTAATATCTGAGGTCATCAGTCCCCTAGAACTTAGAACTACTTATACCTAACTAACCTAAGGACATCACACACATCCATGCCCGAGGCAGGATCCCCAAAACCTGCGACCGTAGTTGTCGCGCGGTTTCAGACTGACGCGCCTAGAATCGCTTGTCCACTCCGGCCGGCCACGGCTTGAATAATCATACATGTTTCCGGTATTCTCTGCTATGGAAGCAGTAACTTCCTGGGCAACACGTGGAGCAATTAGCCATCGGCTTCTTCCAGCAACAATTCTCATATTCCCAGTTAACTCGAACTTACGAATAGTGTTCTTCAACTCTGATGTGAAAAGTGTACCTTTTCGTATTCATTTAATGCGTCAGTCCACGCGAAGAGCCGGCCGTGGTGGTCGAGCTGTTCTAGGCACTTCTGTCCCGAACCGCGCCACTGATACGGTCGCAGGTTCGAATCCTGCCTCGGGCATGGATGTGTGTGATGTCCTTAGTAACTTTTAGGTTTAAGTAGTTCTACGTTCTAGGGGATTGATGACCTTAGATGTTAAGTCCCATTGTGTTCATTGCCATTTGAGCTCCCGAAGGTCAACAATCGTTTTGATAAAAGTGCTTTACAATTAAAGTCCTGCTGACCTTGACCAGGCCAATATCGACTGTCTTTAACTGTAATGTAGAAGCCTATGTCGCTCTAGCAGCAGTATCTCCGCCTAAAGCAAGCCATGACATTAATCCTACTTACAACACAAATCCTGCGCAAAGTCTAAACATAATTCCTATAAAGCTTGGTACACATACGGTAAATAATTTTACGCCTACTCTGGTTCAAATAGCTAAAGTGTTGTTTTTAATACAGTACAACCATTAATGGAGACTTAAGGAAGGTTAAGGACGACCACTGTGGCAATAGCGTAAGATTTCAGGTTAGTGAAGAGAAGATTTTTTTATGTGCTGTAAATAATACATATGAACTTTTGAATAATATCTAAAAATCTGACAACCAGTTGCATAGGTTTTCTATATACCTTGACCAGGTTTAGGTCACCTCTAAGGGTGACTTCATCAGAAGGTAAGGTAACTACATGAGGAGACTCACTTCACATCGGTGTTACTCATGTTTTAATATTTGACTTTTTGAAGAACATTATGTTCTATATTTTAATGTATGTCTTGAGCAACTAAGCTCTTAATCACTGTACATCTTTGACGATATGGTCTTCATGTAATTACCTTACCTTCTGATGAAGTCACCCTTAGAGGTGACGAAACCTGGTCAAGGTATACAGAAAACCTATGCAGCCGGTTTGCAGAATTTTACATATTTTTTTCAAATTTGTGTATACGGTAGCGGCAAGCGTCAGCTATGTTCAAAGTTGTACATATGAATTTGTTCCTGAAAATAATGCCTTTGTCAGTTCCTCAATGGAAAAATTATCATTAGAAAGTTAAACTAGTATTATGGACTACATGAATCTCTGAATTAACTCTGGATTGAAATGAACCCATGATAACAATTAAAAACATATTTTGGAAGGAAAACACCACGTGAGTAACTTTAAGAGTTACTGGAAAAATGTTTGTGATTTGCTTAATCTCAGTGACCGATAACGATTAAATACCTACCTTCCACCAATGTGACTTATTCGCAGTAGCATCATCAACAAACAACATAATAGATAATTTGAGTCCTGTAGGATGAATAAAAATTGAGTAAGAACTAACAGATTGTCTTTGATGTATATCAAAGGACGAGATGAATTAATTCCCGGAACTTTCTTCATTTTCAATGTGTGCTGCGTACAGTGCGTTATTTCGTAAAACTCTGGCTCAGTGTTTTCAGTGTTGTACCGAAAATGAGATAACTGTACAGCCACAGCATTTTAAGTGTCCTGAAATAATGGAAGCGGAAGCTCGGAGAGATTGGCGCCTTCCTGCTGTTAATGGAAACCGCCGCTGCGCTGGACTCTTTTTATGGGTGTGCCGCTTTCGTCCTGTGTTTCACACTCGGCGATGTTTAATTGGAAGTACAGTCACGTAATACACTCGTCTGAGAAATGTACGTTCCCGCAGCTTTCGCCGGATCTTTCCTTCTGAACTTCTATGTATTCCACGACTTCACGACTTCAATTTTAGTACTTCTTACTAGGTCCCTTCCTTGTCTGTTATTCTGTTCGGTAAAAATTTGGCAGTTCACTTTAAAATAACTTCCCAGTGAGCTTGATACTGGAAACTTCCAACGTAGCTCAGAATGGATGACACTGCAATATTAACGTTCTTTCTTATCTGGTGTGTGGCAAAGGGTACTTTGTTCGTCTGTTTGTCCGGAAGAAATTTTGCATTTGATTTAAAACTATTTTCACCATAGGCTAGATACTTTATACTTTCAACGTAGCTCAGAACTGGCATGTCACTGCAACATTAACTCGCTTTCTCGTCAGGAGTGTGGCCTGTTGCAGGATTACTGGTTAGCTGCATTTTCTTAGCTTTTACCTTCCCATTCTTTTTGAGAGGTATAAGTAGAAGGAAGCAATATATTGGTTCATCCAGATGAAGAAAAACTGAGATAAACCTGGAATGTACTACATGGCTTTGTTGCAGTCTCATAAAATGTTTGAGATCGACTGAAAAATTTCACACCCACGAGAATGAAAAGGAGAAAATAATTATGTAAACCACTGTTTTAATATAACGCTTTCTAAAATCTACAAAAAAAGTTTAATATAAATTCGCCAAGGCCCTACAGATTACTAACCCCATAAAGAACGCCCTGAAAATATGTGCAAGTGAATATTTAATAGTAGTGAAAATACTTGTAAAATTTAGAACGAGAAACGTGAGGTGCGTCCAGTAGATAATAGTAATGAGTGTAGAGAGTAGCTGTTATTTCGAAAACTCACGCAGTACTTCATATCATTTTCAATACAATAAAACTGATAGTGATTTAGCTGAACTATTTATGCATTCGTTAGATATCATAGACTGTCTAGGTTTTTTGTTTTAATTTTACAACTATTGGCATAGCTATTAAAATTTTACAAGCACAGATCTTCAGAACTCTCTGTATGGCTTTGTGAAACTCTACAGGTTTATCAGGCATTACATTTTACCTTTTTGTCCCATTTAGAAACGTGTTATACTAGAAAGTGTTTAGTTTAATTAATCACTAGGTTCATGTATAACTAAGTAGCGGTTTTGATTGGCAAGTTGGTATTCCGGTGGCTAAGGGATTATTTGTCGATTGTTGTATTTTTGTAATTCACTGACGCTATTTGAGTTTACATATTTTCATTTTATCATTAGTATGTAGTGAGTGGAGCTGCGGACGCCACAAAATGGCGAGCCAAGTGGAAAAATCGGAACATTTCTCAGATATTTTTCTATTTGCGTTAATTAGTCAGTGTGCTCCCTGCCGCCGTTGGATAAGCAGCTGCAGCAGCAAGTCGTATAACCCTAGCTTACTTATTTGTTAGATAGTTTAATTAATTTCTTTGCGTGTTTTTGGGTACTTGCATTGTTTAATTTATATATTTCGGGCGTATTATAGTATTTGAGGGTTGTAGCATCGCGCCTTAGTACCTGAATAGTGCAAATTCGCGTAGTCGTCTGTCTTCTGTTTTTGTTGTGAACGGCCAGTGTCGGTTGGCCAGTCAGTGTGCTCCCTGCCGCAGTTGGATAAGCAGCCGCTGCAGCAAGTCGTATAACCCTAGCTTACTTATTTGTTAGATAGTTTAATTAATTTCTTTGCGTGTTTTTGGGTACTTGCATTGTTTAATTCATATATTTCGGGCGTATTATAGTATTTGACAGTTGTAGCATCGCGCTTTAGTGTTTACTTCGTAGATTCTTATTTAAATTGCGTGTGAGTTTCGTATAGGAGGTGCAATTTCGAGTTTTAGTTACTGTAATCGTAAATTCAGCAGATTGTAGCGCAGTCGTTAGGCATTTGTACAGGTTAGTTGATACATTCTTTGTGTGTTCCGCTTGCGTTATCTAGGCACGGACTCGTGTTTCAGTAACTGTTGTTAAACATCAATTAGAATGGACAGGGACTGCGATTGCTGTGTTCGGATGAGGGCTGACTTGGCATCCCTTCGCTCACAGCTGCAATCGGCGCTGACTTCGGTCGCGCAGCTTCAGGCTGTTGCCAATGGGCACCACTGTGGGGAGCCGGACTCGGGTATCACGGGGATGTCAACCTCATCCCGTCTGTCCCCAGATCGGTCTGCCGCTGTGGTTGCCCCGGTTGCTGCCCGCAGTGGGGCTGAGCCCTCGCCTGTGGTTGATTGGGAGGTCGTTCCAAGGCGTGGCAGCAGCGAAAGGCGTCCCCGGAGCCTGATCAGAAAGCCTCCCCGGTGCGTCTGACAAACCGGTTTCAGGCACTGTCTCTGGCTGAGCCAGATGCAGCCGCCTGCCCTGTTTCAGAGGATCATTCTCAGCCTTCAAGGTCCGGGCAATCGCAGAGGGTGGGCTTACTGGTAGTTGGGAGCTCCAATGTTAGGCGCGTAATGGGGCCCCTTAGGGATATGGCGGCTAAGGAGGGGAAGAAATCCAGTGTGCACTCCGTGTGCATTCCGGGAGGAGTCATTCCTGATGTGGAAAGGGTCCTTCCGGATGCCATGAAGAGCACAGGGTGCAGCCAGCTGCAGGTGGTGGCACATGTCGGCACTAATGACGTGTATCGCTTTGGATCTGAGGAAATTCTCTCTGGATTCCAGCGGCTATCTGATTTGGTGAAGGCTGCCGGTCTTGCTTACGAGATGAAGGCAGAGCTCACCATCTGCAGCATCGTTGACAGAACCGACTGCGGACCTTTGGTGCAGAGCCGGGTGGAGGGTCTGAATCAGAGGCTCAGACGGTTTTGCGACCGTATTGGCTGCAGATTCCTTGACTTGCGCCATAGGGTGGTGGGGTTTCGGGTTCCGCTGAATAGGTCAGGAGTTCACTACACTCAGCTGGCGGCTACACGGGTAGCGGAGGCTGTGTGGCATGGACTGGGCGGTTTTTTAGGTTAGAAGGCCTCGGGAAAGTGCGGGATGGGCTGCAGTGTCAAAGGGTGCTTGGCAATTACAGGACGTGCTTGGTTCAAGGAACAGTCGGAATTATAGTTGTAAACTGTTGTAGTTGCGCTGGAAAAGTCCCTGAGCTTCAAGGGCTAATAGAAAGCACAGAAGCTGATATCGTTATAGGTACAGAAAGCTGGCTAAAGCCTGAAATAAGTTCTGCAGAAATTTTTACGAAGTCTCAGACGGTGTTCAGGAAAGATAGATTAGGCAGAATTGGTGGTGGAGTGTTGGTGTCTGTCAGTAGTGGTTTATCTTGTAGTGAAGTCGAAGTAGATACTCCGTGCGAATTGGTGTGGGTGGAGGTTATACTTAACAGCCGAATTAAGTTAATAATTGGCTCCTTCTACCGACCCCCAGACTCCGATGATACAGTTGCGGAACAGTTCAGAGAAAGTTTGAGTCTCGTAACAAATAAATACCCCACTCATACGGTTATAGTTGGTGGGGACTTCAACCTACCCTCGGTATGTTGGCAAAAATACTTGTTCAAAACCGGTGGTAGGCAGAAAACGTCTTCCGAGATTGTCCTAAATGCATTCTCCGAAAATTATTTCGAGCAGTTAGTCCACGAACCCACGCGAATTGTAAATGGTTGCGAAAACACACTTGACCTCTTGGCCACAAACAATCCAGAGCTGATAGAGAGCATCATGACTGATACAGGGATTAGTGATCACAAGGTCATTGTAGCTAGGCTCAATACCATTTCTTCCAAATCCATCAGAAACAAACGCAAAATAATTTTATTTAAAAAAGCGGATAAAGTGCCACTAGAAGCCTTCCTAAAAGACAATTTCCATTCCTTCCGAACTGACTATGCGAATGTAGACGAGATGTGGCTGAAATTCAAAGATATAGTAGCAACAGCAATTGAGATATTCATACCTCATAAATTGGTAAGAGATGGAACGGATCCCCCGTGGTACACAAAAAAGGTCCGAACGCTGTAGCAGAGGCGACGGAAAAAGCATGCGAAGTTCAGAAGAACGCGAAATCCTGAAGATGGGCTAAAATTTACAGACGCGCGAAATTTGGCACGTACTTCGATGCGAGATGCCTTTAATAGGTTCCACAACGAAACATTGTCTCGAAATTTGGTAGAAAATCCGAAGAAATTCTGGTCGTATGTAAAGTACACAAGCGGCAAGACGCAGTCAATACCTTCGCTGCGCAGTGCCGATGGTACTGTTATCGACGACTGTGCTGCTAAAGCGGAGTTATTGAACGCAGTTTTCCGAAATTCCTTCACCAGGGAAGACGAATGGAATATTCCAGAATTTGAAACACGAGCATCTGCTATCATGAGTTTCTTACAAGTAGATACCTTAGGGGTTGCGAAGCAATTCAAATCGCTTGATACGGGCAAGTCTTCAGGTCCAGATTGTATACCGATTAGGTTCCTTTCAGATTACGCTGATACTATAGCTCCCTACTTAGCACTCATATACAACCACTCGCTCACCGATAGATCTGTACCTACAGATTGGAAAATTGCGCAGGTCGCACCAGTGTTCAAGAAGGGTAGTAGGAGTAATCCATTTAACTACAGACCTATATCATTGACGTCGGTTTCCAGTAGGGTTTTGGAGCATATACTGTATTCAAACATTATGAATCACCTCGAAGAGAACGATCTATTGACACGTAATCAGCATGGCTTCAGAAAACATCGCTCTTGTGCAACGCAGCTAGCTCTTTATTCGCACGAAGTAATGGCCGCTATCGACAGGGGATCTCAAGTTGATTCCGTATTTCTAGATTTCCGGAAAGCTTTTGACACCGTTCCTCACAAGCGACATCTAATCAAGCTGCGGAGCTATGGGGTATCGTCTCAGTTGTGCGACTGGATTCGTGATTTCCTGTCAGGAAGGTCGCAGTTCGTAGTAATAGACGGCAAATCATCGAGTAAAACTGAAGTGATATCAGGTGTTCCCCAGGGAAGCGTCCTGGGACCTCTACTGTTCCTGATCTATATAAATGACCTGGGTGACAATCTGAGCAGTTCTCTTAGACTGTTCGCAGATGATGCTGTAATTTACCGTCTAGTAAGGTCATCCGAAGACCAGTATCAGCTGCAAAGCGATTTAGAAAAGATTGCTGTATGGTGTGTCAGGTGGCAGTTGACGCTAAATAACGAAAAGTGTGAGATGATCCACATGAGTTCCAAAAGAACTCCGTTGGAATTCGATTACTCGATAAATAGTACAATTCTCAAGGCTGTCAATTCAACTAAGTACCTGGGTGTTAAAATTACGAACAACTTCAGTTGGAAGGACCACATAGATAATATTGTCGGGAAGGCGAGCCAAAGGTTGCGTTTCATTGGCAGGACACTTAGAAGATGCAACAAGTCCACTAAAGAGACAGCTTACACTACACTCGTTCGTCCTCTGTTAGAATATTGCTGCGCGGTGTGGGATCCTTACCAGGTGGGATTGACGGAGGACATCGAGAGGGTGCAAAGAAGGGCAGCTCGTTTTGTATTATCGCGTTATAGAGGAGAGAGTGTGGCAGATATGATACACGAGTTGGGATGGAAGTCATTACAGCATAGACGTTTTTCGGCGCGGCGAGAGCTTTTTACGAAATTTCAGTCACCAACTTTCTCTTCCGAATGCGAAAATATTTTGTTGAGCCCAACCTACATAGGTAGGAATGATCATCAAAATAAAATAAGAGAAATCAGAGCTCGAACAGAAAGGTTTAGGTGTTCGTTTTTCCCGCTCGCTGTTCGGGAGTGGAATAGTAGAGAGATAGTATGATTGTGGTTCGATGAACCCTCTGCCAAGCACTTAAATGTGAATTGCAGAGTAGTCATGTAGATGTAGATGTAGAATTAGAGTGGTGACAGCAACGGAGGCAACAACAACGAGAAACATTTGCACAGTCTCAATTTCTTGGAAAGAAGTTGAGATGTGAGTTCAAAAATTGGATTTTGAGCGATATATTGCAACCTCGCTGTTGGCAAATGCTCAGAAATACATTAATACTTAGATTTTAGTTTTCAGCTTTTCGATTTCCCTAAAAATTTTGAACAGTATTTTTGAAGGCTTCCCAAGATGTTTTCTTTATCCATGTAATGGCCTTATCAAAAGCTCCATCCTTAAACAATTCTCAAATGTTCAGCCTAACGAAGATTCCCTCTTTAATCCTAGAATCTCTGAGAGGTGGGAATTTTGTTTTTCGAACCTCGAATATTCCAAAGGCCCAGGGGAAAGAATGATGACAAGGAAATTGCATCATATGCTAGAGCACCTTAGAGAATGCATTTAATAATTATAAGTACAGCTCTGAATGTGAATCATTGGCACCACGAAGAATATCAAGTCTGTATTCACTTTATTGCCATGTTCTTCGTAACATTTCTACTGTTACTGTTGTAGTTGCATCAATGGTACGATGTTTTAAAGCAGCAATATCGCCCACCTTGGTCTATTACACGCAATCTTTCACAAATACCCACAAGAATAAATCCAGCTTGTCAGCGCCGGAGGAATATGGAGGTCAGGCAGTGGGTCCATCGCTTCCGATCCACCAACTGCGAAATTTCGTGTCCAGGAACTTGGAGCAGCGAATGCGCCGGAACTCGACCTCACTGAAAGACGATGGTGGGTTACAAGTCTTGTATCCGAGGGTACACTAACTGCTCTATCATATCCAGATACACTGACCCATTCACCGTGTTTCCTGCAAAGAAGGACGTGGCCTAGTTGCCAGCGTTCCTGCCTCTGAATCAAGGGCCGATTGTCGGCCGGGATGGGGATTTTCTCTTCCCGGGGACTGAGTGTCTGCGTTCGCCTCATCATTTCATCATCATTCGTGACAGTTGCTAGATTGGATTAAGTTAAAAATTGGACTATGTAAAAACTGTGACTTTGTACGGGCGCTGATGACCGTGCAGTTGAGAGCCCCCAAACTAAACATCATCATCATCATCATCATTATCATCATTACATGACTGCCACGAACATGTTCCGTGATAGCGTGGGAATGTTCCTAGCTCTAAATTCGAACATTATGCCGATTTATCGTTCCTGGTACATGAAAGATTGTCTCATCGGAGTATAAACATCTTTCCAGAAAGTTGGCATTCATGCAGTACGCTGCAGCATATCTGTAGTAAGTTGCTGTCGATATGGTTTGTCGTTGGGCATCAGATGTTGCAGAATTAGCATTTGATGTACTACTGGATGCAGTTCTGCTTGCGCTACATTAAGTTGCCTGAGTGCCTGGTGAAAAGACTTACTTGGGTTTCTGAGAAACACTTGTCTTATGTTCTCCACTGTATCTTCCGAAACAATATGTCGTACCCCGCCAGAAGTTTTCAGGAGGCTTCCAGTAGCCAGAAACTTACGATTACATTCCTTAATTGTTTCCACAAAAGGTGAATCACATTCATATAACCTATGATAATTACTTGCGCGGTAATCGGCAATTTTGTTTCTGCAAACCAAATTGTTACTTGCACTCGCTGCTGTTCTGTCAGGTTTTCATTTCAGGCGATCGTGCTGCTGTCTGGTGACACTATTTGGCACATCTGACTTGGAAATATAAACTCTTTGAGACTCAGTAGCACGTGGTGCAATTTCTTTACCAAATCTACTGCAGGCTTTTTCCCTCGGACTTTCAAATAAGGGCTATCTTATAGGGACACGCTCTACTCGAAAGGTTCTTCACTAAACTCCTATCTTTAGGGATAAAAGTGAAAATAATATTCGATCACGGGAAGTTATTGGAGTGTACTGTGTATTCTTTTTCCGAGGCTCCATCAGTTTCCTTTCAGGCTAGATATTTCCTATGTTGTTACATTTCCTGTTTTCGCTGTTCCACTCACAAAGTAAGAAGGAACACTTCATATTAAGTGCATTACGAGTATGACAGCAATGACTATCAGATTGCCACGTACCTGCCACTGGTGGAATTTATAATTTGATTTTTCCAGAAGCAGTTTTTCTTATTTATAGTACTCCTTCATATGTACAGTGTGGCTTAGGAACAGAGATTTCAGTTATGAAGAAAAACAGCTCTCAAACGTAACTCAGGGATCATATAGAACTAACATTGTCAAGTTATGGGACGATGTAAATTAAAGCAGAAAGAGAAGTGCAGCTTGAGATTGTCAAGTTGACTAATGTACAGTGTTTATTTTGATGACTGGCTTCAGTAAAATAGGTTGTAAGATGCATTCTGTCAAGGTTCATTGAAATATACTGCAGATGATCTGATGATAGCTACTTATTTTGCTGAAACTGGTCATCACAACTGTACAGTAGCGATATTAGCTGTTCGAAGTTGTACTTCTGTTTCTGTATAAATTTAGAGGGGTTATAACACTATACTGCATCGCTTATTATATCAACATATGTTATTAAGATGCAGTAAATATTACTCTCTGTGAGGATTTAAGTAAAACTGACCGTGAGTTACTTAATGGATCTGCATTACCGAACCTGAATTTAATACAACAGTGGAAACCAGATAGATAAAGATTGAAATTTCGAAAATTTTTAAGTAACGAAGTTTACTTAAATGAAATTAAATACGGTAGCCAGCCTTATTAAGCATAGTTATGTGAAACATTACTTTTAAAGAATCTTTATTGAATTTTGGTAAGGAAAGCTACCATTACTTCTTTCCCAGAGAAGAGTATTGAAACTCTGCTCAAATAAGATAAGTGATACAGTGAATACTAGCAGCCATAAATAGTTTGTGCAACCTCTCACAAGAAAATTTGACACATTATCTCTTCTCAACAGTAATACTTTCTCATATATAAATTATCTCATCATCAAATGTTGTGAAAGACACTACTAAACCAAAAATGTACATGGACACGGTCATTTTTCAATAGTCAGTTTTCATATAGTACAAATATAATCAAAACAGGACTTTTACACTCACTATGAAGAAATCTTATTTCTGTTTTTATGAATAAAAGCAATTACTGTAACTTTATCTTTTATGGGCAAGGCGGGGCGCTCAGACTGTCTTTCCAATTTTTACTACAAAAAGCACAAAAAACTCAACATTTACTTCAAATGCGATTAATATATTCGTTATTCAAGTAGATTTATTCATTTTAAGCAACTCTAAATTGGGGACTCTCAAACTGTTCATTACCATAAAATAAAGTAAACACACTTTCTAAGACAATTTGTAAGGTGCACATTTTAGTATTATTCTTTTATTCAAATTTCACTCAAGTTGCAGGACTTTTAAAACAGTTAAAGCCACTGATTTTTCATACAGGCTTTTAAGTATGACCTTAAATGCATCTATACTCTAACTAAAATCAAGACAATGTGATGTATTATCGCTATTTATACAACCAGTTATTTTCACTAACAGCATTTAATGCAGTTAATCCTTAAAGGACAGCACTTTGAAATAAAGCAAATCAATCACTATGGCGGTTTTCATAAATGCAACACTAACCTCCTCCCTTAACTTCAATTGAAACTACAGTATCTCTAGATACCTTTTTGCATTTAGAGTTTTGCACATAATTAACTATTTATTTTCATTAGATTTTAACACTCAGGATACTCGGATGTCAGTATTAATGTGGAATGGATCCTAAGAGGTATCACCAGAGGAACCAAATCAAGGATAACACGGAAATTTCACAGAATATGCCTTGTTATTGCAAATTAAACAACATTTAAATGTACTGGTTCATGCTTTGACATACATCTGACCTCCTAGATTTGATGAAGTGATGGCGCAATATTGGTTGTGAGTACATGGTGGCTACCTGGTCCTTCCTCTGGATTTAATTGGCTCTATTATCTTCTTCTTGGTGACGATACTTAAAACATTATATCCTTATTCAATAATAGAGCATTATTTTATAGCCGTACACACATCCGAGACCTTTCCATATTAGTTTAAGTACTGGATGCCACCCTTGGCATTTGCGCTGTCCACTCACAAGCTGCTCAGACCAGACTGTCCAGTAACTAGCTCTTCTTTGGCGCCCAGACTGAGCACCACATCCACCTTTTAGCCCATGCCAACCACATTTCGACGCACGCCTACTCACTTACATTACAAATGGGAAGTAGTTTTGATTTTATACAATGCAAGTCCCTAGGTATGAATCAGCTTGTACATAGTTGCAAACAAACAGTTTTTTAAAAAAAATCTTAATGTTTAAATGCATTAACATGTCAATACAAAAGCCACATACTTACATAACATTTTCCTACAATTAATAAAAAGAATTTAAATAGTAAAAGGAAAACAGTTTAGACAACTTTTCACTTCATTACAATAGGTCAAAGACATGACATAGTGAAAAAATACATACTTGACATTGAACAGAGTTAATCAGTAAAAAATATTTATAATATTGTGGTGTTACAGGGTCAATAAAAAGTCCCCAGTCTTCAGGATTATGCTCCATCCCAGATCATTTACTTCACTGCATGATGCAACGTTGTTCTTCATTTTTAAGAAGTGGCCTTAAGACTCGTTCATAATGTCTATGGAGACACTTCCATAATTCTTTCGACGAGTTCAAATCTTTAGGTTTATGTTCAGTCTCTGGTTACTCCATTAAATGTCAATATTACTACATAAAAGTTGCTCCTGTTCAGAAAACAAATGCTAAGTTTTCCTTTTGGTCTTTACGGAAAGAAGTGCTTTGATGCCATCCTGCAGGAGGTACCAGCATTTCGATCCTGAAGCAAGTGACTCTGCTTTACTGTTAGGTAACACGAGATCACCAACCAAGACATTTCAATTCTCCTATGTTAGAAAATGAGGTTCGGTTCTGGTAACTCCTTTCGTAAAGTCTGTGCACAACGTTGTAATTCACTAACGTTATCATCATTTCCAAAATCTTCAGTCACATTTTCGTCATATGGTGGCGTAGGTTTGCAAATCGCAGATCCATGAGGCGTTGGTCGAGCTGCCGACTTTGAAGACCGATAATTAACACTCTGCTCTGGCTTTGACCTAATTCCAGATACATTCCTCAAGTGGAAGTAGCAGTCTGTTACATAATCCTTAGGTTCCTGCCATAACATAGGAATTGCAAAAGACATATGACAGGGCCCTTTTAATAAGCCATTTTATTATGCTACACATTCGGCACAAAATATTTGTGATCCCAAAACTTATTCTGGTATATTTTATTGTCAAAATAACACTCGTAAGCTCTTCCAATTTGAAAAGTCGAATTTCACGCCTTCACTTTTAAAGTAAATTCGTCATAAGCATAAAAGAATGCGTTCTTCGTTTGAACATATGCGAGGCATGTTGCTCCTTCTAAAACACAATGTTTAAGAAACCACAATACTCTTGTCATTTCACAGCTGAAGAACGCACATGATTAGATTCTTTAATTAAATTCCCCCTTATTTGCTATTAGAGCAAACATTGCCCATGACTGTAAGAAAAGAGTTTATTGATGAGATTGTTTTCATTCCTGAAGTCACAGGCAAAAATCACGTAAAACAAATATATCAACTGTTGACATCATTAAATAAGATTAAATAAGATAGTTTAGCAACCGATGCCAATAAAAGAAAGAGCAGTTTTAAGTGTTGCAAAAATCTGCTGTTTGATGGACATTTCTGTCGGGATTTTTGAATTTTTCAGGTACCACTACATAAGAATCAACTTAATTTATTTTTTTAGCGTTTTCTTGTTGACCAGTGTGTGTCTAATTGTCCGGTCCAAGACAGATGCACGAAAACTGCATTACAATTATCACAGCGAAACAAAAGCAAATTTTACTTCGGAGAATATCTGTAGCATGATATTTTTCAACTATTTATCGTGAATTTCATAATTATGTTTCTTTATTTGATTGCAGGTTCTTACGCTAGCTGGGACGAATGGTGGACGTATGACGGTATTTCTGGTAAGTAGTTTCCTACAGGTCACACTAATTTAATGTTACGGAATTACTCCTGTGTAAGTACTAAACCCGTAGAAGCAACATATTTAGTGTTACAGAACCTAAAAAGGGCAGGAGTGGTGTGTGATCCGATAGATCTACCTATTCTTTCATTAGTAACAAAGCGAAGGAATAATTTCTCCACCTTTCATTTTTGCCCAGCTTAAGCCTTATGCTCATTGAACGAAAATGTAATTTGGGACTTATATAAGAAAGCGGGTCTTGAATGATAACACACTTCTTTTGTTAACAGAACATTGTATTAGAGAAGGCTGAAGTTCTAACAAGACATACATAGGGATAAAAATTACTAATATCGATCAATAAGCTACTTAGTCAATAATCATAATAATGGCTAAGGATATTTATCATGTCCTACATATTGATCCCACTGTGACCTGGAAATTAGGTTAATAGCAAATCGTACAGAGATATAAGCGATCTTTCTTCCCAAGCAACATCCTTGATCACAAGGCGAAGAGAACATAATGTGCTATGCGAAGAAATGTATAATCCGATTTCCAGAGTATGGAATTTATGTAGGTGAAACATACGTCTTGTAAACGCTGAGGTAACACCAGGTCAGTAAAATATGCGAAGATAACCGTAATTTAAGATCAGTGTCTAAGGCAGCCATTTTATTGGGGATAACAACAATGATTACATTGTGGGAAATACAGTCCTCTTCGAAAGAGTGGATTTGGAGCCGCATAAAATTTTTTGTCGGTAATTTAATTTATCGTGATCGCCACAGCTGTGATGTGTAGGAGTTTTGCTGAAATGAAGACAGTATAGGAAATTACAGAATCTTAAAACACTCAGAGAGGGACGTTTCGTGTGACTAGCATGAGAGACTCACTTCATGATGATTCTACATCTGTTTGCTTTATGGTAAACACAAAATGGAAGGCAAGTGGATTCTCTTTATTAATTACTTTTATTGTACTGACTTTTATTTTATATTTAACTTGACAACACGCAACGGGTTGCGAAAATTTTCCTCTGGCGTGTAGACATTTAGACATATGATATTTAATGATAAAATTACATAATTAATTTAAATTAACGCATAAAACTACAGAGATAATTTTATGAACTACAGAAGAGGGATAGGAGAAATTGAAATCCAGCGGTACCTGCATAAAGCGGGCTCGTCAGTGAGGAAGACAAGTACTGCCGCACACTTTCAGTGCCGAAGAACTCCCTTTCTAACACGGAAGGCGAGTGCTGCCGCCTACTTCAAGAACTTTGATACTTCCTGAACTCAGGTCGCTTTCCGGGAGACTGAGTCCTTCCCGAGGAAGCGGCGGTGTGTCCAAATGCTGCACCGGCAGACTACGGCTGTGGCCCGGGAGACGTCACAGGGTTCTTGATTTGGCCATCGTCGGAAGAAAAAGGACTACAGCTAGATTAATAAAAGCATCCCGAGGCAGTGACTAGAATACGCATAGCAGGTGGCAGTCTCGTAGGCATATAAATACGCGGAAACACCATCAGAAGATAGTGTCGGAGCTTGTGTCAGGACAATTGCCGCGCATGGAAAGAGAGACCTTGGGTATAAACATAATGCAAAATTATGTTTTGCAGTACCAGTATTTTGGGAGTGGCAATGAGGCTTGAATTCATTGAAAAGAAGATGGTACTCATATGAGTGAAGGCAATCATAGCTCTTCATGATTACGACAAACAAAGAAGTGGTACAAGGCTAATAACATAATAACTAAACTCTGACATTGTACATTATTAAGTTTAAGACACGCATGTTAAAGTGCGGAAAAAGAATTTTAAATACAAATCAATGAAAGCATTATTGACGCGGGAAACAGATGCAGCGACAGCAAATATACTCTACAAATGAATGTTTCACTAGTACACTGTGCGACAGAAACGATCAGTTTTTTGAAACCCCGTAATTGCCTCCCACGGTGACGCATAAGTTTTATATAAGGTAGAAAGCTATGAACCACCTTCCTCTGTAATGGTGCAAAGTCGTGCAGCCATGCGACATCATTTTCAGCCTCGCCAACGCTTCAGATAGCACGGTGTCGACACTCGCGAAAATAAGGCTACAGTTCAGCAGTTCATATCATATGTACGATGGGTTAATGTTGTGACATTGACACGTTGTTTCGTCGTATTTTTGCCCAATGTTACCGTGGATGTGCGACACGATCGGGAGGTCGTCACAACCAAAAATATTCAAATGTGTTTGAAACCTAAATTATCCTAAGGACATACACACACACCCATGCCCGAGGGAGGACTCGAACCTCCTCCGGGACGCGCCGCTCAGTCCTTGACTGCAGCGCTCTAGACCGCTCGGCTAATCCCGCGCGGCTCGTCACAATCCCTCTTACACACATTTCGTCACTTTAGCTGACGCCTCTGCATTGTGGGTCAGCGTTGATTTCTCGCGGTTTTCTTATAGGTGGCAGAAGAAAACTTTCCAGACACAATTACGCTCACAATCTGCACGAAAAGGGAGCACGGGGTGGCATAAAAGACGTGAATAAAACCACCCTTTTCCCTGGGGCATTGATTTTCGCACATTTCACGGTCGAAACCGACATCCCGCAGTGCGATGCGAAACTGACAACCTTTGACACTGCTAACATCCTCGGGTGTGTCAACCCTTCTCTAAGGGTTGTTGTAGGGCTGTGTAGTAATTGAACGTGACCAAACCCGTTTGGAGAAAAGTGCGATCGCAATATTTGCTCTCGTATACAGGCACGGAAAATTGATTCTAGGGGTGACGAATAGGACAAAAACCAAATCTCGTCAGTGGGTAAGGAAACTGCAAACGAAAGTTTGTAAATTCGTAAAGAAGATGGGCCATTAAAATTGCTGCACCACGACGATGACTTGCAACTCACGTGAAATTTAACCGACAGGAAGAAGATGGTGTGATATGCAAATCATTAGCTTTTCAGAGCATTCACACAAGGTAGGAGCCGGTGGTGACACCTACAACGAGCTGACATGAGGAAAGTTTCCAACCGAATTCTCATACACAAAGAGCAGCTGACCGGCGTTGGCTGCTAAAACTTTGTTGTGATGCCTGTGTGAGGAGGAGAAATGTGTACCATCACGTTTCTGACTTTGATAAAGGTCGGATTGTAGCCTATGGCGATTGCGGTTTATCGTATCTCTACATTACTGCTCGCGTTGTTTGAGATCAAATGCCTGTTAGCAGAAAATGGAATCGGTGGGTTCAGGAGGGTAATACGAAACGCCGTGCTGGATCCAAACGGCCTCGTATCACTAGCAGTCGAGATGACAGGCATCTTATCCGCAAGGCTGTAACGGATCGTGCAGCCACGTATCGACCCTGATTGAGCAGATGAGGACGTTTGCAAGACAACAACCATCTCCACGAACAGTTCGTCGACGCTTGCAGCAGCATGGACTATCAGCTCAGACACCATGGCTGCGGTTACCCTTGACACTGCATCACAGGCAGGAGCGCCAGCGATGGTGTACTCAACGACGAACCTTGGTGTACGAATGGCAAATCGTAATTTTTTCGGTTGAACCCAGGTTCTTTTTACAGCATTATGATGGTCGCATCCGTGTTTGGCGACATCACGGTCAGCGCACATTGGAAGCATGTATTGGTCATCGTCATACTGGCGTATTACCCGGGGTGATGGTATGTCTCTGTCACCTCTTTTTCGCATTGATGGCACTTTGAACAGTGGACGCTACATTTCTGGTGTGTAACGACCCGTGGCTGTAATCTTCATTCGTTCCCTGTGAAACCCTACATTTAAGCAGGATAATGCACGACCGCATGTTGCAGGTCCTGTAAGGGCCTTTCTGGATACAGAAAACGTTCGACTACTGCCCTGGCCACCACATTATCTACATCCCTCACCAACTGAAAACGTCTGGTCAATGGCAGTCGAGTAACTGGCTCGTCAACATACACCAGTCACTGCTCTTGATGAACTGTGGTATCGTGTTGAAGCTGCATGGGCAGCTGTACCTGTACACGCCATCCAAGCTCTGTTTGACTCAATGCCCAGGTGTATCCAGGCCGTTATTACGGCCAGAGGTGGTTGTTCTGGGTACTGATTTTTCAGGATCAATGCACCCAAATTGCGTGAAAATGTAATCACACGTCATATCTACTATAACATATTTGTCCAATGAATACCCGTTTATCATCTGCATTTCGTCTTGGTGCAGCAATTTTAAGGGCCAGTAGTGTAGACGTTTATAGGGTAACACGTACACTGATACGCCAAAAGATTATGACCATTGGCCACTGAGACGATGGATACCGCCTGGTAGCGTTGCGGGAACGTGATCCGGTTTTAAAATTATGTAACCGGAGTACACACGGTCGAGCGATCGTCATAATGAAGGTATCAACTGCAAATGAGGAAATCCATTGAGACAAGCGACCTTGACGAAGGAAGATTATTATTAAGAACGGCCTATGAACGAGTAAACCGGTGAATCTGGCCGAGTGTCCACGTACTGCTCTCGTAAGCGTCTGCTGAAACTACCACCATGCGCTGAATGTTTGGGCGTCCACGAATCTTCAGAGAAAGTCGGTTTCAGAGGCTGGTCTGCACTGTAAAGTAGGGTATTTTGTGAACTGTCGCATCTCTGCCGAAAGGGCACAGTTCCGGATCACGCGCAAGTGTTTAGGAGCATACTTTTCATCGCACATTGCTAAACATGGAGCTCGGCAGCAGACCGTCTCTACCCGTTCACATATTGATGCAACGCCATCGCCAATTACGATTGCAGTCTGCACGTGACCATCGGGATTCGATCATCGGTCATTGTAAACGTGTCGGTTCTTCGCGTGGATCACGTTTCTGCTCCAATAAGTCGATGGTCTTATTTATTTATTTATGCATTTATTTTACCTGACACACAAACGGCATCAACGAGGTGAACGGCGGTTCGACCACGGACGCAGGCTGGTTGGAGCATTGTTATGCTGTGGGACACGTTCTCCTGAGCTTCGTGAAGCATTTGATAGTAAACGTAGACATGTTGACATATGCTAGCCATTTGAATCCGTTCATGCTTCGTGTCTTCCCTGCGGCGGTGTCCCGAAGCCAGTACCGTGTCACAGTGGTTTGAGAAGCATTATAGTGAACTCACGTTGATGTCTCGGCAATCAGATTCGCTTGACGGGAATCATACAGAAGCCATCTGGCTTGCTATCTGGTGCCTTCACGGCGTACAGAAATCAGCGGCCGGTTATTTACGTGAATTACACGCTTTGCGCAGATATCTAATGCCGCATAACTCGACAAACCTACCGACAAGCTGGTGGATCCACTATACGCAGAATCAGTGATACATTGCGTTCCGAAGACGAACAAGCTATTAAGCAGATCAAAATGTTCAAGCTAATCAATGCAATAATTTAAGTAGACTGGAATTTACGTATGCCGTATGCTGGAGAAAAATGTGTTTTATGTATTACAAAATAAACTAGTTAATATGAATACTACAAAATGAATTTTCTGCTGTAATTTAGTGACGCAGCGCTGCAACTACTGGTCCTAGGTTCGTCGCTTGGGTACAGTTCTACAAGTCGAGTCTTTCAGTAACCGGGCCTCAAAACACAACAAGACGTGGCAATGCCGTTCTCCGCGTGTGCGTTCACCGACGCCCTGAATGAGCATGTGCACATGTAATTGTTAAAGTTGAATGGAATAATAAAAGATGCCCCAGTTGAGAGTCGAGCGCTTCTTAACAAACACGAATATGGATCTCGCCACCCATAGGCGGTTATTGAGCCCGCGACCAGCTACAAAGCCATGAATCCACTTGTCGCTGGTACAATAAACCCATTATAATGGTCTTGTTTCGCCGGCCGGTGTGGCCAAGCGGTTCTAGGAGCTTCAGCCTGGAACCGCGCGACAATGATGGTCGCTGGTTCGAATCGTGCCTCGGTCATGGATGTGTATGCTGTCCTTACATCTTCACCCATACTCTGCAAGTCACCTGACGGTGCGTGACGGAGGGTACCTTAAGTACGTCTATAGGTTCTCCCTTCTATTCCAGTCTCGTATTGTTCGTGGAAAGAAGTATTGTCGGTATGCTTCTGTGTGAGCTCTAATCTCTCTGATTTTATCCTCATGGTCTCTTCGCGAGATATACGTAGGAGGGAGCAATATACTGCTTGACTCCTCGGTGAAGGTATGTTCTCGAAACTTCAACAAAGGCCCGTACCGAGCTACTGAGCGTCTCTCCTGCAGAGTCTTCCACTGGAGTTTATCTATCATCTCCGTAACACTTTCGCGATTACTAAATGATCCTCTAACGAAGCGCACAGCTCTCCGTTGGATCTTCTCTATCTCTTCTATCAACCCTATCTGGCACGGATCCCGCATTGAACAGCAGTATGGAAGTAGTGGGCGCCAAGCGTACTGTAACCTACTTCCTTTGTTTTCGGATTGCATTTCCTTAGGATTCTTCCAATGAATCTCAGTCTGGCATCTGCTTTACCGACGATCAACTTTATATGATCATTCCATTTTAAATCACTCCTAATGCGTACTCCCAGATAATTTATGGAATTAACTGCTTCTAGTTGCTGACCTGCTATATTGTAGCTAAATGATATGGGATCTTTCTTTCTATGTATTCGCAGCACATTACACTTGTCTCCATTGAGATTCAATTGCACTTCCCTGCAGCATGCGCCAATTGGCTGCAGATCCTCCTGCATTTCAGTACAATTTTTGATAGTTACAACCTATCGATATACACAGCATCATCCGCAAAAAGCTCAATGAACTTCCGATGTCGTTTACAAGGTCATTTATGTATATTGTGAATAGCAACGTTCCTACGACACTCCCATGCGGCACACCTGAAATCACTCTTACTTCGGAAGACTTCTCTCCTTTGAGAATGACATGCTGCGTTCTGTTATGTAGAAAATCTTCAATCCAATCACACTATTGGTCTAATAGTCCATATGCTCTTACTTTGTTCATTAAACGACTGTGGGGAACTGTATAGAACGTCTTGCGGAAGTCAAGAAACACGGCATCTACCTGGGAACCCGTGTATATGGCCCTCTGAGTGTCGTGGACGAATAGCGCGAGCTGGGTTTCACACGATCGTCTTTTTCGAAACCCGTGATGATTCCTACAGAGTAGATTTCTTGTCTCCAGAAAAGTCATTATACTCGAACGTAATACATGTTCCAAAATTCTACAACTGATCGAAGTTAGAGATATAGATCTATAGTTCTGAACATCTGTTCGACGTCCCTTTTTGAAAACGGTGATGACCTGTGCCCTTTTCCAATTCACTGGAACGCTACGCTCTTCTAGAGACCTAAGGTATACCGCTGCAAGAGGGGGAGCAAGTTCCTTCGCGTAATCTGTGTAATATCGAACTGGTATCCCATCAAGTCCAGCGGCCTTTCCTCTTTTGAGCAATTTTAATTGTTTCTCTATCCCTCTGTCGTCTATTTCGATATCTACAATTTTGACATCTGTGCGACAATCTATAGAAGGAACTGCAGTGCCGTCTTCCTCTGTGAAACAGCTTTTGAAAAAGGCGTTTAGTATTTCGGCCGGTAGTCTGTCGACCTCTGTTTCAGTACCGATTTTGTCACAAAGTGTCTGGGCATTTTTTTATCCACCTACTGCTTTGACATAAGACCAAAATATCTTACGATTTTCTGCCAAGTCAGTACATAGAACTTTACTTTCGAATTCATTGAACGCCTCCCGCTTGGCCCTCCTCACATTACATTTCGCTTCGCGTAATTTTTGTTTGCCTGCAAGGCGTTGGCTATGTTTATGTTTGCTATGAAGTTCCCTTTGCTTCCGCAGCGGTTTTCTGACTCGGTTGTTGTACTACAGTGCCTCTTTTCCATCTCTTACGAACTTGCTCCGCACACACTCATCTAACGCATATTGTACGATAGTTTTGAACTTTGTTCACTGATCCTCAACATTGTCTGTACTTTAGAAAAACTTTCGTGTTGAGCCGTCAGGTACTCTGAAATCAGCTTTTTGTCACTTTAGCTAAACAGAAAAATCTTCCTACCTTTTATTAATATTTCTATTTACGGCTGAAATCATCGATGCAGTAACCGCTTTAGTTACATTTCAGTAGTTCTACGTTCTAGGGGACTGATGGCCTCAGATAGTGCTCAGAGCCATTTGAAACGTTTTTCTTTTTTGGCCTTGTTTCCTCTCCCATAAGTAGTACTGTTGTTGCTGTTATAGATGTTATGAACCGAGGTATGAAGAATATTTGCTTGTTATCAGATGTTACCAGGAAAATGCAAGGAAACGAGTTCCAAACGATAGCACAGATAATTATTACGTTTGAAGGTCGTTTCACACAATCGATGATGAGAAAATGCAGCGACCGGCCAGTAATAGCACAGGCTGTGATACCATGGTGACGCTCATTCACAGTGGTCAGTGTTTGTTCCCGCGTGCAGCGGTGCACTAATGATACAGAGATGGCGAGGTTCTAGAACGACGATCTCATGCCGATTGCTGCTATTTTGGAGGAAGAAGTGGAAAAAAATGAATAAACGGAAATGGGTTCATTGTTGTTGTCTTCAGTCCTGAGACTGGTTTGATGCAGCTCTCCATGCTACTCTATCCTGTGCAAGCTGCTTCATCTCCCAGTACCTACTGCAACCTACATCCTTCTCAATCTGCTTAGTGTACTCATCTCTCGGTCTCCCTCTACGATTTTTACCCTCCACGCTGCCCTCCAATGCTAAATTTGTGATCCCTTGATGCCTCAAAACATGTCCTACCAACCGATCCCTTCTTCTAGTCAAGTTGTGCCACAAACTTCTCTTCTCCCCAATCCTATTCAATACCTCCTCATCAGTTACGTGATCTATCCACCTTATCTTCAGTATTCTTCTGTAGCACCACATTTCGAAAGCTTCTATTCTCTTCTTGTCCAAACTAGTTATCGTCCATGTTTCACTTCCATACATGGCTACACTCCAAACAAATACTTTCAGAAACGACTTCCTGATACATAAATCTATATTTGATGTTGACAAATTTCTCTTCTTCAGAAATGCTTTCCTTGCCATTGCCAGTCTACATTTTATATCCTCTCTACTTCGACCATCATCAGTTATTTTACTTCCTAAATAGCAAAACTCCTTTACTACTTTAAGTGTCTCATTTCCTAATCTAATTCCCTCAGCATCACCCGATTTAATTTGACTACATTCCATTATCCTCGTTTTGCTTTTGTTGATGTTCATCTTATATCCTCCTTTCAAGACACTGTCCATTCCGTTCAACTGCTCTTCCAAGTCCTTTGCCGTCTCTGACAGAATTACAATGTCATCGGCGAACCTCAAAGTTTTTACTTCGTCTCCATGAATTTTAATACCTACTCCAAATTTTTCTTTTGTTTCCTTTACTGCTTGCTCAATATACAGATTGAATAACATCGGGGAGGGGCTACAACCCTGTCTCACTCCTTTCCCAACCACTGCTTCCCTTTCATGCCCCTCGACTCTTATTACTGCCATCTGGTTTCTGTACAAATTGTAAATAGCCTTTCGCTCCCTGTATTTTACCCCTGCCACCTTTAGAATTTGAAAAAGAGTATTCCAGTCAACATTGTCAAAAGCTTTCTCTATGTCTACAAATGCTAGAAATGTAGGTTTGCCTTTTCTTAATCTTTCTTCTAAGATAAGTCGTAAGGTCAGTATTGCCTCACGTGTTCCAACATTTCGACGGAATCCAAACTGATCCTCCCCGAGGTCTGCATCTACCAGTTTTTCCATTCGTCTGTAAAGAATTCGCGTTAGTATTTTGCAGCCGTGGCTTATTAAACTGATAGTTCGGTAATTTTCACATCTGTCAGCACCTGCTTTCTTTGGGATTGGAATTATTATATTCTGCTTGAAGTCTGAGGGTATTTCGCCTGTCTCATACATCTTGCTCACCAGCTGGTAGAGTTTTGTCATGACTGGCTCTCGCAAGGCCGTCAGTAGTTCTAATGGAATGTTGTCTACTCCGGGGGCCTTGTTTCGACTCAGGTCTTTCAGTGCTCTGTCAAACTCTTCACGCAGTATCGTATCTCCCATTTCGTCTTCATCTACATCCTCTTCTATTTCCATAATATTGTCCTCAAGTACATCGCTCTTATATAAACCTTCTATATACTCTTTCCACCTTTCTGCCTTCCCTTCTTTGCTTAGAACTGGGCTGCCATCTGAGCTCTTGATATTCATACACGTGGTTCTCTTCTCTCCAAAGGTCTCTTTAATTTTCCTGTAGGCAGTATCTATCTTACCCCTAGTGAGATAAGCTTTTACATCCTTACATTTGTCCTCTAGCCATCCCTGTTTAGCCATTTTGCACTTCCTTTCGATCTCATTTTTGAGACGTTTGTATTCCTTTTTGCCTGCTTCTTTTACTGCATTTTTATATTTTCTCCTTTCATCAATTAAATTCAATATTTCTTCTGTTACCCAAGGATTTCTAGCATCCCTCGTCTTTGTACCTACTTTATCCTCTGCTGCCTTCACTACTACATCCCTCAGAGCTACCCATTCTTCTTCTACTGTATTTCTTTCCCCTATTCCTGTCAATTGTTCCCTTATGCTCTCTCTGAAACTCTGTACAACCTCTGGTTCTTTCAGTTTATCCAGGTCCCATCTCCTTAATTTCCCACATTTTGGGTTCATAAGGGGTGAGAAAACCGAGAAAGGAAATGGGAGGTTGGCACTCTGCACAGTGAATAGATGGACGATGGAGCAAAGCTCTATGAACATTTCAGATCGTCAGGAAATTCATTCAGCTAGCTATTGAACAAGTTCATCTTAAAATGCTAAACTAGCACTGAAGAGAACCCATCGCACCAAAGAAGCACTCGCCATGAATATATGAAATTGGTATTCAGCACTATTTTCTGCTGTATAGTTTTGTCTGTTTCCTTCTGTTTCGCGCGATAACGATTGATTACCGCTAAGACCAAATGTGAAATTTTCGTTTGTTACATCCCTACTGTCTAACTTTTTCGGGTATTTGGCCACTTAAATGTGCTAAACACGATTTCATGGGCCATAATATGGTTTACAAGATCATACGAGAAACCTGCAAGGTAATTAGAGACAAAATGAAGGACGAATTGATACCTATTCCAACAGAAGAAATGTGGAAGAACATCGCTAAGTGTTTTTAAGAAATATGACATTTTTCCTAACTTCATATCAGCTTTGCTTGGGAAACACGTTTCTTTTCAGACTCCCTCGAACAATGGATGAAAAAAAATTTTTTCAACGTTTTTTACTTTGATAGCTGATCTTTATAAATTTTTATGAGCTGAATCCAAATGTAGCCTTAGTCATCTTGTATTACTCACAGTTTTTGAGCAACATACTTTTTATATTTAGTATAAATATCCTATGCTACACGGTAAATAGGGAAGTTAATGAAACGCTTTATTACAACATAAGCAAGGTTTGTATTTACAATAAGCTACTTAAAACAATGCTATGTGTTAACACAGGTTTCACTTGTCAGCTGGAACTGGTTTGTATTATTTTTCTCTTTTTTCTTTGAAGCTTCTTGTGTAGCTTTCTCTACGATGACTCGCTTGGTAAACTCGGTAAAGTGACCAACAGCAGTCCCGCATCATGTTGATGTTCCAGCGGCCTTGGTAGCGTTTCTGCATCACTTAAATGTCCTGGTGAAAACGCTCTCTATGCTCCTCATTAACATCTCCCATATTGTCTGGGAAGTAGTCAAGGTGACAGTTCAAAAAGTGAACTTTCAGGCTCATTAAACATCGTAAAGTTATAAACATCTTTAACATTGTAGCTATAATAGAAAGATATTCTGGGTCTTTCTCACGTTCTAAGAACTTATTAACGACTTGCTTGATGGATACTCATGCTTCTTTCTCTTTTAAGGTCATTGTGGATTCAAAGTTAACATCAAACATCAATATTGTAATGTCAGGTCTGCTAAAGATGCCTTCTTTTAGTTTAGCTTCTGAAATTTGTGGAAACATCAGAAATTCTGTTGGAATAAGATTTAAATCGTCTGGTGGTTTAGGAACTGGCAAATCTACACCACGCCCTAATGGTTATGGCTGATGGAAGGTTAGGGTAGCTTATTACCTTCTTGTTTTTCTAATTATGGCCAGTAATATCAACACTGAAAAAGTAGCAATCATCGAAATTATTTATTTTTCTCCCTCCATATCATAGGAACAGCAAATCTAAAGGCTTTTTTCTCCTTTTTGGACCATTTTCTCAAATCTTCAACACACACATAACATACCTTACGCTGCGCCAAAGATTTATCTTGATCGAAGAAATGATAGATAAAGATTTTCACAAAGTCTTTAATGTTTATTTGGTATTCTTTAATCACAAATTTACCACAAATATAGCAAAAACTGTCAGCACAGTTTTTACAACCACGATTAGACAATGTACTGAGCACATGTACAGGAAACGGAAAAGTGAGGTTAGGTTGACAGTAAACAAAACACCATCTATTGACACAAAAATAGAATCGACCATTTTTTCCCTGAAAATGTTTTTCAGCAGTGCTACCAATGTCATTTACGTTCATTACACCTCTTTTTTAAATTACTTAAACTATATGAAAGCTGTTACATATTTTTAAAAAGTTACTTAATTTAATAAATTTAACTGTAAAATGTGAAGAAATGGTGGGTGGTACAGTTATTTAAGTATCATATTTGGATTTCCCACTCTAAAACACATAAGAATAAGATATTTTCAGCAAAAAATTTCCATCCTTGATCTGTGTTATACAAAGACATCCTCCACAGCTCTGTTGCCTCCTGTGGATGCTCTGTGTAACTGTGGTATATTGCTACTGACGTCGGGCCTTATTGAAAGAAAATGTTACAGCTACAGCCAATCTTCTGAAACCGTGATCTTTTACTCTGCTGGCAGTATTCGTTGATGTAAAATTAGAAATATGCTGTATGTACTTACCAGCTATTTTTATTTCTGCTCCTCTTCCATTTCAGAGAGTATACTTCAGCTCTGTGTTGATGTACACGAGATTGGAGAGAGCATCCAGCACATGATAGTTGCACATTTATTCAATAACTTTTTTCTCATTCGTGTTGATAAAATACTTCACGACAACACAACCTGAGCGTGCCGCGGCCGTGAAGTGAGAAAATAACGGAAGCAAGTAATACGGCAATCGCTGTACGCACTCGGCGGGAGCAAGGTTAGCAATGTGAGACGGTTGCGCTACGGAAAAGTGTGAACACTCTCCTTCAAATTCCAGGAACAGCATCTTCAGACGCCTTGGCGGTATAACAGGACAGTTTCGTGTCACAGATGTGTGTGTGTGTGTGTGTGTGTGTGTGTGTGTGGCCTTTGACCTACAACCACATGTGATACTCTTAGTCCGGTATTCTCGTCAAATGTCTTTATAAAGGACCTGGTCCTTGGTATCAAGGTCGCGGGTTGTGCCTTACCTTACACAGTATAGGCCAGGCTAGTGACAGATTCTTATCTCTTTGTATCACACTTAGTCACATGTTACTCTTAGTCACGTCACACGCCGAATATGTTCTTAAATATAAGGGACCAATCGCCATAAAATTTTTCAAAATGTAAGTAATGTGACAGGAATAGTGAGTGCTATGATTATACGTTTGCTACACAGTGACAGTATTAATATCATACGTACCGTACGACAAAAACGTAGGCGATTAATCACTGAGAGCGACACCGCTGACGAAGAACAATCACCGGAACCTTGTGTTTGGACAGAAACAAGAAACAGTCCAAAAGTATGGAAGTAAACAATGATTCCTAGCACAAAGGAGGCTACCTTACGTCAGATAGAAGTAAATAAAAGAGAACAAAATTTTTTTAATAAAATGTCTGATTACATGTCCCGGGGGAATATTGTAACCAAGACTGATTACTACGCAGGACAAATAAGAACCAATCCAAACGGAATACGAAGAATCGAAAATAATTGCTCTCCTGGAGATTTTAATAAACCTAAAATATTTTGCATTGTCCATAACAATGACTCAGGTGGAAAAAAAAAACATAGCGAACTGGTGGAAGAAGTCTGTTATTGAAACTCGCATACTTAGAAAAACGATGACGCTAAAAAGATATCTGAAAATTCATGATATTTGCATTTCGCAGATAATAATTTGTGTTGCCAATACAGACAAACCGAGAAAAATGAGGCCTGTGACCAAGTACTTGAATAAAAAATCTGAAGAAATGTTTACAACGATAAAGGAAATTGCTATCGATGAATCGTTCATGAAATTCAAGGGATTCATATCTCACAAAGAATTCAATCAATCAAAAAGAGCAAGATTCGGTATTAAATTTTACAAATTATGTGAGTCATATTTAGTTATTGCTATGATTTTAAAAAATATACAGTCCATGATAAGATAAATTGCAATGTTAGCACCTCCCAATGTTGTCAAAGTGTTATCACAGTCGGTGTTACCAGGAAGAGGTATTTTATACCAAGACAACTGTACTCATCATCAAAATTATTAATGACACTAACGCACAATTTTGAAACAAAACGTCAATGGACAAGTAAGTGCGAGTAGAAAGAATGTGTCAGGAGACTTGTATAAAGTAAAATTATGAAGAGAAGAGTACAGAATGAGAAACTGCGATCGAATGCTCGCTGTAAAAATGGTAAGGTAAGCGATTGTTCATATTATGACGACAAAACATAAAACAGTTTGCAGATCCAAAACCAAGCTGTGTTACTGAATACAACAAAGAAACGATTGGAGTTGATCGGCAAAACTCAATACTAGCATGATTCCCAATTATGAGAATTTATATGAAAGGTTATCGAAAAATTCCATTTAACTCTTCGATATTGGTCTTTTCTATTCGTGTATTTTTGTATCCAAATAAATAACAACACAAAACACATCGGTTATGTGATCCAAATAGCCGTATAATCCGTGAAGAATATACTAAAACCGGATTATAAATTAGGAGGACGAGTGTCATACGAAAATTTAGCAGAAAGACTGCACGTGAAAGATTCGACCCATTTTCCTAAGCATACTGACTCAACAGCATCAGAATCAAGGCCATCAAGACTATGGAAAGTTTGCAGGAAAAATAAGTGGAAAGAATCGTAGTGTAATAATGTGTGAGTGCAAGAGGTGCAATGATCATTACATGTACCCCTATCAGCTCGTTGAAGATTACCGATTTGTGTTTTTGCTTTCTGTAAAAGTACTAATTATGTGAACTGTGAATGTATTCAGGTATTGGAGATGGTATAATATGTTATATTGTTTGATAATAAATCTTTTGTCTTGTTTCTAAAAAAATATTACATGACGTTGTAACTACATATCAAGTATTTCATGACTTACACATGCGCTTACAATCCGTAAATAAATTTCAGTCATGCGCGATCGGTACAATGGCGGACCGGTCTCCCAAACCGTGGAGACACCACCGATCGTGTATACATTTTGGGCACAGGCTGTTAGAACATGAATAATAGGTTACGGGATTAATCAGTCAGATGAGATCCTTTCTCTGCATGTTATATTACCACGTATCGATTTCAAATTAAAATAATTCTTACGTTTCATTCTCAAGTAACAGACTGAAATACGCTGTACTCTGGTTGTTGATTATACAGTGTGGTCCATTGATCGTGACCGGGCCAAATATCTCATGAAATAAGCGTCAAACGAAAAACTACAAAGAACGGAACTTTTCTAGCTTGAAGGGGGAAAACAGATGGCGCTATGGTTGGCCCGCTAGATGGCGCTGCCATAGGTCAAACGGATATAAACCGCGTTTTTATAATAGGAACCCCCATAATAATACATATTCATGTAGTACGTAAAGAAATATGAGTGTTTAAGTTGGACCACATTTTTGGCTTTGTGATAGATGGCGCTGTAATAGTCCCAAACATATTGATCACAATTTTAGACCAACAGTTAGTAACATGTAGATTTTTTAAAACTAAAATACAGAACATAGGTACGTTTGAACATTTTATTTCAGTTGTTCCAATGTAATACATGTACCTTATCATTTTTGAAAACGCATGCTGTTACAGCGTGATTACCTGTAAATACCACATTAGTGCAATAAATGCTCAAATTGATGTCCGTCAACCTCAACTTTTCCCACATAAAGAAATCCGGGGACGTCAGATCCGGTGAACGTGTGGTCCATGGCATGGTCCTTCTACGACCAATCCACCAGTCAAGAAATATGCTATTCAATACCGCTTCAACCGCACACGAGCTATGTGCCTACATCCATCGTGTTGGAAGTACATCACCGTTCTGTCATGCAGTGAAACATCTTGTAGCAACATCAGTAGAACATTACGTAGGAAGTCAATATACATTGCACCATTTAGACTCCCATCGATAAAATGGGGGCCAATTATCCTTCCTCCCATAATGCCGCACCATACATTAACCCACCAAGGCCGATGATGTTCCACTTGACGCAGCCATCGTGAATTTTCCGTTGACCAATATTGCATATTATGCCGGTATACGTTACCGCTGTTGGTGAATGACGCCTCGTCGCTAAATAGAACGCGTGCTAGAAATCTGTCTCCGTCCCGTAATTTCTCTTGTGTCCAGTGGCAGAACTGTACACGACGTTCGATTTCGTCGCCATGCAATACCTGGTGCATAGAAATATGGTACGGGTGCAATCGATGTTGATGTAGCAATCTCAACGCCGAAGTTTTTGAGATTCTTCATTCTAGCGCAATTTGTCTGCTACTGAAGTGCAGATTAGCCACGACAACAGCTAGAGCACATAGTTGGGCATCATTATTTGTTGCAGGTCGTGGTTGACGTTTCACATGTGACTGAACACTTCCTGTTTCCTTAAGAAACATAACTATTCGGCGATCGGTCCGGACACTTGGATGACGTCGTTCAGGATGCCGAGCAGCATACATAGCACACGCCCTTTGGGCATTTTGATCACTATAGCAATACATCAACACGATATCGACCTTTTCCGCAGTTGGTAAATGGTCCATTTTACCACGGGTAATGTATCACGAAGAAAATACCGTCCTCACTGGCGGAATGTTACGTGACAACACGTACTTATACGTATGTGACTATTACAGCGCCATCTATCACAAAGCGAAAAAAGTGGTGCAACTTACACATTCATATTTCTTTACGGACTACACGATTATGTAATAAAAATTTGGGTTCATGCTCAAAAAAACGCAGTTGATATCCGTTTGACCTATGGCAGCGCCATCTAGCGGGCCAACCATAGCGCCATCTGGTTTCCCCCTTCAAGCTAGACAATTTCCGTTCTTTATAATTTTTTCGTTTGATGCTTATTTCGTGAGATATTTGGCAAGATCACTATCAATGGACCACCCTGTGTATTTCTGCATCATCAGTTGAAAAGTATTATTCAGTCTATCAATATGATGAAATTTTCGTACAGGACAGGTCAAACTATTTTTTTCTAGTCTAATTATATATAAGGTCAGTACTATTTTCTTTGTTGGCTCTAATATACTCACATAATATATAGTGTAGGTCATGTAAACCAGAATAATTGAATTATATTGCATTTCTGCAAAGCATATCTGCTAACACAAAAAAAATTATTCGTTTCAAGAGAAATAGGTACCTATGTAAAAATCTGTGCAAGAAGTGCAAAGTGAGAAGGAGTACAAGTTCAATTTTGACAGACATGATAGAGGATACTAACCGCATACATTCCGGAGGTTTGTCGCATGATTGAGAGGATTTATTGAATCCGTTGTAAATCTTAATTGGGATAGCCTATTGGAAATGTGAATCTTATCCCTTTCCAATTGGATTAGTGTGCTTTAATCTGAACGCCACATCCCTAGGCCAATACATTGACTGCAATATAACGTAACATTGTCCAAAGTGGTAGTGGGAAGATAAAAAGCGATACCAATTTATTATGACGCATTTATAAGCGGGTGACACATGATAGTGTTCATAGGTAAGGGCGTTTCGAAACGTTTGGAAGAAAATGATACTCGGTGTTAATAGGTGCGTGTTCCCAGAAGCACGGGCGCTCGCAGACAGCTGCCTAGGTATTGAGGGTAGAGCTCTAAAATTTCCAAAGCTGATGTACCTGGTTTAGTCATTTTCAAAACAGGAAGTTAAGACTTGTAGTTCTCAAACTAACCATATGTATGAACTTGCCGCAGTCAAAAATTTCTGATCTGATTTTTCTCTGGTGGAAGCAGAAATTTTCTTTACACTATATTGCCTTTAGCTGATTCTTTAAATGATTTAGGTGCAATATTTATACAAAAATATGACCCGTTTTTAAAATATGCTTTGTAAACTTGGCTTCTTTCTGTGAACTAACATAAATAATTTTGAAATATTCGCTGATCATGCAACAGTTACCATACAAAATAGCAGCAACAATTTTCATTTAGGCAGTGGAATGTAACTGACCAACCACTCCTTTCCTTGTATTCTAGCGGTCAAAAGCTGCTATGCACTGCTACATTTACTGGTTGATATTTGTCTAGTAAAGACCAACAATTGGCAGAACTTGTAGATGATAAACAGATGAAACATCTACAGACGTGTACATGAGGGTTCCTCTCTCGAAAAATTCTTCTGTAGCTAATAAGCAGTAAAGTTTAATGTACACAATTGTAGCCAGTTAGAATGAAAGTGTTAAGGTCAGTTACTTCGCACGCAAAAGGTAAGCTAATTTCAATAGTATAGAAAAAGCACATAATTAATATGAACATCAGTGCCCCCTTTTTGAGTCAACGATAAGAAATCATGTCCTTAAATGATAATGCCTTTGCCGATGACATTGTAATTCCTTGACAGACAGCAAAGAACTAAAAAGAGCAGTTCAATGGAATAAGCAATGTATTGAAAGGATCATATAAAATGAAAATCAACAAAAGCAAAACAAGGGCTACGGAATGTAGTCCAACGAAATTAGGCGACGCTAAGGGCGATTGGAGTTGGAAACGAGACATAGAAGGTATTAGAGAAGTTTTGCTTTTTCGGTAGTAAAATAACTGATGATGACCTGAGCAGAGAGGATATGAAATGTAAACTGGTAATGGCAAGTAAAGTGTTTCTGAAGATGAGATATTTGTTAATATCGAATATAGATTTTAGAGATACGAAGTCACTGTCGAAGGTATTTTTTCGGAGTGTAGAGTTACATAGAACTGAAACGTTGTGATAAACAGTTCAGTTAAGAGAAGACTAGAAGGTTTTCTAATGTGGTGGGTGCCACGGAGGAATGCTGAAGATCAGACGGGTAGATCACGCAACTAGCAACTAATGAGCAGGTATTGAATACATAGGGAAGAAAACAAATTTGTGGCATAACTTGGCTAAAAGAAAGGATAGGTTGATACGACACATTCTGAGACATCAAGGGATCACCAAATTCGCAGATGGAGGACTTGCACAGATTAGGTTAGCATGGAGAGAAGCATCAAACCACTCTCCGGACTGAAGACAGCAAAAACAGCTTGGTAACACTCAGGATATCTATTGAGATTAGAACTATAAATACTGTTCGAAAGTTACTCATATACCAATAGTATTACGAGGACAAAGATGGTCGCACAGTGTTTGACACCTTTTAGACTCTGAAATTTAACTTTTTTCCTACTCTTTTATAGTAAAGAAAGTTTGTTTGCATATATATACAAAACTTCTGTACAGATCAGTCGTACTCTTCATTACGAATTAGATGTGTGAGCTGGTGCTCTGGCGGGATTTAGCGACGGACGACGGGCAATTATGCGTCCTCTTTATGATGTGTTGAAAATTTGCTTGTGAATCTGAGTGTCATGGTAAGGATGTATCTTTTCCAGCTGATCGATAACGCCTGTGGGAGAGAGAGACCAAGAACAGGTTGAACACACTTTTTCGACATTGTTCTGTAGCCGTTCACATTCATCTTGACTGCAGATCAGTGCAGAGAACACCGCCGCATCCTGGAATGGCCACAATTTCACATGAACGACGTGGCAAAAAGAGAATACGGCTGGTATAGTCGTCATACAATATGCGTGTTCCCCTTGTGAAGACAACCGTCCTCAGAGAGGTACTTTGCGTAATTTTTCCCGTTATTTTCGATTTTTTTAAATCCAAAAGAACCGGTTTTACTTCCAAACTTAACGAAAGTACCCACGTCAGAGTTTGACAACAAACATCAAAAGAACACATAACACGAAAACTTCCCCTAAATAAATTCGTAAGTAACTGAGGTTACGGCTATGATTTTGGTCAGTTATAGCTTAAACCGATAAATAAACTCGAATTTGGTAATGAGAATTACGTATCATGACGTCTTACGGAATGTAAACACAGTTAACATATTTGAGAGCTGTCAAAATCAAACTTCCCGTTGGTAGCGTTTCTTGCACCAATAGCGAGCGAGCAGCTTTCCGATGACTGACCTGCGCGGAATTTACGCGAAATCTCACATACCACAATCAAAACATGTAAATACGCCCGATAAAACACTGTCCACATACATGAAAATACATCCTGCAAAAGAATACCTAAAGCACATGCAGTAACAACTACTGCAAAACAAATTAGTAAATAGAGAAAATAAATAGTAACAGCTACTGTTAAATGTGGGTTCAAAAGTGATAATACCGATTTACGAACGAACTCTACATAAATTACCTTCATTTTTCATGAAAGTAAATACTGAGAAAAGTTAGTTACAAAAGGAAAAGAAATAGAGCTCAAACAGTTTGAAATGCTCTGAGTCTTTATAGAGGGAGAACGCTTGGCGTTTCAGCTTATCTGTTTGTAGCGTAATTAATTCAGCCTTCATCGGTCATGAAAATGCCATGGAAACGTCCTTCTGCTTAGCAAATGATTCTCCTTGCGGAATTATTATTCTCCATATAATTTCTTTGGTCACAGACCGGTACGACTTTGTCGCTCTATGTATGTCCAAGTTCGTATGCGATAGATTACAACATTCCATGGTAATTTGGAAGAATGACTGCCTATCGGGCGTGCGGGTCGCTAAAATATATATCGAACGTGCGACTATAAGCCGATCACAAGACTATGATGGTTCGAATTATGGTAAATGTTTAGTGCGTAGTCAGGGAAAGATAGTCTATCGTTTCCGTTGTGAATATCAATGAGCGCAAGCTTTACAATTTGAGCCCCATTAGCCTCACATGGCAACATCTAATTCCTCAGTAATACAGTGTGGAAAGTTATACCTGTTCCTTTACCTATATTTCCGCAACTTGGGGCTGAGTGAAAAAATTGTCCCTTCTGACACTCTCGCTATTTCTGAGAGACATAGCAAGCGTATACGCTGATTATGTAAAAAAGAACTGCTGCCGGCGACTTATAGAACACGAGGAATAGTGCTTGAGGAGGATGTCGCTGACGAGTAAAGTAAGTAATGTTACTACTTTCATTCGTAATTAACTGTAACTTTTTTATATTTCGTCTTATTTTGTTGCTATAGTGTACTCGCAAAAACAGTATCCATAACTCGCTGCACCAGTCGTGTGGTCGACATCGAGTCGCACGTTCGATATACGCTGTTAAGGGTTCGGGCGTTCGATGGGCAGTCATTCCTGGTAATTACCCGTTCCATACACGAAAACAGCGCCACACGTCACAATCAGTTTGCAAGTCTCCACGGCGACAGTTAATGTTTTAGCGCGCGCCAAAGTTCATTAAGTTGCACACGAGATAACAAATTGAAAGTGCATTAGTTGGAGCAGTTCGGGTAGTTGCAAACAGTTCAGCTCTCACACCAACTTTCAAAGTCCATTAACGCCAGCATTGCTACTGTTGTTTGAAGGATTCTACGAAACTCGTAGTACTCACACAGTAACATTTTGTTCCATAACGTTCACGATGAAGTTTAGTGGTGGTGGTGGTCAGTGTTTAACGTCCCGTCGACAACGAGGTCATTAGAGACGGAGAGCAAGCTCGTGTTAGGGAAGGATTGGGAAGGAAATCGGCCGTGCCCTTTCAAAGGAACCATCCCGGCAGTTGCTTGAAACGGTTTAGGGAAATCACGGAAAACCTAAATCAGGATGGCTGGAGACGGGATTGAACCGTCGTCCTCCCGAATGCAAGTTCAGTGTGTTAACCACTGCGCCACCTCGCTTGGTGATGAAGTTTAGCTCACATGAATTTTCATGTGATTACTAGGTCTGTTCAGAAAATTCCAGAACATTCGTAAAATAGTGCCAGTGGTGCGTTGGAGCGAAATGCGGCTGGCATCTCCGTACACACCTGTGTTTTGCGTGTAAGTGCGGGAAGTTTCATTGTTGTACGTCTTTTAGTTATTGTTCAGTTCTGTATTGAGTAGAACGTTGTGCCGCACAACGATGGCAGAATTAGAGGAGCGATATGTCTGCATAAAATTTGCGCGAAACTCAAGAAAACCAGCATAAAGACACTAAATCATGCAGGAAGCCTACGGCGATGACTACTTAAGCCGCTCTCGGTGTTACGAATGGTTTACACAGTTTAAAAATGGCCGGACGGATGTTAAAGACGATCCTCGTTCAGGACGCCCTTCGGCCTCTATCGACGACGCTCGTGGTCAGGAACAACAAAATTGGGCATGCCACTCGAAGACAGACTGTTCCAAGAGGTTACAGAAGAATATAACATATCACTTGGATCATATTATGAAACACTGAGACAGCATCTTGGAAGCATCGTTTTGCTGCCAAATTCGTCCCAATGCAGATTAATCAAGAACAGAAATATCGTCGCTTCGCAATCTGTGAAGAGCCTTTGGATCCCTCAAATGAGAACGAAATGTTCTTTAAGAGAATCATAACTGGTGTTAACGCGTGAATTTGTAGCTATGATGTTGAGATCAAGGTTCAGTCTTCACAATTGATCGAAAAAGATTCTCAGACACCAGATAAAACTCGTCAGGCTAGGTTAAATGTCAAAGCCATGCTCATAGTTTTCTTTTACTTTGAATGATGTATCCATCAAGAATTCGTGGCACAGGAACAAACTGTTAATCAATGGCACTATCGGGACGTCTTGCGACGCCTGCGAGAAAATATGAGAGCGACCAAGATGTGGTGACAATTCAAGGCTCTTGCATCACGATAACGCACCGGCACATTTATCCCTGTCGGTGAGTGACTGTTGCATAAAAAGCTAAATCGCTGCACTGCTTCACCCTCCTTACTCTCCAGACCTGGCCCCTGTAGACTATTCTTTTTATTTCCAAAGTTGAAAGCCCCTTGAAAGGCAAAGATTTGCTACGATAGACGAGATAAAAGAAAATTCACAGACGCCGCCTAGAGCAGTCCAGAAATAGGCGAACCAAGACTGTTTCCGGAATGACCACGCCATTGGGAGCTACGTATCTATTCTGGACGAGAGTATTTCGAAGGAGACCATGTGCAATAATGGAAAAGTAAGCGGAAAAAAGTTATGCACAAAGTACCGGAATTTTTTTAATAGACCTCGTATGTCTAGCACGACTGTTTAAAAGAAACATGCATTTGCCACCACACCGCACACCTTCTGACTGCCTTCACTGTTCAACTGCAAGTATCGATAGTGCTCTCGCATCGCAGCTCATATAGCAGAGTTGCACATTACATTTGGTTTTACACAGCGCATTACACAGAAACATTATAACACAAAGTGGAACTTGCATTGAACATTCGAATACTCACGTAAAAAGATATTCATGGGGCAGTACAAATAAAGCAAAACATAGTAACGTTTCATATTAAAGAATAAAACGAAAATAATATTTAGACCATTTAATATACACTCCTGGAAATTGAAATAAGAACACCGTGAATTCATTGTCCCAGGAAGGGGAAACTTTATTGACACATTCCTGGGGTCAGATACATAACATGATCACACTGACAGAATCACAGGCACATAGACACAGGCAACAGAGCATGCACAATGTCGGTACTAGTACAGTGTATATCCACCTTTCGCAGCAATGCAGGCTGCTATTCTCCCATGGAGACGATAGTAGAGATGCTGGATGTAGTCCTGTGGAACGGCTTGCCATGACATTTCCACCTGGCGCCTCAGTTTGACCAGCGTTCGTTCTGGACGTGCAGACCGCGTGAGACGACGCTTCATCCAGTCCCAAACATGCTCAATGGGGTGCAGATCCGGAGACCTTGCTGGCCAGGGTAAATGACCTACACCTTCTAGAGCACGTTGGGTGGCACGGGATACATGCGGACGTGCATTGTCCTGTTGGAAGAGCAAGTTCCCTTGCCGGTCTGGGAATGGTAGAACGATGGGTTCGATGACGGTTTGGATGTACCGTGCACTATTCAATGTCCCCTCGACGATCACCAGAGGTGTACGGCCAGTGTAGGAGATCGCTCCCCACACCATGATGCCGGGTGTTGGCCCTGTGTGCCTCGGTCGTATGCAGTCCTGATTGTGGCGCTCACCTGCACGGCGCCAAACACGCACACGACCATCATTGGCACCAAGGCAGAAGCGACTCTCATCTCTAAAGACGACACGTCTCCATTCGTCCCTCCATTCACGCCTGTCACGACACCACTGGAGGCGGGCTGCACGATGTTGGGGCGTGAGCGGAAGACGGCCTAACGGTGTGCGGGACCGTAGCCCAGCTTCATGGAGACGGTTGCGAATGGTCCTCGCCGATACCCCAGGAGCAACAGTGTCCCTAATTTGCTGGGAAGTGGCGGTGTGGTCCCCTACGGCACTGCGTAGGATCCTACGGTCTTGGCGTGCATCCGTGCGTCGCTACGGTCCGGTCCCAGGTCGACGGGCACGTGCACCTTCCGCCGACCACTGGCGACAACATCGATGTACTGTGGAGACCTCACGCTCCACGTGTTGAGCAGTTCGGCGGTACGTCCACCCGGCCTCCCGCATGCCCACTATACGCCCTCGCTCAAAGTCCGTCAACTGCACATACGGTTCACGTCCACGCTGTCGCGGCATGCTACCAGTGTTAAAGACTGCGATGGACCTCCGTATGCCACGGCAAACTGGCTGACACTGACGGCGGCGGTGCACAAATGCTGCGCAGCTAGCGCCATTCGACGGCCAACACCGCGGTTCCTGGTGTGTCCGCTGTGCCGTGCGTGTGATCATTGCTTGTACAGCCCTCTCGCAGTGTCCGTAGCAAGTATGGTGGGTCTGACACACCGGTGTCAATGTGTTCTTTTTTCCATTTCCAGGAGTGTAGTTTAATTCTCAATTTATTTGCTTGTTTTGGTACTTGCATTGTTTAATTCATAAATTTCGGGCGTATTATAGTATTTGAGAGTTGTAGCATAGCGTTTTAGTACCTGAACAGTGTAAAATCGCGTAGTCTCCTTCCGCCGCCAAGCAGTGGGTCAGAAGTGCGCAAGTAGCATCATTACTGCATTTACTAGACAACTTGTATTTTAATAACCGTTTAAATTTTGTGTCGACTTGTTTGTGCTCTCTGTAGATTAATTCAGACGCTCTTTGCACAACAGATTTTATCATGGATAGGGACTGCAACTGTTGTGTTCGGATGCAAGCTGAGTTGGCATCCCTTCGCTCCCACCTTCAGGCAGTGTTGGCTTCGGTCACACAGCTTGAGGCTGTTGCCAATGGGCATCACTGTGGGGGTCCAAATGGGGGTTTGTCGGGGACGGCCAGCTCGTCCCAAGCATCCCCCGATTGGACTACGACTGTGGCTGCCCGGGATACTGCCCACATGCAGGCTGATCCCTCATCTGTGGTAGAGTAGGAGGTCGTCTTGAGGTGTGGCAGGGGCGAAAGACATTCCGGAGGGCTGTACGGGAGACCTCTCCAGTTTGTCATACGAACCGGTTTCAGGCTCTGTCTCCTGCTGATACTGATCTTCAGCCGGAGATGGCTGCTTGTCCTTTTCCAGAAGTTGCCCCTCAGTCTGCAAGATCCGGGCAGTCGCAGAGGGTGGGCTTACTGGTAGTTGGGGGCTTCAACGTCAGGCGCCTAATGGGGCCCCTTAGGGATATGGCAGAAATAGAGGGGAAGAAAACCAATGTGTACTCCGTGTGCATACCGGGGGGCGTCTTTCCATATGTGGAAAGGGTCCTTCCGGATGCCATGAAGGGTACAGGGTGCACCCATCTGTAGGTGGTCGCTCATGTCGGCACCAATGATGAGTATCGCTATGGATCGGAGGAAATCCTCTCTGGCTTCCGGCGGCTACCTGATTTGGTGAAGACTGCCAGTCTCGCTAGCGGGATGAAAGCAGAGCTCACCATCTGCAGCATCGTCTACAGGACTGACTGCGGGCCTTTGGTACAGAGCCGAGTGGAGGGTCTGAATCAGAGACTGTTCTGCGACAGTGTGGGCTGCAGATTCCTCGACTTGCGCCTTAGGGTAGTGTGGTTTCGGGTTCCGCTGGATAGGTCAGGAGTCCACTACACGCAGCAAGCGGCTACACAGGTAGCAGGGGTTGTGTGGCGTGGACTGGGCGGTTTTTTAGGTTAGATGGCCTCGGGCAAGTACAGAAAGGGCAACAGCCTCCAAGGGTGCGGGGCAAAGTCAGGACATGCGGGGACCAAGCAGCAATCGGTATTGTAATTGTAAACTGTCGAAGCTGCATTGGTAAAGTACCGGAACTTCAAGCGCTGATAGAAAGCACCGAAGCTGAAATCGTTATAGGTGCAGAAATCTGGCTGAAGCCAGAGATAAATTCAGCCGACATTTTTACAAAGGCACAGACGGTGTTTAGAAAGGATAGATTGCATGCAACGCCGTGGTGGCGTGTTTGTCGCTGTTAGTAGTAGTTTATCCTGTAGTGAAGTAGAAATGGATAGTTCCTGTGAAATATTATGGGTGGAGGTTATACTCAACAACCGAGCTAGGTTAATAATTGGCTCCATTTAGCGACTCCCGACTCAGTAGCATTAGTGGCAGAACAACTGAGATAAAATTTGGAATACATATCAAATAAATATTCTCGGCATATTATAGTCTTAAGTGGAGATTTCAATTTACCAGATATAGACTGGGACACAGATGTTTAGGACGGGTGGTAGGGACAGAACATCGAGTGACATTATACTGAGAGTACTATCCGACAATTACCTCGAGCAATTAAACAGAGAACCGACTCGTGGAGATAACATCTTGGACCTACTGATAACAAACAGACCCGAACTTTTCGACTCTGTAAGTGCAGAACAGGGAATCAGTGATCACAAGGCCGTTGCAGCATCCCTGAATATGGATGTTAATAGGAATATAAAAAAAGAGAGGAAGATTTATCTGTTTAGCAAGAGTAATAGAAGGCAGATTTCGGACTACCTAACAGATCAAAACGAAAATTTCTGTTCAGACACTGAAAATGTTGAGTGTTTATGGAAAAAGTTTAAGGAAATTGTAGAATGCGTTTTAGACAGGTACGTGCCGAGTAAAACTGTGAGGAACGGGAGAAACCCACAGTGGTTCAACAATAAAGTTAGGAAACTACTGCGAAAGCAAAGAGAGCTTCACTCCATGTTGAAACGCAGCTAAAACATCTCAGACAAACAGAACCTAAACGATGTCAAAGTTAGCGTAAGGAGGGCTATGCGTGAAGCGTTCAGTGAATTCGAAAGTAAAATTCTATGTACCGACTTGACAGAAAATCCTAGGAAGTTCTGGTCTTACGTTAAATCATTAAGTGGCTCGAAACAGAAAATCCAGACACTCCGGGATGATGATTGCATTGAAACAGAGGATGACACTCGTAAAGCTCAAATACTAAACATCTTTTTCCAAAGCTGTTTCACAGAGGAAGACCGCACTGCAGTTCCTTCTCTAAATCCTCGCACAAACGAAAAAATGGCTCACATCGAAATAAGTGTCCAAGGAATAGAAAAGCAACTGGAATCACTCAACAGAGGAACGTCCACTGGACCTGACGGAATACCAATTCAATTCTACACAGAGTACGCGAAAGAACTTGCCCCCTTGTTACAGCCGTGTACCGCAAGTCTCTAGGGGAAAGGAACGTTCCAAATGATTGGAAAAGAGCACAGGTTGTCGCAGTCTTCAAGAAGGGTTGTTGAGCAGATGCGCAAAACTATAGACCTCTATCTCTGACGTCGATCTCTTGTAGAATTTTAGAACATGTTTTTTCCTCGAGTGTCATGTCGTTTTTGGAAACTCAAAATCTACTATGTAGGAATCAACATGGATTCCGGAAACAGCGATTGTGTGAGACCGAAGTCGCTTTATTTGTTCATGAGACCCAGAAAATATTAGATACAGTCTCCCAGGTAGATGCTATTTTCCTTGACTTCCGGAAGGCGTCCGATACAGTTCCGCACTGTCGCCTGATAAACAAAGTAAGAGCCAACGGAATATCAGATCAGCTGTGTGGCTGGATTGAAGAGTTTTTAGCAAACAGTACACAGCATGTTGTTATCAATGGAGAGACGTCTACAGACGTTAAGGTAACCTCTGGCGTGCCACAGGGGAGTGTTATGGGACCATTGCTTTTCACAAAATATATAAATGTCCTAGTAGATAGTGTCGGAAGTTCCATGCGGCTTTTCGCGGATTATGCTGCAGTGTACATAGAAGTTGCAGCATTAGAAAATTGTAGCGAAATGCAGGAAGATCTGCAGCGGATAGGCACTTGGTGCACCGAGTGGCAACTGACCCTTAACATAGACAAATGTAATGTATTGCGAATACATAGAAAGAAGGATCCTTTATTGTATGATTGTATGATAGCGGAACAAACACTGGTAGCAGTTGCTTCTGTAAAATATCTGGGAGTATGCGTGCGGAACGATTTGAAGTGAAATGATCATATAAAATTAATTGTTGGTAAGGCGGGTACCAGGTTGAGATTCATTAGAAAATGTAGTCCGTCAACAAAGGAGGTGGCTTACAAAACACTCGTTCGACCTATCCTTGAGTATTGCTCATCAGTGTGGGATCCGTACCAGATCGGGTTGACGGAGGAGATAGAGAAGATCCAAAGAAGAGCGGCGCGTTCCGTCTCAGGGTTAGTTGGTAACCGTGATAGCGTTACCGAGATGTTTAGCAAACTCAAGTGGCAGACTCTGCAAGAAAGGCGCACTACATCGCGGTGTAGCTTGCTGTACAGGTTTCGAGAGAGTGCGTTTCTGGACGAGGTATCGAATATATAGCTTCCCCCTACTTATACCTCCCGAGGAGATCACGAATGTAAAATTAGAGAGATTCGAGCGCGCACGGATGCTCTCAGACAGTCGTTCTTCCGTCGAACCATACGCGACTGGAACAGAAAAGGGAGGTAATGATACTGGCACGTAAAGTGCCCTCCGCCACACACCGTTGGGTGGCTTGCGGAGTATAAATGTAGATGTAGATGTAGATACTGAACGACCGCTTAATGCGTTGTGCAATGTTCATGCAGCAATTCAAATTCCAAATCCACAGCAGCAAGGGTACAGAAAATTGTGTTGACGATGCTCTGTCCCGATTACCAGTGGGGGCGGAGACGATGGAAGGGTGGAGGCGAACGAATTTAAGCTACTGCATATGAAGGGGGTAGCGGGCGAGGAAGAAATTCTGGCAAAGATATGCAGTGAGAACAAAACGACGATCCTGAACTGAAACACAGTAAGATGAATTTCGACAGCAAGATATACGAGAAACTACCCAAATGCTTTAAGAAATACAAGAGACGGACAAATGGAAACTGCGTTTTCCCAATAGGTATGTGGATCAGTTAATAGACCACGCCATGTTCAGTTATCGAAATTACGTGGCCGAAAAGTGCACTGAAGTCATCGAGGAATCCGCCCACGTAAATAACGTGGCCAGACGGGTCCGCGCAGCTGGCGGCGTGGGACAGTTGCCAACTGCACGGCCGCGCAACAGGGGGAAATGCAAAGCATTATACCTACCAAAGTGGGCGAGTTACTGGCTGTGGACAATTTTGGCCCACGACCCACAGGACGCGGCGGCATGAAGTGCGTAACTGTTGTGGTGGACATTTTCTCTAAGATCATTAAAGTGTATCCGATACGGAAAGCGATTACTAAAACTCTGATCGCCAGGAGAAGGATTTCTTCAGGAATACTTTAAAACCAGTAAGGCTGTTGTCTGACTACGGATCACAGTTTACTTCGAACGATCATAACACGTTCATGAACGACCAGGGTGTACAACATATCCGTATATCTGTGTACCACCCAGCGAGCAACCCGTGTGAACGGTATATGCGGGAAGTAGGACGTTTATGTAGGACGTATGCCAGCAGGCGTCATTCCAAGGGTACGGAGTATGTGAGTGCGTTTGAGGACGTAGTTAACAGCGTAAAAAGTAAGGCTACGGGGTAGTCAACTTTGGAAGTCATGACCGGGGTGAAACCAAAGTTCCTACTCACAGAAGAATTCCCGCCGCGAAAAGCTGAATCGGCTGCTGAAATAGAGCAGGCAGTAACGGCCAGCATGAAAAAGCTAGCCGCTGAAAGGAAAAGGTCACACGTTGGGCGATACAAACCGATGAAGTACAAAGTGGGGTACGAAGTGCTTCTACGCACCAAACAGCGTTCCAGTGAAGTGGGCGGGGAGATTAAGAAATTATTCGAGTTATACTATGGACCATTTGTTTTAGCAGAGAGACTTCACTGAAATGCATACCGTTTAAAATACCCTGTGTCAAGAAAGCCTTCGGCTCTAAGAAACGTGACAGAGTTGAGGTTGTACATAGAGAAAGGGGAGAAATGAAAAACTATTCTAATTTGTAATTAGAAGTAGTGATTTTAGAGGGATTATTTTATGTGTTTTACTTGGGGATTCATTGGTAATTTGTTAGCTTATTGGGGCACTGCACGTGTGCCAGAGAAGGAAGTTAAGACACTGACGGTAACTAGAGGTCAGTGACCTCGTGGATTCAGTAAAATATGTATTGACTTTGTGTAAGAGTGTTAGAAAGAATTTAGTTGTCAGTTTGAACGGTATTGAAATTGTAATTGTTTGTACACTCATTTTTTGGTGCAAGGTGGTAGGAAGAATTTATTAAAGTCAGTTAAATAAACCTTTTAGGAATTTGAGCTTACTGTGATTCAGTCGTTCGCCTTGTGACTTTCTTACGAAAGTATCGTTTCTGCAGTAGGGAATCTTTAGTGCTATGTTTAAGGGTTTCTACTTTTGTGTTTCGTTGTAGACAGGTTTGTCATGATAAACAGTGGAGCTCGGAATTCAGAGGCAGACACGATTTCTGCGAGGCTCTTCGTCAAAAGACCGTTGTGAGTTGATCAAATCCGTGTGAGCACGTGTAGAGCGACGGAAGAATTAATGCAAAGAGGTGCCTTAGCGCTGAGTGAGTGGCACAAAAAGTGCTTACAAATCGTAGACAACTGAAAGCGCATTTAAAAAAAAATTAGTTCTTGTCCAAAATAAAATTTTATGCATAAGTGAAATGTAGGCATTTATTTAACTTGCCGCTTCGTTCATAATATGTGTAAATTTAATTTCGTTTCGAAATTTCTGCTGCTCGCAGACCAGTAGAAATATTTTGTAGACACTATTGGCCTGGCGTTTTAACCATTTAATACTGTTCTTTGTAATTTGCTTCTTATGTACTTGTATGAAGTGAAGGGTGCTACTTCTGAACATTATGGCAAGCCAGATTGTTAATACTTTGAGGTGTGTGAGGTAACGGGCGAGTTGTGGAGCCCTGAAAACATTCTAAGTTCGGAGTTGGCGGGGCCACACGTGCTCTCTGCAAGCACGGGGCTCGTCAACAATTACGTGGTGCCCAACAGTAGCCTGAGCAAGAGGGGTGGCCCGAGCGCGTGGTCCAGGCCAAACCCAAGGCTGGGAATCCCATGTTGTCGCTGTGCTTTGTGTCCATGGAGGAGATTTGTATGCCAAGAGTCCCAAAGTTGGCGGACTTGTGAAACCATAATGGCGGAGATTTCACAGTTCACGTAGAAATTAATAATAGCCAGAGGAATCATGATACCTTAAAAGGAAACATTTACATTACAGTTATTTGCACGACGATTCTGATGGGGGTAGTTCGATTTTCAATACCTTTAGTAGTTTAAAGTTTAGCAAAAAAAAAAAAAAAAAAGTGGATCAAATGGCTCTGAGCACTATGGGACTTAAAAGCTGAGGTCATCAGTCCCCTAGAACTTAGAACTACTTAAAACTAACTAACCTAAAGACATCACTCACATCCATGCCCGATGCAGGATTCAAACCTGTGACCGTAGCGGTCACGCGGTTCCAGACTGTAGCGCCTAGAACCGCTCGGCCACCGCGACCAGAAAAGTTTAGCATCCGACTGTAAGTTATACAAGTAACACCCAGCAACGAATTCCAAAATCCAAACGGTTCATCCGATTTTGTCGATCGACGTTACCTTAGAAGGCTGTTAGTGTACACCTAAATTAGTATGAATTACAGGCATGTAACTTGAACACTACATGAGTTGTTGGAGGTCAGAGACGACGATTACTATTCATCACATCAGACCATAAGTGCTCCACAGTTACACGAAGAAACGGTAGCAGCATGCTTATAAATCTATGTCTTTGTTCAAATCCGATATATACTAGTCATGAAGGAACAGGTCAAATATATAATGTGTTTTAGAAATCACAGAGATATTAGTCTACTGGCATCCTTTTGTTTTTATTCCCTTGTTTATTTAATTTGTTTATGTATTTAATAATGTGTCTTAAGCATGTTTATGGTCCAGCCGTAGGAATATTTATTTAATTTCTAGTTATTTAAATGTAAATCCAGTATTTCCTTTGTGTTTCAGTATGTTTGTGAGTGTGCATTGGCTTGGAGACGTGACGGGAGCGCTTTAGCCAACCACAGTGCTCGTTACTGAGGTAGGCGACTGTCGAAGTCAATGGAGGGACTGTGTGGAAGTGGGGGAGGAGCATCGTGTTGCAAAGGACAGGAGGGGGTTCTGGACAGGAAGGCTCGACGGAAGGTCGCATGAAGCACTTGGGGTGTGTCGACAAGTTTGCGTGTGGTCGCAGGACATAGAAATATTTCATAATGCCGATTAGCATACTTGTTATATTTCCGTGGTTTCTGCAGAGAAGACGTATTATACACTCCTGGAAATTGAAATAAGAACACCGTGAATTCATTGTCCAAGGAAGGGGAAACTTTATTGACACATTCCTGTGGTCAGATAAATGACATGATCACACTGACAGAATCACAGGCACATAGACACAGGCAACAGAGCATGCACAATGTCGGCACTAGTACAGTGTATATCCACCTTCCGCAGCAATGCAGGCTGCTATTCTCCCATGGAGACGATCGTAGAGATGCTGGATGTAGTCCTGTGGAACGGCTTGCCATGCCATTTCCACCTGGCGCCTCAGTTGGACCAGCGTTCGTGCTGGACGTGCAGACCGCGTGAGTCGACGCTTCATCCAGTCCCAAACATGCTCTATGGGGGACAGGTCCGGAGATCTTGCTGGCCAGGGTAGTTGACTTACACCTTCTAGAGCACGTTGGGTGGCACGGGATACATGCGGACGTTCATTGTCCTGTTGGATGAGCAAGTTCCCTTGCCGGTCTAGGAATGGTAGAACGATGGGTTCGATGACGGTTTGGATGTACCGTGCACTATTCAGTGTCCCCTCGACTATCACCAGAAGGGTACGGCCAGTGTAGGAGATCGCTCCCCACACCATGATGCCGGGTGTTGGCCCTGTGTGCCTCGGTCGTATGCAGTCCTGATTGTGGCGCTCACCTGCACGGCGCCAAACACGCATACGACCATCATTGGCACCAAGGCAGAAGCGACTCTCATCGCTGAAGGCGACACGTCTCCATTCGTCCCTCCATTCACCCCTGTCGCGACACCACTGACGGCGGGCTGCACGATGTTGGGGCGTGGGCGGAAGACGGCCTAACAGTGTGCGGTACCGTAGCCCAGCTTCATGGAGACGGTTGCGAATGGTCCTCGCCGATACCCCAGGAGCAACAGTGTCCCTAATTTGCTGGGAAGTGGCGGTGCTGTCCTATACGGCACTGCGTAGGATCCTATGGTCTTGGCGTGCATTCGTGCGTCGCTGCGGTCCGGTCCCAGGTAGACGGGCACGTGCACCTTTCGCCGACCACTGGCGACAACATCGATGTACTGTGGAGACCTCACGCCCCACGTGTTGAGCAATTTGGCGGTACGTCCACCCGGCCTCCCGCATGCCCACTATACGCCCTCGCTCAAAGTCCGTCAAATGCACATACGGTTCACGTCCACGCTGTCGCGGCATGCTACCAGTGTTAAAGACTGCGACGGAGCTCCGTATTCCACGGCAAACTGGCTGACACTGACGGCGGCGGTGCACAAATGCTGCGCAGCTAGCGCCATTCGACGGCCAACACCGCGGTTCCTGGTTTGTCCGCTGTGCCGTGCGTGTGATCATTGCTTGTACAGCCCTCTCGCAGTGTCCGGAGCAAGTTTGGTGGGTCTGACACACCGGTGTCAATGTATTCTTTTTTCCATTTCCAGGAGTGTATTTCATAATGCCGATTAGCATACTTGTTATATTTCCGTGGTTTCTGCAGTGAAGACGTATTATACGTTTAGAAGTGAATATGTCTTGACCTGTGTTGTTGGTAATAACTAATTACGTGAAGCAGGAATCTACTCTTTCCCTGTCACTCAACTCATATTTAATTTAATTGCTGGACCATCGATACCAATAAGTGTTTTGCACAAATAAATGGCATTCTTAAAAGTACTTCTGCTATTGCACCTGCAGATTTTATTTAATTGCAATCTTTCATTCTTAAATGTTACATTCAAAATTCGCAATTGCTGAGTGATAAGAAAATTCGACTATTCGATTCATGAGTGCATTCATATTGTATACTGTAGACTGAGCAGTATTTTGCATGTAATGCGGCAACTACGTATTCTACCCCCTCGACAACGAAACCAGTCAAAACTTTTAATATTTCAACTCTCACTCCGAGGGCACGCAGTTGAGGGCCACATTTTTTTGAAAGCCTGCAATCTACGGCTGAGTCGTTTACGTTGTCGACTGGCATGCAGCGGAGCCGCGTTCGATTCCCGGTATTGTCAGCGATTTTTCCTCGACGGAAACACTGTAACGTCGTGAACTCAGCCTCGTAAACCTATCTGCTAAGCTACTTGACCAAGCAGCAGCGGCACCGCATCTGCTAACAGGACAAAGGCCGGGTGTACGGTGTGCTGATGTCTTATACACATCCATACCGTATCCACATGATGTCACTGAATGATGTTTGACGCTACGGTCGTTCATCCTCGATTGGACCATCAGTAGGCATTAAGGAGGTACTTGTTATTATTATTATTATTATTATTTTTATTGTCATATAGTTTAAGGGGATGTCTAAGGTCACAGTATTTACAGTCACACTGCGCAATGTTAAATGTTCAGTGTAATAGGTTTGTAGACAATCATTGCTAGAATTTCGTGAGAATTCTGTTGGGAATAAAAAGAAAAGCAGGTGCCGGGATTGTAGGAGGGGGCAAGTGCCTCCTAGCAGTTCTCACCGCTCCTCATTTTTCCTTGCGCATTGACTGACGCGTGAGGCCTGTGTCAGAAGGATCATTCTCTCAAAGTCGGCATTACACAGAGTGATAGTAGACGGTGTTGTTTCTATATTTCACAAACAACTTTACAAGGGTGGCAAATGGTACTCGTGTTACCTCTATATTTTCCTCCCTTCGCTGTTGTATTTGCCAATGGTGTCAGGTAATAATATTTGTTGGTTAACGTTCGTATGAGACTTACATAAATTTTCGCTGATTTTCTGGTCGCGGTCGTTTCGAAAGACGCATGTGTTGGAACCGTCACCTCGTCTTAGTTAGTAAAACCAAAGCACTCTAGTACAGAATGAAAATGAGCAGTGCTCATTGCTTTCACAGAGTAACAAACAAATTGTCGTCGTATCTGATCACATTGTATATGGATAACTCAGCATAGTGAAGTTAACCTATTGGGTATTCAATAGGTTATATTAATTTTTTGTAATGCGTTAAAGGATCTTGAAATGTAACTAAAGTCTGCTGATAGTAGAAATTAAATTACTCTATATGTTTCCAGAAAATTTTAAAATGGAAATGTATAACTTAAAGTTAGATATAGTGGGAATTGGTAAAGATCGGTGGCAGTAGGATCAGGACTGCCGGTCATATGAATACAGGGATATAAATACAAAATGAAACAGGGATACATCAGAAGTAGGTTTAATAATTAATAAGATAATAGGAATGCAGTTAAGCTACTTTGAACACTATAGTGAACGCGTTGTTGTAGCCAATACAGACGCAAAGCCAAAATCACAACAATAGTACAACTTTTTATACCAAATGAAGAAACTGAAGAAATGCATTAGCGGATAAACGAGAATATGGGGGAATGAAATACTATAGTACAAAAAGAAAGGCAACGAAAATTTGTGGGTGAATGCGCACTGGGGGAACAATAAAAGAGGAAGCCGTCTATTAGAATTATGCCCAAAGCATAATGTGATCATCGCTGACACTTTATTTAAGAAACATGAAAGAAGACTGTACATTTTAAAAAGACCAGGAGACACCGGAACGCTTCAGATCGATTATTCAGTGGTAAGACAGAGATTTGGAAGCCTCATGTCGAATTGCAAGACATTTCCATGGGCGGATGTGGACTCTGACCACAATGTATTGGTTCTAAACTGTAGATTAAAAGTGAAGAAATTGCTGAAAGATAGGAAACTGGGGAGATGGGCCCTGAACAAACTACAGGTTTTTAAGAGATTCGAGAGAATATTAGGCAAAAAATTGACAAGAACAGGGGAAAAGAATGCAGTAGAATACGAATGGGTAGCTTTGAGAGATGAAATAGTGAAGGCAGCACAACACCAAATAGGTAAAAAATAAATCCTAGTAGAGATCGTTGGATAATACAGGAGATAGTGAATTTAATTGACGTTAGGAGAACACCAGTTTGCTTTTGTTCTACAATATTGTAGAACAAAAGCAAATTGGTGCTTTTAATTTATTATTATAATGTTGTTCTACCAAGAACCAACGGAAGATTCTGTTAATATGACGTAAGGAGAAAATATAAGGATGGAAACGTAGGTTTATAACACTCTTAGCTTAGAGAAAGCTTTTAACAGTGTTAACTAGACTACTCCCCTCGAAATTCTGAAGGCAGTAGGGGTAAAATACAGGGAGCGAAAGGCTATTTACAACTTGTACAAGAACCAGACGGCACTTATAAGAGTCGAAGGGTATGAAAGGGAAGCAGTAGTTGAGAATGGAGTGATGCAGGATTGTAGAATAACTGTTTTTCAGACTGTACATTGAGTAGCAGTAAAATAAATGAAAGAAAAATTTGAAGTAGGAATTGAAGTTCAGGGAGAAAAAAAAGAATAATAACTTTGAGGTTAGAGGATGACATAGCAAAACTGTCAAGACAACAAAGGACTCTGAAGAGCAGATGAACGGAATGGACAATGTCTGCAAAGGAGTATGTAAGATAAATATCAACAAAAGCGAAAGAAGGATAACGGAATTTAGTCAAATTAAATCACGTGCTGTTGAGAAAGGTAGATTAGAAAACGACATGCTTAAGGTAGCAGATGAGTTTCGCTATTTGGGCAACAAGTCAACTCATCACGTCCGAAGTAGAGAGGATATAAAATGTAGACTGGTATTGACATGGATAGCGTTTCTGAAGTAGAGAAACCATTATCATCAAATATAGATTTAAGTTTCAGGAAGTTTTTTCAGAAAGTATTTGTATGGAGTGCAACCATGTGTTGCAGTGAAATATGAACGATAAACAGTTTAGACAAGAAGAGAATAGAAGTTTTTGGACTGTGGTGCTCCAAAAAAATGTTGAAGGTTAGATGACGTAACTGACGGGGAAGTTCTGAATGGAAGTGGTTGGAAAACAAATTTGTGGCTCAATCTGCTTAGAAGAACGGACTGATTGATAGGACACATTCTGAGATATCAAGGGATCACCACTTTAGTACTGGAGCGAAGTAAGGACGATAAAAGTAACAGAGGAAGGCCACGAAATGAATACAGTAAGCAGATTCAGAAGATTATAGGTTGAAATATGTATTCGGAGATGAAGAGGCTTGCGCAGGATAGAATATCATGGATATGTATCACATTGTAAGACATCACACAGAATGGTAACAATACATGAGGCTGCGACGAAGGTGTATAGTGGGAATTGTTGCTGTGGGGGTTTGATACTTCTGGGAAGCTAAGACAATATTACTGTTCTGGAGGTGAATCGCTGGGTTACTTAGTAGACCTTGAAAGTGATGCTGTTATGCAGTTTTTCCCTTCAAACTCCTTGATGCCGATGAAAAAAACCTTCGGGTGAAATCAGCTATTGGACCAACTCGCTCCATGGCTTCTAAAGCACAATCCGTCTCTTCTTCTTTTTCTTGGCCTTATTTTACGTGGTCGGCATGTTAATCTGGATTTGGCAATATTAGACGGTAGGGCTGGCTGAGCTGGATGCCCTTACCGTCGCTCTGATCCCGCTTACCTCCAGCGCCATATTCGACTTTGTGTTTCCCATTTTCCTGTGTGATAGTGTAAGAATGTTTTTCGATATGTTTGTGAATCGTGTAACTGAGGTGCTAAGGTGTGACATAGGTACCAGCCCAGTATTCACCTTGTCAGGTGTGGATAACAGCCAGAAATTTCCATTCTTGTTGTCGTGTTGGCTCAAAATTACTCTGTAAGGGGGGAAGGGGAGTGTTCGATCTTGGATCGACGTGCCTCTTTGCATCACAGCATCCCGGAACCAGAGTACTACTACTGTACTGCACGCGGCTATCTGAGCTGGCGTGAACTGTCATTGATCTGATCGTCAGTAACATTATGCAGGTTTGTCCACTGTGCCGTAATAGTAGATTCGAATATTGTGTGCCTAATGCAAAGGCGTGCACGAGATCTCAATAGGACCAAGGGAGTGGCTCGTAAGAACGGTTTGTAGTAAGCGATTTTATAATGTCAAATCCTGCATGCGCGTGGTCAGTGCTTGGTGCTTTGTTCCTCTGTTGGTTTAAATGGTCCCTTAACGTTTAGATTTAAGAATATAAACGTTATTCAGTTACTTATTTACCTTGTTTCACAACAAATGTAATGTACTGTAGTTACAAATTGTCGTAAAATATGATTTCTTGTGTTTGTGTGTGTGTGTGTGTGTGTGTGTGTGTGTGTGTGTGTGTGTGTGTGTGTGTGTGTGTGTGTGTGTGTGTTGGTGGTGGGGGGGTGGGGAGGGGGTGGGGGAGGGGTATGTACAGTTTCTTAACGTTCGTACACGTTTCAACACTTTCGTCTCACTAAACTGCAGTGTGAGTACTGACGTTCGATGTCGTACACCCAGAAGATTGTTCAGCGATTCTAAAAAGTCAGCCAAATATCTGTTTGTGGTAAACAATACGGAGGCATGCAGAAGAGTAGTGCATCAGAATTATTTTCTTCTGTTCCCATTATTTGTTGCGGTATTACGCGTTATCTACATTATTCGGTAGACTTCCAACTCTCATGGATGTGAGGCACGATCAGCATAACACAGTCAAACACCTAACACAAAGAGATCCAGATAAAATTCCATAAGACAATGAAAGTCCCTATTGCTATGCATGGTGGTGAAGCATGGATCCTGACACCTAATGACAGGGCGACGAATCATATATAGCAACATAGTGTTCATGGTGTTATGTAACGTGATTATGTCGGTGTGTGACAGACAGTTTGCTGTAATCGAGTTTCATTAACTCGAACGTTCATCCACACATGGAGAACCGTCTACTTCAGCTCGACAGTGCAAGACCACACACGAGCGCTGCGACACCCGTAATAATCCGACGGCTTGGCTTTACAGTCAGTTGTCACCCTCGATACAGTACCGACGTGGATCCATCAGATGTACTTGTTTCCAAAATTTACAGAGCACGTTCAGTGAATTCTATATGATAGTAATCCAGCGGTGATAGCAGAGGTAAGATTGTGGCTCCGTCAACAAGGTCCAACACACTGTAGTGGCCGTCTCAACAAATGGTTCTTTCGTTGGACGGAATTTGTTCATCGTCAGGGTGTCTAGGCTGAGATATGATTTTGTGTACTTTAAGAATAAAGATGTAAAATCTTAATAAATACACTCCTGGAAATGGAAAAAAGAACACATTGACACCGGTGTGTCAGACCCACCATACTTGCTACGGACACTGCGAGAGGGCTGTACAAGCAATGATCACACGCACGGCACAGCGGACACACCAGGAACCGCGGTGTTGGCCGTCGAATGGCGCTACCTGCGCAGCATTTGTGCACCGCCGCCGTCAGTGTCAGCCAGTTTGCCGTGGCATACGGAGCTCCATCGCAGTCTTTAACACTGGTAGCATGCCGTGACAGCGAGGAAGTGAACCGTATGTGCAGCTGACGGACTTTGAGCGAGGGCGTATAGTGGGCATGCGGGAGGCCGGATGGACATACCGCCAAATTGCTCAACAGGCGGGGCGTGAGGTCTCGACAGTACATCGATGTTGTCGCCAGTGGTCGGCGGAAGGTGCACGTGCCCGTCGACCTGGGACCGGACGGCAGCGAATCACGGATGCACGCCAAGACCGTAGGATCCTACGCAGTGCCGTAGTGGACCGCACCGCCACTTCCCAGCAAATTAGGGACACTGTTGCTCCTGGGGTATCGGCGAGGACCATTCGCAACCGTCTCCATGAAGCTGGGCTAGGGTCCCGCACACCATTAGGCCGTCTTCCGCCCACGCCCCAACATCGTGCAGCCCGCCTCCAGTGGTGTCGCGACAGGCGTGAATGGAGGGACGAATGGAGACGTGTCTTCAGCGATAAGAGTCGCTTCTGCCTTGGTGCCAATGATGGTCGTATGCGTATTTGGCGCCGTGCAGGTGAGCGCCACAATCAGGACTGCATACGACCGAGGCATACAGGGCCAACACCCGGCATCGTGGTGTGGGGAGCGATCTCCTACACTGGCCGTACACCTCTGGTGATCGTCGAGGGGACACTGAATAGTGCATGGTACATCCAAACCGTCATCGAACCCATCGTTCTACCATTCCCAGACCGGCAAAGGAACTTACTGTTCCAACAGGACAATGCACGTCCGCATGTATCCCGTGCCACCCAACGTGCTCTAGAAGGTTTAATCAACTACCCTGGCCAGCAAGATCTCCGGACCTGTCCCCCATTGAGCATGTTTGGGACTGGATGAAGCGTCGACTCACGCGGTCTGCACGTCCAGCACGAACGCTGGTCCAACTGAGGCGCCAGGTGGAAATGGCATCGCAAGCCGTTCCACAGGACTACATCCAGCATCTCTACGATAGTCTCCATGGGAGAATAGCAGCCTGCATTGCTGCGAAAGGTGGATATACACTGTACTAGTGGCGACATTGTGCATGCTCTGTAGCCTGTGTCTATGTGCCTGTGGCTCTGTCAGTGTGATCATGTGATGTATCTGACCCCAGGAATGTGTCAATAAAGTTTCCCCTTCCTGGGACAATGAATTGACGGTGTTCTTATTTCAATTTCCAGGAGTGTATTTTTCGCTTTTTTAACGGAAAACTTTAAGAGTTTTTACATACAAAATTCTGAGGTATTTGTTTTCAGCATGTCCTCGTACAAGTGGTTCTTATGGTTTCACTAGCAAAAACAAAATTTTGAATTTCGTTCATGCCGCTTTTTTTACTCGAAACCGACGGCAAAGTAAATGAGGAGTAGAATTTGTATAAAGTTTGCTTGTAAGAAGCAACTTGAGAATACAACTAAGTTGGTTCTGATCACAACACTGCTAAATGATGGTGAGAAACATAAAGGAAGTAACTGTTGTAACAATTCAAAGTTGTGATGAAGTATTTTGCATAAAGATGTTGATTTATCACGGAGAACACAGGTAAACTGCGTACGTCGGCCAAGTTATCGACTTCTCTTAGGTAAACACATAAACACTTAAGGCTACTACAGTCCCTCGTTGATTTTTTGGGAGGTATTGGCCCGTAAATGAATTAAACTTAGCCGGCCGATGTGGCCGAGCGGTTCTAGGCGCTTCAGTCTCGAACCGCGAAACCCCGACAGTCGCAGGTTCGAATCCTGCCTCGGGCATGGATGTGTGTGATGTCCTTAGGTTAATTAGGTTTAAGTAGTTATAAGTTCTAGGGGACTGATGACATCGGATTTTACGTTCTATAGTGCTCAGAGCCATTTGAAATTTTGAATTAAACTTAGCTCAAATCTCCTGGTTACGACAGAGGCGTTCGGGAGATTTCACTTCGTTGAATAGTAAACGGCACAGTTGGATGCCTCCTTCCACGTTCCCCCTACTGTTATCTTTTTACCCCCACCTACTAGATCACACGGCATTGGCGCAAAAGAGTTGAGCTCTACAACAGATAGGACCTCTTCGGTTAGGACTGAAAGTTCGGAAATTTCGGTAGCTCTGTTTAAGTATACGCTATCACTATATACGATATGTCCTAACATTACGCACCTCACTCTTCGTTGACGTCTGTTTTTATTTGTACAGGTCCGAACTTCTGGGGTCGCATCAACCCTCAGTGGTCGCTGTGCAACAAGGGGCGGAGACAGTCGCCCATCGACGTCGACCCGGAGAAGCTGCTGTTCGACCCCCTGCTCCGGCCCCTCCACATCGACAAGCACATTGTAAGCAGCGCGCTTCAGCTCTACGCGCATGTAGCAGCGTGTAACCACAGACCCGCATACTAATTTAGGCTTTCTGAGTCAGCAACAATTGTTAAGTTCGTCATTTTGCTTAAAATGTTGGCTTTTTTTCTCCCAAACTTTTCAAAAACTTTCTCATCTTTCCTCTACGTAATGAGCTATTACAAGTTCGTTCCCGCATTTTAACGAAGCATCAAGATTTTCAATATGGTTACGTAAGTTATATCTACATGAGCATCTACAGTTCTTCTAGCAACACGCTTTAAAGAGAGAAGCAAAGTGTCTTACGGTGCCACTACGTGATCCTCGCCCATCCCCCCTCCCCACACCCTCTTCCCTCATTCCCTGTTCCATGCAACAATTGCGCGCGGGTAGACTGTCAGAAACCTCCATATTAGCTCAAAGTGCTCAGATTTTCTCGTTGTGGTCATTGTGGTCATTTCGTGAGAAGTATATAGCAGCAAGTAATGTTTTGGTCCACTCTCTCAGAATATCAGTAGCAAGCTTCTCCAAGATAAAAGGATCTCCGCTTCAGATTTTTCCAACGCCTCAGTAGCCTCAGATCGTATCGATCTCTGCTGTTTATATAAACTGAAAGGCGCTGCACAATGATGTGCAGTTCTCAAGAGCCGCAGTCGCCTGATGTTCCTACTTACTTATAGGACACCACCTGCTTCATCTACAAATAGCGTCGTGGTACCTCCTACGTTATCCACTAAATCATTTATACAGGTTGTAACGTGTATAAGTACAGGTATTTCAATTGGTGACAGGATGGAGTAATGAGCAACATTTCGTCAACACTTACGTCATTTGCAGATCAATAACTACAGGTGTTACGTGTCGTACGTTTTTGGTTGATTAGTACCTCCAAGTACATGTGGCAAGAGCAAGCCTTTAAAGATTATTTTCTCCTGTGCAGCAGGTCAGGTTTTGAAGTGTAGACACGTGGACGCAAAGTGTTTAGCCTATAACGATACCTCTACATCTACATACATACTCCGCAATCCACCATACGGTGCGTGGCGGAGGGTACCTCGTACCACAACTAGCATTTTCTCTCCATGTTCCACTCCCAAACAGAACGAGGGAGAAATGACTGCCTATATGCCTCTGTACGAGTCCTAATCTCTCTTATCTTATCTTTGTGGTCTTTCCGCGAAATATAAGTTTGCGGCAGTAAAATAGTACTGCAGTCAGCCTCAAATGCTAGTTCTCTAAATTTCCTCAGTAGCTATTCACGAAAAGAGCGCCTCCTTTCCTCCAGAGACTCCCACCCGAGTTCCTGAAGCATTTCCGTAACACTCGCGTGATTATCAAACCTACCAGTAACAAATCTAGCAGCCCACCTCTGAATTGCTTCTATGTGCTTCCTCAATCCAACCTGATAGGGATCGAAAACGCTCGAGCAGTACTCAAGAATAGGCCGTATTAGTATTTTATAAGCGGTCTCCTTTGGAGATGAGCCACATCTTCTCCAAATTCTACCAATGAACCGAAGACGACTATCCACCTTCCTCACAACTGTCATTACATGCTTGTCCCACTTCATATCGCTCTGCAATGTTACGCCCAAATATTTAATCGACGTGACTGTGTCAAGCGCTACACTAGTAATGGAGTATTCAAACATTATGGGATTCTTTTTCCTATTCATCTGCATTAATTTACATTTATCTATATTTAGAGTTAGCTGGCAATCTTTACACCAATCACAGATCTTGTCCAAGTCATCTTGTATCCTCCTACAGTCACTCAACGACGACACCTTCCCGTAGACCACAGCATCATCAGCAAATAGCCGCACATTGCTCTCCACCCTATCCAAAAGATCGTTTATGTAGATCGAAAACAACAGCGGACCTACCACACTTCCCTGCGGCACTCCAGATGATACCATCTCCTCCAACGAACACTCACCATCGAGGACTACGTACTGGGTTTTATTACTTAAGAAGCCTTCGAGCCACTTACATATTTGATGACCAATCCCATATGCTCGTACCTTAGTTAAGAGTCTGCAGTGGGGCATAGGCGTAGTCCAAATCGTGGTACAGCTGCGACCATGAAGAACACATCAGGTAGCAAATTATGTGACATGATTTTGGGAGGACTGCTAGACACAGAGAAAAGTCAACCAATATATTGACGTTTGTACATATTAACGAACCACATATAAAAATATCTGAACCCTTTACACCCTGTATATATTGTAAATATATAAGTATATATTGTAAATATATATATTGTATATAATTGTCCTCTCACACTTCCTTAAGCAAGTCTGGATATTAGCTTTACATCTGTCTTTTTTTTTCTTTAAAAGCACCGTGCTTAGTTCTGTGTGAGGGGATTTCCTGAATCTATCCATGAACCTGTTTTCATGTCCGGTAAGCCTTTATTTATGCAATAATAAGCCACAAAATCTCAATACTTTTCATTAGATTATGTGATGATTCTTGATTTAGTAGGCTGATACTGGTAGATCTCTAAATGTTTTTCTGTTTCGTAGTGTATCTGTGATTTCCCGAGATTTCATTAGCTCATTTACAGACTTATTTGAAGACACCTAGTGTGCATCTAGAGGTAGCTTTCAGAAGTGTCTATCTGGCAACAAGTAATAATAAAAATGATGAAACCATTTTTTAACAAATTGTCACCTGTCGGTAAGGTTCGCTCTGTTCTTGAATGTTTTTCATTCTGTCACACTGATGTCCACTTCATCGATGTCACAAAAGTTCTTCGTCATTCGCAGCGAACAACTATAGTGCATAGCAATCTGAGGTGAGCGTTATATCTCACATTACTGCTGTTTCTCATTGAGTTAGTTACCACAGTACATTTGTAGTAGTGCTTCTTATTTCCTTGTGAATACTACAGTTCTCGCCAGACATCATAATAGAACTTCAAAGTAAAATGAAGCTATGTTTCCACTGTGCCTATCACACGTCGGTAATATGATGCCACAACTGCCAGCTTCTGGCTGATTGAATACCGAAACGTCATGTTTTGCACAAGAGTAAAGCTTAACCGGTCTTTGAATGAATGTAAAAAGAATGACAGCACTAAAAAGGATTCCAGAATGAGATTTTCACTCTGCAGCGGAGTGTGCTCTGATATAAAACTTCCTGGCAGATAGCCATAGGCTGTGGCTAAGCCATGTGTTCGCGATATCCTGTCCTTCAGGACTGTTGGTTCTGCGAGTTTCGCAGGAGACCTTCTGTAAAGTTTGGAAGGTAGGAGACAAGGTACTGGCAGAAGTACAGCTGTGAGGGCGGAGCGTGAGTCGAGCGTGGGTAGCTCAGATGGTAGAGCAGTTGCCCGCGAAAGGCAGAGGTCACCAGTTAGAGTCTTGGTCCGGCACACACTTTTAATCTGCCAAAAAGGAATATTTGAACAAAAACATGACTTATTACTGGCTACCATCTTATCAAACACGAATTACAGTGTTCTGCTCAAGTGAACCAGGTGTTTTAAAACGCACACAGAATCAAGTCTTTTGACATTTGACTTCTTATATTTCAACCATAACGGGTGACTAGGGTAGAACTCTATGGCATGAGTTTTAATTCGATTTGTTTCGTTACTGTGCTGTCAGAAGCTGGCATACAATTTTGATATCCTGTAATGTTCCTCAGAACCATTCGATCTTACACATAAAACTAAAACAACAAGGATTTTGTGAGATACTTACGTTGTACCCCTATAGGAAATAATGATGGGAAATGTAGTTTCGAGATTTAGAAAATAAGAGAATCATTAATAAAAATATGTTACACATACAAGAGTCCATGTTGTCACTGATAACTACCCACCGAACATCCAACAGTAGCGGCGGGTAAGAATGAAACCCATAGCTTTGGTCCTCGGGAACCATGGAAGAAAGGGCAAACGGAATATCTTAGCGATGTCACTTTGGTCTCAGTTGACACCGCTGGTGAAGCTATGGTCTGCGAAAGGAAAGGTACCTTCAACAAGCCCAGAGTCGAGCGAAGAGTTTTAACTCGTCCAGTAGTTTCATGACACTATATATTCCTTTGAAAAATTCAAGATTCTCCATGAATTACGTAACATACGTAGCTTATTCTCAAAACCAAAAGCGATTTGTTCTTTCTCTGGTCGCCAGTTTCTTTATCCTGTCCAACCACTATTCTGCTTCTGCTCATCGCAAAAGCCTTCAAGTAGTTGATAAATGATCTATACTTCATGGGTTAGCAATATCTTCACCATTCAGTTCGTTGGCTTTGCGATCCTTCCGTACTTCCTTGAAGTGTTAATCGGAGACTTTGGTCCTGTTGTCCAATGCACTGAAAACCAACCTCCTTGCTCGGGTGACATCCATCCTGAACGGATAGCCGTACAACGTTAGCTGTCGTTTCCTTATTGACTCTATACGCTGTTCATTAACCTCTGTACTTTCTTCTCTAACGAGCGGTCTATAACTTACTGTTCGTCTGTTATCTGGACTCCTCCCCTCGCCAATGCCCCATTTTTTGTATAACTTGCTCTTCAAATTGCTCGGCTTCCCGCAGTCCACAAATTCCTGTCTTACTGCGGTACTGACTTATGTAAAGGCACTGGGTTTTGATCACTGTTTTACAGTGCCTGGGCTTAGCTTCTCTTGAAATTGCGTTTGTCATATAAAGGCCATGTGACGTACGAAAAGGAGCAGTCATCTTCTCTCTCCCCCTGTCGTGCCTTCTTTTGCGCATGATTATATTGGCATTTTTGCACAGAGGTATGTGAAACTGCCTATTTCTTTCCATTTGATCGTACTACAATAAGAAACGTCGAGTAATTTTTCGGACATTCGTTTCCTCTAAAGAAATTTGGGAGCCAGTTTCTACCGCCTGTTCGTTCAGCGTGTTCCTCTGTTCCATAATTGTCTCAGTATATTTCGACAGGATCACCAGCTCATCTTACCTTAAATGTGAACTTTGTTCAGTAACTCTTTTCAGTCATCGGTTGATAATTTGTTACACGACGTGACGAGGGCGGGGTGTAACAGACGTGTTAACCCCATGGTACCCGTCTCTTGGTACTGACGAATGTTTCATACACACGCCAAGTTGAAAATTATCCAGGCGCTCACTCATCTTACCCCTCCTCTTTCTCTCTCTCTCTCTCTCTCTCTCTCTCTCTCTCTCTCTCTCTCACTCAGAAACACACACACACACACACACACACACACACACACACACACACAAACTCACACACACGCACACCCACACATACACTCACCAAGCATCCTCGGTCGTGATACTGACGACGAAATACCTTGAAAAATAAAAACAGTGCCACAAGGAAACTGGTATTAGTTGTGGTAGTTGCAGTACTAAAAAGTTTCTTTCAGACTCCTGGATACTGGTTGCGTGGTTACAAGAGGCCAACTCTTCCGTCGGCAGGTGAGCGGCACGCTGCTGAACACCGGCCAGACGATGGTGTTCCGCGTGGACAAGGACGCCAAGCACCACGTGAACATATCGGGCGGCCCGCTGGCCTACCGCTACCAGCTGGAGGAGATGTACTTCCACTACGGCATGGACAACAGCCACGGCTCCGAGCACAGTATCCACGGATACCACTTCCCCGGAGAGGTAAGTCACTAATATATACTGCTGGCACGCAGTCTTACGCTCAGGCCCGAGCGAGGAGCGTGTATGGTGCTACATTATGACGTATAGGGATGTTTTCGGGAAGGGAGGGTGTATTACTGTGGGATCGTCAGACTTGTCACTGGTATGATGCAGGCCGCTACCAATTCCCAGTAAAACACTAGCCCACAATCTCCCCAAATTGTTTTTTGTATATATTTCAGTCTCTATGTTGCCATTTGAACCATTTTTTAGTTAAGTCGCATGGTGGTCTGAGCCATTTGAACCATTTCTGAACTTACCTTGACCAATCATGTAATGTTTGCCTGTACTAATCTGCTTGTTACAACCTCCCAGCGTCGTTCGCCATGTGCTATTATGCTTCAAGGACAGCAGAATTTCTTCGTTATACCCCTCTCGTAGTTCCCATTTTGATGCTAAGTTCGCAGCTAATTTCATTTCTGTTGCTACTCATCACTTTAATCTTTCTTCGGTTAACATTTACACCCTAGTGTGTGATCATGAGATTCTTTCTTACTGTCGCGCGTGAGAAGCCGCGGGGCCTTCGGGCGTTGCAGTCATGGACTGTGCGGCTGGTCCCGGCGGAGGTTCGAGTCCTCCCTCGGGCATGAGTGTTTGTCCTTAAAATAATTTAGGTTAAGTAGTGTGTAAGCTTACGGACTGATGACCTTAGCAGGTAAGTCCCATAAGATTTCACACACATATGAACATTTGAACATTCTTCCTTACTTATGTTAGACAGCAATATCATCAGTGAATGGTCATTGGAATCGTTTCAACATGAATTTTAATCTTCCTTCTGAATATTCCTTTTATTTCCGCCATTGATTCTGTCATGTTTTACGCTCTTATTTTTCCACTCTTGGTTATTTTATATATCGTACATTACTCGACTTTCCCTACAGCTAAAAATACTATGATGATTTCCAAGTTGTTCTATTTTACAGTGTCGAACGCTTTTCCCAGGTCAACAAATTTATAAACATATTTTGATTATTCTTGGGGGGGGGGGGGGGGGGTACTTTCATTATCAGACATAACATCAGAACGACTTCTCTGATGTCTTTACCCTTAGTAAAGTCAAACTGACCGTCGCATAACAGACCCTCAATCTTCCAGCAAAACAATCGAAAAAATGTTCTCAGATTTGTTGACATGCCACGTAATCAACATCACTGTCACCAATGATGAACGTTTCCATGAATGTTCATAATTTACCCAAATATTTGAAGCAAGAAAAAGTTTCGTAGATGTTTGTCTAAGACTTACTTCTGCTACTCAATTTAAAAGATAAAATGATGAGTATCAGTGCCAGTCGAACTTGATTACTGAAGCGGGCATGGATTCTGAGAATGAAGTGCTCTCGTTTTCATTTAAACATGCAGGGGACATGTAATCAGGCACAAAAAAATGGTTCAAATGGCTTTGAGCACTATTGGACGTAACATCTGAGGTCCTCAGTCCCTTAGAACTTAGAACTACTTAAACTTAACTAACCTAAGGACATCGGACACATCCATGCCCTAGGCAGGATTCGAACCTTGGACCTTAGCGGTCGCACGGTACCAGACTGAAGCGCCTAGAATCGCTCAGCCAAAGCGGCCGGCCTTAGGTACAAGAGAATAGAATGTTTGATTTGAGTTTTAAAGAGATATTATTCACTACCTGCTAGAATAGGATCGATTAGAAAATTTAACTACATTCTCAGATTACACGGAACGGTTAAACGCTGCAGTTTTCAATAATACACATAATTGTCAACACGAACGTCTGCCTGTTACTGCAAGTAAGATTTGTTTATGAACTTTTAAAGTTTAACGGCTTGAAACGTACCCTTTGAACAATTATACATGATTGTGCTTAAACTGACACACAATAATTTTAGCGCAACGCAATATGACTTTCAATAATCCCTACAAGAGAATGGCCCTGACTGACATTAACCTGTGCCTTTCACAAATCACTTACCTCACAAAAATCTTCGTTAGTCGAACTACTGCAATACAGCGCCACTACTGACAGCTAAATAAAAGATTCTAACTACTGAAGCCACAAACAACCGATAGGCATAGTTAGCAAATGAAAGATTTAGATAGAGAAAAAACAATGTATTTACCTTAATAGTGTTCAAAAGTCATAATATATATAGCAGTTCATGACACCCAGTTTTACAAATGTACTGTCTCTGTCCACATCATCCGCTCTCACAACTCCGCCATCCCTCTCCCCACATCCACCACTGCTGGCGGCTCACCTCCAACTGCGCAACGCTACACGCAGATAATACCCAGCTGCCCAACACTACAATGGCAGTGACAATGCAGTCTAGCCACAGACTGCACACAGCACAGCCAGTGATTTTCATACGGAGCGCTACGTGCCGTTACCAATGTAAAAACCTAAACAACGTACTTACATAGCCCCTATGGTCCCCATAAAAAATTTTAGAAATTGTTTTGGGCAGTGGCTAATACAGATTTGAAAAAATTTTTCGTAATTACAATAACAAAGAAATCAAATGCACACACTTATTGATGCAATGTTGGTCCATTGAGTCTTGAAGTAGCGTTGTCCTTCCAAAGGAAAGACAGTGCTGACTCGTGACATGCAGACACGCAATGGGACACAACAGAGCAAAGCCACAGCAGAGTCAGTCGAAGTTTTGAAGAATATTGGTAGGTAGGCCATCACAGAGCAGACTTACTGCAATCCTTGTAGAAATAATGGTATTGGTGAATCATCAAAGGTGTAGACCCACTGCAGTCCTTGTAGAAATTAGTCCCTACTTCTCACATATTGTCCATATACTATGACCAACAGAAACGTGTGCAGTGAGACGTAACTTAGAAGTTACTTAATTTGAAGAACTGATATCTATACAATTATAAATTTACAATATAAGAATACAATTACAAAGATACAAAATACATTATTAAAGAGCGTAATAGTACAGATATCATTTGTAGTAATACAGGCTTTACAATAGAATCGAAAAAAACATATACATTAGTGTTACAGGAATTATGACGTAACTACATCCATAAAAGATCAGAGTAACTTTTGAAATATTACCTTCACACATAAGCATTAAAACGAAACAGAGTAAATAATGTCTAAACATCGTTACGAAGTAAATAACATATTATGAAGGCAAATTATATTTGAGGATAACAGTAGCTTAGTATTAGAAGAAAAAAAATTCAATGAAACAGTACACAGAGACAGGAAGAAAACAAATACACAAGGGTACACAAACACATAGTTGGATACCTCAAAAGGAAAGAACAGGGATTGTTTTCTGTGTAACATTTGGTACTGCAGTCCAAACCAAAACTTCATTCCATAGATCGTCTCTCTTATTTCAACATTTGCTCCAGCCAAAGGAAAATCCTATCCAAGCATTTTTTCTGTATTCTATTCACATCCTCTTTCAAAAGTAGTTTTTCTCCATTGTACACAACTTTTTTGGCCAAACCATTTTCTTATAGTTTCTCAATGCATTTCCTCCAATTCATCATAGTTAGTTTCTTATATAGTATACCCCCTAATAAGCTAACTTAAATCTACTGAGCTCAGATGCTGAACTAAAGGACGAGACAATACAGCAACACAAAACAATTAATACAAACAGCAATAACAAAAAAATGCAAATTGGCAAAGCAAGCAGCAGCAAACGCACTAACTTATATCTAAACATGACAAAGCTTAAGCAGAAAAAATATTTCAGTAAAAATGGCCATGTTTAATATCTATGTCACATCTTAACACTAGGCTGATGCATCACGAGAACTTACACTAGCAGATAAGTTACCAAATCGTAAAAAAATTATTTATGCAATTCCTATGAAGGGAAATGTCTATTTATGTGTCCTCGTTTTCTTGGAAGTAGATTATAAATTCATTATTGACTGGATCTGTAGGCACAAATTAACTGTATTAGTACATCTATCAAATTTTATTTTAACCAATGCTGCAGTACAGCTAGAAACTAGATATTAAACAAAATGAGTAAATAAATACATAAAGGAAGCCATATGGCATTTGTCTCAACTAGCAAGACCATAGCTGTGAAATGTTTCTCATCGTTTCATTAGGCATTTTAGTAAATATCATAAATTAAGAGCTCCACAGTATAATCATATGGTTTCAAGTTTGTGCGTGTTGTATTTGTGATGCTTTCTACAAAAGAATGTCAAAAGCGAGGATAATGGTCTCTTTTTTTTGTCCACCTGTGCCTCTGGAAGGAGCACACTAATGCTTTCTTTTGTCAGATGGCTACCTCTCAGCTGGGAGCCCAAAACGCATTACGTCAAGGTCACTTACCTTTCTTACTGAAATGTTTACGACAGCAGTTTCTGCTACAGTGGCAGTCTCATATAAAAATTTCACAGGTCAAGAATTTGCGTTACAAATCTGTAGAAACAAAGTCATATTGATATAACAGTGTCGAAAAATTTTTCGTCGGCATTGTAATACATTCACACATTTACACACATTTCATAACTCTTTAAAGTACGATTCTTGCTTTCCATCATCCTTTTTCAAAAGTCCGAGTCCCTAACCACTACTCATTATTCCTTACCTTAATACACATATACATATTCGTCGACACTTCTTCAGTATTTCATCATAGTAAATGCATATCATAATAAACATTCCTCAGCAGCATAATACACATCGTCCTCGTAATAATAACATCTTAACACCTCAGTCAAATCTCAAAAACGCCATAGCTCTCTGCACTAATTTCAAAACCTAAAAAAAAAATTCTCTGCTCATTTCAATAGTGTCATCTACCTCAAACGTACTTTTAAATCATGATGCCATACCAAACACATCATTCAAAGCTCTCATAGTATCACAATGGTCCCGAAAAAATATGAACACTTTACACAGTACAGACAAAATACAGTTTCATCAGTGTGAAGTTATCCAACTGTGTAATTGTATAAACATGTGTCACTGATGTAGTAAAAAAAATTTTAATCTCTTAGTTAAATGATCACATAGCTGTGTAATTTATATGTTAGAGAAATTTGGTACCAATGTGTAAAGTTGTATAAGCAAATACCATATTAGCTAGGGCTCCTTGTGTTTGCCAAACACATGGTACACAAAGCAAGAGTGCACCCCTTTGAGAATTAATGTAATTATCTCTCAGGTGTTACAGATTACAGGAATGGAATGAAATGTATCATGGAAAACCTTTGTATCATTGTAATTCAAAAATCTTTAAAAATAAATGTTTTAAGTGCTAAGTTAATCCCTCAAATACGTGTCCTTTAGCGCTAAATGTGCGTCTTGCTATATGATAATTCTGTGGAAGTGTTGAAGTTATCGTCCTCCGAAAGCTAAGTTTTGCAGAAGTCAATGTGCTTACCTCATGATGAACAAAAGTGAAATGCTATGCGTATAGATATCGTAGTTATTACTTACCTTATCATGATCAAGAAAGTACGATAATGTAACATATTGTTGTGCTACGGAAAGGGCTGTCTCATTGTAGCTATACCACAAAAGTTACTACTAAAACATGTTGTACTTTCCAGAATAATATAGAAAAACTGTGCAGATATGAAACAGATACACCGCAAAAGCAAGAATGTAAATTGTGTCACACATTAGTAGCGTCATGATATAATCGTGTAGCTGTCAAAGAAACCAAATACTAAGTCATCTTCTATCTCACAGACGGTACTTCACATAAAGAATGTCTTATCAAGTAAACTAAAATGTTGCATTAAAATCTCATTAGCAGTACTGGTAAATGTTCTAAGTATGTGAGCCTTATAGTCGTTACGTAATCGTGCAACTAACAAGCAAGAATGTACAAATAACAACACTGTGTCGTGTGTTCACTATAACATTGCATTCGTAATTTCTGTTTAAATAAGTTCTCTTGGTTCTTGACTGGATATTTAACTTCAAATATTATTGCATGTTAACAGATTCTAAGTCTGACAAAGAATACAGGTAATATAAAGTTTATGGCAAAGACAAAGTTAAAAAGCAGATTAACTTTCAATAAACGGTTTTATATGTGAAATGTGGTGTAAACCTTTACTCTTCCTAGTACTCAGAGTTTCAACGTAAACGCAATTATCGTGCGGTATACGTCGGTATACAATTCTGGAATTTTTCTCATGGTTATTTTTCTCTGAGCCAGCCGGCGCACGTGGCTGCCTGCCGGTGCGAGTCATTGCCTGTTTCTTTGTTGGCGCGCGTCGTTATTAGGATTTGGAGACCTAACTTCTACAAATTCACATTGTCAAGAGGGCCCTGCTCTGTTTGAATCCCGCCAGTTCTGATGCAATTCAGGTCTGTCGTTACGACCATATCGTCTGTCGTCATGTCGGTTGATTCCATAGTTCCTTTCTTGTCGGTCACGTGGTGGATAATTTCTCCCTGAATCGTAGCTGCGCGCTGGACCGTTGCGTCTGAAGTTATTCTGTCTCCCTTGATAATAATTATTTTGCTTCCCATATTGTCTGTTTCTCTGATTGTCTCTGTGATAGTCACTACCGCAAAGAGGTGATCTTTCCCTGTAATTATTACTACTCTGTCAACTGTTGCCATACGGGTGGTGTCTGTTTTGGTCACGATTTACGTTGTAAGAATAGCCTTGTCGTGTATTATTTCTGTCATCGCGGAATTGTGACAGATGTGACCTGTAATTGTTGTATTCCTATTTCCGCGTTCCGCGATAGTCAGTGTCAATTTCTAATTATTGTAAGAGTCCCTGAAAAGCTTCAATGTCGTCTTTGCAACGTCCTGCCAAAATAATATGTCGTAAATGTTCACGTAGTTTGATTAAACGAATGGGGATGAGTTCTGAGGGGCTGTATGTGTTTGACAAGTACTGATTCTTGTGCAACATGTCTTCAAAATATTTCACAAGACTGGAGAATTCATATTGTTCGAAATGTTTCATCATTATGATGCTATGTTTTACTCGGTCTTGTGTAGCTTGAGACCAATATGCTGAGAGGAAGGCATGATAAAATTCTCCTTCACTGTGACAATCATGAATGACCGATCGCATTCTTACAGCTGGTTCATTCTCTAAATAGCCACACATAAATCCTAATCTGTGCTCCGATGACTAGTTGGGACGAAAACAATGAGAGAATTGATGAAGCCATGCTTGTGGATGAATGTCGTTGCCAGAATTCTTAAATGTTTTAAATTTTTGTGTAGTAATGAACAGCTTATAGTCAATATCATCGTGTCGGCGAGTAGCACATCGCTCGTTGTTACTTCGTTTCGGCGGTTCCATCCCAAAATTCAATGGGCCTTGCCAATTTCTTTTATAATTTCCCAGGTGTCCTGTGTTATTATTTTGTGGTTGTTCCGTATTTCTATGTCCATTTTCCCATACTGGAGCGCGAGTGTTCTCTGAAATATGTAATTCTTGTATTACTTGTGCCAACTGATCTTGTACTTCCCGGATTTCTCTTTTGTACAGTGTATTGATTTGATTTTGATTTTGTTAGATTTTTCTAATTTGTTCATACTCTTCAGTGTCAGTGAAGCCTACAGGTCTTGTGTCATTCAGATCATCATCTACCTTTGTAGATAAGTTAGTGAACTGATCTGAAAGTTCGGCTACTTTCTCTGCTAATGAGCTAATTTCCTCCATGTGTCTTTCTGAACCAATTTTCAGAGTATCTACTGTGTCCTTTAAGTTTTCATGAGTTTATGCAAGTTGCATAACCGAATCGGTAGATGCAACTGAGTGGATTTTAGCTTGGAAGGTCTCATGATTTTCATGAACAATAGTTTGCAGTTCTTTTATGGCTGCTTCGTGATTCTATAATGCATTCTCATGCTGGGAAAAAATAGGTTGAAAATGCTCACAAGTTTGTGCTTTTACGTCATTAAAGACTTTTTGACATTTCGATTCAATGTTATGTAGCCCAGTAGTTAAATCTTCACGTGTTTGTTCAAGCATATGTTCCACTGGGTCTAACTTTTGAAGCTTTTGTTCCATTTGTTTCTGATTTTGTTCAGGCTTTGTGTCTAAATTTTGTAGCTTTTGTCCCATTTGTTGCATTAACTGTAATAACAATGCTATGGTATCTGAAACATGTTCCTCAGTGCTATTCGGCAGTGCACTTGAACCGGCAATATTCGCATTTTGAAAAGGAGAAAATGTGTCTCGACTTATTTGAGAAAACCGTGAGGACGCAAAACCTGAATCTTCAGTATTTGCAAGATTGTGTCCTGTCATTTCGGAATCATGAGGCGAGCTGTTGCCGACCGAGCGACCGATAATGCTTCCAAGTTCACTAATTGTTTCACTGTCTACGCCATTATTGGCAGCCCGCTCCATTTCCCTATGCACATTTATAAAATTACTACTTTGAACAATAGTTAATTCATTACACGGTGGCGCTAACACACTGCTTCCGTCTTCACTGTCATTTCTCAGTTTACTTTGGAGCCTAGTGTTACGTTTTACACACGCCATTATTGTCACAATATTTCACACGATAACACAGAAAAAGCACAATTTGAAGAGCAAAAATAAGAGAACACATTAACAAAGAAAATAATATCTAGTTAATCGCAAGCGTAGCTGCAAAATACTTGGTGCAAATCTACATGCATGCCACAACTGTTTTACTGTACAACAAAGAAAGACTGTAACTACAAAGGAGATTCTCCCTACAATTACGCACTAGCAGTAAACAAAAGCTACACTAATTACACAAACTACAAGTAAAAAACAGAAGATTCCAGAGAGGTATCCTCGGCTAAGGGTCAACATATGAAAAGCCCCTTATAACAGTTGTGCATGACTGTGCTTAAACTGACACACAATAATTTTAGCGCAACGCAATATGACTTTCAATAATCCCTACAAGAGAATGGCCCTGACTAACATTAACCTGTGCCTTTCCCAAAACACTTACCTCACAAAAATCTTCGTTACTTGAATTACTGCAATACAGCGAGCGCACCTACTGCCAGCTAAATAAAAGATTCTAACTACTGAAGGCACAAACTACTGATAGGCATAGTTAGCAAATGAAAGATTTTGATAGAGAACAAACAATGTATTTACCTTAATAGTGTTCAAAAGTCACAATATATATAGCAGTTCATGACATCCAGTTTTACAAATGTACTGTCTCTGTCCAGATCATCCGCTCTCACAACTCCGCCATCACTCTCCCCACATCCACCATTGCTGGGGGCTCACCTCCAACTGCCCAACGCTACGCGCTGTTAACATCCAGCTGCCCAACACTACAATTGCAGACAACAATGCAAACCAGCCACAGACTGCACACAGCACAGCCAGTGATTTTCATACAGAGCGCTAGTGGTGTTACCAATATAAAAACCTAAACAGCGTACTTACAACCTGAAAAACAGACTGTTCCATAATTTCTTCTACTCTCATTTCTCCTCAGGTAGCTACAGAACGGCAGTAACACAACTTTCTTTCCTTGGTCTTCGTAGTTGCTTTTATTGTGATCCTTGCTGAAGATCGCTTCATTTATCTTGTGTAGCGCTAGCTTATCGGCGGCTAAAAAGACAAAAAACCGAATCTATCTTCAGATCTCCGACAAAAATCCAGCAATTGTAGGGACCAGTTAATGGCACGGCAGGTCTCAGATTGCCTGCGGTCTACAAGGTACTCCGCCAGTGTGGCCAATTATACGTCGGACAAACCGTGCGCATTTTAGAAATACGCAGGAAGAAGCATGAGAGGTTTCATCGTCTTCGCTTCCTCGAAAACTTCGATTTAACTGAGCGTTTTCTCAAAAATGGTCACCGGATCAAATTTGACGAAACTTTTGCCATGGCTCGCACAGATGGGTTCTGGGACTATATAATTAAAGAAGCTATAGAAATAAATATCACTGATAACACTCTTAATAAAGTCAGCGGCTTGCAGCTCAGCGTGTCTTCGGGGTCAGCGATCCCGCGTTTGAAGCGGTCGCAGCGAACGCAAAGTCAACATATGTCCATATATCGCGAAGCTGTGAGCACCAGTGACGTCACAGAAGGCATCTGCAGCGTATAAGAACGCAGCAGCACCTCATCAGCAGTCATTCCACTTGACAATGGTCTGTGAGTACAAAGTCGAAAGCTCGTGGCATTTCAAACGTTTGAAGCCGCTGGAGGCCCGAACACATTTAATTCAAATTATCGCCACGGGATTCTGCAGGCTTACATTTAGGTATATATTGTTTGCAAGATGTTTATGAATAAGGGAAGCCGTACTTCAACACGAATGATTTGTTCTGAAGCGCTACTGAGTATTTTAGTAAGTTTGTTTTCTTTCAGGAAATTTATAGCGTTTGGTGTGCCAGCGTTATTGGTCCATAGTTTCGTACTGCTCATCTCTTATGCCATTTGTAAAATAAGAGTGACTTGTTCAGATTAGTAGTCTGGGTTTCCAACACCGGCTGCACAGATGTTGATATAGCTCATTCATCTGTGAGGCGTTGAGAACCTGGCACAGTAGTAGCGTTTCGCGTGAAAATATGTTTCAATGCGGAATTTAACGTTTATGCTTTCTATTTGCTCTCCTACGTCTGGGAACGGATCCACGACAGATTGATAGAAAGATTCGGATTCGGTCATGACCAGAGCATCCTAGGATTTGCTGATAAGTCTTTCGCCATGATTTGACAGTAAAAATATTGTAGGCCTTTCTTATGGTTGCAAATTTCCTTCTTAGTATTTCTGCAATCTCTTTAGTGGAGAAGATGAAGTAGTCTCGGTTTGCGCTACGTTATTCAGAGTCGGTATTTGCCGTCATTTATTACTTCACACTGACTTAACCCAAACAGCGGTTAACAATGTTTTTCATCTTTTACATTTATTCTGCATTTGCCAAATATGAACTAAGTGCCCCCTCTTTATCCTTTATATAATGTGACAGAGATCCTAGTTTTTTGCGTTTGGTGATCACTGTTCCAAATTTTACATCATGCTCGCTAAACTGTATCTCACTGGTGAAGCACTCGAAAAAACCGAGTCTGTTAGGAACAGGAACTCGGAGGTTTTCAACATTTCTATCGCTTTTCGGTTATCGGACTGGTCGTTCGAAGCAATTTTCAGCGGTCATTCACAGTAATACTCGTAAGAGCTTTGTCCTTGCCACTGACAAGTTATGCGCAGTTTTTCAGTCGATACTGGGCTGGTTCAAGTCATAAAATATTTCTATCGTTTGTACGGGGTATTTTCGTGCTGTAAAGTTTGTGCTGCCTTGAATGACTCTCCTACCGATGTCTCTAAATCCGGAGGTCGGTAGAAACAATATAATACTAATCTACATCCACCGATTCCGGTTACAGTTGTCCATATTATTTCGCAATCGTATTAATTTTGGACATCGATATACAGTTTTTCTAACAACGCTCCACGCATTGTCGGAAATTTACCTTTTCTCTGATTCGAGTTTCAACCGACTTGCAGAGCCTGGTGCGACGTCGAGGTGACTGCTTTCTACGATAGACGCGAGCTCTAGGACCTTACTGTAAAGACTCATGTAATTAACAAGTATTACTTTTAGATTCTCAGTCTACTGTCTCAAAAAATGGCTCTAAGCACTATGAGACTTAACATCTGAGGTCATCAATCCTCTACACTTAGAACTACTTAAACCTTACTAACCTAAGAGCATCACACACATCCACGCATCCAGCCCGAGGCAGGATTCGAACCTGCGACCACAGCAGCCGCGTGCATCCAGACTGAAGAACCTAGAACCACTCGGCCACTGCGGTCGGCGTTTCTACTACCTGTTTCTAGATTTAATTCCCTAGTATTGCCAGTTTTAATTCAATTTCATTCCATTAATTTTGTTTTAATTTTGTTGGTATTCATCTTACAAGTGCTATTCGACATATATTCCGTTCCATTGATAACCCAAGTCCTTTATGGTCTACATCAGAACTACAGTCTCATCGAAAACCTCATTTTTTTTGTTTCCTCAATCTGACTTTTAAATCCCTTTCCAAATTTCTCCTTGCTTTCCTTCTGTCGATGCCCTGGTTGAACAAGACTGAGGATAGCCTACAATCTTACCTCACTCCCGACTGAACCACTACTTCCCTTTCAAGTCTTTCGTCATTTATAAAAGCCGTCTGGTGTATGTACAAGTTGCGGATAGCAATCAGTTCATTGTATTTTGTCCCTGTTACCTTCAGAATTTCAAATATTGAGTCAACATTGTAAAAATCTTTCATTTCATCTAAAAAACTATAGACACACATTTGCTTTGCTTCAGTCTATCACTTAAACAGTAGAGACAATACAGTGCCACACTCTACTTCACTTCTCTAGAACCCAAATTAATCTTCTTCAAGGTTGCCTCCTGTCGGTCTTCCCATTTCTCTGTAAATAAGTCGCGTCTGTACTTTGCAACCGTGACTCGTGGTTGCGTAGCATTCATATCTGTTAACATCTGCCTTCTTTGGAAATGAAATTATTACATTGTGAGTAGTCTTATTTTTGAGGCCCTTCTTTTGAATTACGTCTTTCAGTGCTGTGTCTAATTCTTATCCATTTTCGTATTGTTATTTAGTTTTGATCTATTTCAAGTTTTCTCCTCATAAATATGTATAATATCTATTTCAAGTTAGTTCCCTTTGTATAGGTCTGTACATTCATTCAACCTCTTAGCTATCCCCTCTTTCTCAATAGTGCCATGCAATTTCAATTATTTGAGATGATATGACTGCAGGATAGCTGTGGGATGGTAATGTTTCAAGCACATTTATTAATTTAACAATGAAATATAAATATATGTTAGTAAATTACATGTCCAAGTCATTAACTTCGATATGCAGCAGGATTTTAGAGTTCATGTTGTGTTCATACATTATGAATTACTTTGAAGAGATCTGATTGTTGACATAGAGTCAACACAAAAGTTGTAGAGCAGGTACTTAGGTGTGAATTGCAGAGTATCCACGTAGATGTAGATGTATCTTAATTTCGTCCCATGTTACAGACTAAATTAGTAGTCAGTTTCAATAGCTGCAATGTAATGTTTATTTCCTTGTATTTCGAGATTTCTGCACAACAAGGTTACCAATTTCGGGTTAGAATGCCATTTTCTAGCTCAGCTGCGGCTGTTGCGAATAGTGATTCTTATCTTTTATTACTTATAACCAATTATATCATTATAAAATATACATAATTATAATAGTATTATTTCTTAATAGACAGCTCATAGTAGCGCCCTGGATACCGTGCGATCGTCAACTCCGCATAAAAAGAAGTAAATTTTTTTTCATAAAAACGGCGTTTTGATCATAAGTAAGATTTAAATAAGATTCACTATTCCCAACACCCAGAAGTGTACTCGAAAATGAGAGTGTAAGCCGAAATAGGCAAGCTTGTTGTGCAGAAAGCTGTAAATACAAGAACATAACTATTACACTGCATCTTCTGGAATTGACCCAGTTCATGCTGCAGTCCATACTAAAATAAACTAAACTGGATTAGTCAGCACACAAACGTTTACAATCGTTTGAAAATATATTAAAAGTAACAATAGTAGGTGTGCTCACCATCCATGTAAAAATGAGACCTTAAAATTTTTAAACTCTCCCATAATACCATTTTAATTTCTGTAGAATTAAAAAAATTCTAGAGCTCAAAATATATTAAGGTTTTTTTTTTAATGTGGAGAGCACATTTAAGAATACACGCATCTACATGACACACCGGCTGGTAATAACAGGTAGTGGGAAATCAGATACAAGAAGCAGAGCTCTCAATCTTAGCAGCAGGTAGTGGGGACGAGTACACAGTCATGACAGTTTAAGCAATAACGGTAACTGCTTTTACCACACTGGCGTAACAGTCAACGCCTTGAAAGTAACCTACTGAGTACTACAGTATTCATCTTTTCACTGTTATGTTGTCCACAAGCAGCAAAATCGACGGTGTATTCAATGCAGCAGAGTGAGCTTAGCCTGAAGCCCCCCCTGCTGTCGTTCTTCAGGCCGTCCTCTGCCGCCGGTCGCGCACGCAACTCCGTGTGTCTTCCAGGTGGCGCGACTGCTGCAGCCCGTGCCACCCGCTGGTACGCATACTTGTGGCACACACTATACTCGAAGCGTTACCAGCCGAGACGTTACCATAGTAATGACTCACTCGTGATACCTACACATCTGCTTCTGTTTACTCCACAGCTTTATTTAATTGTCCTGTTGGTAGCATACTCCTTTCCACCGTCACACACGCTTAAACAGCTTTCAATTTCAGAAAGAGATTTTCAGTCTGCAGCGGAGTATGCGCTGATATCAAACTTGCTGACACATTAAAACTGTGTGCCGGACCGAGACTCGAACTCGGGACCACTGCCTTTTGCGGGCAACTGCTCCACCATGTGAGCTACCCAAGCACGACTCACGCCCCGTCCTCACAGCTTTGATTCCGCCAGTACCTTGTCTCCTACCTTCCAAACTTTAAAGAAGTTCTCCTGCGAAACTTGCTGAACTAGCACTCCTGAAAGAAAGGATACTGCGGAGACATGGCTTAGCCACAGCCTGGAGGATGTTTCCAGAATGAGATTATCACTCTCCATTGGAATGTGCGCTGATATAAACTTCCTGGCAGATTAAAACTGTGTGCCGGACCGATACTCGAACTCGGGACCTTTGCCGTTCGCGGGCAAGTGCTCTACCATCTGAGCTACCCAAACACGACTCACGCTTCGTCCTCACAGCTTTACTTCCACTAGTACCTAGTCTCCTACCTTCCAAACTTTACAGAAACTCCCCTGCGAACCTTGCAAAACTAGCACTCCCGGAAGAAAGGTTCGCAGAAGAGCAGCTGTGAAGTTTGGAGTACGGGGCGTGAGTCGTGCTTGGGTAGCTCAGATGGTAGAACACTTGCCCGCGAAAGGTAAAAAAATGGTTCAAACGCCTCTGAGCACTATGGGACTCAACAGTTGAGGTCATCAGTCCCCTAGAACTTAGAACTACTTAAACTTAATTAACCTAAGGGCGACACACACATCCACGCTCGAGGCAGGATTCGAACCTGCGACCGTAGCAGTCCCGCGGTTCCAGACTGATGCGCCTAGAACCGCTCAGCCGGCGAAAGGCAAAGGTCCCGAGTTCGAGTCTCGGCCCGCGCACACAGTTTTAATCTGTCAAGAAGTTTCAGCTTTCTATTTCAGTCAGTCAGAGATATCTGTATCATCTATTTGCTGCTTTATTTTCTGCCATTTAGGTTTCCTTACGTCAATCAGTAAAAACAGAAACCTTATTGAATCACTTTATTGTCCTTGCCTCCGTCTGCCTGTCAGTCATCCCGACTGTTCAGACCCTTTTTACCCACGAACGTGCAGATTTTTCCAGTTAAAATTTATGTCATACGCTGTTGGCGATGTAAAAGATCTAAGTTTCTACGTCCCTCCAATCAAGAGAGATAATCATTTATGTCACATATTTTGATACTGAAAACTTATTCATCAAAATCGCTAGGGTACTTCCCCTTGCGCTATAGCCATGAAATTTCGCAAGAACCAAGGCTTTAAGCACAAGCAAAGGAAAAGGTCCTAACATTGTTAATTTGAAACTATTTGTTTTTCACGATATAGGACTGCCTTTCTGTCCGTCTGTTAAGACACCTTCTATTCAGGGAAGAGTTGACGTACTGAATGAAATTTATGTTATATTCTACTGCCTGTGGTCCCATAGCGGTGTAAAGAACATTAAGATTCGAAATAAATGGAGCCGACTGATACGGTCATCTACTACATGTACTTTGCTTCTCGACAACTCAGCCATTAAAACCTAGAGGGTGCTTCCTGTTGAGCTAGAATGATGAAATGTGGCAAGAGACAAGAATTTCCAGTGCAAGCAAGAAAATCCGAAAATTGTTAATTTGTAATTATATCACGCGATAAAATTTATTCGTCCAGTTTTAAGACTAGCCGTTAATTAACGCCTCTTTTTTTCTGAGGAACGGGCACACGTTTCTTCAAGATGAAACCTATGTCACACACTAAAAGCTAGGTCCTTCTGCAGTGCAAAAAAATTAAGCTTCGACGTCAATACAAACAAAAGATAAAGCAATATATATCTGTCATTTTATGTCTTGTCAGTATGGGTCTTGATAAGAGGCAAAAATCGTCTAAATTCACGTTTCCCGGGATGGATGAGCTGGTGTCCAAAATTAAAGCAACAAACCGCTATTCCCTCTTCCTGTATCTAATTCACATTATAATCATACAAACTGTCAACAGATGACAGTAGGATCGTGTACTGTACGGAAGAAGACATTCCGGTCAACAGACAAACACGCCAGTGACGACGTCAGAGCACCTGTCAAACGGGATACTGTTTTACGGGTAGTCCCAGATCCACAGTCGCTGTGTACATGGTCGCAGACGGTGCAGTGGGGCACAGAGAAGGCGCCTGCCGGATTCTCTGCAGTGCAGCGCCATAGGAAGCGTGGAAGCAGTACAGTCGGAAAATTATGTGGTCCGATGGCTTAGTGTGAATCGTTCTGTTGTTTCCCGGATGTGGCGACGGTTTATAGAGACCGAAACTGTACCCCAAAAACCAGGGCAGGACTGACCGCCTGTGGCATCAGAAAGAAGAGGCCCTTTTTTCTGTAAGGATACAAAGGTACCTCCTTAGTACTGCACGGCAACTGGCATCCGACGTCGCAGAATCACTGGACGTGTTGTATCGAGACGAACGGTATACATAATGCCTTAAAAGAGTGGCCTTTGTTGTCAGAGACTTGCCATATGTGTACCTCTGAAGCGTCTTCATTGAAGGAAAGGTCTCGGGTTGAGTCTGCAACAGGCAACCTGGACGGTGGAAGAGTAGTCCAATGTCCTTCTCACAGATGAGTCACGAATCGGTTTGGTGAGTGATTTTGAACGGATTAACCTCTGGAGTGACCGTGGAACACGATATCTTGACCAAAATATTGTGGGAAGAGACCGATGTCGGTGAGGATCCATAACGGTGTGGGCAGGAATTATGGTGATCAAACGAACAGATTGTACGGGTGAATCGGCAAGGTTTAACCACTATTAGGTATCGTGACAAGATCTTTGGACCTCATGTACCGTTTTTGGGAGGAATTGTGGTCCCAGGCTTCATACTGATGCCCAATAATGCTGGCCTGTTTGCGCTTCTAATTTGTATCACATAGAGCATGTGTGGCATGACCTATGGAGACGAATTGCATCACGTCAGCATTCAGCAACTATCACTTAAGACATGCGATCAACTCTGCAGGAAGAGTGGGCGTTATTGCCTGAACGCGAAATTGATGACACGACTGCATTGGTGCCAGAGGTGATCAAAACCCTTACTGACCACAGTACTAAGTTGTCAGAATGTGTGTGCAAATCCGTTAAGTTGAAAAAAAAAAACAACTAAAAACTTTTTTGTCTATCGTTATGCACGTTGCAGATGTTTACGTTCTGTATTCTTTACGTTGCGTGTACAATACAATCACCTATTTATACTGTTTCGGAGCTGAATATATGCAGCCTTTTTCGTTTGTTGCTTTAATTTTGGACAACAGTGTACATAAGTTTGTACAGAATCCTCGGTGCACGAGTCCTACTCCCACAAATTTTTTATACATATCCTTCTGCTCCTCAGTTAGATTTTTATATATCGTGTAGTTTTGAAGGATCTATACTGCTCCTTGTCGTTTTGCGTTTAGACTTGTATTTTATAACCAATCAATTAAGGTTAGAGTCTACATCTGCCCCTCTAAATGTTTTGCATATTGAAAGTTGTTTAGAAAATCACTGCCTTATCATAAAATAACACAACTGAAACCTGTTGCTCTCTCTAGGCCTTCGCCGTTATTCAGTCCTATTTCATGATTTTATATCAACCGTTAGCAACGATTAAATCGTGTTCTACACATAATTCTACCAGTCAGGTCGCTATTTCACATCTCTGCTCTCCCACAATTTTTCTTTTCCCTCTTTTTCGTGCTAAACAGTTAAAGCGTCACATCGGTTTGATTTTCATCCCTCTTAACGACTTAAAAAATTCTTTTATTCCTCCAATATTCTATCGGTTTTTTCATCTGCAGAAATAGTGAGCATATATACCTTTTACTACAGTTGTAGGTGTTGGATTTTTTGTCTCCTGTAATCCGATGTCACTGCCTGATGTACCAGCAGCTGAAGCGTTCAGGCAGTACGCCAGAGACTGCAGGAAGCTCGCACGTCACGAAGCGTATCATGAAATGATTCCGTAGCGAATATCTATCAACGCTGCAAAAATCAGGGCAATCATACTCACTGAACGCTAAAACCAAACATTACACCCCAGCCAGCTCATTGGAGCAGTGACAGAGCGAACACCCACACCGACGTCAAAAAACAAGACTGTCTTTGCTTTCATTGTATTTCACCTATAATTAACATATTCTCTCAGAATATTTGCTTATTTGTTGGGTTGTTGTTGTTGTTGTCTTCAGTCCTGAGACTGGTTTGATGCAGCTCTCCATGCTACTCTATCCTGTGCAAGCTGCTTCATCTCCCAGTACCTACTGCAACCTACATCCTTCTGAATCTGCTTAGTGTACTCATCTCTCGGTCTCCCTCTACGATTTTTACCCTCCACGCTGCCCTCCAATGCTAAATTTGTGATCCCTTGATGCCTCAAAACATGTCCTACCAACCGATCCCTTCTTCTAGTCAAGTTGTGCCACAAACTTCTCTTCTCCCCAATCCTATTCAATACCTTCTCATTAGTTACGTGATCTATCCACCTTATCTTCAGTATTCTTCTGTAGAACCACATTTCGAAAGCTTCTATTCTCTTCTTGTCCAAACTAGTTATCGTCCATGTTTCACTTCCATACATGGCTACACTCCAAACAAATACTTTCAGAAACGACTTCCTGATCCATAAATCTATATTCGATGTTAACAAATTTCTCTTCTTCAGAAACGCTTTCCTTGCCATTGCCAGTCTACATTTTATATCCTCTCTACTTCGACCATCATCAGTTATTTTACTTCCTAAATAGCAAAACTCCTTTACTACTTTAAGTGTCTCATTTCCTACTCTAATTCCCTCAGCATCACCCGATTTAATTTGACTGCATTCCATTATCCTCGTTTTGCTTTTGTTAATGTTCATCTTATATCCTCCTTTCAAGACACTGTCCATTCCGTTCAACTGCTCTTCCAAGTCCTTTGCCGTCTCTGACAGAATTACAATGTCATCGGCGAACCTCAAAGTTTTTACTTCGTCTCCATGAATTTTAATACCTATCCCGAATTTTTCTTTTGTTTCCTTTACTGCTTGCTCAATATACAGATTGAATAACATCGGGGAGAGGCTACAACCCTGTCTCACTCCTTTCCCAACCACTGCTTCCCTTTCATGCCCCTCGACTCTTATGACTGCCATCTGGTTTCTGTACAAATTATAAATAGCCTTTCGCTCCCTGTATTTTACCCCTGCCACCTTTAGAATTTGAAAAAGAGTATTCCAGTCAACATTGTCAAAAGCTTTCTCTAAGTCTACAAATGCTAGAAACGTAGGTTTGCCCTTCCTTAATCTTTCTTCTAAGATAAGTCGTAAGGTCAGTATTGCCTCACGTGTTCCAACATTTCGACGGAATCCAAACTGATCCTCCCCGAGGTCTGCATCTACCAGTTTTTCCATTCGTCTGTAAAGAATTCGCGTTAGTATTTTGCAGCCGTGGCTTGTTAAACTGATAGTTCGGTAATTTTCACATCTGTCAGCACCTGCTTTCTTTGGGATTGGAATTATTATATTCTTCTTGAAGTCTGAGGGTATTTCGCCTGTCTCATACATCTTGCTCACCAGCTGGTAGAGTTTTGTCAGGGCTGGTTGTCCCAAGGCCGTCAGTAGTTCTAATGGAATGTTGTCTACTCCGGGGCCCTTGTTTCGACTCAGGTCTTTCAGTGCTCTGTCAAACTCTTCACGCAGTATCGTATCTCCCATTTCGTCTTCATCTACATCTTCTTCTATTTCCATAATATTGTCCTCAAGTACATCGCCCTTGTATAAACCTTCTATATACTCCTTCCACCTTTCTGCCTTCCCTTCTTTGCTTAGAACTGGGATGCCATCTGAGCTCTTGATATTCATACACTTGGTTCTCTTCTCTCCAAAGGTCTCTTTAATTTTCCTGTAGGCAGTATCTATCTTACCCCTAGTGAGATAAGCTTCTACATCGTTACATTTGTCCTCTAGCCATCCCTGTTTAGCCATTTTGCACTTCCTGTCGATCTCATTTTTGAGACGTTTGTTTTCCTTTTTGCCTGCTTCATTTACTGCATTTTTATATTTTCTCCTTTGATCAATTAAATTCAATATTTCTTCTGTTACCCAAGGATTTCTAGCAGCCCTCGTCTTAGTACCTACTTTATCCTCTGCTGCCTTCACTACTACATCCCTCAGAGCTACCCATTCTTCTTCTACTGTATTTCTTTCCCCTATTCCTGTCAATTGTTCCCTTATGCTCTCCCTGAAAGTCTGTACAACCTCTGGTTCTTTCAGTTTATCCAGGTCCCATCTCCTTAATTTCCCACATTTTTGCAGTTTCTTCAGTTTTAATCTACAGGTCATAACCAATAGATTGTGGTCAGAGTCCACATCTGCCCCTCGAAATGTCTTACAACTTAAAACCTGGTTCCTAAATCTCTGTCTTACCATTATATAATCTATCTGATACCTTTTAGTATCTCCAGGGTTCTTCCACGTATACAACCTTCTTTCATGATTCTTAAACCAAGTGTTAGCTATGATTAAGTTGTGCTCTGTGCAAAATTCTACTAGGCGGCTTCCTCTTTCATTTCTTAGCCCCAATCCATATTCACCTACTATGTTTCCTTCTCTCCCTTTTCCTACACTCGAATTCCAGTCACCCATTACTATTAAATTTTCGTCTCCCTTCACTATCTGAATAATTTCTTTTATTTCATCGTACATTTATTCAATTTCTTCATCATCTGCAGAGCTAGTTGGCATATAAACTATTAATGTTGCAAGGCCAGATCAGTCAATTATCCAGACTGTTGCTCCTGCAACTACTGAAAAGGCTGCTGCCCCTCTTCAGGAACCACACGTTTGTCTGGCCTCTCAACAGATACCCCTCCGTTGTGGTTGCACCTACGGTACGGCCATCTGTATCGCTGAGGCACGCAAGCCTCCCCACCAACGGCAAGGTCCATGGTTCATGGGGAGGGGGGGGGGATTTGTTGGGTAAATACATAAATTCTTTGGATTTACCACCCCTAGAGCAAGCTACAAATAACTGACTGTAAGAAAAGCATGATTGTTTTAAATTAATACCACACCTCCTCAGTGAAATTGCCAAACTATCGAACTCAAAAGGCATGTCGGTACGTACGAGCGTAATGCTCTGAATAATGCAGTTTTACCTTTATCTTTTCGCAAGATTATTTTTTGCTAAAATTATATCATTTCATATCTGCTAACGACCGTTTATTGTTTACAATTCCTAAGTTATTACTATTATGATTATTATTATTATTATTATTATTATTATTATTATTATCAACTACTTCGTTTCTTACTGCTAAAATCGCACTATCAGACAAATAAATTGAGTAACTTTAAACAATGTTCTGAAACTTTACAGTTATTTCGTCTATTTATAATGATATATAAATCGTTTGTAAGTTCAATTTGGCTGGTTGCGCAATCAGTGGTGCACCTTCTCTAATTTGTAGATGTTTTTTACAAAATTTCTCTTTCTTCGTCACTGTAAAATTAAAGTCTCACACTTATCTTTCCTCATTCGAGACGAAAGGAATTTATTTTATATGTCCAGAACGTATAAGTAATGCACATCCCATTAATTCCGGATTACCTCGTAGATGTAGCACATTCTCGAATCTCCTGGAAGATTCTATAACATTTTGGAACATTCAGAAACATTCTCCAACAGCCTCTAACTCTACAGAAGCAACATTCAGCCCAGTCTCGGCCACCTCAGCTCTCGGTTCCTAACTGCTTCATCGTCTTCCCGTAAGGAGTACATTGCTTCGATGACCTCTTTTGACATCCATATCTTCGAACGTAATCTCTAAAGTTCCTAATCTAACCTTCTTAATGTGTTGGGGATGGAAGGCTACTGTACCATATAGCCCCCAATGGACTGCTAGATTGTGTGGTGAATCTATAGTGGCGCACACTTATTATGTGTTTGCGAACAAGAGCCTTCTTGGGACTCCTATCTTTACAACGTCGCAGGTTCGAATCTTGCCTCGGGCATGGATGTGTGTGAAGTCCTTAGTTTAGTTGGGTTTAAGTAGTTCAAAGTTCTAGGGGACTGATGACCTTAGAAGTTAAGTCCCATAGTGCTCAGAGCCAACTGAACCATTTTTCTTTTTAGCCATTAAAATTCGTTACACCACGAAGATGACGTGCTACAGACGCGAAATTTAACCGACAGCAAGAAAATGCTGTGATATGCAAATGATTATCTTTTCAGAGCATTGGTAGCGACACCTACAACGTGTTGACATAAAGAAAGTTTTCCACCGATTTCTCATAAACAAACAGCAGTTGATCGGCGTTGTCTGGTGAAACGTTGCTTTGATGCCCCGTGCAAGGAGGAGAAATGCGTACCATCTCGTTTCCGACTTTGATAATGGTCGGATTGTAGCCTGTCACGATTGCGGTTTATCCTATCGCGATATTGCTGCTCGCGTTGGTCCAGATCGAATGTCTATTAGCAGAATATGGAATCGGTGGGTTCAGGTGGGTAATACGGAACGCCGTGATGGATCCCAACGGCCTCTTATCACTAACAGTCGATATGAAAGGCATCTTATCCGCATCGCTGTAACGGATCGTGCAGCCACGTCTCGATCCCTGAGTCAATAGATGGGGACGTTTCCAAGACAACAACCATCTGCACGAACAGTTCGACGACGTTTGCACCAGCATGGACTATCAGCTCGGAGACCATGGCTGCGGTTACCCTTGACGCTGCATCACAGACAGGAGCGCCTGCGATGGTGTACTCAACAAAGAACCTGGATGCGCGAATGGCAAAACTTTGCTTTTTCGGATGAATCCACGTTGTGTTTACAGCATCATGATGGTGCCATACGTGAATGGCGACATCGCGGAGAACACACATTGAAGCGTGTTTTCGTAATCGCCATACTGGCGTATCACCCGGCGAGATAGAATGGGCTGCTATTGGTTACACGTCTCGGTCACTTCATGTGCGCATTGACGGCACTTTGAACCGTGGACGCCGCGCGGGATTAGCCGAGCGGTCTAAGACGCTGCAGTCACGGACTGTGTGGCTGGTCCCTGCGGTGTTTCGAGTCCTTCCTCTGGCGTGGGTGGGTGTCCTTAGGGTAATTTAGGTTAAGTAGTGTGTAAGCTTAGCGACTGATAATCTTAGCAGTTAAGTTCCGTAACAGTGGAGGTTACATTTCAGATGTGTTACGACCCGTGGCTCTACCCTTCATCCGATCTTTTTGAAACCCTACATTTCAGCAGGATAATGCAAGACCTCAAGTTGCAGGACCTATACGGGCCTTTCCGGATACAGAAAATATTCGACTGCTGCCCTGGCCGGCACATTCTCCAGATCTCTCACCAATTGAAAACGTCTGGTCAATGGTGGGTGATCAACTGGCTCGTCACAATACACCAGTCATTATTCTTAATGAACTGTGATATCGGTGTTAAAGCTGCATGGGCACCTGTACTTGTACACGCCATTCAGGCTCTGACTCAATGCCCAGGCGTATCAAGGCCGTTGTTACTTCCAGAGGTGGTTGTTCTGGGTACTAATTTCTCAGGTTGTGTGCATCCAAATTGCGGGAAAATGTAATCACATGTCAGTTCTAGTATAATGTATTCGTCCAATGAATACCCGTTTATCATCTGCATTTCTGCTTGTTGTAACAATTTTAATGGCCAATAGTGTAGAACTACTTAAACCTAACAAACCTAAGGGCATCACACACATCCATGCCCGAGGCGGGATTAGAACCTGCGGCCGCAGCAACAGTGCGGTTCCAGATTGAAGTGCCTAGAACCGCTCGGACACAGCGGCCGGCAAATCTTTGGAGACAGATTAATTACGGAAGGTGTCTAGCCCCCGCAGTCACAAGATCCGTCTCTGCCCGACTATCTCCTTTGGGACTAGTGTAAAACATTTGTGTGTTAAAATAATCCAGATTCATACGATGATTTGAAGGCAGCGATAATTGATTATGTGCCTCCCATTACATGTGAAACATTGGTAAAGGTGTACAGCGATATGAGTGTGTTGCTAACCTTAGCTGTGAGACACGTACAAACTTAGTGGACGCCCTGTGTAAACACACTGTAAATTTCATCGTAGAGAGTATGAAGTATAATAGATACACAAATGATAATATGCTGTCATAGATAATAATGTATTTCGCTCAATGTCATGAACATGCCTATCAGGCAGCCCACTTACTTTTTGTTGCGCAACTATTGCTTTTAGTACTTTTTTATGGCACCCGTATCTGACAGCATTTCATTCTTCATAGAGGATTACTAACTTGAGCTCTGTTCCACAGATGCAGATGTACGCTTTCAACGCGGAGCTGTACAAGAACATGTCGGAAGCACAGCACAAGTCCCAAGGGATCGTCGGCGTCGCCATTATGATGCAGGTTTGTCGGGCATTTCTGGGCTTTGTTGTAGTATTAAGGATGACTAAGACCCATTCTAAGACTTGAAGACTTCCTTTACATATCAGTCTTTTCTCTGTCTTGATTGTTCAAGAGTATAAATCACACATCTCAGCCTCTGCTCTTACTTTCTGATTAAGTACTGTGTCTATCGAAATAATCAGCAACAATTTACATAAAAAAATTAATTTCTTAATTTCTTTACCGGTTTCCAGCATTTAGTGGCCTTCTTCAGAGGAGTATAACTAACGAATTATTTGTGAGTGTCAGTAATGAGATGCCCGCAGCATATTGCTCTTGGCATGTAGTTCACAGTACCTGCATAAAAAAATGAGATTAAGGGGTCAAACAACATGTGCCGACAACATGCCATTTCTGGCTTTGTCCTAACTGTCCTGGTGAAGTGTAATATTTCGAGTTGCCTGAATAGGTGTAAACTGAAAAAGTAGTAATGTAGACTGCATATTGCCTTCAAAGACCCTGCAGGCGGAAAAGTCAGACATTAGTCAGCTAAGGAGCTCGGTAACGTAGGCTGAGTCTCACAAGTATGTGGCTGTCACTGTAGAGTAAGAACAAGTTGGCCTCTGTCAGCGCTCGAAACGCCAATGACGGCAGTTGGATGTATGTGTTCAGTGTCAGGGTTTGCGTTTGCAAGATAAATGAAGGTCACGAAGTGCCATGCATGCTAATAGTGTAGCTCTCAGCAGACGGCGCTGGCTGGTGCACACTCATCTCAGTTCTCGAGCGTTACAATCTTGTATCCAGAGAAAGCAACGATTCAGAAATTAAATCATTCAGACACTTGTCACACAGTGGTAAGGAAGTGAATGCGACAGCTCGTAAGCACAGCAGCAACAGATATCAAAAAGGGTTCAAATGGCGCTGAGCACTATGGGACTTAACATCTGAGGCCATCAGTCCCCTAGAACTTAGAACTACTGAAACCTAACTAACCTAAGGACATCACACACATCTATGCCCTAGGCTGGATTCGAACCTGCGACCGTAGCGGTCCCGCGGTTCCAGACTGAAGCGCCTAGAAACGCTCGGCCACACCAGCCGGCTCAACAGATATCGTAGCAGTAAACCACTTGTTAAGTGTGTGTTCTGTGATGTGAAATATTCTGATCTCTTAATCATGATCCCTGTATCATTTGGATATTTACGAAAAAGTAACCAAACTGCAAACACAGCATCTACTTATAGATGCGCACTGGCAGATAAATAAGCATAGCTTTGTATTTCAGCATCAAATATTGGGTAAGAACTCATCAACTCATTCGAAAATTGATCCAGTCTGTATACGTTTAGCGCACAGCCAGAAACAGTGCCATCAGCATGATTGGTCGTATAGGTAATTACTCAATCTATATCCGTAAATAATCATTATTCAAATATTTCATAAAACTGTTTCAAAAGCGCAGTCTGCCCAGACTATTGCAAATGCGGAAGTCTTGCGATCGTAGAACAGTGACCAAAATTAAATCAACAATCGAAAATTTTGCAAGATTGCGTTTATTTCTCAACAAAACACTACCAGCAGGTGATAGTGAAGTAGATACAATGAAAAGAATGCAGAACGTAAACTACTGCAACATGCATAAAGGTAGAAAAAAACTGTCTCCGTTTTCTCCAAGTTAACGGATTTACACATACTTTCTGACAACTGGTTAATGCGCTCAGCACAGATTGTGACCACCTCTGTCAGCAATACAGGCCTGACGACCCCATTGCATGCTGTGAATGATGTCATCAGTCTCATGTTGAGGCTATAACTCCCATTCTTCCTGGAGAACTGCTCGCGAGTCTTGGAGAGTGGTTGGTGGATGCTGACATGATGAAACTCGTGTCCCTAGGGAATGCCAGACATGCTCTATGGGATCCAATTCGGGAGAGTGAATAGGCTACACCATGCGCGCAAATTCTTCTGCTTATCAATTAATTTTCCTCTATGAGGTCGAGCGTTAGCGTCGTTTAATACGAAATCTGGGTGCACAGCACATCACAACAACCCCGTTTGAGGTCCCAAGATCTCATGACGATACCTGAAAGCAGTTAAACCTTTCCGACACCACCGTACAATTTCATGTAAAGATTTCCGAGTGGTCAACATAACCGCTTCTCACACCATAAGGGGCCCTCCTCGATATCGGCCGTTTTCCACAATGTTTGGGTCCCGAGATCGTATCCATGTCCCCTTCAAATACGGATAGGTAGTGAACCGTTCTTCAGACCAAAACGGTACTCATCTGTGAAATGAACAGTAGCCCACTGTTCGACTGTCCCGGTCACATGTGGACGGCTCGACACCGGACGTTCCCTTCTTTGAAGTGTCAGAGGTACACATACAGCAGGTCTCCGACAATAAGGACAACTCTGCTGGAGCCTTCTGTACGCCGTTTGGCTTCATATAACACGTTAAGTGGATGCTGCCGGGTCAGATGCCACTCAGCGTACAGTACTAGGAAGGTGGTGTCGTGCCCTTACAGTCCAATACCGGTCATCTCTTTCTGATGACACACTTGGTCTCAATAAACTGTCACACATTGTCTTTGTAAAACATCACACGTGATTTCTATAAACTGTTTTCACATCCGAGAAAACAATAGAGCGATTCACTTTCTCCCATCGGGCCACATTTGTTTGTGACTGTCATGTTTTCATTCTTCCTATGGCCCTCCACTACAGAGAGTCTGGTAGGCGTCTTCTCGGTGTCATACTGCACCGTCTATGACTGTGTACACAGCGATTGTGAATGTTTGACCACGCGGCAAACTCTACACGTTTGTTAGGTGCCCTGACGTCATCAATGGTGTGGGTGTCCGTTGACCGGAATGCAGAACACGATCGTACAGACATCTGTTGACAGATTGTATAATTATATCGTAAATTAGACACAGGTCGGAGAAATAAGGGTTCCTTGCTTTAATTTTGAACACCAATATATGTTCCTAGAGGTAAATTACCATTATAGAAAGAAACGCAGTTCATAGTGTTTCATAGTCGTCTGTATTCCACAACGTCGTCCAACAATCTATCTTTCTGCGTCTGTAATTCACACATATACATTGTACGACATTTAAAATTAATATGCTGCAGTAGACACGTGTGACTGAATTACTTCATTATTCGCACACGGACATACCTTGATTAACACTGTAGCACGAAGATTCAAGAGGGCGGTATTCCAGTATTTAGCTATTTTATGTTCAATAACAAATGATAATCCATGCTGTGGAAAGTGATAGTACGGTTGAATATAGTTGATATATTTTTCCCAAAACTGCGAAGACTGATCATGAAAACTACATCGCTTCTCAATACATGTAGCATGGATCGAAGTTCAAGTAATGCCATGAAATAACATGATCATCCGCTATTGCTCCTAGAAAGACACTAAACCGTTTATTATCTGTGACAGGTTGAATAAGGTTGATTACGTAATGCAGTGGACTGAACACTATGGGACTTACCATCTGTGGTCATCAGTCTCCTAGTACTTAGAACTAATTAAACCTAACTAACCTAAGGACATCACACACATCCATGCCCGAGGCAGGATTCGAACCTGCGACCGTAGCAGTCGCGCGGCTCCGGACTGAGCGCCTGAACCGCTAAACCACCGTGGCCGGCTCCCTTAAATCAGTTTCCAGTTAACGAAAGACGAGTGAAGTGTGAGCTTTTGTGAACCAACGCTCATGAATACTACTTTACGCTACATTCACAGCACGTTCTGTAAGAGAAATTGTAAAACAAATATGTGAATATCTCTATCACACGACTGAAATGACGTGCGCCTCGTCTGTTAAGCACTATGACATTGTAACTGGAAAAATATCATCCAAAACCTCCAACATTACAGATTTCCAAGCCGCCCAGCGCCGACTCCAGAACAGAAAGAGGAAGGTGGGGAATGCATGCGTATTCGGATCTCTACAGCTTCATGTTCTGTTCAACTCTTGCGCGTCCCTCTTTGGTTAACGTGAGTGGAAGTTTGCCCAAGATGCAGAAATACTTGTGTCGTCACGGAGAGGTAACTCAAAGACTTTGGCTCATCTGATCAAAACTGACTATGAGTCTCGTTGCTGAATATTTCTAAGATTAATTCGCAATGGTAAAATTGTGCGCAAAGTGAAAGTGCTGTTAACAAGCGACATACAAACTTTGGCTCATCTTTGCCGATTACTAGATGGCCGGCGCCTCATAAAGTGGCATGTGAAGCGTACCACCGCCGTACAAGACTGGTTACACTGCACACGTCGAGAAAGTCATCGACTATACCGACTTACAAACTTCAGCGGATACTCGGCATCTACATCTACATCTACATCCGTACTCCGCAAGCAACCTGACGGTGTGTGGCGGAGGGTACTCTGAGTACCTCTATCGGTTCTCCCTTCTATTCCAGTCTCGTATTGTACGTGGAAAGAAGGATCGTCGGTATGCTTCTGTGTGGGCTCTAATCTCTCTGATTTTATCCTCATGGTCTCTTCGCGAGATATACGCAGGAGGGAGCAATATACTGCTTGACTCTTCGGTGAAGGTATGTTCTCGAAACTTTAACAAAAGCCCGTACCGAGCTACTGAGCGTCTCTCCTGCAGAGTCTTCCACTGGAGTTTATCTATCATCACCGTAACGCTTTCGCGATTACTAAATGATCCTGTAACGAAGCGCGCTGCTTTCCGTTGGATCTTCTCTATCTCTTCTATCAACCCTACCTGGTGCGGATCCCACACTGCTGAGCAGTATTCAAGCATTGGGCGAACAAGCGTACAGTAACCTACTTCCTTTGTTGTCGGATTGTATTTCCTTAGGATTCTTCCAATGAATCTCAGTCTGGCATCTGCTTTACCGACGATCAACTTTATATGATCATTCCATTTTAAATCACTCCTAATGCGTACTCCCAGATAATTTATACAATTAACTGCTTCCAGTTGCTTACCTGCTATTTTGTAGCTAAATGATAAGGGACCTATCTTTCTATGTATTCGCATCACATTACACTTGTCTACATTGAGATTCAATTGCCATTCCGTGCACCATGCGTCAATTCGCTGCAGATCCTCCTGCATTTCAGTACAATTTTCCATTGTTGCAACCTCTCGATACACCACAGCATCATCTGCAAAAAGCCTCAGTGAACTTCCGATGTCATCCACCAGGTCATTTATGTATATTGTGAATAGCAACCGTCCTATGACACTCCCCTGCGGCACACCTGAAATCACTCTTACTTCGGAAGACTTCTCTCCATTGAGAATGACATGGTGCGTTCTGTTATCTGGGAACTCCTCAATCCAATCACACAATTGGTCTGATACTCCGTATGCTCTTAGTTTGTTCATTAAACGACTGTGGGGAACTGTGTCAAACGCCTTGCGGAAGTCAAGAAACACGGCATGTACCTGTGAACCCGTGTCTAAGGCCCTCTGAGTCTCGTGGGGTCTTCCAACGTTTTTTTTCCGGGACATATAGTACCAGAAATAAATTAAGTTAAGCTAGAATTTTTCAGTTCCGATCAATATATTTGGGAGGTTTCGCTCTGTTGTAGGCAAACGCCTCATTTAGAAATTCTCTCCGAAATTTTATCAATAGGGTTCCGCCTGTTCCACCAGTAGCTCCATGTATTTGTCTCAAAGGAGCGCCACACTGCAATGGATACAGAACACCATGTCTCATATGCCTGTGAAGCATACCGTTACACGCCATAATAACAACAATATGGTGCTGATAGCATTACCGTGTTTACGGGCGTTGATTTGAATACGATATGAGCTCTTCAAAAACGTTTAAATTTTCAAATGTGTGTGAAATATTATGGGACGTAACTGCTAAGGTCATCAGTACCTAAGCTTACACACTACTTAACCTATATTATTCTAAGGTCAAACACACCCACCCATGAACCCATGCCCGAGGGAGGATTCGAACCTCCGCCGGGACCACCCGCACAATGAGCTCTTCCTCGCCCAGAGTGACCTTAGATTTGCCTACGGATAATTTGACTCGCCACTTCCCTGTTAAAGCAGGTGACTCCATTTCGCGGCTTGTACCACATTTGAAAGAGATCAACACTTCACAGTACTCATTATTCTTTGTCATATCAGTCGCTGACTGTGGATTCGTTGACTTCCGCCCGAGAAATTATATTTATTTTGTTTGTGTCCCATTTTCTTTTTATCAGGTTACCTTCCATTCAGAAGGCTGTTGCACGCAGTGAATGTTATATGGACTTGTAAATAACAGATTTCAGCTATCAGTCGTCCTTTTGAAATTTTATTGGCAGATATAGATTTCAGCTAGGAACTAGCCATTCTGAATGTACTATCAATTTTGATCACTGCATGTAACGCCTGTTGGTCGGGCTTCTTCCACAGTTCATTGAATACTCAATCATTTAGTCTGTTATCTATATACACTCCTGGAAATGGAAAATAGAACACATTGACAGCGGTGTGTCAGACCCACCATACTTGCTCCGGACACTGCGAGAGGGCTGTACAAGCAATGATCACACGCACGGCACAGCGGACACACCAGGAACCGCGGTGTTGGCCGTCGAATGGCACTAGCTGCGCAGCATTTGTACACCGCCGCCGTCAGTGTCAGCCAGTTTGCCGTGGCATACGGAGCTCCATCGCAGTCTTTAACACTGGTAGCATGCCGCGACAGCGTGGACGTGAACCGTATGTGCAGTTGACGGACTTTGAGCGAGGGCGTATAGTGGGCACGCGGGAGGCCGGGTGGTCGTACCGCCGAATTGCTCAACTCGTGGGGCGTGAGGTCTCCACAGTACATCGATGTTGTCGCCAGTGGTCGGCGGAAGGTGCATGTGCCCGTCCACCTGGGACCGGACCGCAGCGACGCACGGATGCACGCCAAGACCGTAGGACCCTACGCAGTGCCGTAGGGGACCGCACCGCCACTTCCCAGCAAATTAGGGACACTGTTGCTCCTGGGGTATCGGCGAGGACCATTCGCAACCGTCTCCATGAAGCTGGGCTACGGTCCCACACACCGTTAGGCCGTCTTCCGCTCACGCCCCAACATCGTGCAGCCCGCCTCCAGTGGTGTCGCGACAGGCGTGAATGGAGGGACGAATGGAGACGTGTCGTCTTCAGCGATGAGAGTCGCTTCTGCCTTGGTGCCAATGATTGTCGTATGCGTGTTTGGCAGCGTGTAGGTGAGCACCACAATCAGGACTGCATACCACCAAGGCACACAGGGCCAACACCCGGCATCATGGTGTGGGGAGCGATCTCCTACACTGGCCGTACACCTCTGGTGATCGTCGAGGGGACACTGAATAGTGCACGGTACATCCAAACCGTCATCGAACCCATCGTTCTACCATTCCTAGACCGGCAAGGGAACTTGCTGTTCCAATAGGACAATGCACGTCCGCATGTATCCCGTGCCACCCAACGTGCTCTAGAAGGTGTAAGTCAACTACCCTGGCCAGCAAGATCTCCGGATCTGTCCCCCATTGAGCATGTTTGGGACTGGATGAAGCGTCGTCTCACGCGGTCTGCACGTCCAGCACGAACGCTGGTCCAACTGAGGCGCCAGGTGGAAATGGCAATGAATTCACGGTGTTCTTATTTCAATTTCCAGGAGTGTAAAAGAAAATACCGAATTTTTCACTTGAGTCGTCATGAATGAAGCACATAATATTTTAACATAATTTGAAATGGGTTAGTAATGTACAAAAACCAGACGGCAGTTATAAGAGTCGAGGGGTGTGACAGGAATGCAGTGGTTGAAAAGGGAGTGAGGTAGAGTTTTAGCCTATCCACCATGTTATTAAATACCTACACCGAAAGAACAGTAAAGAAAACAAATGAAAAATTAATATTTGGAATTAAATTTCAGGGAGAAGAAATAAAAACGTTAAGGTTTGCCGATAGCATTGCAATTCTGACAGAGACCTCAAAGGACTTGGAAAAGCAGTTAACGGAAAGGACAACCTCTTGAAAGGAGCATATAACATTAAAATCAGCAAAAGCATAACAAGGATAATAGAATGTGGTCCTATTAAATCAGGCTCAGGGAATGGGAAAAGGTAATGAGACTCTTAAAGTAGAAGATAAGTTTTGCTAATTGGACGGCAAAATAACTGATGTTAGCCGAAGTAGATACGATGCAATACAAAATGTAGACTGGCAACGGCAAGAAAAGCATTTCTGAAAAAGAGACGTTTGTTAACATCAAATATAGGTTTAAGTGTTAGGAAGCCTTTTCGGAAGTAATTTTTCTGGAGTGTAGTCACCTATGGAAGTGAAACATGGACGATAAACAGTTTAGGTGAAAAGAGAATAGAAGCTTTCAAAATGATGTGCGACAAGTGGAGGATCACTTGATAGGACGCACCCTGAGACATCAAGGGATCACCAATTTAATACTGCTGGGAAGTACGGTGGGGCGGGGGGGGGGGGGGGGAGGGGAGGAGGATTGTAGTGGGAGACCAAGAGATGAGAAAATCTTCGTAGAATATCTACATAAAAGCAAGAAATAATAATAACTAAAAACTATCTACATGCTAACATTTGGACATCTGGCTCACAGGTATCTGTTCATCCGGAACCCAGAACGCACACTTTACTGGTCTATTTCGCTATTCAGCGTTGGTGATCACAAATTTTGTAATCGATAATACTGGAATACACTGCCATATAACACTACATTACACAGAACTACACTACACAACACTTCACTACACTACACTACACTACTGTATCAGAGCCATGCTAGATTTTTCATTTATCTGGACTGTTAACATCCAAAGCGCTGATGTGCAATTCAGGATTCACACGGGCAACTCTGCTGTGCCACCGAAGGTGTAGACATTCGGAGATGGCTGTGAGGGTCTCAAGAAATTTTTCCTGGTCCTCCCTGAGACTAATGTCCTGACTGATCCCAGAACACTGTGGCAGGTGATTGTTCTGCCATGGCGTGTCTTGTAATCATGATGTATGTGCTTTTCTCTCAGCCATTTAGTCTTCCTATTCATAAGATGATATTTTAGCTGTCAGCAATTTCAGCTTATGCCACAGTTCCTCGTTCCTTATAATGTTATAGACAGTTGCATTCTTGAATTGTGAATTTAAAAGTTCCAAGTTCGCTTTGCGTAGATTGTACGAGTATAATCGCTCTGGCTGGGTGACAGCGTATAAGCCACTATCTGCATTTGTAACTGTGAAGTAGATGATGTTATGATAACTTTTTATAAGTCCGTCACAAACCTTCCAGTTATTTCTATTGTCACCGCGTGTTTGTCACAGAGTTTATGTATCTTTGTCACTGTTATGTCTTTATTTGGAAACCGGAATCGCGCCCACTGGATGATTGCCTGCCTCACGTAGAACTCGCCTTTGACAAATGCAACGATTTGTGTTAGGAGTCTGAGTGATACAAAATGACCCACTCTGTCGACTGAGCTGTTTGGACCGGCAATCTGGAGGAGGAAGGCTCAAAGCCTTGCACACGTTTCCATTTTGGTCCACCCTCGTGTCCCGAAAGCGATGTCTCTTCATTGGATGACGGCTGGTTTGAAACTTCCTGGCGCGTTTAATCTATGTGCCGACCGAGTTAATAACCCAGAACAGTGACTTTTGCAGGAAATTAAGTGGCCCGGGTACGACTCAGTATGTGTCCTCACAGTTTATTTTATTAATCTTCCGACTGTTTTCATGCGCGCTGCGACGATTTCGGAGAATCACTTACAGCCAACATTCTTCATAATTTGCTCGATATATTCCACAACATTTCGTTTCCTCTCTGGCTCCACCTCTTACTGTGGCAGCCATTCTCTGGTGTCTTAATGCATCTCCTAGTACCCTGTACCAGTCAGTGTTCTAATATTCCTCTCCTCGGTGATTATGCGAAGCACTTGTTCTTTTCTTATGTTATCAGTCCAATTAGCGGTAAGTATACAGCGGCAGCTTGAATGAAGCCAAGACTATGACGTTGCAGAGACGACTCAGATCACAACGTCTTGGTTGCAGACATCAATACACGGCTGAAGAGGATCCGATAGCGTGGCGGCAGAAAGCATAGATGGGACATGGAAAAGCTAAGACATCAATGAGGCAGCAGACAAATCCTTTGAGCTACAATTTTGTCAAGTGAGAGGTGAAAATGTAATGCCGAAGTACAGTGGCGAAATGTTAAACTGTTTTTCTTGAATACTGAAGCTGGAACGGAAGCAAGGAGAGCGAGGGAACCCTGGGTCACCAATGAAATGCTAGAGGAGATGGAGGAAAGGAGGTGTGTAAATATATTAATGAAGAAGGATACGAAAGACTTAACAACACACTCAGGAGATAAACAGGCAAAGAGAAGATAAAGTACACAGAAGAAAAGTGTGACGAAATAGAGGGACTACAAACAAGAGGAAGGTACGATCTCGTGTACAATAAAATGAAGGAGCTGGAAGGGAACGAGAACAAAGGTGTTAGAACCTGCAGAACAGAAGACTCTAGAGCATAAAAGGTTGCTGAACAAGAGGAAGCAATTCGAATATGGGAAGAATACTTAAAAGAACTCTACGATAAGGAAAATCGTCAGCAAGACATCGAAACAGGGACGGAGGAGATGATACACGAAAAGCAAAAGAGGCACATAATTCAGACAACGGTAGCACACGACGCGATTAAGGACATGAAGAAGGGGAAAGCTAGAAGAGACGATGACATAGCGCTAAAACAAATCGGAAGCGGTGGTCTGAAAGTGCTGACGCAACTCACTAACAGAATCAGCGAAGAAACAAGAAGCCGAAAAATTACAATTAGTCTGATCCCACATGTGGCGAAGACCATTGTCAGGCACTCAACAGACGGCGGGAACACAAAACTGGAGAAGTAATAGGGGAGGACCAGACGGAGTTAGGAAAGGAAAAGAAAGCAGACACGCCATCGGTATGATGCGAATTTTTTCGAGAGAGTTTTGGCTGTTAAAGAAGATGTTTATGCTTGTGTTATGGACTAGTAAAAGGCCTTCGACAGAATCAGCTGGACAAAATTGATGAACATTCTTAAGGAGATAGAAATCAACTGCACAGACCGGAGACAAATCCTCAAATTGTACCTCAACAAAAAGTATCATTGAGCTACACAGAAAAAAAACACGCAAAAAGTAATGGGGCAAACCAGGACATTGTCTAACGCCGAATCTCTTCTACCTGTATGGAGAATGGATGACGAGAGAACCTTTCAAAGAATGGGATTACTTCAGAATAGGAGAATTACTTATCAGCACTATAAAGAACGCAGACGACCTTGTAGAGAACGTCAAAAATCAAAGACAGCTACGACATATGATCAACCGGTTGGTGGAAATATGTAGAAAATATGGCATGTTAATCAACATGAAGAAATCAAAAGTGACGCGGATAACAAAATGGGAGAAAGCTTCAAAGAATGTCGACACTCGAGAACTAGGGAATGCGATGTCGTTCAAGTCCTTGGCAAGCTTGCTGACAGAAGATGCCCACTGCACAAATAAAATTCAAACCAGAAACACAATGGCCAAAGCCGCACTCAGTAAGAAAACGGTTCGGCTGACGAGCAAGATGAGCCTGGAATTAAGGAAGAAACTGGTGAATTGCTGCATCTGGAACACTGCGCTGCACGAAGCAGAGACGCAGACCGTGAGAAAATTGGAGGAGAAACACCTGGAAAATTTTGAAATGTGGTGCTGGAGAAGAATGGGGAAGATGAAGTGGACCGATCGGGAGACAAACGACGACGTACCGAGAACAGCAGGAGTGAAGAAAACTGTTCTGAACAGACTTATTCGGAAGAAGGCCAACTGCATCTGACACATATTTAGACACGAGAGACTCATGGACGACGCCATCGATGGGAAGATCAAACAACTATAGGAGAGGAAGAAGAAAAGCTCAAAATCTGGGGTGATACGAAACTTGGAAGGAGATAAGGCAGGAAGAAGAAAGTAGCAGGAGACAGGGAACACTGACATCAGAAATTCTCCGTACGAAGACACGACCTGCCACAAGCTTGAATGCTACATAACAATAATTCTCCTGTGAAACCACATCTGAAACGCTTAGATTCGCTTTTTTTCCGGTTTTCTTACATTTAATGATTCACTTCCATACAGTACTGTGTTTCAGACGTACATTTTCAGAGATGTCTTCTTCCAATTAAGAACTATCTTTGAGATTAGTAAACTTCTTTTAGCGCGGAAATGCATCTTTGCCTCTGGTCGTCTATCAGCTTCACAGTCAATAATGGTTCAAATGGCTCTGAGCACTATGGGACATAACTTCTGAGGTCATCAGTGCCATATAACTTAGAACTACTGAAGACTAACTAACCTGCGACTGTAGTGGTCGCGCGGTTCCAGACTAAAGCGCCTAGAACCGCTCGGCCACCCTGGCCGGCACAGTCATTACATTTACCAAACAATTACCTCATTGTCGGCAGAATGGTAAACCTAATCGCTTTGTAGCTGGTGTAGTACGTGGTTCTCTATCCACGCATCAGCCATTTGTCCACTGATTCCACACACGTGTCTCAGTCGCTTACGTACACGCCCTGCACGTCACCGTGTGACATTCCCCTTCGTCGGAAGGCTCTCACACGTCCTGATTTGGAGCCCTGAAGCGGTGGTGGGGCATAAGGGGTCTTCCATTCACATTCTCAGCTCATTCGGTGGCTTTTCACCATCCGAGCTCGGAACAAGGAAAAACTGGAAATTTGTGGTAAGTACTATGAGACCAAAGTACTGAGGTCATCAGTCCCTAAGCTTACACACTACTTAATTTAATTTCAACTAACTTACGCTAAGTACAACACTCACACCCATACCCGAGGGTGGACTCGAACCTCCGACGCTGGGAGCCGCGTGAACTGTGACAAGACGCCCAAGACCAAGTGGCTACCCCGCACGGCTTCGGATCAAGCCTGACCTTCATAAGCACACAGGTGCCGATGACGCTGGATGCAAGTGTCGGCTGCGTTTCAGCTTATTTATGCACCTAGGAAATATTAAGACCTCAGGGACCTCTATTACGTCTACTCCAATATTTTCCAAATTTTAGGTTACATTCATCATGACACTCATTATACGAAAACTTACAGCTGTTACGAAATCCTACATGTACAGAATGTTATAACATACACCGTGAAAACACTAACAGCTCTATCCTAAAATCTCAACACACTATATTTGCTTCTGAACAAAAGAGTAATGTAAAATAATTATAGACAGTAGACCATGACAGTAGCAGACGTGGGGTAACCGATGGCAGAGAGACATAAGTAATGAATAGAAAGAGTCGCTGATAACGAAAACAGAAAGATACGTATTGGGGAAAAGAAGCGAAAATTCGCTTCAGTGACTGGGAGAGATAAATTATCATATAAGTGTTTTTGAGGAAAGGTTGTGAGGGTGGTATAAGATTGTGCTTAGATTTTCTTTTACTTTCAACAGGATGTTGTACCAATGTTTGACAGCAGTAATGGATAAAGAGCTTATGATTGCTTCTCTGCTATCGATGGATACAGCTAGAATACTGCATCTGTAAGATATTGCGTTGCACGTATGATGAGCTGACAGGTAGTTAATCACTGATGCGTGTACTGGGATGTATGTGTGATAAGGAACCGATAAAGCAGACATAATTTATGATAGCCACGTAGCTTGTCTGGCCGTAGCCATTCTGACTGGGACAAGCGGAGCACTGACACGAGCCAATAGATGGATGTTGCACATGTAAAACACAGAAATATTCATAGTTAGTCCTAATCGTGTAGAGTTTTTTACTACTCTTTTCGTCTTGGATTACATCGCAATAACCGAGGTTCGGCAGAACGTGCAACTCCCAAAATCTGCTCGGAGCATTCTTTCGGGGTAACATAATTCTTGTGATTTTTCAATATTTCTCGACTGTAGTGGTCGCGCGGTTCCAGAATGAAGCCCCTAGAACCGTCTACCCTGGCTTGCAGCTGGCTAACATACTGCAAGTACCACGCTGTTTCGTCACTACGAATGTTCGACATCTTCAGGTGGTGGTAGTTGCTGTTGTCACTGCAGCAAGACGCCACTTATGACGGTCGTCAATGCCGTCTTAGAGCAGTGCCAAAAGTAACTACTACCATCTGAAGATGCCGAAAAGTCGTATCTATGAAATTATATCTGATTTGCACAATGTTATCCTGTGACAAACTATGGAGGTAAATTTGAAACATTTCCTCTGTTAGGCATGAAACAAAAGTCTTCATTAGTATGGTCATGGAGTGGATAAATGCGAATTTATTTTACCATGGCCACTTCGTTTCATTCATACGAAATATCTTCAGTGGTCTAGAATGCAACATATTTAAAATTTGGTTTGTTTCTAGATCTAGATCTCTAGATTCCGATCTCAACTAAATATTTAGCAGTGTTATTTTCACTTACAGCGCTTTTGGCTAATTTCGGCTACCATCTGAACGTTTTTATTGTTTACAAATACTCTAGGTAATGGTAGTGATATTGGTAAGCTAAATTTACTTTGGCGTGTAGCGCCAAACAAGTTCGTGACGTACAGCACTGGAAACCACTGCATCACGATTTCTATTTACGCTTCGTGGCTACACGTATGTCTTTGTGTTTTTCCTAAATAATGTTACTCCTTTTCAGCATTTCTAGAAACGATCTCTTTATCTGCGGTTTCCCACACGTGTCTTTGTTGTTTCAATTATATTCGTATGAACTCATTTACACACGTTAGTGGGATGAATAGGCGGTTTGGAGATTAATATGGAGTGTGGTTTCAGATAGAGGGAGGGCCGAAGAGATGGAATGGAGGAGGGAGAGAACAAGAGGAAGAGAAAGAGAGAGAGAGAGAGAGAGAGAGAGAGAGAGAGAGAGAGAGAGAGGGGGGGGGAGAGGAAATTGGAAATTTGTGGTAAGGACTATGGGACCAAACTGCTGAGGTCATCCGTCCCTGGGCTTACACACTACTTATTCCTACTTAAACTAACTTACGCTAAGGACAACACAAACACCCATGCCCGAGCGCAGCCGCTCAAATAGTGGAACCGTGACAAGGCGCCCTATACCGCACGGCTATGCGCCGGTGCAGAGAGAGAGGAAGAGTTCTAAAAACGTACCAAAACTGTAGATATGTTTCTGTTTAAACTACCACGATGTCTTACGAATAACGCGAAATTCGTATGGTAAAACATATACACATTTAGAAGTTTCAAATAAAAGTGAAATGAATCTTGTAATGCCAGTCATACTGCACTATAGTGCAGCGTCTAACAGTATTATTTGAGGACATTTTTGGACTTTCACAGATGTTTTGATTTCGTAATTCAAGTAAGGGCGCAATTGGGGAGTAAATTTCGCACGTCATTCAGACTAAAGGAAATGGAAGTGTGTGCAGTGTTGGGACCAATCGTGTAATGTTGTATGAGAATATTATTTAACTGTCTGATACTCTAGTATTTGTAATTTGTAGAGGATTTTAGTGGTTCTACTACGGTAACGTACTCCTGTAACGCATACTTTTATTTCTGTTTCAGATCAGAGAACCGCCAACGAACGAGTTGAGGCTTATCAGCAGCAACTTCCAAAGGGTAAAGTTTAAAGGTGACTGACATGTCTTCTTGTCTAGTAAGAAATTTTGTCGATCAGTCTGTTTCGAATAATGATTTCAGTCATCGGCTGACAAACATCGTCGGTAGGGATATAACTTAACCAGCTGCTACGGCCCATCTATGGCAGTTAAATCGAAGGAATAACTTGAGAAACGACTATGTCAAAACCACTGGCAATGAAACGTGAACTTTAAATGTGCAAATGAATACAAATTTTGCTGTGCTATCACACAATCTTCCGCACTATTCTCACCGACAGAGAACTCTGTCCACTATCACTCGGCCACATTGTGGCGTATACATGCTGTAATAGATTGGGGGCCTATATCAGACCAGTATTTCCACTGAAGACCGGAATAACAACAGTGTTCAGTGTCCTGATCGACGTATTTTATGGATAATGTCATCTATACCGCTAAGGGACATTTAAAATTTTTTACTTGTATTTCATGTCTGATGTTCCGGCGTTCCTATCATCAGAACCAAACCTTACGAATTCCTGAATTAAATTCTGTGTCCATGCTATGCGGACTCATACCGCAAGTTAATATATATTATGAATCAACCGTCCCAAGTAAGTACTTCGGTTTCTTACCACAACTGCCTTTTCTAACGATGTGGTATTGAGAATACCAGCAAACCATAGCAAAAGCGTGTGTGTACGTGTGTGTGTGTGTGTGTGTGTGTGTGTGAGAGAGAGAGAGAGAGAGAGAGAGAGAGAGAGAGAGAGAGAGAGATGAATAGGGACCCGGGGGGGGGGGGGTTCAAATGGTTCAAATGGTTCAAATGGCTCTGACCACTATGGGACTTAACATCTGAGGTCATCAGCCCCTAGAACTTAGAACTGCTTAACACCAACTAACCTAAGGCCATCACACACATCCATGCCCGAGGCAGGATTCGAACCTCCGACCGTAATGGTCGCTCGGTTCCAGACTGAAGCGCCTAGAACTTCTTGGCCACACCGGCCGGCAGGACATTGGAGGGGGGGGGGGGGGGGGGGGATGACGTAGGGTGCATATGTGTGACAGTAGCGGTGAGGTTATTAGCGGCCCGCAGCGTCTGAAATAAAACAATTTCGTTCCACTGTCTGCCCACAGCAGGCTAGTAGGGTGTTTGGGAAGACACTGTGCATTTGCACCAAAGTTTCCCTTTATTGTTGATTAGTCGGGCTAGACTGGAATGCGGCCCCACATTAAAGAGAAAAAGTATATATTTGTGGAGCTCTATAACTATTTACGGTCAAATTCTGAGTATATGACGGCTTTGGAAGGACATAACTCATTAGTGACACTACGCCACTAAAGCGTGGGATATACTTTCGAAAGTAAGTGGCTGCTCGCAACCACTCAGTGACTTCCATCACAATCCAAGAGGACCCAAATTTCCGTAGGTGCCTATTCACTGACGTAAATATGGAATGATCTACGATTAACTCTGCCCGGCCTCTAACATGTTTCAACATAATGGGGGGGGGGGGGGGGGCGTTTATTTAATCCTTTTTTTGCTTACATTTCCAGTACTATTTAACGGCGTGTTAAGTTTTAACGATCCAGTTGCATACGGTTTTTTATTTTCCTCTAAAATAGTAACTTTAAATTTAATGGTGATGATTGCTGATTGGTGTTAGAAAGGTGACAAATGGTAAAAGATACTTTATTAAGAAATTGGTAAAACGTAGTAGTTGATTCTTTCGTGGTCACCTGTTGAGATATTGCCAGCTACCTTCTGCCTAGCTTTATTCGGCAGGCTTTTGTTTGATAACATTCCTGGCGTTTCTCTACCAAGAGTGGCCGCTGTTGTCAAATTGCTTATGACGGACTGGAGTCGAGCTCGTGACTGTTGATTATTTGCACGTGTCGCGCTGAGGTATGAGGGAATTTCGCTGGGCGTTCTCACCGAGGTACCTGCAACTGTCGTTCTCCGTAGCCTAGGAATCCAGAATCAATTCACCTGGAGGCTTTCCTCTTCTTTCTTGACGCTGCTGTAATATTTGTAGATTGCTATGGTTCCCATGAACAATCGCGCCTGGTATTTCTTCTCCACAGCGGAAGCTTTTCCGTATCGACGAATTTTATTATTGGCCTCCACCAAGACCGATTTCTCCACCTGTCCCAACCTGAAACGCCGTTTATGTTAGGGGATCCAGATGCATATGGATTTTTCCACTCATTCCAGGACGGTCTTCTCCACCGTCTGGAGAGTATGTGGTGTATTCTTTACAACTGCATTGGGCCCCTTTTGTCCTTCCGCCGATCTGAGATATTCTTCAATGTTCTTTGTCGGTTTGTAAACAGTCTTTACGTCGTACTTACGCTACATACAGCAGACCCCATGCTTCACACTGAGGACGTATGGAAAAGACGCCTAAATTTCTTCTTGCAGTTTGTCATTTTTTCAGTGTGCAGGCTTTCAAATGAAAATGAAATGATGTGATATGTACCCTCAACTACGTACCCTGCGACTCAGAGTTGAAATATTAGAAGTTTTGGTTGGCTTCGTTGTCTAGGGGCTAGGATACGTAGTTGTCGCATTACAAGCCAAATACTGTTGCTTCTACAGTATACAGCATGAATATACACATGAATCGACTGGTCTACGGTTCCCATAACTCAGCAATTGGCAATGTAACGTAGAAATTTATAAATGAAAGACTGTAATTACATAAATCTGCAAGAACTATCTTAATGGCTATAAAGTATGAGTCCGATAGTAGAAGTACTTCAGAATGTGGTAATTTCTGCAAAACACTTACTGGTGTCGATGGTCCAGCAGTTAAATAAAATATAAGATGAATAACAGGGAAATAATAGATCCCTACTGCACGTAATTAGTTATGACCGACAACCGCCAGTATCTCGTGGTCGTGCGGTAGCCTTTTCCCTTCCCACGCCCGGGTTCCCGGGGGGTTCGATTCCCGGCGGGGTCAGGGACTTTCTCTGCCTCGTGTTGGCTGGCTGTTGTGTGATGTCCTTAGGTTAGTTAGGTTTAAGTAGTTCTAAGTTCTAGGGGACTGATGACCTAAGATGTTAAGTCCCATAGTGCTCAGAGCCATTTGAACCGACAACCTAGCTAGCTAATTATTCACTCCTGAACGCATACTACGTCTAGGCCGTAGAAACCTCGGAAATCTCAGAAGTTCACAAGTCCATACTCGGAAATATTTATATCTCTCGCGACCACGCATAAGCCGCTCCAACACTCCAAGTCTCCCTACTGCGACCGTGTGTCCCTGTCACGTCTCCGCTTCTAGTTCTCACTCCCGTGTCCTCTCCCGTACTGTCCGGAATTCCCCGTCAATTCACTGTGGTAATCACTACTTTAGTAACGAGCGCTGTGATTGGCGATAGCGCTCCCGTCATGTCTCCAAGCTAACGCTTACTCACAAACGTTTTCCAATACATAAAATACTTTTACATTTAAATAACTTGATATTGAATAAATATTCCTACAGCTGGACCATACACACGCTCTGATACAAATTATTAAATACATAAAAATCAAATAAAAATATATCGAAGGAATAGAACAGAAGTAAGTCAGTAGCCTAATGTCTCTGTGCTTCCTAAAACACAATATATATTTGACCAATTTCTTCATGAATAGTATATATCTGATATAAACAAATACATAGATAAATAAATATGTTTATAAGCATGCTGCTACCGTTTCTTCGTGTAACTGTTGAGTACTTACGGCCTGATGTGGTCAATAGCAATCGGCCTCTTTGACCTCCAACAACTCATTTAATATTCAAGTAACATGTCTTTAATTCATACCAATTTTGCTCCACGCTAATAGCCTTCTAAGGTCACGTCGATCGACAAAATCGGATGAACCGTTTAGATTTTGGAAATTCGTTGCTGGGTGCTACTTGTATAATTTACAGTCAGATACTAAACTCTTAACTAATAAAGATATTGAAAATCGACTACCTCATCAGAATCGTCGTGCAAATAATGGTAAAGCACATGTTTCATTTTTGAGGTATCATCATTCGTCTGGCTACTATTAATTTCTATAAGAACTGTGGAAAGTCTGCTATTACGGTTTCTCAAAGTATGCTGTCTTTGGTATTCCCGGCAGAGACATCTCCTCCATCGACACAAAGCACCGTCCTCGTCACAGCGTCAACATGGAGTTCCCCCCCTCACGATCGGCCTGGACCCCTGTGGCTTTGGCCAGCGTCCGGCACCGCGTAGTCGGCCTTCGAACGGCGCGTGCTCGCCGAGCAGCCCGTGCGACCCTGCCAACTCCCAACTTTGAATATATTCAGGTCGCTACAATTCGTACTTTACCTTGCAAGTACCAGACATTGTGATAGTTCTTATACAGTCTATGCGGTACTCATTACTCATCAGTGCACTTTACATATGTTGCCACGAGCGTCCAGGATACCGCGGCTCATACAGGGAACCCCAGGAGGAGTGATAAATAGTGTGGTGTCACCGCCAGACACCACACTTGCTAGGTGGTAGCCTTTAAATCGGCCGCGGTCCGGTAGTATACGTCGGACCCGCGTGTCGCCATTACCAGTGATTGCAGACCGAGCGCCGCCACACGGCAGATCTAGAGAGACTTCCTAGCACTCGTCCCAGTTGTACAGCAGACTTTGCTAGCAATGGTTCACTGCCTATTTACGTTCTCATTTGCCAAGACGATAGTTAGCATAACCTTCAGCTACGTTATTTGCTACGACCTAGCAAGGCGCCATGATCAGTTTCGATTGATATTGTAAATCATGTAATGTCCAGAGCGACATTCGTCATTAATGGATTAAAGTTAAGTATTCCACCAGCTACGTCCGTTTTTCTCAATTCTAATTCCCTTGTCATGTTCCACACCTCACGCCAGCCTGCGTGAGCTAAAACGCGTGCATTTCGGCCTCCTCTAGTAACACGGTTGGCTCTCCTGCCAACCACAACAAATAGCTGTATGGCAGGAACCGAAGAGCCCTTCGGGGGGACACAGGAAGAACAGTAATCAAGTTGCAACCAGGTTATTGACAGCAAAAATACGTTCGCTTCGAGGATGAGAACAAAAAGACCCAAAATACAGAGGCTTCAGAGAGCCTTTATCTAAAGTCGCCAGTAAGTACGTAGTAAAACCACTGGGAGCTTCGTAGGAAAATACACTTGTAGGGAAGTAATCCAGATTTCGAGATTGTCGTTTTGATTAGGTCCAGAAGCACAGAAAGATCTATCCTTAATGCAGCCCCAGTCCACAGAGGAAACTACGTTGAAAGCTGAGAACAGCGTCGTGGGTCCCTACGATGGGATTCGAGAGTGTCTTTTGACTATTAAAGTGAGTAACACCCTCTCGGAGGCCAGGAGAGGCAGTCGAAGCCTGAAAAACTGGCTCGTGTAGTCTGTGCACCGGCGTTTACAGCTGCAGGTGGCGGAATAGTCGTCATACTGTATCCCTGTCACGTTTTGTGTAGACGCGAATAGGTCACTCGGAACTGGTGGCCACCGCTAGCGCTGGTGTCGCCGCCTGGTGTGAGGTCGTGGCTGTGAGATGGAGAACCCGCGATGCTGAGCCGCGCTGGAGCCGCTGTACGCGAGCCCGAAGTGTCCGATGGGTTGCCGCTCCCTTTCTCGGGGATCTCCGATACACACTACTGGCCATTAAAATTGATACACCAAGAAGATGACCTGCTACAGACGCGAAATTTAACCGAAAGGAAGAAGATGCTGCGATATTTAAATGATCAGCTTTTCAGAGCATTCACACAATGTTAGCGCCGATGGCGACACCTACAACGTGATGACATCAGGAAGGTTCCCAAGCCATTTCTCATACACAGACAGTAGTTGACCTGCGTTGTCTGGTGGGACGTTGTTCTGATGCCTCGTGTAAGGAGGTGAAATGCGTAAATTCAAGTCTCCGACTTTAATAAATGTCGGTTGTAGCCTATCTCAATTGTAGTTTATGGTATCGCGACATTGCTGCTCGCGTTGGTCGTGATCCAATGACCCTTACCAGAATATGGAATCGGTGGGTTCAGGTGGGTAATACGGAACGCCGTACTGGATCCCAACGGATTCATATCACTAACAGTCGAGATGACAGTTATCTTATCCGCATGGCTGCAACGGATCGTGCAGCCACGTCTCGATCCCTGAGTCAGCACATGGGGACGTATGCAAGACAATAACCATCTGCGAGAACAGTTCGACGACGTTTCTGCAGCATGGACTACCAGCACGGAGACAATGGCTGCGGTTACCTTTGACGCTGCATTAGAGACAGGAGCGCCTGCTATGGTGTACTCAACGACGAACCTGGGTATACGAATGGTAAAAAGTCATTTTTTCGGATGAATCCAGGTTCTGTTTACAGCATCATGATGGTCGCATCCGCGTTTGGCTACATCACGGTGAACGAACATTGGAAGCGTTTATTCGTTATCGCCATACTGGCGTATCACCCGGCGTGATGGTATGGGGTGCCATTGGTTACACATCTCGGTCACCTCTTGTTCTCATTGACACCATACTGAACAGTGGACCTTACATTTCACATGTGCTACGACCCGTGGCTCTACCCTTCATTCGATCCCTGCGAAAACCTACATTTCAGCAGGATAATGCGCGACCGCGTATTGCAGGTCCAGTACGGTCCTTTCTGGATGCAGAAAATGTTAGATTCCTGCCCTGGCCAGCACATTCTGCAGATCTCTCACCAACTGAAAACGTCTCGTCAATGGTGACCGAGCAACTGGCTTGTCACAATACGCCAGTAACTTCTGTTGGTTAACTGTGGTATGGTGTTGAAGCTGCATCGGCAGCTGTATTTCTACGCGTCATCCAAGCTCTGTTTGACTCAATGCCCAGGTGTATTAAGGCCGTTATTACGGCCAGAGATGGTTGTTCTGGGTACTGATTTCTCAGGATCTATGCACCCGAATTGCGTCAAATGTAATCACATGTCAGTTCTAGTATAATATATTTGTCCAATGAATACCCGTCTATCATCTGGATTTCTTTTTGGTATAGCAATTTTAATGGCCAGTACAGTAGTTTGCAGCACTGGAGGAGGATCAAGGAACTGGAACATCTCTGGACGAAGTGCATTAATCTACAATGAGTCTACATTACTAAATAAAAAAAGTTTAAGTGATTCAAGTATGTTTTCTCTATTCCGTTCCGAGAACATTTCAAACCAGCCTCGTAGGATTGAAAGTAAGCACAACCGTTACACATAGAGGAGTGTGCTTCGTAAATTGTTTTGGAACTGAGCTTCCTAAAGTGTTTTGAATTGAATGGCCAGGTAAGAACGGATGTAAGAAATACAGTTAATAGCGAGATTCCTTGAAGGAAATGTAACTTGAACACTAAGGTAGGGCGGCTTAGGAAACTCTCATATGACTCATTCCGGAAAGTAGCCCATGAGTCTGCAGCCATATCAGGTATTGCTAATAAAGGAGGTAGGCAGGATTCATAGAGGAATTGCGCGTGTTCATTTCGTTTTTGTGACAGCGTAGCGGACATATTCCCCTAACCACAGTGACAGGTGCTACAATACAGCTGTTGTATATAATAAAGAAAATTACTTTAGACTTGTGAGACAGTGTATTCCGTGAAGGGTCAAGCAACATATTACTTCTTATCACACACGAAAATGCTCTGAAAAATTAAATTTGTGTTAATGATGTGCACACCACATCCTATGAAATGCTTGCAGTAGCAGATTCAGTCAGTGAAAGATAGCATGTGCAAGCGTTTGGTGTCTTGTTACAGGCTGAATTCATCACATATTGCACATAAATGATGACGGAAAACTTACTGCACATAAAACTGGCACATATGATCAGATACGCAATGTAGAATCGGTAACACCTGGACAAGCTTGTGTCAAGACAAAGATGTTCAGAACGTCCACCTAAAATGAAGACAAAAAGTAATGAGGTGTTGGTGTCGCTGTACTAAGATATTCGGAAATCATCAGATGTCAAATTTGGTTAGCTACAGATTTTAATAGTCTGAGACATAAGGAAACGTGAAGTGTGGTGAAGTAGTCTTTTAGGATACAATTGGCGGCTATAATTTAGCTCAAGTGTCTTTGTTTCTCTCAAAAGGCCCATCTTCAAGAGCAGGTTATTGTAGTTATTTTTACTTCTTAGTTAATGGGGATGGTATTTTTAAGACATTCATGACCTGCTCTAGGATACAGAGAACTCAAAACGCACAATGAATGAGGCTGACAAGTTCCGTGGACATGACGATTCGTTTGAGTATTTACTGTTGTGATAGTTTACAGGATGGCTGAATCCTCAAAAATGCAACATAAAATAGTCAGGTCTGTGACAGTTTTTCTCAATGTGTTCGTTTCTTGCCTGCAAAACTAGTACGTCACTGCCTTAAAACTGACTCTGTAACGACCTGTGTTGTGAGACTTCCGATCGCTTACTTCAGTTTCACATTTTGCATGCAGATATCGAAGCCAGATTCGACTACTAGGCTCCATTCAGTGACCAAATTGACTGACTCCCATGAAAGAGGCACTGAGAGAACTGAGAATGAAGTTAAATACATACTGAAAATTCAGATTTACTTACAACTCAAGACATCGTAATATTACTAGGGCAATTGCAAATTTGTTTGACGTACAAATTAAATTAAAGCAGAACACTGAAGCAGAGAACAATGTAACAATTGCAATTTTTCTGGAATTAGTCGTATTGGCAACTGAAAAAGTTCTCTTTTTGCTTCACTTAAACTTTTAATATGGCTGATCATCGTAATAAATGATTTTACAGTTCTGTTACATTTGACCGTTGTTCTCCTCACGAGTTATCAGTACCTTCCTGTAGTAGTCGTGGTTCACAGATGGAATATACTTCTGGGAGGGACGTGAGATCTTCCGTCTCTTCCTTGATGTTGGGTCGTGTGCTTGAGTGTAGGGATCATGGTTTGTATTCCCAAATTCAGATTTACAATCGCCTGTGGATTTTTTCAGATTCGCGATAGGGAATGGAAAATCTTCGCAAATGTGGTATTGTACTCTTCAGTCGAATCCATTGTATGTCAAGCCAGTTTAAGTTCTGCCCCGTACATGAATAAGAAGAAGTCAGAATATGCAAGAGGTCTTTTGTGTTGTTTGTCATGTACTGTTTCAGATCTATAGCTACCTCCTATATCGGTCGAGAAACTTCTGTTTCTGTCTGTGGTTATTGGAACTATGAAAGTTGTGTACGTACAAGTTTAATTTATAATACGCAATAAATGTTGTTGCGTTTTATGCTAGTAGGACTTGTAATGGCGTCATATTAAGTGTGGGAAATGTTTTGATGTATAACATTTCAGACTAATCAGAGAACGATTAAACTACACTTCTGGAAATTGAAATAAGAACACCGTGAATTCATTGTCCCAGGAAGGGGAAACTTTATTGACACATTCCTGGGGTCAGATACATCACATGATCACACTGACAGAGCCACAGGCACATAGACACAGGCAACAGAGCATGCACAATGTCGGCACTAGTACAGTGTATATCCACCTTTCGCATCAATGCAGGCTACCATTCTCCCATGGAGACGATCGTAGAGATGCTGGATGAAGTCCTGTGGAACGGCTTGCCATGCCATTTCCACCTGGTGCCACAGTTGGACCAGCGTTCGTGCTGGACGTGCAGACCGCGTGAGACGACGCTTCATCTAGTCCCAAACATGCTCAATGGGCGACAGATCCGGAGATCTTGCTGGCCAGGGTAGTTGACTTACACCTTCTAGAGCACGTTGGGTGGCACGGGATACATGCGGACGTGCATTGTCCTGTTGGAACAGCAAGTTCCCTTGCCGGTCTAGGAATGGTAGAACGATGGGTCCGATGACGGTTTGGATGTACTGTGCACTATTCAGTGTCCCCTCGACGATCACCAGAGGTGTACGGCCAGTGTAGGAGATCGCTCCCCACACCATGATGCCTGGTGTTGGCCCTGTGTGCCTCGGTCGTATGCAGTCCTGATTGTGGCGCTCACCTGCACGGCGCCAAACACGCATACGACCATCATTGGCGCCAAGGCAGAAGCGACTCTCATCGCTGAAGACGACACGTCTCCATTCGTCCCTCCATTCACGCCTGTCGCGACACCACTGGAGGCGGGCTGCACGATGTTGGGGCGTGAGCGGAAGACGGCCTAACGGTGTTCGGGACCGTAACTCAGCTTCACGGAGACGGTTGCAAATGGTCCTCGCCGATACCCCAGGAGCAACAGTGTCCCTAATTTGCTGGGAAGTGGCGGTGCGGTCCCCTACGGCACTGCGTAGGATCCTACGGTCTTGGCGTGCATCCGTGCGTCGCTGCGGTCCGGTCCCAGGTCGACGGGCACGTGCACCTTCCGCCGACCACTGGCGACAACATCGATGTACTGTGGAGACCTCACGCCCCACGTGTTGAGCAATTCGGCGGTACGTCCACCCGGCCTCCCGCATGCCCACTATACGCCCTCGCTTAAAGTCCGTCAATTGCACATACGGTTCACGTCCACGCTGTCGCGGCATGCTACCAGTGTTAAAGACTGCGATGGAGCTCCGTATGCCACGGCAAACTGGCTGACACTGACGGCGGCGGTGCACAAATGCTGCGCAGCTAGCGCCATTCGACGGCCAACACCGCGGTTCCTGGTGTGTCCGCTGTGCCATGCGTGTGATCATTTCTTGTACAGCCCTCTCGCAGTGTCCGGAGCAAGTATGGAGGGTCTGACACATCGGTGTCAATGTGTTCTTTTTTCCATTTCCAGGAGTGTATTTCCAACGCAGATACACTTGTAGAGAATGATACGTAGTTCCATCAACGGCACAGGAAACTTTACTGTTTGTACAGATATTAAGCTTCCGTACAGCTCAGAATTTAGAGCTGTTCACTTGGATAGCACAGCACTGTTTAGAAGAGGCACAGGGCAGCCCGTTTGTTGTTTGAGTAAATTTTAGCTCTGACCTAATTCTATACCTTGATGCAAAGGTTGGACCATTGCAGACTATGCGGAGTAACAATTGGTTCACCTCTAACTTTAGCAACAGGCAGCAAAAGGTCATTATTACCAATGTTGATAACGGCTGTGATGTGGAATCTGAGTAGGGTACTGTCAAGTGGGGGGTGCCCAAGGGATCAGTGCTGGGGCTGCTTCTCTTCCTTATGTATGTAAATGATATGCCCTCTAGTATTATGGGTAACATTTCTGTTTGCTGATGAAACTAGCTTGATAGTAAAGGACGTTGTGTCCAACATTGGCTCGGTTTCAGGTATTGCACTACATAACCTCAGTTCATGGCTTGTAGAAAATAAACTTACGTTAAATAACAGTAAGACTCAGTTTTTACAGTTTCTAACACACAATTCAACAAAACGTGACGTTTTAATTTCACAGACCGGACTTATGATTCGTAAAACTTAACAGTTCAAATTTCTATGCGTTCCGATAGATAGTAAGCTGTCGTGGAAAGCCCACGTTCAGGATCTTGTACAGAGATTTAATACTAATATTTTTAATATTCGAACGGTATCAAAAGTGAGTGATACGTCGACACGAAAATTAGTCTACTTTGCTAATTTTCATTCGCTTATGTCATTTGGTATTATATTTTGGGGTAACTCTTCCTATTCTACAAGGATATTTTTGGCTCAGAAACGGGCGGTTCGTGGAATAAGTGGAGAGAGTTCACGAACCTCTTGTCGACCTCTGTTCCCGATTCTGGGTATTTTTACATTGGCCTCTCAGTATGTATATACCTCATTGTCATTAGTTGTTACCAATATTAGTTTATTCCCAAGAATAAGCAGCTTTCACTCGGTTAATACTCGGCAGAAATCAAACCTGCATTTGGATCGGAGTTCCTTAACTGTTGTGCAAAAAGGTGTGCAGTATACTGCTGCATTCATCTTCAATCAGCTGCCACTCGAATTCAAAAATCGTAGCAGTAATCGAATCTGAAGAGTTTCCTCATGGGTCACTCCTTCTATTCTGTCGAGGAGTTCCCCGAAAAGTAGAGCTGATTATTATTGCATTGCTGATAGCGTTTACTTAAACTTATGGACTAACTTATTTCAAGTTCATGAATATTTATTTTTATCTGTTATTACTTTTATGTTGTAATTTCATGTACTGACACGTTCCATGACCTTGGAGATTTGCTCCTCAATTTGGTCCTGCGGAACTTGACGTGTAAATAATAAACAATGACTGACACTTTAACAAGGTTCATGCAGATGCCTTCCTATTATTAGCTGTACTTTAACATATTGGCTTTCAAACACAATGAGTTTATATGTGGAAGATGTATTGTCTCCGTCGCCACTGTAGAGTCTTGCACTGTAAGAAGCCAGGGAGAGGATGTTTTAAATGTTGTCCCGTATCCTCTTTCTACAACACAGATGCACATGTGATTAATACGGTTCTTTATTGACATGACTGGATTATTAACTTTAATGGAATCCATGTGTTGTGGGACAAGCTCTTCAGAAGTAGTCCTCTTGCAAACAATGTCGGTAACAGTCATAATTATGGACGCTACCCACTGGTGCAGCCTCTGCTTAGCTATGTCACTCTGCAAATGAATGACAGACGCCTACCTGGAGTACTGAGTCGAATCAGTGACTGAGCAAGTGGCTGAGCTACCGACTGAGAGACCCTCCTGTCAGCAGCGGCAGCCTAAATACTTACGGTCGAGAGGACGTTGTCGGCGTGGTGCCTGTGAGTGTGTCTCTCTCCTGATAGGCGCGCTTCATTCAGCTCCTGCTATCGACCTTCGAGCTACATCTTTGCCGCCTGGTGTGCTGGGGACAACTTAAGGCAGCACAGAAGAAACTACCATCTCCCTCTCCATCTAAACACATCCCGCACTATACATAAATACATGCAGGGGAGCGGTGGATGAGGCTGGATACTTCACATTGATAGTTTCACATGGACGATAATGGGCATCTCGTACAAACACCTTGAGTATTTTCCGTGATACCCTGGAAGACAGGCGTGAAAAGAAGAATTTTGCGTTGACCAGCTATCTTTTGTATACTGTATAAGGTCTTAGTTTGAGCAGTAGGTGGTACACACATACCTAATGTCACAGTCAAACTGCTAAGACCATCCTCAGCCCAGTTATGATAATATCACGCTAATGGTAGCTACTGTGAGGGAGGAAAAGATCTAGGATGGGGGAGGGGTCGCTGCTACTCTTGAGAGTGGATAAAAGAAAATGTGGGCCACCATACACTTCGATTGTGCTTGAAATCACTTGGTGGGTGGCGAATTTGTCCTTAGACATTTATGTTAGAATTTCTGAGCAATAGAAGATCTGACACGTGACAATCTAGCGACGTCTGCTACGGGTAACATCAGTCGCGGGTGGGCCAGTAGGTGATAGCTCTGTATCCATCGACTAAATGGGACATGTGTGTCGTCTCCTCTTGCTCTCACAGAGTCAGCTGCAGCTTTGTCTTAAATCCACTTACTTCTTAGATGCACTGGAATGGCATGTAATTGTTTCTTTTTAGTAGTTTTGAACAATGTCTGTGATAGAAATATATTCAGCATTCCTGTTTAATGATTTTTCTTCATTGTGGACCAAACTTGTAAAGAGCTTTTTCAATTAAATTTCTACCAATCGAAAATTTGTTTGAAAATTCATCAGTTTCACACTTTGTCAATTTCAGCTTTCTAGCCGTTTCAACTGCAAAGATGAACTAAAAACCTACAAAATTCACAGATTACACAGTGCAAGGCATGGTATGAAGAATATGAAAGCCATCACATATTTCTAGATTTGTAATTATCATAAAATGACCACTGTAGTTGAATATCATGTCATCATCGAAATGTAACGGTACATATCTGGACATGCAGTATAACGAGTCGTCGTATTACGGTCTATGAGTACAGATTCAAATAATTGTTATTTAAATAAAAATATATCTATAATACAACACCTTTTAAAATTGGACCTAACAGTACGAAATAATTTCTCCTAGTCTAACACAGGTTTCTAACACGATAGAGATAATTCTGAAAATTTATGGTTATGAATTTATAATAGCTGAGAAAACACTTGTAAGATTTATAACGAGAAACATGGGCGTATGCAATAGGTAATAGTTAGGAGGTGAGCTATCCATGCAGATCACGTTTATCGTTACAAATATTTCCATATTCACAGGTACAAATTCTCAGAACTATCTCAGCAGTGTTGGAAATTTGTATGAGACTAGATAACCAGTTTTTTCTCCGAAGTTAAAACGTGTTAGACAAAAAAATTATTTTTATTCAAATAATTGTTTTCGAAATATTGGTCTTGGGTTTGTCAAGCTACGCAGACTATTTCAAACATCTTCATGAGAATACAACAGAAAATAAATCTCATTTTCATTTCAGTTTTTCTTAGTAGTGGTTCACAAAGTACCCTCCGCTGCATATCGGACAAGAAATTAGTATTGCATTGTCATCCAGGTTTGACTATGTTGAAAGTTTCAAGTTTCAAAGTCTCAACCTGATCGGGAAGTTAGTTTAATATAAACTTCAAAGTGTGTACTGAACAGACGGAAAAGAAAGCAACCTGAAAACAGTGCGGGGTTACGCTATGCACAGCATACAAAAATTGATGTAATGTGTACGAGAGCCAACATCATGAACATTCATCAACTAGAGTCAACTCCTGTCAAAACCACTTCAGATACAGTTACAATTCACGAACCACTGTGTGAGCCATATGAACGTTGGTGTGAAAAAGTCATTACCAAGATTGGTTTATCTACATCTACATCCATACTCCGTAAGCCACCTGACGGTGTGCGGCGGAGGGTACCATGAGTACCTCTATCGGTTCTTCGTTCTCTTCCAGTCTCGTATTGTTCGTGGAAAGGATTGTCGGTATGCTTCTGTGTGGGCTCTAATATCTCTGATTTTATCCTCATGGTCTCTTCGCGATACATACGTAGGAGCGAGCAATATACTGCTAGACTCTTCGGTGAAGGTATGTTCTCGAAACTTTAAGAAAAGCCCGTACCGAGCCACTGAGCGTCTCTCCTGCAGTCTTCCACTGGAGTTTATCTATCACCTCCATAACTCTTTCGCGATTACTAAATGATCCTGTAACGAAGCGCGCTCCGTTGGATCTTCTCTATCTCTTCTATCAACCCTATCTGGTACAGATCCCACACTGCTGAGCAGTATTCAGGCAGTGGGCGAACAAGAGTACTGTAACCTACTTCCTTTGTTTTCGAATTACATTTCCTTAGGATTCTTCCAATGAATCTCAGTCTGGCATCTGCTTTACTGACGATCAACTTTATATGATCATTCCATTTTAAATCACTCCTAATGCGTACTCCCAGATAATTTATGGAATTAACTGCTTCCAGTTTCTGACCTTCTATTTTGAAGCTAAATGATAATGGATCTATCTTTCTATGTATTCGGAGAATTTTACACTTGTCTACATTGAGATTGAATTGCCATTCCCTACATCATGCGTCAATTCGCTGCAGATCCTCCTGCATTTCAGTACAATTTTCCATTGTTACAACCTCTCGATACACCACACCATCATCTGCAAAAAGCCTCAGTGAACTTCCGATGTCATCGACAAGGTCATTTATGTATATTGTGAATAGGAACGGTCCTATGACACTCCACTGCGGCACACCTGAAATCACTGTTACTTCGGAAGACTTCTCTCCATTGAGAATGACATTGTGTTATCTAGGAACTCTTCAATCCAATCACACAATTGGTCTGATAGTCCATATGCTCTTACTTTGTTCATTAAACGACTGTGGGGAACTGTACCTTGCGGAAGTCAAGAAACACGGCATCTACTTGGGAACCCGTGTCTATGGCCCTCTGAGTCTCGTGGACGAATAGCGCGAGCTGGGTTTCACACGACCGTGTTTTTCGAAACCCATGCTGATTCCTACAGAGTAGAATTCCAGTCTGCAGAAGAGTCAGTATACCTGAACATAATACGTGGTCCAAAATTCTACAACTGATCGACGATAGATATATAGGCCTATAGTTCTGCACATCTGTTCGACGTCCCTTCTTGAAAACGGGGATGATCTGTACCTTTTTTCCAATCCTTTGGAACGCTACGCTCTTCTAGAGACCTACGGTACAACGCTGCCAGAAGGGGGGCAAGTTCCTTCACGTACTCTGTATAAAATCGAACTGGTATCCCTTCAAGTCCAGCGGCCTTTCCTCTTTTGAGCGATTTTAATTTTTTCTCTATCCATCCATCTGTCGTATATTTCGATATCTACAATATTGTCATCTGTGCAACAATCTAGAGAAGGAATTACAGTGCCGTCTTGCTCTGTGAAACAGCTTCGGAAAAAGACATTTCGGCCTTAAGTCTGTCATCCGCTGTTTCAGTACAATTTTGGTCACAGAGTGTCTGGACATTTTGTTAATATCCAGCTACCGCTTTGACATAAGACCAAAATTTCTTACGATTTTTTGCCAAGTCAGGACATAGAACTTTACTTTCGAATTCATTGAACGCCTCTCGCATAGCCCTCCTCACATCACATTTCGCTTCGCATAATTTTTGTTTGTCTGCAAGGCTTTGACTATGTTTATGATTGCTGTGAAGTTCCCTTTGCTTCCGTAGCAGTTTTCTAACTCGGTTGTTGTACCACGGTGGGTCTTTTGCATCTCTTACGATCTTGCTTGGCACATAATTATCTAACGAATATTGTACGATGGTTTTGAACTTTGTCCACTGATCCTCAACACTATTTGTACTTGAGACAAAACATTTGCGTTGAGCCGTCAGGTACTGTGTAAACTGCTTTTTGTCACTTTTGCTAAACAGCAAAATCTTTCTACCCTTTTTAATATTTCTATTTGTGGCTGAAATCATCGATGCAGTAACCGCTTTATGATTGCTGATTCCCTGCTCCAGGTTAACTGTTTCAAATAGTTCGGTTCTGTATGTCACCAGAAGGTCTAATATGTTATCGCCATGAGTCGGTTCTCTTTTTAACTGCTCAAGGTAGTTTTCAGATAAAGCACTTAAAAACATTTCACTGGGTTCTTTGTTCCTTCCACTCGTTATGAACGTTTGAGTCTCCCAGTCATTACCCGGCAAATTAAAATCTCCACCCATAATTATAACATGGTGGGTAAATCTACTCGAAATATTTTCCAAATCATCCTTCAGGTGCTCAGCCACAACAGCTGCTGAGCCAGGGGGCCTATAGAGACATCCAATTACCATGTCTGAGCCTGCTTTAACCGTGACCTTCACCCAAATTATTTCACTTTTCGGATCTCCGTCAATTTCCTTCAATTCTATTGCACTTCATATCACCATAAACACGCCTCCCCCTTCACTGTTCAGCCTGTCTCTGCGGTATACATTCCAATCTGAGTTTAGGTTTTCATTACTGTTTACGTCTGGTTTCAGTCAACTTTCTGTTCCTAGTACTATATGGGTGTTGAGACCGTTTATTAATGAGAGCAGTTCTGGGACCTATCTATAGACGCTTCTGTAGTTTACTATTACTATTGTTATTCCCTGTTGCGTTTTGCCTACTCCTACCTTTCCGCGTCTCGGGAGGCTTCTTGTCGGGCCTAGGGAGGGAATTCTCTAACCTAAAAAACCCTCATGTGCACTCCACACGTACTCCGCAACCCTTGTAGCCGCTTCCGGCTTGTAGTGCACGCCTGGCCTATTCAGGGGGACCATACATTTCTCCGTCCGATAGCGGAGGTCGAGAAATTTGCACCCCAGATCTCCGCAGAATCGTCTGAGCATCTGGTTTAAGCCTTCCACTCGTTTCCAAACCAGAGGACCGCGATCTGTTCTGGGAACGATACTACAAATAGTTAGCTCTGATTCCACCCCGCAATCGAGTCTTTCCGCCTATACCAATGCCGCCAACCGCCTGTACGAACTGAGGATGACCTCTGAACCCAGACGGCAGGAGTCATTGGTGCCGACATGAGCAACAATTTGCAGTCGGGCGCACCCAGTGCTCTCTATTGCCGCCGGCAGGGCCTCCTCCACATCTCGGATGAGACCCCCCGGCAAGCAGACAGAGTGAATGACCTTCTTCCCCGACCTTTCCGTTAGTTCCCTAAGGGGCTCCTTCACCCGCCTAACGTTGGAGCTCCCAATAACTAATGAACACCTCCCCCCCCCCCCTCCCCCCTGTGCGCCTGCTCGGACCTTGCTGAAGGACCAGCCACATGTCCAATCACAGAGCGGGCGATGCCACACGGCCAGCCTTCACATTTACCCTCCGCCTCGTGCGCCGCAAACGCCGCTGAACCCGCCACTCCCCTTGGGGAGAGGGTGGCCCAACCGCGCCCAGTACCCGCGAAGATATCTCGACAGCAGGGACAGTGGGTGAAGCACGTAACACATGGGGTGTACTATGCGATGTACCAGACTCCCCACTGCCGCTACGCTCCGAGGCAGCAGCCTGAAGATGGCTGACCGCGGCCATCAACACGTTCAGCTGTTCGCGAACAGTGGCCAGCTCCTCCTGCGTCCGTAAACAGCAGTCACATATCCTATCCATCCTAAGGAAACAATTTACTGAAGAGAGTTGATCAGCTTTTAACTAGACTGCTAATTCACTAAAAGCGACTGATAGTTGACTAAACTGTGGTTACTAGACACTTCTTGTAGAAAACAATGAAAATAGCACTATCTGTCTCTGGACTGTATTGAAAACAAACACTAGCACTACTGGCACTGTGATTGACTAAAGGGACTCTCTCTGACTGTATTCAAAACAAACACGAGATCTATGGAACACTATTACTAGCACTCGACAATTAAAGCTTCCTAAAAGCGAAAACACACGGAAGAAGAAGTGGCAAGTAAGAAAAACACAGTTAATACTTAAATTTACGTAGCTTGCTGCACGGCAGACGTGAAGCAGACGGCAGTTACGACGACACGGTTTCATACGGTTATCATACATGATCACAAAACACACCTACGAAAGATTTTGAGTCAGTCTTTTCATTGGTTTAATGGGGCCCGCCTCGATTTCCCCTTCTGTGCTTACCTCTTGATCTCGAAGTAGAGATTGACCCTAAGTCCGCATATATTTGCTGAATCTCTTACAATCTCTGTCTTCCTCTATAATTTTTACCCTATGCATCTCCCTCTAGTACCATTCTTAACGAATGTCCCGTCATCCTGTCCCTTCTTCTCGTCATTGTTTTCCATATATTCCTTTCCTTGCTCGTTCTGTGGAGAACCTCCTCATTCCTTACCTTATCAGTCCACCAAATTTTCAACATTCCTCTGTAGCATAACATCTCAAATGCTTCGATTCTTTTCTCTTCCGTTTTCCCCAGAATCCATGTTTCACTACTATACGACGCCATGCGCCAAACGTATATTCTCAGAAATTTCTTCTTCAAATGAAGACATACGTTTGATACTGGTAGACTTCTCTTGGCCAGGAATGCCCCTCTTGCCAATGCTAGTCTGATTTTGATGTCCACCTTGCTCCATCCATCATGGATTATTTTCCTGTCAAGGTAACAGAATTCCTTAACTTCATACTTCGTTATCGGCAATCTTGTTGTTAAATACCTCAATGCTCTCATATCTGCTACTGCTGATTACATTTCTCTTCCTTAAATTTACTCTGAATCCATATTCTGTACTCAGTAGACTGTTCATTCTGTTCAGCAGATCCCATTGTTCTTTATTTTCACTGAGGATAGCAAAATCATCAGCAGATGTTATCATTAATATCGTTTCACCTTGAATTTCATTTCTACTCTGGAATCTTTCTTTTACGTCCATCATTGCTTCTTTGATGCTCGGTCTGAACAGTAGGGACGAAACACTACATCCCCGTCTTACATCCTATCTAAACCGAGCACATATTTCTTGGTCTTCCACTCTCATTATTCCGTTTCGTCTCTTGTACTATTTATATTATCCATGTTTTCCTATTTTTCTCAGAATCTTCAACTTCTTGCATCATTTGACACTGTCGAAAGCTTTTTCCTGCTTGATGAATCCTTTAAACACGTCTTGATTTTTCTTTAGCCTTGCTTTCATTGTAAACCCCAACTTCAGAACTACTTCTCTGATATTTTACTTTTCGCAATGCCAAAGTGATCGGTATGTAACACATTCTTTTGCGTTTTGCAGTTTATTGTTCTTGTCAGCAACTAGGATGCTTGAGCTGTTGAGCTGACTATACAAAAATCTTCAGATCTTGCATTCTTCGGAGTTGTGTGGATGGTGTTTTTCCGACATTCAGATGTATATCGGCAGACTCATTTAATCCACGCACCAACATGGGCAGTTGTTTGGATGCCACTTTCCCCAACGATTTTTGAAATTCTGATGGAATGTCTTCTATCCTCTCTGCCTTATTTGATCTTAAGTATTCTGAAGCTCTTTTAAATTCTGATTCTACATCTACACAGATACTTCGCAAGCCACCTTACAGCACGTGAAGGAGGGTACCCTGTACAACTTCTAATCATTTCCTTCCCTGTCCAAAAGCCATACTGATTCGTGTACGAGAAGTTCTCAGCCTCAAGAAAGTTTATTACATTTGAATTGAAAATATGTTAAAGCGTTCTTCAGCAAACCGAAGTTAGGGATATTGGTCTGTAATTTTGAGGGTCAGTTCGTTTACCTTTCTTATATACTGGAGTCACTGCGCTTTTGTCCAGTTGCTGGGGACTTTGTGGTGGGTGAGAGATTCTCGATAAATGCAGGCTAGGTAAGGGGGCAATACCACAGAGTGCTCTTTGTAAAATGTACCTGGGATTATCTCCGGACTTGATATTTTTCTTTTTTTCCCATCAGCCTTCTGACTGGTTTCATGCGGCCCCTCTTCGGATTCCTCTCCTGTCCTAATCTCTTCATCTCAGAGTTGCACTTGTAACCTACGTCCTCAATTATTTCCAGGATGTATTCTAGTATCTGTCTTTCTCTACAGTTTTTGCCCTCTACAGCTCCCTCTATTACCATCGAAGTCATTGCCTCATGTCTTGAGAGATGCCCTATCGTCCTGTCCCTTCTCCTTATCAGTGTTTTCCACATATGCCTTTCCTCTCCGATTCTGCGCAGAACGTCCTCATTCCTTACCTCATCAGTCTACCTAATTTTCAACATTTGTCTGTAGCAAATGCTTCGATTGCCTTCTGTTCCAATTTTCCCACAGTCCATGTTTCAGTGCCAAACAATGCTGTACTACAGACGTACATTCACAGAAATTTGTTCCTCAAAGTAAGGCCGGTATTTTGTATTAGTACACTTCTCTTGCCCAGGAATCCCTTTCTCGCCTAGCTGGTTTCCTTTTGATATCTTCCTTGCTCCGTCCGTCATTGGTTATTTTACTGACCGGGTAGCAGAATTCCTTAATTTCATCTACTTCTTGACCATCAAACCTGATGTTAAGTTTCTCGCTATTTTCATTTCTACTACTTCTCATTACCCTCGTCTTTATTCGATTTACTCTCGGTGCAGACTTTCTACTCATTAGAATGTCCATTCCGTTCAGCAGATCATGTAATACTTCTTCACTTTCACTCAGGATAGCAATGTCGTCAGCGAATCACATTATTGATATTCCTTCACCTTGAATTTTAATTCCACTTCTGAAGCTCTCTTTTATTTCCATTATCGCTTCCTCGATACACTGATTGCAGAGTAGGAGCAAAAGGCTATCCTACATTCTTGCCTTACACCCTTTTTAATACGAACACTTCGTTCTTGGTCGTCTACTCTTATTAATCCCTCTTAACTGTTCTACAAATTTTAAACGACCCGTCTCTCTCTCTATAGTTTACCCCGACTTTTTTCAGAATTTCGTACATCTTGCGCTATTTTACATTGTAGAACTCTTCTTCCAACTCGAAAAATCCTATGAACATGTCTTGACTTTTCTTTAGTCTTGCTTCCATTATTAACCGCAACGTCAGAATTATGTTCAAATGGCTCTGAGCACGGTGCGACTTAACGTCTGACGTCATCAGTCCCCTATTACTTAGAATTACATGAACCTAACTAACCTAAGGACACCACACACATCCATGCCCGAGGCAAGATTCGAACCTGCGACCGTAGCGGTCGCTCGGCTCCAGATTGCAGCGCCTCGAACCGCACGGCCACTACGGCCGGCGTCAGAATTTCTTCTCTCGTGCCTTTACCTTTCCTAAAGCCAACCTGATTGTCATCTACCACATCCTCAATTTCCTTTTCAATTCTTAAGTATATTATCCTGTAAGCGACTCGGATGCATGAGCTGTTAAGCTCATTGTGCCGTAATTCTCTAATTTTTCAGCTCAGGCTGTTTTCGGAATTGTGAGGATAATGCTTTTCCGAAAGTCAGATGGTAATCGACAGAACATTTTACTCACCAACGTTAATAGTCGCTATGTTGCCACTTCCCCCAATGATTTTAGAAATTCTGAAGGAACATTATCGGTCCCTTCTGCCTTATTTACCATAAGTCCTCCAAAGCTCTTTTCAATTCTGATTCAAATACTGGATCCCCTATCTCTTCTGAATCGACCCCTGGTTATTCTCCTATCACATCAGACAAATCTTCCCCCTCATCGACGCTTTCAATGTATTCTTTCCATCTATTCGCTCTCTTCTTTGTATTTAACAGTGAAATTCCCGTTGCACTCTTAATGTTATCAGCCTGGCTGTTAATGTCATCGAAGGCTGTTTTGACTTTCCTGTATGCTGAATCTGTCCTTCCGACAATCATTTCTTTTGCGATGTCTTCACGTTTTTCCTGCAGACATTTCGACTTAGCTTCCCTGCACCTCCTATTTATTTCATTCCACGAGCGACTTGTATCTCTGTGTACTTCAGTTTCTAGGAACGTTTTTGTACTTCCTCCTTCATCGATCAATTGAAGTATTTCTTATGTTAGCTATGATTTCTTCGCAGTTACCTTTTTTGTACCTATGTTTTCCTTCCTAACTTCTGTCATGGCCCTTTTTAGAGATGTCCATTCCTCTTCAAGTGTACTGCCTACTAACCTATTCTTTATTGCTGTGTCTATAGCATTAGAGAACTTCAAACGTATCTCGTCATTCCTTAGTACTTCCGTGTCCTACTTCTTTGCGTATTGATTCTCCCTGGGTAATGTATTAAACTTCAGCCTACTCCGTTACTACTATATTGCGATCTGAGTCTATATCTGCTCCTGGGTACGCTTTACAATCCAGTATCTGCTTTCGGAATCTCTGTATCACCATGATGTAATCTAACTGAAATCTTCCCGTATCACCCAGCCTTTTTCTAGTATACCTCCTCCTCTTGTGATTCTTGAACAGGGTATTCGCTATTACTAGTTAAAACTTGGTACAGAATTCAATTAGTCTTTCTCCTCTCTCTTTCCTTGTCCCAAGCCCCTATTCTCCTGTAACCTTTTCTTCTACCCATTCCCATACAACTGCATTCCAGTCTCAAATGACTATTAGATTTTCATCCCCCTTTACATACTGTATTAACCTTTCAATATCCTCATACACATTCCTATCTCTTCATCTTCAGCCTGTGACGTCGGCATGTATACCTGAACTATCGTTATCGGTGTTGGTTTGCTGACGATTGTGATAAGAACGACCGTGTCAATGAACTGTTCACAGAAAGACATTCTCTACTCTACCTTCCTATTCTTAATGAATCCTACTTCTGTAACACATTTTTGTGCTGCTGTTGATATTGCCCTACACTCAGCTGACCAGAAATCCTCGTCTTCTTTCCACTTCACTTCGCTGACTCCTACCATATCTAGATTGAGCCTTTGCATTTCCCTTTTCAGATTTTTTAATTTCCCTATCACGTTCAAGCCTCTGTCATTCCACTCCCCGACTCGTAGAACGTTATCCTTTCGTTGATTACTCAATCTTTTTCTCATGGTAACCTCCCCCTTGGGAGTCCCCTCCCAGAGATCCGAATGGGGGACTATTCCGGTTTCTTTGGCCAATGGACAGATCATCACGACACTTCTTCAATAACGGACAAATGTCCTGTGGATACACGTTACGTGTATTTAATGCAGTGTTTTGCATTGCCTTCTGCATCCTCATGCCGTTGATCATTGCTGATTCTTCCCCTTTCAGGGGAATTTTCCTACCCCTAGGGCCGACCGGTGTGGCCAAGCGATTCTAGGCGCTTCAATCTGGAACCGCGCGACCGCTACGGTCGCCGGTTCGAATCCTGCCTCAGGCATGGATGTGCGTGATGTCTTTAGTTTAGTTAGGATTAAGTAGTTCTAAGTTCCAGTGGACTGATGACCTCAGATGTTAAGTCGATAGTGCTCAAAGCCATTTGAACCATTTTTAGCCTACCCCTAGGACTAGAGAGTGCTCTGAACCTCTGTCTGCTGCTCCGCCCTCTCTGACAAGGCCGTTTGCAGAATGAGGCTGACTTCTTGCGCGAAAGTCTTCGGCCGGCAATGCTGATTATTAGTCAAAATTTAAGCCGCGGCGGGATTCGAACACGGGGCCGGAGACATGCTGATTACGAATCAATGACGCTACCTCTTTTTTTATCGTTTTGTTTGGTCGTTGTGGACGTCACATGACATCCGCCCAAGTTCGTTTGTCGACACGTCCACTCAGTTTTTTTTTAATTACAGACGCTAATCAGCTCTCTGACCGAACACACTGAGCTACCGTGCCGGCAAATATGTTTTTTTATGTGGATCTCATTTTGTTCGTTGAATTTGTTGGGGCAGAAGTCCGATGACATCCGTTCAGGTTCTTTGTTGATCCGTTCACTCATTTTTTATTTATTTTTACAGGGGGTAGTTAACCCTCTGGCCGAGCTACCGTGCCGCCTTTCTAGACCACGGGTGCCTTTCAGTTGTTTCCCTACGACAAGGATGTTGATTACTATATTGTCCATACGGGAGTCAGTCCGATGGCCAAATGGCGGTATGTTTATACGATGCTGCTGTGTGATCGATTTCCTGAACGTGAACTTTAAAACATCGGCTATCGTTTTGCTACCTTCAATTGCCAGACTAGACCGGTCAACAAGGTACTGAATGGAAGCGTTAAACCTGTTACCGATTTTGTATATGACCAAAATTTTCTCAGTTTCTCTGCCAGAACCTTTAAAAAGGTGTGACGTTGGTGCTTGTTGTATGCTTTACGCGTAGATCTTTTCAAAGATGCATGGCACTCTAATCCCCACTTGTCGTCATGAGTGCGCCCCATTTTGAACCGATAGTGCAACTGTCTCTGCTTCCTCAGGATCTTCCGAATTTCGTTATGAAACCATGGCGCGTGTTTTCCATCCTTTTTCCGCTTACGAGGCACATAACTCTCCAGACCCGATTTACAATCTGCTTAAACTTTGCCCATAATTCCTCTGCATACATCTTGCTGTAACTAAGTGATGTCAGCTCACAGTCTAAGTGAGATGCTAATAACTGCCTATCTTCCCTGGGTAGCACAAACACACCCCTGGCCTTCTTGACTGATTTCTGAACTTTCGTAATCATGGTTCAAATAATGATCATCATAATCGCTAATCCTAGTACATATAGTTAAATTGTCGATAAGGTTTGACCTCGGTGTAGATTCAAGTTCTGAGACATTTCCATTGCGTATGGTCTGCCGAGATAGCTGTTCAAGACGGTTTTCAGAAAAGTCATCTAAAGTGTTTCGCATCATTTTCTGACTGGACCCCCCACAATGAATCCATAGGCATCCAAGTCTATACTCGGTAGATTAAAGTAGTTTCCAAGTAGTATTGCATGATCTGTGTATTTATACGATACTGACCGTAGACTTTCTTTCAATGACTCCAGAATCGGGCTCGGGACTCCGGAATCGGGCGGCCTTTAATAACACCCAAGTATTACGTTGGTTACATCTGTTATATGTGACCCGCTAACTACACTCTCACATCACCTTCAACCTCAATAGAGACAGTATCTTCGTCAACAGCAGTGAACACATACCCTGCTGTGTGTTCAAATGTGTGTGAATTCCTAAAGGACCAAACTGATGGGGTCATCGGTCTCAAGACTTACACATCACTTAATGTAATTTATGCTAACGACAACACACACACACCCATACCCGAGGGAGGACTGGAACCTCCGGCGCGACGGGCCGCGCATTTCGTGACATGGCACCTCTAACCCGCGGCCATTCAGTGCGGCTTCTGACCTGTCTTTCCGGTATACGTTCAACAACTCGGTAAATATCTCAGAGCTTTCCACTTCGGGGTTCAGCCAGCTATCGGTCCCAAGAATAATTAAAGTGTGACAACTTCCTTGGAGGGCAGAAAATTCGGGAACTTTATTAATAATACACTCCTGGAAATGGAAAAAAGAACACATTGACACCGGTGTGTCAGACCCACCATACTTGCTCCGGACACTGCGAGAGGGCTGTACAAGCAATGATCACACGTACGGCACAGCGGACACACCAGGAACAGCGGTGTTGGCCGTCGAATGGCGCTAGCTGCGCAGCATTTGTGCACCGCCGCCGTCAGTGTCAGCCAGTTTGCCGTGGCATACGGAGCTCCATCGCAGTCTTTAACACTGGTAGCATGCCGCGACGGCGTGGACGTGAACCGTATGTGCAGTTGACGGACTTTGAGCGAGGGCGTATAGTGGCCATGCGGGAGGCCGGGTGGTCGTACCGCCGAATTGCTCAACACGTGGGGCGTGAGGTCTCCACCGTACATCGATGTTGTCGCCAGTGGTCGGCGGAAGGTGCACGTGCCCGTCGACTTGGGACCGGACCGCAGCGACGCACGGATGCACGCCAAGACCGTAGGATCGTACGCAGTGCCGTAGGGGACCGCACCGCCACTTCCCACGAAATTAGGGATACTGTTGCTCCTGTGGTATCGGCGAGGACCATTCGCAACCGTCTCCATGAAGCTGGGCTACGGTCCCACACACCGTTAGGCCGTCTTCCGCTCACGCCCCAACATCGTGCAGCCCGCCTCCAGTGGTGTCGCGACAGGCGTGAATGGAGGGACGAATGGAGACGTGTCGTCTTCAGCGATGAGAGTCGCTTCTGCCTTGATGCCAATGATGGTCGTATGCGTGTTTGGCGCCGTGCAGGTGACCGCCACAATCAGTACTGCATACGAACAAGGCACACAGGGCCAACACCCGGCATCATGGTGTAGGGAGCGATCTCCTACACTGGCCGTACACCTCTGGTGATCGTCGAGGGGACACTGAATAGTGCACGGTACATCCAAACCGCCATCGAACCCATCGTTCTACCATTCCTAGACCGGCAAGGGAACTTGCTGTTCAAACAGGACAATGCACGTCCGCATGTATCCCGTGCCACCCAACGTGCTCTAGAAGGTGTAAGTCAACTACCCTGGCCAGCAAGATCTCCGGATCTTTCCCCCATTTAGCATGTTTGGGACTGGATGAAGCGTCGTCTCACGCGGTCTGCTCGTCCAGCACGAACGCGGGTCCAACTGAGGCGCCAGGTGGAAATGGCATGGCAAGCCGTTCCACAGGACTACATCCAGCATCTCTACGATCGTCTCCATGGGAGAATAGCAGCCTGCATTGCTACGAAAGGTGGATATACACTGTACTAGTGCCGACATTATGCATGCTCTGTTGCCTGTGTCTATGTGCCTGTGGTTCTGTCAGTGTGATCATGTGATGTATCTGACCCAAGGAATGTGTCAATAAAGTTTCCCCTTCCTGGGACAATGAATTCACGGTGTTCTTATTTCAATTTCCAGGAGTGTAGTTCGACTTTTTTCTGATAAAATTTTGACAGACGAAGTATCTTTATTCTGAACGCCGTTTGACTTCCCTTACTGTAAATCGACTAGTAAGTGTTCATCAGACCACTTCGAACTGATGCCTGGTCTCTGCTACCCGAGTAACTACTTCCTTTGTGTAGTGCACGCTAACCTAAGAAAGGGAGTCCTGCAAATCCCCACATGATAACGCCGAGGGCGTCACAGAGTCGACAGAGCCTTGGCTACCAACCAAAAGACCCAGATCAACTTTGGGAGCAATGCTGTAAGTTGGGAGATCTGCTTGCATCCCAAGCGCGAGTTTTCACCAACTCAGCGAGCCTCCTGTATAAACTGAGGATGGCTTCAAAACCCCTCGCGACAGTCGTCGATCGTGCCGATGTGAGCCAAAGTTAGCAAACGACTTCACTCTGCATGCTCGACAGTCACAGGTGAGGACGCCTCAACATCTCGGATGAGTCCCCCAGTAGACATACTGAGAGCACATTGGCTTTCTTTCCAGCCCTGAACGCTACCTGCCTAAGGGTCTCCATAACTCGCTTAACGCTGGAGCTCCAAATAATAGTAAACCCCTCCACCGGCGTGCGTGCTACCATCCTCCTAAGCATGCCATTTTCCTTGACTTCCGGAAGTCGTTCGATACAGTTCCGCACTGTCGCCTGATAAACAGAGTAAGAGCCTACGGAATATCAGACCAGCTGTGTGGCTGGATTCAAGAGTTTTTCGCAAACAGAACACAGCACGTCGTTCTCAATGGAGTGACGTCTACAGACGTTAAAGTAAACTCTGGCGTGCCACAGGAGATTGTTATGGGACCATTTCTTAAAAAAAAGAAGATTGAAATGGCACTGAGCGCTATGGAACTTAACTTCTGAGGTCATCAGTCCCCTAGTACTTAGAACTACGTAAACCTAACTAACCTAAGGACATCAGACACACCCATGCCCGATGAAGGATTCGAACCTGCGACCGTAGCGGTCGCTCGTTTCCAGGCTGTAGCGCCTAGAACCGCTCGGCCACTCCGGCCGGCATTGCTTTTCACGATAAATATAAATGAGTTGCAGATTTAGAAAATTGCAGCGAAATGCAGAAAAATCTGCAGCGGATAGGCACATGGTGCATTGAGTAACAACTGACCCTTAACATAGGCAAATGCAATCTATTGCGAATACATAGAAAGAAGGATCTTTATTCTATGATTATATGATGGCAGAACAAATACTGGTAGCAATTACTTCTGTAAAACATCTGAGAGTATGCTTACGGAACGATCTGAAGTGGAATGATGATATAAAATCAATTGTTGGTAAGGCGGGTGCCAGGTTGAGATTCCTTGGGAGAGTCCTTAGAAAATGTAGTGCATCAACAGAGGAGGTGGCTTACAAAACACTCGTTCGACCTATACTTGAGTATTGCTCATCAGTGTGCGATCCGTACCAGGTCGGATTGATGGGGGAGATAGAGCAGATCCATAGAAGAGTGCCGCGTTTCGTCACAGGGTTACTTGTTAAGCATGATAGCGTTACGGAGATGTTTAGCAAACTCAAGTGGCAGAATCTGCAAGAGAGGCGGTCTGCATCGCGGTGTAGCTTGCTGTCCAGGTTTCGAGAGGGTGCGTTTCTGGATGAGGTATCGAATATATTGCTTCCCCCTACTTATACCTCCCGAGGAGATCACGAATGTAAAATTAGAGAGATTCGAGCGCGCACGGAGGCTTTCCGGCAGTCGTTCTTCCCGCGAACCATACGCGACTGGAACAGTAAAGGGGGGTAATGAGAGTGGCACGTAAAGTGCCCTCCACCACTCACCGTTGGGTGGCTTGCGGAGTATAAATGTAGATGTAGATGAACGGCCACCTGCCCACTCACACAATGAATGGGTAAGGCCCGTCTCTACTTTTGCCCCTCGCCTAGAGCGACGTGAACGCGTTACCGCCTGCCACTCACCCTGCTGTGAGAGCGGATCCACCGCCTCGGGTGCGCTGGGAGGTGCTTCGGAAGCAGAAGTGGCACCTGAGATGTCCCGTGTGGCGAGCCGGTTCTCCACTACCGCTACATGTCGAGGCAACAGCCCGAAGGTGATTGACCGTAGCCAAAAGCGCATTCAGCTGTTCGCGAAATGCGGCCAGGTCCCCCTGCATCAGCACACAGCATGCACGCATCCTAACCATTCCACCAAAACTAACTGAAAAAGTAAACTATAGAAGCCGACGGTATCCTAGATACACTGCTTGTTACCCTCCTGATGTGTCACCGGGGACTTTGATGTGTTAATGAGCCATGTAACTGACTGTTCAGCGCTGCATACTAAATGGATTTACACTTCGAAATTTTTTTGTCATCAGCCTTATGACTGGTTTGTTGCTGCCCGCCACTTAAAAATAGCGAGATTATATCTCTTAAACAGAAAAACACGCTCAAAATTTAATAAATACACTACGAGGAAATGACAGAAAACGATAAACACTTAACTTGCCGCTATGTGGATGTATATCATCCGAGAATGTGGCCTGATGGGGTATGAAACGAACAGACGGTTTCTTTCTAAACAAAACAAATGAGCAACTACAGCGCTGCAGAGTCAGTGAATTTATACTCTCAAAACTGCGAGTTAAAACTTCTTAAACAGGAAAACAAACACGAAATTTAAGAAATATATCTCGAGTAGAACACATAGAATAAATAGAAAGAATACAATCACCGTGTCAACTAAATCTACACTAACTCTACGTAGAGCGCAGGGCAGAATATCACTGAAATTTTCAGGAGCATGCAGGACGATTCCTGAGGAAGCTCTTCTCGTAATGTGGAAATCTTTACACTATAACTAACAATAAGAAAAAAGGGAGAACAATACCAGTTACGAAGAGGTGATACAGAAAAAGTAACAGATATGAGAACAAACACCAAGCTCGAAATCAGGAGAACTGGAATGCAGGAACAATAGGACGACGCAATCTATGCGTTCCTTCCCAATGTAAGGGTGAAATATACCTCCAGTTTATTGCTTGGTTCACACAAAAATGAGCCCTCATGGCAGATTTTCAAGTCTATAATTCCTAATTAACAAACTAAAATTTCGAATAGTATTTGTTTATTATTGTTCAGTACAAAAGCAGTGACGCAACAGCGATGCACTGAAATATTTCGTTGAATCAGTGTTGCCAACGTCACACTACGCAAAATCAATACAGCGCCATCTTTGTAGTTGTCGAAGTGTCTGCTTGCTACATCCGCTGCCCGCCACTTAAAAAATAGCTAGATTATATCTCTTAAAACAGAAAAACACGCACAAAATTCAATAAATATACTACGAGGAAAACACAGAAAAGGGTACGCACATAACTTGCCGCTCTGTGGATGTATATCATCCGAGGACTGTGTCCTTACTGGCATATTAAACGAAGAGATGGTTGCTTTCAAAACAAAACAAATGAGCAACTACTGCGCTGCAGAGTCAGTGAATTTACACTCCCAGAACCGCGAGTTTAAACTTCTTAAACAGAAAAACACACACGTAATTTAATAAATACATCACGAGAAGAACACAGAAAAAGGTAAACACTTAACTAGCCGCTCTGTAGATGTATATCCACCGGGAGCTGCGGGCTGACTGGATCCCCTATAACTCTTCTACATCGAGTCCTGTTTCTTCTTCTATCACGTCATCAGGCAAGTCTTTCCCCTCGTAGAGGCACTTAGTGAACTGTTTCGTCCTAACAGCTTTCATCTGCAATTAACAGCAAAACTTCCAGTGCTCCGATGTTTTTAATTTCACCGAAGGTTCATCAGGTTACTTTTCATCAGGAATGTGGAATGCTCTGAACAACTGTCATACGACTTTCATAATGATTATTGAATGAACTGTGGCAGGAGCCCGAACAACAGGGGATTCACATTCCAGTGCATGTATTAAGAGTCTGATAATGGCTAGTTACCAGCCGAAATCTAGATTTCCTTTAATAAAGAATGAAAGGAAACGGTGACTGACTGCTGTACTCCACCATTTTGATAATTCACCGAAGGTCTTTTCGCACAAAGATACATTCCGAAAAACAGTTCTCAGTGTATGGATATAATCATTCATGGATACACAACGAATGTGACGCAAAGCCGTTTGCACAGCCGTAATAGTATAAAATCGGATGCCACTCGCTCTTGTTAACTTACGTAAAAGAGACGTAAAGTGACAACATACAAAATTCATGGTAATAATCAAACGGCATTACTACGTTCACTACCACGATAACGACCTCAAAGCATAGTTATTGATATTCCATACACAATTCCTAACCACAACAGGGCTTACGATATACCTCCAAAAAAGATTAACTGTCAGCGTAGTGGTTGAAAGGAGATCGTGTGGAGAGGAAAATGGGCGACAGCGGAGGTAAACGATGGCATGGAAGGAAGTGGGAAAAAGATGGTGAATAGTCTGTCTTACGTTTTAGAGTACCCAGAAATTCGGAATTTTGTGAATGTACTCATTATACAGAAACTAACTGATCCCTTCCTTCAACAGCGAAGCCACGTTAACTGCTTCTGTAATCCTGTTGTGGGATAGGTTTTAAATCTCTTCTAAGGCTGTCTAGTTGTATTTTCTTAGTGGTTTTCTCAAATCAGTAACAGCGAATGCATGGATCGTTCGTTTGTAAAATATTGGCCAATTTTCTTCTCCCTTGTCAAATCGAAGTAACTGCTCAGTGTGTAACAGTGTTGCGGCGATGGGACGAACGAACATAAAAAGTCGTCCGCTGTGGCCGAGCGGTTCTAGGCGCTTCAGTCTGGAACCGAGCGACTGCAACGGTTGCAGGTTCAGATCCTGCCTCGGACATGGATGTATGTGATGTCCTTAGGTTTGTTAGGTTTAAGTAGTTCTAAGTTCTAGGGGACTGATGACCTGAGATGTTGATTGAAAAAATAGAAAGATTAGGATCTAATGTCTTAACGGCGATGGAATAGACAGAACACTGACTTGAAATAGCTGTGAATGAGGAAAAAATTCAGCCATCATTTGTCAAAGAAAAAAAAACCATCGCTGCACATCATTAGGTTCATTTCCATAAAGAACAAGGTGGAGATCCATTGTAGAAGGAAGGCCAGTGTCGGCAGAAAATTTTTCACCTGTTTATTGCAGATCGATTTCAGCTACTGTGTAGCTATCTTCAGTGCAATTATAACCCAGTAATGGCGACACTTCCTAAATAAAATCGTACATGGTACCACCAGTTGAACTTCGCAGGAGACCATATGTGAAATATGGATGATACAACGTGATGTACTGAGGGAAATGGCCATGGTCTTGAGTTTGAGTGAAAATCTCATTCTATGACAGCAGCGTTTGTGATATATTAGCAACAATTAATAGATTTCCTTCATAAAACTTGAATCTACACACATTGCCATTACATGACCTGTTCAGCACCTACATCATTTAGATGTCCTCAGTGCGTATTTAATGACAACGGGTATAAGGAAGATGGTTGTACGCCGATAAGGCCGAAAACTAATTAAGACCAGAACCAGTAATAATTATAACAATAATAACACGGGAAGTTCTATGCTCTGTTTACATTATGAACCGGGTTTGTGCACCTAGTTCTCAGTCTAATGGCCAGAGGTTGGTGGCAACTATGGTGGGAAGTGCAGCTGATGTCGTAGGGTCGGGTGTTGGGCGTTCACCACCCTGCGATGGGTATGAGTGCTTGTCTAGTGGCAGGCTGCCGTATCGTCGAGAAAATATCATTGATTAAATGTACGTTTTATTAGTGAACGCACTGCAACTTTGTAGCAAGGGAATTGAGAGGGAATAAACTACAATTTAGGCGTCACTTGAAACGTTTATTAAAATCCGACCATTAGCACATTAAAAAAACACTGGAACACTTTACTTGCTCCCCTAAGTGATTTTTCATTCAGAATTGCCAGGCTCCATTAGGAAGGCAAACACAAATGATCATAACTTCAGTCATGTCTCACAAACTAGCATATAACCTGTTAAAGTTATCTAGAATTTTACTCAAATGGAATATACAGAACACTCCAATAATAAGTCTGATACGTTTGTCTCTTTCTCTAACAAACTTCGTTAATTACACGTTAGCCAGAAACTTTATCCACTTTCAGATTACCCAAAAATTTAAATAAATGATACTATAGCAGAAACATTTGGAGCAGAGAACATTTCTTTCTGATTCATTTGTTTCACATTCAGTTTCTACTTTGAAACTTCTTAACCTTTCGTCCAACAAACACACTTCGTCCTTCCCCTTACTGAAAACAATTCACAAGAAATCAGGTAACGGACACAACTGGTGATACCTGACTAATTCAGATCGCACTTAGCATAGTCAAGAAAGCAACAGGCCATCGCCCAAAAACTAAGAACAAATAATGTGATATACCAGTATATTCACAGCAAGGAAAATTGTGAAACAGCCGTAAGCCATCCACAATTTTTAACAGGCAACTTGCCAATGAATATTTGCCAAGAATTTACCGTATGGCGTCAAGTCACAGCCGGCCGTGGTGGCCGTGCGGTTCTCGGCGCTGCAGTCCGGAACCGCGGGACTGCTACGGTAGCAGGTTCGAATCCTGCCTCGGGCATGGGTGTGTGTGATGTCCTTAGGTTAGTTAGGTTTAAGTAGTTCTAAGTTCTAGGGGACTGATGACCTAAGATGTTAAGTCCCACAGTGCTCAGAGCCATTTTGTCAAGTCACGAAGTTACAAGAGCTTCCTAGCTCACACCCAGCGCTCAGCTGGCTCAAAACGTAACATACATAGATACAACTCCTTAAGTTAAATTGAACCAGTTATATGAACATGGCAACATATAAACATCCATGAATACCTCGGGCGCAAACTGACCCCTCGCACAGGATAAGAAATTCATAAAATACTCTCAGACTTGCGTTTATTCAGATTATTATGCCACAAGTAAATGCAGAAATCCCACGATCTCCGTAATTCCTATTCCACATCTCGTTATATGGCACAGTATCTCCTTTTCTCTGCCAATTGTCCACTGCTACTGATCAAAACACGGTGAAGATTTCGCCACAGCACCGCTGCTGTGTACCCTGATGAACACATCCTCTCCACTCCGTGGTTCAAACTCAATATCTACATCTACATTTACATCCATACTCCGCAGTCCTCCTGACGATGTGTGGCGGAGGGTACCATGAATACGTCTATCGGTTCTCCCTTCTATTCCAGTCTCGTATTGTTCGTGGAAAGAAGGATTGCCGGTAGGCCTCTGTGTGGGCTCTAATTTCTCTGATTTTATCCTCATGGTCTCTTCGCGAGATATACGTACGAGGGAGCAATATACTGCTTGACTCCTCCGTGAAGGTATGTTCTCGAAACTTCAACAAAAGCCCGTACTGAGCTACTGAGGGTCTCTCCTGCTGAGTCTTCCTCTAGAATTTATCTGCCACCTCCGTAACGTTTTCACTCTTGCTTCGGAAGACTTCTCTCCATTGAGAACGACATGCGCCGTTCTGTTATCTAGGAACTCTTCAATCCAGTCACACAATTGTTCTGAAAGTCCTTATGCTCTTACTTTTCCCGCAGCTCGTGGTCGTGCGGTAGCGTTCTCGCTTCCCACGCCCGTCGTCCCGGGTTCGATTCCCTGCGGGGTCAGGGATTTTCTCTGCGTCGTGATAGCTGGGTGTTGTGTGATGTCCTTAGGCTAGTTAGGTTTAAGTAGTTCTAAGTTCTAGGGGACTGATGACCATAGATGTTAAGTCCCATAGTGTTCAGAGCCATTTGAACTATTTTTGAGCTCTTACTTTGTTCATTAAACGACTGTGGGGAACTGTATCGAACGCCTTGCGGAAGTCAAGAAACACGGCATCTACTAGGGAACCCGTGTCTATGGCCCTCTGGGTCTCGTGGACGAATAGCGCGAACTGGGTTTCACACGATCGTCTTTTTCGATACCCGCGCTGATTCATACAGAGTAGATTTCTAGTCTCCATAAAAGTCATTATACTCGAACATAATAGGTGTTCCAAAATTCTACAACTGATCGACGTTAGAGATACAGGTCTATTGTTCTGCACATCTGTTCGACGTCCCTTCTTGAAAACGGGGATGACCTGTGCCTTTTTTCAATACCTTGGGAACGCTACGCTCTTCTAGAGACCTACGGTACACTGCTGCAAGAAGGGGAGCAAGTTCCTTCGCGTACTCTACGTAAAATCGAATGGTATCCCATCAAGTCCTGCGGCCTTTCCTCTTTTGAGCGATTTTAATTGTTTCTCTACCCCTCTTTCGTCTATTTCGATATCTACCATTTTGTCATCTGTGCGACAATCTAGAGAAGGAACTACAGTGCAGTCTTCCTCTGTGAAACAGCTTTGGAAAAAGACATTTAGTATTTCGGTCTGTAGTCTGTCATCCTCTGTTTCAGTACCATTTTGGTCACAGAGTGTCTGGACATTTTGTTTTGATCCACCTACCGCTTTAATATAAGAGCAAAATTTCTTAGGATTTTCTGCCAAGTCAGTACACAGAACTTTACTTTCGAATTCATTGAACGCCCTCGCACAGCCCTCCTCACACTACATTTCGCTTCGTGTATTTTTTGATTGTCTGCAAGGCTTTGTCTATGTTTATGCTTACTGTAAAGTTCCGTTTGCTCCCGCAGCAGTTTTCTAACTCGATTGTTGTACCAAGGTGGTTCTTTTGCATCTCTTACGATCTTGCTTGGCACATACTCATCTAACGATGGTTTTGAAGCTCAACCTGTTCCCACCGAGCCCCGCCGCCGGCGACAACAAAATCCTAGTTCAGGCGCGGATGTCGCCGACTCTTGCAGCAGATTCGCGATGCGATGCAGTTGCCCATAGCTGCGGGAGATTTAAGCGTTGTCGCGGAGGGCCATTTCGATAGCGGCACAAAATCGTAACGACGCTCTGTGAAGGCAACGCCTCCCATGGGATTTATTGAGGATGGCGAGGATGGAGGTATTGAGGTCAGCCTGGGAAGATGTCAGCGACTCAGCAAGAACACTGAGGCAGCTTGCAGACAGAGACAGACAGCGTCAACTTGTCACGGACAGGTGAAAGTTCCTGAGTAGCTGCCTGGCCCTGGTCTCGAACAGTAGCCGTCCAGGGTAGAAGGCTGGAGAGACTGGACGTAGGGCCAGAGGTAGGTCCAGCAGCTGGAAGGCGCTAAACTCACAACATGAGTAGGCCTACAATTCTGCAATTAGCGGAGGCCAAGCCTTGTGGTGGCGGCCTTCAGATTCATGTTGGCTCAATGACTGCAGCAGACTGTCTGCAAACACATTTCAGAGGATGATATGCAAATGCACTATATCAAGTAGTTGTTCAGATGCACTGCTCCGTAATTCTGGATCAGGTGTATCATCACCAATTACAGCTTTTGCTTCGCTGTTTGTTTTGGTTTTATTTTTCTCAGCAACTGGTGTAGGTTTCAGAGAAGTATTTGATGAGAGCCCTTTTAAGAGGATTATGTCGGTATAAAACTGTTGGTCTCTGGGCAGGGGCTCTGCTGCAGTTAGCGGGGGAGCCTATCTTGTTCCCCCAGCTTTCCCTCCAGGAAGGTTGCAGAACACGCTTTCTTCTGTCGAAAAAAACATGGAATTCATTGCGGAAGGAGATATCTACGCAAGAGTAGCTTCTCTTAGTGCACGTGAATGTTCGTTACGTCGTCTAGGATTTAATTTCAGTTTACATTTTCAGAATGCAGACAGCTGATTGCGTCATACTGTCATATTGGGTAGTGCTGTGCCTACGTGTACAGTTTCTCTTTTGTCAATTTGAGAATCAAGTCAAGGAGTGACAGAAGCCTCCTACTCCAGCTGCCCACCACTCAGGAATTAGCTGAAGTATAGCCATACAGAAAAGAGTAGGACATTGTTTAAGGGTGTAAAATGTTCTGGCAGACGGGTTACAAATGGGTCTTGGAGAATGCACTTCGCTTGAAAATTCATTTGAGAAAGACGTTTCCCTTTCCGTGGCAGTATCCTTATTTTAAGTTAATTTATTGGTAATCTGAGGTAGTTCGTCAGAGTTTGGTCCTGTACATCCCAGAGGTATTCTCCTACCACAACCAACACCTCACAAAGCCGCTCCTCGAAAGCTTTTGCCTGCCGGACAGCATGCGTATTTTCAGAATGTGGACTTGCCAAAGGAAAAATTCCCATCATGTAGCCCTAACAGAGCATAATTCTCGGGTGTGAAGCACTCACGCCATTGTATTGGAGTGATTCTGTTCTGTCTTTTTGCAGTCTAGTTATTATGATGTTAGTCCCTCGGCTACTTCAGTGGCAATTTTTGTCACATTAGCGGGTAGTTCTTAACAAAACTGTAACTGGTCGGCTCTATTCTAACCTGCTTCAATGGCTTCTTGCATTAGCTGTGGCAACATCATTATTTTATTCATTAATGACAAGGGAAGTGCTTAAAAACAGACCTTCAAAGTCTATCTAGTCCAGTTGGTTTCATCTTCTTGTACTGATGAATATCATCAGGTCTCCCATCATTTGCACCAGTACTTGAAGAAGCAGTGGGGTCAAATCCTGAGTGGTTCGTTCCGAGGCTGGTCTGTGTTTTGAAAGCAATATATGAAGACTTTCCTACTGGCTTGCTAGGCCTAACGCAAGGAAGGATTTTCTGTTGGGGTTGCCTCCCTTAGCCTTTGGAGTTTATCCTCCTCCACAAGGCAGTGGTTCCCTTCTCATTTAATTCCCAGAAAGGAGGGTTGCCTCATCTGACAGCTACGCCGTTCCGAAGTCTTCTTTCTCCGCCGTCGCTGCCATTAAGGTCTTCACCCGTAACCCCTGGCATGGGTTCCGTGTTATACCCAACGGGATTGGGTCCCTGCCTGAACTCAGCCATCCTTGCACTCCGGCCTACTGAAATGTAGGAGGCCCACCCCCACGACGTGGACGCGCCAGACAGGAATTACTCCAGTGGGGGAATAGGGAAGAGCACCCTACCTCCCTGGAGCCAGGTTAATGATTGTGTATGGTGCCACAATCAAAGGCAGACCTTCAAAGTAAATGTCCAATTTTTTTGAGTCATTAGCCTTATAACTGGTTTGATGCCCCCCCCCCCCCCCCCCCACGAATTCCTCTCCTGTGCCAACCTTATCTTCTCAGAGGATCACTGGCAACCGAGGTCCTCAATTATTAGCTCGATGTATTCCAGTCACACTCTTCCTCCACAGCTCCCTCTAGTAAAATGGAACTTATTCCCTGATATCTCAACAGGTGTCGTTTCATCCTGCCCCTTCATTTTGTCAGTGTTCTTTACTTCGCCGATGAGAACTTTCTCATTACTTACTTACTTTCCTTAGTAGCACCACATCTCCAATGCTTCTTTTCACCTCTGTTCCGGTTTTCCCACAGACTATGTCTCACTACCATACAATGATGCGTTCCAAACGTACATTCTCAGAAACTTCTTCGTCTAATGAAGAGCTAAGTTTGACACTAGTAGACTTATTTTGGCCAGGAATTCCCTTTTTGCGAATGCACTCCCGCAGACCTTTTTTTATCTCCTCCTTGATCCGCCCGTCGTGGGCTTTTTGCTGCCTTGGTAACATAACACCTTAAGGTAAGCTGCATTGTGATCACCAGATCCTCGCTGTTCTCGTTTCTGCTACTTTTAATTACTTTTGCCTTCCTTCGATTACTCACCATCCGTACGCATTAGACTCTTTATTCCGATAAAACAGATTCTGCAATTTTTCTTCACCCTAACTGAGGATAGCAATATCATCAGCGGATCTTAATAGCGATATCCTTTCACCTAGGATTTTAATCCCACTCTTGAATCTTTCCTGTATATGTGTCATTCCTTCTTCAACGTTTAAACTGAACAGTAGAGGCAAAGACTATAACCATATTCAGTTTCTTTTTAAACCGTACAATGCATTCTTGGCCTTACACCCTTACTGTTCCCAATTCTTTCGTGCACATAATGTTGCATTACCGGCTTTTCTCTAGAGCTTTCGATGATTTTTCTCAGAGTGTCTAACATATTGCAAAATTTTACATTTTCGAACGTTTATTTTCAGGTCGACAAACCCTGTCTATGTATCTTCATTATTCTTCAGACTTGCCTCCAGTATCAACCGCAACGTCACAACTTCCATTCTCCGTGTCCGGCCATCTTGATTTAGGTTTTTCCGTGATTTCCCTACATCGCTCCAGGCAAATGCCGGAATATTTCCTTTGAAAGGTCACGGTCGACTTCCTTCCCCATCCTTCCCTAATCCGATGGGACCGATGACTTCGCTGTCTGGTCTCCTTCCTCAAACAACCCAACCCAACTGCATTCTGGTGTCTTTACCTGCCCTGATACCAAATTTATAGTCAAATAACAGATCCTAAATTTTCTCCTTCAGTCATTGTATATTACACTTGCAAGCAGCTTGGGGGCATGAGCTGTTACACTGACTCGTCGCCTATTGCAAGCATGGGAATTGTGTGAACGATGTTTTTCCCAAACTCTGATGATATATCGCCAGATCATACATCCTAGAAAGAACGTGAACAAGTATTATGTTGCCACTGCCCCCAAAGATCTTAAAACGTCCTATGGAACGTAACCTATCCCTTCTGCCTTATTTGATTTTAAGTCTTCCAGGGCTCTATTCTTTGCACCTATCCGCTCTGTCAACGGCAATTAACAGTGGAAATCCCATTGCACAATTAGTGTCACAACACTTGCTTTAATTTCACCGAACTTCCGACGTCATTTCTTTTTCAGTTACTTCACATTTTTCACGTAGCTGTTTCACCTTAGGTTCCCTGCACTTCCTATATATTTAATTTCTATGAGATTTATACTTCTGTAGTCCTGAAATACGCTCAGAATTTTTGTACTTTTTTGTCGATCAACTGAAGTAATTGTTGTGTTAATCATGGCTCTGTCGCAGATGTCTTCCTTGTACCTACTTTTTTTTCTCTCCAACCTCCATGGTAAACCTTTTCAGAGATGTGCATTCCATTTCAAACAGAACGGCCTACTGAGCTGTTCTTTATCGCAGTATCTGTGGCCTTAGACAACTTCAAGCGTATCTCTTCATTCCATAGCCCATTCCGTATTTCGCTTTCCTGAACTTTAATTCTTCCTTAGTAGCCTCCTATATTTCAGCCTAATCTGAATATACATCTGCCCTTGGGTATGTGTTACAATCCAATACCTTATTGCCGAACCTCTTCCTGACATGATGTAATTTACCTGAAATCTTCCTAGTATACCTCTTCCTCTTGTGACTCTTAAACAGAATATTCGCTATTACCATCTGAAATTTATTGCAGGATTCATTGTCCTCGCTAATTCCTACTATCAAGTCCATTTTCTCCAGTGACCTTGTCTTCTATTCCTTCCCTTACAAACATATTCAAGTCCTCCATGTCTATTAGATTTTCGCCTCCCTTTCTTTACATATTAAATTACTCGTTGCATAACCTCATATACATCCACTATCTATTCATCTTCTGCTTGCGACGTCGGCATATATACGTGAAATATTGTTGGTGGTGTTCGTTTCCTGATGATTCGGATGTGAATAAACCTATCAATGAACTTTTCACAGTAACCTACTCTCTGCCCCACCTTCCCATTCAAATGGATCGTGCTCCCGATGTATTGTTTTTTTGCTGCTGTTGATATTACCCTATTCACGTCAGGTCAGAGATCCTTGCCTTCTTTCCCTTTCACTTCACAGGCGCGAACTGTATCTAGACTGCATTTTCATTTTCTGATTTTCTAGATAGCCTACCACACCCCGACTCGTAGAACGTTATCGTTTCGATGGTTTCTCAATTTTTTTATAATGGTCACCTCCTCTTTGGGAGTTCCCTCCTTGAGATCAGATTGGGGGACTAGATCATGATGACACTTTTTCAATTACAGAACACGTGTCCTGGGGATACACGTTATGTATCTTTAATCCAGTGGTTTCCATTGCATTGTGTATCCTCATGCCGTTGATCATTGTTGTTATTTGTACACACATGCTGGTAAACGCTGGATTCCATTTTTCGTAGTCTCGCATTTGTTTATTTATTAGTTTTTATTACTCCAGCATGTTAGGTTCTTCACGTCCTCTCTTACATTGGATCACTGGAAGAATGAGCTCTTAAAAATAAAATTTTCAGTATCAAACAATTACCGGTATTATACTAAATACTAATGAAATACATTTCTCATACACAATACAGCAACGTTCCACTTGGCGTTGATTCTACAAGTATTGATAGGTTCCCGGAAGTGTGTGGCACCAGATATGTATTCACAGGTCACTCAATTCGCGCAAATTACGCTGATGCCAGACGTGCGTTCCGATGGATACAGATCACGGGCATTGGCTGGATAAGACATCAATGTGAGTTCACTATCATGGTCCTCAAACTATTGCAACGTCGTTCTGGCCTTCTGTCGCTGAGAATTATCATGCAGGAAGATGTTATCGCAATCAGAGAAGACTTCAGTTATGAAGGGACGCAGGTAGACCGCAAAAATGTTTACGGAGTTCCCTCCTATGATGTTGTTTTCCTGTGCAGCATAGGTCATATAGAGGCCCAACTCCACCTACCCTATAGCATAAGTCTGCTCTCACTCGGCTGCGTCCAGGGCGCGGCGCGCGTTTCAAGTGGCCGTTCATTTGGATGACGGCGTGTAAGGCGTGTGTGTAACAAGTAATGTGATTCATTCGACATGCGACAAGCTTCTATTGATCCACGAAGAAAAGACAGTGATGCTGTGCCCACTGCAATAGTAACTGACGATGTCGTTGGGTCAACACAGCAACACGTGGAGGTCGTGCATGTGGAGCTCCATGTTAAACAATGGCCTTTGAATTGTGTGCCCGAAACACTTGTACCTGCGCCTGCATTGTACTCTATTGTCGAATCGCCACTGATCTCTGCCTATCCTGAATCACACATTGGGGGAATCCCCAACCTCTACGTTTTGTGATGGGACCTGAACGTACAGTACTATAAGGGTTCAAATTGTTCAAATGGCTCTGAGCACTATGGGACTTAAGTACTGAGGTCATCAGTCCCCTAGAACTTAGAACTACTTAAAACTAACTAACCTAAGGACATCACACACAACCATGCCCGAGGCAGGATTCGAACCTTCGACCGTAGTGGTCACGCAGGTTCATACTGTAGTGCCTAGAACCACTCGGCCACTCCGGGCGGCTACTAAATCAGCTACACGTTTTTTCCACCATCGTTAAGTTACTTTCCATAGATGCTCGCGACAGTATTTCGCAGACAGCCGACCTGCTTCGCCGTGTGCAGCGCCACAACAATGAACCCTTTTCCATAACCACTTATATCAGTGGATTTCCTCATACGTGGCCCTTATCTTCAATATGGTGATTGCCCATTAGACTCTCTTTCACTTGTAAGATGCAGTATTTATGATTTACTTATTCTAGGATTGAAGACAACTGTGTAACTGGAAATGGGATGTTTAATGTCGCAATATTAGCATAAAAATACACGCTTTTACACATTTTTCAATGTGACAACTAAAAACAGTTTTCAGGATAACGCATCTCGTCAACATCAAAAAAGTAAAACAATCCTAAACACAACAATATTAAATATTAACTCTCAGAAGCTTCAATTATCCTAAACATTACACTATTAAAGTTTAACTATAACTTTCTTTACAAAATTGTTCATACACTTACGTTATGATGTTGGTCACTACTACGAAAACCGTACGATTCCGGTTCAATTTTCCGTACTATATTTAGGATAACAATCAAGTCTATGGTGGATGGTTAGCTATGTGAAAAATTGAGCAAAAGATTACCCAAGGTCACTCGAGTTTATGGTGGACGCAAGCTGGTAAACAAACAAGTTAACGCCTCTGCACGCGGAATTTACCTTAAGCTTCGATAAGCTCTCGCCTGCTAGGCCGCTCTCTACCGCTGAAATGCCTGTAAAACTAGTTACACCTTTGCTCAATTTTTCAGCAGAAACTTTTCCTATGTTTCTCGTTATGTGAGAGAACATGTACTCATCCCTAGTCTTAGAGTGTGGCCATATACATGCACATGGTTTGATCAGCTTGCATATTATAATGCCCTCTCAGTTCTCGCAAGAACAATTAACTAATTGGCTGGTTCGTTTCTCCACAGTTAGAGCTAAACGATGCTACAGCTATTTTAGAGCTGGATATCAGCCGTTGTGAACGCAGTGTTCACACAAATTACTCCTCTGCGTCGTACAGAGCGTTATGCGCTCCATTGTGCACTTGATGCCAGTTCAGAGAAGAGTCCTGGAAAATTTCCGTCTTCTATCACTCATAGCCGAACTGTCTCCCCAGCTCAGTTCTTTTGTTCTTCACGTCACATCTTTTTTCGATCAATAAGAGCATTCCTCTTGTCATGTGGAAACTCTCTCTACCAATCTCAAGGTCGGTACCATCAAATTGTGTCGAAACCTTGGCTCTATTCTCCTTCCTGGCGCGTTTCCGCCACTCGGACGTTTTGTGACCGTTCCAGACGCCTAAATGCATACATTGACTCTCTCACATGTGTACCTCTTGCTGGACATGTGATAGAAAATGAATCACTGGTCTTCTTTCGTATCCATTTATAATTCCAAAACACAGTTCTCTAAAAGCTTTCTTTCCTGTCCTCTCTTAGATAGGCCGTTATACTCGTTCTCCCCATCTGGGTCACGTGGTCAGTCGTTGACTTTCCGCCTGGGACAACACTTTAAGTGGTTTCAGTGGTACCCCCAGTAGCATGGCCTTGCCTCTGCATTGTCCCTCTGAATTCCAAACTAAAACGTGTTTCGCTGCTTCTTTCACCTTTCGCTCAAACATGCATTATAGGAACTGTGTGTTAATTACCATCAATTGAATGTCATCCCTTCTTGCATTACATACTGCTAGGCAAATTTGCTCATTACTGCTGAATTAAGTTAGGTGCCATATTCACCTTCCGTCGCGATGTATAAAGCTCTCATGTAAGGTGAGAATCTGACCTTCATTTATTCTGCCACCTTACACACTTATGTTCTTTTCTTATATTGTTACGCGCCCACAAAACCAGCAGCAGCCATTCAACCTCCGGTGGGCACTGCACATAATGTTTTAGCTCATCAGTGTATGAACTATGAGAACAGGAATTCAGTTTTAATACAAAAGAATATGTAGTGTAAATACGGTAATGAAAGGAGCTGTCTTTGATCTCTGAAGATTCGCAATATAGGTGTACTCGGCCATGGAAAATTACCATGAGCTGTATATACTGTATAAATTATGCAAAATATAGATTTTCCAGAATATATGAAGCTTTTTCTTATAATAACCTTAAAATCGCTTGTTGCATTGGCGCCAGTGGCGAAAATATGAAAGCTGAAAAAATTCCAAGTTATTCCATCAACACCTTTCAGATTCTGCAACATAACAATGTGTTGTTTGCATCCCTGAAACAGCTCTGTGAGCTTTCTGTCAAATTGGCAGTAGTAGAAGCAATTTGTGTAAACTGATAGGCAAACATTGCTATTACAATTGCTAGAGCCGGCCGGTGTGGCCGTGCGGTTCTAGGTGCTACAGTCTGAAGCCGAGCGATCGCTACGATCGCAGGTTCGAATCCTGCCTCGGGCATGGATGTGCGTGATGTCCTTAGGATAGTTAGGTTCAATTAGTTCTAAGTTCTAGGCGACTGATGACCTCAGAAGTTAAGTCGCATAGTGCCCAGAGCCATTTTGAACAAATGCTAAAATTTTACTAAAGATTATTCTCACGTATCTAAATGTAACTGCAACAGAACCATTAGTTTCTACAGGTAATGTGATGAATGTTGAGTGCCTTATAAAACACTGCCAAAGATGATGACGAGAAGAAAATGTTGCACATAAGTGTTCAAAAAGTTGTGAAAGGATCAGAGGACATACAAACTCTGATTGCTTTCACAATATTGAAACGTTCAAAGCAAAAGTCGTTGCCACGAATATTGCAGCAACATCGTAAGGACATCTTTAAGTTGTGAAAAAAAGAAAATTGGGTTTAATGTCCCGTCGACGTCGAGGTCATTAGAGATGGAGCAAAAGCTCGGGTGACGTCAAGGATGGTAAAGGATATCGGGAATCCCCTTTCAAAGGAACCATCCCACCATTTGCCTGGTGCGATGTAGGGAAATCACAGAAAACATAAATCTGGATATTTGAAGGCGAGTCAAGTGTGCTAACCACTTGGTCACCTCAATTGGTCCGTTGAGTTGTATTCCACATTTTATACAAATGACTTTCTTACATGTAAGCACCGCAGAAGGTCCCAAAATATTTGTGTGTTCCGCCGCTAATCATCATATTGGTAGATTATACTGTTTTACAGTGATGCATACCACCTATCCATACTTTTAAAATATCCTATATATCTGTTTAGTGGTGTGATGATAAGTTTAAGTGAACCTCAAGTATAGCTTCACATTATCTACTCCGAAACGAATTTGCGTAAGAAATTTAATTCGTAGGTTCATTAGGAACAACAATTATAAATTTCAGTCTATTCAATTTCTCTTTTTTTCATGCTTACAGTGTATTTTGTATAACACTGACCCATATTGACGTCGTACTAACAATTTTAGAAGATTATCCTACAGATAATGTCAGCTACGAATTTATTTACCATGTGATAGAAAGCTTAAGTAACAAAATAGCAAAATTGTGGCCTCTCAGTGTTTGGGATTTCATGTGCTTGAACTTAATGTAAGGAAAAGAGTCTTCATGAAATTAAATATAAAAAATACATCGCAAAGAACAAGGTCACGTAATATTTCACGAAAAGAAAGAAATAGGAAGTGCATCGCAGTGTAGGAAGATCTTGGGTTCCGAGGTAATTAGCTACAGTGCAGCTTCCGATTAGGTAGTGCTTGATAAATACATCTGGCGTTTCTTCTGCAAATGATCCAGTTCGGCATTTGCCTTAAACTGTGTCGGAATATCACTGAAAACATAAATGTGTGATCCGAGCGGCTATCCTGAATGCGCATCACACGATCCTGAGGTATCGTGCCGGAAGAGTTACGTGATGCTAAAGGAATTGACTGAAAGAAGCCACTTGTTAAAGTTTACCGTCACTTACACCAGAAACTGTGCCGGAATTGTATTATTTGTGAAGCCTTACACTAACGCCCCAGCGCTGGTCTCACAGAAACATTTTCGTGTTTACACATCTGCAGTCTTCGGCACTACATTACGTAACCTAATGGCTAATGCCCTGTCGATGCAACCACTCTCTTCCGTCCTTAGTTGTTTGTTTCAGAACCACGTAATTATCACATTTTTCTCTCTTGTCGATGGCTTAGAACTACTTCATCCTAGGAAGCACTCTTCCTTCATTTCCTGTCAAGAATATTGGGGACGAATCTGTAGTGTCTCATAGCATATCAAATTAATTTAATTATTCTGTTTTCCGTTTTTTTTTAATAATCTTCCCTCTTCGTTGACTTCCATGAAAACTTCCATCTTGGTGTTTATTTCTTGCCATTTTCAGCCACATCCACATTTCATCAGCCTCAAGTGAATTCTTTACAGTTTACCTAGAGTACAGCTTTCACTACTTTATAGAAGAGAACTCCATTCAGCTGATTTTGGATAGGATTTTCTGACAACTGTATAGAAGTGTTTGCTGCTCAAAGTGTTATTCCTAACAGTAAAAATCATATTTTTCCAGTGCTGTTATTCTCTTGATTTCCATTATCTTCTGTGAGTAAACTACCTACACAACAAAACTATCCACCTGACCAATTCTTACGTAAAATACATCTATTTTAAAAAGCAGAAAAAAATTCGCTTTAGGCCTTCCTAAGAGGCAGTCTCCACTCCCCCCAACCCAAATATGTAAGCGTTCACCAGATGTGTTTAAATTAAAAGAAATGGTATCAGCTGCTATTGAAAAACATATACCAAATAAATTAATAACAGATGGTACTTATTCCTCAAGATACACTAAACAGGTGCCAAATGTAAAATAATGCAAAATCCTCAAGATTGTTGAAGATTTACAGATCGAAATGTAACATGAACTTCAATGCGAGATGGTTTTTAATACTTTCCATAACGAGACTTTGTCTCTAAATCAGGCAGCAAATCCAAAGAGAGTCAGGTCGCATGTAAAGTACACCACTGAAATACACATTCAACACCTTCACTGCACGATAACAATTGTGATGTTACTGATGACAGTGCCATTAAAGCAGAGTTACTAAATACTTTTTTCCGAAACCCTTCCACGAAATAAGACGAAGTAAATATTCCAGAATTAGAACTAAGAACAACTGCCAATATGAGTAACTTAGAAGTAGATATTCTAGGTATAGATCAGCAGCTCTGACCACTTAATAAAGGCAAGGCCCCCAGTCTTGATTGTATAACAGTCAGCTTCCTCTCAGAGTATGCCAATACGATAGCTTCATTTTTAGCTATCATATACAACCGAGCGCACGTTGATAGATCGGTACCTAAAGACTGGAAAGTTTCACAGGCCACACCAATACCCTAGAAAGAAAATACACTCCTGTAAATTGAAATAAGAACACCGTGAATTCATTGTCCCAGGAAGGGGAAACTTTATTGACACATTCCTGGGGTCAGATACATCACATGATCACACTGACAGAACCACAGGCACATAGACACAGGCAACAGAGCATGCACAATTTCGGCACTAGTACAGTGTATATCCACCTTTCGCAGCAATGCAGGCTGCTATTTTCCCATGGAGACGATCGTAGAGATGCTGGATGTAGTCCTGTGGAACGGCTTGCCTTCCCTTTCCACCTGGCGCCTCAGTTGGACCAGCGTTCGTGCTGGACGTGCAGACCGCGTGAGACGACTCTTCATCCAGTTCCAAACATGCTCAATGGGGGACAGATCCGGAGATCTTGCTGGCCAGGGTAGTTCTAGAGCACGCCTGTCAAGACACCACTGGAGGCGGGCTGCACGATGTTGGGGCGTGAGCGGAAGACGGCCTAACGGTGTGCGGGACCGTAGCCCAGCTTTATGGAGACGGTTGCGAATGGTCCTCGCCGATACCCCAGGAGCAACAGTGTCCCTAATTTGCTGGGAAGTGGCGGTGCGGTCCCCTACGGCACTGCGTAGGATCCTACGGTCTTGGCGTGCATCCGTGCGTCGCTGCGGTCCGGTTCCAGGTCGACGGGCACGTGCACCTTCCGCCGACCACTGGCGACAACATCGATGTACTGTGGAGACCTCACGCCCCACGTGTTGAGCAATTCGGCGGTACGTCCACCCGGCCTCCCGCATGCCCACTATACGCCCTCGCTCAAAGTCCGTCAACTGCACATACGGTTCACGTCCACGCTGTCGCGGCATGCTAACAGTGTTAAAGACTGCGATGGAGCTCCGTATGCCACTGCAAACCGGCTGACACTGGCGGCGGCGGTGCACAAATGCTGCGCAGCTAGCGCCATTGGACGGCCAACACCGCGGTTCCTGGTGTGTCCGCTGTGCCGTGCGTGTGATCATTGCTTGTACAGCCCTCTCGCAGTGTGCGGAGCAAGTATGGTGGGTCTGACACACCGGTGTCAATGTGTTCTTTTTTCCATTTCCAGGAGTGTAGAAGTAATCCGTTAAATTACATACCCGTATCGATAATGTCGATTTGCGAATAGGATAGACGGTGGAGATCGAAGAAATTCGAAGAACCGTAGGATTTTGGAACACATACTGTGTTCCAACATTACGAGTTAGCTTGAAGAAAGCGATGCATTGAAAAACAGGCAACTCGGATTCAGAAAGTATCGTTCTTGTGAAACTGAACTAGGTCTTTATTCTGACGAAGTAATGACTGATATGGACAGGGGATGTCAAATTGATTCTATATTTTTAGATTTCCAGAAGACTTTTGAAACTATAACTCGTAAGTAGCTTCTGATAATGTGCGTGTATGTGGACTAACGTCGCTGTTGTGGGACTGGATACCTAAGTTCCTGTCAGAAAGATCGCACTTCTTAGTAAGTGACGGAAAGTCATTGAGTAAAACAGAAACATCAGGTGCTCCCCTAGGAAGTGTTATAGGTGCTCTGCTGTTCCTGATCCATGAAAACTGTTTAGGAGACAATCTGAGTACCACTCTTAGGTTTTTATCAGATGACGCTGTCATTTATTGTCTTACAATGTCACCAGATGATAAAAAAATTGAAAAAGGATTTAGAAAAGACATTTGTATGGAGCAAAAAGTAGCAGTTGACTCTAAATAATGAAAAGTGTAAGGTTATCCACATGAGTACCAAAACGAATTCTCTAAATTTCGGTTGCATCACAAAACATACAAATCTTAAGGCTGTAAATTCAACTAAATAATTATAGATTACAATTACGGGTAACATACGTTGGAACGGTCAAATAGATAATGTTGTGGGTAAAGCAAACCAAAAACTATAATTTACAGGCAGGGCACTGAGAAAATCAACAGATCTGCTAAAGAGACTGCCTACACTACGGTTGCCGTTATCGTTTGGAGTATTATTTTGTGGGGCTAATTCCATGGATGACATGGAAAAAGTTAGTTTCGTAATATCGCGAAATAGGGGAGAGATCCCCATGAATATGGTAAGTGTTTTGGGGTGGCAATGATTAAAACAGAGGTGTTTTCCGTTGCAGCAGGCCCTTCTCATGAATTTTCAACCACCAGCTTTCTCCTCAGAGTGCAAAAATATGTTATTCGCGCCCATCTATATAGTGAGGTATGGTCATCATAATACGATAAGAGAAATCAGAGATTCAAGTGTTCGTTTTTCGAGCACGCTCTTCAAGAGTAGAACGACAGAAAAATAGCTTTCATGTGGTTCCATGAACCTTCTGCCATGCACTTAATTGTGAATCGGAGTGTAACCCTGTAGATTTAAATATAGATACAAATATGTCATCAACTTCTAAATTGGTTTTTCTTTCACCCATTTTCCCTACTACCATTATTTTGTTTTCGGTTTGTTCATATTTAATTTCCCTTGTTTGAGAATGTCTTACAGGACTTGCAATATACTGTTCATTTCTTTTTCGGAGCCTGGAAATACGACGATCTCACCAACAAATCTAATATAGCATATCCTTTCACTATTGGCTTTTGTTGATTTTATTTTGTTACTCATGATTTGAATAGCTTGCTCAATGAGTGCATTAAATAAATAAGGGAGAGGAGTCATTCATCACTAACTCCTATATAATTCCTGGCCCCTTCCTCTACCTGTTGATGTTTATTTTGAGCTTAGGTTCTCGTACAGCTGATTAATCATTCTTCTGTCCTTCCAGTCAAGTTCCACCTTTTTAAAAGTTGTAAAAAGCAGATATCAGCTCACATTGTCAAAACGTTTTTCCAAGCCAAGGAAGGCACGATGAATTCTTCTGTCCATGTCCTTCCTTCTCTCCAACAGCACGTGGAAGTTAAAAATTACTTCTTTTATCTCTGTCTTCTCTAACTCCAAATTGCGTTTTACTAATATACTTATCAATTTTCTCTTTAATCCTAATTTTAAACTCATTAATGCGTATTTTGGAGGCATGTGATAACACTGGTAGAGTTCTGCGACTGTTGCAATCTACTGCCTTTGCTATCTTTTCCCTAAAACCTCATTTGTTGCTTTACTTATCACTATCTCAGTTATTTTACTGCATTGTCTTAACACTTCCACTATCTCTTTTATTGGTTCTTTTATTAAAATCATTTTTATCGCTTATATTTTCAGTCATCCTAATATCAACTAATTTTGACAGTTCTCTTGATATTTTGAATTATAATTCTGCACTTGGCTCAGGCAAGTGTAGGCAGACCCTCTGTGGCCTTAACGCTAAGTGATTCCTGTACCTTGCTTCTTTAATATATAGTCCAATTGAAATCGTATGTTTTCTGGTGCCTCCCATGTGTATTGGAAGATCAAAGTGTGTGTCATTAATAACTATGTTATACTGACTGCAGAAATCTACAAAATTTCCACATCTTTCATCTGTTACTACCATGTCAAAATTTCCTATCGTCTTACTGCCTGTATGGAATCCTACTACTCCGTTAAAATCACCCACTATTGCAACATTATCTCTTCTTTACACAGTTTTAATAGTTCATTATGTTCAGACATTGTCTCCACATCCTCCAAGACATCATCCGATGTTGGAAAATACGTCTGATTTATTACTGTTTGTTTTTACCAACATTGACCGATTCTTTTTTCAATCCTACTAATCTCAATTAATTTTTACAGTTCTCTTGATACTTTGAACTCTAATGCTGCACTTGGCTAACACAAGTGTATGGAAAATCCCAAGAAATTTTTGTCCTATGTCAAAGCGGTAGGTGGATCAAAACAAAATGTCCAGACACTCTGTGACCAAAATGGTACTGAAACAGAGGATGACAGACTAAACGCCGAAATACTAAATGTCTTCTTCCAAAGCTGTTTCACAGAGGAAGACTGCACTGTAGTTCCTTCTCTAGATTGTCGCACAAATGACAGAATGGTAGATATCGAAATAGACGACAGAGGGATAGAGAAATAATTAAAATCGCTCAAAAGAGGAAACGCCGCTGGACCTGATGGGATACCAGTTCGATTTTACACACAGTACGCGAAGGAACTTGCCCCCCTTCTTGCAGCGGTGTACCGTAGGTCTCTAGAAGAGCGAAGCGTTCCAAAGTATTGGAAAAGGGCACAGGTCATCCCCGTTTTCAAGAAGGGACGTCGAACAGATGTGCAGAACTATAGACCTATATCTCTAACCTCGATCAGTTGTAGAATTTTGGAACACGTATTACGTTCGAGTATAATGAATTTTCTAGAGATTAGAAATCTACTCTGTAGGAATCAGCATGGGTTTCGAAAAAGACGGTCGTGTGAAACCCAGCTCGCGCTATTCGTCCACGAGACTCAGAGGGCCATAGACACGGGTTCACAGGTAGATGCCGTGTTTCTTGACTTCCGCAAGGCGTTCGACACAGTTCCCCACAGTCGTTTAATGAACAAACTAAAAGCATACGGAGTATCAGCCAATTGTGTGATTTGATTGAGGAGTTCCCAGATAACAGAACGCAGCATGTCATTCTCAATGGAGAGAAGTCTTCCGAAGTAAGAGTGATTTCAGGTGTGCCGCAGGGGAGTGTCATAGGACGGTTGCTATTCACAATATACATAAAGGACCTGGTGGATGACATCGGAAGTTCACTGAGGCTTTTTGCAGATGATGCTGTGGTGTATCGAGAGGTTGCAACAATGAAAAATTGTACTGAAATGCAGGAGGATTTGCTGCGAATTGACGCATGGTGCAGAGAATGGCAATTGAATCTCAATGTAGGCAAGTGTAATGTGCTGCGAATACATAGAAAGATAGAACCCTTATCATTTAGCTACAAAATAGCAGGTCAGCGACTGGAAGCAGTTAATTCCATAAATTATCTGGGAGTACGCATTAGGAGTGATTTAAATGGAATGATCATATAAAGTTGATCATCGGTGAAGCAGATGCCAGACTGAGATTCATTGGAAGAATCCTAAGGAAATGCAATCCGACAACAAAGGAAGTAGGTTACAGTACGCTTGTTCGCCCACTGCTTGAATACTGCTCAGCAGTGTGTGATCCGCACCAGACAGGGTTGATAGAAGAGATAGAGAAGATCCAAAGGAGAGCAGCGCGCTTCGTTACAGGATCATTTAGTAATCACGAAAGCGTTACGGAGATGATAGATAAACTCCAGTGGAAGACTCTGCAGGAGAGACGCTCAGTGCCTCGGTACGGGCTTTTGTTAAAGTTTCGAGATTATACCTCACCGAAGAGTCGAGCAGTGTATTGCTCCCTCCTACATATATCTCGCGAAGCGACCATGAGGTTAAAATCAGAGAGATTAGAGCCCACACAGAAGCGTACCGACAATCCTTCTTTCCTCGAACAATACGAGACTGGAAGAACCGATAGAGGTACTCAGGTTACCCTCCGCCACACACCGTCAGGTGGCTTGCGGAGTATGGATGTAGATGTAGAGACTATCTGTGTCCTGTCGTGGATAGCATTGGAATGGCATTACCTCATTTCGCTGGCGCAGTATGCACTGCCAATGTAATTTGACGTTTCCCCCCTTGTTACAACTGACTCTCCTCGCTTTCCTCTTTCCTAACCAGGTACTATAAACTACTCTAAATTCATCATTGCAGATACCTCCATATCCCTCCCATCTTGCTCCATAATTATCTAATATATCCACCTCCCTTTTCATCGTCTGGTCCCCCACTTTACTATGTTTTCCCGCTTTTAGTAGCATTCGTACAGTCCACGTTCCCGTGTTAATCGCTGTTCTAAATTAATTTCGCGTTATTGTAACGTGAGAAGCCCTATATCACCTCTCCTGGCAGATCTTGGCTTCCGTGATCTTGATCAACAGTTAATTCCTCATTTACGTCATCTTCCATGGATGCGATTCACATAGGATATCCTTCAGATCTTTAATGGAGTAATTTCACGTTGCCGTCCCCGTTCTATGCCGTTGAGCAAGATGCGTTCTTTAATCACCTATAGAGGCGACTCCTCACCCCTATGATAAAGGTGTCCTCAGACCTCAGACCACTCATCCACCCTCGAAGGCGGCTGTTGGCGACGTTGAGGGGATGTGAAGACATATTAATATTTTACTCTTTTAGTAGAACTGTTTTCTTAAGACGAAATGTAATCTGAATATCAAGTGTGATATTTGTGATGAAGAAAAGACTCTTGTATCTGAAATACAAGGCCATAATGCTTAAAGTTTGAAGTAATCGGTTTAGTAACTAAGTTATCTTCGTAAATCAGTACCCGTCTGCTACCTGCGATCTGTTGAGACGCACAATATTAATGTATGTTTCTTTTAGGGAGACTAATCGCTCCTTTTCGTTGAAACAATGTAACATGTTTTTCTTTTATTGTGTACCACTAATACTCTTGCTATGCCACCGGCAGGTGTAACAGTGACAAAGTGTATGAACAGAAATTACCGGCTTGTTCGGTATATGTTTAACCGGCACTGGAGCCATCTTGCAGAGATAACTACGTATTGTAGTACCTATCTAGAACTTGCTTGTCATTAACTTTATGAAGTACGATAGCTCATTGTGAATAGTTTTGGTGCACTTAAGATGTTCCCAATTTTTACAGGGGTGAAAATAAGAATCCAACCCAGTCATTCCTAAAGAGTGATAAAGCGTCTCTTACAAGAACCTGATCTGTAGACTTTGTAAAAGGGCGACTCAAAAGAGCCACTTAAACCGACGCCCACTTGATCTTGGACATCAGATTTAAAATAATTATTGTTCAGTTGTAACCCTCTACAAAAGTCATATCACCATATGCTGATCCTTAACAATTCTTCCCTCTGGTCAGAGAGTGTGAGTATTCCACTAAACAGAAAATTATTATCTCCATATCCCGATGAATGAAGTAAAAATTATTGAAGAATCCAACGAATTTTTCATCCATTTGGGCAGTAACATTGTGAAAAAATGGTTCTGTGTACGAACAATTATGACTTCATCACTTTGTAGAACATAGTATTTGCCAACATTAAAATTTATTGTTCAGTGGCCAGCTATTTCGTGCCAGTCATAAATGTATACGTTGTGAGTCACCGGTGCAGCATGGCATTAGACGTGTTGATATCAGTGGTTAATTTTCTGTTGCTTATTGGCTTAGATGAACAGTTCTGGTGGAGCCCACTCATACGTCACGCCACGCCTTTGAGGCGACAGTGATTCTGAGGAAGAAATCTTCTAACACTTTTCTGCTCTTGAGGAAAATGATACAGAAGGGACATTCTATAATACAAGGGGCGTTCAATAGGTAATGCAATACATTTATTTGTGAAATCAGCTTCATTTTATTCAGGATACCACGTTATTCTATACTCTTTTGGTACAAAACACTATTTTTCAACACAGTATCCGTTCAATGCGACAGCCTTACGACACCTCAACTGAGAGGGCCTGTATACCTGCAGGGTACCACTCTGATAGTCGACGTCAGAGCCGAAGTACTGTCGCATCGATAACCTCTCCGACGACAACGTACTGCTTCCCGTGGAGTGCATCTCTCACTGCGGCAAACAGATGGCAGTTGGAAGCTGCGAGATCCGAGCTGTAGGGTGAATGAGGAGGAACAGTGGAAAGAAGTTTTGTGCGTAGCACAGTTCACACCCGAATTGATAGTTGCACCATGAGGGAGGATACCAAACAAAATAACACCTTTAGAGTCCCAGAAGACCTTCGTCATGACTTTACCGGCCGGGGGCGCCGCTTTGAACATTGCCTTCGGAGGAGAGGTGACGTAACACCCCTCCATGGTCTACCGTTTGTTTCCGGTTCGAAGTAATGAACCCCTGTTACATCGTCTGTGAATACTTCAACAAAATATTGTCACGATCAGCTTTGTAACGTTCAAGAAATTTCGCATAGACGGTCCTTCGTCGCCCTCTATGGTAAGCTGTTGGGCGGCGAGAAACCCAGTGGGAGCCGGCCAGAGTGGCCGAGTGGTTCTAGGCGCTACAGTCTGGAACCGTCCGACCGCTACGGTCGCAGGTTCGAATCCTGCCTCGGGCAAGGATGTGAGTGATGTCCTTAGGTTAGTTAGGTTTAAGTAGTTCTAAGTTCTAGGGGACTGATGACCTCAGATGTTAAGTCCCATAGTGCTCAGAGCCATTTTGAACCCAGTGTTCACTCACTTTACTTTCACTACTTCAACTAGTTGACAAGTGTGTCAGCACTGCCGACAGAGATGTCCACTTGAGCAGCGAGGTGTTTGACTGTGTTTCGTCGTTTACCTCGAAAGGGAGTATCTGCATGTTCGAACGTTGCAGGAGTCAAAGCTGTGTGAGGCCGGTCGGTACGCGGAAGGCAGGACAAGTTTGTGTGATCTTGTTGCGATGACGACAGATGACTCACCCATGCTTTCGTTCACTGCTGAGTCTCCACAGATTTTCCGCAAGCACCTATGAATATATGTGATGCTGTGGTTTCCCACCAAATGAAATTCAGCGACAGCTCTCTTCTTTGGACACACCTCCGTTACAGACGCTATTTTGAAAGCTACGTCTGCCACTGCCACATATCGAAAGGAAAAAAAAAGTTTCAATATTTACTGGACGCTACTCTTACGCTGCTGCCAACCAGTCTGTTCGTCTAGAACAGCACTGAAGTGGCTGCCGAGCTCAGTATTCACATCCGGCGATGGATCAACAGCAACAGCTTGACTTCCTCTCATTCTCTGAGATACAACCGAACCGTGAATTACTTTCAAAGAATATACTTAAGAATTTATTAAATTTAGAATTCATCAAGAACATTAACACATTTAATCACACTATGTAAGTGATGAAATCATAACCAAATTCGTTTTAGAAATGGAAATTTTATTCACTTTAGTGGTGCCTAAAAGCAATTTATAAAATAAACAGATTTACAATTATAAACAGAAAGCAGCCTCTAAGTATCAAGTTAAAATTTATTCAGAGTCAGAAAAAAAAACAATTTTTGACTGATGGGCTTTCGGGCAGAGAATCTTGCCGCTCCCTTTTGACACGATCGTAGTTACAACAGCTCACAACAGCCTCTAAAAAACTACACTGGTGCAAATCTGCAACACACCAGATTACTTTAAACTAAAAGGTTTAACAATTTACAGAAGCACACAAACTATGCATCCCCATAGGAGGGATGGAAATGGTACGAAACACTAAAAAGTTAAAATATTCACCTTGCCACCGAAGGTGCAATTTATTTTAACTTCTAAGAAAAGACTTTCGGTAAACGGGTGGCAACTTTATATACTAAAGTGATCATTTAAATAAAAGCCCATAAAATTCCATCTTGTATAAAGTTCTATAAGGTTGGAGAAACAAGTTAAGATGCTCTACGTTACATAGATACCGCCTCTCAAGATTATAGGCAAGATCAAAACATATGTCAGGCATTAGGCCGTTACACTCCAAGCAATAAATTTGTTAACACACCAAATCCGACAAACATGACAGAGACAGCTCCGAACGACAGACAGACACTAACTACCTAAAAAATGCGAACGAGGTTAAGACAAGCAAGGTGGGTACAGAGACGTAACAAGAAAACAAGTAGAATTTAACATGAGTAAATCACACAACAAATCACCAATCACTTAACTTCTGATAAACTGCGATTTCTCGAGAAGACCTGGCGCAGCACGCCCAAATCGCTCTCACGAACTGTCCGATTCCAGACGCTTCAACGGACGCAGGAAGTCGCGCTGATCTCCCGTTTCACGGCGTCGCAGCTCGCACCGGCCAGACCGATGTCGTGGGTTGACTCCTGTTGCTCTTGTGTCGACCGCGAAATCACTACCCACCGCTATAGGCCCCGGTCCACTGGATTCACGTGGCAACCTTACATGCTCCATCGCTCAAGACGGACAAGTCATCTTGTGTCTCAGTGCGCGACCGACCAACCGATCGATCCAACCGCCAATGACCTTTGTCTGAGCAAACTCGAGCAGACTGGCGGCCTACCACGCAGACTCAGATGCAGGAACTAAGCCCCGACAGGGCGACCACTCACTGAGTTCTCTTACTGGCGGAGTGGAAAGACTCTCATTTTGCTGGCCCTAAAGATTGATCGGAACGAAAGACATACTAGCACTCCGGACGACAGACAGACACAAACTGCCTCACAAATGCGGGTAACAGACAGAGTACCAAGCTGGAAACGAGAGACTGACCCAGACTGACCGACTGGCAAGCTCATAGCACCCCTTAAATGCACGTGAACAGGCAACCTTTCCTCTTTCCCACCAGAGGGAGACACCAAAGCTGCGATTGCCACAACGACGCCAACGCCAGAAACGGAGGGCGACTGTTTCACACTACGCGCTGCGGCGAGATGTTCAAAACAGTAATTTTTACCACGGCTCAACAACTTCGCAGAGATTTGCGTCCTAACTCCGATCCTTTTACACGATCCAGAGTTGAGATACTGTCCTTACAAATCGATCAGGGGAACATTTCTAAGAACGCCTGCATTCGAACTAGCTCTCACATGGTCCACGGCCATCATACGAGCCTACGTTAGCATCCATGGGCGTTACGATAGCAACGGAGGAAAGTAAAGGAAAACGCGGGAACAGCGCTGCGTGAGGTACTCCATGATGCATGAAGCGCCAAGAGGAAGCGGCGGCTGCTGTGGCCGCCTCACTGCAGCGGAAGCTGAACCTGCACCACGCGGTCCGGCAGGCCGCTGATCCGCTCAGAGCCCATTTGATCTCTGCGCCGGCTATCAGCCCCATCTGGCGACACATCCATCAACGGCGGCAATCTCACGCCGCCCCCACCCCTCGGCGCGGCCACCCTTAAGAAACACCCCCGGCTCCAACCGTTCTCACCCCGTCCGGCAGCACTGTGCGCCCTTTCTCGCCCGCTATATTTCTGCTTCGCGTTCTTTTCGAGCCGGTGTTTAGACGGGAAACTTAACGCTGTAATTTCAGTTAATGCCACCGCTGATTGCGTCGATAAATTCGCCGGGATTTCGCCAGTTGCGTCTCGGAGAAATTTCCGGCTTTCATCGCTATCCGAAGAAGGCGTCTCGGGAAGAAATACGCTGTGCGGAATGAACGACCATTGTTGAGAGAACGTCTGCCTATTTTCTTTCATCACAAATAATGAAATATATGGATTTTCGAGGGTTCCTATAAAATTAGATAATATACACTGCTTTACGAAGAGAGTGAAATTCCCACAAGTCTTGATTTGATGTCAATGCAGTTTCCTACATGAGCACATCATCATATGCAAATACCTGTCCATCTTAGTGTTGTCCGAGTTACTCCCACCAGGTGTTCTTCGAGTTCGCTGATATAATTCTCCCCCTATTTGACAGCCTTCGACTTTTTGAGATTACTGTGGCCAGTCCATCAGGAGCGATACCCAAGTATTTCTGCACCGTAAGACTGCCACAGTTACTTCTCATGTGCGTCTTAAGTTTGGTGATGTATTGCGACTGGTGACAAGGAATTTGGCTACCTTAAGCAAACCATAGTTACTCCTGCCTGTACTGCCCACATTTTAACACCGTCACCTTTTCGGGTTTACAGTGTCCACTCCGCCAGAAGCGATAGGCAACTATTACTCCACCTTAAGACTGTCACAGTTACGCCTGGCATGTGCTCCTCGATTTTGGTGATGTATTTCGCCTGGTGACGATGCATTTTCCTTCCTTAAGAGAGTCATTGTTACTGTTGCCTTTTGCTCTCCCTATTTGACCAACTTCACATTTCTTGCTTACTGTGATCAGTCCTCCAGAAGCGATAAGCAACTGTCCACCTTAAGATTGTCAGTAACTTCTGCCAGGCTTTACTCGAGTTTGCTGATGTATTTCGCCTAGTGCCTAGGCATTTGGCTACCTTATGAGAGTCATAGTTACTAATGGCTGTTGCTTCAACTATTTGACCACCTTCACCTTATCGAGCTTAGTGAAGCCAGTGATCCAGAAGCGATACGCAACTATTTCTCCACAAGACTGTCTCAGTTACTAGTGGCATGTGCTTCTCGTTTTGGTGATGTATTTCGCCTGGTGACGATGCATTTTTCCACCTTAAGAGAGCCATTGTTACTCCTGCCTTTTGCTCCCCCTATTTTACCACCTTATCCTTTTCTAGATTACCGTGGCCGCCAGAACCGATATGCAACTATTTCTCCGCATTAAGACTGTCATAGTTACTCCGGGCATGTGCTATTCGAGTTTGGTGACGTATTTCGCCTGGTGATGAGGCATTTGGCTATAAATAGCCGTCTTTATCCACGTATGTGAACATACAAAACAGAATATTACCAGTATGGGTTAACAAATGACACAGACATTACATACACTAGACAAGACAGGAAAAATACGCGAATAAAGGGCGTTTGTGCCTGAGATAGGCGCCAGGCAGCAGCACAAAGAAACATATATTCAGCCCTCATCCAACACCACTCCGATCCATCGTGCGCGTAGTGGCAGTCATCATATCGAATCGTCTTGTCGCCAATGAGAACCTGAGTGGACATGGCCGCAAAATGTTGGTCTTGGAAGCCTAGCCTTCGCAGATCGCGTGCAGAGGCAGGTGACCACACTCCTCACCATGAGATGGTCGCCAAGGTGGTGGTAACATGCTGGACTGCTGGGTGTAGACCTCTAACAACCTGGTGGACGGCTTCCCAGGCGTAGACCGCGAATTTCTCCTGGTGACATTGGTAAACGTCCAAGTTAACACCGACGACTTGGGCGTCGACAATGTGGGCTGCATCGCCACGAACTGCCACGATGTCCGGCTTCTTTAGGCCCTCTGCTATTCTGAGTTGAAGCTCAAGATGGACGTCAAAGCCTCGACGACGTAGGCCTTGCGCAATGTAAGTTGCCAAGGCATTGTGTCGCTTAACGCGAGCGTCGTGACTTCTAAAGCAGTGCTGGACAACGTGGTTGGCAGTTTCCTTGGCGACGCAGCCTGCCCGACAGTTAGTGTCACCAGAACGACCACGAAGCAGCCTCGCCCATGTTGGGAGGACATTGATTCTGGTACGTAAGCAGGAGATATAGTCGCGGCCACTGATGTACCGCCGGGGGTTATCCACCAAACTATGTTGCCCTGGTGTTTGGGCAGACTTTTTCAGGGCAGTGCCGTCCACCGACGGATGCAGCCGTTCCGCCCACATCCGGGCAAGCAGGCTGCTTGTCCGAATGGCTCCGTCGTTCCACAGTAGCTGATGCTCCAGCCTCCCAATTTCACGCTCCAGAACGTCTTCAGATAGCCCGTCTGATAGGACTCGCAGAGCTCACATGTTGGCGAGCCGATTCCGGCGCAGCAGAGGACCAAGCCAGCGAGGTGATGGCACTCCCAAATCCCCAGATGGAACAGGGGCATGGAAGTACGCAACAGGGATGTCCACTGGCAGGCACAGCCAAGATATGAGAGCTGCACGAGTGGCAATGTCCGTTGCTGAGAGATCCCAAAGGCGGGTCCTAGAAAGAGCCAGGCCATGGTGGATCCCTGGCCAGACTACCGTTCTGAGGGCGTGAAGGCATTGTTGTGGTATCAGTGGTGCCCTGGACAGGACGCTCAGCTGTCGCTCGACCTCCCGCCTTCGGTGGAAGAGGCAACGCCCGCTAGTAGAGAACTCCAGACCAAGATACTGGAATGTGCTCTCAATTGTCAGGGCAGAAATGATGGTATATCCTTCCTTGAAGGTCGTGGTGGCATCGACCCTAATATTCTTCTCACAACCAGAGGCCGCGAGAGCAAGAGTAAAACACTTTCCACGATTGACTTGAAGACCCACGTCCCCAAGAGCAGATATAGATGCTTCAATTAGGTCCTGGAGCCCTCCCTTTGTCTTAGCGAACAGCAAGAGGTCGTCGGCGAAAGCGGCAGCGTTAAGACGTCGTCCCATGATGTTGGCACCAACATGATCTGGGAGGCGAGCCAGCATGAAGTCCAAGGAAAGGTTAAACAAGGTAGAGGAAAGAGGGTCGCCCTGCCGAACGCCCCTCTCAGGCCGCACTGGACCCAGCAACTTCTCCGGACCACAGATCACTGTTGTTCCTTCCTCGTAGCATCCCAGGATGTATCCAATGAACTCGTCAGGCAGACCATGAGCCCTCAAGGCATGCCTCCGGGCACCATGGTCCGGAGAGTTGAATGAATTGGACACATCCTGGGAAGCAACATAGAGGGAACTACAGCTCACCCTGGCCTGAGTCATCACCAGGTCCAACAAGAAGGAATTGTGCAGCATCCCATCCTGAGGAAGGAAGGCCTGCTTGTGCACGTCCAACACACAGGTCTGCATCAGCCGACCCTCCAGGATCTTAAGGAAGACCCTGGCGAGGACTGAGCAGACCGTGATCGGGCGGAAGTCAGCAGGGGATGCTGGGGCGACCTTCTTGGGAAGCAGAGAGGTACGGGCTTGAAGGAGTCGGGATGGGAGACGGCGGGTCAAGAGGAAAAGGTGCTTGGAAGGTGTGAGTCCATCAGGTCCCGCAGCAGAGCGACAAGGTGGGAGTGCTGCAGCGATGTCCTCCAATGTAATGGGTGCCCAAAGCTGTTCAAAGGGCACCTCACTGTGGGACGGTAACAGCTGACAATCTAGACAGTTAACCTGGCCAGATGGACGCCGTGTAAAAAGGTCCTTCCAGAAATCAACCAGACCAGGCTAAAGCTGGTGGTTGGTGATGGAGTGTACCGTCTAGAAGGCCATTAATGCACCGCGCCACATTCTTGGAGAAGGCGCGCTGGCAGATGTAATACTCCCACCTTCGCCGGCCTCATTTACACTCTGGTGGCTGGGACGTCTCCTTTGGGGCGACAGGGTTATGGGGTGCCTCCTTACTACCTATGGCATCAAGGGCAAGTAGCAACATGACTATGATGAGAGGCTTTGATGCAGTTAGTCCCAGCGCCAAGATTTCGTCTATTGAACGGTACTTTGGACCTGATGGTGGCAAGGCTGCTAGAGTCGACCAGACAGCCTGGTCGACCGATCCTCCGCTGATAGTGAGGTCGTTGAAGATGAGGATACTCCAACAGTCGGTGCAGAAGCAACTGATGAGCGTGGTTGCTCTTCAGTAGCTGAGAGGGCAGATACAATCTCGGCAACCTGGGTCCTGTAGGCTTCCACACGACGCTGACACTTGATAGATTCAAGTGAGCGGTGTGGGAAGGTGTTCACTAATTCTTGGTTCAGGATCTGGGCGCCCTCGAGTGTCAGCACTGCTTCAGCATGGGCCAGGCGTAGACGTTTTTCGCTGGGCCACCTGGCCTTCGTCCTCGAGATGTTAACATCTGCGTTTACTGCATTGGGATGGGCCCTGTGGCGGTGGACACCAAGACCAGTCTTGGTGCCGAAGCTCCGGTGGCACTCGGGGCACTGAAAGGCAGGCAAGATGACTCGATCCGGACTGGCGGCGTCACATGGCGGCCCAACAACTGGAGCGGCGCCTCCAGTGGGAGGACCGCAACCTGTTTTATTTGTTGTGTTGGAGCCAGCTGAAACAAGAGGCAGGGGGGGGGGGGGATCATGCAACCCCCAAGCCCCAATAAATTCACCCTGCTCTGTCGGTCGGAAAGCTTTGAGAAGGCACAGAGTTCTGCGCCCCCTTCGGCTCCCCTCACGACCCCCGCCACGTGAAGGCCAGAGCTAGGATTTCCAACTACGCGAAACATCGTCCGCTCGACATCGCTAGGATGCCGAAGAGTGGAATGAGAGGATCCGTATATGACGCATCATGTGAGCTTAAGAGAGTCGTAATTACCCCTGCCAGTGGCTCCCCCTATTTGAACACCTTCAGTTTTTCAAGTTTACTGTGTCCAGTTCGGCAGAGGCGATACGCAACTATTTCTCCAAGTTAAGACTGTCACAGTTACTCTTGGCACATGCTCCTGCAGTATGGTGATGTATTTCGCCTGGTGACAAGGCATGTGAATGATCGGAGATGGTATTCTCGTGACAGTGAACTTAAGCGATGGTTTAACCCTTGCACGTTCACAGACAGAGAGGCTACTGCAATACCGTCGTTCTAGGAGGCAGAAACCACAGTGTCCTTGTTACGGCGTATAGTCAAGCGCCGGCAAGATAGTCCGATAGAGAAGAGATGGCTGTGAGAAGACGTCAGCCAATCACACTCTGACCGACCCCTCTCCAGGACGACAGCGTGACAGGAGTGGCCCCTATCGCAAGGGAACATAAGCGTCGTGACCTACTGACGACACCCCAGTTGAATTACAGCTTCAAGACAAGCGATTTGGATAGAAGCGTGACCGCTCCCTACTTCTCTTATACTGTCTATCTAGCATAGACTTGTGATTGTTTATAATGGAGAAGATTGCTTATTTTGTATGTCGCCCTACACTTCTGTGTAGTTGCAAAGTTAAGTATAGTTATTTACTTTTTGTAATAAAACATACTAACCCTAGTACGTCTAAGGGGTGGGTGTTCATTGAACCCACATTTTTTTATATCCCCTGCTGTTGCCCAAGTAACTTTCATAGTATATATTCCCTCTTAATTATTGTTTGTTGGCTATTTTATGAAACGTTTGTGTCAATATATTTTATACAAAATTCCTGCTTTGAATGAAAAAATAAATAAACTTACTAAGGGTCCAACAACCGCCCCCCCCTTAATCTTCCATGTGAATAAAAGTTTCCCTTAGTATTTCGTATTTCTCATCTCTACAACAATGCAAGTTAGTTTTTTGTTGGTTGGTATTCTTGATATTCACAACAATCGGTTTACTTTCAGAGGAAGTGATTGTTGATGTTAGTCAGCTGTTATTTATATTGTAAACTTGCAGTGAGTTAGTGCAGTTCCCAACATGTAGGCCTCCAGTAACTTTGGTGTCCTACACAGCAAAAACAAAACCAAGTAAAAACTTACTGCTGTTGTCAACAATGAGATAAGATAAAGGTACTGTTGGAGGAGAGAAGAATGAAACCGAGATAAATGCATATTATAATTCCACTAAAGGTGGAATTGATACCATGGATCTAATGACGCGTTTGTACACCTGCAAGAGGGGAACAAAGAGATGGCCTCTATCTGTATTTTACTTTCTCATCGACATTTGTGCTATCAGTGCAACCACCATATTCATCCAGCAACATGCAAGATGGAATGAAGAGAAAAACAACAATCGGAAAGTTTATCTTCTGCAAGCTGGGATGGAACTAGTGAAATTTCAGGTAGAACAAAGAAGTGCCAATGCAAGAGGGTTATCTAAACAAATTGTTCAATCAATGGAGACTATTCTACAAAAGAAAATCAAAGAAGTGACAACAGAAGCACGTCAGGCTCCTGCAGGGAAAGGTCGTGCCGTATTTGTGTAAGAGAAGCTAGAACGAAGAAGCAGAAGTACAACAATCTAAGTAAATCAAAACCGTATTGTAGACAGTTTCATAAATATATATGTAACACACATTCAAGAAAAATTGTGAAGTGTGTCTCTTGCCTTGAAGTTGAGGACTCAGAGTAGTCTATTGTATATGAACACATCTGTATTTTGTATTGTAATGTGTCAATTTTATTCACTCAATCCAATATTTATAACAGTTTACAACATTTATAAACCGATGCCTTAGTTAAAATACATAAACCATTTTGAAAGTTGTGATTTTTCGTCAGTAAACTTATTTAATAGCTGAGGGCTCGCCGAACACCCCCCCCCCCCCCCTTAGGTATCCAAGTTAGAAAAAAAGGCTTGGGCGTCCTAGGGTTAATAAGACGTGTTTGATTTGATTGTCTCGCGAACCGAGTACGAAAAATTCGTAGACTGCCATATTTGATGACAAGGCTGGACGTAATATGGAGACATAACAGCCCTTCACCAAAAATTTAATTTGTCTGCAGATTTGGAACACCTGTAAGTCATCCACCAATGACGATAATGATTTCGAGTACAGTCAGATCTCCAACCAAAATTTGCTGACATTGCGACCACTGGCGAATGAAATTTCAATATCTACAGAGCGTCAGCAAGAGGGATACTTTCTGTTTTCATTTTTAGCCGCTTTCTAAAGCAGCCGTCGAGACTCTGTGTCTTTCACATACAAAGGGAGAGTCCAATCACCGCTTTCTTAAGTAAAGGAAACATTCCTCCATAAAGCCGGGATTAGCCGAGCGGTCTTAGGCGCTGCAGTCACGAACTGCGCGGCTGGTCCCGGCGGAGGTTCGAATCCACCCTCGGGCATGGGTGTGTGTGCTTGTCCTTAGGATAATTTAGCTTAAATAGTGTGTAAGCTTAGGTACTGATTACCTTAGCGGTTACGTCCCATAAGATTTCACACACATTAGTTTTTTTTTTTTTTTTTTTTGCGTATGCCCATCGCGTCTTTGCACGAGCGTTTGCTTGCCGCATGACGTTCCACCTCCCGTCTCGTTAACATGGCCAATCCCGAGCAGGGAGGAACAGCGGGGATGGAGGCTGCTTGAGACGAAAGGTCCAAGCTACACATTTATGGCCGTGGCGAATGTCGGCTGCTTGCTCCCCTCCGGCACTTACGTGCTGAATAATGGATAAATTGCAGCGTCTCATGGACAGAAATGAACAGCTAATGCAGTTCCTACCTTAAAATTAACCAATAAGTGGAGTTGGAAAGGAATTTTGCAAGTAATAATGCGAATTATGAAAATATGAAAAGAACATGTCAGTTACCCACTCATTATGTTAGTAGATCTGGGGAGTACTACAAGAACATAAAAAAAAATTGTGTAGTTATTCAGGGTGGCGCTACTTGAATAATTAAGTCACCTTACAACAGGTGTAATAGCCACCACAGTGCAGTGGTGTTGTTCGTGTTTAGTGTTGTAACCATGTCTGCTGAGGTATATTGCAGACATCATTAGCGCCACATATTGAATTAACACTGTGAGATGCCGAGTACTTTTTTGAGACAGCGTTATCAACACCTGACACAGACTAAAAGAGGTCTAATTGTTGCATCTCCATTACGTCGGCTGGTCAAATATCCACCATTATGGGGCACTGCGAAGTGATAGTGACCTCATGTTTGACTGCATGGGAACCAAAGGTAAAGTATAGTCACAGCCAAGGCTAGGGCTGACTACAGTCCGTTCCACAAGAAAGTGTACGCCATAATTTTAAATGTGGCGTCTGGAACGATATCTCTGGAAGTTGTCTCGAATCTGTATTCAATCGCACTTTTGCACATCGTATAGATAAACAGTATGGACGTTGAATGTTTTGTTTTCGCGGTTTCAGTTTAAAATGAGTCCAAAATATATGAAGCTCTACTTACTAATATTTATATTGATCAAATTCGCTTCTGTGGTCCGTTAAGAAGCTATTTGGTTCGAACGAGGCAAACTGGAAGTTTCAAGAGGATAATGATACGAAACATCGCATCTTTCTCTGCACAGCATGGAAACAAAGACAATGGGGTATCTACGAACGGTTGGTGTGCAATGTCTCCGGATGCAAATCCGATCGAAAACGGTTGTCCATATGCTAAGAGGAAGCTTAAAGGAAAGCCAGTACATACTTCGAAGCAGCTGTCGTATCAGATCAGAACGATATGGAGATGGTTACCGAGAGCATATGCAGAAAACCTCGTGAAAAGGATTCCAAAAATTTGCCAAGCTATAATCGGTAAATGTGGCAACTGGATAAACTATAAGGTAACTGTGCAAGTAGTAATAAAGATCTTTTCATATATTTATCACACTACGTTTTCTTTCCTACAGATAACGGCGTACACTTCCTTGTGGAACTGACTGTACGTGTGACCACCATGAAGGAGGATCGCAGCAGTTTGTATAAGCACATTTTGACTCCTTTTCCTCTGTACATGTGATCCGAAACCAACTAATGTACTGTCTACAACATTCTGTGCCATAGCGCAGTGTTGGTCAGAGACGAGCTGCTGCCAGACTAGAGAATGCTTTTTCCATGCATGGGCTGTCGTTAACGAAACAACAGTAACCACGGCGTTTGTAGTGATGCCTTACCGGGAAAAATAGACTTCTGATGAATGGAGCTACATTGTGTTCACTAATGAATCATGGTTCGGCACTATCTTAGAAGAGCATCGACGGTGGATTTGGCGGCAGCCTGGGGAGAGGTCCTTTCTGCCAATGTTTTCTAGCGGCACAGTGGTGTTACTCTAGGAGTCAGGATATTAGGAGCAGTCGGGCATGGCTTCAGCTTACTGTTGGTAGTGGTTTCGGATGGCACAGTGGTGTGCCACGGACTTCATATGTCCTGGTTTATCTCCTCCTATTGGAAAGTATCGTGGTGACGTTTTTCAATAGGACAGTCTTCGGCGCTTCAGTCCGGAATCGCGTTGCTGCTACGGTCCACCTCGGGCATGGATGTATGTGATGCCCTTAGTTTAGTTAGGTTAAATTAGTTCTAAGTCTACGAACTGATGACCTCAGATGTTAAGTCCCATAATGCTTAGAGCTAATTTTTTGACAATCCTCTTCGACACATTTCACCTGTCTCAGTGAGCTGTCAGCACGGTGTTAAGGTAATTTCGTAACCAGCAGGATCCTGAAGTGTATCCCTCATAGAACATGTGGGACCAGTTTGGACGCAATCGATGTATCAGTGCAAGTACCCAGGATATCAAGGAGCACATGCAAACGTTGTGGTCCAACTTGCTCTAGGAGACGATTCGGCATTTATGACACTCTCCCTAACCTTATTAATGCATGCATCCAAGCCAAAGGAGGTGCAATGTCGTATTGATAAATGGGCTCTTACTGACAAGATTCGATTTTATGATCGCCTCAACCTCATACCAGGTCCTCTCAACCCATGTAGAATCTTGTCGTTTTCTTTATTTCTTCTGCATATGGTTTACATTTTTTGTTAGGCGTTGCAGAACAGTACCCTTGTAGTAAGTAAAAATACCTGAATTCTCCTAAAAAAATTAAACAAATAAATCCGGGATATTTGTTAGTATGATTTTATGCTTGTATCCCAAATAAACTGTTTCTATTGCAACATGTAACAGCAATAGCTCGGTATTCAAAATAACCATTTATGCAGACCATATGGTGTCTATAAAACATGTTAATCTTGATACCCACCACCCAACATTTGGCTATTACAGTTGAGTGGTTCGGACATTGACATTTTTGGGGATGAAGAAAGGAACAATTGCTGAGATAAATTATTGTATTAAGTACAATAAGCACAGATCCTGGGCAACGAATCACACGGAGCATGAATCCCTTAATCAAGTAATTTTCTGTCCAGGCAGACGTACAGAGGGACCTGAGCAACACAGAAGCCCTACCACCTCGGCTGTGTGGATTACGAAAGATTCATAAAAGTGATACAACACTCAGACCGATCGTAAGTGCTTCTTGTTAGCGACGTGTAAACTGACGAAACACTTGATCTATATGCTTCGGCCGCCTGTGCATGAGACAAACTCATATATGTATCAATAACTCCGAAGATTTCACTGAGAAGCTGAAGAAACTAAATATTGGACCAAATGGTATCCTCTTCAGCTTCGATGTTGTTTCTTTGTGTACCAACGTGGCACTCACTGATTCTCTGGAACATATCGATTCCACTTTCCCACATGACATCCGACGCTTTTTTATTTCTGTCTAATCTCTAGTCGCTTCATACGGTGTGGTGATTTCTACGAACGGCTGGGTATTGGTGGCTAATTTCTTCATGGAGAACTTCGAATGAAACGCTCTGAAATTGGCAGTTTGAAAATCTAAGGTGTGGTATAGATACGTCCACACCTTTTTCGTGGGGACCAATCGTGTGGAACAGCTCAGTAAATACTTAAATCATTTGATCAGTTTCCATAGCAAAATATATTTTGCAATGGGGGTAGGAAAGCACTAACAACTACCACTTGTAAACGTGGTGGTTAGGAGTAGTGATACCCGCACAGACTGTCAAAGCACCATTCGAAGCAGAACAAGCAAATGATTAACACGTCTGTAATGTACGCAAAACCAGTATGTGAGCGACAGCACCTAGAACGCGAGGTACAACACCTGGATAGTGAATCAATGGGTACTCCACCAGTTGCGTAAGAAGTGCAACAAACCAGACACTCAGCGAGGTGACATAGCAGGAGAAGGCATCCAGGGGGCGGCGTCTCTACCATACATCAATAAGGTGACAGACCAAACTTGTGGTATATTACGCAACTCTAGCGTGAATACTATTTACAAACCGAACTTGAAAGAGTGTCTCAAACCCGCTAAGGACAAAAGAATCCACTGGCAATTTCGGAATATATCGCACGCCGTGCATATGTGGAAGAGCCTATGTGGGAATGACTGGACGATCTATCAACACCAAGATCAGAGAACGTATACGCACTGCGGATATTGACGCTTGGAGAAATCTTATATGTGAAAGGGATCTCTTAATTTTCGCTGACACGGAATTTCTCACTGTGGAGAAGAACTACCTCGTCTGTTGGACCAGGGAAGCCATAGAAATCCACTAATACAACAAGAGGAAAGTCACAGTCTAAATGGATTATGGATTCCCGTGCTGCAGCGAACGACCGTCGTAAGTAACAAAGGGAGAACCAAGGCGGAAATGACCAGGGAAAAGCCCTCAGACACTGGAGCGACCTGTGCATTTGATGTACAGCCGCCAGTTCGACTCTAGTCCGACACCAGCAGTGGAGGGTATAGGTCTGACAATGCCAGACAGTCACTGGGACGAAACATCAGAAAAATCGACAAACAAATATATGCGGAAGAACCAGAGACATACGTCAACCGTCAGTATGCCAACAAGTTGCCCCGAAAGCGTAAACAGTCTTGTAAACTGCGAATAATCTCTCATTTACTTGTCTTAAGGAGAGGAATACAGATTTTACTTCTATGTTTTTAACTTGGCTAGCGTGCGTTAAACATATATGTATTCTATGTCACTGTACTCTTGTACAAACAGAGTAACACGTTGATTCATTAAAGATTATAACAAATTTAATAATACAATCAACATATTCACGCTCTATTCAATCGCTCTGATCGCATAACAAACGAAATTAGCTATATCAAACAATTGAATACAGTCAGTACTATTTGAGAATCGAAACACTATGTACTTAATCTGTTCTTAACAAAATCTTGCTTTATTGATTATTTTCGTGAATAAGTACTGATTTTACGCCATTTTGTGAAGCATATACAAAAATATATGTCGGTGTCTGAATGTTAATTGCAACAGAAAATTATAAGTTTTAGTTTTTTGTAATTCCAAATGTAACAAGACGTATCAGAGCTGAGTTGGGTGGCGAGCGATCATATTTTTAAAATCTTTTATGACAATGTGGCAGAGATTTTATAAAACAACCGCTATAAAAGAACTTTAAAGAGCTATGTGCAAGAATCGAACAACAAGTGGCTGAATAACAACAAATATTCAGTAATGCCCTCTGAATCAAGTCATAATGCAGGAATTATCATAATTAGTTAAAATCCAAAAGCAGGCCCCAAAGATTGTAACCATATCAACAACAAAGAATGTAATAAAATTGCACTGGATCAATCCACGGATTGAGAAGAATTTCTAAGCCCATACCAGAATTGAATTCAAGTGGGCCAGAGCGTCAAATACAGTTTTACTATAACAATGAGAACATGTATGTTAAAGATTGTACTCTCCATAATCGCGCCCTCGGTATCTGCCAAATATCACAATGACAAGAAATCAGAAATATAACAAGGCGAAAGGAATTTCTTTATAATTCGGAATTACAACATTATGAGAGAACGTTTCCAAACAATTTCCCAAAACACCTTTAGACCTTGTACTCAAAACCGTTATGATTAACAATATTAACAAGAATATTCAAGGTTCATAGTTCACTCATTTCAAACAAACCAGGGCGGTAATCGCAACAGCATCACATCCAAGGCACCAAGTTACGTCAACGGTGTGCTTTACTTAGATGTGCTTACAGAACCTGGATAAAAGTACGATAACAGTGGTTCGCTTGTCAGTATTGCACATTTGGCCGAACTTACTATAATACAGATATTCAGAATCAGGGGAAATCTATCGCAAAAATGCTTGACACCCGCACAGTAAACAGTTACACTAGCAATGTGTAAGAACATGTTTACAGAATAATAAAGGCGTCTGCTCTTTCCTATAAGCATGATATAAGAATGATACTGGTCGTATAAGGGAAGGACTTATCACTAGAAATGACAAAACACTGGCACAGCTAAATAGGCTGCCCAAATTCTTGCATCTCAGGAACCGCTAGGAACAGGCTGCCGTTCTTACACTGTTCGTACAGCACAGTCCTTTTATTAACTGCCATTTTGACTGCAGGTACCCAGGCGTCCGATCAAGTCCAGTCCGTTCGACTAGCCGATGATTCTCTGGGGTTCCCCCTCACGTCATTCGCTCGTTCGTGCTCCGAGTTCTGCCGACGTGTCCATCTGCTCCCGCAATACTGACTTGCACCAGTGCTGACTTGCTGACAGCGCTCTCACGGAATCGGGCTGTCCCAGTCGCAACTCTGTTCTCGCTGCTTTACAAACAGCGGCAGCTACGTGACGTCTCGTGACGATAAAATTTTAAATATGAATATGAAACTCTTGTAATTCATAGGCTGGTATGTAACTGCAGATGATGCGCTTGTGACCTGGCTCTCAACTAGCAAGCGAGTGAAAATAAACACATGACACTCTCCCCAGCGTCGCCATCTTTGTCAGTGCACAACAGCCACTGAGACGAATCTTAGCGCTTTCTGAGTGTGGATGGAAACCGCCAAGCCACACAGTCTCTCCATGCTTCTGTGAATACACTGAATCGCCAAAGAAACTAGTATAGGAATAGGTATTCAAATACAGGAGATATGTAAACAGGCAGAAGACGACGCTGCGGCCGAAAACGTCTATATAAGACTAACAAGTGTCTGGCGCAGTTGTTATATTGGTTACTGATGCTGCGATGGCAGGTTATCAAGATTTAAGTGAGTTTAAACGAAATGTTATAGTCGGCGCACGAGCGATGGACACAGCATCTCCGAGGAAGAGATGAAGTGGGGATTTTCCACTACGACCATTTCACGAGTGTACCGTGAATTTCACGAATCCGGTAAAACATCAACGGCCGGCCGAAAACAGATCGTGCAAGAACGAGAGCAACGATGGCTGAAGGGAATTGTTCAACGCGACGCGGTGCAACCCTTCCGCAAATTGCTGCAGATTTCAATACTGGGCCATCAACAAGTGTCGGCGTGTGAAGCATTGAACGAAACATCCTCGATATGGGCTTTCGGTGCCGAAAGCCCACTCGTGTACCCTTGATGACTGCGCGACACAAAGTTTCACGCTTAGCCAGGACCCGTCAACACCTACATTGGACTGCACATGACTAGAAACATGTTGCCTGGTCGGACTAGCATCGTTTCAAAGTGCATCGAGCCGGTGGGCGTGTACGGGTATGCAGAGAACCTCATGAATCCATGGACGCTGCATGTCAGCAGGGGACTGTTCAAACTGGTAAGACTCTGTAATGGTGTGGCGCGTTTGCAGTTGTGGTGATGTGGAACCCCTGATATGTCTAGATACGACTCTGTCAGGTGACACATACGTAAAGATCCTGTCTGGTCACCAGCATCCATTCATATGCACTGTGCATTCCGACGGCCTTGGACTATTCTGGCAGGACAATGGGACATCCACATGTCCAGAATTGCTACAGAGTGGCTCCAGGAACGCCCCTCTGAGTTTAAATACATCCGCTGGACACCACACATTATTGCTCATATCTGTGATGACGTGCTGTTCAGAAGTGATCTTAACCCCTTCGTTATCTTAAGGATTTATGGACAGCCCTGCAGGATTCATGGTGTCAGTTCCCTCCAGCACTACTTCAGACATGCCACGTGCTTTTGCGGTGCTTCAACGTGTTCGCGGGGGCCCTACACGATATTAGGCAGGTGTGTCAGCTTCTTTGGCTCTTCAGTATAATTCCTGTTGTCAATTAGAAACTATGACTTGGTGTGGTTCTAGAGATATTTTCCAGTCTCAAACATCTGTGATGTAAATGTGTTGACTGAAGCGACAAAAGAGAATGTGTATGAAGGCCGAGTTCCAATCCCACACTTGGTGCAAATCTGATTCATTGCTTCACTCTGTAATATACAGGGTCGTCCATTGACCGTGACCGGGCCAAATATCTCGCGGAATAAGCGTCAAACGAAAAAACAACAAAGAACGAACCTTGTATCTTGAAGGGGGAAATCAGATGGCGCTATGGTTGACTCGCTAGATGGCGCTGCCATGGGTCAAACGGATATCAACTGCGTTTTTCTAAAGAGGAACCTCCATTTTTATTACATATTCGTGTAGTACGTAGAGAAATATGAATGTTTTAGTTGGGCCACTTTTTTCGCTTTGTGATAGATGGTGCTGTAATATTCACAGACATATGGCTCACAATTTTAGACGAACAGTTGGTAACAGGTAGGTTTTTTTATATTTAAATACAGATCGTAGGTACGTTTGAACATTTTATTTCGGTTGTTCCAATAGGATACATGTACCTTTGTGAACTTATCATTTCTGAGAACGCATGCTGTTACAGAGTGATTACCTGTAAATACCACATTAATGCAATAAATGCTCAAAGTAATGTCCGTCAACCTCATTTCATTTAGCAATACGTGTAACAACTTTCCTCTCAACAGCTAGTAGTTCACCTTCCGTAATGTTCACACATGCATTGACAGTGCGCTACCACATGTTGTCAGGCGTTGTCGGTGGATAACGATAGCAAATATCCTTCAACATGGACGTGCGGGCCATGGTACGGAGCTTCGATGGCCAATCCACCTGTCATGAAATATGCTATTCAATACCAGTTCAACCGCACACGAGCTACGTGCCTACATCCATCGTGTTGGAAGTACATCACCGTCCGGTCATGCAGTGAAACATCTTGTAGTAACATCGGTAGAACATTGCGTAGGATATTAGCATACATTGCACATCCCATCAATAAAATGGGAGGGGGGGGGGGCAATTATCCTACCTCCCATAATGCCCTACCATACATTAAGCCACCTAGGTCAGTGGTGTTCCACTTGTCGCAACAATCGTGGATTTTCCGTCGCCCAATAGTGCATATTATGCCGGTTTACGTTACCGCTGTTGGTGAATGACACTTCGTCGCTAAATAGAACGTGTGCAAAAAATCTCTCATCGTCCCATAATCTCTCTTGTGCCCAGTGGCAGAACTGTACACGACCTTCAAAGTCGTCGCCATGCAAATCCTGGTGCCTAGAAATACAATACGGGTGCAGTCGATGTTGATGTAGCATTCTCTACCTCGGCGTTTTTGAGATTCCCGATTCTCGCGCAATTTGTCTGCTACTGATGAGCGGATTAGCCGCGACAGCAGCTAAAACACCTACTTGGCAGTAGGGACACGGGTTCGAAGCGTGGCCTCGGTACAAATTTTTCATTCGTTCCTTCAGTCGGTATATTTATATCAAGATTTAAGTTCTGATTAACAGATATTACGTTGTTTTGTTGTTTTGTCACTAATTAATACATTTTCAAATGGTTTGGATACCAAACAGGGACTTGAATAAACAGTCTGGTTGTCAGGATCTGAATTAAACAATTCCGCGCAAACTCTGCATATCAAAACGCTTATACTGGGATTTGAATTGAACCTCGCTGATATCCTTGGAAGAGCCAGCCATGACAAAACTATTCTGCCTTGTATGAAGATATATGAGGCAGGGGAAATATCCTCAGACTTTAAAAATACTGCATAACTCCAATTCCAAGTAAGCAGTTGCTGATAGGTGCGAATGTCATCATGACAACCCGTGGTTGCTTAAAACTGACAATGATTAAAAACAGAGGAAAGGAAGAAAGGGGAAAGCCAAATTCAGGAAAGATCAGGTTGGGTTCTACGTCTACATCTACATCTACAAACATACTCCGCAATCCACCATACGGTGCATGGCGGAGGGTACCTCGTACCATAACTAGCGTCTTCTCTCCCTGTTCCACTCCCGAACAGTACGAGGGACAAATGACTGCCTGTATGCCTCTGTCCTCCCCCCGTGAACCATGGACCTTGCCGTTGGTGGGGAGGCTTGCGTGCCTCAACGATACAGATAGCCGTGCAACCACAACGGAGGGGTATTTGTTGAGAGGCCAGGCAAACGCGTGGTTTCTGAAGAGGGGCAGCAGCCTTTTCAGTAGTTGCAGGGGCAACAGTCTGGATGATTGACTGATCTGGCCTTGTAACACCGTCCAAATTGGCTTTGCAGTTGGGGTACTGCGAACGGCTGAAAGCAAGGGTAAACTACAGCCGTAATTTTTCCCGAGGGCATGCAGCTTTACTGTATTGTTAAATGATGATGGCATCCTCTTGGGTAAAATACTCCGGGGGTAAAATAGCCCCCATTCGGATCGCCGGGCGGGGACTACTAAAGAGAACGTCCTTATCAGGAGAAAGAAAACTGGCTTTCTACGGATCGGAGAGTGGAATGTCAGATCACATAATCGGGCCGGTAGCTTAGAAAATATAAAAAGGGAAATGCATAGGTTAAAGTTATATATAGTGGGAATTAGTGAAGTTCGGTGGCAGGAGGAACAAGACATCTGGTCAGGTGAATACAGGGTTATAGATAGAAAATCAAATAGGGGTAAAGCAGGAGTAGGTTTAATAATGAATATAAAAATACGAGTGCTGCTAAGCTACTACAAACAGCATAGTGAACGTATTATAGTGGCCAAGATAGACACGAAGCCCATGCCTACTACAGTAATACAAGTTTATATGCCAACTATCTCTGCAGATGACGAAGAAATTGAAGACATGTATGATGAGATAAAAGAAATAATTCAGGTAGTGAAAGGAGACGAAAATTTAATAGTCATGGGTGACTGGAATTCGACAGTAGGAAAAAGGAGAGAAGGAAACATAGTAGGTGAATATGGATTGGATGAAAGAGGAAGCCGTCTGGTAGCATTTTGCACAGAGCATAACTTAATGATAGTTAACACTTGGTTCAAGAATCATAAAAGAAAGTTGTTTACATGAAGAATCCTGGAGATACTAAAAGGTATCAGATAGATTATATAATGGTATGACAGAGATTTAGGAACCAGGTTTTAAATTGTAGGACATTTCCGGGGGGCAGATGTGGCCTAAATCTATTGGTTATGAACTGTACATTAAAACTGAAGAAATTGCAAAAAGGTGGGAATTTAAGGAGATGGGACCTGCATAATCTAAAAGAAACAGAGATTGTACAGAGTTTTAGGGACAGCATTAGGTAACAATTGACAGGAATGGTGGAAAGAAATACAGCACAAGAAGAATAGGTAGCTCTGAGGGATGAAGTAGTGAAGGCAGCACAGTATCAAGTAGGTAAAAAGACGAGGGCTAGCAGGCATGGATAGAGGACAAATGTAAGTACGTAGAGGCTTATCTCGCTAGGGTAAGACAGATACAACCTACAGGAAAAGTAAAGAGACATTTGGCGAAAACCACTTGTATGAATATCAAGAGCTCAGATGGAAACCCAGTTTTAAGCAAAGAGGGGAAAGCAGACAGGTGGAAGGAGTATATAGAGGGTCTATGCAAAGGCGATGTAATTGAGGACAATATTATGGTAATGGAAGAGGTTTAAAGGGCGCTGAGCACTATGGGACTCAACTTCTGAGGTCATCAGTCCCCTAGAACGTAGAACTACTTAAACCTAACTAACCTAAGTACATCACACACACCCAGGATTCGAACCTGCGACCGTAGCGGTCTCGCGGCTGCAGTCTGTAGCGCGTAGAACCGCACAACAACACCGGCCGGAGAAATGGAAGGGGATGTATATGAAGATAAAATGGGAGATATGATACTGCGTGAAGAGTTTACCAGAGCACTGAAAGACCTGAGTCGAAATAAGGCTCTGGGGAGTAGACAACATTCCATTAGAACTGCTGACGGCCTTGGGAGAGCCAGTCCTGACAATACTCTACCATCTGGTCAGAAAGAAATACGAGACAGGCGAAATACCCTCAGGCTTTAAAAAGAATATAATAATTACCGAACTATCAGTTTAATAAGTCACAGCTGCAAAATACTAACGCGAATTATTTACAGACGAATGGAGAAACTGGTACAAGCCGACCTCGGAGAAGATCAGTTTGGATTCTGTAGGAATGTTGGAACACGTGAGGCAATAGTGACTTTACGTCTTATCTTAGAAGAAAGTTTAAGGAAAATCAAATCTACGTTTCTAGCATTTGTAGACATAGAGAAAGCTTTTGTTAATGTTGACTGGAATACTCTCCTTAAATTCTAAAGGTGGCAGTGGTAAAATACAGGGAGCGAAACGCTATTTACAATTTGTACAGACACCAGATAGAAGTTATAAGAGTCGAGGTGCATGAAAGGGAAGCAGTGGTTGGGAAGGATGTGAGACAGTGCTGTAGACTCTCCCTGATGTTATTCAATCTGTATATTGAGCAAGCAGTAAAGGAAACAAAAGAAAAATTTAGAGTAGGTTTTAAAATCCAGGGAGAAGAAATAAAAAATTTTGTGTTCGCCGATGACATTGTAATTCTGTCAGACACAGCAAAGGACTTGGAAGAGCATTTGAACAGAATGGACAGTATCTTGAAAGGAGGGTATAAGATGAATATCAACAAAAGCAAAACGAGAATAATGGAATGTAGTAGAATTAAGTCGGGTGATGCTGAGGGAATTAGATTAGGAAATGAGACACTTAAAGTAGTAAAGGAGTTTTGGTATTTGGGGAGCAAAATAACTGATGATGGTCGAAGTAGAGAGGATATAAAATGTGGACTGGCAATGGCAAGGAAAAACGTTTGTGAAGAAGAGAAATTTGTTAACATCGAGTATAGTTTTAAATGTCAGGAAGCCGTTCCTGAAAGTATTTGTATGGAGTGTAGCCATGTATGGAAGTGAAAACTGGACAATAAATAGTTTGGACAAGACGAGAATAGAATCTTTCGAAATGTGGTGCTACAGAAGAATGTTGAAGATTAGGGGGGTAGGTCACGTAACTAATGAGGAGGTACTGAATAGGATTGGGGAGAAGAGAAGTTTGTGGCACAACTTGACTAGAAGAAGGGATCGGTTTTTAGGACATGTCCTGAGGCATCCAGGGATCACAAATTTAGCATTGGAGGGTAGCGTGGAAGGGAAAAGTCGTAGAGGGAGACCAAGAGATGAATACACTAAGCAGATTCAGAAGGATGTAGGTTTCAGTAGGTACTGGGAGATGAATGAGCTTGCTCAGGATAGATCAGCAGGGAGATCTGCATCAAATCAGTATCAGGATTGAAAACCACAACAACAACATGCCTCTGTACGAGCCCTAATCTCTCATACCTTATCTTTGTGGACTTTCCAATAATTTTAAGTTGGCGGCAGTAAAACTGTACTGCAGTCAGCCTCAAATGCGACTTAAACTTACTCAGTAGCGATTCACGAAAAGAACGCCTTCTTTCCTCTAGAGACTCCCACCTGATTTCCTGAAGCATTCCGTAACACTCGCGTGGTGATCAAACCTACCAGTAACAAATCTAGCAGCCTGCCTCTGAATTGCTTCTATGTCCTCCCTCAATCCGACCTGATAGGGATCCCAAACGCTCGAGCACTACTCTAGAATAGGTCGCAATAGTGTTTTATAAGTGGTCTCTTCCCAAAATTCTACCAATGAACCGAATACGACTCACCACCTTCCCCACAACTGTCATTACATGCACGCTCTGCAATGTTACGCCCAAATATTTAATCGACGTGACTGTGTCAAGCGCTACACTACTAATGGAGTATTCATACATTACAGGATTCTTTTACCTATTCATCTGCTTTAATTTACATTTATCTATAATTAGAATTAGCTGTCATTCTTTACACCAATCACAAATCCTGTCCAAGTCATCTTGTATCACTCAACGACGACACCTTCCCGTGCAGCACAGCATGATCAGCAAACACCCTGTCCAAAAGATCATTTATGTAAATAGAAAACAACAGCAGACCTACCACAATTCACTGGGGCACTCCAGATGATACCCTCACCTCCAATAAATACTCACCAACGAGGACAACGTACTGGGTTCTATTACTTATGAAGTCTTCGAGCCACTCACATACTTGGGAACCAATCCCATATGCTCGTACCTTAGTTAGGAGTCTGCAGTGGGGCACCGAGTCAAACGCTTTCCGGAAGTCAAGGAATATGGCATCCGCGTGATACCCTTCATCCGTGGTTCGCAAGATATCATGTGAAAAAAGGGCGATTTTCGTTCCGCTGGAGCAATGCTTTCTAAAGCCGTGCTGATGCATGGACAGCAACTTCTCTGTCTCAAGGAAATTCATTGTATTCGAAATGATAATAAGTTCTAGAATCCTGCAACACACCGATGTTAAGGATATTGTTCTGTAACTTTGAGTATTCGCCCTTGTACCCTTCTTATATACAGGCGTCACCTGTGATTTTTTGCAGTCGCTGGGGACTTTACGTTGGGCAACAGATTCGCGATAAATGCAAGCTAAGTAAAGCGCCAATGCAGTAGAGTACTCTCTGTAAAACCGAATTGGGATCCCATCAGGGCCTGGCGATTTATTTATTTTCAACCCATTCAGCTGTTTCACAACCCCAGGGATATCACTGTGTCCTACATACGGGTATCTGTATGAGACTAAAACGGCTGTATGTTTTACGATCCTCTCGCGTGACAGATTTCTCAAAAGCTGAATTTAAAATTTCAACTTTCGTTTTGCTGTCTTCAGTTACCAGGCCAGACTGATCAGTGAGTGACTGGATGGAAGCCTTCGACCCGCTTGCCGATTTTACGTAAGACCAGAATTTCCTTGGGTTTTCAGCAAGATCTTTTGCTAAGGTATGACGGTGGTAGTGGTTGAATGCTTCGCGCATCGCTCTTTTTACAGCAGCACGAATCTCTAATAACTTTTGCCTGTCCTCATTCTCCAGATCTTTCTTGTACCGCGAGTGCAACTGCCTTTGCTTCCTGAGCATTCTCCGAATTGCGCTGTTAAACCACGATTGGTCTTTTCCGTCCGTAACCCACTTTTTCAGCACATACTTGTCTTATGCGTGATTTACAATGTTTTTAAAATTTGCCCAAAATTCTTCCACGTTCATCGTACCGGAAGTAAACGAAGTCGATTCATTTACTAAGTGGGATGCTAACAATTGCGTATCTGCTCTTGCGTTTCATTGGCAGGACACTTAGAAGATGCAACAAGTTCACTAAAGAGACAGCTTTCACTACACTCGTTCGTCCTCTGTTAGAATATTGCTGTGCGATGTGGGATCCTTACCAGGTGGGATTGACGGAGGACATCGAAAGGGTGCAAAAAATGGCAGCTCGTTTTGTATTATCACGTTATAGGGGAGAGAGTGTGGCAGATATGATACACGAGTTGGAATGGAAGTCATTACAGCATAGACATTTTTCGTCGCGGTGAGACCTTTTTACGAAATTTCAGTCACCAACTTTCTCTTCCGAATGCGAAAATATTTTGTTGAGCCCAACCTACATAGGTAGGAATGATCATCAAAATAAAATAAGAGAAATCAGAGCTCGAACAGAAAGGTTTAGGTGTTCGTTTTTCCCGCTCGCTGTTCGGGAGTGGAATAGTGGAGAGATAGTATGATTGTGGTTCGATGAACCCTCTGCCAAGCACTTAAATGTGAATTGCAGAGTAGTCATGTAGATGTAGATGTAGATGAATTCTCTCCTACCCTTCTTGACCGACTTTTTAACTTTCGTAACCATAGGCGTAATGACAAATCATGATCACTAATCCCTGTCACAACAATGGCACCGTCGATGAGGTCTGATCTTTTCGTGGCCACCAGATCTAAAAAAAATTCCATTATGCGTTGGCTGTCGATTTAGCTGCTCAAGACAGTTTTCGGATAATGTGTTCAAAAGTAATTCACACGACCACCTGTAATGAATCCATAGACATCCCAGTCTATACTAGGTAAGTTGAAGTCGCCTCCGACTAATATAGCATGATCCGGGTACTTCTGCGATACAAACAAAATGTAGACTCCCTTTGAGTGATTCTAGAAGTACCATTGAGGAACCTGGTGGCCGGTAATAACACTCCACAATTAACTATATTTCCCCTAGCCCTGTTAAACGTGTCCAGATAACTTCACAATCACACTCTACTTCGGCCTCAGTAGAAACAATATTTTTGTCAACTGAAATGAAGACACCACCTCCTACGGTGACTATTCTGTCTTTTCGATACACATTCCAACCCTCACTAAATGTTTCAGAACTTCTTATCTCAGGGTTCAGCCAGGTCTCAGTCCCGAGAACAATTTGTGCGCCACACGCTTCCTGGAGGGCAGTAAATTCAGGAACTTTATTCCGAACACTCTGAAAATTTACTGCTAATATCTTGATAGCTGAAGTGTGTTTACACTCAGCACGTCCTGATTTCCCTGCCTGCACGTCGACTGGTGCGTGTTCATCAGGACACCTCACACTACTGCCTACCCTAAAAAAAACCATATGCACGCCACAAGTACTCTGCTACCCGAGTAGCCGCTTCCTTAGTGTAGTGCGCCCCTGACCTATCTAAGGGCGTCCTAAAATTACCCACAGAATAGCGCAAGTCTAGAAATCTGCAGCCAAGACCGTCACAGAGTCGACGAAGCCTCTGGTTGAGACCCTTACTCGGCTCCAAACCAAAGGACCTCAATCCACTCTGATAACGATTCTGCAAATAGAGCTCTGCTTGCACCGCGCGTGCGAGGCCAGCGGTCTTCACCAAATCCGCCAGCCGCCTGTACGAACTGAGAATCGCCTCAGAACCAAAGCAACAGTCGTCATTGGTGCCGACGTGAGCAACTACTTGCAGACGACTCCACCCCGTACGCTCGATAGCCGCAGGCAGGGCCGCCTCCACATCTTGGATGAGGCCCCCCGCCAGACAAACTGAGTGCACGTTGCATTTCTTTCCAACCCTGTACGCTATTTTCCTAAGGGGATCCATCACCCGCCTAACGTTGGAGCTCCCAATAACCAGAAAACCTTTGCCCCCGTGAGCCTGCTCGGGCCCTGCTGAAGGAGCGGCCACCTGCCCACTGACAGGATGAACAAGAGAGGCCAGCCGGACAGCCTCCACATTGGCCCTCCACCTCAAGCGACGCGAACGCGTTGCAGTCCGCCACTCACCTTGAGGTGAGGGCGACCCCAACGCGCCGGGTACACTAGAAAGTGCCTGGGCGGCTGAGTCAACGGACGCACCAAGCGACACCCGGGGCGTCTCAACCGACGCGCCAGACCTTCCGCCGTCGCTGCACTTCGAGGCAGCAGCCTGGAGGCGGCCTACCGTGGCCAACAGCACGCTCAGCTGTTCGCGAACTGCGGCCAGTGCCTCCTGCGCCCGCACAAAGTACGCACACACCCTATCCACCCTACTGCTAATATCTAACGACTCCGCGAATTTATACTCTAAGGCTATCAATAAGCAATATTACTCCTCTCATATCGAGAATACGCAAGGATTTTATGTAATTAAATATGCAAGCGCACAAACACTCGGAAAGAAATTAAGAATCAAACTACAAAACAAATATGAAAGCTAAATATGCGACTCGCTACTGCACTGCTGCTGCACTGATACTTCACCTGCGGCTGCTCAAGGCTCACTATGGTGAAATACTAACCCTATAATTTATGTTAGAAGATAGGTTAAATCCAGGCTAACTTACGGTTATATATTTTGTGTACTTCGAAAAAGCTTTTGACAGTGTTAACTGGAATACTCTCTGTGAAATTCTAGGGGTATCATGGGTAAAATACAGAGACCGAACCATTATACACAATTTCTACAGTAACCAGACGGCAGTTATAAAGAGTTGAAGGGGATGGAAGGGAAGCACTGATTGAGAAGGGAGTGGTACAAGGTGGTAGGTTATCTCTAATGTTATCCAATCTGTGCATTGAGCAAGTAGTAAATGGGGCTAAGGAAAAGAATTAGAGAAGGAACTGAAGGAGAAGAAATAAATAGTTTGAGATGTATAAGCCATTGTTATTCTGTCAGAGACAATAAAAGACTTAGAAATGGAGTGGTTGGCATAGAAAATGTCGTGGAACGAAGATGCAAGATGAACAGTTAACAGAAGCCAAACAAAGTTAAGGGACTGTAGACAAGTCAGATCATGCAAAGAAGAAGAAATTGGTTTAGGAAATGAGACACAAGAATTAGTACAAGAGTTTTGCTATTGAGCAGTAAAGTAAATGATAATGGCCGAAGCAGAGAGGATATAAAATATGACCCCGCAGGGTTTCCGAGGAGGAGAAATTTGTTAATATCGAATACAAATGTAAGTGTTGAGAAGTATTTTTCTGCAAGCATTTATGTGGAGAGCAGTCTTGTATGGAAGTGAAAAGTGGACGACAAGTAGTTCAGACTAGAAGAGAGTAACAGCCTTTGAAATGTAATGCTGCAGAAGGACGCTGAAGATATCACGGGTAACTCGCTTTACTAATGAGAAGGTAATTAACAGAGTTAGGGGGAAATGAAATGTGTGACATAACTTGTCTTATTGAAGCCACCGGAAAATAGGACACATTCTCAGACATCAAGAAATCGTCAGTCTTTTTGTTGGACGTAAGCGAGGGGGCGAGGTGGGTGTGAGGTGGTAAAAGTTGCAGACAAAGGCCAAGGAACGATTGCAGAGAATTCGTGAAAATGTATGAGCGTATCAGTAGTTGTTCAGAGATTAATAGGCTTACGCAGATCAGCGTAGCAAGGAGAGAACAAACTTCGGACTGAAGGCCACAACAACCACAAACGCTGACAAGGCGTCTCAGGGTCCTAGAAACTGAACAGTCTTACGAAACTAACCACAGTTAGGGAAAATTCACTGTTTGAGCTGTGGCAAATTTCTCGCCACTGGACGACTTTCATTCCGCAACCCAAGCTGTTGCACTAGTGTTTAATGTTACTATGGTAGTGACGAATAGTTCATATTTTCTGTGCCTGAAATTGCCTCTCTGCTGGTATGTCGTTAATTTCGCAATAGTGGCATTGGCTGTGATTGCACCGATTTGTCAGGACCGGCGCAAGGCTCTACCGAGTTCCGTGGCGGAGAGACGCCGCAGCTTCCAGCGCCGGGCTTCCGGGCCCACGTTACCCTCGCTAAGTGTCCACTGCCCCTGCCTCCATTCCGCCGGCCCCCTCCAGCGGTCGCGCCGTTCCATACATCTCGCGGTGGTATTTCTCATTGTCGCGCGGGAAATGTCCCGGTGTCAGGCGGCGCGGCTCGTATTTCACGGCGAATGGATGTGTTCAAGTAGTGGGGCCCAGGCCGGCTCGGACTGCCCCACTCCTCAAGACGGATGATGCGACCGGTAATTGTGAGCAGAGCGGAGGCGGGAGAGGCGCCACCCCTCGCCACGCCGGACCAGCTGATACTAAATGGACTACCGCCCGCTATTCATAGCCGCAAGAGGCGGCTGCGGCGGCGGTAATCCGCTTCTGTCACTGGTGTCGGTGTTGTGTGTGTACATGAGAGGGTGTGAGAGGGAGGGAGAGAGAAGTGGGGGATAGTGATGGAGGTGAGATAAATCAAGGTACGACATACGTTCTGGCGTAAGGCAGCACTTCGGAGCAAGGACACCCTGGCCAACTCCCACGCCGCCTCCTGCCGTCACAGGAAACTCCCCGAATTCGCCTTCAAGACCTTCTGCTTTACAGAACTCTGCGCAGCACTGACATCGCTTTTCCTCAAAGCTAACAGAGTGCGAGGCTAGGTCACGTTGCCCCTCCCCCCGGGGCCAAAGAAGGGTTGAGCACCAACTCCTTTATTTTCTTTTCCCTCGTCTCCTTCATCTTCCGCATCTCTGCCTGAGGGCAGAAGTCGTGTGATCACAGGTAGGAGGAAGAAAATGGGAGACTCGAAAGTAAGCAGTGCTTTCGCAGCAGATGTTTACCTTGCGTCTTACTCTTAATGGGAGACGGGAAAAGGAAGGACAAATGCTAACACTTGACAAAGGAACTGTAGTAACGCCCAGTAAAATTTTTAGGTAAGCATTATCGTCACTGTTACTGACTGGAATGAAACAGAAAATTTACTGTTACCAGTAACAATTATTTTACACAACGTGTTTTGTGGTCTATGCATCCACCATCAAGTGGATTTATTTCGATTAATATTTCACGTATTCCTTGTGTTACGACTTCTGTATAACTTTTGGCATCATCTAGAAAAACGAAAACACTATTTTAGTATATAGCTCATGGTTTTGTTGACGTCTTTGGCAAAAATATGAACAAAAACATAAATCTGTAAAAAATATAAAAGTAAAAGCAGAAAAATCTTCACTCACGCCAGGCTCCATTCCCTGTCACGTTATGTTACATACAGCATCACACTGTGTAGAGACTGATGGAAGTGAAGAACCTAATAACTGCAAGAAACATATATAAATAATATATTCCGTGATTTTTGGATTTCAGTACGGCTTTCCTCTTTGACATTCTACTGGCTAACATTATAAGACGATTTTTTTCTTTATGTGCTTTACAGTGGTTCCACTCATACCTTACATCTGGCCCACAGTGTGTAACCATTGGCACAAAAAGGTCACATTGGAGGAATGTAGGATCAACGGTCTCACAAGGATGACTATTGGGCCGTTACACCTCTCATTATATATTAATAATGCGTCAATTATTCTCTCCCATTACATATATTACTTATACGCTGACGACATTCAGTTAAATCTAATTGCAAGTCCAATAAATCTGTGCAGAGACCTGTCTCCTAGATACTGCTCACGAGGTGGAAAAAAAGTTTCATCATGGGTGCGTCTCTCAAGGCTACCAGCAGCTCTAACGGAATGTTGCCTACTTACGAGTCCTTGTTCTGACTTAATCCTTTTAGTGCTTTGTCAGATTCTTCATGCAGTATCGTATCTTCTACCTTTCCCCTGTTCTTGTCAGTCCTTCCCTAATGCTCCCTCTGAAAGCCTCTACCACCTCTGGTTATTTCAGCTTATCCAGGTCCCATCTCCTTAAATTCCCGCCATTTTGTAGTTTGTTCAGTTTTATTCTGCAGTGCATAACCAATAAACTGTGGTCCGAGGCCACATATGTCGCCGGCCGGAGTGGCCGAGCGGTTTAGGCGCAGGTCGCAGGTTCGAATCCTGCCTCGGGCATGGATGTGTGTGATTTCCTTAGGTTAGTTAGGTTTAAGTCGTTCTAAGTTCTAGGGGACTGATGACCTCAGAAATTAAGTTCCATAATGCTCAGAGCCATTTGGATCCACATATGTCCCTGGAAATGTCTTACAATTTGTAACCTGCTCCGAAAATCTCTGTCTTACCATTATATCCTATCTGAAACTTTCCAATGCCCCCAGGTACTGTTCTACTGTGTTTGGTGTGAGCTTCGTGCCTATCTTGGCCACAATAGTGCGTTTACTACTCTGCTCATAGTAACTTATCAGTGTTCGTATTTTGTTATTCATTATTAAACTTACTCCTGCATTACCCCTATTTCATTTTGTATTTATAATCCTGTATTTACCTGACCAGAAAACCTCTTCCTCCTGCCACAGTACTTGACAAATTTCAGCTATATCTACATCTACTTCTCCATTTTAAATTTTCTTCCCTACCTGTCCAATTAACGGCAATTTCGTTCCTCCTGATAACGACGTCCTCCTCAGTAGTACTCGCCTCGAGACCCGAGTGGGGGACTATTTTACCTACGGAATATTTTACTGAAGGGGATGCCATCTCATTACACCATACTGTAGAGCAGCATGCCCTCGAGAAGAATTACCGATGTAGTCTCCCCTTGCTTTCAGCCGTTCGCAGTAACAGCAGAACTAGGCCATTTTGGTTGATGTTTCGAGGCTTGGTCAGTCAATCCTCCAGATTGCTGCCCTGCAACTGCTGAAACGGCTGCTGCCCCTCTTCAGGAACCACACGTTTGTCTGACCTCTCAACAGATACCCCTCCGTTGTGGTTGCACCTCAGGTACGGCTATCTGTATTGACTGGGCACGCAATTCTCCCGATCAAAGGCAAGGTCCATTATTCATACACATTGATTTAAATGTTGCAAAATGATCCATGTAATTAGTATACAATGACTCACCTAGTTCTAATAAGGGACGAAGGAACCTTCAATTCTTTCCTGATTTGTTATTCATGATTGAACGTTGTACACAACTTAGGATGACTCTAGTCATTTTGACAGTTAAATTTATTATATAATAACCTTGTTTTATTTCCACCTCAGTTCGATGAACTGCATAATGGCCTTTTTCAAGCACAAGTTTGATGATTTTACCTTGTATAATGTGTGGAAACACCAACGTCTGCCCTCCATCATAGAATTCCATCCCTCATGTAAAAGTTTTCATCAGGCCATTCTTTGAGAGTACTCTGATTGCTGCTCAGTCATCATCCAGTTCTTGAGCTTTTCTAATTCTCAATATTAAACGATCTGTAAAGCCAAATAGTACATTCACACGATTTAAGGCATCTACATTTTTAATCCTAGAACCAGAACAGTGTTTGAGGGCACTGCAATGCTCTTTTCAGACTAAAGCCCATCTTGCTGTTCTTAGTGACAAGTCGTTCTTATCCATAGTCCTCTCATCCGTGTGTGGTTCAGTTTCACGTTATTGTCAATAGATTTTAAAAACTGGATTCAGTGAAAGAATATCTTTGAGTACCTCTAATGCTAGCTTATGCTTTTTGTGGTGTCACCGCCAGGCACCACACGTGCTAGGTGGTAGCCTTTAAATCGGCCGCGGTCCGGTAGTATACGACGGACCCGCGTGTCGCCACTATCACTGAATGCAGACCGAGCGCCGCCACACGGCAGGTCTACAGAGACTTCCTAGCACTCGCCCCAGTTGTACAGCCGACTTTGCTAGCGATGGTTCACTGAGTAAATACGCTCTCATTTACCGAGGCGATAGTTAGCATAGCCTTCAGCTACGTGTTTTGCTACGACCTAGCAAGGCGCGATTATCTGTTACTATTGATACTGTGAGTCATGTTATGTCAAGAGCGGTGTTCGTCGTTAATGGTTTAAAGTTAAGTATTCCACCAGGTACGTCCATTTTTCTCAATTCTAATTCCCTTGCCATGTTCCAGACCTCACACCAGCCTGCGTGAGTTAAAACTCGTGCATTTCGGCCTCCTTTAGTAACCCTGTGTTGGCTCTCCTGCCAACCAAAACACTTTTCTTCAGACTTATATTCGCGAATACTCCTGAGTAAAGCGCTCCGAGGTTTGGCAGTTGCAGTCTAGTTTGTGATGAACTTCATAAATTATAATGTTAGATCTAAGAAGCTTTGTACTCTTGTAATAGATTTAGATTCTGGAAAATTCTGAATAGATACAGTCTTCTGAGAAGAAGGCAGCATTTGTACACAGTGTATAACAAACCCAAAAAACTAAACAGTTCTCTTCAAAAAGTGAAAGCCTACAAAATTAATTTCCAAGCCATACTCTGCTGCAGTTTCTGACCCTGAACCAAGCCACCGAAGTGTCTCATTATTAATCTTTGTTGTTGTTATAATAGTGTCTATGTAAATAAATACGTTGTTCTTCGAGCTGATGCAAAAAAAAAACAACTCTGGAACACTGTAGGTAAATTTTATAGGGGCAATGGAACTTCCTGAACTGAAACTGGGCTGAGTGTGTCAAAATCTAAGTATATTTTCGTCATCTTCTTCAAGAACATCGTGAAATAAACAATTCCTGGGGCTTACCGTGGAAAACACATAGGCGTCTTGTAGTTTTTTTAAAAGATATTCTGTGAGGGGAAATGAGTAACGATCTTTCGTTATGATGTTGTTTAATTTTCTGCAGTCTATACAGATGCTATAACTGACTAGCACATTTAGATGAACTTGGTTTTACTATTACGTAGTCAAGCCACTTCTGGACTTGGTTGTCAAAAATTTATTTCTCTCCTGGGGACAGTCTTACTGGTCATCTGTATACCCGTTATTGGTCTCTCACAATAGTCTTCATTCTGACTCTGTGGACTTTGTCTTCGTTGGAGTGTAATTATTCACTAAATATTCGATGTGTTCCCTTGTTTCATCACTAACAAGGATTTAAATAGCTAATTCTGGTTTGTCTACTACATGTATACACGTAAGGTGAGCTTTCCCTTCTGGTTTCCTAATAATAATCCCGCCCTTGTTAGTTAAAACATTAGTTTAATCAAGAAAATCATTTACATCTATCGTTTCTAAATTTATTGTGTCTTTACAAACTGCGTAAATGTCAGCTTCAATTTTCACTTCATCAGTCTCAACAATTCCTGTAAAATACCCTCCTGGAGAGACGAAGTTTTTCACAGGTCTTCTCAAGACTACATCTGTTTTTTTGCAAACTTGGAGCATTCACAGCCTCGTAATCGCTCCGCCGTAATAAAGTAAGTTGCCTGCTACGGTTAATTAATGCTCTCTCTTCTCGCATCCTTGCTTGTACATTTTAAAATTTACATTTGTTAATATTCTTCTTAACAATGTTTGAATTGATAGTCACCTTCCGATTGTCTTTGCAATAGAACAATCTCTTTCCCTTGCTCTTATGCATGCAATCACTTGACCTATGACCTCTTGCATTAGAAAACAAAAGCTTTTAGTTTGGATCCCAAGCTCCGTTTTTAGTATTTCTGTTACCTGAGCCTTTAGCATCTTCCTTGATGGAGTTTAAATTTTCAGGGCTGTAACTTTTCTCGTTTATTTTCGGCAGTGACTTCACAGCTCTTTCGCAGTGTTTAATTTTTTCATTACAGTTCTTCCCACTTTGGCCGCCACACAATAGACGTTTTGCGGCTGCTTCGTCTTCTATCCCATCAGTCACATACTGAGACACAGTTGCCGATATCCTTCATTACGAAACAATATTCTTGAAGGAACTCTTCCCGTTTCTTGTGTCGGTGAGACAGCAGTTGATGGATTTCATCAGCACTTACTTTCAAATCGAATTATCCTTTAAAGCTTCCGTTAGTGCAGCTCACTTCTGACCTTGAATAAAAATCATAGCCACACCTTCAAGTGATTCTTTTGTCTGTAACAACCTTTTGATTTCACCCCAATCCCCTAAATATGCTGTTTCTTCTAAGTTCATGATCCTCTTTTTAAATGCATATCTGTCACAGCGCATATCCGTCACGGCCGCTAAATGACCCTCAACGTTACGGAATGACAGAGAACATTTACATTGATCTTATGCATGTAGTGAGAATCGTGTTCGCTTTTATATACCATTTCTGAAACGGAATCTTTTTCTTTCTTTTTTTCTACCAACCTCTCTCTGTTATCGCTACCCATTTCGATTCCATCCTCTTCTTCATCATCGCCACCATCACCGGCTCTTAACATTCTAGATTGTTAATTTTCAAACAAGTTTGTCTATGTGGGATAAATAATAACAAATCGCGGTAGCAATTTCATACCTCGTCAGACTATCTGTGCACAATATATTGCAGATTGCTTCTAACACCGCTTCTGAAAATGATGCTTCAGTGACTGACTTCTTAGCTTCAAGTTCAACAGATGGTAATTTGAAAGTAAAATTGGAAGATTCCCTGGAGCGTTTTCGATTTCTTCTGTTATCTAGAAGCCGTCGGAGCGGCCGTGCAGTTTTAGGCGCTACAGTCTGGAGCCGAGCGACCGCTACGGTCGCAGGTTCGAATCCTGCCTCGGGCATGGATGTGTGTGAAGTCCTTAGGTTAGTTAGGATTCATTAGTTCTAAGTTCTAAGCGACTTATGTCCTCAGAAGTTAAGTCGCATAATGCTCAGAGCCATTTTTGTCATCTAGAAGTGTTCCGAAAATTATAAATCGTTTTAATGGCTTTAACCGTCGCAGATGTGTTGTTAATTTTTATTTTTTCATTGTTTCTCCGATTTCACCTAACTCTGCTATTCGTAGAGTTTGTCTTCCTTTTTTTTATCTGGCTTTTTTCCTTTCGTCACTTTTGAAATTTCTCCTTGCGTCCCTCTGCTTCTTCTGATAGTCGTTAAAAAGTGAATCGTCGTCGTAGATCTAAAATCATCAATATTAAACGTCGTTATGTTGTCGCACGCGAAACGGTGCTCGGAAAATTTCATCATAAACGTCGTAGAATAGGCAGTAAATCTGCGTCGTCACTCGTTCAGTTGACTGCGGACAAGCCCCCAAAATTTGTAGCAAAAACGTTTCCGATTTTCTTGAAGAACTATTTATTTATCTCCTAGCTACAAACTTTTTCACAGAATTGTTAAAATCAGGAAAGCAAATCAATCAAACAACTCCTCTTTTACCTGAATATTGTGCCCCCGCGAACACACGAAACTGTTGTCTGATATTTGGCTTATCTTGCGTGTCACGAGTCTCGCCAGGAGGGAGACCCTTAAACTCCCCATCCGAATCCGACATTATTATTGTTACTATTTGGAAGGATTTTATATGTGTTGCTATTGGTCAGATGTAAGAGAAGGCACATTAAGGCCATGATCCTGTGTACCTAAATAAGCAATAAATAAATAAATGTAGCTGAAATAAACACTATCTCCAAGAAACCGCAAAAGCATTGTAGGGATCTTCACTTGCGTAGATCAATATAAAGGTGACTGTAAATATGTCCACCAGGAATCATCATTATTAATCTTTCTAGTCTTCCTTCTACGTATTTTTCGTTGTTGGTCTCTTTATATTTTTCTCTGTAGATTCTTCTAAAATAACGCTGATGACACCATACTCTCTCTTATCCAACATGTCTTCCATGCTATAATATCTCAGTCTGTAAGTGCCCCTTAACCTCCAAAATCCGCAGTACCCTCTGCAATTAACCTTACATACAGGGTGTTTCACTAAATGTGCTTCCCCCTGTAAGTTACGAAGTAATAGGGGACGGAAATATTTTTTGCAGTAGGTCACCATAAGAAACTGTACACTGCCTGCGGAGCTATGAACATAGTTTACTGTATTATTACTCAAAGAGTTAGAGCAAAAACATACTTTTTTTAAAGGAACAATAGTTGTTTCTATCATGCACTGGAATCGATAACACCAGCTGAGTATACATCAATTTAAATTAAATTCCATTAACTTTTTGTTTGGGAGCGACAAGTCTTCAAAGATTCACAGGTAAATACCACACACGCTGCGCATGACGTAATGCGCCTTCTAAGTGTGTGTGGCCGAGTTCTAACGTGGCCGGTGTCATGGAGCGAGAAGCTTCCTCGATGCGCTGTTAGACTGCCGACTGTCGCCACACACGGCCGTATACCCAACAGTTCGAGCCACAAAAACAAAAGGGCCCAATATACCACAGTTACTGTCGTCGGATGAAGATGGCATACACGAACAACGAGTGCCTTGACATGTTGCTGATGCTCGGCGAGTGCCAACACGATGCCACTGAAGCAGTCATGGGGTACTCCTTGAGATATCCTAGAAGAAGAGCTCCGACAGCCGTTACGTTCATACGTGCCGAACAACAACTTCGGGAAAGAGACAGCTTGGTACTGCACCGTAGTAACAGACGAAGAACTTCAAGAAGTGAAGAGACGGAGGTGTTTGTTTTATCTGCAGCACACCGCGATCCTCACGTCATTAATGTATGGTATGGAATCCTTGGGGATGAAATCACCGGTCCACACTATTTCCCAGGTACACTGACAAGTGAGCTATATCGCTCGTATTTAGCCGACAATTTGGGTGGTCTCCTTGAACATGTGTGTCTACACACGAAAGTCCATTTGTGGATACGGCACGATGATCACCCAGCCCATTCAGTGTGTGCTGTTGCCGAAGAAATAAATAACAGGTTTGCAGGAAGGTGGAATGGTCCTCATTGATGGCCCGCAAGGTCGATCAGTTTTACACTATTGGATTTATTTTTGTGGGGATCGTGTTTCTATCACTGAGGCCACATCCCCAGATGATCAAAAACGGTGCATCGAGGACGCATGTCGCTGCTTGACACCGGCGATGTAACATCTCGTCCATAGATCCTTTAGAAGGCGCATTGCACTGTGCATTCAGGAACATGGACACACATTTGAACATCTCATTTAAATCAACTTCCCACCACCAAAACAGCCATCACCCACCACACAGACATGTATTAAGTACAGTGTGTGGTATCCGCTCCTGAAAATTTGAAGGGTTGTTGCTTCCAAACAAAAAGGGATAGGAATGTGATTTAAATTGATGTATGTACAGCTGGCGTTACTGATCCAGTGCATGACAGAAACAACTATTGTTCTATTTAAAAATTGTATCTTTTTGCTGTAACACTTTGGGTAATAACACAATAAACTATGTTCATAACTTCGCAGACAGTGTAACATTTCTTATGGCGACCTACCACAGTAAATATTTCCGTCGCATATTACTTCGTAGCTTACAGAGGCAAACACATTTTGTGAGACACCCTGTATGTCCTAACACTAACTCCAGAAGTTGAACTTATAAGTACAGGAAAATCGAAATGACATCCTCTACATACATTTAGACCTCCTATAATTTGTTGGTTATTTGGGGCACCAGCGGTTTCAATAATAATAGCCTCCAAGCTCTTGTAAACACAGAAGTCCGGTCAACGACGTGTTCGCCTCCTCGGTGTTGCAGAAATCTCCTCAATTATTTACACTGGAGTTACTTACATTCGCCCACCCGGATAGCTGTGCGGTCTAGCGGGAAGGCGTGTCGGTCCCTGGCACGAATCCGCCTGGCAAATTAGTTTCAAGATCCGGTGTGCCGGCCAGTGTGTGGATGGTTTTTAAGGCGGTTTTCCATCTGCTTCGGCGAGTGCGGACTGGTTCCCCTTACTCTGCATCAGTTACACTATGTCGGCGATTGCTGCGGAAACACTTCCTCCACGTACACGTACACCACAAGGGCAAATATCGGGGCTACAGTGGTCTGGTGTGAGACATTCACGGAGGGGGGGGGGGTCCCTGGGACGGAACCGCACAATTAATTTGGAAATTAATTTTGGAAATTTGTACAGAAACCAGATGGCAGTTATAAGAGTCGAGGGGCATGAAAGAAAAGCAGTGGTTGGGAAGGGAATGAGACAGGTTTGTAGCCTCTCCCCTATGTTATTCAATCTGTATATTGAGCAAGCAGTAAAGCAAACAAAAGAAAAATTCAGAGTAGGTATTAAAATCCATGGAGAAGAAATAAAAACTTTGAGGTTCGCCGATGACATTGTAATTCTGTCAGATACAGCAAGGGACTTGGAAGAGCAGTTGAATGGAATGGACAGTGTCTTGAGAGGAGTGTATAAGATGAACATCAACAAAAGCAAAACGAGGATAATGGAACGTAGTCGAATTAAGTCGGGTGATGCTGAGGGAATTAGATTATGAAATGAGACACTTAATGTAGTAAAGGAGTTTTCCTATTTGGGGAGCAAAATAACTGATGATGGTCGAAGTAGAGAGGATATAAAATGTAGACTGAAAATGGCAAGGAAGGCGTTTCTGAAGAAGAGAAATTTGTTAACATCGAGTATAGAATTAAGTGTCAGGAAGTCTTTTCTGAAAGTATTTGTATGGACTGTAGCCATGTATGGAAGTGAAACATGGACGATAAAAAGTTTAGACAAGAAGAGAATAGAAGCTTTCTAAATGTGGTGCTACAGAAGAATGCTGAAGATTAGATGGGTAGATCACATAACTAATGAGGAAGTATTGAATAGGATTGGGGAGAAGAGAAGTTTGTGGCACAACTTGACCAGCAGAAGGGATCGTTTGGTAGGACATGTTCTGAGGCATCAAGGGATCACCAATTTAGTATTGGAGGGCAGCATGGAGGGTAAATATCGTAGAGGGAGACCAAGAGATGACTACACTAAGCAGATTCAGAAGGATGTAGGTTGCAGTAGGTACTGGGAGATGAAGAAGCTTGCACAGTATAGAGTAGCATGGAGAGCTGCATCAAACCAGTCTCGAGACTGAAGACCACAACAACAACAACGTGGTAAGGTCTTACGGGACCAAACTGCTGAGGTCATCGGTCTCTAAGCTTACACACTACTTAAGCTAACTTAAACTAACTTACGCTAAGGACGAAACACACACACACGCCTGAGGGAGGATTCCAACCTCCGACGGGTGGTGCCGATCGGACCGTGGCAAGGCGCCTGAGACCGCTCGGATATTCCACGCGGCGACCCGCACAATAGCCCTGGCTTCTGCGTGGGGCGGTGGTGGAGTGAGTGGACTGCTGTAGCCTGCTGTGGGACTGTGAACCGCTGAGGGCTACGGCGGAGACGAAGCCTCACAATATAATACTTGCACTCACACCTTATTGCATTTACGCATCAAATGTCTCAAAAATACTTTGAAGGTGGCTTCAAAATTGTGTTTTGTTACGCTGTATGTTGTTTCAACTTATTAAGATTAATGGCGCCATCTTTATTTCCAACCATGTTATTAATGGTTCTGTCAGCAGCTGCCGTATTTAGTAGGCGTTACGAACATCACAAGTTCATTTCAAACCTGAACTACTGAGGCTGCACTGGAAGTGCCTGATTTTAAGAATTAACATTGAGTGGCAACATGCTCTATAAATGTTTGCAGGATAGAGCATGTGTTGGTACGCAATGTTTATTATTAAGATCAGGCACTGTCAGTGCAGCCTGTGTAGTTCATGCTTCAAAATGAAGCTTTAAGGTTTCGAACTGGTCACCTAATACATACTGCAACTGTTGACAGAAAAATTAATAAACGCTTTAAGAAATTTAAATAAAGTTGCTATTCTCTCAACGAATCGTTGAACCAGAAGAGACCTGTTGCTTCATTGTGCAGCATGAAACACATTGTTTTCCCACAAGATAAAAAGGTATAGTATGAAAACTTTTTATAAGATCAAACATGATTGGTTTTGATTTTGAGGAGCCCGCCCTGTTGGCCGAGCGGTCTAACGCACGGCTTTCCGTGTGGGAAAGAGCGCCTGGTCACCGGCACGAATCCGCCCGGCTAATCTGTAGATGGTTTGTAGGCGGTTTTCCATCTGCCTCGCCGAATGCGGGCCGGTTCACCTTATTCCGCCTCAGTTACACTATGTCGGCGATAGCTGCGCGAACATGTTCTCCACGTCCGCGAACACAACCATTCCATTACTCTACCACGCAAACAGCGGGGTTACACTCGTCTGGTGTGAGACGTTACCTGGGGGGTGGGGGGGGGGAGGGTCCACTGGGCGCCGAACTGGACAATAACCCTGGGTTCGGTGTGGGGTGGACGAGGGGTGAAGTGGATTGCGGTAGTCGTCATGGGGTTGTGGACCACTGAGGCTGCGGCGGGGCGGAGCCTCTCCGTCGTTTCTAGGCCCCCGGTTACCATACAATACAATACAATACAATACAATCATGTATCAAGGTGAAGGAAGAAGAGTAGAAATGTATGCTTGAACTTCAGGGCTTGGTGTAAACAGAAATAGATAGTGGAAAAAAAAACCACCAACAGAAGTTGAAACACAGATGCCGCAATAAGATATTAAAAATTAGTTAACATATTAAGTACGAAAGCTAGTGGCGTAAGGAAAAACAGGTGGATTGTTGAGGCAATCGTAACCACAATATTTTGAATCTTCCAACGGCTCTGGCTGTAGAGGAAGAACTAAAGAGGCTCTCACTGATAAGGATTCCCAGAATTTAGGAATTATAAACTTATGTAGTCGTGCAGGTTTTCTGCCGTGGTGACGCCACTGTCGCTTGCTCTGCACAGGGCAGATGACGCCCATCAAGCACCTGTCGCTGCACCACCTGCTGCCCGACACGGACCACTACATGACGTACGAGGGGTCGACGACGCACCCAGGCTGCTGGGAGACCACCGTCTGGATCATCCTCAACAAGCCCATCTACATCTCCAGGCAAGAGGTAAGCCGACGGCGACACTTGTTGCAGAAATACGATCGTACGTCCACATTTACTGTGATTGTACAAGTCTAATTTTTGAAAGAAAGAACTTTAAGGCGTTGACTGTAACCGGCGGGCACAGCTCAGCTTCGTACTTGTGATTGGTATGTAGTAGCGTACTGTGTATTAATTTGTATTTCTTGATTCAGTTGACGCCGGTGTCCACGAAATCAGGTACGCTGTCTTGTTCAACATTTTGCATTTCATTTTATGCTAATTTAGCTTCAAGAGAATATTTATTGCTGATTCTTACGAAATTTACTTCCATTACCAAGTTGACTGTAAATTTATATTTTAGTACGAACAGTACGGACTGTGCTGCTGCTGATCTCCTCCCCTGTTCCACTCGCAAATGGAGCAAGGGAGTAACAGCTGTCTACATGCCACCGTATGAGCCCTAAACTCTATTATCTTCGTGGTCCTTACGCGAAAGGTACGATGGCGACAATAGAATCATCCTGCAGTCAGCCTGAAAAGCGGGTTCTCTGAATTTTCTCAACAGTGCTCTTCGAAAAAAAAGGTGGCCTTTGCCTTCCCAACCCTTCCTCGCCATTGATAGTCTACATTTTATAATCTCTCTACTTCGACAGTTATTTTGCTCCCCAAATAGCAAAACTCATTTACTTCTTTAAGCCTCTCATTTCTTAATCTAATTCCGACAGCATCACACGATTTTCCATTATCCTCGTTTTCCTTCTGTTGATGTTCATCTTATATCCTCCTTTCAAGATACTGTCCATTCCGTTCAGCTGCTCTTCCAAGTCCTTTGCTGTCTCTGACAGAATTACAATGTTATCGGCGAACCTCAAAGCTTTATTTCTTCTCCATGGATTTTAATTGCTACTCCGAATTTTTCCTTTGTTTCCTTAACTGCTTGCTCAATTTGCAGATTGAATAACATCGGGGATAGGCTACAATCCTGTCTCACTCCTTTCCCAACCACTGCTTCCCTTTCATGCCCCTCGACTCTTATAGCTGACACCTGGTTTCTGTACAAATTGTAAACAGCCTTTCGTTCCCTAAGTTTTACCCCTGCCAGTTTCAGAATTTGAAAGAGAGTATTCTAGTCAACATTGTCAAAAGCTTTCTCTAAGTCTACAAATCGTAGGTTTGCCTTTCCTTAATCTATTTTTTAAGACAAGTCGTAGGGTCAGTATTGCCTCAGGGACCGATTTGGTCTAGGGAACGTTTCCGTGTTATTCCCTGGGTGATTTAATCATTCAGAAAGGCCCAATGTATCAACAAATATACGCTTCTACCCTCGGGTACCAAATCCACCACCACATGCACTTTGCTCTTCCTCGAAAAGACGGTATCTAACAGCAGGGCAACGCACCGAGTCACAGAGCTCGCCTTGTACGTGCGTGGTTCCGAAGAGCACCAGGATCAGTTCACCCTTCCCCTCCAGCCACCAAACCCCCCAGGTTTAAGTCCAGTCGAGAATCGGTGGGAACACCAAGAAGCTTAGCGGAGGTGGCCACGTCAGTGGAAATGGCATTGTTCCACATCCCTGTTGGTACCTTCCAGAATCTCACTGACATTCTGGGATTTTGAATGTTACGTTTCAGTCACTGTTCTTAATAGTTCTGCTGTTCTCTATGATTCAAGGACTGGCAGATTTAGCGGGTCTGCCGATGAACAATAAGCTGCGTGTGTGTTTATCAAACCAGGACCGTATGAATGCAACTTAGTGCAGGCAGCTGTTGTCAACTGATGCCTGTACACTCACTATGAAGATGTAGAATGGAGCGTTACACCTGGCCACCGGAATTTTGGAAGTGAACGTCGTGTTCCCTGATTTCGATAACTTGAATAAGTGGACCAAGGTCATTGTACGAAAAATATCCTCAAATCAACACAGAACTATCTCCGGTCTGCAACACGCCCTTCACACAGCGTGGACTGAGAACCTCATTGCACCGTCGGCTCACAATATGAATTGCATCACTTGAAAACAATTAGAATCCTGATTCGACAGACCACTCTACACCCTTCCAGTGGTATTCTGTTCTATCTACGTTGTTTACACATTTAAGACACGCTGCAGTATGTGGCGCTTAGAAAAACACCGTCAAAATGGCCATTTAACTCAAATTCCCTTCGCAATGTTCGACACGGAACTGACTGACCAGCGTTCACTGACTGCAACAATACTGTCGTATAACAAAAACAGTCAATCTATAACGCTACTAACGTTCATTAATTCTGATAACAGGTTTGAGTCAAACACGACCATCTTCATTACACTAACAACAAAATGGGCCAAGTATGATGCTGCCAATCAACATACAACGTGATACACAGCAGCGTAGTTACAACATAAAATGTGAATGTATCTTTGGTTGCGGACATGCTGTACGTACCAAAAGGTACAACTCAACTGCCGACTAAATGTCGGGGTTATAAGGGTGTAACAACGCCCACGGTTCCACACGAGATCAGTTGAGTAAACCAGTGTAGGAAAAATTTTCCGGTGGCGAGTGTGTAATACAACAAAATCGTCTTGTACATGTAAACATAATAAAACGTTGTTTACAATCCACAAATATATTTAAAAGGCTATTAAAACTTAAATGGCAGATAGTACAACTCAACTGCCGACTAAATGTCGGTGTTATAAGGGTGTAACAACGCCCACGGTTCCACACGGGATCAGTTGAGTAAACCAGTGTAGGAAAAATTTTCCGGTGGCGTGTGTGTAATACAACAAAATCGTCTTGTACATGTAAACATAATAAAACGTTGTTTACAATCCACAAATATATTCAAAAGGCTATTAAAACATAAATGGCAGATAGTGGCCTTAAACTAGAGAAAGAGCCCTCTGTGATCATCAGAAAGAACTACTAAATAGCGTTCGTATTGCCACAGAGTGTAAAACAGGTAACAGAAAAAGCGAAGAACATACGTAGAATAGAACCCCAACGGTTGCAGCAGGGACAAAAGCTTGCTTTTCCCGCCGTCCGAGACGTAAGACGTCCCGTAGGCCACCCAGTAGAAGGAAGTGTGTTGTCCCACCCTATGCTCAGTGTCATGAGACTTTTAGTATGAAATCATCTGGATACAGTTACAGATAATCGATTGATACACTACTGGCCATTAAAATTGCTACACCACGAAGATGACGTGCTAGAAGACGAGAAATTTAACCAACCGGAAGAAGATGCTGTGATAAGCAAATGATTAGAATTTCAGAGCAATCACGCAAGGTTGGTACCCGTGGCGACACCTACAACGTGCTGACATGAGGAAAGTTTCCAACCGATTTCTCGTACAGAAACATCGGTTGACTGGCGTTGCCTGTTAAAACGTTGTTGTGATGCCTCGTGTAAGAAAGAGAAATGCGTGCCATCACGATTCCGACTTTGATAAAGGTCGGATTGTAGTCTATTGCGATTGCGGTTTATCGCATCGCGACACTGTTGCTCGCGTTGGTCGAGATCCAATGACTGTTAGCAGAATATGGAATCGGAGGGTTGATGAGGGTAATGCGGAACGCCGTGCTGGATCCCAACGGCCTCGTAACACTAGCAATCGAGATGACAGGCATCTAATCCGCATGGCTGTAACGGGTCGTGCAGCCACGTCTCGATCCCTGAGTCAACAGATGGGGACGTTTGCAAGACAACAACCATCTGCATGAACAGTTAGATGACGTTTGCAGCAGCATGGACTATCAGCTCGGAGACGATGGCTGCGGTTACCCTTGACGCTGCAACACAGACAGGAGCGCCTGCGATGGTGTACTCAACGACGAACCTGGGTGCAAGAATAGCAAAACGTCATTTTTTCGCATGAATCCAGGTTCCGTTGACGGCATCATGATGGTAGCATCCGTGTTTGGTGACATCGTGGTGAACGCGCGTTGGAAGCGTGTATTCGTCATCGCCATACTGGCGTATCACCCGGCATGATGGTATGGGATGCCATTGGTTACACGTCTCGGTCACCTCTCGTTCGCACTGACGGCACTTTGAACAGTGGACGTTACATTTCAGATGTGTTGTGACCCTTGGCTCTACCCTTCATTCGATCTCTGGGAAACCTTACATTTCAGCAGGATAATGCACGACCGCATGTTGCAGGTCCTGTACGGGGTTTTCTGGATACAGAAAATGTTCGACTGCTGCCCTGGCCAGCACATTCTCCAGATCTCTCGCCAACGTAGTTTTCCGAAATTCCTTCACCAGGGAAGACGAATAGAATATTCCAGAATTTGAAACACGAATAGCTGCTAGCATTAATTTCTTAGAAGTAGATACCTACTTGGTACGGGCAAGTCTTCAGGTCCAGATTGTATACCGATTAGGTTCCTTTCAGATTACGCTGATACATTATCTCCCTACTTAGCAATCATATACAACCGCTCGCTCACCGATAGATCTGTACCTACAGATTGGAAAATTGCGCAGGTCGCACCAGTGTTTAAGATGGGTAGTAGGAGTAATCCATGGAACTACAGACCTATATCATTGACGTCTGTTTGCAGTAGGGTTTCGGAGCATATTTAGTATTCAAACATAATGAATCACATCGAAGGGAACGAGCTACTGATGCGTAATCAGCATGGTTTCAGAAAACATCGTACTTGTGCAACGCAGCTAGCTCTTTATTCGTACGAAATAATGGCCGCTATCGACAGGGTAATTCTAGATTTCCGGAAAGCTTTTGACACCGTTCCTCACAAGCGACTCTAATAAAGCTGCGGGCTTATGGAGTATCGTCTCAGTCGTGCGAGTGGATTCGTGATTTCCTCTCAGGAAGGTCACAGTTCGTAGTAATAGACGGGAAACATCGAGTAAAATTGAAGTGATATCGGGTGTGCCCCAGGGAAGCGTCCTGGGACCTCTGCTGTTCCTGATCTATATAAATGACCTGGGTGACAATCTGAGCAGTTCTCTTAGGTTGTTCGCAGATGATGCTGTAATTTACCATCAAGTAAGGTCATCCGATGACCAGTATAAGTTGCAAAGCGATTTAGAAAAGATTGCTGTATGGTGTGGCAGGTGGCAGTTGACGCGTCCTGGCAGGGAAGCGTCCTGGGACCTCTGCTGTTCCTGATCTATATAAATGACCTGGGTGACAATCTGAGCAGTTCTCTTAGGTTGTTCGCAGATGATGCTGTAATTTACCATCAAGTAAGGTCATCCGATGACCAGTATAAGTTGCAAAGCGATTTAGAAAAGATTGCTGTATGGTGTGGCAGGTGGCAGTTGACGCTAAATAAGGAAAAGTGTGAGGTCATCCATATCAGTTCCAAAAGAAATCCGTTGGAATTCGATTACTCGATAAATAGTACAATTATCAACGCTGTCAATTCAACCCCGGTGTTACAATTACGAACAACTTCAGTTGGAAAGACCACATGGATAATATTGTAGGGAAGGCGAGCCAAAGGTTGTGTTTCATTGATAGGACACTTAGGAGATGGAACAAGTCCACTAAAGAGACAGCTTACACTAATTCGTCCTCTGTTAGAATATTGCTGCGCGGTGTGGGATTTTTACCATGTGATATGGACGGAGGACATCGAAAGGGTGCAAAAAAGGGCAGCTCGTTTTGTATTATGACGTAATAGGGGAGAGAGTGTGGCAGATATGATACGCGAGTTGGGATGGAAGTCATTAAAGCAAAGATGTTTTTCGTCACAGCGAGATCTATTTACGAAATGTCAGTCACCAACTTTCTCATCCGAATGCGAAAATATTATGTTGAGCCCAACCTACATAAGTAGGAATGATCATCAAAATAACATAAGAGAAACCAGAGCTCGAACAGAAAGGTTCGAGAGTGGAATGCTAGAGTGATAGTATGATTGTGGTTCGATCAACCCTGTGCCAAGCACTTAAATGTGAATTACAGAGTAGTCATGTAGATGTAGAATTGAAAACGTCCGGTCAATGGTGGCCGAGCAACTGGGTCGTGACAATACGCCACTCACTACTCACACGCTTAATTGTGGTATCGTGTTGAAGCTGCATGGGCAGCTGTACCTGTACACGCCATCCAAGCTCTATTTGACTCAATGCCATGGCGTATCAATGATGTTATTACGCCCAGAGATGGTTGTTCTGGGTACTGATTTCTCAGGATCTATGCATCCAAATTGCGCGTAAATGTAATCACATGTCAGTTCTAGCATAATATATTTGTCCAATGAATACCCGTTTATCATATGCATTTCTTCTTTGTGTAGTAATTTTAACTGCCAATAGTGTACAAATCAGGAAACAGAATTAAGGAAATTAAAAGAAAGACGGAACTCCCGTCCGTCACGCAGCTACTTAGACTGCATTTAAAAGCACTGACAACTATCGCGAAAATTATGTCAGTACTAAGTGCTACGAAAATCAGGTTCCATTGTATTATTTCAAAACCACTTGTGATTGAAGACGATGCTTTTTAACATGGCTTGGCGTTCGTCTCCAATCCCTGTTTGTTAGGATTTTTTTATGGCTTCTGTTCTTACGCCATGCTGCATGGCGGCGCTTAGTGAACCTTTACTTGTAGAAAAGGGGGACAGTCTGCATCGTACACTATCAAGGAGGGCCACATAATTCATGAGCAAGTCCAATTTACCTTTCAGAAAAACTTGTGACAAATAATGCAGTACTCTTAATACGTAATCAGAGAGGGCGGGACGGTCCGTTGTGGCTTATACGTGAGGCGCCTTGTTGCAGATGTACTCGCTGCGGCTGCTGATGCAGGGACCGCAGGAGGAGCAGAAGGCGCCGCTGGGGAACAACGTGCGGCCTCCACAGCACCTGCACCACCGCACCGTCAGGACCAACATCGACTTCTTCCGCGCATCACACCACAAGGCGAGTGCCCGAAGTTCCTATAAAGCTGAACCGTGAACCTTCCCCAAGAATAAGTCTGGAAACATGCTAAATGTTTCGACCCTCAACTTGACAACTAGTTTTCTAGCAACCGTTCGTAGCTGCCTCATTTGCACGTCGCTATTTTTTAAACAGACCCTAATGTCTTCTTAGGAAACCAATCTCCAAGTTACTTCCAGCCCATTCTTTACAGTCCGCGCTCCTATACGAGCTAATTCTGCAGGGTAATCAGGTGAACTGAAAAGGAACTAAGCGAAGCGGCGCAGTGGCTATAAATGAGACTCGCTCATGCGAAGAGCTACATGGAATTGTATCTATAATAAACTATATTCACATTTCGAACGTTTCCGTCCAGTCAACCAGATTTGAACACGGAAGCAATTCTTTCATTAAAGTGACAGTCGCACCATACAAACATTCTGCAGCCAGTGTTAAACAGAGAAATAAATTTGTAGAGTTAAGTGAAGTGGAGGAGTGAGCGGGTATTTGAGTTTTTTTAGATCAAATGTGAAGACTATCAGGTACCACCGTAGCAAAAAATTGTGTTTGCAAAACGTATTGTCATAAACGAATGAAAAGATAATTTTCATGGAGGTAACTTTTAGCACCCTTCTTACGACAGACGGAGGGACCTCTTCGCAGATGAGTCGCCATTGTTTCTTTTCCATTATCTACACATGGTGAAACTCTGACATGGTGTACGGACAAAATGTCTTAATAAACTGGATATACAGCCTCAATAAATATTATTTATTGACGTCGCACAGTGCACTGAAACAGGTGTGATAGCTTGTTGGCATTTAAAAACCATTCTACTTTTTTATACGACCTATGATGTTTTACTACTAATTGATTCACTACTTCAGTATGTCTTTCACGTCTCTACTGGGCAGAAATATGCTTTCGACGAAAAGACAGCCCTAAGCTAAGACAGTTACTGTAACGGCTTTCCTTTACACTACGGGACTTCAAAACGTAAGTCAGCCATGCAGTCCCTCACTAAGGTTATTGTTCAACAAGAGCTGTACATTGTCAGAGAAGAACAAATGTTCCGGGTTTCCCTGGAGAGAGCGTTGCTGAGGTGCGTGTGACAGGTGCATCACGGCGAGGGAGTGGAATGGCGCGTAAACTTACTCAAAAGTTGAAATACGCGCACCATTAAGATTCTTATGGGCAATAAGTTTAAATTGCACACTGATTCAAGGTGAGATTCTAGTCGCTTATGGACTAAATGCGATGTTGCGTCCACCCACAGTGAAATGGTACCAACAACGTGACCAAGCCCACACAGTTCTGGGTAATGCTGATTTCGAAGAAAGGGCGTCGACGTTATAAACGGACGACGATGTCCAGGCAAACCAGGAACTGATTCGCAGAAGTCGTAGATGTTTTGACGATAAGAACGCTCACACAGCGGTTCTGGAATGGCACTGAGCTCAAGGAGCGAGTTTCTATCGTCGAGGAATTGAAGAATTGGCAGAAATTTCCGACCGTTGTTTACAGAGACTATGGCACTATGTTGAATAAAAAAATCTCTTGTAGCTATGTGATTAAAGTGTAGCGCAACATTCGACAGAAAATGTTAGCAGTTCCGTAATAGCGTACAGCTTACTTTTTGAAGTCACCTCGTATCTACGTATGTGTATATCTTTATGTACTTTCGTCGAACATCTTTCATTTCATGCTAAACTGTACATCATGTGTCATCTTTAAAATTTAAAGGAAAAGACAAGAAAATGTTAAACAGGACACCGCAGCTATCAAACATAAGGTAACATATTCAAGCAAGTAACAATAGTGACGTGACAGAAAATGCAAAACATCTTAAAACTGTTCGTAAATATCTTAGTGACGCTGTGAAAATATACAACAAAAATTTTGTAAAGGAAACAAATGGAACCAATAAAAGAGTGAAGGATACGTAAGTTCGGCAGACACTAGTTAAAGTAGCTCCGTTACCAATAACTGAGAGAAAATTCTGAAAGGAATCTACGACGTTTTTAAAAAGTTTGTATTGTTCAACAGATGAATAAAAAATACAAATAGTTAGTAGCGAACATAATGACATTCCGGAAATAATTCAAAATGACCTTTACAGAGCCATTCAAGGAAAGAAACTGGAGGAAATTATGATTTAGTAGAAATGATTAACATTTGAAGAAATGTTTTACGAAAGAAACATGCATATGTTTGTGAAATAAGAAAATATCTCGAAGCTGGAACATAGCTATAATTTTTTAATTCCATATAAAACTATTAGACGAGATATAGATAACTGTAGGCGTATTAGTTGAAATAGGGGCCAGACTTGTAGTTTCCTACGACTGAATGGGTAGAAAAGAAAGCACGCGGAAACAGAAATAGTCCAGCTTTCTGCAGGTAAGCACAATAGGGTTTTCAAAACTATTGTTTCTAAATTTCTAAACCTGAATGTTTGCAGTTTGAAAGTATTTCCTTCATATTCCAACATCTTTCTGGAGTTCATTCAGGAAAGAAATACATCTTCGGCTTCGGCCATCTACAAATGAGTGAATTCGAACACAGTATTTTGTCAACCTGAAATACCGAAACAAAAAGGAAATTTTCCCACATGCAAGGCCGAAAGATGATGGTACCGTTTACCTACCCGTCGGCAAAACTTCCAGAAACATTCCCTGTTTGCTATAATGCCCACCGAGCTACGGGTCTCTTGTACACAAACCGTTCAAAAGTTGAATAATGATAAGATACGTGTTGGGAATTACTGAGATACGTGAAAACTAAGAAATTCATCTGGGTACAGACATGAGTGGAAGGTTTTGTGACTGTAACTAAAATTAAGTAAGTGTTTCATAAAAAATAGGTTAAAGAAGATGAAAGTTCTGTTTATAGTAATTGTAGATTTAAAGAAAGCGTTCCACGACGCCGACTGGCAGACATTAAGTACATTTAGACTGTAGTTGTAAGAGTCGTAACACACGGAAGGGTAGCATGGCTGAGAAGGGAATGAGACGAAGTTCTAGTCTATCCAAGAAATTTATTAATCTGTGCACTGGATATCAGTAAAGGAAGCGAAAAAAATTTTGGAAGAGAAATTAATGTTCCGGGAGAAGCAATAAAAATATCGAGGTTGGCTGATGAAATTGTTGTTCTGCTAGACACATAAAAATCTCGGACGAACGGTTGAACAGGATATATAGTGCCTAGAAAAGAAAATATTAGCTAAATATTAACAAACGTAAAATAGGAGTAATGGACCGTACTAGAAATAAGTGAGGGAATTAGATTAGGAAGTGAGACACTAAAAGTAGTAGAAGAGTTTTGCTATTTGGGCAGCAAAATAACTGATGGTTTTCGAAGCAGAGAGAATATAAAATGTAAACGGGCATCTGAAAGAAAAGGGTTTCTGAAGTATATTTCAAAACTCCGCCATCTCTCTCCCCACATCCACCACTACTGGCGGCTCACCTCCAACTGCGCAACGCTACGCGCTGTTCACATCCAGCTGCCTCTGCCCAACACTACAATAGCAAACAACAATGCAAACTAGCCACACACTGCACACAGCACAGCCAGTGATTTTTATACAGAGCGCTACGTGGCGGCGGCGTTACCAATATAAGAACCTAAGCAGCCTACTTACAACTGCAGGAATCCATTTTGGGATCGATATTACACTCTGCAAAATGAATGAAATTAATTTGAAATTAGTTTATTTCTTCACAAAATTAGCTGTAGACCACCTCCTTTTGACTCTATGCAACATAATATTTGAGTCATTTAAAAACGAATCTTCCGTTTTTGCAAATGGCGGCCAACATCACTAATGGCAACTCACGCTGTAGCACCCGTTATTAATCTCTGAAAAATGCCCAATTACATTTTCATAGATGAAACGATGCTAATGCTACCGAAATAAGTCGTTAGGTTATCAATTGTTTTCTTCAGTCCTCAGACTGGTTTGATGCAGCTCTCCATGCTACTCTATCCTGTGCAAGCTGCTTCATCTCCCAGTACCTACTGCAACCTACATCCTTTTGAATCTGCTTAGTGTACTCATCTCTCGGTCTCCCTCTACGATTTTTACCCTCCACGCTGCCCTCCAACGCTAAATTTGTGATCCCTTGATGCCTCAAAACATGTCCTACTAACCGATCACTTCTTCTAATCAAGTTGTGCCACAAACTTCTCTTCTCCCCAATCCTATTCAATACCTCCTCATTAGTTACGTGATCTATCCACCTTATCTTCAGTATTCTTCTGTAGCACCACATTTCGAAAGCTTCTATTCTCTTCTTGTCCAATCTAGTTATCGTCCATGTTTCACTTCCATACATGGCTACACTCCAAAAATACTTTCAGAAACGACTTCTTGATACATAAATCTATATTCGATGTTAACAAATTTCTCTTCTTCAGAAACGCTTTCCTTGCAATTGTCAGTCTACATTTTATATCCTCTCTACTTCGACCATCATCAGTTATTTTACTTCCTAAATAGCAAAACTCCTTTACTACTTTAAGTGTCTCATTTCCTAATCTAATTCCGTCAGCATCACCCGATTTAATTTGACTACATTCCATTATCCTCGTTTTGCTTTTGTTGATGTTCATCTTATATCCTCCTTTCAAGACACTGTCCATTCCGTTCAACTGATCTTCCAAGTCCTTTGCCATCTCTGACAGAATTAAAATGTCATCGGCCAACCTCAAAGTTTTTACTTCGTCTCCATGAATTTTAATACCTACTCTAAATTTTTCTTTTGTTTCCTTTACTGCTTGCTCAATATACAGATTGAATAACATCGGGGAGAGGCTACAACCCTGTCTCACTCCTTTCCCAACCACTGCTTCCCTTTCATGCTCCTCGACTTTTATGACTGCCATCTGGTTTCTGTACAAATTGTAAATAGCCTTTCGCTCCCTGTATTTTACCCCTGCCACCTTTAGAATTTGAAAAAGAGTATTCCAGTCAACATTGTCAAAAGCTTTCTCTAAGTCTACAAATGCTAGAAACGTAGTTCGCCTTTTCTTAATCTTTCTTCTAAGATAAGTCGTAAGGTCAGTATTGCCTCGCGTGTTCCAACATTTCGATGGAATCCAAACTGATCCTCCCCGAGGTCCGCATCTACCAGTATTTCCATTCGTCTGTAAAGAATTCGCGTTAGTATTTGCAGCTGTGACTTATTAAACTGATAGTTCGGTAATTTTCACATCTGTCAGCACCTGCTTTCCTTGGGATTGGAATTATTATATTCTTCTTGAAGTCTGAGGGTATTTCGCCTGTCTCATACATCTTGCTCACCAGATGGTAGAATTTTGTCATGACTGGCTCTCCCATGGCCGTCAGTAGTTCTAATGGAATGGTGTCTACTCCGGGGGCCTTGTTTCGACTCAGGTCTTTCAGTGCTCTGTCAACTCTTCACGCAGTATCGTATCTCCCATTTCATCTTCATCTACATCCTCTTCCATTTCCATAATATTGTCCTCAAGTACATCACCCTTGTATAAACCTTCTATATACTCCTTCCACCTTTCTGCCTTCCCTTCTTTGCTTAGAACTGGGTTGCCATCTGAGCTCTTGATATTGATACACGTGGTTCTCTTCTCTCCAAAGGTCTCTTTAATTTTCCTGTAAGCAGTATCTATCTTACCCCTAGTGAGATAAGCTTCTACATCCTTACATTTGTCCTCTAGCCATCCCTGTTTAACCATTGTGCACTTCCTGTCGATCTCATTTTTGAGACGTCTGTATTCCTTTTTGCCTGCTTCATTTACTGCATTTTTATATTTTCTCCTTTCATCAATTAAATTCAATATATCTTCTGTTACCCAGGGATTTCTAGCAGCCCTCGTCTTTTTACCTACTTTATCCTCTGCTGCCTTCACTACTTCATAACTCAGAGCTACCCATTCTTCTTCTACTGTATTTCTTTCCCCTATTCCTGTCAATTGCCCCTTATGCTCTCCCTGAAACTCTGTAAAACCTCTGGTTCTTTCAGTTTATCCAGGTCCCATCTCCTTAATTTCCCACATTTTTGCAGTTTCTTCAGTTTTAATCTACAGGTCATAACCAATAGATTGTGGTCCGAGTCCACATCTGACCCTGGAAATGTCTTACAACTTAAAACCTGGTTCCTAAATCTCTGTCTTACCATTATATAATTTATTTGATACCTTTTAGTATCTCCAGGGTTCTTCCATGTATACAACCTTCTTTCATGATTCTTAAACCAAGTGTTAGCTATGATTAAGTTGTGCTCCGTGCAAAATTCTACCAGTCGGCTTCCTCTTTCATTTCTTAGCCCCAATCCTTATTCACCTACTATGTTTCCTTCTCTCCCTTTTCCTACACTCGAATTCCAGTCACCCATTACTATTAAATTTTCGTCACCCTTCACTATCTGAACAATTTCATCGTACTTTTCTTCAATTTCTTCATCATCTGCAAAGCTAGTTGGCATATAAACTTGTACTACTGTAGTAGGTGTGGGCTTCGTATCTATCTTGGCCACAATAATGCGTTCACTATGCTGTTTGTAGTAGCTTACCCGCATTCCTATTTTCCTATGCATTATTAAACCTACTCCTGCATTACCCCTATTTCATTTTGTGTTTATAACCCTGTAGTCACCTGACCAGAAGTCTTGTTCCTCCTGCCACCGAACTTCACTAATTCCCACTATATCTAACTTTAACCTATCCATTTCCCTTTTTAAATTTTCTAACCTACCTGCCCGATTAAGTGATCTGACATTCCACGCTCTGATCCGTAGAACGCCAGTTTTCTTTCTCTAGATATGATAACGACATCCTCCTGAGTAGTCCCCACCCGGAGATCCGAATGGAGGACTATTTTACCTCCGGAATATTTTACCCAAGAGGATGCCATCATCATTTAATCATACAGTAAAGCTGCATGTCCTCGGGAAAAATTACTGCTGTAGTTTCCCCTTGCTTTCAGCCGTTCGCAGTACCAGCACAGCAAGGCCGTTTTGGTTAATGTTGCAAGGCCAGATCAGTCAATCATCCAGACTGTTGCCCCTGCAACTACTGAAAAGGCTGCTGCCCCTCTTCAGGAACCACACGTTTGTCTGGCCTCTCAACAGATACCCCTCCGTTGTGGTTGCACCTACGGTACGGCCATCTGTATCGCTGAGGCACGCAAGCCTCCCCACCAACGGCAAGGTCCATGGTTCATGGGGGATATATATATATATATATATATATGAACCCACAGTGGAAAAGATTATGGAAATCTATTTCCACTGCTTTCATTTTTGTCGGTACCTCCATTAGAAAGCATAGATTCATTATAATGAAATACCGACACTGCTTTACATATAGAGGGTGTATCATAATTCATGGCGTTAACGCATTCAGTTGAAAGTAGGTGATACTAGAAGCAAAAAATATCTGAGTGAACATAAGGTCGAAGATGCATACTTTAAGAGCTACGAGCAATTTTTCATCTTCGACACTCTAAAGCTAACTTTTTCTACTGCAAGCTCTTTGCTTTCCACATTTTGGGAAGTAGTAGTATGGACCAAAACTGGAAAAAAATCCAGTAAACATTTGCTCTAAAATGCATACCATAAAAGCTACGAGTAATTGTGGTTAGAAGAGTTGTGTTTCGAAGTAGCGAAGATGGGCACGTGCGTTGTAGAGCACATGTTTACTGGATATTTTTTCTTGTTTTGGTTCATACTACTACTCTCAAAATGTGGAAAGCGAAGAACTTGCAGTAGAAGAGATCTGCTGTAAAGTATCGCAGATGAAAAATTGCTCATAGCTCTTAAGGTATGCATTTTCGAACCTATGTTTACCGAGACTTTTTGCTTCTAGTATCGTGTACGTCCAAACGTAGGCGTTTACACCATTAATTATGATACACCCTGTAGGTCACATTGAGATAATTATTATCTTCACGTACTTTTTTGTACACAGAATAACAGATCGTATTATCACATAAACGTTTCATGTGAACCATAAACAAAATGTTTCTCTTTCCCAAAGGACCAGTACAGCCATTTACCATTGCGTAGTTCTGTAACGTAACTGAATGGACAAACGTTACTGGAAAGGAAAGGGAAAGGAATCACCCGTGGGCTGCAGAAGCCATGTCGGCGGCTATCAGACTCACTAAGGATTGTCGACCGCCCCGTAAACTTGTGCTCGTCCTGTGCGGTGGTTAAGGCGTTTGTACATCTTGTCTCTGCGACACTGACGTTTCACCCCACGCTCTAGAAGCTGTTGATTCAGAAAACCCAGATCCTTTTGTAATCTCGGGTATGCCATGAACTGCGCTTCCTGCACAGTGTGTAAGGTCACTTTCGAGGAGGGTTAACCCGCTACTAGCTGCCGTGTTCGCTACACGGTTTTCCGTAACAGACTGTTGAGCTATCGTTTGCACAGTAACGTCATACGTCCTTTGGGCGTATTTCACAGTACGTCGCCAAATTGGACAACTCCTTCTGTAACTTTCTGCCACTCAATTTACAAGTCTGCAGTATTTCTGTTGCGTATAAAGAAACCTTCTGTTCGTCTCCACCAGTTTTTCCAGTGATTTCTATTCAACAGCTCGAAGTATCATAAATTGCCTGATACTGATGTTTGTTTGTGTGTCTATCTCTATGTCAGTTTCACATTAAGCCGTTACAAAGGCAAATTAATGAGTAAAATAAAACAGAAGTGGGTGTATGCAGCCGTAGATTAACTCAATTTTTCCGACGTGATAGCGGTCGCAGTAATTCACCAGCACTAACGGAAATGATGAACGGTGGCTACTGCCTCATGTACTTTGTAGCGCTGACAGATCCGGTGTATCTGAAAGTTGAGACAGAAAGAGAATCGTACACCCAAATCCAACCGTCGGGTGGCGACAGCTGTCATGCGTAATGACCGCAAATCGATTGCGCTTGGAACGGGAACTGTTATTTGTTAGCGGACAGCTGTGTACACGCTTCTGAAAATCACAGAACAATCGAGAAAACCGCACGAACTCAACAATTTCCATAGTCTGTTGTATGCGTAAATTGTAGATACATTTATCTCTCCAACTTTGTATTGAGGACACACCAGCAATACACTTGAGTAAGCGTACCATTCCATGAAGACTTTTTTATGCTAAAGGATTCTACATTTTTTTCCTCCTATGGAATTCCACCACAATATTTGTCTTTCGCAGAATTTAACTGTCTGAATGTTCGTTGGAATTAACGTTTTATATGTTTCCGTCAATCGACTGTCCTTCTACTGCATGTTTCTCCATCGAAAGAGTCAAATATTAATCATTCTCGTGCCGTTATGACTTACTACATTACAATTGTTCAGAAGTTTCGGAACGTAACGGTTGATTACATTACTATTTCTACATTCCTTTGCTTGGCTTTGTTGTTGTTGTTTTGTTCTTCTCTCCGAAGGCTCGTTTGGTGCCAGTCTCTCCGCTGCTCGATCCTATGCAGTTTTATAATGTGGAAACAGATACTTAAAATTGTCTTCCGAGATACTTTTCCTTCATTAGAGCGAAGCCTTCGAAGGTGCGGTATAGAGGTGGTTAAAAGGTAAGCTATGGTGAGCAACGTTTTAGGTAACTGAGGAAATACTGTCACGAACCTATAGTGGCAGAAGGGTGTAGGTTTAATAAAATAGTTTTCGCGAAAGAGGTTCTGTTCACAGTGGCATGTTCGTGCGGAAAGTAGCAACACGAATGGGTTGCTTACACACTAATACGGAAAGTTTTGTTTGCAAAGATAGATCAGAGGATATGAGAGAGGTGGAATAAATAAAGTGCGTCGGGTATGGTGTGAGATGGGGCGGGGAGGGAGAAACGAATTGTAGAAACCTGTTCGGACTAAATGGGTTTGGTTAGAAGAAGAAGAGGTGGAATGTTGTAGTTTATGAGATGGCGAGGGTTCGGCTTCGTGTCCGCTATACTACGTGAAAATAATAAGCAAAATATTTAAGGTACCTTATTTTGTATATCACTTAAGACACGTATCGACAGGACATTTCCAGTTTCTGTAAGTAAAGACGGACATAAAATATTTTTATTCGAATAACATCATTTTTGTTTTGTGATTAATATCAGGGAGAAGAAGTACAGCGAAACAAATAATAGATGCTTCTGTGTGAGATTTGTGTAGTCAATATGTGTCTATTGGTGTTTCCAGACGACCACACGATGTCGACCGGCCAATGTGTTAACCATGTGACGTCATTTGGATGCGAGCCACAGCGACCAAATGGACTGAGAGCAAAACGAAGCAAAACGAAGAGTGATAAGTAGCATAAAGGAAATTAGAGATAAACTTAAAATCACAATTGGTGACTACAAAGTAGACAAATTTAGCGAAATATGTTGCACTGGATGAAAAGTAGGAGATCACTAACAAATCAATGGGGACATAAAAAAACAGATCGGCACACTCAAAAAGGACATTCCTGGCTAAGAGAAGTCTGCTGTTATCCAGAACTCCAACATAATCCTTAAACTGAGAAACAAATTTATGAGAATATGCGTTTGCAGAACAGCATTATGTGGACGTGAATCATGGACAGAGCAAGAACCGGAAGAGAAGAGGAAGCACGAGAGATGTGGTGCTCCAAAAGAGCGTTGAAACGTAGGTGGACCAATAGGAAATGAGGAGACTCTCCCCACAATCCTCGATGGGAGGAAGATGTGGAAAACACTAACAGCAAGAAGGAACAGGACGATTGAACGTGTGTTAACGTATCAAGGAATATCCCCAATGGTATTAGAGGAAGCTGTAGAAGGTAAAAACTGTAAGGGTACACTTGGGTTGGTGTGCAGACAACAGACAATTGACGTTGTAGAGTGCTACTCTGAAATGAAGAGCTTGGCACAAGAGATGAACACTTGCCTGGCTGCATCGAACCAGACGGAATACTGACGCAAAAGAAGATAGAGACACAAAGAGACAGAGACAGAGAGAGAGAGAGAGAGAGAGAGACTGAGATAGAGGGAGAGAAGGATAGAAAGAAAGAGGTCAACATACACCTCTCCCATGCATTATGAGCCGTCAAGACCTTTGAGCAGCAGCAACTGTATCATGCAGTTGGGTTGTTAATTAGCATCACAAAGCTAGTAACATCAGTGCAGGGCACTAAGATGTGCTAAACGCTCAACTGTGGCTGGTGTACCGCCCATATGTGATTTCTCCTGTGATATGTGCTGCACCTGTAACTACTGAAGCGTGCTCTGTGGATATCTCCAATGAATGATAATACTGGTACGTATGGAGGAGTGGGGCCAATGAAACCTGCATTATCGTTGCCCTTGGACTAAGTCTGAAACACATTCCAACCTTCGCGATTTAGGTTTTTAGTTACTATACAAGTCACAATTTGAAGGGATAGGTCCTTAAAAAAGTACTATCTACGCTCATATAAAATTTTTCCCAGTGTGAGGAGATATTTGATGCAGCTAAACATATTATAGTGGTAGGCTAAGCAAGTTTCTCTGAATGAGGCGCTACACTTCAGAATGACACAGATACATGACACTATTTATGAACATAACTACCAAGTCTCTGTAAAACAAAAACAAAAAGCTGTCAGAACGTTCTACCAGTTCCTCGACGACAGAGATCGACCCCTCGGCTACCGAACCATTCGAGAACCGCTTTGTGACGTCCTCATCTGCGATTGCTGGACGCTGTCCTCTGCGGTAGACGTCGATGGCCTTCCTCACCGTTCGGCATCAACCACGTCAGTGCAGCCTCGGTCAAACTGTTGACAACATTCCACAGCGGTTGAACGCGACGTTGCATTTGGTCCTCATACCACCAGAATTTCACTGTGAACATGTGTGCAATTTAGTTTATATCCCCTTATGAATCGTAAAGTCCGAGGCGCGTTCCCTCTGGAGCACGTTCCAGTACCATTCACTCTGTGATGCACCTGTCATTCTCACGGCCGCAAATCAGGAACATGTGCTCTTTTCTGACAGTATGCCACGCTTGTTCCACAATGTTCTTTGCGCAGATTTCATGTTTAAGTTAATAAATGTTGATTTTTTTGTAAAATCGTTGCTATCAAAATTCGCATATTTGGAAACAATTAATTAGCTTCTTTACGCCTGAAAAATACTGAAATGGAGGCATACAAGAAAGAAATTGGAGTCAACACGAATGGTATTGAGAAAAGGTTTCAACAAAATTTTGGAACAGTAGGTACTACAAACATAAAAGCAGTGTTTAAAATAAGAGGAAACTTCGCCAATTACTTGTTGACAATAGAAGTGATTTCCAATTATAATGGTTATACATTATTTGATAAAAATGTAAAAATCTACATGGGAGCATCATAATTTAAGTCTATACATGCCATAAATGACGAAGATAACAACGGTAACACACTGATCGTAGTTAAATGCTCGCTGTCATGGGTGAAGAGAGCACCAGAAGTTGGTTGCACGGCATAATACGTTTTTTATATTTTGTGAGTCATCGGTCTTCAGAATGATTTTATACGATCCGACCAGAATTCCTCTCCCGTACCAACCTCTTCATTTCAGATTAGCACTTGCAACCTATGGTCGTAATTATTTGCTGGGTGTGTTCCAATCTGTATTTACCTCGACAGCTTTTACCCTCTACAACTCCTTCTAGTACATGAAAGTTATCCCGTGATGTCTCAACAGATGACTACCATTTTGTCCCTTCTTCCTATCAGTGTTTTCCATATATTTCTTTCTTCGCTGATTTGCCGGAGGACCCCCTCATTTCTTATCTTATCAGTCCACCAAATTTCTAACATTCTTCTATAGCACCATATCTCCAATACTTCGATTGTGTTCTTTTCCGGTTTTCACTACTGTACAGTACTATAATCCTTGCGTATAATACTATTATGAGTAGTATAATAGGTAATATACAGCTAAGTTATACATTGAAACAAAGAATATTGAAACTACAGCTGCTGTAAAAAGAATTTATAGGGTAAAATGGACAAGCTGAATTAATATAAATATGAAGCTGCATAGACAGAAATTCTTTAACATTGCCTAGTTCTATAAACCTTTTTATTAAAATAGAAAGACTAATGACATATTAATTTATACAGATCTATATAAAAAGAACTTCACATGTGAGCAGATAAAAGAAATCACGAAACTTCCTGGCAGAATAAAAGTGTGTGCCGGACCGAGACTCTAACTGGGGCCTTTGCCTTTCGCGGGCAGGTGCTCTACCATCTGAGGTATCCAAGCACGACTAACGGCCCGTACTCACAACTTTACTTCAGCCAGTACCTCGTCTCCTACCTTCGAAGCTTTACAGAAGCTCTCCTGCGAACCTGCAGATCTATCACTTCTGAGTGAAAGGATGTTGTGGTGACATGGTTTAGGCACAGCCTCGGGAATGTGAAACGTCCCCTAAGAAAAAATTATACATACTGTCCTTAAACTGACGCACAATATTTTTTTAGCGCAACGCAATCTGATTTTCAAAAATCCCTACAAAAGAATGGCCCTGACTAACATTAATCTATACCTTTCACAAATCACTTACCTCACAAAAATCTTCGTTACTCGAACTACTGCAATACAGCGAGCGCCACTACTGCCAGCTAAATAAAAGATTCAAACTACGGAAGGCACTAACTACTGCTAGGTATAGTTAGCAAATGAAAGATTTTAGTAGAGAACAAACAGTGTATTTACCTTAATAGTCAAAATATATATGGTAGTTCATGACATCCAGCCTTACAAATTACAAAACTCCGCCATCTCTCTCCCCACGTCCACCACTGCTGGCGCCTCACCTCCAACTGCGCAACGCTACGCGCTGTTAGCATCCAGCTGCCGCTGCCCAACACTACAATGGCAGACAACAATGCAAACCAGCCACAGACTGCACACGGCACAGCCAGTGATTTTTATACAGAGCGCTACGTGGCAGCGGCGTTACCAATAAAAAAATCTAAACAGCCTACTTACAAATGTTTCGAGAGTGAGATTTTCACCCTGCAGCGGAGTGTGCGCCGGTATGAAACTTCCTGGCAGATTAAAACTGTGTGCTGGACCGAGACTCGAACTCGGGACCTTTACCTTTCGCGGGCAGGTGCTCTACCATCTGAGGTATCCAAGCACGACTCATGCACCGTATTCACAACTCTACTTCTGCCAGTACCTTGTCTCCTACCTTCCAAACATTACAGAAGCTCTCCTGCAAATTTAGAAAACTTGCACTCCTGAAAGAAAGGATATTTCGGAGACATGGCTTAGCCACAGTCGGGGGGAATGTTTCTAGAATGAGGCTTTCACTCTACAGCGGAATGAAAATCTCATTCTGAAAAGAAATCACGTTTGCATCGAATCGCTTAAAACTGTACAAAATACACTCTAAGACAAGAAAACACGCACCACGAAACGATTATGCGGTTGGGACGGAAATCGGCAGATGTAATATACATGAGACAAATATATTATTAATATTTGAGAAAAATTGGATGGTTTATCGTGGAAAAAGAGCTTCACAAATTAAGCAAGTCCACCTCTGGCATAGATTCACAGTGGTGTTGGATATCCGCTTTGAGGATATCGGACCACATTCCGTCGAATTAGCGTGTTAGGGTAGACCGATGGAGATGACGCAGTGGTTAGAACACTCGACTCGGCTGGATAGTTTCCCTGAAAAGGGTAAGGCCTATTTCCTTTCCCATCGTTGACACAATTCGAGCCTGCGCTCAGTCTCTAATGAGCTCGATGTCGACGTGACTTTAAACCTAACCCCATAATGCTCCAACTCCCTCTAGTACACGACAATTGAGGAGTGATCCGGTGACCTTGCTGACCAAGATAGGGCTTCTCAAGCACGAAGACATGCACTAGTAACTCACTCCGTGTGCGGCTGGGCACGGACTTGCTGAATGTATGTCCAGGATGGTTTGCCATTAAGGACAAGAAAGCGGGACGTAGAGCATGGTCGATGTACCGCTGTGCTGTAAGGGTGCCACGGATGATAACCAAAGGGGTCCTGCTGTTTACAGGAATGGACCACCAAACCATCACTCCTGGTTGTGGGGCCGTGTGGTGGGCGACAGTATTGTTGGTATCCCTCCGCTGCCCGGGACGCCTCAGACAGATCCTCGGCCGGCAATGTCTTCGACTGAAGTACAGGTGCCTTTAGTGAGGGGACCCGCATCGAGCTGTGCTCCGGCGACGGCCAATACAATTGTATAATTTTACGTAATGAGGGGGCCTGGTTTAAAAAACTATTGTAGCAGCCAAATGCAAATAAACATGTAATAAGTAGGTGCTAACAGGTGTTAGTATTACCGAACTATTAGTCTAATAAGCCTTGCTGGCCAAATGCTAACACCAATTATTAGCAGAGGAATAGGAAAAATGGTAGAAGCAGACCTAGAAGAGCGTAGCGTTCCAAAGGATAGGAAAAGGGCACACGTCATCCCCGATTTGAAGAAGGGACGTCGAACAGATGTGCAGAACTATAGACCTATATCTCTAACGTCTATCAGTTGTAGAATTTTGGAACACGTATTGTGTTCGACTATAATGACTTTTCTGGAGACTAGAAATCTACTCTGTAGGAATCAGCACGGTTTTCGAAAAAGACGATCGTGTGAAACCCAGCTCGCGCCATTAGTCCACGAGACTCAGAAGGCCATAGACACGGGTTGCCAGGTAGATGCCGTGTTTCCTGATTTCCGAAAGGCATTCGATACAGTTCCCGACAGTCGTTTAGTGAAAAAAGTAAGAGCATATGGACTATGAGATCAACTGTGTGATTGAAGAGTTCGAGATAACAGAACGCAGCATGTCATTCTCAATGGAGAGAAGTCTTCCGAAGATGAGTGATTTCAGGTGTGCCGCAGGGGAGTGTCGTAAGACCGTTGCTATTCACAATATACATAAATGACCTTGTGGATGACATCGGAAATTCACTCAGGCTTTTTGCGGATGATGCTGTGGAATATCGAGAGGTTGTAACAATGGAAAATTATACTGAAATGCAGAAGGACCTGCAGCGAATTGACGCTTGGTGCAGGGAATGGCAATTGAATCTCAATGTAGACAAGTGTAATGTGTTGCGAACACATAGACAGAAAGATCCCTTATCATTTAGCTAAAATAATAGCACGTCAGAAACTGGAAGCAGTTAATTCCATAAATTATATCGGAGTACGCATTAGGTGTGATTTAAAATGGAATGATCATATAAAGTTGATGGTCGGTAAAGCAGATGCCAGACTGAGATTCATTGGAAGAATCCTAAGGAAATGCAATCCGAAAACAAAGGAAGTAGGTTACAGTACGCATGTTCGCCCACTGCTTGAATACTGCTCAGCAGTGTGCGATCCATACCAGATAGGGTTAATAGAAGAGATAGAGAAGATCCAACAGAGAGCAGCGCGCTTAGTTATAGGATCATTTAGTAATGGTGAAAGCGTTACGGAGATGATAGATAAACTCCAGTGGAAGACTCTGCAGAAGAGACGCTCAGTAGCTTGGTACGGGCTTTTGTTGAAGTTTCGAGAACATCTTCACCGAGGAGTGAAGCAGTATATTTCTCCCTCCTACGTATATCTCGCGAAGAGACCATGAGCATAAAATCAGAGAGATTAGAGCCCACACAGAGGCATACCGACAATCCTTCTTTCCACGAACAATACGAGACTGGAATAGAAGCGAGAACCGATAGAGGTACTCAAGGTACCCTCCGCCACACACCGTCAGGTATCTTGCGGAGTATGGATGTAGATGTAGACTTCGAGGATTATAAGTATGGATTCCGGAACATGTGAGGCAATACTGGCCCTTCAATATTTCACAGGAGATAGTTTAGGAAAGCCAAATTTACGTTCTAGCATTTGTTGACTTAGAGAAAGCTTTTGACAATGTTGACCGGAATATTCTCATTGAAATTCCGAGGGTAACAGAGGTGAAGTACAGGGAGCGATAGGCTATTTACAACTTGTACAGAAACCAGGCGGCCGAGTCGAGGGGCGTGAAAGAACAGCAGTGTTTGAGAAGGGAGTGAGACAGGGTTGTAGCCTTTCCCAGGCGTTATTAAATCTGCAAGCGTCAAAGGAATCACAAGGAAAAAGTGCAGAAAGGATTAAAGTTCAGGTAGAAGAAATAGAAACATTGAAGTTTCTCTCACAGACACCAAACCACTTGGAAAGGCAGTTGAATGGAAAGGGTCTTGAAAGGATAATGTAGGATGAACATCAACAAAAGTGCAACAGTGATAGTGGAATGTAGTCGAATTACATCCGTTGATGCTGAGGGAATTAGATTAAAAAAGGAGACACTTAATGCACTTGATGAGTTTTGCTATTTTGGCAGCAAAATAACTCATAGCAGCCGAAGTAGAGAAGATATTAAAGGCAGACTGGCAATGGTAGCAAAAGCATTTCTGAAGAAGAGAAATTTGTCAACATCGAATATAGATTTGAGCTCTAGGAAGTCCTTTCTGAAAGTATTTGTTTGGAGTGTAGCCCTATATGGAAGTGAAACATATACGATAATGCCAAGGAAAGAGCTTCTGAAGTAGAGAAATTTGTTAACATCGGGTACATGTCAGTAAGTATTTTCTGACCATATTTGAATAGAATGTAGCCATGTACGGACGTGAAACATGAATGATAACTAGTTACAGTGTAGAAAAGAGGAAATTAGAAACTTTTGAAATGTGTTACTGCAGAAGAATGCTGAAGATTAGATGGATACATCACACAACTATCGAGTAAATACACTCCTGGAAATTGAAATAAGAACACCGTGAATTCATTGTCCCAGGAAGGGGAAACTTCATTGACACATTCCTGGGGTCAGATACATCACATGATCACACTGACAGAACCACAGGCACATAGACACAGGCAACAGAGCATGCACAATGCCGGCACTAGTACAGTGTATATCCACCTTTCGCAGCAATGCAGGCTGCTATTCTCCCATGGAGACGATCGTAGAGATGCTGGATGTAGTCCTGTGGAACCGCTTGCCATGCCATTTCCACCTGGCGCCTCAGTTGGACCAGCGTTCGTGCTGGACGTGCAGACCGCGTGAGACGACGCATCATCCAGTCCCAAACATGTTCAATGGGGGACAGATCCGGAGATCTTGCTGGCCAGGGTAGTTGACTTACTCCTTCTAGAGCACGTTGGGTGGCACGGGATACATGCGGACGTGCATTGTCCTGTTGGAACAGCAAGTTCCCTTGCCGGTCTAGGAATGGTAGAACGATGGGTTCGATGACGGTTTGGATGTACCGTGCACTATTCAGTGTCCCCTCGACGATCACCAGAGGTGTACGGCCAGTGTAGGAGATCGCTCCCCACACCATGATGGCGGGTGTTGGCCCTGTGTGCCTCGTTCGTATGCAGTCCTGATTGTGGCGCTCACCTGCACGGCGCCAAACACGCATACGACCATCATTGGCACCAAGGCAGAAGCGACTCTCATCGCTGAATACGACACGTCTCCATTCGTCCCTCCATTCACGCCTGTCGCGACACCACTGGAGGCGGGCTGCACGATGTTGGAGCGTGAGCGGAAGACGGCCTAACAGTGTGCGGGACCGTAGCCCAGCTTCATGGAGACGGTTGCGAATGGTCCACGCCGATACCCCAGGAGCAACAGTGTCCCTAATTTGCTGGGAAGTGGCGGTGCGGTCCCCTAGGGCACTGCGTAGGATCCTACTGTCTTGGCGTGCATCCGCGCGTCGCTGCGGTCCGGTCCCAGGTCGACGGGCACGTGCACCTTCCGCCGACCACTGGCGACAACATCGATGTACTGTGGAGACCTCACGCCCCACGTGTTGAGCAATTCGGCGGTACGTCCACCCGGCCTCCCGCATACCCACTATACGCCCTCGCTCAAAGTCCGTCAACTGCACATACGGTTCACATATACGCTGTGGCGGCATGCTACCAGTGTTAAAGACTGCGATGGAGCTCCGTATGCCACGGCAAACTGGCTGTCTCTGACGGCGGCGGTGCACAAATGCTGCGCAGCTAGCGCCATTCGACGGCCAACACCGCAGTTCCTGGTGTGTCCGCTGTGTCGTGCGTGTGATCATTGCTTGTACAGCCCTCTCGCAGTGTCCGGAGCAAGTATGGTGGGTCTGACACACCGGTGTCAATGTGTTCTTTTTTCCATTTGCAGGAGTGTACTAAATAGAATTTTGGAGCCAAGAAATTTGTGGCACTACCTGAATAGAAGAACGGGTCGGTTGGTAGGACATATTCTGAGACATCAAGGGACCACCAGTTTAGCAATGGATGTTATGTTGGAGGATGGTTGATTTGGGGGAGGGGATTAAACAGGAATATCATACGTTCTATCGGATTAGGAAACGATGGGGAAGGAAATTCTTTTAAATCAATTATTCCGGCATTTGCTTGAAGTGAATAACGAAATCACGGAAATCTTGAATCAGGATTGCCGGACTGGTGTTTGAACCGTCGTCCTGCCGAATGCGAGTCCAGTTTACTAACCACTGCGCCACCTCGCTCGGTGGTTTTTTTCCCTGGGGGGGGGGGGGGGGGGAGGGGTGTATAAATCGTAGAGAGAGACCATGAGATGAATACAGTAAGCAGATTCAGTAGTTACTCTGAGATGAAGAGGCTTGCACACAATACAGCAGCATTAATCAAATCTGTCTTCGGAGTGAAGACCACAACATCCGCAACAACAGTCAATCTCCTAGTTTATTAGAGAATATGTAAAGATTATAAGCATGTATTAATCTTCTGCAGTTTTTCATTGCACCATAAAACAGTTTATATACCGAACCATTTACAACGCAGTAAAGGAACGACGGAAGACAAGGTTTAACATCCAGTCGAAATAGAGGTGATTAGCGACGAATTTCAAACTCACATTGAGTGATGGATGGGGAGGGAAATCGGCCGTGCCTTTTAAAAGAACCATTCCCCCATTTGCGTCGAGCGATTCAGGGAAATCACGGGGAAGCTAAACCTGGATGCCAGACGTGGATTTGAACCGTCGTTCTTCCGAATGCGAGTCCATATATAGGATTAAAGAGAAGAAATCAGTTGAAAGTGGCATGTCTGAAAGATAAAAAATGGTACGTAATGATACAAATTATGACCAATGCAATAAAGTAAACGTGGTTAGTGGTACCATAAAATAGTGCCATACGTGTAGGTAATGTGCTACCATGTCTAGAACAATCTCTGTGTGCTACGCACGCCGCAAACATTGTGCGCCCTACGATAACAATCAATATAAACAGTAAATGTCAATAATGCCGTACGACATCAATTACTAATGGTAAATAACATGTGTTAGATGTAAAATTATATGGTGCCCCATATATACGTGACCTGTTACCCATGGCTATAGAAGGTATACACCCAGACCTTCTGTTCTATACGTACCGAAAGCAAACAAAAAGAGTGAGAAATACAGTGACAATCAATATAAACAGTGGTGAAATGCCTATCTTTGATGAAAGTTTATAGAAGAATACTATTCATAGAAAGACATCTACATGGCAAAGACAATGCGAATTGAACCCGCAATGAAATGGATATGAATGACATTGGTAGCAATCATCTCAAATCACATCAACGGTCTGGACGGGCAACGGAAAAATGAAAAGTTTTGTTTTAGTAATGATGTTACGCCACGACAATGTGGTCATTATTCTCTTTGTTCAGTGTGGACGGGTTTTTTGAAACGTGATTCTGAGCGCAGCTGTCACTACCACAGTCAATAAACAGCGGTGAGCGTTAATCATCTGTGCCCCTCTCTTTGTGAGTAATCATTTACTGTTGGGTTTTCATCACAATTCGGCAGTCGTACGATGACTCAGTGCCATGGTGATAGTTTTTAGGGATGGGGGCAGTTCAAACCGGGGGTGGGGAGGTGGGAGGCGGGTGGATATAAAGTATTTTTAGTATTCTGGAAGATGAATAGCGACTTGTAAGAGTTGATAAAGAAGTTTCAGTTCCGATGCAGCTGAAAGCTACGTTATAAAAACATTACAATCATTTTCTTGAAATAAAAACACTCGATTACACTATGTTTTCCCTTTCCCTGAGGGATGGTGAGGGAGAGGTGGGGAGCGGGAGCGGATCCCCCTTGCACTCCGGGTACAGAAGTCACGTGATGGGTACATATGCGATCTCACTGAAGTCTCAAGAGTTTGAATGAATTCTCTCAAGCGCAATTCACATAAATTTAATCTGTTTCGTGTAAACTGTTTCAACTTTAGTTATCTACTTGGTATTGTTGGAAGATCCGTCAGATTCTTGTGCATCGAGAGGTTGCAGCGTCATTGTGAATCGGAAGCTTGCAGCGTCACTTGACTTTCGTGAAATGCGGGAAGACCTACGAACGATCGATGGTAGGTGGTAATGGAATGTGAACAGCCATAAATTTAGCGTATTTCTAATAAATACGTGAAATTATCCATCATGCTATTTGCATAAAATCGCTGAAAACAGCAAAAGGCCTAAATTACCTAGGAGCAACCATCGGGAACAATGTAAATTTGATTGACTACATATAAATAATTACATCAAAAGCAGAAAATAAGTTGAGATTCATTTCAAGAATTGTAAGGAAATGTAATTCAGCCACGAAAAATGCGGATTACGGAAGTCTTTTTCGATCGATTGTAGAATAGTGCTCATCAGTCTGGCAAACCTTATCAGGTTGGTTTAATAGGAGGGGAATATAGACAAGTTAAGATACGGGTGCAGCTACTCGGCTCGAGACGGCTACGAAGATCAACAAAATCCAGTGGTAGGCGCTATCAGAGAGGCATTGTCCATCACGCCGTGCTTTAATGCTGGAATTTCGAGATAGTACTTCCCAGAACGAGTCGAGCTACATATTAGTTCGTCCCACACATATCTTGCGAAAACCGGAGAAATCAGAGCTAATACAAAAGTTTATCACAATCGTTCCTTCGATGTAGAGTTAGTAAATGGGGGGAAATAATAGTGGTGCGATAGCTACCCTCCGCCACACACCATTAAGTTGGTTTGTGGAGTAAACTCGTAGATGTTGTTGAAGTGAGTTCTTAGGCATTTTCTGACCTTAATTGTGGAAATAAATGTACATGAATTTCAACAAGCACTTTATGCAAGTAGGAAAGTGAAGAGTTCTACTTGACCTCGCCAGAACTTGGGGTATGCAGTCAGGCTCAATTATCTAGAATGAAATTTTCACTCTACAGTGCAGTGTGCGATGATATGAAACTTGCTGACAGATAAAACTGTGTGCCGGACCGAGACTCGAACTCGGGACCTTTGCCTTCCGCGGACAAGTGCTGTGAGGACGGGACGTGAGTCGTTCTTGGGTAGCACAGTTGGTAGAACACTTCCCAGCTAAAAGCAAAGGTCCCGAGTTCGAGTCTCGGTCCGGCACACATTTTAATCTGCCAGGAAGTCTCAGGCTCAATTATCTTTGTGGCTGATTCAGGTTTCTGGTATAGCTCACTTTTCATCGTCACAAATATGACGAGGGTGAAAGGTAGTTCAGAATGCATCTCCACATTGCAGAGGTAGTTCTGTTCGTCGGAATTTCGATTAGAAATTCTTAAATAGGAATTTATTTAGTGGTCCAGTGCGCTCTGATATTAACATCAGTTGTTGGTAAGGCAGTGGACAATGACACGTTTCCCACAACAGCATTCTGTTCGTCGGTATTTCGATTAGAAATTCTTAAATAGGAATTTATTTAGTGGCCCAGTGCGCTCTGATATTAACATCAGTTGTTGGTAAGGCAGTGGACAATGACACGTTTTCCACAACAGCGCCCATTGAACGCAAGGAGCGTTAGTACAAGATTAGCTTAACACTGCTGTAACTGGCAAAGTGAGATACGGTAACCCTGTAAGGGTTAGGAACCAACGGCCACCGCTACCGACCAGAGCTGAGTTGTTTCACTTGCTCTGACTGCTTCGATCGAGTCTCATAAATAGTGGAGTCAGCTTCGTCCGAGGACGCAGGTGAACACTGTCAACAGTAGTGATCGATTTGTGCCCCAGCGGCGTACAGAGGCGGTGTATGCTGGCATGCTGCACCTGAACTGTGAGCCAAATATATGGTAACTGACACATCTTGCTTCAACAATGGAGCGTCCATCTAAAATAACATTTCGGCGATGTAGTTTGAAAATTATTGTGAGAAAGATATATGTCCGTATGACGTGCTTGCCGTTTCAACATTACTGCCGATGGTGGCAGGCATACATACACGAGAATAGTTTAGTCAAAGTTGCACCTTTTCTGAGACTCCTGAATAAGGGCAGAACTACACAACATTGATGTCTTCAAGCCAATTACAAAACAGCCCTTCTCAGGAAATGGAAATTGGGGTCAAGAATCTTACATTTCTGTGCTGGAGATGGTCCTTACTGACTCGGTGGACTGTTGTGTTACACTGCCTGCTGCAAAGAGTCAATAAGCAGTTTTTGTCCTTTGGGTGATTGTTACGAGGGCAATCCGGTCCGGTGTTTGTGTTCTTGTGCCCTCAATCTATGATGCCCTGTGGAGAGGTCTGGAATTTAAGGCACGCCGTTGACTCAAAACTGGTGCAGGTCAGTTTGGTAATCCTTTCTGAGATATTTTTATTCCTTGGTCCCTGAGGATACTCGCAATTCTCTGTTTCAGTCTGTTTTCATATGTGAGAGGGTATGCCCTTGTTGGTTGATTTTCTGTTTTGTGCCTTTGGTGTGTAGTGGCACAGATACTGGTGTGTGTGTGTGTGTGTGTGTATGTGTGTGTGTGTGTGTGGGGGGGGGGGGGGGGTAGATGATGCGAGTCTCTGGGTATATGTATCATTTTTTATGTTTTTCTAGATTTTAGTGTTCAGTTTTGTCAGTAGAGACTCTTGGTATCCGTTATTTTTCTGTGTCTGAATTATTATCTTCAGTTCCTCGTAGGTACATTTGTCAAGTAGTACTGTATATATATATCATGGAGCAGATATCTGAGGACACATTCTTTTAGGATCTGTGGCTGGTTAAGTTATTGGTTCAATACTGTGTATGTTGTGGTGTTTCCTGTATATACTGAATGAGTGCTGGCTATTTTTCTTTGTGGTGGATATATCTAGGAAGATTATTTTGCCTGTTTGCTCTGTCTCTAAGGTGAACTTAATGCTTGTTTGTTTATCTCTGCATGTAGCTGTTCTATTTTGTGTTCTGATTCATGTATCAAGCAGAGGGTGTCATCCATGTGTCTCCACCATCTCTGTGGTACAATCACAAAGTTTGAAGTAGTAAGAAGCTCTTAGTCTAAAACAGTTCTGAGCACAAACTGATAGCCTTAGCACCAAGTTATAAGAATGTCGTAATAGAGTACCAACAGAACTTAATATACTGGCGTTAAGAGCACAACAGTGCGGATAACGTCTGCTGGTGTGAAAGGGGAGATGCTTCACGTTACAGAGAGGTAGGAAGATTAGAGAGTAGCATTCTGTGGATAAGGGCTGCCTTAGAAACATAACATGAGCTCTGTCTTGATTAGGAAATGAGCCGTGTAGTATTTCAAAGGTAACGTCCTAGCTTTCGCTTCAAATGATCTCAGGAAGAAAAACCAAACATGGCAGCGGCAAGTGGATCTGAGCACAGTTCCACGAATTCAGTGCCTGGTTGACCTTCCTCAGAGGCAGAACTGCCGTGCGTGCCATGTTGAACTGTAGAAGACGGAAGGACGGAAGATAAGGGTTCAACGTCCAGTTGACATCAAGGTTATCGCAGATGGAGCACAACCTTGGACTGATTCGGGAGTAAGAAGGAAATCGGTCGTGTTATTGCAAAGGAAACATTCTGGCGTTTTTGTGGAGCGATTTAGAGCAAACATGGAAAATCTAATCAGTATGGCAGGGCGTGGGTTTGAACTGTCGTTTACTATAATGCCAGTCCTGTGTGGTAACGACTGCGCCACCTCGCTCGGTTGGGTTGAAGAGTGCGTATAGAAAAGATGGATAGATAGGCAGATATATTAACAGTGAGAGAGAGAGAGAGAGAGACGATAAGTGAGAGAGAAAGAGAGAAACTAATGTGTAACATGTTATTGTGGACAACTATCAAGATCATTTGACATCATCCCTGGAATATGAAGTCGTGCGATTTAGGTTCACTCAGATGCAGTTCACCGCCTCTGAATATGGAAATGTAAGGTAACAATCAGATTCATTCGACTAAAATACACTACAATACATTGTGGAAACGTATTGGTAAAGACAACAATTCTTTATTTGGCTCCAGTTCATCACCACTGAGCTATTGATGTGTGTCACTGTGTTCAACTGTCAGGCTTATTCGACTGTAGAACATCAGCACTGAAGTGTGAAAACGAGCTACTGCCGACAACAAATAGTTTCATTTCTTCGCTGTGGATTACCAGTGAAATAGAAAAATCGTGCTGCTGAGGACAACCATCAAGTTCATTTCGATACAGCACATAACAACTGAAGTATTGTAGCACGGTTATGCAGGCAGTTATTTTCATTTTAGTGCAGCACATCAGCACAGAAATATAGATGTATGTCTCGTGAACAATAACAATATGTGGCATGTAGCACCTGGTATACAACACTGTAGCAGTCTGGAGGAGACATCTGATCGGGTTTCAGCGGTACTAGCGATAAAGGGCTCTGAAAGGTACTAAACCTTGCTATCAAAAATTGATTTAGGTGGATTTCGCACTTTAGAAGCTCTTACAGTTGAGATTACGTGGTGCCCAATGTGTAGTATACATGATAAGGCCATGATTATGCTGTCTGTATCATATTACCTGTACATATCTAATTTTAAAGTCAAATGCTTTGCACCTAGAATGGTCATGACCAGACTTCTAATTATCTGTGTCACATTACCTGCAATTACGTCGTTTTAAAGTCAAAATACAAAATCTCGAAGTCTAAGGCAAAAATTGTAACACACGTTAGTTATGTGGGTAAAACGTATACGTATATTTAATTCAGCTGTGCCACTTATCATATCAAGACTTGTCATCAGAAAACTGTTACACGTCAGTTGTGATAGCCACTTAAGCAGTATTTACTGTACTATGTGCATAGTGGTGCCAGTGGGTAAAATTCCAAACCTCAGCTTGAGTTCATCAAAAATTACACGGTACGCATTTTAGTTTTCTGACACCATTGGGAAGTGAAGTTATAAATTATGAGATGTAAGGAAATTCTGAACCAGTAGCATTTTGGTGTTGCTTCGAATGATGTGTTTCATCTGCGAAACGGTCTTCAACCGTTACGTGATATCGCAGTGAATTATTTTCGAACATAAGAATTTCGAAGAAGGCAAAATATCTAATTGATGACTTAGCTCAAGATACTGTAATCTTTATGCTGTGTAACAGAAGGGCTTTCGGCTGACAAGATTTTGCCTTTACCCTGTAACTCAGACAAACTTATTAACGCAGTAATCAAAGTAAAGATAAATGTATTCCTAGTTTCTCTTTTCTTTTCCTGTTGTAATTACATTCCTGTGCCTCTAACAGGCTGGAAAGGTTTGAAATCGGCACAGATTACAGTTCTAGAACCGAAATTATTGGAAAGCAGAACTGGTTTCTTAATATTATAGAATGTATAGCATCTAAATCATTTTGATTATTAAAAGATAGGCTCCAAATTGACAGTGCAGAAAGCAGTCACTTCTCTTTCAAAAAGAAGTTTTGGAATTAAAACCCTACCTAAGCACTTGACTGACAGGAGAATCAATATCTATGTGGAGAAGTAGTCTGTCGAAATATACTGGTAACTTTCAGGTGCAGGTTCCATGCGCAGTGTCGGTATAGAGGCGAAAGTGTACCAATTTTGTTCGCTATACATTGAACTATTTGTAGTTGGCATTGACTCTGCAAAACTGATGTAGGATAGAAGCTCCTTGTAGACGAGGAAGGTGAGAAATTTGGTGGTATGGTAAGGTATGCAGGAGAGTGAAGAGAAACCATCACTGTCGGAACAGGCTTTGAAGGCCCAACGATGCTGATCAAGCGTCACCTATTGCGGATAAGGAGGAGCATGTAGTCAACACACGGTACGCTCTGCCGTTGTCAGTTTTCGTGAGAGGATGCGAAAAGTGAGACGCAGTGTAAGACGACTAAGCATGAAGGGGGAAATCAGGAAACCTCGCTGGTGCCAATGTAGAGCTGACCTTGCGTGGGAGAGAACAGGCTAGACGAACGCATTGTAGGGAGGTTTCCACGTTTCCCTGTTCACCCGCCTTAGAGATGAGTCCAGGTACTACACATTTGTAGGGGATCTGTTGTGCATTCGCCTTAAATGTCTTGCAGCAGTGGATATTGAGGGTTTAGTTTATGTTTGTTTTGTATACTGCAATGAATGGCCTTATACGACGTAAATACACTCCAGGAAATTGAAATAAGAACACCGTGAATTCATTGTCCCAGGAAGGGGAAACTTCATTGACACATTCCTGGGGTCAGATACATCACATGATCACACTGACAGAACCACAGGAACATAGACACAGGCAAAAGAGCATGCACAATGCCGGCACTAGTACAGTGTATATCCACCTTTCGCAGCAATGCAGGCTGCTATTCTCCCATGGAGACGATCGTAGAGATGCTGGATGTAGTCCTGTGGAACGGCTTGCCATGCCATTTCCACCTGGTGCCTCAGTTGGACCAGCGTTCGTGCTGGACGTGCAGACCGCGTGAGACGACGCATCATCCAGTCCCAAACATGTTCAATGGGGGACAGATCCGGAGATCTTGCTGGCCAGGGTAGTTGACTTACTCCTTCTAGAGCACGTTGGGTGGCACGGGATACATGCGGACGTGCATTGTCCTGTTGGAACAGCAAGTTCCCTTGCCGGTCTAGGAATGGTAGAACGATGGGTTCGATGACGGTTTGGATGTACCGTGCACTATTCAGTGTCCCCTCGACGATCACCAGAGGTGTACGGCCAGTGTAGGAGATCGCTCCCCACACCATGATGGCGGGTGTTGGCCCTGTGTGCCTCGTTCGTATGCAGTCCTGATTGTGGCGCTCACCTGCACGGCGCCAAACACGCATACGACCATCATTGGCACCAAGGCAGAAGCGACTCTCATCGCTGAATACGACACGTCTCCATTCGTCCCTCCATTCACGCCTGTCGCGACACCACTGGAGGCGGGCCGCACGATGTTGGGGCGTGAGCGGAAGACGGCCTAACGGTGTGCAGGACCGTAGCCCAGCTTCATGGAGACGGTTGCGAATGGTCCTCGCCGATACCCCAGAAGCCACAGTGTCCCTAATTTGTTGGTAAGTGGCGGTGCGGTCCCCTACGGCACTGCGTAGGATCCTACTGTCTTGGCGTGCATCCGTGCGTCGCTGCGGTCCGGTCCCAGGTCGACGGGCACGTGCACCTTCCGCCGACCACTGGCGACAACATCGATGTACTGTGGAGACCTCACGGCCCACGTGTTGAGCAATTCGGCGGTACGTCCACCCGGCCTCCCGCATGCCCACTATATGCCCTCGCTCAAAGTCCGTCAACTGCACATACGGTTCATGTCCACGCTGTCGCGGCATGCTGCCAGTGTTAAAGACTGCGATGGAGCTCCGTATGCCACGGCAAACTGGCTGTCTCTGACGGCGGCGGTGCACAAATGCTGCGCAACTAGCGCCATTCGACGGCCAACACCGCGGTTCCTGGTGTGTCCGCTGTGCCGTGCGTGTGATCATTGCTTGTACAGCCCTCTCGCAGTGTCCGGAGCAAGTATGGTGGGTCTGACACACCGGTGTCAATGTGTTCTTTTTTCCATTTCTAGGAGTGTAATTATATGTGGGTTTCTTCACCGAGAATGCATTATCGATTGATGGCGTAAAGGTGAGAACACGTTTATTAGCAACGACATGGTTTCGGATGCGTTCTGTTTGTACGTTACCAGGGTACATATACGACGTCCAAGTCAATATAAAACATTAGCACAAAGAGTATACCCTCCGTGCTGCTCTACAACTCCTTTATTAGGAAGCTCCGTTTGTCGTATATCAATCCAAACGGTGGATGTTAAACGATTAACAAAAAATATAATAAAGAAAAATAATCTAATGACTGATGCACGATGCGTGATTACTAACTAAAGAGTTTCTTTTATTTTTATAGAAAAATGTAAATGTCGTATGGCATTGCCGGCTGCGACATCCCGGCGTAACAAGGTGTTGTTACGCCGGTCATTTTACCCCTTTTCTTACACACATACGAGAGTTGCGTTGTGTATGTGTTTTCGGAGTGTAGATGAGTATAATGCTGCAGACTCTTGTGTAGCGAATAGGTGGGCTTGTGTTGTATGGTGAGGCGAGAGAAGGGAGATGGTGAATCTTACGGCGAGAAAGGAAGAATGAATTGATTGTTGGTGTTAATAACGACCATCCTCCTTTACCCCCTCTGCATTACTGCAGATGACGTGTCACTGAGCATATTTGTTCTGTACACGTGAGGTGCCTAGCTGTTTCCACTGCACGGTGTGGAATACGAAGATTCTGTTATAGTTCTCTAACCTTCTGTCTTCAGGCTGAAGTCCCCAGTGCAGAAAACAGCACGCAGATCATAGGTTTTGTATCTTGAGGCTGAAACTGACTTTTACCGAGGCTGAGTTCTGAAATAATCTATCACGGCATTGGGATGTCACTTGTATATCTTAATATAGGAACACGATAAGACTACATGATCTTAATACACCACCTTCTGATACAGCATAGTAGATGATCTAACACAATGTTTACGAAAAGGTATCTTAACACTATTTGTGGCACGTGTCTGTGCCTCATGACTACCGGAGTGAATCTTTTAATACTGAATACTGGCAAACACATTCTGCCACAGAGAACATGACTGTACATCTCGACTGCCTAATCCAGAGTGACGAACAGGAACTTAAACAAAAATTGGGAACACATCCTACGACAGACAACACGTCTCTTCTTCTCGACTGCTTAATCCAGAGTGAAGTGCTGCCCGAAACACTTGGCGTGCCATACCATAAAAGACGTGACCTGAACGTTTCCGAAGTGCTTCGTCTGAAATTTCGCCAGTCTTATGTTTTTGATTAAAATTGGTTTTTAAATGTTTCCTAAAGTTTTAAATTTTAATGTTTTAAATTTTCTAACGTTTTAAATTGTTTTCTAAATGTTTCCTAATTGTTTTCTAAATTATAAATTGACTGATTGATAGTCAGCTGTTGAGAGATATCTATTTTAAAAAGTGAAGTCATTCCAGTGAGTAGTTTAAGTAATAATAATAACTATACTTTAACATTTTGGCGCCCTTGCTCCGAACACTGCAGCCAATCACAGAGCAGCAGCATTATGCAGGCGGTCTTTCTGACGGGAATGGTACCGAATCTAACATCTGTCACAGGTACCTCATACCACATTTCGTCATCTATATACTTCTTGCAAATTCACTGCTCTGCGAACAGCTTCTTGGAGCCTAATATGATGGTTGACTGAGCCAGACACATTACAAACTCGGTGACAACTAATAGCGTACTCGTTTCGAATATCACCGAGGGAGCCGCCAAGCTTAATGCCCCGTCGGACGCATCACCATGTACTCACTTCATGAGACTCTGTGGACGGGTCTGGAACGTAGTCCAGGGCATTGGCGCATAGACTGGTGATCAGAAACCATCCACCATTTGCTCCCTTAATCCTGATGGCCAGATATTAGTAGTGAAAATTCCACCAACCACGAGGATTCGAAACGGCTAACTTTCGAGTTGAGTGCCACCGCACTGACGTGATTTACAACCTGCACTACAGGGGAGGGTGCTCTTTTTCAGTGAAACCAAGTTATTATCATGAGGTATATTCCCTTGAGGCCTGAAGAGATGTAAATGTTTGCTGAGCGAAATATGTGAAACCGGAAGTCGCAAGTGATTTTCTCGTGTTCTAATCAGGACTTCTGCACTTTTCATGTACTGTTCTACCAGACGGTGTATGCGTAAACTAACTCTATTGTTTTGTTCACAGGGCAAGAAGTGTCCCACCATGCGGCGAGACATGTACTACAGAGGTGAGTGAGAGTATCATTCAGTATATCTGATAGTCTGTTGCTTTTTTGAGATGGAAACGAAGGAAACGGACACCGCACGAAAGGAATTCAATAGTTACACTGACATAAAAATCGCAACAGCAAAAAATAATTAATATACAGGTTGGTCCATTGATAGTGACACGGCGAAATATCTCACGAAATAAGCATAAAACGAAAAAACTGCAAAGAAGGAAACTCGTCTACCTTGAAGGGGTAAACCAGGTGGCCCTATGGTTGGCCCGCTAGATGGCGCTGCCATAGGTCAAACGGACATTAACTGCGTTTTTAAAAATGGAAATCCCCATTTTTTATTACATATTTGTGTAGTACGTAAAGAAATATGAATGTTTTAGTTCGGCCACTTTTTTCGCTTTGTGATAGATGGCGCTGTAATAGTCACAAACGTGTAAGTACGTGGTATCCAGTAACATTCCGCCAGTGATGATGGTATTTGCTTCGTGTTAAAATGGATCGTTTACCAGTTGCGGAAAAGGTCGATGTCTTGTTCATGTATGGTTACTGTGATCAAAATGCCCAACGGGCGTGTGCTATGTATGCTGCTCGGTATCCTGGACGACATCATCCAAGTGTCCGGACCGTTCGCCGGGTAGTTACGGTGTTTAAGGAAACAGGAAGTGTTCAGCCAAATGTGAAACGTCAACCATGACCTGCAACAAATGATGATGCCCAAGTAGTTGTTTTAGCTGCTATCGTGGCTAATCCGCACATCAGTAGCAGAAAAACTGCGCGGCAATCGGGAGTCGCAAAAACGTCGGTGTTGAGAATGCTACATCAACATCGATTGCATCCGTACAATATTTCTATGCACCAGGAATTGCATGGCGACGACTTTGAACGTCGTGTACAGTTCTGCCACTGGGCACAAGAGAAATTACGGGACGATGAGAGATTTTTTGCACGCGTTCCATATAACGACGAAGCGTCATTCACCAACAGCGGTAACGTAAACCGGCATAATATCCACTACTGGGCAACGGAAAAACCACTATGGCTGCGACAAGTGGAACATCAGCGACCTTGGCGACTTAATGTATGGTGCGGTATTATGGGAGGAAGGATAATTGGCCCCATTCTACCGATGGCAACCTAAATGGTGTAATGTATGCGGATTTCCTACGTAACGTTCTACCGATGTTACTACAAGATGTTTCACTGCATGGCAGAATGGCGATGTACTTCCAACATGATGGATGTCCAGCACATAGTTCGCGTGTGGTTGAAGCAGTATTGAATAGCATATCTCATCACAAGTGGATTGGTCGTCGAAGCACCATACCATGGCCCGCACGTTCAATGGATCTGACGTCCACGGGCAAAGTTGAAGGATATTTGCCATCGCGATCCATCGACAACGCCTGACAACATGCATCAGCGCATTGTCACTGCATGTGCGAACATTACGAAAGATAAAATATTCGCTATTGAGAGGAATGTAGTTACACGTATTGCTAAATGCATTTAGGTTGACGGACATCATTTTGAGCATTTATTGCTTGTAATGTGGTATTTACAGGTAATCACACTGTAACAAGATGCGTTCTCAGAAATGATAAGTTCACAAAGGTACATGTATCACTTTCGAACAACCGAAATGTTCAAACGTACCTACGTTCTGCATTTTAATGTAAAAAACCTTCCTGTTACCAACTGTTCGTCTAAAATTGTGAGCCTTATGTTTGTGACTATTACAGCGCCATCTATCATAAAGCGAAAAAAGTGGTCCAGCTTAAAGATTCATATTTCTTTACTTACTACAAAAATATGGGGTTCCTATTTTTTAAAAAAACGCCGTTGACATCCGTTTTACATATAGCAACACCATTTAGCGGGCCAACCATAGCGCCATCTTGTTTTCCCCTTCAACCTAGACAAGAGTTGTTCTTTGTAGTTTTTTTCGTTCGACGCTTATTTTGTGAGATATTTGGCCCTATCACGATCAATGGACCATCCTGTATAAGTGATTAACATAGCATGATCACACATTGATGTAAGCCCGAGATAAGTCATTTCAAATGAGAAATTCAGGTATTAATAACTGAAGTAACTGCCAGAATACTGAATACAAGCATGCAAACGTGCATAAATTGTGTTCTGCTGATGCCTTATGTCAGTTTGAGGGATGGAGTTTCATACCCGTCGCACTTAGTTGGTCAATGCATTGAAGGATGACGCAGGCCTTTTCGCTCGATGATGTGCCATATGTGCTGGACTGCAGACAGACTTGCTCACTGAGCAGGCCAATGCTACATGTGGGCACTCTGTAGAGCACGGTGGGGTGCCACAACGCTGTGTGGGTGACCGTTATCCTATTGTAAACCACCCAACACCCTCCCCCCAGGAATGCCGTTCATCAGAGAGAACACCAGGTCGAATCTCTAGACTGACGAACAAATATGCAATCAGGGTGCATGGCATAGCCCGAGACACCTCGTACTGCCATACGAAATCGGACTCAACAACATAACTGCAAGTGTAGGCCCAGTGAATCTAGCATCCGTGCAGGAAGGTTGGTTGGAGGCCCTGAAAGTGCCTCTTTCTAACCAACACACGGCCATCACTAGCACTATGGCAGAACCAGCTTTCATCAGAAAACACAACACACCGTCTCCCCACCCTCCAACGACCTGTCGGTTGCGACTACTCAAGTCGTAAATGTGGATGGGTAGGATCAGTGGATTGCACGCTATCCGGCGTCTCGCTCGAAGCTGTTCTTGAAGTAACAGATTTATGTTACTGTGGTGCCAATTGCTACTCAGATTGCTGTTGAAAAAGCCGTACGTTGCGCCAGAGCCATATGCCGAACACGGTAGGTTTTCCTCTCGGTAGTGCGACGCGGCCGTCCGGGGCACGGTCTTCTTACGACCGTACAACTAGCCACCATGCACAGTGGCTACATACCTGTCAAGTCCTTCCGCAGTATCGCACAAATAAAAATTCGGCTACTCGTAGCCCTATTACAGGACCTCGTTCAAACTCTGTGAGGTGTTGATAATGGCGCCTTTGTCACGTTAAAGACGTTCTTGACTAACATCAAGTCACGACGTCCCAACTCAAAGTTAACTAGCGGTAACGTCAGTTACAGCATGTATTTAAAGCAAATCCAATTTCTATTGTCACAGTGGCGCTATCAGCCCCACTCTTATGCGACTTACGCGATATTTGAATCGACATCATACCTCAGATACAGAAACACGCCCACAATTTTGTTTGGGTTGCACAACTCCATGTTGCTGATGCGGCTGTTTTTCCATCGCTGTAGTTATATCATTTTGAGATTTTGTGGCACTGGTGCCGAACCCAGACATGAATACAGACATGTCTCTATTGAACCTAACATATACATTCCTCCACGTTCTGGACCAATTCTCAGACATCTTTAGGAACATGTCGAAACACATCCCGCAAACGTCACAAGTGTTAGTAAGCCCATTTACATAATACTTGAAAATACATGTGTTCTGCAAGATTTCGCAGTTTAAGCTTTCAAATCACCAAAACATTCTTTGAAAATTACTAGTCTCTGAATGGGAAGACATTTATGTTAGTAAACAGTCAATTAATATTTTTATTTCGTGTAGAAAACAAACATCACACCTTAAACGTAACCCAGTATGGCTGACATTCCACGAAGCAAACGTCACAGAAAAACTACCTACACAGCTGTATCACCACATGTGACGTACAGAAAAACTTAGCAACAACTACCTGTTATTTGTGAAGGGTTTTTCCTTAAAAATGTCGCTCTCAAGATTAATTTTCAGTCGAAAGGTATTTTGACAAATGTTTTTTTCGCTGAAGACCAAATTGAAACATAAGTAATGTAAATCATAATTGTACATAATGTCTCTCAATGTCATTTATTTGGCTTGTAAGCAGATTTTATGCTGATTTCATTGAAATAGGCTTTCAAGAAATTGTAATTTATAGGTAACTAACTTTCTAGTCAAATGTAATTCTGTAAAACAGTATTTGTATATAAGTCATTAAATGGCATTTGATCTGTAAATCTGCTTCTGGTATGAAAACATTAATGTGGTATGTATAAATATAATCAGTATCACAATAAGGCTATATTAATTAATTCGATGCTAATAAAGAAGGTAGCGCCATGGTTGAATTCGACAGATATTACCGCGGTAGTGTGAAACAAGTACATTCACTCTGGTGTGTGACGTAATCGGAATGCCTCATGTAAATCACCACACATCAGAACTGTTTTAATTAATGATTCCGGAACAAAAGTTCTACAATAAACGTTCCTTTTCGGAGATGTCTCGCTAACACTTGTTCCAAAATTAAAAGGTATATGCCAATATTTATATAAGCTACTTGAGGAACGTCACCGTATATTTACTAGTAAGAAGTACTGTAAGTTAAAATAAATTGACCAATTCCACATGACGAGTCCTAACGACCTTTATCTTTGAAAATTGAAATTATTAATTCAAGAAAACTGCAGTCGGATACTAACATTATTTCATCTCGAATTTCTTTATTTATTACCTTAGCCAGGGGAAGTTTACCCCACAAGGCACTCACTTACACTTAACCAGGCTTTCTAAACATTTCTCATTACATTTATTACGATAAGCTTATTTCTGTTTCCATCTAATTCACAACATTATACAATATTATCAAGTGATTTTATTGCAGAAAATAGCGTAGTTTACAGTACGTCATGATTAATACAGCAAAAAAGGCAAAATATAAGAGGAAGGTTTAAACCACTAGTGCTAGCATCAATAGACAAGATCATGGGTGGAACAGGGAGAGCCAGAGGAACGTGATCGAAGATAATTATCGATGGGAGGGAAAGAAAATAACGTGGCTGACTGAAAAATGAAAAGAGAAAGTATCATAACTGTATTAGCTTTACTGTTAGTCTGGAGTAGAACTGGTCACATAGGAAAATTCGGGGCATAACAGAATAGCGGGTAATATTGGGATTGCGCTGTTTTCTAGACAGGAGTCTGCTGTAGTCTATTGTAGTGGGTTGTCGCTGTAAGGAAACGTGCGACACCGGTTTTGATTTAGTCGTTCATTGTTAATTGTACGCTCTTAAATGGCATGTAACGACAATGTGCATGACGTTCGCTGGACGTTTGTTATATAACACGCTTAACTCTGTCAATTATTATGCTCCTCAAACGTTGTTAACATGAAGTGTGGTCTTGGGACGGAACTGGACGGGACAGACTGGGATAGCGTCCCATTCTCATCCAATAATTTTCGATACAGGCAGAATTTAGTCTACATGTTTCTTTTTCCCTAGTTTTTGTAGAAAGACGGATTTACAGAAGTGAAATAGTAAATCAATGAAACTGGCTGTTTCAACCATTTCACCTACTGAAATGGCAGTTTTAAAAGGATCTCAGGAGTTTAACGTAGCACCCAAATCAACGTTAAACTTACGTTTCCAATCTAAGAATAATACCAACTGCAGAGCTGACGTATCAGATGGGAAATTCAAAAATGTGTTCACTGCAGAACGACAGGACGAGCTGGTAACATACCTGAAGTCAATGGGGAGCAGATGTTTAGTCGAACAACGAACCATCTCAGTGCATCATTGGCTTATGAACCAGCAGAAAATAATTGATTACCACACAGATTTGGCCAGAAACATGTCTAGCTGGCCAGTACTGGGTTATAGGATTTATCACTAGGCACTGTACGTTGCATTTATTCGAATGCCAGAAGATATGACAGGTGCGTGAGTAATGAGATTCAATAAAGTAACAGTAACAGTAACAATAAATGTGTATTAACTATTAAAAGTAATTATATGATTTTTGAAACTGACATTGAAATATTTCCTTGCTGCAACGATTTTTTCGAAGATTCGATATTGATTAGGCTAAATCGGTCATTAAACCAGTTTATGTCCTAGTTTTAAGATGATATTCCAAATGATTTCAGTGTTTATACGTTAATTTCACAAAAGATTGCCTTACTATGCTCTGCCCCGTGGACGCGACGGAATGGGAAACTTGCAAAAATTCCATTAAAAAAACTATATTTAAAAGAAATACATAATATGCAGTTGTAAGCGATTTTCAGGAAATGTGCGTTATGTTCTGTTGCAACGTGATTTTCTTGCATCTTTAAGATGTGTTTACTTGTGTTTCTCTATTACAAGAAAATCGTTAAACATGAGTACGCTGTTGCTTTCCGAGTTTCCCTATATTAATTTGTTGCGAAACTTTCTCAAGCGACAGCTTCTTCTTGGAAACAGCAGGGCACTAATTTGTGCACAGTGCGTGGGGCGGCGGGTTCTAAAGACGTACGGAGGCAGTAGGGAAGGAGTTTGTGGATGTGTTTCTTTTATGGACGCACGCAGCTAGAGTTTCTAGATAAGTGGGATCTTGATGATGAGCTGACAGTTACTTAACCTCCTATACGAGATACAGGCAGTGCACATACAATGAGGAGCCTCTCTTCTGGAACTTCAAGGTCTTAAAAGTATCAGCTATCACAACGAACACAGTGGACGTAATTTAGCTAATGATTTTACTTAAAATTAAATTTTGTCATGGGAGTCCAGGACTGACTAAGTTTTAACATTTTAATTTAAGTTGACAGAATTACAAACGCTGAAAACTGTATCGCTTACACAGGCCATGATCACAAACAGAGAGAAACAAAACGAAAATTTGTTAAATTTGTCAATTTACTTGTTTTAAAGAGTTTACTTTTGTTACTTGTCACTTTTAAACATGATGTGTACGTTTTAATGGATATGCAGTTATGTTTGCCATATTGTTTTTAATTCCTTTAAGTTGCCATACTTGTACAAGTGGTGCATAGAGTACACATTGTGATTACCAGGTTATGCTAATTATGTTTGGCATGATCTTTATTGTTTACACTTCTCTTGGCTTTCTGTGTTTTACACAGGGATCATTTTTATGCTTCTGAATAACTGAATATATAAATTATACCTTTATTTCGCTAGATATTTTCCACTGTTATGGTAATACTCATACGTAATGAGCATTTAATAGTTGTTTATCTTGTTAATATTCCACTGTAATTTGCAGCAATCAACTTTAAGAAATCTAGAATGGTATTGACCTGAAGATGGCAGAAAAATGCCAAATAATTTCGAGCAGTATAATAGATAATATACAGTTAAATTTTAAAGAGAAACAAAATCCTGTAAAATTACTGTTGTTGTCATGAAAGAACTAGAGTAAAATAGTTGTATAGACACAAAGTGGAAGCTGCGCAGATAAAACTTCTAGCACATGGTATAGAGCTATGAATATTCTATTGAAATAGAAGGATTTCCGTTATAATTACTTATGCAGATTTCGTAAAAAGTATTTTATATAAATTCAGATAAACGAAATCAAATTAGCATATGTTAGCTTAAAATTGTACAAAATATAAAGAGGACCATTATATGTGGTCGTTATGAACGGGAAATTTAAATATGCATTCTACTGATGTCACTGATATAAAAATAAGAAACACATAAACTGGCATACTGAACAAAATATCCTTTTGCTTCTCTTTACTTCTCTTTTACTGCTGATCGTGACCAGTGTAAACCAATAGAGTATCAAGGGCCTCAGATTGCATGAACTGAAAGTAAAATGATAAAAATTTCGTCAATCCTAGCCTCCGAAGACAAAATGTCATTTTATGCAAACCGTTTATTTAATTTTTTTCTGTCTGGTCCTCTTTTAGTTGTGATCACGACTAGTGTAACACGATACATTGTGAAGCATTTTCTGATTCTGTCAAATGAAAATAAGTAATATGGGGTGCTAGGCTATATTAAAGTATAGAAGCTGAAAGACGTCGACTCGTGTTAACAATCCTTACCGTAATTTGAATAATCCGTCCTGGTTGGACCGACAGAGACACGAGTGCTCTCCACGAACTCAAATAAGGAAATTAATCTCTCGCACAACAGACTGAATAAAGAGGAGGATTTGGCCTCCAAAAATTAGATGTAGGTGTCAGGTATTACAAAATCATTATCAATTATTAATTCGAGCGGTCAATGATGTTCTGACGTAATAAGAACAGCTAGGCTACAAAAAAACAAAAAGGTTAACCAACATAGAACATAAGAATGAAGTAACTGTTTATTAGATTCCTTTTACAAGGCCTGTAAGGCATAGTGACCATTATGCAGACACGTCAGTCTAGAATTTCTAATTATGGCAGGACGCACGATGATTACTCTGATCAACCAAGGCAAGAAGATGTAGATGCCAAATTCAAATGTGTAAAAACACGAAATTTGGAGAGTCAGAGATCCAAATTGCCATATAGCTGTTTTTTAAACTAACCAAGGAGCTGTCTGCCCACTTTGTAACATAGAGGAATTTGCTGTCCACGTCGAGTGCCGTCTGGAGGTCGCCAAAGCTACCACACAAGCAGAGCAAATAAAATTTTACAGTGGCTTCCGTATAGCTTCCCATGTGAATGCTACGAAATGAGCATTTCTTGGTCACTCTGGCTTACTTCAGTTTTCTGGGAAGGCCAGTCGCGAAGCATACCACCACGGTGATCCTTTGGCTGAGAGTCCAACTAGTACAATAACGTCTTTTGCGTTGGGTTGGATATGTGTAATTGTCCTTCAGATCAAGCGTTTTAGAAGAGGTCCGTAACAGCTCATTACAGCGGCTGCAGTTCCAAAGAAATCTGAGTGCACACCACGGACAGTGATGTTACTGACAATGCAACTTACCTGCCATAGGTCGATCAGCCGAAAAGCCCAAAGGCCTTGTAAAGGCCCCTCCTTTAGAAGTCAGTGATTCGCCATTGGCAATATTCGTGGGGTAATGTAACTCACTAAACAAAGAACTTGCAAATAAATATGAAAATGAATTGAGGTGCATGTTAGCAAGTCAGTATTTTCTGTCACTGATATAGGTCATGATATGAACTGTGCAGATATCTACCATTTGGTACATTCGTTATACGAACTGAAATAAGTAGTTGTAATAGCAATGACATTTGAAACGTTATCCGTATAAACCTGAATACTCGTTCAAACTAGGCGTGAGCTTTTTGTTAGTAGGTACTAATCACTCTAATTAACTTGAATTTCATTAAAATATGATATTATGTATGATTTTATAAATTCTACTGCTTAACAAACTAAAATTGTTTGTTAACTAGATTGGGTTACATATTGTAGAGCAACAAATTTTCGCTTCCATAAAAACGAGGTAGTATTGCTGTGTGGTCGTCTCGTACCACTGCATCCAGTGTGTGACATCACGACTAATAGTGCTTCGTCTTTTTACAGCCAATACGTGGGAGGACCATGAACCGAGCAACCTATCGTGAAGATGAGAAATGCAGCCAGTGGCGTGATTCACGGTGCTGCGTAAGAATGGCGTCGGCGGTCTTTGTGCGGAAGAGAAGAGATGCCTGTCAATTAGTTGTGCTGTTGTCGCTGTACCCTGCGAGCTCCTGAACGGCTTTCGTGTTGTCTCCTAGTGGCCCGAGTATACACAGAAATACTCGCTTCCTGTGCATTTTATAAGACTGTCGCTTACTCTGAGTGCTGACTGTGCGTCTGTGGAATCATAATTATTATGCGGACAGCTAGAAAATGCATCCTCATCTCGCCATGGCTGCCTATGACTCTATCAAACTACTGTAGGCCGGTCAGCTTCTCTGAGTTCACACATTGTCAGTAAACTAACAATTAGCAGAGTACCAATGTAAATATATAGTTTTGTAAGTGGAACTCAGATTTGTCAGACGGTTGAATTAACGAAATGTACAAGTAGTACGAGATAGTTTGGGTACTATCAGAAAATAGAAATTTCAATACAGTGTATCAGATATGAGTAACTATCAGGTGAAATGGTGGCATCAATGGGAATCGTATGTGCTTAAAGGTATAAGAAACAACTGCGATTACGCTACCTATGTAAGCACAAAACCTTCGTTTTTTTCTGTGTCATGCAACTACAGTCGTGTAAACAATCACTTTGTTGCGAAATATTGTCCTTTTGATGGGCACATGTTACGGCGGACATGGCGAGTAGAGATTATGGATGTCGCAAATACTCTTATACTACGTCTGTTCCATACCATTTGTACTAGTATAACATAATCAAGCGTAAATGCGAAGACTAACTTTGTACACGTGTAAATATATCGGAGAAAACTAATATCATTTGTACAATGAGGCATAGAGAATGTATATGTATATATGGAATGACTGATATTGTAGTTTTTTAGTACGGAAACTTTGTAACCGAACTAACAGGGACAAGCTTTAAAATGCTTCATTAATACGAATGACCTTCGTAATAAACGGATTGTACAAAGATCTATGCATTAGTTTTATTCATTAACTCTGTTCCTTCCAAACCAGTTTCAGTACTCTGAAAGGTATCAAAAATGTCTGAAAAAAGAAATGGTGCTGATGAGCGACTGAAAGGGAGCGAACTGAGACATAAGACAAAAGATTCCAAAGCTGAAACCTTCTGTAAATCTGGTTTAATTAAGTTATCATTTATCTGTTATCTCGCTATTCCTTTCTTTCTATAGTGGTGGATACAGAAGATAGAACTATTTACCGTCCTAAGACCATAATAATCATATTTGTCTAATGTTGTCATAGTCCTTCCGGTTCAGCACATCGCAAACACCCAGCATCACAGAAATCCCTTTTGTCATAGTATATTGTTTGACTTTCCCCAAAGCGTCCTCGCTTCCTTCTATTCCTTCCTGTTTTATTGATAAGTTTTGATGGACACCTTCATACAAACTCATTAAACTTTCCTATTAGGGTTTCACGTGCGAAATATCATGTTTATCACCCTTCCTGCGTTTCTGTTTTTCATATTGCACATCCATCATCAATATTTACGCTCCTGACAAATCGTCACTTCTAGTCTCACCATACATCATGTTACTTTCTAACAAAGTAGCTAAAGTAGTATGTTCTCTATTTCCTCAGCTCTCGTACATAGTAGCCCACAGGCACCTGTCGCAAGTGCAAACCTTCATAGCCTTATTTATTTCGTCAGGGCACGAGAATTATTAACATAATGAGAAAAGGACATAGTACGATCATTTGATACTCCTACCACTCTACGGAAGTCTTGATTACCTAAACTACCGTAGCACTACGCACCTAGCAATCTTCTGTTTGGTAATTATATGTCACCTACATTGTTTATAAATAGTTTCTTAAGTTACCTAAAACATATGACTGGTATTCCTCATCAACACAAAAAAGGTTTTGTCGGTATTCTTAACGGTTTATATGACTCGAACACGTTTTGTATTCATGTACTATGCAGCAATGATAGTATTGGTAGATCACACGACATGAAACAAGTCTGAAAATCGAAGGCCAAATAAAAAAAAATCATTAGGATTTTACTCCGTATAGTCTAACAGCTTCTTATAACAGTGACTGGCAACTGTTTCGGTCTATAAAGCGATTATATATTGCGACAAATACTCTATTACTCAGTTTGCTTAATAAATCTCATTCCTCATTTGGATAACAATAACATAAATAAATGTTAAGCTGATTATGTTTTAAAATAAAGAATGAAAATACGGAAATTGCGAGTGTTGCAATTCTCTTCCATCTCTTTACGACTCTTCAGTTTATTATCTTGCAACTTCAAAACGAATTCTTTTTACAGAGCAACTTCCCAATACGCAAGCTGTAGGTGTGTCAGACAGATGGCACAATAAGTAGCACGAATGCATAATCTATGTTCCAAGGGAAAATATGTGCTAGCCTCTTCAAGATATACATGTTAATATTACAGATATTTGTAGTCATTCTCCCTCATTTGCTGCAAAGGTATATATATATATTAACCATGACCCGTAAGTTGATGTAGCAGCACAGTTAGGCGGAAGCTATTATCAAAAAGGTTTAAGTCCTGAGGCGGCTGTGGAAGAGCTAACAAACAAGTAAAACGTATGAAGCATGGAAGTTCTCGATACGTATCATTTACTAGTAAATAATGTGAACATCAAGTTAAAATAAAAGTTCTGCTAGGGAACACTACACAACTCACAACAAAGTATTTCTAGTCAATTAAAAAGTTATTCATTTCCCTAGACGTTCACTGAAAGAATTTTTAAAATTTGTACCTGCAATCAGGGAGTTTTCTCAACTTCTGATGCGTACATATTTATTCCCAAAAAGAAAGGATATGTAGTGCATAAAAGAAGTTTGTTCTCTATTCTACATTTTGTGGTTGTGTCAAGAATAGTTTGTTAGGTAATTTTTGTTTAGGTCTTACCAACATGAAAACAAATTGTAATGGATTTCCCTTCAACATTGCTATTGTTAGTGCCACTTGACATACGTTTTGTGGACCTTTGAAACTGCACTAACACATGCGTTTGAGAGAAATATCAGATAGCCGTTCGTACAGCGAGCAACTGGTAGAGTACATAGTGCTTCTCAAACACCTTTCCAATTTGTTATTTTCGCCTACGAAAATAGGCGAACACGCTGATGTGGTGGCAAACTCTGTTCAAACTGAAGGTGATTTGCCCACGAAAGCTGCTACCAGTACAGGCAGTAACGGAAGGAAGGAAAATCAGGTATCCCACTTGCTTTTCACAGAACGTGGCAGGAAAGGGATCATATATCAAAAAATGCCGTTGCTACTGCCACTAGTGTGAACAACGGTGTAGTTTTAGATTTTAAGTTTTTATAAAAAATAATTCTAGTAAGTATCTAGTAAGGAAAAAAAGGACACATCTGCCAGAAGAATTATGAGGGTAGAACAGGAAGTAATGAGGCAGCAGCTGCTTTGAACTCGGAAATTGTAGCCATGTTGCAGCGATTTATTTTATACCATATTCCATGTAGATGGTGCCTCCAAAGGTTAAAAAAGCGTCACGAGTCCGTACAAAGCGTCAACAGGACTATAACTATATGCGTCCTAAGATGGTATCTGTTCTTTAGGACAGCAAGAGATCCGAGGTTCGAGTCCCGGTCGGGGCACACATTTTCATCTGTCCCCGTTGACGTATGTCAACGCGTGTAAGCAGCTAAGGGTGTTCATTTCATTGTAATTTCATTCTAACGAGCTGCATGGTCACCGATGTTGTCTGTTCTTTCGGACCATCTCAGTACATATATAGTTAACGCTCTCCGACCACGTGACCATCTTCTTCCTCTGTGCGAATGCACAAACAGTGCCCGAATTCTTACGGGAATCGGCAACGCGACGCGAGTAATGAGTTTAATGAGCAGGGACACTACGAATATAGTGTGGGACAATACGTTGAGAATGAGGGTTTCGCGAGAGGCGTGCCAGAGATAAATCCCTGCAGTCCCGCTATCCTCTGTGTCGTCGGTGGCTCAAATAGATGGAGCGTCTGCCAAGTAAGCAGGAGATCCCGGGTTCGAGTCCCGGTCGGGGCACACATTTTCGTTTGTCCTCGTTGACGTATGTCAACGCCAGTAAGCAGCAAAGGGTGTTCATTTCATTGTAATTTCCGGACAATAACTGATGTGTACTAGTCGTCTGAATGGAACAGTTCCACACATCATTAGGTTTACGAGCTCCGAGGTGGACGGTGGGACTGTGACAGTACAAAAAAGTTATTGAGACACACACATGCTATTTGTTGCGGTACGAGATTTCATTGAAGTTGTACAGCAACTCGTCGGATATGCTTACGGACAGATACAACCAAGCCGTCGTCTTTGAAGGAGTGGGATACTGAATGCAGTGTCAACAGGCATTGTCTGTCCGGGGCACCACATTGTCAGTCAATGTAGAAAACGCTTGTCTCCACTAGCCCCTATGCGAAGGCAATAGGCGACTCCACTAGTAGACTAAATCTCGAGGCTGATCCTCACAACGAACACCTAACAAAAAGGCAACCGGGGAAATCCCTACTAGAACTATCGTACGCCAACGCGAAACATTAACCGTCAGTGGCAGCCTGGGCCGTCTCTTTTCGCAACGTGGGGCACCGTATCACTTGCGGTGGCGCGGAGGTTGCTGACCGGACGGAGCCAATCGGAAACTGTCTCAGCGCACCAGCTCTGCTTGCGTCAATTGGCGAAGACAGAACAATAATTAAATTAGAACGCGATGGTTACTTAAAAAAAAAAGATTCGACACCCTTCTAGGGAAACTGAAACAGAATCCTAAAGATAAAATTTGATCAGGTAAAATTATAAATGAACTACTGTAATGATACATTTTAAAAAATGCCAAAAATTTGCAGAAGTGAGAATAGCTTTTTTGCCAATTTATTTACACCGGTCATTGACTGATGATATTCCTCTTCATTTTTCTTGCCTACATAGAACTCAGTCGTGATGCAAATACAGAATAAGTCAAGCTACTGGTGTTCCTTGTCATCATAAAAAATATGAACTATTATTATGAAAGAGAGTAAACTAATATTTAGAGACTTAGAGCACCTCGATCTTCTTATAAGATGTCTTTGAAGTTCCCCACAGAATCAAAGCGAGTAATTGAACCAGCTCATGTGTACTCATTTGTCTGAGAATGTATTTGTTGGAATAAAAACTTTGAAACTGGAGAAGGCGTGGGGGAATGTATGGTGCCGACAATATTTCATTTAGTGGTGGACCCGTGAGTATATTGAAGGTTCTAGATAGACTTGGCGTCTATCCTGGTGTTAATACCATCAAAGATCTTTAGCTTCTGTCCAAACTGCGAATACGCAAGACTCAGTATACTCTTGTATTTAGTACCAAAATGCAAGAATAGCAACGGCAATAAAGCTTGTAGATGAAGAGGAAAAAACCAGATGATACGATCTATCGTAGCTCCGATTAATCTGCAGGACGCTTTCGACTATAAAATAACGGGTATCTAAAAAATTTCGTAATAAATTTTCACCGCATTTGCTATGTTTTTACGTTTTCAGAGTATTTGAATCTTATCTGTCAAAACGCTGAAACGACGATGTTCAACTTTTGGGAAATTCTGTACTACAGCTTTAAGTTAACAGTGAACTATAATTACGAGAAGAGCTCGTATCTCAACCAAAGACAGATTTATATTACACTTTCCTAAACCAGAAATGGCTTAAGAGTAAAAAATACAAAAATACAGTACGAGTAACGGAGAAGGGCGCTGTGGGCGAACGGTTCTAGGTGCTTCAGTCTGGAACCGCACTGCTGCTACGATCGCTGTTTCGAATCCTGCCTTGGGCATGGATGTGTGTGATGTCCTTAGGTTAGTTAGATTTAAGTAGTTCTAAGTCTAGGGGACCGCCATTTGAACAATCTTTGAACCAGAAAGATGGTTAAAATGGCTCTGAGCACTATGGGACTTAACATCTGAGGTCATCATTCCCCTTAGAACTTAGAACGACTTAAAGCTAACTAACCTAAGGACATCACACATATCCATGCCCGAAGCAGGATTCGAACTTGCGACCGTAGCGGTCGCGCGGTTCCAGACTGAAGCGCCTAGAACCGCTTGGGCACTGCGGTCGGCGAACCAGAAAGAGAGATGTACCTGTTCTACTTCAGTGAGCTAACCATCCATACCGCAAAAGGATGGCATTATTTTAAGGTTCTAGCTGCTACAGTTCTAGATACAAAAAGACATAAGAATTGCAAATTTATCGTTGACGTGAAAGGGCGTTCCGTCTCCCCATAACTTGAAGATAGTTTCATCCGATAGAAATTAGGTATGTGTACAGGCCCCAGTATGCTCCAATATTGTAGTACTTCTGAGTGTGATCTTCGAATAACGATTTCCGCTGGATCTAACTCATTAAAATTGAGTTAACTTTCCATCTTCTGAATATGGCGATCAGCTATAATTGGGATTCTTTGGTTAAGTAACGAGGTACAGAACAAACACATAGCTTTAGACGAAAGACTCTCAATGATCTTTGAGCTGCCCGGTCCAATAAATATTATATGATATTCTTAAATCAAAGACTTTTCTCAGTACTCAGGATCTCTGTTTCTTGATATGGAATAGGTCTTGCCACGATCTTGCATGATACCTTTTTAAAATGTTCTCATTAACGTATTGGTTCATTTATCCTTCGATCTAAAATAACAAACGTAGACCAATCTAGGAAACATCTACCGCCATATAACAGACCAAGAGTTTCACGTTTTCCATCACTATTTCTCCAAAACCACATTTCCATCAGTCCACTACAGTATTTCCAATAAAAATGAGATGAATGCGGTGTTGTGGTCCTCAACTACGTGTCCTCCGACTCTAAATTGAAATATTAAAAGTTCTGGCTGGCTTCGTTGTCTAGGGGCTGTGATGCGAGGTTGCCGCAATACAAGCCAAATAATGCTGAGTCTACAGTATACAACACGAATACACACATGAATCAAATGGTCGAAGGTTCCTGTAACTCGGCAATAGCGAATTACGAGTGTAAGATATAAATATATAAATGAAACACAGCAATAAAATAAAATCTGCAGGTGCCCTTAACGACACCAACTGATGAGCGCGATACTAGAAGTACTTTTGAGAATGTGGTATATTTCTGAAAAACACTTATTGATTTCCATGGTCCAGCAATTAAATGAAATATAAGTTGAATAACAGGGAACAATAGATTCCTACTACATGTAATTAGTTATGAACGACAACACAGCTCGTGAGATATTCATTCCTGAACGCATACTACGTCTTCGCTGTAGAAACCTCGGAAATCTAACAAGTTCACAAGCCGGCAGTCTGAAGTACTTCTATCTCCCACGACCGTACGCAAACTGCTCCTCCCTCCAAGTCTCTCTCACCACCTTGCATCCAGCACTGGCTGTGTCCTGTGCCGTATCCTGCGCCGCAGTGCTCACAAGTCGTGTCCTCTTCGGAAAGGATGCTCCTCCCCAACCTCCATACCGCTTTGTAGCGAGTGCCGTGGTTGGCTACAGCGCTCTCTCCATGTCTACAAGCCAATGTTCACTCAGAAACACATTGAAACACATACGATATACTGGATTTACATTTAAATGGCCTGAAATAAAATGAACATTCCTACGGCTGGACCTTAAACACGCTCTAACGAACATATGTAAAGAAATTAAATAAATATGTATCAAAGGAATAGCAACAAAAGGTGGGCCAGTAGCCTAATGTCTCTTTGCTTTTTAAAACTGATACGTCCCCTTAGAACAACTTATACACGACTGTGCTTAAACTGAAACACAATATTTTTAGCGCAACGCAATCTGACTTTCAAAAATCCCTACAAAAGAATGGCCCTGACTAACATTAACCTATACGTTTCACATATCACTTACCTCACAAAAATCTTGATTACTCGAACTACTGCAATACAGCGAGCACCACTACTGCCAGCTAAATAAAAGATTCAAACTACGGAAGGCTCTAACTACTGATAGGTATAGTTAGCTAATGAAAGATTTTAATAGAGAACAAACAATGTATTTACCTTAATAGTCATTATGACACCAATTATTACAAATTTCAAAACTTCGCCATCTCTCTCCCCACGTCCACCACTGCTGGCGGCTCACCTCCAACTGCGCAACGCTACGCGCTGTTAGCATCCAGCTGCCGCTGCCCAACACTACAATGGCAGACAACAATGCAAACCAGCCACAGACTGCACACGGCACAGCCAGTGATTTTTCATACAGAGCGCTACGTGGCGTTACCAATAAGAAAACGTAAACAGCCTACTTACAAAACACACTAAATATTTAACCAATTTCTTCATGAATAGTATACGTCGGGTATAAACATTGACACAGACATATAAATATATTTATAAGGGTGCTGCAACCGTTTTTTCGTGCCACTGTGCTGTACTAATGGCCTGACGCGGTCGATAGTAATCAGCCACTTTGACCTCCCATAACTCATTTACTATTCAAGTTACATGCCTGTAACATAGCAATTTAGGTTCACAGTAATAGCTTTCTAAAGACAAATCGATCAGCGAAATGGGATGAAATGTTTAGATTTTGGAAATTCGTAGCTGGCTGTACTTATATAATTTATCATCAGATACTAAATTTTAAACTAATAAAGATATTGAAAATCTGATTACACCATCAGAATCATCGTGCAAATAATGGTAATATACATGTTTCTTTTTGAGATATCATGATTCATCTAGCTACTACTAATTTCTGTACGAAATGTGAAATGTCTGCCATCAACACAGCGTCACCATGGAATTCCCAGTCTCGCTGCTGGACCGGCCATTGTACGACATCACGTGGTTGCTAAGGTAACGTTCGGCACCACGTGGCTGCTGCCGGGCCGACACCTGCTGAGAAGCCGCAGCTCGGCCCCGCCAACTCCGAACTTGAAATATTTTCAGGGTGCCACGACTTGCCCGTTACCTCACACCATTGAATGAAATGCACTAAACACAAATTTGTGAGATTTTCTGCAACAATACATTTTGTGTGAACATATATATTTATCACCCTATAGTTTCAAATGGCCATAGGCTCACAAGTGTCTACAACAACGATAACCGCCAACAAGAGGAAAGAGTGATTACAACCACCATTAGGGCCTCTGGCTAACAGCTGCACTAGTAAACTGTGTCATACTTTGAAACTTGACAATTGTAACACTACTCAACAAATAGTATGAGGCGTGGTACTTTAGTTTACTGGTGAAATCTAATATTTTTGGTTCTCCAGTCCCTATTTTCCGAGAGGTAATTAACGAAGTTTGTGCCACATCTAGAAAGTTTTTACTAAAATAGCCACTGCCATTTAAACCATCACGGAAGTAATGCTTGGAACGACATTCTGTATCAAGAGGAAACTGCATACAATTTGGTTTGTTTGTGTAAGCTTTCTAAGATCATGGGAAGCCATGTTGTTTGGTTCCTATTCAGCTAGTCAATTACAGCATTACATGCCGTCCAAAGAACTCTTGGGTGAGTGTCTTACGTTACTGGAACTATCCTCGGTACTGCCTATCGGCAGAATGAGTTTGTTAAGCTCTCTTGAGATATTTGCGTTTCATGGGCATATTTACACTTTCTTATGTAGCGAAGTTTGCATGCACACTGCAGCTGAAGTTACCCTCCACGTCTCATTATGAGAGCAATATCCAAGAGGTTTGTTACAGAACACGAATTCAGACATTTAACCCGGAAAGTAAATGAGTTACTTAATTTATTCTTCCATTTATATTGGGTATAGAATTTGGTTCAAATGCTGTTTGGTTATCTGCTGCATTTGTCACGTTTATACAGGGTGTCCCAAAAACACTCACAAACCATAGGCACATGTTCCTTGCACCAAAACAAGAATGATGTATCTCGTAAACAAGGACTCTCAAGCGCATACCGTAAGAGATATGAATATTGTGCAGTAGAAGAAATGTTTCTCACACTAGCGAAGATGAGTAAGTGCTCATAGCTCTTAAAGTATGATTTTAGACCCAATTTTTACTACACATTTTTACTTATTTCCGTATGAGTAACCTGTCCCTACCGTTTGTCCGCATTTTTATTTTGGCACCCTGTATGTGCGACAATGAGATTATGTGTTATTCCTTTTACTTGAACCTTGAATCTATTACACAACGCGGAGCTCAAATATTATCTCACATATAAGTGACTAAGGATACTAACTTGGTAATAAAGTTCATTGACTTAACTTTGACTCCTCTGTCGTGTCGTTAAACGCAACGTTATCTCTGATGAGTGATGCATTTGACGATTTTGGAGTTACTTTTAGCATCACAGATTGTGTCTCCTGTGCTAAACATTACGTATTCCCGTACTCTTGCACACATTGTACAGCAAATAAGGTAGGTCATGACGCTGCTAGTATTTGTAGAGACGCTGTACGTGATCCTGAAGAAGTGTTTACATCCAGTTTCCGTATACGTCTGTTATAACTGAAGGAACTGGGTTAACATTCTCATTACACCGCATCTGATTACAAGTCGGATTGCTGACACATATTCACCATTACTGGAATACTTAGAAATGATTTTCATATTCACTGTTGTTCAGCCTTTCGATTCTGTCTTTACTTAATTATTTTGCGTTGTTCAATTGACCTACGTGTCCTCTCCTACATTGTTCAAAATGTTCAAATGTGTGTGAAAACTTATGGGACTTGACTGCCAAGGTCATCAGTCCCTATCTCCTACATTGACTTTCATTGGCTGTGTTATAGTGAGACTGTGTTTATTACCGAATTGTGTGCATCAAAATGGTTCAAATGGCTCTGAGCACTATGGGACTTAACATCTATGGTCATCAGTCCCCTACAACGTAGAACTAATTAAACCTAACTAACTTAAGGAATTCACACAACACCTAGTCATCACGAAGCAGAGAAAAGAATTGCATGAAACATTACTTAGTCTGTTACGAGGCAATCTGGCAAGTTGTGTTTTACTAGCACTAGTAAATAAAATTTCAACAAGAGCACACACGTATGTACATTTATCAAGTGATTTCTTCACATATATTCTAATCAGATTTTTTTACACTTCGGTTCTAAGTCATTATTAAATATTGAGAGTTGTAAATTTGAATCAATATTCTCGTAGAAAACGTGGAAGGGAAGAGAAGTTCGATACAGAACCAGGAAGACCACTAACGCACTAAGAGAGGAAACAAAGCTGAGTATAAAAGATGTGAATTGCCTGTATCACGACACCTGTATCCGCTGTAGAAACGCTCTTTGGTGGGATCATGGTGTCATGAGCACTAATCTCAGTAACCCCTGTGCTTATAGTTGACAGCCCACAGTCGATTGTGAAATTCTCCGACTCGACAACTTTTCTTTTTCTTTAAGCTAAATTCGAGTCTTCGAAATGATGATTCTTTCAATAATTCAGCATCAGTCGGTATCACAGAGATGTGTAAAGCAGGCTGGAAGCCAACAGTTAAATAAAGAGTGTTCCATACTCCTTTCTTTCATTCAGTAGTTATACTACTTTTCCTCATCTGTAATCATCGTTCCTCGTCCAATGCTTCACATGACAGCATTGTAGACCACCTTTAATGAGAAAGTCTTTTATTTGTTGCGTAGACCAGTGGTATGTGTGCAGTAGGACGGCGAAACAAACGTTATGCACGTCACTTTTTAACAGGAAGTTCTCTTTAAAAATGTTTCAAATGGCTCTGAGCACTATGGGACTTAACTGCTGTGGTCATCAGTCCCCTAGAGCTTAGAACTACTTAAACCTAACTAACCTAAGGACATCACATACATCCATGCCCGAGGCAGGATTCGAACCTGGGACCATAGCAGTCGCGCGGTTCCAGACTGTAGCGCCTAGAACCGCTCGGACACAACGGCCGGCGATGTTCTCTTTAATTTGAACTTCGATGGAACACCTGACAAGAGCTAACAAATGTAAGAATTAGTTCACCCTGTGCCTTTTATAGTTTTGTGTTTCCAGTCAGTTACTGTCTTATGAATGACTGTGTTTAGATCTTATATGGCGATCGTGGTTAAAATGACGAAAAACAGATCCCATTACAGTCACACTAACCATGACAGTATCAGTAACAGCTATGTGTGATAGTAATACACAACGATAGATGTCAATGATCAAAGCAGTTGCAGCTAAGTTTATTGAGACTGAGAACCTGGATTCATTGCTGTCTACCACATGAAACGGCATTTAACAAACTCTTGGGGAACACTGATTAAACATAAGAGTGGCCAAGTAATATGCTCAAAGACAACCATTGTTGGAACAAAATATTAATTACGAAATAAATCTCGGGTGAATAGCATCATGTGAGTGTACAAAGGACACAATATTTCGGCAATCGTCCTTGTTGCCCACATCAGGAGTGCTGATCACAAATTATTAACTGCTGTCGTTGTTGATGTGGTCGTCAGTCCTGAGACTAATTTCATGCAGCTCTCCATTCTACTACATCCTGTACAAGCTTCTTCATCTCCCAGTACCTACTGCAACCTACATCCTTCTGAATCTGTTTAGTGTATTCATCTCTTGGTCTCCTTCTACGATTATTTCCCTCCACGCTGCCCTCCAGTACTACACTGGTGATCCCTTGATGCCTCAGAACATGTCCTACCAACCGATCCCTTCTCTAGTCAAGTTGTGCCACAAACTTCACTTCTCCCCAATCCTATTCAGTACCTCCTCATGAGTTATATGATCTACCAATGTAATCTTCAGCATTCTTCTGTAGCACCACATTTCGAAAGATTCTATTCTCTTCTTGATAAACTAGTTATCGTCCATGTTTCACTTCCATACATGGCTACAGTCCATACAAATACTTTCAGAAAAGACTTCCTGACACTTAAATCTATACTCGATGTTAGCAAATTTCTCTTCTTCAGAAACGCCTTCCTTGCCATTTCCTGTCTACATTTTATATCCTCTCTACTTCGACCATCATCAGTTATTTTGCTCCCCAAATAGCAAAACTCCTTTACTACTTTAAGTGTCTCATTTCCTAATCTAATTCCCTCAGCATCACCCAACTTAATTCGACAACATTCCATTATCCTCGTTTTGCTTTTGTTGATGTTCATCTTATACCCTCCTTTCAAGACACTGTCCATTCCCTTCAGCTGCTCTTCCAAGTCCTTTGCTGTCTCTGACAGAATTACGATGTCATAGGCGAACCTAAAATTTTTTATTTCTTCTCCATGGATTTTAATACCTACTCCGAATTTTACTTTTGTTTTCTTCACTGCTTGCTCAATATACAGGTTGAATAACATCGGGGATAAGCTACAACCCTGTTTCACTCCCTTCCCAACCACTGCTTTTCTTTCATGTCCCCCGAATCTTATAACTGCCATCTGGTTCCTGTACAAATTGTAAATAGTGTGTTGCTCCCTGTATTTTACCTCTGCCACCTTCAGAATTTGAAAGAGAGTATTCCAGTCAACATTGTCAAAAGCTTTCTCTAAGTCTACGAATGCTAGAAACGTAGGTTTGCCTTTCCTTAATCTGGCTACTAACATAAGTCAGTACTGACTGACGTGTTCCAATATTCCTACAGAATCCAAACTGATCTTCCCCGAGGTAGGCCTCTACCAGTTTCTCCATTCGTCTGTAAAGAATTCTCGTTAGTATTTTGTATCAGTGACTAATTAAATTGATAATTCGGTAATTTTCACATCTCTCAGCACCTGCTTTCTTTGGGATTGTAATTATTATATTCTTCTTTAAGTCTGAGGGTATTTCGCCTGTCTCATACATCTTGCTGACCAGATGGTATGGTTTTTTCATTACTGGCTCTCCCAAGACTGTCAGTAGTTCTAATCGAATGTTGTCTACTCCGGGGGCCTTGTTTCGTCTCAGGTCTCTCAGTGCTCTGTCAAACTCTTCACGCGGTATCGTATCTCCCATTTCATCTTCATCTATCCTCTACCACTTTCGTAATATTGTCCCCAAGTACATTGCCCTTGTATAGACTCGCTATATACTACTTCCACCTTTCTGCTTTCCCTTCTTTGCTTATAACTCGGTTTTCGTGTGAGCTGTTGATATTCATACCAGTGGTTCTCTTATCTCCAAAGGTCTCTTTAATTTTCCTGTAGGCAGTATCTATCTTACCCCAAGTGAGATAAGCCTCTACATCCTTACATTTGTCCTCTAGCCATCCCTGCTTAGCCATTTTGCACTTCCTGTCGATCTCATTTTTGATACGTTTGTATTCCTTTTCGCCTGCTTCATTTACTGCATTTTTATATTTTCTCCTTTTGTCAATTAAATTCAATATTTCTTCTGTTACCCAAGGATTTCTACTGGTCCTCGTCTTATTACCTACTTGATCCTCTGCTGCCTTCACTACTTCATCTCTCAAAGCCACCCATTCTTCTTCTACTGTATTTCTTTCCTCCATTCCTGTCAGTTGTTCCCTTATGCTCTCTCTGAAACTCTGTACAACCTCTGGTTCTTTTAGTTTATCCGAGTCCCATTTCGTTTAATTCCCACCTTTTAACAGTTTCTTCAGTTTGAATCTGTAGTTTATAACCAATAGATTGTGGTCAAAGTCCACATCTGCCCCTGGAAATGTCTTACAGTTTAAAATATGGTTTCTGAATCTCTGTCTTACCATTATATAATCTATCTGAAACCTGTCAGTATCTCCAGGCTTCTTCCACGTATACAACCTTCTTTTATGATGCTTAAACGAAGTGTTAGCTATGATTAAGTTGTGCTCCGTGCAAAATTCTACCAGGCGGCTTCCTCTTTCATTTCTTAGCCCCAATCCATATTCACCTAATATGTTTCCTTCTCTCCCTTTTCCTGCTACTGAATTCCAGTCTCCCATGACCATTTAATTTTCATCTCCCTTCACTATCTGAATAACCTCTTTTATTTCATCATACATTTTTCCAATATCTTCGTCATCTGCAGAGCTAGTTGGCATGTACACTTGACCTACTGTAGTAGGTGTGGGCTTCGTGTCTATCTTTTCCACAATAATGTGTTCACTATGCTGTTTGTAGTAGCTCACCCGCACTCCTATTTTTTTATTCATTATTCAACCTACTCCAGCATTACCCCTATTTGATTTTGTATTTACAACCCTGTATTCGCCTGACCAAAAGTCTTGTTCCTCCCGACAGCGAATTTCACTAATTCCTACTATATCTAACTGTAACCTATCCGTTTCCGTTTTTAAATTTTCTAACCTACCTGCTCGATTAAGGGATCTGACATTCCACGCTCCGATCCGTAGAACGCCAGTTTTCTTTCTTCTGATAACGACGTCCTCCTGAGTAGTCCCCGCCTGCAGATCCGAATGGGGCACTATTTTACCTCCGGAATATTTTACCCAAGAGGACGCCATCATCATTTAACCATACAGTAAAGCTGTATGCCCTCGGGCAAAATTGCGGTTGTAGTTTCCCCTTGCTTTCAGCCGTTCGCAGTACCAGCACAGCAAGTTCGTTTTGGTTAGTGTTACAGGGCCAGATCAGTCAATCATCCAGACTGTTGCCCTGCAACTACTGAAATGGCTGATGTCCCTCTTTAGGATCCATACGTTTGTCTGGCCTCTCAACAGATACCCCTCCGTTGTGGTTGCAGCTGCGGCACGGCTGTCTGTATCGTTGTGGCACGCAAGCGTCCCCACCAACGGCAAGGTCCATGGTCCATATATATTATCAATTATTAATTGAAAATATACAAACATCTTCTCTTTGAATAAAAGGGCTCACAATGGAAATGACAAGACAGACGATCAGACCTACTGAACAGACACAAATCGAAATGTGCCAATCATTTAGTCACCTTTATTGTGTTATCGCTACGGCTGGCTTTTGATGAAAGCAAGGAGATTTGTATAACTTACGAACACTACATGTTACTATTCCTCCACAACATTATTACACAAAATATCATGCAAGCAAATTTTGTAGGCTATGTAGGAAAAATCACTAACTTCAAACACGATAGATAGTTATTTTAGAACAAATATACTACGCCATCACTTTTAACAGATGCACGACACATATCTCTGTTTACTTTATTTGTCATCCACCATTATCGTTCACAATCTGTAGCTAAATTCACCTCACACAATTTATCAGTAAATCGTTGGTATTCATGTCATTCCTAATTTATGTTGAGTTCTAATAGCACGTAGATTTGTCTTTAACAAAAACTGTTGTAATCGCACATTTATCATATAAATTTCAAACTTTTGATACCACTAGAGATTTACGTCGATATTTAATGTGCTCAACACAGTATATGGCGCACGTTTGATCTGTAGAAAGAATTTTTGTCTAAAATTATTGGTTCTGAGAATGTCATTTAGATATCACAGGTTAAAATTAACGTCTGTAATTAATGTCTGTAATCAAACTCAGTCAGGAAATTCATTGTGACTCTCCAAGCTTTACCAGCGGATATGCTGTAAACAGTCTTCAATGGTTAGTTAACACAGCGTTCAGTGCACACGCAGGAGAGGCGCACTGCGATTTTCGGCAGAGGGCGTTAGAGTATGGCCCCATCCACGTGCAAATCATTGCGCATGCGTGATCTTCGCGCCTGCGCATTCTTCACGAACGTGTTCTAGAAACGGGGCGTCGACGTGCGGATATCGTCAGTCGTACGTAGCCATCAGCAAGGTTGAACCACCTGAAGATGTTGGACTGTTGCTCCGAGGAAATATTGTGGAATTTGCACAACGTGAGCCGGCTGCAAACCCGTGAAGGCTGTTCACAGGAAATACATTGCTAATACTAACCCACGAGCAGTCACATGAATAGAAAGAGTTCAGGCGACAATCGATACTAAAAAAGGGAGAGAAGGATGATTGGGGGAAGTTTTATAAACAACAGCAACGCAAAGACAGCTAATATTACGAAAATTGTAGAGGAACCCGATGGAGGTGATACTGACACAATGAGAAAACTACTTCAGCTGGTATGCAAAATATGTGAGACAGGTGAAATACTTCAGAAGGAATGTAACAATTACAATGTTAAGGAATTCATGTGACGACAGGTACAAATGTTACCTAACAATTAGTTCAATAGCACGTCCCTGATAAATACTTTCTTTGTTTACAGATTAATGGAAAGATTGATTGCAGGCAACTTCGGTTCGTATATTTTCGCTTCCGGAGGAATATGGCAACACGCAGAACAATACCGATCCCATGAAATGTCTTAGAAGATGGAGTAAGAAAGGCCAAGTACCTTCGATCTCACAGTAAGTCTGTTTTAGTGCCAATCCTGATATTAACTCGCAAAAGGAGTGCCAAGTCAGATACCAAAGGAAAACACCGTAAAGCAATCATAAATACAATTTCAATCATGACTCTTTCTACTCCTACAAAAATAATGCGAACGGCACCCATTACGGTAAGGAGATATGTTCTCAATCGTTTGACAAACTGCTGTTCATACCCCAGTTCAGGTGGTGCTTTTTTTCAGGAAATCGGTCTAAAATGCGGGGTGTGTCTGGAGGAACAGTAAATTTCATGAAATGCATTACATTTTTGCTGTATTGAATTTCACACATTTTTTCCTATTACGTTTTCGTTCTCAACCAGGGACTAATGCAACAGAAAGCAGAAAAATAGTAGCTATCGAAATATATAGAATCCCTAGTCGTATTTTATTGTTTCTATTGGTATAGTCCCTGGATAATGCATTAGAACCGAAAACAGTTCAAGTACACTTATTAAATTCAATACAGCAGAGTTGTTATACATTTCTTCTACTACGTACAAGCTGTTGATTATCGCCAACTAAAAATGTTGAAAAAGTAAATGTTTTACCTGGTGGTAGTATAGACTAATTCGAATAAAACATTCCTGAGCACTCACAACCTCTCCTTCCTTTATGAAAAACCTACATAAAATACGTGTCCAATTCTTATCGTTTACCAAGATGCTGCTGGATACAGAGATAAAACTCCATTTCGCGTGTTTGCAATCTAATTGCTGTGGATTTACTCATCGGACGTCATTTTTGCTTAAAAGTTCATGTTGCGTAGCAGTACTTGAGTTTATGTACTTAATTTTTTCACCTCTGATTGTGAAATTACTGTGTATTATTAAGCACGTCGCAAGTAGTTACAAAAGGCGAGTATCAGTGTGCAGTAATAGTATATGGAGTTTATTACGGTAAAAAATTTGCTGCTAATGTGAAATACGGCAGACGATTTCCTAACAACAGAGTACCAGACAGAAGAGCACCTATTCTCATTTTAGTGGAACTGTGTGGGACACCCGCCGTGACCGCCTTATCTCATCTGAATTTCTGGAGGTGTCGCTATTCACGATCTTCTTCAATTAAGTGTTTTAAGTATAGTCAATAATTTCAGATTGGTCATAAATGACACAGAACTAAGAACTACTACCTGCATTCAGCTGTAAGACATTTCTTTTATCTAAATATGGTACTGCCGAAAATTTGCTGCATATCACATAAATGACAAGTATTTACGTGCATCCTTGCCTCCATTTTTTGGCTGCAGCACCACTATAATGCTCAAAAGAAAAAATTAAAGAAAACCTGGCTCACAAGAAATGATCGCTACATGGACCTAGGAAAAAAGGAGGTATATTATTTATGGAAACATCTAGCTATCTTTCCACTGTAGAAACCTAAAAACTTCAACTGCCTGAATAATGATGACGAAATAGGACAAATAGCTTTAGCAGACGAATGTAAACTACAGTTATATTCCTAAGATTACTTTTGGAAATGAACGGGATGAAAATTTCATAGTAGTGCATTAAAAACACTAAGGCATAGCTGAAATCTTATTATGTGCGAGCAGCAGATCATTTCCGGCCAAACTATTTAGTAAATTACGTCTCAGAGGACCATTTCTTGAGCTGTCACATTCGAAGTCTATTTATCTGTCTTTTTAAAAGTTACTCCATCAAGCAACAGCGAAATTCCGTAGTTAATGTCCCAACGTCGGCATATGGATCACTAACTGAGAGTATGCTTTCTCAATGGAACGAATGTGGTAATAAGAGCAAATCGGAAATAAATATTTAATTGAAGGTATAGTAGAATTCAGATTATCCCTACTTTTTAAGTCTGTTATATCTCATTTGGAACTTTGTTTGAATGAAGAACATGAGCAACATGTACGATGAAAATTGACAACGCAGTGAAAATAAAATGCCAGCCAAAAGCTTCCACCTAACTGTATTCCCAAAATCCCGCTACTCATTTCCACACAGGAGATTACTTCAGTTTGCATGGCAACATCCTCATTAAATGTGGTACAGCAATTATCAGATGCAAACGAATCAAAAACTGGGCATCGAGAAGGACAAGGTAACTAATTTTATTGAAAACAGCGCATCACTGAAAAGACTAAACAGTGAATCCTACATATATCATAGAGGCCACATTACAGGACAGTTTTTGTAATGGGATTATACTCGATATTCCTATTAGCAATCTAGTGATTAAAAACTCCGATCATGGGAATTTCATTATTCAAGTGGAGCTAAACTACGAAAGAAAACGATATTCTATGCTTAAGAAAAATAAACTGAAATATATAAGTAAAATTTCATTTACTGTGAACATAAATTTGAAAGTTGTTACTGAAGCGAAAGGGGACACAATGAATATGAAAGTTGAGAACGCTCCTAATTACCTAGCGCCGTTTGTTACTGAACTCCCATTTCTACAATTAGCTTTACGTCTTACGAAGACAAAAATTTAGCACATTAGCGAATTACAAGGACCATCACAGCTTTCTAAACTTCGTTTCATTTTAATATAGTGAACTGAGTTATTTCAGCCCACCATCAAACATTTTGATGCCACCATAAGAGCTTTGTTTAATTGATGAATGATAGTGGTTTGAAACGATGGAGGTGGTATACACAGTAATGCATTCCTTATCGTTAAAGCATTAGCTTCCTGGCCTGTTAAACATGTCATTGTATCTAATTGCAATAAGTGGCGTGCACTCCCCTGGTTTTTGAGGTATTATGTCTCCATGTTCTTAACACACTTTCTTTTTGGATTTCTACATTTTTCCTGATGAGTTGTTGATTCCGCAGATTGTCTTTGGGGTTTGTTACGCATTGTCCTTCGCAGTATGAGCTTCTTTAATTCATTAGCACCTCCATTTCCTTTGCCACGTTTTGCCACAGTTTGTTACTACAATGTAACAGCGCCGCTGTAGCTTGTCAACTAATAACTTTGAACTATAATAAAACTTAATTAAATACTGAATAACGCAGTCTCCACAAAGCTTTGCTATGTAGAAATTGAAGAAGTAAGTTCTACTGCATTTCGTTCTACGTCAGAGCAGCGACTTAACTTACGTTAGGATATATTATCATCTGGTGAAACAGTTATGATACCTAGTGTCATGAGACTTTGTAAACATTCACTGACATTTACAGTAAAGAAATTTATTATCACATTCATGCAAAAATAATCTTAAGAGCAATACAACAAATAAATAAATAAATATCAAATTTTATTTTATCCTTTCTGCATCTGGTGAACTCCACCTCCATTATGGGTTGTTTCTGAGGAACTCCACCAGCCACAAACACTTCTATATAAGTTCCATTTCACGGCCTTAGTTAATTTCTGGATATCACCCCCATTTTCAGGTGGCTCACATTTCCGGTTTCATCAATGTTTTCGTCAGCGTCATGTCGTTCGCTCCTGCACTACACAAGAAGGGATTAGTGATCATAAGGTCGTTGTAGCTAGGCTCAATACCATTTCTTCCAAATCCATCAGAAACAAACGCAAAATAATTTTATTTAAAAAAGCGGAGAAAGTGTCACTAGAAACCTTCTTAAAAGACAATTTCCATTCCTTCCGAACTGACTATGCGAATGTAGACGAGATGTGGCTCAAATTCAAAGATATAGTAGCAACAGCAATTGAGATATTCATACCTCATAAATTAGTAAGAGATGGAACGGATCCCCCGTGGTACACAAAAAAGGTCCGAACGCTGTTGCAGAGGCAACGGAAAAAGCATGCGAAGTTCAGGAGAACGCGAAATCCCGAAGATGGGCTAAAATTTACAGACGCGCGAAATTTGGCGCGTACTTCGATGCGAGATGCCTTTAATAGGTTCCACAACGAAACATTGTCTCGAAATTTGGTAGAAAATCCGAAGAAATTTTGGTCGTATGTAAAGTACACAAGCGGCAAGACGCAGTCAATACCTTCGCTGTGCAGTGCCGATGGTACTGTTATCGACGACTGTGCCGCTAAAGCGGAGTTATTGAACGCAGTTTTCCGAAATTTCTTCACCAGGGAAGACGAATGGAATATTCCAGAATTTGAAACACGAACATCTGCTAGCATTAGTTTCTTAGAAGTAGATACCTTAGGGGTTGTGAAGCAACTCAAATCGCTTGATACGGGCAAGTCTTCAGGTCCAGGTTGTATACCAATTAGGTTCCTTTCAGATTACGCTGATACTATAGCTCCCTACTTAGCACTCATATACAACCGCTCGCTCACCGATAGATCTGTACCTACAGATTGGAAAATTGCGCAGGTCGCACCACTGTTCAAGAAGGGTAGTAGGAGTAATCCATTTAACTACAGACCTATATCATTGACGTCGGTTTGCAGTAGGGTTTTGGAGCATATACTGTATTCAAACATTATGAATCACCTCGAAGGGAACGATCTATTGACACGTAATCAGCATGGCTTCAGAAAACATCGCTCTTGTGCAACGCAGCTAGCTCTTTATTCGCACGAAGTAATGGCCGCTATCGACAAGGGATCTCAAGTTGACTCCGTATTTCTAGATTTCCGGAAAGCTTTTGACACCGTTCCTCACAAGCGACTTCTAATCAAGCTGCGGAGCTATGGGGTATCGTCTCAGTTGTGCGACTGGATTCGTGATTTCCTGTCAGGAAGGTCGCAGTTCGTAGTAATAGACGGCAAATCATCGAGTAAAACTGAAGTGATATCAGGTGTTCCCCAGGAAAGCGTCCTGGGACCTCTGCTTTTCCTGATCTATATAAATGGCCTGGGTGACAATCTGAGCAGTTCTCTTAGATTGTTCGCAGATGATGCTGTAATTTACCGTCTAGTAAGGTCATCCGAAGACCAGTATCAGTTGCAAAGCGATTTAGAAAAGATTGCTGTATGGTGTGGCAGGTGGCAGTTGACGCCAAATAACAAAAAGTGTGAGATGATCCACATGAGTTCCAAAAGAAATCCGTTGGAATTCGATTACTCGATAAATAGTACAATTCTCAAAGCTGTCAATTCAACTAAGTACCTGGGTGTTAAATTACGAACAACTTCAGTTGGAAGGACCACATAGATAATACTGTCGGGAAGGCGAGCCAAAGGTTGCGTTTCATTGGCAGGACACTTAGAAGATGCAACAAGTCCACTAAAGAGACATCTTACACTACACTCGTTCGTCCTCTGTTAGAATATTGCTGCGCGGTGTGGGATCCTTACCAGGTGGGATTGACGGAGGACATCGAAAGGGTGCAAAAAACGGCAGCTCGTTTTGTATTATCACGTTATAGGGGAGAGAGTGTGGCAGATATGATACACGAGTTGGGATGGAAGTCATTACAGCATAGACGTTTTTCGTCGCGGCGAGACCTTTTTACGAAATTTCAGTCACCAACTTTCTCTTCCGAATGCGAAAATATTTTTTTGAGCCCAACCTACATAGGTAGGAACGATCATCGAAATAAAATAAGAGAAATCAGAGCTCGAACAGAAAGGTTTAGGTGTTCGTTTTTCCCGCTCGCTGTTCGGGAGTGGAATAGTGGAGAGATAGTATGATTGTGGTTCGATGAACCCTCTGCCAAGCACTTAAATGCGAATTGCAAAGTAGTCATGTAGATGTAGATGTAGATGTAGAATATTTGAGTATTTAGAGCCACTTCATATGATCTTTCGATAGCAAAAACATACTAATTCGTCTGAGTTAGGTTACATGCTAGATGAAACAGTTGTACACGCCTACAAAACTGGAACATATGGAAGTGTATACAACTGTTTCATCTCCTATGTAGTCGAGTTCAACTTTTTTTCGCTGTCACAACAACATGTAAGGTATTGCCTAATATTTAAATATTATTGTTTATTGCAGGAGGTGACGACACGCTGCTGACAAAAACATCAATGTAATCGAAAATATTAGCAGTCTAAAGTTGGGTGTGACAGCCCAGAACCAGTTACGGAATAGAAATAAAACTTTTTTTTAAAATGTTTTTGTGGCGGGTTGTATTCCTTACCAAGTGGAGTGAGAAACTATTTACACATCTAATTCTAGAAAGTCGTCCACCTGTGCTACTTTATTACCTTGTAACCCATACTATCCAATCCTGTGGAGCACCAAGGACACATCCTTCCTCTATTAGATCACCGCCGAGATCCTGGGAAACAGCTTTAGTGACCTGGCATCTATGTAGCATTTCACTTGACGATTCTGAATCCAACCAGTCAGCGTTCAAAAATTTCTCACCACAACTCAAGCAAACTCTGTTGTTGCTAATTCTGATTTACGTGATATTTATAAAATCTGACTTTCCGTTTAATAGGAGTTATTTTATTTTTGAAACTTCTTGTTAATTCAGATCTCGCACTTTGTCGATTATTCGTAATTCAGAATCCATTATTTCGGTCCATAGTTTATTCGTACGGTACCTTTTTTTTCAAAATCTCCTCCACCCCTTCCACAGTCCGACTATTTCCGCTCAAAGAATAGCCCAAGGTAGCACTTTTATTGCAAATTTTCCGCGTCTTGTTAACTTGCAAGGAACAAAGTACCCAGAAATATGAGAATTATGGTAAATCAGCTGTTGACTTCGTGAGAAGAATGATATTAATTTCGTGTCAGTAAAACGAGTACTTACGAGATTTTTCAACGATATTATTATTTTGAGGACACTGAAATTTTTTGAGTTATTAAAATAAAACCTTTATGATGACAGAAGCCGTTTCTCAGTACTTTAGACCATCTTCAAGAGAAAAGTCTCTGAGGAAAATAACATTTTATGTGCTCTTTAGGAAATCGTTAGGCAGTACAGCGGTTTAGATGTTTCCAACGATAAAGTTCAGGACGTGTACTGTTTTGAAGATCGGCGTGAGCTTCTTTACGAAGAACGCCCTCTGTATGAGGCCGGAATGCTCATAAACACGGCCTTGTGTGTCTGCCATACCGTGCAGCTCATCGATGTTATCGCGACGCAAACATTGTTTCGCTGCTTCGCACATTCATCGGCCGTCTTGAATGCGCTCCAGATTAACACCGTAATTTTGAATATTTAGCGGTTTATCTTAATAGCCTTGTCGTAAAGGTAGCCCGCCATATGTTTCCTTCCTCTCCATAAACCAATAATAATTAGTCTTCCTATTATAGCGGTGGCCATTAACCAACCAATGAGTTGTAAGCGGCTGAAGTTTAGATAATGCGCATTCTCTGAGGGATATTACATACTTGAATGGACCGCATCAGCGTCTGATGGAGGGAGCTTCTGCCTTAATGACCGCCCCGTCGCCATCCCTCCCTACCCCTATCCAACCCGCACATCCCTTTCTCTCATTCGTCCCTCTTTCGCTGGCACTCATTGCCCCTCGTAATCTTTCCCCGTGTGCTGACGTCGTGCTGGGGCCACACAGAAAACACCTACAAACATCAGTGATTAGCGAGGAATTTCGTAGCGTATTCTACGAGAAGGGAGAAACGTTCACTTGCTTGAATAAATTAAATCTGTTTCTTGGAAGTTCTCGTTGCCATGAGTTATGCCACTGAATTAGACGATTAGGGAAGTTGCGTAGATGCTCGCTTCAATAGAACACTACAGCGTAAACTAATGTAACGAGTTTGACTGTTTCCGTATCTGTACATATGAAGGAATCGTAGAGACGCATTCATAAAGCACATTGAATTAGTTCTGAGATACAGCAAGTTTAAAGTTTAAAGGAAATATTAAAAAGTTTAATGCAAAATAGAAGCATTATTTGTACTTCAAACACTTGCTTAATTCTTGCAATTCATGTAGTGAAACAGACAACTCTCTTTATGCTACATAAAATTAATTTTAGAGTCTTTAGGTAGTCAATAGCGACATACGACTTTATTTTTCAGAAAAAAATTGAAACGTAAAATATGAATTGTAAGGATTTATTTCGAACTATTCTTACACAGTGACCCGTATTTGTACAAAATCTTACACAGTGACTCTTATTTATACTATTTACACTTGTACACATACATCACAGGTAATCGAGATTGTTAAATGATTTTACACTGAGGCAGTTACATGCAGGATGTTCCCCTACCTCGTCATTGTCCATGTTATTTCCAGCACATACCAGAAGAAATATTGACTTGCTGCAGCTATGTGCCCCATACGAGACACTACATAATCGGTGTATTCTGTTTAATCGCAAGTGGCTTCTTATATTTTATTGGCATTAATTTTTTCTAATTAATCGGAAGTAACGTTTTATATTTTATCGGCAGCTGATACAGATCTGGTTCCACAAGCCCTTCTTTCCCCTTGACAGGAATATACGAATATATAATGGCGTTAAGGTTCCTATGTCGGACTAAAAGCACTTTACACTTAGCTTAAAGGGTCCCTGAGACTCAATCCTAAATTGCGCAGTACACTGAAATGAAATAGATCTCCAGATGTGCATAACGTAGGTTTGAGATCGATGTCTTCAGTGTTTCCAAACTTCCGAATTCTTCTCTTTCCGTTTTAGTGACAATGAAATTTTTCGACTCGCAGATTCTATCACTATTGCTCATTCATCTGCCGTGCATGCTATTGAACTTCAGTTTCTTGCACACGCTTCAATGAGACCAAAATCACGATCTGCAACGGCGTGTGGTGCGACCTGCCACAGGACAGTAACGCTGAACAGATTGGAATCTTGTGGTAGCTACAAGGAACCTTTAGCAAGCAATAACAGTCCACTTCTTTGCCTGTCCCTTGTACTTTCCCATGATTATATGGACATGTTTATCACTAATTTAAAGTCCCCTGGCGCGTTTTTCTGTCTGTATGTAAAACAAAATTTCAGGTGCTGCAATACGAATATTTAAGAATATTGACTCAGTTTTTGCTAACAGATAGGTTGATTCACTAGAAAGGTTTGTGTGTAATTTGTGTAATACATGCATTGTTATCTGTTCCTTATTCAAGAGGCGACTGGGGAATGACGTCTCCTGCCAGAGATATTTGTTGCCAGTTGGTCAGCTACAGACGAGGTGTCTGACACTGATATCATTTTCTATCAATTACCGTCGACTCAATACGTGGACAGTTGAAATATCAAGTTCTATCTGTGGCTAAAGAGATTAGAAAAAACAAATCGCCACATCCACTGAGGTAAAATCTTCAGAAATTCAGTCATCAACAATTAAGTTCAGCTTTGACAAGAATAGTAAATTGGAGATCATGTGCAGCACATACAGATTAATAGCAGTGGCCTGAGGAAAGTGATTGCAGTAGTTTGATCAGTGCTCACCTTGTGTCTCGTATTTTATCAACGTTAATCTTGTTACTCAGTACTGGAATCTCACACGCTTACTAGAACAGTTTGCCTTTTCGTGCTAATAGATGAGGGATAAGCAAAATCAGCAACCGTTTTCTCTCTTTTTGCTGTTACAGTAAGCGAGTGAAATTATAACATTTCCAAATTAACCACGTTCCCCCCCCCCCCCCCCCCCCTGGCTACTTGAACATCCTCTGCGAGACCAGAGACAAGATGTGTTATCTCTGAGAAATTATAGTATTTTAAAAGATATTATACTGAGTACTTACAAAGCCCTCCACACCGCTTCCGTATGGTGACCGATAATTTTCTTTGTTATCTTGCCTGTCATCCCTCTAGTTTCACTAGTTCCTCGTTACTGTTAGTTTTAGAACTTTTCTCTAAGATATGACGTTAGATCTCTTCGGTACGAGTCTTTGAAGTCATAGGAAGCAATCACGGAGGTGAAGGAATAAGGTAAGGCTCATCTATAGTTGTAAACAAATTATGGGGCTTACTGAGGCGTGAAGACACAATCCAGTCAGTTTCAATGCGAATAACATCATATTTAAGCTAAATAAAGATACAACAATAAAAGAAGGAAATTTGTTTTTGAATGGCAGTTTATACGGCGCAGACAGTTATTTACGCGTGTCAGTATTCGTAATAAAATTGGGTTGTGTGGATGAAATGACTAATGCACCCATATTACATACTACAGAACTTTTTTTTAATGTGGTGAGCATTTGCTGAATGTCATGAGATTGGATTAATCTTCTCTGGGTTCATTTTTGGCCCCTACTATATGGGAAACAGGGGTAAAGCCATAGAGGGTCCTCTAACTTATGCTACTATTGGATGGGATCTAATTTACACAAATAACTCTTTATACAGTGTTCATGTCAAATTTTTATATATACAGACGTAGTGCCATGCTGGATTACAAAACGTAGGCTGTACATAGAATAATATTATTGTTGTGTGTCAAGGATAGACTTTTTCCGAATGTGGCGCTACTTCCAAGTGATGCGAGGATGTGTCTTGCTTGGTTGAGCATTTGAGTTATGAACGGATCTTCAGCGAAGCTCTCAGGCCAATTCTCTTGAAAGCGCAATCCGGAAAATCAAATGACAGCAAGACACGTAACAGTTGTACCAAACATACAAGAAAACATGTCATACAATTATATCCCTGAAACTAAGTTTAACATTCACGAGGGTTGTTGTTTGGGGGAAGAGACCAAACAGCGAGGTCATCGGTCTCGTCGGATTAGGGACGGACGGGGAAGGAAGTCGGCCGTGCCCTTTCAAAGGATCAATCCCAGCATTTGTCTGGAGCGATTTAGGGAAATCACGGAAAACCTAAATCTGGATGGCCGGACGCGGGATTGACCCGTCGTCCTCCCGAATGCGAGTCCAGTGTGTTAACCACTGGGCCATATCATTCAAGAAAACGCTAATCTACGTACGTCATAGTTTATTTTCGCTGTTTAAATCTTTCATATTCGAGTGGTGACACTTTAATGCGTTTGACGGTGACTTTATAAATTTTCACCGTCCTCACTGGGTGGGGTATTTCGGACATTTGAACTCTATCCACAAGTCGTTAACAGTTATTCACTTTTTTCAACATGTCCCACAAGAGCAGTCGTAGTGGGTCCATCGGTTTTGTCTTACTTTTTGTCCCATTAGCTGTACTGACTTTTGATTCACAAGTGCTGTGGCCAGTCACTGCTGCATATACGAGTACCAACTTGTCAATGTATGATGAAGTAGCTGATGCCGCATTTAAACTAAAGGAGATCGCTGCTGTCAGCTGCAGCGGGCCATTACGTAGGATCAACGACGACGAGCGAAAATGTGTACTGGGCCGAAATTCGAACCCGGGACCTCCTGCTTACTAGGCGTAACCGCAACTGAGCGGACTGTCTCGCCACGCCTCACGGCCATCCACATTCCCACCGAACGCCACCTATGCGCAGTCCCTGTCCATTTTACTCGCTATTCGTTGCTCTGAGAATCCCGCAGGAGCTTGGATTTGGTTCTACACCCACACTGAAGAAAGTGGATCCGTTGCCCAGGTAGCCATATCAATTATTAATGAATGAGTGGTGTTTGTTCTTTCGAAAACCAAGCGTTATTCGCAACTGTGAAACATTATTGTGAATTGAAGGGGATGAACGATGCGGCACCTTCTAACAATGCTGCCTATTCGTGCCGTCGTATCTCCTGAGATAGACGTCGTAGAATGATGTAATACTAAAGATACATCCAGCAACATATGTGGATATTATCTGGGATACTTATTGCGAATAGAATTAGTAGCAGATATGTAATTAATGTAAACGTCATGATTGATACGGCAGTTTTTCAAGCAGCTCGTTGTATATGACATCGTATCTACTGGACCAGATGTCGTAGAAGTATACAGTTTGGAGTTACGTTCAGTAATACAAATTAACAAGTGAAAACATTACGACCACTACCCACCACGATGTCGGGTGCCACATGGCGGCGTCACGGGCACGTGACGCGGTAACAAAATACGTAATGGGAGCAGACACGGACTGGGATTACCCTAGCGAAGATAAGGGCTGCAATTGGACATAACTGTTATCGAGAGCCTGTGAACAAATATTTCGAAAACTGCGAAGCTGGTCGAATGCTCACGTGCTACTGTCCTGAGCATCTATGGAAAGAAGTTGAAGGGCAGTGAGAATCCCAGCAGGGCCTAAATACAGTACTGGCCATTAAAATTGGTACACCAAGAATAAATGCAGATGATGAATGGGTATACCCTCGACAAACATATTATGCTAGAACCGACATGTGATTACATTTTCACGCTGTTTGGGTGCATGGGTCCTGAGAAATCAGTGCCCAGAACAACCACCTCTGACCGTAACACCGGCCTTGATACGCCTGGGCATTGAGTCAAACAGAGCATGGATGGCGTGTACAGGTAAAACCACCCATGCAGCTTCAACACGATACCACAGTTCATCAAGAGTAGTGACTGGCGTGTTGTGATTGGTAAGAGATCTGGAGAATGTGCTGCCCAGGCCAGCAGTAGAACATTTTTTGTATCCAGAAAGGCCTGTAAAGGACCTGCAACATGAGGTCGAACATTATCCTGCTGAAATGTACGGTTTCGCAGCGATCGAATTTTGGGTAGAGCCACGGGTCGTAACACAACTGAAATCTAACGTCTACTGTTAAGAGTACCGTCAATGCGAACAAGAGGTGACCGAGACGTGTAACGAATGGCACCCCATACCATCAGGCCGGGTGATACGACAGTATGGCGATGACAGAACACGCTTACAATTTGCGTTAACCACGATGTCACCAAACACGGATGCGACCATCATGAGGCTATAAACAGAACCTGGATTCATCCGAAAAAATGACGTTTTCCCATTCGTACTGCCAGGTTCGTCGCTGAGTACACCATCGCAGGTGCTCGTGTCTGTGAAGCAGTGGCAAGGGTAACCGCAGCTATGGTCTCCGAGCTGATAGTCCATGTTGCTACCAACGTCGTCGAACTGTTAGTGCACATGGTTGTGGTCTTGTAAACGTCCCCATCTGTCCACTCAGGGATCGAGACGTGGCTGCACGATCCGTTACAGCCATGCGGATAAGATGCCTGTTATCTCGACTGCTGGTGATACGAGGCCGTTGGGATTCAGCACGGCATTCCATATTACCCTCCTGAAACCATCGATTCCATATTCTGCTAACAGTCATTGGATCTCGACCAACGTGAGCAGCAATGTCGCGATACGATAAACCGCAATCGCGATAGTCTACAATTCGACGTTTATCAAAGTCGGAAACGTGATGGTACGCATTTCTCCTCCTTCCACGAGGCATCACAACAACGTTTCACCAGGCATCGCCGGTCAACTGCTGTTTGTGTATGAGAATTCGGTTGGAAACTTTCCTCATGTCAGCACGTTGTAGGTGTGGCCACCGGGGTCAACATGGTGTGAAGCTAATCATTTGCATATCACAGCATATTCATCCTGTCGGTTAAATTTCGCGTTTATAGCAGGTCACCTTCGTGTCGTAGCAATTTTAATGGTCAGTAGTGTAGTTGGACGTCCATGACTCCTCTCTGCCGAAGGAGCACAATGCTACTGCATGCACAAGAGTTTTGGAGCACTCCGTTCATTGTACATTTTTGAACATGCAGCTCTTCAGGGGAAAACCCCTTCTTGTTCACATGTTGCCCCAACGACAACATCAGTTACCACTTCCGTGTGCACGGGACAATCGTGATTCCATCATCAATCAGTGATAACGTGTTGGATCTTTGAATGAATTACGTTTTTTGTTACATTAGGTTGACGGTCCTCTAGAAAAAAGCTGGTAGTTCGAAACGTGCAGCCCACCACGGACGCAGGCTGGCGGGAACAGTATTATGCGATGAGAGACGATCTCCTGCGCTTTCATTAGGCCTGTATTAATAATCGAAGACACGCTGACAGCTGCGAACCATATCCATCCCTTAATCCATGTCATCCCGAACGGCGATGTCATATTTCAGCATTATAATTGTCTGTTTCTCGAAACCAGGACCTTGCTATAGAGGTATGAGGAGCGTTATAGTAAACTCATGTCGAAGTCTCAGCGATAAAATTCGCCTTATCTAAATCCTAAGGTAACCATTTGAGTCGCTTGGCCGCCATCAATGCGTACGAAAATCAGCAGCCCATTGTGAATTACATGACCTATATGTAGACCTCTAATGCCACAAACCTCTACAAGCCTACTATCAAACTGTTGGATCGCTGAAAGAATCAGTTACGTATTTTGCTCCACAGACGGGTAAACAATAATTTCATTCCTAATATGGTACTTCCTCAACACGAATAGTGTATAAGTAGTGAACGATTAACTTTTTACTTATTTGTTTTTTAAGGGTTGTCAGAGAGATAAAAAATCTTAAAGATTTGAAATTATGTGTAAAGTTTGTTGCCAGTCGCTAAGTCATCTATCCGCAATCGTATAAAGATTTGAGGCTCCATGCACACAACCATCCAACCACTACATACTTTTAGCTGGGGCATTCACATTATAGCCTTACCTACATTATTACCAGTAAATCACGTCAAAAGTAGCAGCAAGGCTCAGCATGTATCCCATCTCGACATAAATCCCCACTCAATTATGTGACCAATAACACAAATACAAACATAATGAGAAGCAATGTAAACACACATTATGATGCATAAGAATAGGGTTCAAAATTCAGCTATCTGCTTACTTACCCACAGATTTGTCACTTTATGTGAGCATTCCTTTTTTTCTTATCAGTTTCTTATGAATATGAACAACACAGAAAGGAACCTGCATTCTAAAATCCTACCAGGTACTGAATAAAAAACAAATAGAAAATGCCTTCTGAGCATCCACTGAAAATTGTGCTTCATCATCAGGGGAATTATTACAGCTACAACACACATAAACGCATATAAAGAGATGAATAATTCTACTGCTGTTCTGCAGTTTATGAAAAATGTGTACTATGTCTAAAATTAAGATTCTGTTCACAAATGGTACCTCTTAAGCTACTCTACTATGTACCCTTCTACATAGATCATAGTTTCAGTCACTGGATCTTAATGATAGGTCACAATATAAATATAGTATACTAATTTGTATTCTACACAGAAATCATCCTGACAGTTTACATTCAAAGTCAGCATAATTTCACATATTCGGCTACTGAGTTCATGTTCTCTATGCCATAACACAAAACGCTAGTAATGTTTACATTATTGCTACTGCCCCTTTCCTACCAGTAACCAACATACTGGGGCTGAATACAGTCACTCACAGTTCCTCTTCAGAGGTTTTAGGCAGATTATTCACTTCTTCCAGCCTTGCCTCCATAGTTCGCCAACTCCCATCCTCATATTCAAGCTACATCTGAGTGTAATTTTTCCATTCCATGGACGTTTGGTAACTGTAATAGGACTCATTATGTTACCATTGTCGCCACATCCTTCTGGTAAGATGGGGTGCTGTAGATGGACTTCAGTTGCACGCATCTTTCCTGACAAAAGAGTTTTTGCTTCACGACAGAAACTGTTTTTGACATTGTCACCAATGTCAGTTGATCTATTATTATTACGGTTCACACATTTGCTGAATATGTTGGATCTTACTAACTATGATGCACACCATGATATAGACTCAGTTGTTATTTGTTTTTCTATCTAATTATTACTACCATTAGCCTTCGCATGATATCTGGGTTCATTTTAGAACGAAAGGCACGTTTAACAACAATAAACAATTTTAATGTTGGATATTAAATGTAGACTGGCAATGGCAAGGAAAGGTTTCTGAAGAAGCGTAATTTGTTAACATCGAGCATAGATTTAAGTATAAGGAAGTCGTTGCTAAAAGTATTTGTATGGAGTGTAGACATGTATGGAAGGGAAACATGGGCGATAAATATTTTGGACAAGAAGATAATAGAAGCTTTTTAAATGTGATGCTACAGAATAATACTGATGATTACATGGGTAGAACACATAATTAATGAGGAGGTATTCAATAGAATTGGGGAGAAGAGGAATTTGTGGCACAACTTGACTAGAAGAAGGGATCAGTTGGTACGACATGTTCTGAGGCATCGAGGGATCACCAATGTAGTAGTACTGGAGGGTAGCGTAGAGGGTAAAAATCGTAGAGGGAGACCAAGAGACGAATATACTAAGCAGATTCAGAAGGGTGTAGGTAGCAGTGGGTACTGGGAGATGAAGCATCTTGCACAGGATAGAGTAGCATGGAGAGCTGCATCAAACCAGTCTCAGGACTGAAGACCACAATAACAACAACAATGTGGGTGTAGACTGTTCATCTTCCAGATATGCTATTCACGGACATTTTATTATAACTGGGTAAAATAATTATGATCGTATTACAGTTTGTAATTCAACAATTTGAAATTTTTGCAGTGGGGCAAGAAAATACTCCAGGTATATAGTGTGTGATTTTCAGTGTTATATATTAGTTATGTTACGAAAGTATATCTTGGCAGCATTGCAGCTTATAAACCAACACTAACTTGTATACTGTTGTAAACTATGAATAGAAAATACTAAAACGCATGGTTAAATCCGCAGGACAGAACAGGTAGTTGGAATTGCGGAACGGGGCCAAAAGTGAGCGGTTGTCAGCGTAACTCAAACACATATAACTTTATTTAGTTTCCTAAACATTACAGCTCAAATTTCCGAGCTCAACTATCGACTGAATATGTCGCACAATCTTATAGCTTAAGGGCACAATTCTTCAATATTTAAAACGGCTGAAAACCCATAATTTAAAAATACAACTACAATAAATTTTTAAAGGCAGAAGGCCCAAAGCTTTATCCTTAAATAATATTAAAAAAGGAGGCTGAAGACCCAAAGAACCTAAGACTGCCCACCCAGTTGGCCGTGCGGTCTAACGCACGATTTCCAGACGGTCATGCGCTCCTTGTCCCAGCCCGGCGGATTTGAGTCGAGGTTCGGTGAACCGACCAGTCTGTGGGTGGTTTTTAGGCGGTTTTCCATCTGCCTCGGCGAATGTGGGCTGGTTCCCCTTATTCCACCTCAGTTACACTATGTCGGCGATTGCTGCGCCAACAAGTTCTCCACGTACGTGTACACCACCATTACTCTACCACACAAACATAGGGGTTATACTCGTCTGGTGTGGGACGTTCCCTGGGGCGTCCACCTGGGGCCGAACTGCACTATAACCCTGGGTTCGGTTTGGGGTGGCGGAGGGGTGAAGTGGACTGCGGTAGTCGTCGTGCGGTTGTGGATCGATGCGGCTGCGATGGCGACGGTTAACACACAACACAATACAATATAATCTAAGACTTAAAAATAAGGAATTTTACTTTTAAAACGACTGAAGGCCCATCATTGAAAACACAACTACAACAAATTTTTAAATGGCTGACGGCCCAAAGCTTCATCGAAAATATTTTAAATGAGGCTGAAGGCGCAAACAATGCAAGACTTGACAAGTAAGGAACTTCCAATTTTAAAGCGGCTGAAGGCCCATAATTTAAAGTCCAACTAAAAGTATCCAAATTCAAACCATCGGCTATAAGCTAATAAAATACACAATGAAACAGCAATAAGAATAGGCAGTACAGCCAGCGTCGCTCACAAGTTTCCAGGGTCGGTCTGGACTTAACTTTCTCTTAAGGGAGACAGGTAGACGACCCAAATATATCCGCTCCGCGGGCAACCCGATCAAGAGACAGGCAATAGACCCACCGACAAGACGACTTGCTTTCCACCTAAGCAGTACACAAGGAACTCCAAAGCCAAAACGTTAAAGGCCTAGCCGCCCACAGCCAAGTATGGATAAGCTGTCAAAACTACATATACGTGTTGGATAGTGACAACACGGCGAGGAAAGGACACTGCCTGAATTTTACATCAGCGGCCAGAGCAGGTTACAAGAACGCTGACGGCCACAAGGCAGAAAATTCCGCTGGTGCACTTGGACTTAAAATAACCAAAATACAGTTAACTCTACCAGATGGTGGCCGACCTTTCGCAAAGTTGAACACCCGATGCTGCTCACGGGAATACGCCCAACAGCCAACCATGGAAACCAACGGCGTCATGTGAACAGACTGGCTTCGGGAATTATATCACCACTCAACTTTGATATCTTGGGTTGGTGAGCCACGAACCTCGTAGCAATCAGAACAGCTACCACACACTCCAACACTGCGTAGAGACCGCCAGCGGGCCCGTCCCACTGCGAAGCGCGGAGATTTCCTGGCTGATCCACACCAATCGACCCACTCCCACACATCAGCACGGAGACACCACTAATACAACCGAGCAGTCGAAATTACAAGCTACACACAGATTCAGGAACACTTGCACGAAGGACTAGTCAATATTAGCGGCAGCGACTGTGCAATAACAAGGGCGAATAACGAGTCGGCAGACGCAGGCAACCCATAAGCGATTGCTGGCCAACATACACGACGTCCGACAAGACGACAGACCGACGACCAACCAAGTTCGTCCGCACTCAAGTGATATGTATCGGCAACCGTCGGCCGAGTCATGGCAGTCCGGACCTCACTGCAGCCGCGCCCCGACTGAACTTCTGCCGCGTCCTAAGTCAAACACTGCTACGTCCGAACTCCATCGATAGCGCCTCCCAACTCAATGGCAGATCCGAACTAGCTCCGAACACACGAAAACCGGGTAGTAATAGTAATCAGAAAAAATAATACGCAAAGGATTATGTCGATAAGTGCCGCTGCTGCCGCTCACGGGCAGGCAAGGTGGCAACTCAGTGACACGAGTAATCGAAATTATCATAACGAAGTGGTAGTACAGTAAAAACCGGATGTTAAATGAGATGTGGAACTAACACGAGCCACGCACGGCTCAAATACATTGATATGCATTGTTACCATCAATTCACATGTTCTAATTTGGTTTTGTGGAAGGAAGACATGGTGTTATAGTTGATTCGTCATGGATGGTGAGATACGTTTTGCAAGGGTCTGTCAAATGTAGAGAAGATGAACAGTGATATTGAATCAATTTTTGGAATCGAGGATGACAGTGTTGCTGATGGAGATACGATAGAGGAAGCTGCACAGGTCGGAGATGAAGTGCGTATGAGTGACCGTGAAGAAGATGGTAATAGTATTCCGGTAACGAGAGCATGTACCATGTACTTTTGTTTCGAGAAGTGGACAGATAACATGTAACACAGTACCACGTGATGCTGATAAGCTGGTTTCAAGGAAATGTAATACTTGAAACTGAACATATTCCACATCACCTCAGATCACAATTACAAAGGGCACATTATTTCATACTTTTTATCGCCAATTACGTGCAGAGTGTAACAGTAGTGCATACCAATAATCATCCAAAAGATAATAAAATTCCGTACCCAAACCTTGAACGCTTCATTGAACTTGATTCTACATAGGTGCTGGCATTCTTTGGTCTGCTAATAATAATGGGCTTTCGTAAGCCACGTGGCAAACGTTTGAGAGAATTTTTGGTCATAAAAGTATGGCTTATCTGTTTTTCGAGCCACAATGAGCTTTTCAAGATTTTGTGATATTTTAAAGTGCCTCTGGTTCGGTGACAAACTCACAAGGGAAGAAAGAAAAGCTGCTTCTGGATCAAAAGCTAAACCTATGTTCTTAGTGCATGCATTTCGTCTTATATCCATGGACTTCATATTACAGTTGACGAACATCTGTGTACTTTCACAGGACGGTGTCCTTTCAACGTGTACATTCCTTCGAAAGGGAAGTATGGCATAAAGATGTGGGCTGCTGTAGATTGTGAGACAAATTATGTGATAAATGCACAAGTCTGTCCAGGGACATATTCTGAAGGAGGGGAAATAAATCAAGGGAAACGAGTGGTAAATGATTTAGCTGATCACTATAAGAGAAAGGGTAAGAACATTACCACTGATAAGTTTTTTTACATGTTTTGATTTGGGACAAGCACTTCTTGCTAGTAAACTCACACTTGTGGGAACTCTTTGGGTCAACCGAAAAGAGTTGCCAGAAAAATGTTGCCATCAAAACAGAGGCAATCATTAAGAACACCTTTTAAGGATGCACAGAATACTATTTTATCTTCCTATGTACCTACACAAAAGTAAGTCAGTCGTTTTCTTGTCTAGTCTACACCAAACATTTGATGAAAGTGAGCATGAACACAAAATATCTGAAATAATAATACTCTACAACTCAACAAAACCAGTTGATAAGATGGCTAGACATTATTCAGTGAAACGTATAACGAGAAGGTGGCCACCTTTTTCGTTTTGTGACAGATGGCGCTGTATTAGTCGCTAACGTATAAGTACGTGGTGTCACGTAACAATCCATCACGTAACAATCCACCAGTGCGGTCGGAGTTTTATTAGTGATGCATTATGCATGTTAAAATGGACCGTTTACCAATTGCGGAAAAGTTCGATATCGTGTTGATGTATGGCTATTGTGATCAAAAAGCCCAACGGGCGTGTGCTATGTATGCTGCTCGGTATCCTGCACGACATCATCCAAGGATCGGGACCTTTTTCCGGATAGTTACGTCATTTAAAGAAACAGAAGGTGTTCAAGTGGTTCAAATGGCTATGAGCATTATAGGACTTAATATTTGAGGTCATCATTCCTCTAGAACTTAGAACTACATAACCTATTTAACCTAAGGACATCACACACACCTACGCCCAAGGCAGGATTCGAACCTGCGACCGTAGCACTGCCGCGGTTCCAGACTCAAGCGCCTAGAACCGCTCGGCCACAACGGCCGGCAGGAGGTGTACAGCCACAGGTGAAATGTCAAACACCACCTGAAACAAATGATGATGCCCAAGTAGGTGTCTCGGCTGCTGTCGCGGCTGATCCGCACATCAGTAGCAGACAAATTGCGCGAGAATCGGGAATCTCAAAAACTTTGGTGTTGAAAATGCTACATCAACATCGACTGCACACGAACCATATTTCGATGCACCAGAAATTGCATGGCGACGACTTTGAACGTCGAGTACAGTTCTTCCACTGAGCGAAAAAGAAATTATGAGACGATAACAGATTTTTAGCACGCTTTATATTTAGCGACAAAGTGTCATTCACCAACGCTGTAACGTGAACGGCATAATATGCACTATTGGGCAACGGAAAATACACGATGGCTGCGACAATTGGAACATCAGCGACGTTGGCGGGTTAATGTATGGGAGGAAGGATAATTGGCCCCTATTTTATCGATGGCAATCTAAATGATGCAATGTATGCTGATTTCCTGCGTAATGTTCTACCAATGTTCCTACACGACGTTTTTCTACATGACAAATTGGCGATGTACTTCTAACACGATGGATGTCCGGCACATAGTTCGCGTGCGGTTGAAGCGTTATTGAATAGCATATTTCATGACAGGTGGATTCGTCGTCGAAGCACCATACTATGGCCTACACGTTCACCGAATCTGAAGTCCCGAATTTCTCTCTGTGGGGAAAATTCAAGGATATTTGCTATCCTGATCCTCCGACAACGCTTGACAACAGGCGCCAGCGCATTGTAAATGCATGTGAGAACATTACGGAAGGCGAACTACTCGCTGTTGAGAGGAATGTCGTTACACGTATTGCCAAATGCATTGAGGTTGGCGGGCATCATTTTGAGCTTTTTTAGGATTAATGTGGTATTTACAGGTAATCACGCTGTAACAGCATGCGTTCTCAGAAATGATAAGTTCATAACGGTACACATTGGAACAACAGAAATAAAATGTTCAAACATACCAACGTTCTATATTTTAATTTTAAGAAACCTACCTGTTACCAACTGTTGGTCTAAAATTGTGAGCCATATGTTTGTGACTACTACAGTGCCATCTATCATAAAGCGAAAAAGCGGTCCAACTAAAACATACATATTTCTTTACGTACTACACTAATATGTAATAACAAATGGTGGTTCCTATTTTAAAAAACGCAACTGATATCCGTTTGACCTATGGCAGCGCCATCTAGAGATCCAACCATAGCGACATCTGGTTTTCCCCTTCAAGCTAAACAAGTTTCGTTCTTTGTAGTTTTTTCGTATGACGCTCACTTCGTGAGATATTTGGCCCAGTCACGATCAATGGACCATCCTGTATATTTCAAATCTTATCGCCATAATGCTGCTTGAATCACTTTGGGGTCAAAAAAGACCCCAGGCGTAAGATACGTTTTTCAGTCCTGATACCATGTGAGGGTTACAGAGGATTTTTACTCCAATTGTATATTTGTACATCCCATATATATGGACTAATGACGTCATAAACCTGCATTGCAGGGCCAGATGCTGGTTGGTGTGGACAAAGGACAAACAGTTCAAAAGATACCTGGCAACAGCAGGTTTCTCGGCTAGTTTTTTTTTATTTTTTTATTTTTTTTACAGAGTAGCCATGTGAGAATATGAATGAAACATTATTTAGACGAGATTTAATTGCTCGTTACTAGTATCTAGTCCTTTCTGTCTGCATGTTCCAGTCTTTCGATTCACATGAAACATAATTTACTACCTGATGCACTGACGTAATTGAACCACTAAGTGGATTATAGTTTTTAGTATAGACTCACCATTTTGGGGTCAGATGTCGACATTTCAACACCTGATCTGCTGTTCAGTAGAATACGAGTATAAACATTAAAGCTTTGCTCATTCGACATTTGCCTGAAAGTGTGTACCATTTAAAACCATACTACTCTTAGTGGCCTCAATTGTTAGTTGCAAATGAAATAGATTCTGATATAATGCTTTTCAGTATACTGTCGTCAGTAACCAATTAAAATATCAGAACTTATACCCTAATACCATGTATAATAAAAAATTGTCGTCAAGAAAGAAATTTTATTATAAGTGCAGGATATGACCACTATGTCTGATAAAACGTTTATACGATTGTATGTGAACATAAAAAGAGAATAGTCCAAAGGCAGAAAGCATACAAATAGTAACAACTGTAATATAAATGCAATTACTGCCTCTTATTAAGGATTTATCTTTACTCTAGAAAATCTACTTTCATTTCCGGGAGGAAGCCACAGGTAGCTTACACAGCGAATAGACACAGCCAGTACACTACAACCCACTCGATTTAGGGAAAGTGGAGTAAAGTGCAGAATTCGACAGTGGGAACCACAGTGCTATAGCACACAGTATTGACTTTTACACATAGAGAACTGTTAATAAAAAAACGATGCATGACAAAATATTTATGGAGAAAGAAGATGAGTCATTGAAAATATTTATATAAGACTTCAGTTACACAGCAGTGTTCACATAAAGTCTGCAGTTTCCGATGCATGGTAGTAAAACACTGAAGAAAATCTTCATAGACTGTGTAGAACAGTCATTTAAGACTAACATAATTTTTTTTATTATACACCAGTATTCACACAACGATGATATATGGAGCTTGTTTCCAAAGGGGATCAAATCCAACTGGGCAAATCTTTGAGTAGAGCTGAAAAATTTCCTGCGCCCACAATAGTTTCCATACACTAACTGTAGTTGATATGCAATTTGTCTTTCACAAAAATTTAAGGTATTCCTCCTTATTATTTCAGAGTTGTTACAATTTAATTTTGGGTTTGGCATTTTCTGTCATAAAATTAATTTAAAAATGTACAAACTATAGTTTACAAACAAATAACACTCAATACTAATATATTTTGTGACATTTAGTGCTAATGACTTTAGAGGAGATGTTTAGCAATCGCAAATTTAGATCAAACTTATCTTCGCTTTACTTAGAACACAACTTATCATATTTTAATTCTTATTAATTCTCTACAGGACTCTCTGGAATGGTATTCGGTTCAAATCATAAATAATTATTTTGTTTGAGTTGTTAGGAAAGAATGGTCACACGTATAGGATATTTTTCTAGTATTACTGATATTTGTTTCAACATAACAATCATCGTGATGAATGTCTAAGTTATCATGCTGTCCATCCTAATTAACAACTCATACATCAATATTGTACTACACTTTTGTAGAAAGTGACTTGGTTTAACTCATAGCCCACTGCATGAAGTAATGATCTCCAAGTCATTTTTCTTTGCCTGTAGTATATAAATACTACTTTGTAAATCTCTTACATGAGGCAAAATGCGATCATATCTTACTCCACATCTGGTCATTTTATTTGTGAACTGGTTTCATTGCGTACGCAGAAAGTAGACCAAGCAGTGCTAACGTATGATAAATTGTGAGATGTTTAGCTTCAATAATTTTTAAGGTTTTTGCCTTTGAAAGTGATATTTGGCTGAGTTCTTGTCAACTGATCCAGGGAAAATCAAAATTCATGGAGGGTGGGGGGTGGGGGGGGGGGGGGGTGGGGGGGGGGATGAAGAGTCCCTACTGTCTCAAGAAACTCTCCTCCGGGAGCATTACAGTTTTTAGTTTCTGGATTTTTTTTTTCTTACAGTACCACAAGCCATATCTGCAGCCTTGTGTGACTGACCACATAGAGGAAAGAGGAAAGGACCACTCAGTTTGAAAACCATGTTGCGATGCAGTCATATATTAAAGAAATAAAATGCAATAGTTTTTGTGTTGAGATGTACAGTTGTACAAAACAATCGAATACACTTAATATCATTTTTCATTAAAATACGATTCCAAACACCACTTGAAAAAATTCCACACACATTGAACTAATGTTCTTCGAGCCTACAATCTTCACTCTTAAGCCACGTGCGAAAATGTGTCGTTTTGGTGAAACAATACTCATGAATAATTGTTCCAAACACTTGATAGTAATGTTGGCGTGAACAATATGATCTATTAAGTTATGTCTTTGGTAAATACTGATTCTGTACCACATGAAAGTGCACTGTTACGCTGTCATCTGTAAATTTATTTAAGGTTCTGCAAAAATTCTTTGGTGAGAGTTTATAGCCAAACCTTTCCACAAAACGTTGATTCTTGATATTCTCATCAATAGCAGTGTTAAAACAAATTTTGAATGCTAGTCATTGCAAGTGTTCTGTTTTATGTTTTCCAACCGCAGACTGAATCTGATGGAAAAATTCTAATATAAAAAATGGTAGTTAGAAACTGCCTCTTCATATGTTGCGATCCTAAGAGAATTTTTTTGGCATAATATGACTAACTTTTTTCTCTCAACTTATCACATCATACCAACTACATAATTAATATATTTCCCTTCTTACAATCATTGCATAAGTAAATTGTGTTGAATCTCTACTGCCATCTGCTCTCTCCTCTCAAAACAAATTCCACATCTTACGTGTGGTTAATTCTGGAGGCAAATATTTTCTGAATGGTGTTTCTTTTCGCCCCCAGTGCTGTTCTCTGCATTTAAGTGTTTTTATGTGAGCATGTAATTTCTTCACATCAGCACCAACCCAAGCACTGGCTCTTGTTTCAGAAACTGTTATCCCATTATACATCTTCTTCTCCCAATATTAAAAATACTTAGGAATGTAGACAAACAGGGACCTTTCCGTGAATAGTAATTTTCATGCTGTAGACTATAGTTTTCTTTTTGGCTGAAAGTTCTTTATTATCTTGATAAGGCCTTGTCCTTTTAGGACAGTTCACATCAATGCATCATGCTATAAAGTGTCTCTGAGTCGCACCATCTGTATTGCTGCAGTATCTGTATTTTCACGTGTCATGTCGTCTTGTGATAGGCATAATGCTTTGTAAAAGGTACCATTATGTTTACACGTGATTCGAGGTTTTGAATTTGCAGCATCATTAGCAGCATTAGGATTTTCGCGTTTCAAGATACTCTGCTTCCACATTTAAGGATCATCTAGGTTTCCTTGGCTTTTCTCACCATTCAGTCACATCAGCATATACATAGGGCACCGAGAAAAAAACATTACATAAAGTAACATACTTAAGAACTGAAGGCAACCGTTACTGAAACTGTAATCACGCAATCACGCTGACTTTCTGTATTCGCTGACTGGTCTCGTGACACACTCAGTCAGATCAATGGAAGAGGATTTGGTATTTTTTGCTGTGAAAGTTCAGAGGGATTTGTTATGTTTTGGTATAAAATGCTGGATCTGACAACCTCTATACAGGAGATTTGGTACTTCTTCCAACAAAATATTTACTTTTTAGATCCTGCAAGATATTAAACAGGGGCTGCCACGTCTACGCCATTTTTCTTTAATTTTTATATTTGGTACCTGTTGGAAACAAGCTCCCGATATAGATTTAATTATGAAACTTTTCTTTAACCACATTTAGTAATTGGGACTTGGGGTTTCTTACAGTAATTTTAGTCATGCACCTGTCCTATAGTCACTTTAAAGTATTCACTATTCAAACCAGTAACGAAGAGACACATGTGAAAGTGTTCGTGGACTACCTTTAAACCAGGAAATTCGGAAAATGACCGATAGCAGGGAGCCAAGAGAGTGTCAGCTGTGGGGAAACTATTGGGGTCATGGGCAAGACAGTTATTGGACTTCCTCTTTGCACACTGGGTGGGTTTCGATTTCAGCGTCACCACACAGCTAGTAAATGAAGCAATTTGATTCAGCATGTTTTATTTACCATGGTTAACGTACCGGTAATGGGCGATGGCCATAGAGAGTATTTCTGGAGAGTGTGAACGTTGTTTCTACACCGTCGCCCTCCACGGGCAATACACGTTCACACTGCACTCCTATCTATCGGTAGCAGCTTATGTAAAATGGATCGTAACAGTGATCTGCTCTTAGTCCAGCGTTCCGAAACAACCAGCCGCCATATGCTGCGCAACACTGAACGTACTCTCGCGTAGCGGGTACCATCATTCCACTGCCTTGTTTACGCAGTAGATCAGAACTAATATCCACTTCTTTGACAGCGATTCTCAGTACAGTAGTTCTATCGTTAACACTCTCCCACAAATAGTGGTTTATCCTGCGAAGTAATCGTATATACAGTTTTCTTCCCTCTTCTTCCTAGTTTCAATGAACTGAGGTACGGAAAAAGTGGCTAATCGGTCATTACTTAGGTTACCCAACAGTATCAGCTCACTATGTTTTTTAAATCCTAATCTAAGGAGATACTTGTTGTCATAGCGCCCTCTATGCTTTCTTTTAGTCTTGGGTTAGCTGATTTAATGTGTTCTGTCGTGAAATTTTCACGGATTCCATACACTTAAGTTTTCTCTTGGATGTTTGTATCATTACCATTCTTACGTGTGTCCATATAAGAACAATATACTACTCCACAAGCAATATTTCTCTAAGAACAAACCTTTTACACACTTTATAGACCCATGGTATAGCATAGACGCATTCTACCTTTGTTGTGGCTATATCTAAGTTTCACTTTGACTGATATTGATATTTAATATTACATAATCTGACCATCATGTAGGGCAGCAAACAAAGATATTTTCCCATTCCTGTGCCGCTTACGATCGTCCACTTATTAATGATAACTGTCTCAAATATGTATTGAGGTTTTATTCTCAAACAGCACTTAAAATAAGCAACTTCACTTTTGTTTTTGAAAAACTATTGAATAAACAACGAAAATATTTTTGCAGGTTATTTATTGAGAATTGGACAACATTTTCTGATATTCGTAAAGATATCAGTCAGCAATAAGCCCCCCATACGAGGAGTTAAAATTACTTTCTCCTAAACGAGATGTGTTCATGGCGGAAGTCCAGCAGTCATTCTGATAATAAAAACAAATAATCTCCTTAATTTATAGATTTTGACACAAAATAATAGCACTTTTTTCTGAAATTCGAAACAATATTAAAGCAGCACACATTTGAAACAAAGACTCAGTTTTGTCTTGTGTTTTTGCTCGTATGTTTGCAATAACTAATGCCTACATTAAAATACAAAATAACCTATTACTCCTTGTGAAAATGCGCAAGGAGTAAGTTAGCAAAATTTCATAAAAATATCTTTTTTGGAGTGCCTGAAATGCATTCCCTCAGCCACAGAATGTAGACACCCTGAAATCTGTAACCTCAGTACTAATAGATAGCCATATTCTCTACACTGGCTCGACTTTAACCCATTTATCGTCCTATCATGTACGCTTATCAATAAGTCAATATATATTAAGCACTAGGCATCAAATCCACTATTCGAAATTCTCTCTGATATTCAAACAGATATGTGACTCACTGTGAAGCGAAAAGCAGCAACCCAGCATCTCCGTTTGGGTACAGTCATCAGCGGTCATCCCAAATGTTGCGGCAACACCCCTACCTGCAGACTTCGCAACACATGGTGGGGCGAGAAGGCTAGCTGCTTCTGAAATCCTACCGCAGGGACTGGAAGGCTACTGGAATAACATGGTGCAAGATGAGAGTCCGCTGCCGTGGCGAGCTAAATTTCCTCATGCTGCGATACCTTGCTCGCCTACGTCACCACAGACGGGGCTCTGTAACAATGAAATTGAGCAGAGCCGCTATAAAAACTCAGTGTCCTATCTTCGACTATTACCGACGCCAAGACATATACTACGGCAGTCGGCAGTCGGTAGTCCCATTCGGGCAAACCAGTCTCATCAGTCCATTAGCGATTGGGCTACGAGGCTTTGATGGACGTGATGATTTTGTGGCTCTCGGGGCTACCTCCAAGGTGACTTCTATGTAGAGGGGTTCTGTGTTCTGTACCTGAAGGCCTGTGCACCATTCACATTATTAACTGCTGGAGCATGCCGGCTGTCCTGCAGACATTTGTCTCTGTCGTGCTGATAGATGTCGCCAGGCTCTTATCTGCAGGCCAACCATCTGTCGTTGTCACTTCGCAGAGTCAACGCTCCTGCCCAGCGCACACGTGCCTCTGCGGCCAGACGCGTCGACTTGTGTTATGCCTCAAGGTTAACACAAGCCGTCGAGTCAGCACCATCAACCTGTGTACGAGTCTTACTATAAAATGAATGAAATTCCTAATAGAGCTCTTTTAGTTGTGTTGATCATCCCAGTAACTAATCGTGTCCGTACTCCCCACACCCACCAACACTACTGTATAGGTTTTGTAACGGAAAAATTTCCCATTTTTTCTGTCTTTTTATCTCTAAGGGTGTAACTGGTGTTGATAATCCCGCTAAATCACGCAGGACTAACAGGTATTTACGATTGTGGAAATGGCCTAATAGGTTGGAGTCAGTTTAACCTTCTAAATGTAATTATTTGTAATTTAATAACACTTTTACAACCGAAGCGGCACATAGCCGGAACTTTAGCGAATGCTACTCTTTCACGGCTAAAGCCCTCCTATCAAGAAATCTTAACAAATCAACAAGATAAAAATCCAATTAAGACAGCAATAAAATAATGAAAAACAACACCAAAGCAAGAGAGAGAGAACAAACATATGCAAGGTCCAATACAAATTGCTGAAGGCCACAATTAAGTTTAAATTTTTTTAAATATATCACTATAGACTTTTAAAGGCAGAAGGCCACAATGCTTCAAATAAGATATCTTAAAAATCCAAAGATGAAAATGCAATTAAAAGGAAGTTAAATAAATTTTAAAAAAATATCACGGGTAAGTGGAAAGTCTCAAGGCAAGGCAAGTAGGACGAACATATACAAGATGCAATACCAATAGAAGAAGGCAACAATTAAGTTTGGAAAATTTTTAAATATATTACCATAATCTTTTAAAGGCAGAAGGCCGCAATGTTTAAGCTTGAAAGATAAATTAAAATATTAATATTGCTAATATTTTAAGGAAAAAAACCATAAGCCTTAAACTTTTAGTAGCTGAAAAGTGATAATTAAACTTCGGTGGCACTCAGAAGCTTCCAGGGAAGCGAGACAGGTGGTGAGCCCAACTACACTTGATCCGTCGGAAGCCAACCAGAGGACAGTCACGGACCGATCGACACTTGCTTCCCGTCAATCGGTACATGGGAACTCAAACAGTAAAGGTTACAAACATGATAATTCACTATGGAGTATGTAATAGCTGTCAAAATTACACACCATGTTGGACAGCGTCAACAGGTGAGGAAAGAACGCTGCCTGAAATTACGTTAGTAGCCAGGGCAGGTAACCGGAACACTAACGGCCACTAGGCAGAAAATTCCACTGGTACACTTGAATTTGAAACGTCATTCAAAGGAAAACTGCCCGAATTTATGTCAGTGCCCAGCGCAGGTAACCAGAACACTAACGGCCACAAGGCAGAAAATTCCACTGGTGCACTCGAACTGTAGCCAACGAAAATAGTTGAAACTTCCTGACGGATTAAAATTGTGAACCCGACCGAGACTGGAACTCGGGACCTTGGCCTTTCGCGAGCAATGCTCTACCATCTGAGTTACCGAAGCACGACTCACTCCCGGTACTCACAGCTTTACTTCTGCCAGTATCTCGTCTCCTACCTTCCAAACTTTACAGAAGCTCTCCTGCGAACCTTGCAGATCTAGCACTCCTGACAGAAAGGATATAGCGGAGACATGGCTTAGCCACAGCCTGGGGGATGTTTCCAGAATAAGAAAAGAGCACTTGCCCGCGAAAGGCAAAGGTCCCGAGTTCGAGTCTCGGTCTAGCACACAGTTTTAATCTGCCAGGATGTTTCGTATGAGCGCAAACTCCGCTGCACAGTGAAAATCTCATTCTGGAAACATCCCACCGGCTGTGGCTAAGCCATGACTCTGCTATATCCTTTCTTTCAGGAGTGCTAGTTCTGCAAGGTTCGCAGGAGAGCTTCTGTAAAGTTTGGAAGGTAGGAGACGAGATACTGGCAGAAGTAAAGCTGTGCGTACCGGGCGTGAGTCGTTCTTCGGTAACTCAGATGGTAGAGCACTTGCCCGCGAAAGGCAAAGGTCTCGAGTTCGAGTCTCGGTCGGGCACAGAGTTTTAATCTGCCAGGAAGTTTCATATCAGCGCACCCGCCGCTGCAGAAGTGAAAATCTCATTCTGGAAACATCCCCCAGGCTGTGGCTAAGCCATGTCTCCGCTATATCCATTCTGTCAGGAGTGCTAGTTCTGCAAGTTTCGCAGGAGAGCTTCTGTAAAGTTTGGAAGGTAGGAGACGAGATCCTGGCAGAAGTACAGCTATGAGTACCGGGCGTGAGTCGTGCTTCGGTGGCTCAGATGGTAGAGCACTTGCCCGCGAAAAGGCAGAGGTCCCGAGTTAGCTCGGTCGGGCACACAGTTTTAATCTGCCAGGAAGTTTCATATTAGCACACACTCCGCTGCAGAGTGAATATCTCATTATGGGAACGAAAAGTAGTTAATTGCACCGCATGGCAGCTAAATTTCAGCAGTAGAATCATTCGGTTTTACACACAGGAAAACCTTCCCATCAGCAAACCACGGCAACGAACCGCCATAGCATGAATGGACGAGCCGCGGGTAGTTTAAACCACTACTGAACTTTGACGTCCTGTTTTGGTGATCCAACCAAGCTCGTAGCGATCGGACGACTCTACACACGCTCTGACACTGCGCAGAGGCTGCCAGCGGCCCCAGCCGACTGCTCCACGCGGAGATAACTTACCTCGTCCTCAACAACCGACCGGCTCCTCTCGGAATGCCGACAACATCTGAAATAGTCGTCAGTGGAAATAACGCCAAGTACATACACAACCTGAGAAACACTTGCACGAAGACCTGAACGATACCCACCAGTAACTAAGCACGCACGAAGGCAAATCGGAAGTCGATGCGCACACGTACACATACACACACACACACACACGCACAAACACACACACAGCCGACTCATGAACGATCGGCGAGCCAAAACCCGTCGGTCGGTAGGACGACAGACCGACGGTCCTCCTAGACCGTGGCCCGGCTCAAGTGATGCGTGGCGGCAATGGTCGGGCGATCCATGTCGACGCACGCCTCATTGCTGTTCCAACCCGACTGTAATAGTGCTGCATGATAACTCCGCGAATGGCAGGACCAGACTGCGGTCCCGACGCTTGCCAGCTGACCGACATACCCGAACTCGCAACCCGAACTGGCGACGCCGAACTGGTTTACGACAGACCGGGAAGTAACAGCAGTCAAGCAAAGATACTACGAGAGGGGACATATCGATACGCGTTGCTAGCGCCTCTCAAAGTCACGCAAAGCATCAACTGAGTAGTAATTTAAATTAACGTAGTGAGGTTGAAGTGCGGTATAAACAGGGTGTGAAATACATGATGGCGGGAACACGAGCCAATCACGGCTCATGTGTAACTGCAGATATTTTTACTTGTGGTGCCTTTATATGGACTCACATCAGCGTGTTGGTTGGTTGTTCCCGGTGTCAAACAGTGTTACCACAAACAAGTCACGAATATTACGACTTGATGTTTTCTGCATGATTGTAACTGCACCACAAAGTGGACTATGTCTGTCAGTATGGACGAACTGTTTTGCATCCACACGTCTACACTTCAACACTTGACCTGCTCGCCTGGGTAAAATAAGAATTGGCACATATACTTGGAGGTACTATGTAACCTAAAAACGTACGACTTGAAATAGCTATGATTAGTAGTTTGCAAATGTCGAAAACACTGATGGAATGTTGTTCAGTACACCATCCTCAGTCAGCAATACGAATATCTGCACTGATCCCCGTTACATCCTGCATATTTATCTGTCAGTTTTATGTTCATGTCGCCAAACACGTCTTCTGAAAATGAGAGGTAAAGCCCCATACGTTAACCCTCAGCGTACTGTCTAAGTTTAATAAATTTAGTTATGTGTCAGTTTCATGTATGCTGTGCCTCACAGTATTTAGATGACATGTAAGTCATTTGATCTTTTATACACTAAAGATGCTGTTTGGAAATTGTTTACATAATAGTAATTCAAAAATCATTGTATTCAAGAGATGCATAAAATATAACATATTTAACATTTTTGTGTGTTTTTGGATTTTAACTGCTTGTCTATTACTTCTTTGGAACACCATCTAAAAGCAATTTCGAAATTGGCTGATGAACTCCACCAACAGGTGTTAATATGATTTTTATTCCTATCTCACAGGCCATTACAATATGCGTTAACCTACACAGCTTTCAATTTTCTCTGTTTTCCTATTGAATACCTTTGTATATTGGTCTACAGAATACGCGCACATAACGCTGCGTAACGTTCTCTTTGCCGTCTGAGGCTGTCTAAAAACCAAGAAGCTAAAACAGGCAGACCTAACCTGAAAATATGACACTGTAATCGGAGTAAACTGTCTGGAAAATTTACCGTCCTGCAGTAGATTACAGTTACAGAAATGTAGAGTCGCCGCTAAACTGACTTGAGAAAAACATCTACAACTAACATTAAATATGTATTTGGAGAAAAAGCTACGAGTTAATGCCCAATTCAGGAAACATTGGCTCGTAATTGCAAGTTTGATTGCATGAAGGTGCATCGGTATTGTTAAAAAAATTTGACTTCACAAGTACCGAGGTGCTACTGAAACGGACAAAACTGTCAACTAAGTTCAGTAACAGTGAACTCGTAGGTGATTCGTCAGTGATCCCTAAGTCTGAATATGTTTCACTTGATTCAACTTCCGAGTTTACAGCTTTACGGAAGAAATGTTAAAGCATGAATAACCCTAGCCCCAAATATGAGCGCCTTTGATTGTCCCAGAATTACGCGCTTCCTTTCCAATTATGTACTTAATCTTATCGTATCTCAATTGGTACTAGTCCTAACTGTCAATACAGTGTTCAAGATAGGACGTCTTTACTACACTAGCATTGCGCCAGGAATTCTTGCGTTCAGCTATCTCTTGACCTGCAAAGATCAGATGGAACCCCGATGAATCACTGTTTCCTGTTTACTCAGTACCAGTGAAAGTTCAGTTGCATACATCATTGACAGCCAGCTGACAACTGATTACGCCAAATCTACCGCGGTTGATGTGCAGTTCCACGACACAGCGGCCAATACATCAAAATCTTCAGAAATGATCAGTGGGCCTGACGTTGAAAATACCGATTGAGTTGTAAAGTTCAATTATCACACGAGCGGTATTGGGCTCTTACACGTCCAACTTCAGGTGACGTAACTCTGCGCTCTACGCTCGTAGGTAACACACCAGGCCTTGTACACATCAACCGCGGCGGTCGGGGGTCAAAGCACCAAGTTACGACACCTGAAGATGGTCGTATAAGAGCGCGAAACTAGTCGTGTGATTATAAAAGAACATTACGACTAAAGCGTATTTTCAACCTCTGGTATAATTCTCAGTTGCGGATGTTCGTCCAACAGAATTCTTTGCCTGATCGATGGGATTACACACTGTTCAAATGGTTCAAATGGCTTAATCACTGTGAGACTTAACAGCTGAGGTCATCAGTCCCCTATAACTTTGAACCACTTAAACCTAACTAACCTACGACATCACACACATCCATGGCCAAGGCAGGATTCGAACTTGCGACCGTAGCGGTCACGCGGTTCCAGACTAAAGCGCCTAGAACTGCTCGGCCACACTGGCCAGCTTAGACACTGTTTCTCAAAAATAATCAGCTGTAGTTGTCTAGAATTTTTTGAGCAGGACACGTGGGTTTTGATGTTTATTAGTTGACTATACAATAGATGCAGATGATAGCCTATGTGATTCGGGACGGTTATTATCCCTTTCTAACCAAGCTGGCATCAATATCTTAGCTCTGGCGTTTGTAAAGGAGCCTGATATGTACATAATTGCAAACATGCATGGACAGACAAATTGTAAGACGTTGCTTGACCATCAGTAGTGTAGTTCTGAACGGGCCTTCAGGTTTGTTCAAGGTGCTTCAGGCTTGATGAATTCTGAAACATCCATGCTTGAGCAAATATACCAAGATGTAAAAATTTTACGGTATGTGCTGACACTGTACAATCTTGCACAGGCAACCAGTAGGTATTAAACAGTCATGGCAGTTGCATTATGTTGAGCGATGTACAGCAAAACAATGACAAAATTTTCAAAAGTTGATAGCTTTGTGTGAAAGCCAACCTTGTTTCAGGAATAATGATCGAGAGCATTCCAGTGTAAGACAAAAAGACACATAACGTACTTTATGCTTTTAACAAAATGCAAAACAACTGATTGAGTGAGCGACGATCATGTCCAAGTTACAAAGATAAGTTCTTCCATCGTCCAACACACGATGGAAAAAGTGAACAGTATTTACTAATCTCTAGGGCTGTAAAACAAGATGAACGAAATCGGTAAACACGTTCTGTGGTTATATATTTCAAATCTACAAAGCTACTTAATTGGCTATAAATCGCAATACTGCTGCCATGTTTATGTGTGGTGTTATAGCATCTGTGATGTTAGTGCTTTTTTTTATCGAAAGGCGTTACGTCCGATAAGATATTAAAAGACGTTTCTGCTTTGATTCTGAGTAATTATAGGAATCATGTTTGGGTATCTTCCACCCACACAGTAACCTAATATTAGGATATGTTTTTTCTAACATTAAACAATTATTACGTCATTAACCGTCGTAATACTAAAGGGACAGCGGGGAATGGGGAGACGGAGGTTGGGAGGACTGAAATTTGTGCCCAACTTCCGAAAAAATTTTAATCTCGTCAGTGACTCAGTATTTAAAAATTTGGAACAAAAATTCTGTTTCAATGAATTCTTCTACCAGATTACCAGGTTCCATTGATTTACATTTTTCAGTCCCACTTGACACAGCGTCTTAAGTGTAGCATTTGTTACTTTCTCAATTGACGTATTTGATATTTCGAAGTTTAGGGTGGTACTTACAAATCAGTATCACTTCAGAAAGCGTGATGATTGCAAAAGTCAACGGCAATGAAAGAAATTTACGTTTTTTAAATTTTATTTGAGATGATACTTAAATCGGTAGTACTCGTTATTGAAGTACGTTGATATTACAAAGAGTGTGCTAAAGGGTATTTTTATGTTCTGGACCCTACAGGCACGGCAGTACCTTTTCAAAAAGCATATTGTTAATATATTTGAACAACAAATAACGAATTTAGTATTATTTTCATTATTATATTTGTAGGCATAAATTACCCACCCGCTCTCCTTGGTAATGCACGTAACAGAAATTACGTTGATATTGCTAGGTTTGACCAGTTTGCTGTCATTCATTCGTACATGGAGCATTACTTCGGCAAAGCAGCCGAAAACAATCAAATCGTCGATGTCTGTAGTCCACACAGCCAAGCGTAAATGCTTGTACAAGCATCCTTGGTCTCTATGAAAGGAAAGGGGATTTTTGCATGCTTAAACAAAAGTTCGGTCAAGAATTCTTGTCGACCTTGCATTGACAGTGTGGCTGCGCAAAGCAGTGTGAACGTATAACGATGAGAAACGTTCCATCGGTTCGCCGTAGACGCTTTCGTACCAGAGAGTCCATATTTTATCCTACCACTGGAGTTCAAGGGAATACCACTGGAGTTTAAGGGAATATGGGATGTGCTGTAGACCCATAGAGAAAGTCTTTCTTGAACGCACTTTCCCTGGCGCCGAAACAAGCCAACAATCACGACAGAGGAAAAGGTGGAAGTGAACTCCTGATGGCAATACAGGTTGAGACCGAACGACTTCTGCTGACCCGGAGGCTGCGCTCTGAATTAGTAATGGGCCAATCGCGGACGGCGATTTCGGGCACTGCTTCAGCGCCGTCAGCTCAGCCTGTCTGTGGTGGTGGTGGTGGTGGCGGTGGTTGGAAAGAGGGGGGGGGGGGGTTGTGGTGCCCACGAGGCTGACGGTGGGGGTGGGCGGGGGCGGCGGGAGGCCTAGAGGCCGGAAATTGGCCGCCGCGGATCCAGCGAGCAGTCTGGGTAATTGAAACGAAACGGGTGCGCAACTTTTCATTCTCGCGCCCTACGGCCGTAGGCTGGGCCACCGTTGAGAACCGGGGCCTGGGTATTTAGCGTTAATGCCCTGCTAAGTGCTCCCCGGCACAATGGAGAGCCGAATCCTCCACGCCTGCCTATCTTCGGCGACACTCAATGGGCGGATAGTTGCAAAGCACGTACAGAGTACTCTGTGTAGTCGGAATGCGACACGGATTGCCTCCGAACTCTTTCGTTTTAGAGCTGCTATTTTCCACTGAAGTCCTTGCCATTACATATCGGACCGGACTTATGGCTAGATTCACGGCTGCCTAGCAGATACAGCTCTTCACGGAACAAAAGGAACAGATGTAAAAGTTATCACAAGAGTACCAAAAGTGAATGCGAGACGATCGTTACTGTTTAACACTATACACGGTGTTAATATTCTTCTCGGGTGTGCAGCCAGATCATAACGTCCTCATGACACAACATTTCCACAGTCCAACTGGCCGCCATCTTCAGATGAGAGTGCTGGTACATGATCTCGCCGGAACTGACTTTTCAGCGCAAGCGGCGGCCACTATATAGGGCGTTACAAATTGGTACCGCCAAACTTTCAGGAAACATTCCTCACACACAAATAAAGAAAAGATGTTATGTGGACATGTGTCCGGAAACGCTTAATTTCCATGTTATAGATCATTTTAGGCTCTTCCACCTACGCTCAATGGAGCACGTTATCATGATTTCATACAGGATTCTCTACCTGTGCTGCTAGAACATGTGCCTTTACAAGTATGACACAACATGTGGTGCATGCGCGATGGAGCTCCTGCACATTTCAATCCAAGTGTTTGTACGCTTCTCAACAACAGATTCAGTCACCGATGGATTGGTAGAGGCGGACCAATTCCATGGCCTCCACGTTCTCTTAACCTCAACCCTCTTGACTGTCATTTATGGGGGCGTTTGAAAGCTCTTGTCTACGCAACCCCGGTACCAAATGTAGAGAGTCACCGTGCTCGTATTGTGGACGGCTGTGATACAATACGCCATTCTCCAGGACTGCATCAGCGCATCAGGGATTCCATGTGATGGAGGGTGGATGCATGTATCCACGCTAACGGAGGACATTTTGAACATTTCCTGTAACAAAGTGTTTGAAGTCACGCTGGTACGTTCTGTTGCTGTGCGTTTCCATTCCATGATTAATGTGAAGAGAAGTAATAAAATGAACTGTAACATGGAAAGTAAGCGTTTCCGGACACATGTCCACATAACATATTTTGTTTGTTTGTGTGTGAGGAATGTTTCCTGAAAGTTTGACCGTATCTTTTTGTAACACCCTGTATAGGCTGCAGAAGGCCTACAACTCGTGCTGGTTAGCACACTGGACTCGCATTTGGGAGGACGACGGTTCAATCCCGTCTCCGGCGATCCTGATTTAGGTTTTCCGTGATTTCCCTAAATCGTTTCAAGGCAAATGCCGGGATGGTTCCTTTGAAAGGGCACGGCCGATGTCCTTCCAATCCTTCCCTAACCGGAGCATGCGCTCCGTCTCTAATGACCTGGTTGTCGACGGGACGTTAAACACTAACCACCACCACCACCACCACCACCACAACAACACGTGCGCGGCGCGGTATGTTTACTTGCGCTAGGGGGCAGTTACGGCACTCGATACGAGTACCGCCCTTCGATTTGTGATCTCGTGCACTAATCGAAGCGTTAGGGCTGCAGGTGCCAGCCAGCCAGCCAGCTGTGGTCCAGCCAGCAGCGGTCCAGCCAGCAGCAGCAGCAGCAGCATCAGCAGCGGTCCCGCCAGCCAGCAGCGGTCCAGCCAGCGGCAGCAACAGCTGCGGCGTTCTAGCCATCAGTCGCCTGCGCCAGCAGCGTGGGACTTCGGCGTCCGTCTTCATCCGTCTTCGTCCGTCCCCGGATTTCCTCTCGTTTTTCTTCCTCTATTGTTTTAGTTTCTACCTGTCGTCATGTCAGCCCGCACCACACTGCCACTACTACCACAACTGCCATAGTGTATACTTCGCCCCCCCCTCTTTCCATCCCTCCTCTTCTAACTCTCCCTTCGCCCCCAGTCGTCGCCCCTCCCCAGCTTCTTCCTCTCGCACCTCAGCCTCTGATCCTTTCCCCCCACTCCCCCAGCCTGTCACAGGAGCACCATCTCGGGTGGTGGCCCGTCGGGCCACTGCCCATGCCTAGCTCTCCCCATCGCCTTCGCCATCACCGCCACCGCCGTCGTCGTCGCCGTCGCCTTCACCATCACCATATCCGGCACCGACTACGGCGCCCACGCCGGAATCTGCCACTTCCCGCCAACTCCCTATAGCTCTAGTCCCTCATGCCAACACTCACCCCTCCGCCGCCCTTAAACGCCCTAGTGGAACCACCACCTCCTCCGCTCCCAAAATGGCCCCGCCCTGTCCTCCTACTCCCCTCCCCCCAGGATGCCATGGATGTCTACCTGCCTATCCCTGCTCCCTCCACCTCCTCCTCCTTCTCCTCCTCCCCTCCCTCTTCTTACAAATACGGCCTATCTCGTCCCGATCCTTCTCTCCTCGAGGCACGGAACCTCTCCCTCCTTCTCCGCTGACACTTTCCTGTAGCCACTCAAAGATGAGACTCGGTTCTCATCTCCTCCCCCAGCCACACCTTCCATACTGACTTCTTCTCCCGCCTACCCATCACCCAGTTTGGCCCCAATGCCTCCCTCACCCCTGCTCCTTCCCTGTCTCCTACCCACCAACCCCAACCCCTGCGTCGCCCGCCGACCCTCACCACAGTGATCACTTGGCTTAGTCCGACGATCACGGAGGAGGAGTAGTTGACGGAGCCAAGGCGAATCCCTCGCTGGAGGTCTGGGCGGTCTGCCACATTTTTAACTCCGCCAGCCCCACGCACCTTGTGCAAGTTTTCTCAGAGGACACCCCCTCCATTGACCACCTCCAGAAGGAGGGTGCCCTCCGTTTCAACCAGTGCTACAAGGTCGACCCCTCCCGTTCCCCTCCTAAATCCTTCCTCAGCCAGAGATGTCTGCACTATAACGCACACACAACAGCTGAGTGCTGCGATGCCCCGACCTGCCCTCATTGTAATCAAGCGCACTTCCTCCAGCAGTGCCCTAACCTTCAGTCCCATCCCTCCCGTATCCTGTGCAACAACATCCATTCCCTTCTCGCCAACAAGAACCTCTTCATGCACACCGTCGCCACCCACTGCTTGGATGCCTTCCTCCTTAATGAAACCTTTCTTCAGCCCCACCACACCGTTCACACCTCGCCCTACCTCCTTCACCACTCTGACAATCCCTTCCCGATAGCGCGTGGAGGAGTTGGCATTGGTCACCACCACCAAATCCTAGTTCGGCTCCAACCTCTCCTTCCCGGCCCCACTGAACACCTGATCCTTAGCCTCTTCTTCCCTTGCCTTACCATAACCTGCGCCACCATCTATGCCACCCTAACACCCCTATTCCTTTTGACTTCCTCTCCCACATTGACCGTACCTTCTCCTCCTACGTGATCGCCGCCGACCTCAACATCCATAGTCGTTCCGCCGCCCCGTTATGGCAGTGGCATCAGTTCCTCTGCTCCCTCCAAGGCGACCTCATCCACATGCCCCAGCAGACCTGCCCCGAATCGAACTCCACTCCTGATGTCGTCCTCTCCTCCCATAATCTCCTTGGCTGCATAACAGTGGATCTTCTGGACCCCATCGCTAGTGACCATCTACCTGTCCTCCTCACCATTTCTGACAATCATGACCCTCCCCCAAAGTACGTAAATGATTATTCCCATGCTGACTGGAATGCCTACCGCGATAACTTCTCCACTCAGGTTGATAGCCACTCCTTCACTTACCACAAGCCTGATGATATTACTCATGCAGCCTCCTTTCTCCAGCAGACCTTGTCTGAGGCCGTGGAGGCCCATGTCCCTACTGTCGCCATCCACACCCACCACCCCACCTTACCGCGACAGGCTGTCCTCCTTGTCTGTGAATCTCGCCATCTCTACGGTGCCTTCCTCCACACGCATGACCCGGACACCCTACGACGCCACCGGGAACTCCAGCGACACATCCGAAACTTGCTCACAGCTAAGAAACACAGGGACTGGCGACAGACATGCACCCGTTTAAATGATACCCTTCGTATAAACTGCTCCAAGTTCTGGTCAGTCTTCTGTCACCTTACCGGAACTAAACCCTCCCCCTACTATCCTTGTCTCCATGATGATCACCCCTTCCCTGACACCTTTAGTAAGGCCAATCACTCTGCCTCCTGTCTCTCTGATGTCTTTTCCATCCCCGACGATCACCAGTTCGATTAGCCCCTCTTCCTGGATGTCCGCAGTCGAACTGACACCTCTGTCCTTCCCCCCCCCCCCCCTTCGCACCTGGTTTCCAGTTCTTGGACAACATGGCACACACTGAATGCAATGCCACTATCGCTACACAGGGTCTCATTGCCACACTCCGCACAAAACACAACACCGCTCCTGGTTACGATCATACCACCTACCGCCACCTGTCCACCTGCTACTACCCCGACCTGTGGGAAACCTCCCATATCATGATGTTCCTTAAACCCGGTAAACCACCGTCCACCATCTCCCCCTACTGTCCCATCAGCCTTACCTTGGTCTGCAGCAAGGTCCTGGAATCAATCCTAACCCGCCGCATCCACCAGCATCTCCACCAGCACCGCCTCCTTCCCGTTACCCAGTGTAGCTTTTGGCTGTGCTTCTGTTCTGAAGGCCTTCTCCTTCACCTCACTCATCTCCTTTCTGAACAGCTTAATTCCCATCGCTCTGATATCTTCCTCTCCCTGGACCTCAAATGTGCCTATGATCACAAATGGCATTCCGGTCTCCTCTTCAAGCTCCAAACCTTTGCCCTTCCTATTAATTACGTCCTTCTTTCTCTCCCAACATCTTTCCTACGTCATCCATAACACGGATTCCTACATCTTTTTTCCCTCCGCCGGTGTGCTCTAAGGCTCCGTCCTCTCCCCCCTTCTGTGCCTTTCGATGACGCCGCCATCACCCCCGTCCACCTTCTCCAGTTTGCCAATGACACCGACTTTCTTGCCCTTGCCCCCACCCTGCAGTGTTCCCAACACCTTCTCCCATCTCTCTTGACCTGTTCACTGCTTGGTGCAACCAGTGGTTGCTTAAGGTCAATCCCTCCAAAACTCAGGCGTGCATTGTGGGCAAAACCACCCATTCCTTCCGCCTCCTAGGTTTCTATCTAACCATCTATGGCTGTCCTATCGCCCTCATCCCCACTCTTAAGTGCCTTGGCGTCATCTTGACCGTCGCCTCTCCTGGACCCCCATCTCCGGACAATCCAAACCAAGGCACGCTCCCGACTCCGTCTCATCAAGCTCCTTTCTGGCCGCACGTGGGGTCTGGACCCCTCCACCATACTCCACACCCATAAATACCTCATCCACCCTATCCTCTGTTACGCCCATCCAGCCTGGATATCCGCCCCCCCCCCCTACCTTTTACAAATCCCTTCAGATCCTTGAACGCCATGCTCTCCGCCTCAACCTATCGCATCCGTCTCCCCTCCCCCACATGGATCATGTACGACCTAATCCCATTCCCCCACCTACTGCTATTCCTCGAATGGATACAGATCCTTTACACCTCCCGTAAACTCGATCTCCCTCACCCGCTTGTCTCAACCATCCTCTCCCACCCGCACCTGCTGCCACGCCTGTATTCCCATGTCCCACCTGCTCTCCATCTCTCCACCCTCCTTACCTTCTCCCAAGATGGCTTCCGCCAGCTCCCCCTCCCTGATGATGCCCTCCTCCCCTCCATCTCCCCCTCCTACCAACTTTGATCCTCCCTCCCTCTTCCTGCGTTTGATCCTTTTGGCACCCTCCCTCCCTTCCCTCCCCCTTCACTCCCTCCTCCCTTTCTCCCCACTCCTCCCCCGGGGTTCCCCTACCCCCGTCCCTCTACTCCTCCCATCTTCTCTCCCGTTGGCATCTTTGCTTTCGCCTCTCTCTTCTTCCCCTCTTGGCAAGTCCCGGGACTCGCACACGTTACGTGGACATTGAGATAATCGCTATCCGTTTCTCGCGTATGCCGTCGTGTTTTGTGTTTAATGTTCACCGTCACGCTCCATCTTCCACATGTGAAATCGCTATCATCAGTGTTTATGCGTCGTATCAACAGTTTGTAGTGTGGATTATCATCGAGTGTGAACGGCTTTTGTTTTTATGTTACTGTGTCTACTGTTTTTTTCCTAACCGATTGTTCAAACTCATGTGTCTTCTCTGTTTTATCATTGTTAACTCTTGGGCTGAAGAGCGGCGTAATGTGCTGCTGCCAGCCTACGTGTTGTTGTATGGGTATCAAAATCACAATAAAGAAAAGAAAAAAAAAGCGCTGGGAAGTCCGGCGAGATCGTGCACCAGGACTCTCACCTGAAGATGGCGGCCAGTTGCATCGCTGAAATATTGTGTCAAGATGACGTTATGATCCGGCTGCACACCCGAGAAGAATATTATCAATTATTACGCCGATAAAGCCATCGTATAAACGGTGTTAATAAAGTGTCACATATTCCAACAGAAGGTAGAACTGGTCAAAACTAGAAGAAATGTTCGTGTAACTATGAAGGTCGTTGAAGAACTAACGCAACTAATCTCTTTTCTCATTTACTTTCGGTTGAGAAATCCCGGAATTTGGTGTGGAGCTTAGCCTTATATTGACGATTGAGTCCTCCATTTTCATGAAGTTGCGATTGGCGGTGGCACTATACGTAACCTTCGAGATGGCGTCGGCAAGGGAGATGTATCCAAGCAGAGAGCTGCCCCTGACTTTCTTTTGGCGGAAAACTAGAGCACCGCAGATTTTCATAGGCGTTTGAAGAAATCAGACAAAGACCAAAAGCACGGTGGGCCGTTGGGCGAGACTTTGTCATGATAACGGTAGTGTCGCACAAAGCTGTCAGGTTTCCTTATTGCCGACCTGTAGCACACAGCTGTGACTCCTGCAGTGTTGGAAGGCTCTGATACTTTCATTCGAAATGATTAGATCACAATCAAACGCCTCGCTTCACAGCCCTGATTATAGTGCTGGCACATTCGTCCTCCAGTTCGGGTACTGGAAAGTGTGCGCCAGCTGGGTTCCTTGAAACCTAATAGAATTTATCCTGCCAATTTTTTGTCGCGTGTCGTCACGGACAAGATATTGGCTCCGACGTCTACAACTAGCATGGTACATAGAGGCATACAGGACTTCACAGTAAGGTGGCGAAAGACCACTCCATTGAATAAATATTATGCTGAAAAATAGGGTCTTGTAGCCAAAAATGTAGGGAAGAACATGGTGTACTGAAACGCTGAACAAAACGAACCTGCTTTCAGAAAAATAATGTATAGCATCACTTATTGAAAGTTCCTCTTAGATGTGCAGGGACCAATACCTTTTAAAAAGTGGATCGTTTTACTTACGGCGACTAAAGTGAAAAATTTGGTGGTGGAGGCCGTCTTGCTGGTAACAAGCGAATGTATTAAGATCCTCGAGCAATCACGAAAGTGGGGCAATCCAGCATCAATGTGTGAACAGAAATTGTCGGCACAGACTCATTGCACATTATACCTTACCGAACAGATTAAAAGATGCTGTGTATGAGGGGTTAACACCACCGCTATTGTAGAATGTTGCATTTTGGGAAAGAGAAGGCATGCCGTTTATGCACGATGGGACAATAGCCAGTTATTTGTTGTTTGTGTCTGGATGCCAGCAGAACTTTTCTCTTCACAGTAAATGTTCACTGTAGGAGTCGGGAACGCAGAGTTCGAGTAAGCGGTAAGTGATCTACTGTTTGCAGGTCTTGGCACGAAACAGGTATCGCGCACCGCGTATTCAGCGGACGAAAGAAACGAATCGGGATTACCAATCTGGGGACAGGCGATTTACTTGGTTATTATAGTAACGCGAGACCACTTTATGTTGCGAAACATATTTATTACAATCTACTGATACGAAGCCGTAACGTACTAATGATCACATAGCGAGACAAAATAGACTGAGTCTGAGGTGATATCACTAACCTTCGAAGCAGTTTCGGCAGACTCTGCATAGTCGATGCGTTTTCATTGTGTTTGCCGAGCGGGGTAGCCGCGTGGTCGGGGGCGCCTTGTAATGGTTCGCGTGGGTCCCCCAGTGGGAGGTTTAAGTCCTCCCTCGGGCATGGGTGTATGTGTGTGTGTGTGTGTGTTGCCCCTAGCGTAAGTTAGTTCATGTTAGATTAAGTAGTGTGCAAGCTTAGGGACCGATGACCTCAACAGTTTGGTTCCATAGGATCTTACGATACTTTTTTTTAAGTGTGTTTAATAAAAGATTGATAACAGTTTATGGGGCATTTTTGTTCAAACTTTACTGAAAGCCAACAAATATAAATAACAGTCTACTGTGGGAAATTGGAGCTCCAGGATTTGTTTGCATTTTACAAGGTGAAGATTCTGCAAGAGATGAGACAAAGGAAAGCCATGGAATTCGGTAATTCTTTCGATTTTTCAACCATCCACGGGTTACTGTTTTCGTCTTAATGCATACCTGTGGCAGCCTTAAGCTAAGCAAAAAACCGTTTATACAACGATGGGCAGTATTTTGTTGTTGTTACCTGAGGCAAACGTTCAATACTTCTCTACTACATATTACCATTAGCACGCACACACACCCACATATAACGAAGAACCAAAGAAACTGGTAAAACTGCCTAATATCGTGTAGGGCCCCCCGCGAGGACGCATAAGTGGCGCATCGTGACCTCGCCTGGACTCGATTAATGTCTAAAGTAGTGCTGGACGGAACTGAAACTATGAATCCCGCATGGCTGTCCATAAATCCGTAAGAATACAAAATTGTTGAGATCGAAACAGCTCGTTGCAAGGCATCCCAGATGTGCTACGTTCGTGTATTGTGAGTCTGATGGTCAGCGTGTAATATACCTAATATACACAGACTTAATGAAAACTTCGATTCCCAGACATCGTGTAGTACAATACCTCACTTGAAAATGATTGGTATTGTGGTGATTCATGAATTTCATAAAAATGACACTAAATTGGAGAGTAATTAGCACACAGTATTACAAATTAAAACAAACGACGATGTATTTAACAAAATGTATCATTCATTGTAGTAATGGGAAAGAATTGAATTAGTGAAACTGGTAGGATTAAAATATATGGTATTAATCACCAACTGTAATTATTCAAATAATTGGACTTTTAGGAATGGAGTTTACTCATTCAAGAAGTTATTCTGTCGCTTGCAAATGAAGGCACATATTGTGAAACGTAAACTTTGGATAAAAGCTGTGAAGAACATTCCGTCTTAATGATTTCATTAATTAAACTCGTGTTGTTGTAACCAGTTATACGCCTAACTATAAAATTCTAGGCATCTGAATTCTGTTTCATTTTACCCTCTTAGCTTCAAATATTGTTAGGAATAAGAGTCGTTGAGTAATTAGCGTGTATTAATTAATTTTGCTCTCCCCCCCCCATGAACCATGGACCTGCTGTTGGTGGGGAGGCTTGCGTGCCTCAGCGATACAGATGGCCGTACCGTAGCTGCAACAACAACGGAGGGGTATCTGTTGAGAGGCCAGACAAACATGTGGTTGCTGAAGAGGGGCAGCAGCCATTTCAGTAGTTGCAGGGGCAACAGTCTGGATGATTGACTGATCTGGCCTTGCAACATTAACCAAAACGGCCTTGCTGTGCTGGTACTGCGAACGGCTGAAAGCAAGGGCAAACTACAGCCGTAATTTTTCCCGAGGACATGCTGCTTTACTGTATGATTAAATGATGATGGCGTCCTCTTGGGTAAAATATTCCGGAGGTAAAATAGTTCCCGATTCGGATCTCCGGACGGGGACTACTCAAGAAGACGTCGTTATCAGGGGAAAGAAAACTGGCGTTCTACGTATCGGAGCGTGGAATGTCAGATCCCTTAATCGGGCAGGTAGGATAGAAAATTTAAAAAGGGAAATGTATAGGTTAAAGTTAGATATAGTGGGAATTAGTGAAGTTCGGTGGCAGGAGGAACCAGACTTTTGGTCAGGTGAATACAGGGTTATAAATACAAAATCAAATAGGGGTTATGCAGGAGTAGGATTAATAATGAATAAAAAATAGGAGTGCGGATAAGCTACTACAAATAGCATAGTGAACGCATTATTGTGGCCAAGATAGACACAAAACCCAAGCCTACTACTCTAGTGCAAGTTTATATGATAACTAGCTCTGCAGATGATGAAGAAATTGATGAAATGTATGATGAGACAAAAGAAATTATTCAGGTAGTGAAGGGATACGAAAATTTAATAGTCATGGGTGACTGGAATTCGTCATTAGGAAAAGGGAGAGAAGGAAACATAGTAGGTGATTATGGATTGGGGGTAAGAAATGAAAGAGGAAGCCGTCTGGTAGAATTTTGCACAGAGCATAACTTAATCATAGCTAACACTTGGTTCAAGAATCATAAAATAAGGTTGTATACATGGAAGAATCCTGGAGATACTAAAAGGTATCAGATAGATTATATAATGGTAAGACAGAGATTTAGGAATCAGATTTTAAATTGTAGGACATTTCCAGGGGCAGATGTGGACTCTGACCACAATCTATTGGTTATGACCTGTAGGTTAAAACTGAAGAAACTGCAAAAAGGTGGGAATTTAAGGACATGGGATCTGGATAAGCTGAAAGAACCAAAGGTTGTACAGAGTTTCAAGGAGAGCATAAGGGAACAATTGAAAGGATTGGGGGAAAGAAACACAGTAGAAGAAGAATGGGTAGCTCTGAGGGATGAAGTAGTGAAGGCAGCAGAGGATAAAGTAGGTAAAAAGACGAGGGCTGCTAGAAATCCTTGGGTAACAGAAGAAATATTGAATTTAATTGATGAAACGAGAAAATATAAAAATGCAGTACATGAAGCAGGCAAAAAGGAATACAAACGTCTCAAAAATGAGATCGACAGGAAGTGCAGAATGGCTAAGCAGGGATGGCTAGAGGACAAATGTAAGGATGTAGAAGCTTATCTCACTAGGGGTAAGATAGATACTACCTACAGGAAAATTAAAGAGACCTTTAGAGAGAAGAGACCCACGTGTATGAATATCAAGAGCTCAAATGGCAACCCAGTTCTAAGCAAAGAAGGGAAGGCAGAAAGGTGGAAGAAGTATATAGGAGGTTTATACAAGGGCTATTTACTTGAGGACAATATTATGGAAATGGAAGAGGATGTAGATGAAGACGAAATTGGAGATAAGATACTGACTGAAGAGTTTGACAGAGCACTGAAAGACCTGAGTCGAAACAAGGCCCTCGAAGTAGACAACATTCCATTAGAACTACAGACGGCCTTGGGAGTGCCAGTCATGACAAATCTCTACCAGCTAGTGAGCAAGATGTATGATACAGGAGAAATACCCTCAGACTTCAAGAAGAATATAATAATTCCAATCCCAAAGAAAACAGGTGTTGACAGATGTGAAAATTACCGAACTATCAGTTTAATAATTCACAGCTGCAAAATACTAACGAGAATTCTTTACAGACGAATCGAAAAACTGGTATAATGCGGACCTCGGGGAGGATCAGTTTGGATTCCGTAGAAATGTTGGAACACGTGAGGCAATACTGACCTTACGACTTGTCTTAGAAACAAGATTAAGAAAAGGCAAACCTACGTTTGTAGCATTTGTAGGCTTAGAGAAAGCGTTTGACAATGTTGACTGGAATACTCTCTTTCAAATTCTAAAGGTGGCAGGGGTAAAATACAGGGAGCGAAAGCCTATTTTCAATTTGTACTGAACCCAGATGGCAGTCATAAGAGTCGAGGGGCATGAAAGGGAAGCAGTGGTTGGGAAGGGAGTGAGACAGGGTTGTAGCCTCTCCCCGATGTTATTCAATCTGTATATCGAGCAAGCAGTAAAGGAAACAAAATAAAAATTGGGAGTAGGTATTAAAATTCATGGAGAAGAAGTAAAAACTTTGAGGTTCGCCGATGACATTGTAATTCTGTCAGAGACGGCCAAGGACTTGGAAGAGCCGTTGAACGGAATGGACAGTGTCTTGAAAGGAGGATATAAGATGAACATCAACAAAAGCAAAACTAGGGTAATCGAATGTAGTCAAATTATATCGGGTGATACTGAGGGAATTAGATTAGGAAATGAGACACTTAAAGTAGTAAAGGAGGTTTGCTATTTAGGAAGTGGAGGGCAGCGTGGAGGGTAAAAATCGTAGAGGGAGACCAAGAGATGAATACACTAAGCAGATTCAGAAGGATGTAGGTAGCAGTAGGTACTGGGAAATGAAGAAGCTTTTACTGGATAGAGTTGCATGTAGAGCTGCATCAAACCAGTCTCAGGACTGAAGACAACAACAACAACAACGATTAATTTTGTGAAGTTCATTATTGTACTCATACTTAGATGGAATTTTGACATTTAAATACAATTTTACATTCTAAATTTCACATATTATTCAATTCTGTAATTTTAGACGTGTAATCAGATCATCTTAGGTTTGGAACTTCTGATTGTAAATACGATTAAAAATATGTTGTCATTATTAAGTAATAATAGTCGAAGTGACCATCCATTATCTAGAATATATAAATGGGGAATCAGCGAGGCTGCTGGGAAGGGCATTTTGAGCTGATATCCTGAAGTGTAACCTGTGTTAGTTACTTAAATATTATTTCACTAAGATGTAAAGTTGTGAAAAAGTATGTTTCTTTATTTGTGAACCAGTCAGTTGTTTGACGAAAACATACTGTACAACTCGGCCTCTTTGCAATGTGTCATGATGGGTTTTAACAGCTTTTAGGAACGAAAGAATAAATGTTTAAAAACTGGATCCGATCACTTTCATTGTAAACTACACACTTCATGAAGATCCAGGAAATCTACAAATATTTCAGTTATGTGGAGAAAAATTTCGTTTTAACCTTCTACTTGTGATTCTAGATAACATCATATGACATGCACTTTTGAGGACTCAGTTCATATATCTTCGAAGTTTTGTGGATTACCTTACCGACGAGTAGATAATTATCAGTAGAAATGTTAAAAGCGGTGGTGTTTAAACTCAGAAGCATGTTCCTGCAGCCACTCTGAAGTAATTCTGGCTGTGTGGGGTGTCGCCCAAGTACGTCGGAAAGCACAATGGACATGAATAGATGTAGGTGATCGGACAGAACGCTTAGGTACGTGTCACCTGTCAGAGCCCTATCTACACGTATCCGGGCTCCCATGCTGCACACGACCCACACCGTTACAGAGTCTCCATCACCTTCAACAGTGTACTGCTTACATGAAGGGTACGTGGGTTCTGATATGCTGTGTCCCACCGCTAGTGCGCCGACTGTAACACTGCGTTGAAATTCACCTTAAATCTTGATTACCTGTCATTGTAGAAGCAGTAACCGAACTAACAAACGCGCCAGACACTTGTTGCCTTATAGAGGTGTTGACGACCCTACTGCCATTTTCTGCCTGTTTACATATCTTTGTAACAACTTAAATAGGCATGCCTATATGTTTCTTTGGCGCTTCAGTGTATAGTGAAGCCAGTCTGTGGCTTTAGACTCGAACTTTAACTACTGTGTGCGTTTCGAGCTTGCGGGCACTCTGTCAATAGCAAAGGAATCAAAGACGGCCCAGGAAGATACTGGGCTGACGAAACATTCACTAGTTCCGCAACATATCTCCAATTTCTTTGTCAAGAATCGAATGGAAGTTCGTAGCTGCTGCGGTTCCTACCGCGAGAAAACCCAGCCCTTGTATCGTCTTATTAAACGAGAAGTGGGCTGAAGCTCTCTCACAACATCCAGTGCAGTAACGAAAGTTTCTTGCTACCAATTGCAGCGTGCGCACCGCTATGCATCCGACGCCCTCTTGTCGATTCTTCGTCCCGCTGCGACCATCAGGAGAATGCCTGCTTACAAAATGAGTTTACGTAAATGCGCGTCCGTAGTGGAGGTCGCTACCACACGTGTCTACGGTGGCGCGCCGCTTGGAGAAAAATTGTTTTCAATCGTGATGATTGGCGAAAATGTCAATTCGAGTATCTGGCCGGCAAGGAGAGGTGAGGAGTTGGGGTAAAGATCCTGATTACCAGTCTTTGCTCCAATCTCCTGGAATCACATTCCAAATGGTTCAGATGGGTCTGAGCACTATGAGACTTAACTTCTGAGGTCATCAGCCTCCTAGAACTTAGAACTACTTAAACCTAACTAACCTATGGACATCACACACGTCCATACCCGAGGCAGGATTCGAACCTGCGACCATAGCGGTTGCGCGGTTCCAGGCTGTAGCGCCTAGAACCACTTGGCCACCTCGGCCGGCGAATCTCATTCCAAATCTCTGCGTCGTGTAGCATGAACTAAGGGCATGTGTCACTTTTGTTGGTGATCCGTTGACGGGGACTTTAAACTGGGCGTCCCCTTCGTGCTCTTTGAGCGGGGTAGACTAAATGTAGACATTCGGTTTCACCTCCTTCCCTCTGTTTTCAGCATAAAACCGAATCTACATTTAATGGCTTATCTGCAAGTTGTACATAAGTGCCTGGCACAGTTTTCATCGAATCACCTTCACAATAATTCTACTCGCGAACAACGCAAGAAAAAAGGACGAATACATATATCTTCGTGTGAAGTCGGATTTCCATCGTTTCTCCCCATGTAGAGGAGAACGTTGGAGACTAAAATTTCGTGAGAACATTCCGCCGCAACGAAAGACGCCTTTGTTTTAATAAAGTTCACCCCTAATCATGTATCTTGTCCGTGACACTCCGCCGCCTATCTCTGCACTTCTTTGAACTTTCTCGATGTACTCCGTTAATCCTACTTCGTAAGGGTCCCGCACTGCGCAGCAGTACTGCAAAAGAGGACGGACAAGCGTAGTGCAGGCAGTCTCTTCTGTAGATCTGTTGTATCGTCTAAGTGTATTGCCAATGAAACGCAACCTTCTCCACAGCATTTCCTGTGTGTTCATTCCAATTTAAATTGTTTGTAATTCCAATTCCTAGGAATGTAGTTGAACAACACCAATTCGTGGGAAACTAGAAGTCGCTTTTGTTTTACTCTATGACTTTCCTCATTATTACAAATGGCGACCTCTCCGACCGGAAACCTCGAATGCACTAACATAACTGAGACGATATTTCATAAATACGCAGTTTGATTACGGACCATTTCTGAGGTACAGAGTCGAGAGCCTTCTGGAACTCTAGAAATGCGTAAACAGTTGATGTTATCGATAGCACTCAACACTTCGTGAGAGTAAAGAGCTAGCTGTGTTTCACAAGAACGATGATTTCTAAAGCCTCTTTGATTATGTGTCAGGTGACTGTTCTCTTCGAGTTAATTCATAATGTTTGAACACAATAGATGTTCCAGAATCCTGCTGCACACTGACGTTAATGATATGGGCCGGTGATTTATTGGATTACTCCTATGATCTTTCTTGAATATTGGTGCGAATGCGCAACTTTACAGTATTCGGGCTCGGATTTCTTGTCGAGCCAGCGGTTATATACGCTAGTTAAATATGGATCTATAGCATCGGCATACTCTGAAAGAAATCTAGTTGGTGTAGCACCACAATTGTACATTACACGTACTTCTGTTACACCCACCCAAGCTCTTGACACACATACGACACCACTCTTACATGTAGGAAAGAAAGGAGCCAATGCGCAACGATGAAGAACGCCCTTTCCAAAAGGAGTGGATGAACCCACCCCGTAAGGTATCCTAGTCAACAATGCCATACGAAATTTCATTTTTTTATTTTATCCACAAGACCGTTACCGCATAATGGCGTCACATCCCTGCTTACAAAAAGATTACCCTTAGACGTTAAGTGAACGGAACTGAACGTCACCGACAAATGGTGTCGTTTTCACACTAGATGGAACGTCAGTACAAAGTCTTTCGCTTAGCCCAATACCGAACTGTAAATGTGTGGTTACGAGATACCATCCACCATAGAAAAAGATTGAATGTAGTGTCGAAATAATGGAACTACAAATACTAAAGTTAATGTAAGTGCAAAACATACTTCACAACGGATGTTCAAAATAATTTGTCTTGTAGGAAAGTGTAAAATTTAGACACGAAAATTTACACATAACAGCACATCACAAAATATATGTAAGGCAACACATAAAGTGAGTGTACCTTATCCATTCTGTTTTATTTTTGTAAGTACCAACAGAACCAAAAAAATTAGTATTTTCTGTCTTAGACCTATATAATTTTTCACTGTTGACAAAGATTTGACAGTCTGTATTCTTATTTACACAGAATGCAGGCGATTTATCTGTCTACTTGTAAAAATTATGGTCTTTTAGTGTATGATGACTGTTTAAAATTTTGTTGCAATGGTGAATGACTGCACAAGGTTGTGGCACTTCCTGGTAAGCCAAATTATTCTGTGAGGTGATGGGATTCTATAGGAGGGGGTCTGTTCTGACAATCACGTTGTTTGGTGGGTAATTTGATATTTGAAAGTATAGGTTCAAATGGCTTTGAGCACTATGGGACTTAACATCTGAGGTCATCAGTCCCCTAGAACTTAGAACTGTTTAAACCTAACTAACCTAAGGACAACAAACACATCCATGCCTGAGGCAGGATTCGAACCTGCGACCGTAGCGGTCGCGTGGTTCCAGACTGCAGCGCCTAGAACCGCTCGGTCACTCGGTCGGCTTTAAAAGTAATGCTTTACAGAAAAATAAATCTGACTCAGAATAATCGAACAAAAACTTAATGAAAATAAAATTAAAAAAACCCTGTTGGACGAGCGTCCACCACTGAGAATTATACTAGATTTTGATAATACCGCTTCAGTTGTAAGAGCGCGACCACCGCGGCGCTCGGCGGCCACAGCACAGTTGCGACACTTGAGGATGGGTTTATGAGAGCCCGAAACCGGTCGTGATAATATAAGGAGCTCACAACTGAAGCAGTATTTTCAACCTCTAGCAAAATGTAGCTGTCAGTTTATAAAAATTACTTGTATTTGAATATGATTGCAACAATACAGAACATTAGCTGGTGGCTTATGTGGAGTCATATAATGGTGCAAAACAGAATACACGTATGAACTCATATCGATTACTCATTGGATATCATTCATAACCATCGCTAGTGAGTTTGCAATAACTACGAGATCTGAATGGAAACAGTGCTGGACGCTCAGCTGACAACAGTTTGAAATCGATGAATTCCGATTAGCCAAATTAAAAAGTATAAGCCGAGAGTGCCACCACACATTTATTTTAAAATGTAAATCATACTTCACCTTCAGATCTCTGTCTGTGTTGTGGAAGAACACACAATGATAAAAATATCCAAGCTGTCGTTGACTAATTTCTCTGTGTCATGGAAACAAAGCAGTGTAATAAAACTAATACTAAGTAGACACTGTAAGCGTATTGTCATATCACTGGCTCAGTTGTGGAGTATCTTTGCGGGCAGCCGCGTCTGCAGAGAGTCGAGCGCGGGACACGGTATTGATATGTAGTGTAGTTGTGTAGCTCTGCATGTAAGAAGCATTGTTAGTGTTGCTACAAGTGCTACTACAGTAAAGTGATTAAATATGGAAGTAATTCAGAGGAAAGTGCGTCAAGACGTAATTAAAAATGAGCAGTGGCTTTAATAACGTATTCATGTATCGTCTCGTTGCGTGTCGCATTGCATCGATCATCCGCGCCGTGTTCGGTCTGCAAGAATGAACGAATGTGAATCAGTAATACTATTTACCGCAGAAGAGTGCAATCAAGTGCCAATGATTTGTAACGAGCGTGCGAACGTGCGTTCGATCATCGCGTTCCGCATTATCAACAATCAGCCATGCTGCGACGGTTACGCGGACGCTCGTACAAGTGAGAACTGAGAACTGAAAAATTAACTTTACGAACAGTGCTATATCATTACTAGTGCCTAGGAGGACTATTACCAGATAATTGTATGTGTGACTAGCGTAAGAACTTTCGTTCGATCATTCGGCTTCCGCATGATCAACAATCAGTCGCGTCGTGTAGGTTACGCGTACGCTCGTCTGAATTACATTTTTGGACTGTTAATCATCAAGGTTGTTAATTGGGAGAAACATTTACGATTTAGAGTGTAAACAGTGCAACCTGTGGTTTCCATATTGTCTCAGAATATACACTCCTGGAAATTGAAATAAGAACACCGTGAATTCATTGTCCCAGGAAGGGGAAACTTTATTGACACATTCCTGGGGTCAGATGCATCACATGATCACACTGACAGAACCACAGGCACATAGACGCAGGCAACAGAGCATGCACAGTGTCGGCACTAGTACAGTGTATATCCACCTTTCGCAGCAATGCAGGCTGCTATTCTCCCATGGAGACGATCATAGAGATGCTGGATGTAGTCCTGTGGAACGACTTGCCATGCCATTTCCACCTGGCGCCTCAGTTGGACCAGCGTTCGTGCTGGACGTGCAGACCGCGTAAGACGACGCTTCATCCAGTCCCAAACATGCTCAATGGGGGACAGATCCGGAGATCTTGCTGGCCAGGGTAGTTGACTTACACCTTCTAGAGCACGTTGGGTGGCACGCGATACATGCGGACGTGCATTGTCCTGTTGGAACAGCAAGTTCCCTTGCCGGTCTAAGAATGGTAGAACGATGGGTTCGATGACGGTTTGGATGTACCGTGCACTATTCAGTGTCCCCTCGACGATCACCAGAGGTGTACGGCCAGTGTAGGAGATCGCTCCCCACACCATGATGCCGGGTGTTGGCCCTGTGTGCCTCGGTCGTATGCAGTCCTGATTGTGGCGCTCACCTGCACGGCGCCAAACACGCATACGACCATCATTGGCACCAAGGCAGAAGCGACTCTCATCGTTGAAGACGACACGTCTCCATTCGTCCCTCCATTCACGCCTGCCGCGACACCACAGGAGGCGGGCTGCACGATGTTGGGGCGTGAGCGGAAGACGGCCTAACGGTGTGCGGAACCGTAGCCCAGCTTCATGGAGACGGTTGCGAATGGTCCTCGCCGATACCCCAGGAGCAACAGTGTCCCTAATTTGCTGGGAAGTGGCGGTGCGGTCCCCTACGGCACTGCGTAGGATCCTACGGTCTTGGCGTGCGTCGCTGCGGTCCGGTCCCAGGTCGACGGGCACGTGCACCTTCCGCCGACCACTGGCGACAACATCGATGTACTGTGGAGACCTCACGCCCCACGTGTTGAGCAATTCGGCGGTACGTCCATCCGCCCTCCCACATACCCACTATACGCCCTCGCTCAAAGTCCGTCAACTGCACATACGGTTCACGTCCATGCTGTCGCGGCATGCTACCAGTGTTAAAGACTGCGATGGAGCTCCGTATGCCACGGCAAACTGGCTGACACTGACGGCGGCGGTGCACAAATGTTGCGCAGCTAGCGCCATTCGACGGCCAACACCGCGGTTCCTGGTGTGTCCGCTGTGCCGTGCGTGTGATCATTGCTTGTACAGTCCTCTCGCAGTGTCCGGAGCAAGTATGGTAGGTCTGACACACCGGTGTCAATGTGTTCTTTTTTCCATTTCCAGGAGTGTAGATGTTCATACCAGACATAGGGCAGTGTTGTGTTTAAACGTTGAGTTGCTCCCTTAAACCCGCTTGCATTTTATCGATACATAATGTCAGGGGAACTAGCAGCAGTGTGGAGCAAAACAGTACGACCGCCGCGGGATTACCAGGTACGTGCTGTGGACAGGGCGCACGGTCAAACAACGGTTCAGAAACGACAAACAGTTTAAAAAGACCCCACCCATTCCTACTCCCTGGCGTGCTACAACACGTAAGCACGAAATGCAGTACTATGAGCACATGAGCCTGTGTTGATGCTGTTTCGTGAAGGGGAAATCGACCTTCTCAGGCAAAGGGAAACGGCTATTGTATTTGAGTTCATGAACCATAGACATCCCACTACTACGGAGATCGATTGTGTAAGAAACATAAATGTGTTCCTTCGCTACACATCGATTAAGTCGCATACTTGTAGAGCAGTGGTTCCCAATCTTTCCGAAACCATTACCCTTGCGTGTAGTCTGTTATAAGCTAGTAAGCCCACCTTCCCTCCCTCCCTCCGTCCTCCACTCCCAACTAAGCTTTAAAATGAAAAATAATTTTATTTGCATAATTTTATTTTTAAAAAGACTAAAGGTAAATGATATGTTGTTTTTGTGGGTGTTTTATTAAACCACGAACTAATGAACCAATGTGTCAGTTGGTACCGCTCATTTCTGACAACCACTTTTTATGCAACAGTGAAACAGTTCTTAGTGCATTGCGAATGCTACCTACACACAGCTTCTTCTCAGGAAAGGAAGTTGTGTCCACACTGAGGGAGGACTCTCGTTACAAAAGATGCTTCCTCCGTGCCACTCCCGTCCCTAGTGATGTCTGCTACATCCACAGCTTGCATGTCCATTTAATATCAACCAAGTTAAAATCTGCAGATTGTATTTACTGTTTGGATATCACTTGATCGCTGGACTTCTTACTTCTAAACTAACAGAAATTTTAAGCCTTTATGTTACTAACGATTGGCGCGAGACCACTGCCTATAATAATATTCATAACAGTAACAATACTGTGTAGGTTCTAAAGTGATGTAATAGTCATTACAGAATTACCGTTCTGTTGTACTGTCAATTAGATTGTTAACGTGATGCAAAGTGAATAATAAGCAATTACTTGTCCGTCGTGGGAACTGCCTACAACACCGGGAAGGCAATTTCATAAGATATGACGTACATGATTTAACTGAAACTGTATGGATTCAGCGATCTTTTCAAGTATAAAACATATGTGATGTATATATGAAGACTGAAGGCCCAAATGAAAATTTGTACAAGGACCGGGATTCGAACCGGCATATCCTGCTCTCTAGGCAGATGCGGTAACCTATACGCCGACCCTGTCACACTGGCTTTGCAAAAGTGCTGTTCGAGTTTAGACAGAATAGCAAGCGGGCTGAAGTGTGAATGTGTATTTGTATTGTGCAAGCCAGCGTGCTAGGGTAGCCCATGAAGTTGTGCAAAGCCATTGTGCCAGAGTGGCGTAGTGGTTTGTGCATCTGCCTTCTGAGCAGGAGAATCTGGTTTGAAGCCCAGCTTTGTTACAAGTTTTCATTCTTCGCTTCAGTCTGTATATGCCAGTATATGCTTCAGTTTTACTACCAAAGGTGCTCGGTACAAAATACGTCTGTGTGGGTGGACGATGTGAGAAAGATGTTCTGAGATTTGTTTCACAAGTTCTGACATCAAACCCACTTTATCAAGCAGCATGCTAGTACTTGAAAAATAAAATGTAATTATTCGTCATTTATGTAACCAGTTTTACAGTGTTACGAAGTAGTCATAACAGAAAAAAATTGTTAATAAGTTGATTTAATTTCATGACAAAAAAGATGAATCACTAAAATTAGTTTTACCCTTCAGGTGGTAATTACCCCCACTTTGGGAACCAATGTTGTAGAAAGTAATGGTATGCTGCAACTCATTACTTACTATCACCAATTCTACGCTCAGTTCACTGCGTCAGGCGACTCCCGTTGGATACCCTGTATTTACGGGTAACCTCAAATATTTTTTTCATATAAAGAAATCGCATAGGGAATGATTTATTTGTTAATATATTTCTTTATATTTGTTTATATTTGTTGTTCCTTAGGAGCATTTCGTTTTAAAAGAATAACAATCTTTCTATAACAAAAAAATTATAAATCACTGAAAAAGCTTCAGAAACTTAAACGATTTTTTAAAACCTACAACAAATTACTTCTCGCCAAATGCATTTATGTATTTGTGTTGCTACAAACCGTTGTGCTAAATGAAAGTAAAAAACTCTTGTTCCAATTCATTATTATTAGGTGCTTCAGATCATCAGTTTTTACATTCGCTACTAACAACAAATCACTTCATGACGGATCTGAAACACGATTTTCCAAGGTGCAGCTACGAACGAAAGTGAGTGATCCCTCAACGGTTGTTCAACTGACTGTATGTAATACTGTGCCAATTCTAGTGAGCGCTCCTCCCGCTTACTGGTGAGTTCCATTTTCGTTCTTACCCTATAGCTACTGACTTTACCACTATCGGTAATCTGAAAAATTATCTTAATTACCTTAATAAATGACTTCCGCTTTTGGCTGACAGCATTCTTTCATTATAGGATCTTCCACATCCACCTTTTCGCAGCTACATATTTTATTTTAAAAGCCCAACATCGGTGTTTAACAAGCATAGTAATTTTCATCAGGCATGAAGTGATTACTTGTGAGTAACGAATATGAAAACTGACTATCAACAGAACAATATGATACTGCATTTACAACAAGAGGTTTTTAAAATTTATTTAACAAAACTGCGCTGAGCATAGCTTCGAATAGCATTTGCGGTGAAAGAATTTTTTTAATATATTTTAGATTTGTTATTGCACAAAGACTAATTCTTTTGTAGATAAATGCGCCTGAGGATGCGCCTTCAAGGTGTCGGTATTTGAGACGACTACAATAAACATCTAAAGCAGTCATAGGGAATTTCACTCCTATTAATTATAATGTGCTAACGAGACCTTGTATAATATAATGGTATGAATATTCCAGTTGCATCAGTTATCTCAAACAGTATCTGCCCTGATTTTTGACAAATGACAGGAATTACGTGTCATTGCCATAAATTCCTCCACAGTGAATCTCAAAGTGAATTTGCTGAAGATCATGGTATGATCATCACCACAGTCGCAGAGTCCAAATGCACCAGAGAAGTCCCATTTTAGCACACTCAGTTTGGATGCGCCAACACCAGTACAAAGTATGTTTAACGATTTCCAGGTAGACCTTTGTTCCTCACGTCCTGAGGGAGAGACGAGTATCATCCAACCAGCGATTTCAGTACTTCTCAATATCCATGATTTTAACCTTGCGTTCTGACGACGTTCGGTTACATATTCGGCTGTATGGTGACAATTTGTCGTAGACTTCAATCGTTGGTGGGACGGTTGATTCAGTGCAATGGGAGGGTGGGTGTAACAAAAATTTTAGACCCATTGTTCTGGACGCAACATTTCTTCTAATATTTGATCGAGCGATTTCTGTCAACATATTTCAGTCAGAGAAGTAGGAGCACCTGGGCGGTGGACCCATTACAGCGACCGAAGTGGAAAGTTCACTTTCACAACCTGAAACAACGTCCTCCAGTAGGCTCACGGAAACAACAGTGTGAGGGCTACCCATCGAAGCTGAAACGCTCTCGCTTCTCTGCAGCGATGAAGTACTAGCGCCTTAACAGCCGTGAAGGCTGTGACTCTGTCCCCTGCACCGAACTGCCTCGTGTCCCACAAAAAGCGCTTCCATGCGGGACATCGGCCTACTCCCTGCTCCGAGGCACATCTGCCATGGTTCTACCAGTGAGAGGAATCAGTAACCAAGGATGTTCGCCTAACAATCAGCGTACCCGAGCTCACGCCCTCGTATTTTCTAAATTGCCTGACGCAGAGTGTCTGGTGTGCTATCAACAATGCTGACTGCTGTTGTACTCGACAACATCATTAGCTGATAATGAGGAAGACGCATTTCCAACACGAACGCTTTTCCTTCACCTAGAAATACAACATCCAAAACTACAACCAACACCGAGCCTAATCAGCGTCAGTCCTCCGTATTATTTACCGTACTGGTCATCGCGTCTCATCAACGTGACACGAGGGCCTTATTGTGCATATGGTCCATAATTGACATCGTTTAGGTGAAAGATAGGCGAACCAAAATGACTAGCCACCCTTCAAACTTCTTTACGATGGTATTGCGTCAGAGTAACACAGAGCCAGTCAGCAGTTATCAGTGTCTGTGGTTGTAAACTTCAGTTGGTTCCAGTGAGTTTGATAAGGATGTAGATCCTAACTTACACTGTTTATGCAGTTCATTTTACAAGTGAAGCTGGTATGATTTTTTGTCACAACTAAATACCCAGTTGCTCTAACTGACATTACTCCCAAGTTTTTTTCAATTTCGTAGAAAGCCAGCTTGTTCTTGTTGTGGTTGGCAGGAGAGCCAACCGTATTGCTAAAGGAGGCCGAAATGCACGCGTCTCAACTCACGCAGGCTGGCGTGAGGTCTGGAACATGACAAGGGAGTTAGAATTGAGAAAAACGGACGTAGGTGGTGGAATACTTAACATTAATCCATTAATTACGAACGTCGCTGTGGACATTACATGATTTACAATATCAATAGAAACTGATCATGGCGCCTTGCTAGGTCGTAGCAAATAACGTAGCTGAAGGCTATGCTAACTACCGTCTCGGCAAATGAGAGCGTAATTTGTCAGTGAACCATCGCTAGCAAAGTCGGCTGTACAATTGCGCGAGTGCTAGGAAGTCTCTCTAGACCTGCCGTGTGGCGGCGCTCGGGCTGCAATCACTGATAGTGGCGACACGCGGGTCCGACTTATACTACCGGACCGCGGCCAATTTTAAGGATACCACCTGGCAAGTGTGGTGTCTGGCGGTGACACCACAGTTCTTTAGAAGGATGTTACATTCCCCTCATTAGTCAGTTACCTCAGTTACGATTTATGACTGATTTTGTTCAACGTCTCAAAATGGGTTGTCTAAAGGGCAATTGTCTAAAGGGCAATAGCTCGATCAGCCGCATATACAGGTAGATCTATTGATAGTGACCAGGCCAAATATCTCACGAAAAAAGAAACAAACGAAAAAACTACAAAGAACGAAACTTATCTAGCTTCAAGGGGAAACCAGATGGCGCTATGGTTGGCGCGGTAGATGTCGCTGCCACAGGTCAAACGGATATCAACTGCGTTTTTCTGAAATAGGAACCCCCATTTTTTATTACATATTCGTGTAGTATCTGAACAAATATGAATGTTTTAGTTGCACTAGTTTTTTCGCTTTATGATACATGGTGTTGTGATAGTCACAAACGTATAAACACGTAACATTCCGCCAGTGCGGACGGTATTCGCTTCGTGATACAATACCCGTCTTACAACGCACCTTTTACCAATTGCGGAAAACTTCGATATCGTGTTGATGTATCGCCATTGTGATCAAAATGCCCAACGGGCGTGTGCTATGTATGCTGCTAGGTATCCTGGAGGACATGATACAAGTGTCCGGACCGTTCGCCGGATAATTACGTGATTTAAGGAAACAGGAAGTGTTCAACCACATGTGAAACGTCAACCACGGCCTGCAACACATGATGATGCCCAAGTAAGTGTTTTAGCTGCTGTCGCGGCTAATCCGCACATCAGTAGGAGACAAATTGTGCAAGAATCGGTAATCTCAAAAACCTCGGTGTTGAGAATGCTGCATCAACATCGATTGCACCCGTACCATATTTCTATGCACCAGGAAAGCATTGCGATAACTTTGAACGTCGTGTACAGTTCTGCCACTGGGCACAAGAGAAATTAGAAGACGATGAAAGATTTTTTGCATGCGTTCTATTTAGCGACGAAGTGTCATTCACGAACAGCGGTAACGTAAACCGGCATAATATGCACTATTGCGGCAACGGAAAATCCATGATGGCTGCGACAAGTGGAACATCAGCGAACTTGGCAGGTTAATGTATGATGCGGCATTATAGGAGAAAGGATAATTGACCCTCATTTTATCGATGACAATCTAAATGGTGCAGTGTATGCTGATTTACTACGTAATGTTCTACCGATGTTACTACAAGATGTTTCACTGCGTGATGGAATGGCGATGTACTTCCAACATGATGAATGTCCGGCAAATAGTTCGGGTCCGGTTGAAGCGGTACTGAATAGCATATTTCATGACAGGTGTACTAGTCTTCGAAGCACCATACCATGGCCGCACGTTCACCGGATCTGACATCCCCGGATTTCTTTCTGTGGGGAAAGTTGAAGGATATTTGCTATCGTTATCCACCGACAACGCCTGACAACATGTGGTAGCGCACTGTCAATGTATTACTCGCTGTTGAGAGGAAGGTGAATTACTCGCTGTTGAGAGGAATGTCGTTACACGCATTGCCAATTGCTTTGTGGTTGACGGACATCATCTTGAACATTTATTACATTAATGTGGTATTTACAGGTAATCACGGCGAAACAGCATGCGTTCTCAGAAGTGATAAGTTCACAAAAGTACATGTATCACGTTGGAACAACCGAAATAAAATGTTCAAATGTAACTAAGTTCTGTACATTAATTTAAAAAACCTACCTGTTAGCAACTGTTCGTCTAAAATTGAGAGCCATATGTTTGTGACTATTACAGCACAAACTAAAATATTCATATTTCTTGAAATATAACACGAATATGTAATAAAAAATGAAGGTTCCTGTTTAAAGGGGGTAGGACGTCAAACGAGCCATCTTGGAGCAGGAGAGACACCACAGGAGTTTTTAATTCCCACTCTCTATACTTTTACGAATAAATTCATTAAACTTTGTCAGCATGACCAGGAAGGATTCAGGATTCACACTCATAGCAGTGGAAGTTCAAAAACAAACAAAATTAAATTGGTTTTATATGTGAAAGTTCATCATTTATTCACTTACTATTGGCAGCGTTTGTTCCTGTAGGTACACGTTGCTTCATAAGTAAGAGAGATTCTTCGACGAAGTTTGCACAGCATACAAACCATACTTACAGGTGTATGAAACCCTACTAATTATTTAATGTATGAAAAAATGAGCGTGCTGTTACATTTTAAACTTCATGTTTAGAAAAAACTCAAATTATATCATTAATTATTTCGATTTTTACCACAGTTTTCAATAGATTGGGAAAATTCTAGAGTTTCATACACCTGCAATTACGGTTGTATGATATGCAAAACTCATCGAAGAATCTCCCTTACTTATGAAGAAAAGTGTATCTTTAGCAACAAATGCAGCCAATGGTAAGTGAAAAAATGTCAAATTACAAATGTAAAAAAAATTATTTTCTTATATTTTTGAACTTCCACTGCTATGCGTGTAAATCCTGTATCCTTTCTGGCCGTTTTGACAAAGTATTATGAATTTACTCGTAAAAGTAAAGACATTGGAAATTAAAGTGTCCTCTGGTGCCTCCTCTGCTTTAAGTCGCCCCGTCTGACGTCCTACCACTCTTAAAAAAAATTCAGTTGATTCCGTTTGACGTATGGCAGCGCCATCTAGCGGGCCAGCCATAGCGCCATCTGGTTTTCCCGTCAAACTAGAGAAGTTTCGTTCTTTGTAGTTTTTTAGTTTGACGCCTATTTCGTGAGATAGTTGGCCCGGTCACGATCAATAGACCACCTGTATAAGGCTTCTGTGAGAATACGCGAGGTTATGGTCGTTCGTATAGATATCCTAGAGAACTGGGGCAAGATAACAGCCTGGTGGTAATCCATTCCTTTGTTTCGCCCTTCGAATATGTGACCTTCAAATTCAACAAAGAACATGCAGTCTTGAAAAAAATATCCTACGGGGCAGCGGTGACGGAACGGAATGCAGACGCCGCCAGAGGTCGCCCAGCCCGTGACGTGGCCTGCGTCGTCCCGCCCTCCCTGACAGCGTCGGCCGACCGCCCCGAGAGCAAACAAGAGACAGTCTGTCTGTGTGCAGCGGTGCAGCCTCCGCCTGCGCCGCTGCGCTGCAAGCTTTAACGAGCTCATTTGGGTATTACAGCGGCTGATTCCCGCGCTCCATTTAGGACCGTCTCATTAGCTGTACGCTGTGCATAATGGTCTCATCAGCGATGGGGTGTGCGCGCCTCTGCCGTACCGCTCTCTCCAAAACACTGGCACAGCCGAGGGCTGCCACGCGTTTTTGCGTCGTCAACTACCGCGTTTTCTCTACAACTTGGCGTTTTCTGAAAGGAAAACTCACATTACGCAATCTAGGTAGATGTCGCTTTAGTGCAGTCGAAGGCGACAGCATCCCGTCTTCCCCTTAACTGCATAAGTGTCCTTCATTAACACAAAAAGATTCTGTTTCATTTATTTCATCATTTGCAATCAAATTAGTAATGTTACTCTCTCTCTCTCTCTCTCTATCTCTCTGTGTCTGTTTGTCTGTACATTTGCCTGTCGGCGTCATATCGTGTAGTATCATAATCGAGTATCGAGTGCCACTGTATCAGACTTTTTGGCTGACCATACTGCACACTCAATGGCAAGACTGTCTTTGACACTCTCCGAATGTTCGGTGAAGCAGAGGTACCCCTATGTATTCTGGACTTGATCGGATACAGATTCCAACGATCTGTTTGCGGTACCACAAACTGTCAACTATACGGTGGAATGCAGTTGAAACCAGCCCAGTTTCCTGTTGGTTATAGTGATTGTATTATTAACTTTCCTTTAATTTACGTCTATGGTCACCAACATTTTGTTAAGAGATTACCGGTTTCGTCTTTAGTGACCATCGTCAGATCTGTTTCATAAAAACAAAGTCCTAATGTACTGCAGCCATTTGACGATGCCACTATGGCTGCAGTGCATTAGGACTTTGTTTTTATGAAACAGATCTGATGGTGGTCTTTAAAGACCGAAACAGGTAATCTGTTAACAAAAAGTTTGTGACCATAGACGTAAATGAAAGGAATCTCATTACATATATGGGTCACTGTTTTTCCGCGACGATGTCGCTGCTTGTGGATTCTATTATTGTTATTCAGGCTCTAAACAATTTATCATATGTGCTAGTTCGCAGCATTTTGTCAGTGCTTGAAAGCATTTGTCATTTATTCTAATCGTTACAAAACTTGGTATTTTTAAGATTTCATGGTACAAATCAACCAACATTAGTTTTGCTCTTGGTTCGTGGTTCCTAGATCATATTTCTCTCATGCATCTTAATTCGGTTCTTCTGATTATTCTTGGAAGGGTTCGCTAGTGATGGCCGTTCCACCACATCGACCAATGCAAGAGAGAGAGAGAGAGAGAGAGAGAGAGAGAGAGAGAGAGAGAGAGTGAATCAGAGAGAGAAAGGACGCAAAACATAGATAGAGAGGAGAGATGGAGACAATCAAATAGAGACTGAGAACCTGTTTCCCTTCGAATCTGGTATATATGGAGCCATTGTGTATATAACTGACGGTGTCAGATTTTTTGCATAGATTCATTTATTTCATTTCACGGGTGTTATGAACTACGTGGCCAACGGTAGCGATTGACCATAATTCAGTTTTCGTACTTCACAGACGCATTCTGAAGAATTATCTGAAAATACGCAGATCGGCAAACGTGTACAGACAATGATCCTACTTTCAGAAAAATTGGATGAGTTAATCGAAAGAAAGAGCTTTACAAAGTCAATAACGGTAGTCAACAACCTGTTGGTTGTTCCCTGGTCTTTATGGAAACAGTTCTTCGGTCTGGCATTGATTAAGTTCTTGGATGTCTTCCTGAGGGATATGAGGTCCAATTCTGTCTAGTTGGAGCGTTAAGTCGTTAAAATTCGGTGCTGGTTGAAGGGCTCCGTCCACAATTTTCCAAACGTTCTTAGTTGGGGAGACGTTCAGCGAACTGGCTGGCCAAGGCAGGATTTGGCAAACGCGAAGGCAACCAGTAAAACTTCTCGTTGTATGTGGGCGAGCTGAACTGTAAGTCCATGACGGCTTGCCATGAAGGACAACAAAACAGGCCGTTGAATATCGTCGACGTACCGCTGTTGCTGTAAGAGTGCCAAAGGTGTTCTGCTATGAAAAGAAGTGTCACCCCAGATCATCACTCCTGGTTGTTGTGCCGCATGGCGACTGACAATCAGATTGTTTACCCCACCTTTGTGGGGGGAGGCGGCTCTGGACGCGTTCTCCGTGGTCATCGGGCTCAGTTGAAAGTTGGTCTCATCACTAACAACACTTCTAGTCCAGTCAATGAGATTCCCGTCCGAAGATGTGAGTGGAGACGTCTTGGATAGCGGTGTGGTACCAACCTGTCTGTCACCCGCCCTACCGCTCGCCAACTAGGAGTGATGTTCGGGGGTGTCATTTGTTTTCTTAGCATGACTCCTTTGGTTCTCATTCGTGGCACCCTTACAGCACAGCGGTACGTCGAAATTTAAGGCCTGTTTCGTTGCCCTTCATGGCGATCCATCTTGGACTTACATTTCAGCAAGATAACGCCAGTTTGCACACGGCGAGAGTTTCTGCTGCTTATCTTCGTCATGCTAAACCCTACCTTGACCAGCACGGCCGTGTTAACTCTCCCCAAATGAAAACGTTTGGAGTATGATGGGCATGGCCGCCTAGCCAGCTCGGGATTTTGACTACCTAATGCGCAAACTCGACAGAGTTTAGACCAATATCCCTGGGAAACATGAAACAACTCTATCAGTCAAACCGAAGGCGAGTAACTACCTGCATAAGGGATCACAGCAATTTACGAAGCACTGTCTCTTGAATAAATCATCCAACTTTTCTGAAACTGTAATAATTTGTTTGTCCGTATATCCACGTCACATCTACCTATTTTTCTGCGATTAAGGTATTCCTTCATAGTTCGTCGTTTTCGTTGTCTTACAATTGTTTCCTGGTTTCCAATATCGTTTCTCGGAAAATTCCTTTTATTTTAATAGACGATTTGTGTGTAATTTTCGACCTTGGCTGATCAGTGTTGAGAGTACGTGAATGTCATCCTATGTTGTACAGAGTGAGCATAAAGTCATTCTTCAACTACAGAAACTTACTTTAAAAGGATTATCCTAGATATGGCTGTGCTGTTTGTTTCGAATGGTATCGTAACTCATGAAGTTTCTTTTCTTCTCCATTTTTTATGGATGAACTTCCACATGTGCTCTGGCTGTTGCTTGAAGAAAGTATAGATGACACACAACTTCTCTTCCATTTCTTTGTCGATACCGCTCCTGTCAGTGCCTCTACAGAATCTCGTATTCGCGTCGAAAGAGTTTGCACATCAGAACTGGTGATTTTAGAGCGTTTTCCTTAAGAGAGACACGTCTGTTAAACTTGGTGGCCACAGTGTTGTATCGTTTCTGCCGATCCGTCTGCCCAAAAAAGTTTCATTCAAGAAATGGCGAACCCCCGCCCCCCTCCCCCTCTCTCCCCCCACCCCCCTCGTGGCGGTGTAGCCAAAGTTGAGCAACGCAGACGCTATATCGAGTCCATGTAAACTGTTGCCCTAACTGTGGGCTCCGCGAAGAAGAACGGTCCAATGACTGTGGTGAGCATTAACAGACAGCACACATTCACTTTCGGGCTGTACATAAATACTGCACCACAATATGTGGCTTCTCCTACACCCATATCCTGATATTATGAGCGTTTACTTTCGCGGAGATGTGAAAAGCTGCTTCACTGGAGAAACTAACTTTATTGAGGTAGTTATTGTCTGCGTCGATTCGTTACCGCATCTGCCTACCAAACTCAGCACATATGGGTCTATCATCTGGCTGAAAGCTTCAAGGATTTGCAGTTTGTAGGCTTGTAAATGCGAAGTCTTCACTACACTGCTCTGAGATAAACTAGTTTCTCACGGAAAACGACGCATCGATTTCGACGGACTGCAGCGAAATCATATGCACATAATATCAAGAGTGTTATTACTCATTCCAGGTCTACCGCTTCTTGCTTTGATATCAGCGCTGCCAGACTAATCTTTCGCACCGTCCTTTGATGCTCTTCGCGTATGCAGATGTCGACCATAGGCACTCCGATAAACGCTAATTGTCGACCATACCTCATGACACCATGCACCCTCTCCTGCATAGACAACATTATGTCAGCAGCGCTACTAAATTAATTAAATGGTGCTACCGGTAAAAAGAGAGAGGCTAAAGAAATCAGATGCTGTTAGAGCAAAAATAGAAGTGTATCCATTCAAACTTCATGATTTACCTCACCATTTGCAACAGACCTCACAGTGGCACATAGCTTAGCTATTTAAAGTTTTGTTACCAGCGGAAGACAGAGAGAAGGGAAAACAGTGATAAGGAATGTGTATTATACATTTCATTGCGTTTGTCTGCAGTCATTTAAACCCTTATCACCAAAGAATTACTATAATTCGACCTTAAATCTTCGCTCCCTACCTCATTCTCCAGTCACTACTTGCGTTTAATGCTCTATAGAATCATACTTTCTTGAATAAGCATTGATATCTTACTGAGTCAAATGGTTTTAAAAAATCGATAAAAACTGCTTCTGTCTGAAAGCCATGTTCAATGACATTCAGTATGCTATAGAAGTAAAGCGAGAGTTTCGTCTCGCAAGCCTGATGTTAGCTGAATCGTTTCTGGGTAGCATGGAGGAGATCATTCTGTAGATACTTCATTGTGTTTTAGCAAAAAGTATTTTCCGAGATTCTAGAACAGATTGATGTTGAACATACTGGACGGTACTTTTATAGATCACTCCAGGTGCCTTTCTTGTAAACGATTGTGACCTGTGCTTTAATCGAACTTCTGAGAAAATTACTTTGCTTATGAGATTTGAGCTGGGTAATTGTTAAAAATACGTAACTCAAACTTCGACATACGAAATCACCCTCATTGAGAAAACGGCCTTGTCAGATTGGTCGGAGGAATGGACAGAGGTTCATAGAAATCACTTGCCCATGGAGAGGGAAATTACTTCCAAGGGGCCAACATCATTAATGAATCACCGGCACGAGGATGCAGAAGGGAACGGGAAACACTGCATGAAAGCACGTAATATGTATCCACGGGACATATTGAAAAAGTGTAATGACGGTCTCTCCAACGGCAAAATATTCGAGACTAGCCCCCATTTGGATCTTCTGGAGGGAACGGTCAACAAGGGGATGAGAGAAAGATTCAACAGTCAACGAAAGGATAACGTTATACGAGTAGGGGCGCGCACAAGTTAGAAGCTTGAACGGGGGATGGAGCAGAGGGGTTGCGGGGTGGGGGGGGGGGGGGGGGGGCGGAGCTCTATAAAATCTGAAAAGCAAAATGCTAAGGCTCAATCTAGATGTAGTGGGTGTCTGTGAAATGAGTATAGGGTAATACAATAGTGATAGAAAATGGTGTAACGAGAGTAGGATAGGAATAGGAAGGTAGGGCAGAGAGTGAGTTATGTGTGAACAGCTTAGTGATAGCGTTGTTCTAATCAGAATCTTCAGCAAACCAACACCAGCAACGATGATTTAAGTATACATGCGGACGTGGAAAGCAGAAGATGAAGAGCTAGATAAAGTACATGAAGATACCGAATGGGTAATTTAGTACGTGAAGGCAGATGAAGATCCAATATTTCTGGGGGATTGTAATGAGGATGTAGGAGAAAGAGTAGAAGAAAGTGTTACGGAACAATATGGATGGAACAAAATAGGACAAAAATGTTCTCCAATAAATTCCAGTTACTAATAGCGAATACTCTGTTCAAGAGTCACAAGAGGAAGCGGTACCCTTGGAAAATGGCGGGAGACACGCCAAGGTTTTAGTTAGGTTACTTCATGCTCAGGGAGAGATTACGGAAACAGGTACCGATTGTAAGGCGTATCCAGGAGCAGATGTAGACTCGGAGTACATTTTAGTAGTAACTAAGAGTAGTCTAAAATTTAAGAGACCATCAGGAAGAATTAATACGGAAAGAAGTGGATACGGGCGTATTGAGAAATGAAAAGCTTTAAGTGCTCTGAGGCTTTAGATATTGCTATAAGGAATAGTTCAGTAGGCACTTCAGTTGAACAGAAAGTCTCTAAGAAGGGCAATCACAGAAGTGGGAAAGAAAAGCATAGGTACAAACAAAGTAACTTCGAAAAAACCATGGGTAAGAGAAGACGTACCTCACCTAATCGATGACCGATGGAAGTACAAAAACGTCCTGGGATAATCAGCAATACAGACATACAAGTCACTTAGGAATGAAATAAATAAAAAGTACAGGGAAGATAAGTTGAAATGGCTGCATGAAAACTGCGAAGAAATCGAAAACAAATTATTATCGGAAGGACGAACTCAGCATTTAGGAAAATCAATACAGCCTTCGGGATGGTAACATTAAGAGAGAAATGGATGGGAATCCCAGGATTAAATGCAGAGGAGAGAGCGGATAGGTGGAAATAGTACATCGACAGCCTCTATGGGGGGAAAGACTTTCCTCATGACATGATAGAAGAAGAAACAGCAGTCGATGTAGAAGAGACAGAGGGTCAATATTAGAATCAAAATGTAAAAGAGCTTTGAAAGACTTAAGATTGTATAAGGCAGAAAGGATAGGTAGGATTCCATGGACATTTCTGAAATCATTGGAGTAAGTGACAAGGTCGGTGTAGAATTTATGAGTCTTGCGACATATCATCTAACTCTCGGAGAATTCGGAAGATTGTAAGAAAGGAAAAGAGTGAGAATTATCGCACAATCAGCTTAACAATATCCAAGTTACTGGTAAGAGTAATACACAGAATAATGGAAAAGGAAATTGAGGATAAAGGTAATTGAGGATCTGTCAGATGATGAGTTTGGCCTTAGGAAAGGTAAAGGCATCAGAGAGGCAATTCTGACGTTGCGGTTGATGTGGAAGACAGACTAAACAAATCAAGACACGTTCATAAAATTAGTCGACCTGGATGAAGCATTAGACAATATCAAACGGCGCAAGATATTCGAAATTCAAAAAAAAGTAGAGGTAAGCTGTGAGGAAAGTCGGGTAACGTACAGTAAGTACGAGAGCTAAGAGGTAACAATGAGAGTGGTAGAGCAAGACCAGAGTTCTCCGGTGGAAAATGCTGTAAGACAGGGAGGTAGATTTTTGCCCCTGCTGTTCAATGGATACATCGAAGGAACAATAAGGGAAATAAAAGCAACGCCCAAAAAGGAAGTTTCAACAGCGGGATTGAAATCGAATGGCAAAGGACGTCAATGAAAGGATTCGCTGGTGACATTGCTATCCTCAGTGGGAGTCAAGAAGAATTACAGTACATGCTAAATGGAATGAACAGGCTAATGAGTACATAATATGGACTGAGAGTAAATCGAAGAAAGACGGAAATACTGAGAAGTAATAGAAATGAGAACATCGAGAAACCTAACATCTTGACTGGTTATCACGAAGTAGAAGCTATGGTATTCTGCTAATGGGGCAGCAAAATTATCCATGACGTTCGGAGCAAGGAGGACATAAAAAGCGCACTGTTACCGGGAAAAAAGGTGTCCCTGGTCAAGAGAAGGCTACTAGTATCAAAAATACGCCTTACTCTGAGGAAGTAATTTATGAGAATGTGGGTTTGGACAACAGCATTGTATGGTAGTAAAACATGGGTAAACAGGAGAAGAAGAGAATCGAAGAACATGAGATGTAGTGCTACAGAAGAACATTGAAAATTATGTGGATTGATGAGGTAATGAATGAGGAGGTTCCCCGAAGAACCGTCGAGGAAAGAAATGTACGGAAAACACTGACGCTAAGAATGGACAAGACGGCAGGACATCTGTTAAAACACCACGGTATAAATTCCATGAAAATAGACGTAGAGGCTAAAAGCTGTAGAGGAAAACAGTGATTCGACTACATCCAACAAATATCTGAGGAAGTAGGTGACGATTGCTACTCTGAGATAAAGAGGTTGACATAGTGGTGGGGCGTGTAAAATCAGTCAGAAGAACGATGACAAAAAAAAGTAAAACGAGCAAGTTCCCTATAGCTCTAGATAGAGATTCCAATAGGTCCTTAACGTCAGTTGAATTTTCAGTGGTTTCATTCAGCTTTATTGCATTATCCAGCGATTCGGAGAGTGATAAATGCTATCGATTTTGGTGCGCAAAACACTGTGGTTACACCCCGAGCGGCGCGATAAACTAGGAAAACGCCTCCTGGATCAACGTAGCACCACGTAACCCCAGTCATCTCTTGAGGCGCAGAATAAAGGTGCCAACAGGCCTGGAGGAAACTACCAACCTGTTGTCCTCGCTCAATTATCATATGCTGTGATCTGTTACACATACGACTGCTGCAACGACGTCCTGTACTAGCGTTATGTGTCAACATTGTAATAAAAGACTCTACATTTACAATAATGCGATGGTTACTCCCGGATTTTTTTCTTAATGTAACATTTGAAACCGGAGTTCCGAATTTCGACATTTACTTTGCTAAGATCAGTATCAGTTACTGTGTCCTCCGTGAGTGTACTGCCATTAAATCTGGCGTCACTTCATTCTTTATGTGTGGCCACATGTTTAGTTTCTATAAGAGATATCCTTGGCAACGTAAGTTTCCTGTTCTCTTCAATATAACACTTCACCTAACATTGTCTCTAAGCGGTATGAGCAATCAAATTATGTGGGAAGTAATACCTACATTCACCCTCTCGATCGTCAGCCCTTTGTAAAGCCTTTCATTGTGGTATAATCAGGTGCAAGCACATAGCTCCCTCACCAGCTATTGAGGGCTGCATTTTAGTGCATATATAAAGGGTAATAATAAAGCAGGTAATCTCCCCCCCCCCCCATGAACCATGGACCTTGCCGTTGGTGGGGAGGCTTGCTTGCCTCAGCGATTCAGATAGCCGTACCGTGCTTACAACCATAACTGAGGGGTATCTGTTGAGATGCCAGACAAACGTGTGGGTCCTGAAGAGGGTCAGCAACCTTTTCAATAGTTGCAAGGGCAACAGTCTGGATGATAGACTGATCTGGCCTTGTAACACTAACCAAAGACGGCCTTGCTGTGCTGGTACTGCGAACGGCTGAAAGCAAGGGGAAACTACGGCCGTAATTTTTCCCGAGGGCATACAGCTTTACTGTATGATTAAATGATGATGGCGTCCTCTTGGGTAAAATATTCCGGAGGTAAAATAGTCCTCCATTCGGATCTCCGGGTGGTGACTGCTCAAGAGAATGTCGTTATCAGGAGAAAGAAAGCTGGCATTCTACGAATCGGAGCGTGGAATGTCAGATCCCTTAATCGGGCAGGTAGGTTAGAAAATTTAAAAAGGGAAATTGATAGGTTAAAGTTAGATATAGTATGAATTAGTGAAATTCGCTGGCCGGATGAACAAGACTTTTGGTCAGGCGAATACAGGGTTGTAAATACAAAATCAAATAGGGTTAAGCAGTAGGTTTAATAATGAATAAAAAAAATAGGAGTGCGGGTGAGCTACTACAAACAGCATAGTGAACGCATTATTGTGGCCAAGATAGACACGAAGCCCACGCCTGCTACAGTAGGTCAAGTTTACATGCTAACTAGCTCAGCAGATGACGAAGAAATTGAAGAAATGTAGGATGAAATAAAAGAATTTATTCAGATAGTGAAGGGAGACGAAAATTTAATAGTCATGGGTGCCTGGAATTCGGCAGTAGGAAAAGGGAGAGAAGGAAACGTAGCAGGTGAATATGAATTGAGGGTAAGAAATGAAAGAGGAAGCCGCCTGGTACAATTTTGCGCAGAGCACAACTTAATCATGGCTAACACTTGGTTTAAGAATCATGATAGAAGGTTGTATACATGGAAGAACACTGAAGATACTAAAAGGTATCAGATAGATTTTATAGTGGTAAAACAGAGATGTAGGAACCAGGTTTTAAATTGTAAGACATTTCCAGGGGCAGATGTGGACTCTGACCACAATCTATTGGTTATGACCTGTAGATTAAAACTGAAGAAATTGCAAAAAGGTGAGAATTTAAGGAGATGGGACCTAGATAAACTGAAAGAACCAGAGGTTTTACAGAGTTTGAGGGAGAGCATAAGGGAACAATGGACAGGTATAGCGGATAGAAATACAGTAGAAGAAGAATGGGTAGCTCTGAGGGATGAAGTAGTGAAGGCAGTAGAGGATCAAGTAGGTAAAAAGACAAGGGTTAGTATAAATCCTTGGGTAACAGAAGAAATATTGAATTTAATTGATGAAAGGAGAAAATATAAAAATGCAGTAAATGAACAAGGCAAAAACGAATACAAACGTCTCAAAAATGAGATCGACAGGAAGTGCAAAATGGCTAAGCAGGGATGGCTAGAGGACAAATGTAAGGATGTAGAGGCTTATATCACTAGGGGTAAGATAGATACTGCCTACAGGAAAATTAAAGAGACCATTGGAGATAAGAGAAACACATGTATGAACATCAAGAGCTCAGATGGAAACCCAGTTCTAAGCAAAGAAGGGATATCAGAAAGGTGGAAGGAGTATATAGAGGGTCTATACAAGGGCGATGTACTTGAGGACAATATTATGGAAATGGAAGAGGATTTAGATGAAGATGAAATGGGAGATGTGATACTGCGTGAAGAGTTTGACAGAGCACTGAAAGACCTGAGTCGAAACAAGGCCCCCGGAGTAGACAACATTCCATTGGAACTACTGACGGCCTTGGGAGTGCCAGTATTGACAAAACTCTACCATCTCGTGAGCAAGATGTATGAAACAGGCGAAATACCCTCAGACTTCAAGAAGAACATAATAATTCCTATCCCAAAGAATGCAGGTGTTGACAGATGTGAAAATTACCTAACTATCAGTTCATTAAGCCACAGCTTTACAGACGAATGGAAAAACTGGTAGAAGCCGACCTCGGGGAAGATCAGTTTGGATTCCGTAGAAATACTGGAACACGTGAGACAATACTGACCTTACGACTTCTCGTAGAAGAAAGATTAAGGAAAGGCAAATCTACGTTTCTAGCATTTGCAGACTTACAGGAAGCGTTTGACAATGTTGACTGGAATACTCTCTTTCAAATTGTAAAGGTGGAAGAGGTAAAATACAGGGAGCGGAAGGCTATTTACAATTTGTATAGGAACCAGATGGCAGTTATAAGAGTCGAGGGACATGAAAGGGAAGCAGTGGTTGGGAAGGGAGTAAGACAGGGTTGTAGCCTCTCCCTGATGTTATTCAGTCTATATATTGAGCAAGCAGTAAAGGAAACAAAAGAAAAATTCGGAGTAGGTATTAAAATCCATGGAGAAGAAATAAAAACTTTGAGGTTCGCCGATGACATTGTAATTCTGTCGGAGAAAGCAAAGGACTTGGAAGAGCAGTTGAATGGAATGCACAGTGTCTTGAAAGGAGTATATAAGATGAACATCAACAAAAGCAAAACGAGGATAATGGAATGTAGTCTAATTAAGTCGGGTGATGCTGAGGGAATTAGATTAGGAAATGAGACACTTAAAGTAGTAAAAGAGTTTTGCTATTTGGGGAGCAAAATAAGTGATGATGGTCGAAGTAGAGAAGATATAAAATGTAGACTGGCAATGGCAAGGAAAGCGTTTCTGAAGAAGAGAAATTTGTTAAGATCGAGTATAGATTTAAGAGTGAGGAAGTCATTTCTGAAAGTATTTGTATGGAGTGTAGCCATGTATGGAAGTGAAACATAGACGATAAATAGTTTGGACAAGAAGAGAATAGAATCTTTCGAAATGTGGTGCTACAGAAGAATGCTGAAGGTTAGGTGGGTAGATCACGTAACTATTGAGGAAGTATTGAATAGGATTGGGCAGAAGAGAAGTTTGTGGAACAACTTGACCAGAAGAAGGGATCGGTTGGTTGGACATGTTCTGAGGCATCAAGGGATCACCAATTTAGTATTGGAGGGCAGCGTGGAGGGTAAAAATCGTAGGGGGAGACCAAGAGATGAATACACTAAGCAGATTCAGAGGGATGTAGGTTGCAGTAGCTACTGGGAGATGAAGAAGCTTGCACAGGATAGATTCACGTGGAGAGCTGCATCAAACCAGTCTCAGGACTGTAGACCACAACAACAACATAAAGGGTATCCAAAAAGAACAACGACGAACTGTAGGGACATGTTCCTTGTACGAAAATAATTAAAAATTATCTATTAAACGTGGACTCTGAAATACATAACTCAAGAGGTATGAACACTGGTGCATCTCCGCTAGTTTGAAACATAGCTCTTCTACTACAAAAGTGCATTTTAGAGCCACTGCTTACGAGGCGTTTTCCTCTTGTTTGGATCCATATTACCTCCTCAAAAAATACGAAAAGCAAAGAGTTTGCTATAGAAGACATTTGTTCATAATATCCAAGATGAATAAGTGTTAATAACTCTTACGGTACGCTCTTTGGAGCCCTTATTTGCTATAAATTACTTCTGGTTTTTGTGTGACGAACGTGTCCCTGAGCAACTCATAGCTGCAAACGTCTTACTGGAGGTTAACGCCGCTTCCTTGTTCCAGCAGACATGAGGCACAGCATTTTGTTCCAGCATGAGGGGGCGCCTATGTATCGTGGACTGGTTGTTAGTCAGTGTCGTCTCGACTGCCGTCTGCTTCACATCTGCTGTGCAGCGAGCTACGTTAATTTAAGTATTAACTCTAGTTTTCTTAACTGTCACTTCTTCCTTGTGTTTTTGCTTTTAGGAAGCTATAATTTTCGAGTGCTAGTAATAGTGTTCCATGGATTTCGAGTTTGTTTTGAATACAGTCAGAGACACATAGTGCTTATTTTCATTGTTTTCAACAAGAAGATTCTAGTAAAAACAGTTTAGTCAGCTATCAGCCGCCTTTAGTGAACTAAAAGTTGATTAAGTCTCTTCACTAAATTTATTCCTTAGGATCGATAGGATGTGTGACTGCAGTGTACAGACGCAAGAGGAGCTGGCCACTGTTCGCGAAGAGCTGAATGTGTTGATGGCCGCGGTCAGCCGTCTCCAGGCTGCTGCATAGGAGTGTAGCGGCAGTGGGGAGTCTGGTGCGTCGCATGGTACACCCCTGCTGTTACATGCTTCATCCACTGTCCCTGCTGTCGAGACATCTTCGCAGGTACCTTGAGAGGTTGGGTCACCCTCTCCCCAAGGGGAGTGGCGGGATCAGCGGCCGTCGCGGCGCACGGGACGGAGGGTCAATGTGGAGGCTGGCCATGTGGCATCGCCCGCTCTGCCTGTGAGTGGACATGTGGCTGCTCCTTCAGCAAGGTCCGAGCAGGCATAGGGGGGAGGTGTTTATTAGTGATTGGGAGCTCCAACGTTAGGCGGGTGATAGAGCCCATTAGGTAAAGAGCGGAAAGGTCGAGGAAGAAGGGCAGTGTTCACTCTGTCTACTTGCCGGGGCTCCCATCCGAGATGTGGAGGAAGCCCTACCGGCGGCGACAGAGAGCACTGGGTGCACTGACTGCAAACTGTTGCTCATATCGGCACCAATGACTCCTGCCGCCTGGGTTAAGAAAAATGACTCTGAGCGCTATGGGACTTAACATCTATGGTCATCGGTCCCCTAGAACTTAGAACTACTTTAACCTAACTAACCTAAGGACATCACACAACACCCAGTCAACACGAGGCAGAGAATCTGGGTTTAGAGGTCACCCTCAGTTCATACAGGCGGTTGGCGGAGATGGTGAAGGCGGAAGGCCTCGCTCGCGGAGTTGAATCTCAGCTAACTATTTGTGGTATCGTTCCAAAAAGCGATCGTTGTCCTCTGGTTTGGAGCCGAAGGGAAGGCTTAAACCAGAGGCTCAGACGATTCTGCGGAGATCTGGTATACAAATTTCTCGACCTCCGCTTTGGATTTTAATTTGCCGGATATAGACTGAGAGACTCAAACGTTTATAGCGAAATTTTTGAAACTGCATTATCTGAATATTATCTTGAACAGTTAAACAGAGAACGGACTCGTGGCGATAATGTATTACACATTCTGGTGACAGACAGACCAGAACTATTTGAAACAGTTAACGCAGAACAGGGAATCAGCGATCATAAAGCGGTTACTGCTTCGATGATTTCAGCCGTAAATAGAAATAATAAAAGGTAGGAAGATTTTTATGGTTAGCGAAAGTGACAAAAAGCAGATTTCAGAGTACTTGACGGTTCAACAAAAAAGTACAGATAGCGCTGAGGATGAGTGGGCAAAGATCAAAACCATCGTACAATATCCATTAGATGAGTACTTGCCAAGCAAGATCGTAAGAGATGGAAAAGAGCCACTGTGGTACAACAACCGAGTTAGGAAACTGCTGCGGAAGCAAAGGGAACTTCACAGCAAACATAAACATCGCCACAGCCTTTCAGCCAAATAAAAATTACGCGAAATGTAGTATGAAGAGGGCTATGCGACAGGCGTTCAATGAATTCGAAAGTAAAGTTCCGTGTACTGACTTGGCAGAAAATTGTAAGATATTTTGGTCTTATGTCAAAGCGGTAGGTGGATCAAAACAAAACATCCAGACATTCTGTGGCCAAAATGGTACTGAAACAGAGGATGACAGGCTAAAGGCCGAAATACTTAATTTCTTTTTCCAAAGCTGTTTCACAGAGAAAAACGGCACTGTATTTCCTTCTCTATATTGTCGCGCAGATGACAAAATGGTAGATATAGGGATATAAAAACAATTAAAATTGCTCAAAAGAGGAAAGGGCGCTGGACCTGATGGGATACCAATTCGATTTTACACAGAGTACGCGAAGGAACTTGCCCGCCTTCTTGCTGCGGTGTACCGTAGGTCTCTAGAAGAGTGTTGCGTTCGAAAGGATTGGAAAAGGGCACAGGTCATCCCCGTTTTCAAGAAGGGTCGTCTAACAGATGTGCAGAACTATAGACCTATATCTCTAACGTCGATCAGTTGTAGAATTTAGGAACACCTATTAGGTTCGAGTATAATGACTTTTCTGGAGACTAGAAATCTACTGTGTTGGACTCAACATGGGTTTCGAAAAAGACGATCGTGTGAAACCCAGCTCGCGCTATTCGTCCACGAGACTCTGAGGGCCATAGACACGGGTTGCCAGGTAGATGCCGTGTTTCTTGACTTCCACAAGGCGTTCCATACAGGTCCCCACAGTCGTTAAATGAACAAAGTAAACATATGGACTATCAGACCAATTGTGTGATTGGACTGAAGAGTTCCTTGATAACAGATCGCAGCATGCTATTCTCAATGGAGAGAAGTCTTCCGAAGTAAGAGTGATTTCAGGTGTGCCGCAGGGGAGTGTCGTAGGAGCGTTGCTGTTCACAATATACATAAATAACCTTGTGGGTAACATCGGCAGTTCACTGAGGCTTTTTGCGGATGATACTGTGGTATATCGAGAGGTTGCAATAATAGAAAGTTGTACTGAAATGCAGGAGGATCTGCAACGAATTGACGCATGGTGCAGGGAATGGCAATTGAATCCTAATATAGACCAGCGTAATGTGCTGCGAATGCATAGAAGGAAAGATCCTTTATTATTTAGATACAGTATAGAAGGTCAGCAACTGGAAGCAGTTAATTCCATAAATTATCTGGGAGTAGGCATTAGGAGTGATTTAAAATGGAATGTTTATATAAAGTTCATTGTCGGTGAACCAGATGCCAGACTGAGATTCATTGGAAGAATCCTAAGGAAATGCATTCCGAAAACAAAGGAGGTATGTTACAATACACTTGTTTGCCCACTGCTTGAATACTGCTCACCGGTGTGGGATCCGTACCAGATAGGGTTGATAGAAGAGCAGCGCGCTTCGTTACAGGATCATAAGCGTTACAGAGATGATAGATAAACTCCAATGGAAGACTCTGTAGGAGAGGTGCTCAGTGGTTCGTTACGGGCTTTTGTTGAAGTTTCGAGAACATACCTTCAACGAGGAATCTAGCAGTATAATGCTCCCCCCTACGTATATCTCGCGAAGAGACCATGAGGACTAATTTAGAGAGAGTAAAGCCCTCACAGAAGCTTACCGACAATCTGTCTTTCCACGAACAATACGAGACTGGAATATAATGGAGAACCGATAGATGTACTCAAGGTACCCTTCGCCACACACCTTCAGGTGGCTTGCGGAGTATGGATGTAGATGTAGATCTGAACAGGTTATTCCGGCATAGAAATATCGTCCGCTGTGGACCGGTTTCCTGGCCCCCATGCTCACTGCATTTATCGAGATCTGATTTCATTTCGTAGGAAACCATGAAATCTCTCGCAATCCTACAGTGTCAGAAATGGACCTCAGCACAAGAAAAGTCTGCTCAGTGGCTGCAATCAAAGAAACTCCCCGTGTGCTCCAGCGTGTCCGGCAGTCAATCCTCCGTCGGTGCCAGGCACGCGTGGTGTCAGAGAGTGCAAACTTGGAACACCTGTCGTAACATTAGAGCTGTTTAAGTGTGAACACCATACGTGCACGCTACGCTAAGTAAATGTTTAAAATGAGTCACTATCTTGTTTCTTTTCCGCTCTTCGACTTCTGCTACCACGTACCCCTGAAGTTGTAAGCCATAGTTTGCTTTACAATTCTCTATCCTTATGATGTGCCCCACCTCCAGTAGAAGTTCGTCGCAATATTCTGCGATGTATATGGGGATTTGGGGAGTGTCGAACTTTTTCCACGATTATATCATCAACACTGCAGTGGGGTGTTCCAGTCGTAAATCACAAGCTAAACCAAACTACATGTACTCCAGCATATTCGCTCAAGCCACAATACAACCCATCACTCAACCCAGCTAACGTAAACTTTACACTGAAAAATGTTACTGTAAATATTGTTAATAAACTTTCTATGTTCTACAAAACCTATTAATGGTGTAACCTAGTGGACTTTACACTGCAAGACTATCATTTAACGTGGACTTCTAACCAAAGCGCAATGTGGATGAAGGGATCGATACGCAAATTCGGTGGGGGCACAGGATTGTACAATGTCTGACCTGTATGTTATCAGATCCATTCACAGCGCAGTAGCACACCACAGCAGACTCGAAACCTTACCTTGGTTAGGCCCACTGTAAAAAAGAACTATTCCTAAAATTTTCTTTTTCGGTCGACAGCTCTGAACGAGAAATTTTGAAATCTTTAAACGTTTTTTCTTTTAATTACCTTTAGTGGTGACAATGCCTTTCAATGGCTGTAATTTCTTTTCCTTTTATTTTGTGAATTTATTTCGAAGCAACATGCAAGCAGACTGGAACTGGCCAAGTGGCAGCCATCTTCAATTTTCAAAAACTTGTTACGTAAATCATGAATTAGCAAGAAAAGCAAATTTAAATTTGTAGCAACATTAATGTTATCCAATGGACTTTAGTTTACTTCTTTGAACAAAGTGACCACATCTGAAGATGCTGTTATAAAGCATCTCTCTCTCTACTATGAAGCAGTTCGGAATAATAATGAATTTTCTTATCATACCTTTCACTCAACTGTTAAACAAACAAGCCATTTAACTTTCAAACTGTCACTTCACAACAAACGTGTCCAGGAAATAGGACTGGTGTTGGCTTAGGGCAGAAATTTTTGCCAATAGATTTGCGCATCTTATATTTTTTTGTTTCAAATAAGTTGACTGTAATGCGTTACATGGTTTGAGAGCAAAAAAAACAAAGGTATAAAATTAATGCTTGCCTTGCTTTGCGTGCTGGAGGCTTCCCAGTACTGTTGGCGAAACAATTTCGGTCGGCTCTTCACGTTCACAGTGATGGACTTCCCTATTGATAGCCACGTTACAAGCAGAAGTTATCTTTTACTCGTTGGAGCGTCGGCCGGATTCCATCATAAAACGATGCGGATAATCTTGCTTTCCGAATTAATACATACTGGAGACGACTTGGAGCACAAAAGCCGCTGCCGTCCGAATTTATGTTGTCACTTTGTGTTCACCAATGTAGCACCATATAAGTCTCACTTTACCGGTCCTATCACAGCCCGATACACACCCTGCGAAGGCTCCCACGCAACTGCCCCTCATTCCACCGTCTTTTCACTTGGCGCTCCTCTCGCCAAGGTCACCTCCACAACTGGTCACGTAGAACCCTTTGTCCTTCCACTCATCTTATTCTGTACATTTGTTTAACATATTAACCACGAAAATTTGCTCTGTGGTGGTTACAGTCATTACAATTTTCTTGATTGATCTGAAATAACGTATTCCTTATCGTTAATTATCAATTGGATATGAAGTAATTCTTTTATGTCAAATAGCTTTGCAAATAAACATAACACTTTTTGTTAATATTGTCTTTCAAAGTACCAATACCCTAAAGCAAAATTAAGAATTATTTACAACAATTATTTAATTTTTAATGGTGGCATCACATCAAAGGCCATGCACTTCTGCAGACAATATCAAGCGACGTTTGCGGTGGCGTAAAGAGCGCCACCAGTGGCCGGTGGATTACTGGAGAGTCGTGATACGGAGAGATAAACAAGGCTGTGTACTGCAGCGATCCATTGGAAGATTTTAGATATGGCGAACGCTTACAGAATTTTATCTGCGATCATGTGTAATGCAACAGGGAAGTCTTGGAGATTTGGTGCTACAATCTGTGTACGTTTTTTGTGACCTGGGCGTCGTTCTCTCATTGTGCTAAGAAAAACGCTAATGTGGAAAGAGGTGAATACATTGGACATCGTTGTGTTCTGCGTACAGAAGAGGAACATTCCGGAGATGATGGTTGTTTTTATCAGCACTGTTCTGCAGGACGAAAGAACATTCGTTGAGGCAGTGGTGATTTTATGACTACATATGGAGGAGGCCGAGGTGACTCTATAACACATAGAAAATATTAGGTCACTTTGGTGTAACAAGAACCATTTTTTTTTGTCATCACTCTGCTGCCTGGTTTGATACGGCCCGCCACGAATTCCTTTCCTGTGCTAACCTCTTCATCTCAGAGTTGCACTTGCAACCTACGTCCTCAATTATTTGCTTGACGTATTCCAATCTCTGTCTTTCTCTACAGTTTTTGCCCTCTACAGCTCCCTCTAGTACCATGGAAGTCATTTCCTCGTGTCTTAGCACATGTCATATCATCCTGTCCCTTCTCCTTATCAGTGTTTTCCACATAGTCCTTTCCTCTCCGATTCTGCGTAGAACCTCCTCATTCCTTACCTTATCAGTCCACCTAATTTTCAACATTCGTCTATAGCACCACATCTCAAATGCTTCGATTCACTTCTGTTCCGGTTTTCTCACAGTCCATCTTTCACTACCATACAATGCTGTGCTCCAGACGTACATCCTCAGAAATTTCTTCCTCAAATTAAGGCCGGTATTTGATATTAGTAGACTTTTCTTGGCCAGAAATGCCTTTTTTGCCATAGCGAGTCTGCTTTTGATTTCCTCCTTGCTCCGTCCGTCATTGGTTATTTTACTGCCTAGGTAGCAGAATTCCTTAACTTCACTGACTTCGTGACCATCAATCCTGATGTTAAGTATCTCGCTGCTCTCATTTCTACTACTTCTCATTACCTTCGTCTTTCTCAGATTTACTCTTAAACCATACTGTGTACTCATTAGACTGTTCATTCCGTTCAGCAGAACATCTAATTCTTCTTCACCTTCACTCAGGATAGCAATGTCATCAGCGAATCGTATCATTGATATCCTTTCACCTTGTATTTTAATTCCACTCTTGAACCTTTCTTTTATTTCCATCATTGCTTCCTCGATGTACAGATTGAAGAGTAGGGGCGAAAGGCTACAGCCTTGTCTTACACCCTTCTTAATACGAGCACTTCGTTCTTGATCGTCCACTCTTATTATTCCCTCTTGGTTGTTGTACATATTGTATATGACCCGTCTCTCCCTATAGCTTACCCCTACTTTTCAGAATCTTGAACAGCTTGCACCATTTTATATTGTCGAACGCTTTTTCCAGGTTGACAAATCCTATGAACGAGTCTTGATTTTTCTTTAACCTTGCTTCCATTATTAGCCGTAACGTCAGAATTGCCTCTCTCGTGCCTTTACTTTTCCTAAAACCAAACTGATCGTCACCTAGCGCATTCTCAATTTTCTTTTCCATTCTTCCGTATATTATACTTGTAAGCAGCTTCGATGAATTAGAAGTCAAGCTGATTGTGCGATAATTCTCGCACTTGTCAGCTCTTGCCGTCTTCGGAATTGTGTGGATGATGCTTTTCCGAAAGTCAGATGGTATGTCGCCAGACTCATATATTCTACACACCAACGTGAATAGTCGTTTTGTTGCCACTTCCCCTAATGATTTTAGAAATTCTGATGGAATGTTATCTATCCCTTCTGCCTTATTTGACCGTAAGTCCTCCAAAGCTCTTTTAAATTCCGATTCTAATACTGGATCCCCTATCTCTTCTAAATCGACTCCTGTTTCTTCTTCTATCACATCAGACAAATCTTCACCCTCACAGAGGCTTGCAATGTATTCTTTCCACCTACCTGCTCTCTCCTCTGCACTTAACGGTGGGATTCCCGTTGCACTCTTAATGTTACCACCGTTGCTTTTAATGTCACCAAAGGCCTGGCTGTTAATGTTATCGAAGGCTGTTTTGACTTTCCTGTATGCTGAGTCTGTCCTTCCGACAATCATATCTTTTTCGATGTCTTCACATTTTTTCTGCAGCCATTTCGTCTTAGCTTCCCTGCACTTCCTATTCATTTCACTCCTCAGCGACTTGTATTTCTGTATTCCTGATTTTCCCGGAACATGTTTATACTTCCTCCTTTCATCAATCAACTGAAGTATTTCCTCTGTTACCCATGGTTTCTGCGCAGCTACCTTCTTTGTACCTATGTTTTCCTTCCCAACTTCTGTGATGGCCCTTTTTAGAGACGTCCATTCCTCTTCAGCTGTGTTGCCTTCTGCGCTATTCCTTATTGCTGTATCTGTAGCGTTAGAGAACTTCAAACGTATCTCGTCATTCCTTAGAACTTCCGTATCCTACTTCTTAGCGTATTGATTCTTCCTGACTAATGTCTTGAACTTCAGCCTACTCTTCATCACTACTATATTGTGATCTGAGTCTATGTCTGATCCTGGGTACGCCTTACAATCCAGTACCTGATTTCGGAATCTCTGTCTGACAATGATGTAATCTAATTGAAATCTTCCTGTATCTCCCGGTCTTTTCCAAGTATACCTCCTCCTCTTGTGATTCTTGAACAGGGTATTCCCTATTACTAGCTGAAACTTGTTACAGAACTCAATTAGTCTTTCCCCTCTTTCATTACTTGTCTCAAGCCCATATTCTCCTGTAATCTTTTCTTCTACTCCTTTCCCTACAACTGCATTCCAGTCGCCCATGACTATTAGATTTTCGTCACCCTTTTCATATTGCATTACCCTTTCAGTATCCTCATACACCACCTCTATCTGTTCATCTTCAGCTTGCGACGTCGGCATGTATACCTGAACTATCGTTGTCGGTGTTGGTCTGCTTCGATTCAGATTAGAACAACCCGGTCACTGAACTGTTCACAGTAACACACCCTCTGCCCTACCTTCCTATTAATAACGAATCCTACACCTGTTTTACCATTTTATGCTGCTGTTGATATTACCCGATACTCATCTGACCAGAAATCTTTGTCTTTCTTCCACTTCACTTCACTGACCCCTACTATATCTAGATTGAGCCTTTGCATTTCCCTTTTCAGATTTTCTAGTTTCCCTACCACGTTCAAGCCTCTGACATTCCACTCCCCGACTCGTAGAACATTATCCTTTCGTTGATTATTCAATCTTTTTCTCTTGGTAACCTCCCCCTTGGCAGTCCCCTCCCGGAGATCGGAATGGGGGACTATTCCGGAATCTTTTGCCAATGGAGAGATCATCATGACACTTCTTCAACTACAGGCCACATGTCCTTTGGATACACGTTACGTGTCTTTAATGCAGTGGTTTCCATTGCCTTCTGCATCCTCATGTCGTTGATCATTGCTGTTTCTTCCGCCTTTAGGGGCAATTTCCCAACCCTAGGACGAGAGAGTGCCCTGAACCTCTATCCGCTCCTCCGCCCTCTTTGACAAGGCCGTTGGCAGAATGAGGCTGACTTCTTATGCCGGAAGTCTTCGGCCGCCAATGCTGATTATTTATCAAAATTTAGGCAGTGGCGGGGATCGAACCCGGGACCGAAGACGTTTTGAATATGAATCAAAGATGCTACCCCCTCCCTTTTTTTTGTAATCTCATTTTGTTCGTTATTGTTCGTTTCAATAGTTTGTGGCGGACGTCACCTGACGCCCATTGAAGTTCGTTACTGATCCATTCACTCAGTTTTTTTATTACCCCTAGACCACAGGTACCTCCATGTTAAGTGTTTAACTCTGTAAGAGCCCACAGGCAAAGGAAATAGATTGGATTTTGTCAGCGTCCCTGAATATCAAACGGTATCACTCGATACAGTAAAAGATATAGTTTCTTTTCTGAAAGCGTAATTGTCTATAAACTTTGCTGCATAGTATGTCTAATGCAATGTTCGCAGTGCTGATTACAAAGAGACGATTATGTCGTCTTCGTCGAAGACTGCAGTCTGCGAAGGGCGGCCATCCGTTATGAGTGGCTGTACATTAATTACGTCAACTTAAAATGGAGGTAATGGTTCTGACTGAATCTCTCCTAATCTCATTTAGAGTGGCAGAGAGGATCAATGAAATTCTCACGCCAACCATTCATTTCAGAGACTATACATTATTATAATTGACAACATTTTGTTTTCAATAATTAATCAATGGGACAGACAAAATTAAGGTACCCATCAATCTTCATGCCCCTTTGGACTGAACTAAATGCTTTACCATTGTGCATATTCTGGATTCTCCGGTTTGAAACAACTGTCGTTCAAGTGTTCTCTGCCTTGCTTGTTGGAATCAATGCAAAGCGTATAAGGCCGATATTATTATATTATTATGTTCAAGACAAATTTCCAACAAAACTTTTACCGTGTGTTCGTTACGCGGTGTGCGGACAGGTCGAAACATCGTTTGTGAAGGGAAGCTAAGCCGAAGTTCGACGAGTTAGAATTCTCTTAGTGATTATACAAATCAAGGGACTGAAAATAGACGTAATTATACGGTTTATAGGACGGTCTGCAATGTAAGTAAAAGTTCTATGACATTTAAGTCATCTAATATACCAATGAAAGGTCAGTTGTTAAGCATCGGTCAAAAAGTAAAATACTAGTTTCGTAAAGCCATTCATCCATCTGTCTCTGTCTGTCTGCCCGTCTGAATGCTGCGCAGGGTTTATAATCACTTTTAGAAAAAAATGTTTAACACTCTTTATAAATAAAACATGGTTCTGTTCAAGTATTTTAATCAATGTTTACAACATATTTCAAAAATTTCATCTTCACTTTTTTCCCTACTATGGGGTAAACTTCATGTGTGTGGGAGGGTTGCCGGTATCCCACCACATCTCACCAAGGGGGGAGAGGGTTCAAATTGTAGAGAAAACCCCTCACGTAATGAATGGACGTCCTTTGACGTAAGTAAGCATACGGGAGCGGTTGCGTGTGGTATTCTTGAGGATGTGTATTTGCTGACTTCACTCATTCGTCCTTGCGTTTGATAGCGACCAAGTTTACTTGTGGTTCGTCACGAGATACCAAATTTTCCTCGGGGCCCCGTCTTCGAATGACATGACCGGTATGACAATACACAGCGTTATTATGTGGCATCTGTGAGTTAATGGATGGCTTGCCTAGGTTCCCGACCTGAACCCAATGGAACATCTTCGAGATACGATACAAAGTCAACTTCACTACAGCCTCCATTTTATGCTGTTTCGGATCTTGACGAAGACCTCTACAGACATCCAGACGCCTCGATGAAAGTGTCGGCAGCAGGAGTTCAAGTCACCATAAAGACGAAGGGTGGACAACCCTTATTACTGTAAACTGAAAAGAGTCCAGATGCTTGAGATCAGGTAGTGTGCACTGAGGTGACAGAAGTCTGGGGACAGCGATGTGCCCCCATACTCAGAGGTATAGAACGGCAATGCATTGGCGAAGCTCTCATTCGTACTCTGTTGACTGAAGTGATATGGTGTCCGACGTGAGTATGGTGGCACGACTACAATTAACACCCTGAACGCGGAATGCTAGCTCCAGCTGGACTCGTCGGACATTGCGATTCGGAAACCGTTGTGGAATTCGCTACTCCGAGAGTCACAGTGTCAAAAATGTGCTGAGACTACCACATTTCAGGCGTTACCTTTCACCGCAGACAACGCAGTGGCTGACACGCTTCACTTAATAACCGAAAGCAGGGGCGATCCCGTAGAGCATTCGGTCCTAACAAACAAGCAACACCTGTTGAAATAAAGACAGAAATAAATGTTGGACATACGGCGAATGAATCGGTTCGGATAGTGCAGCGAAATATGGCGTTAATGCTCTGTGGCCCAAGACGAGTGTCTTTGTTAACAGCACGACTCCCCCTGCAGCACCAGTTCTGGGCTCATGGTGTTGTCAATTGAATCCCTAGACAACTGGAAACCGATACCTTGTCAGGAGAGTCGCGATTTAAATTGATAAGATATGACAGTAGGGTTAGGGTGTGGAGCAGACATCACGAGTCCATGGACCCAAGCTGTGGGCATGACACTGTACTAGCTGCTGGTGCCCCCTAATGGTACGGGCTCTGTTTACGTGGAATGAAACGGATATTCTGGTCCAACTGAACTGATAATTGACCGAAAATATTTACAATCGGCTACTTGGAGACCAGCCATTTGCGGACTTCATGATAATGCGCCATGTCACCAGGCCACAATTGTTTGCGATTGTTTTTAAAAACATTCTGAACACCTCGAGCGAATGATGTGGCCCGCCAGATCGCCCAATATGAATGCCATCCGACATTGTCACTTACGCAGTCATCGACTGATATACAGGTTTTCAGCGACTTGCTTAATCCATCCTAAGTCGAGCTGCTGCTCGTCTCGGGCAAAAAGAGATTCGACACGATATTCTGAATCTACATTTACATCCATACTCCACAAGCCACCTGACGGTGTGTGGCGGAAGGTACCTTCAGTACCTCTATCGGGTCTCCATTGTATTCCAGTCTCGTATTGTTCGTGGAAAGAAAGATTCTCGGGATGCCTCTGTGTGGACTCTAATCTCTCTTATTTAATGCTGATGGTCTGTTCGTGAGATATATGTAGGAGGGAGCAATATACTGCTTGACTCATCGGTAAGGGTATGTTACAGAAACTTCAACAAAAGCCCGTAACGAGCTACTGAGCGTCTCTCCTGCATAGTCTTCCACTGGACTTTTCTATCATCTCTGTAACGCTCCGCGATTGCTAAATGGTCGTGTAATGAAGCGCGCTGCTCTCCGTTGGATCTTCTCTATCTCTTCTATCAACCCTATCTGCTACGGATCACACACTAGTGAGCAATATTCAAGCAGTGGGCGGAAAGGTGTACTGTAACCTACCTCCTTTGTTTTCGGATTGCATTTCTTTAGGATTCTTCCAATGAATCTCAGTCTGGAATCTGCTTTACTGACGATCAACTTTATATGATCATTCCATTTTTAATCACTCCTAATGCGTACTCCCAGACAATTTATGGAATTAACTGCTTCCAGTTGCTGAACTGCTATATAGTAGCTAAATGATATGGGATATTTCTTCCTATGTATTCGCAGCACATTACACTTGTCTACATTGAGATTCAATTGCCATTCCGTGCACCATGCGTCAATTCGCTGCAGATCCTCCTGCATTTCAGTACAATTTTCCATTGTTACAGCCTCTCGATACACCACAGCATCATCCGCAAAAATCCTCAGTGAACGTCCGATGTTATCCACAACGTCATTTATGTATATTGTGATTAGAAACGGTCCTAAGACACTCCCCTGCAGCACACTTGAAATCACTCTTACTTCAGAAGAATCCTCTCCATTGAGAATGACATGCTGCGTTCTGTTACCTAGGAACTTTTCAATCCTATCATACAATTGGTCTGATAGTCCATATGCTCTTACTTTGTTCATTAAACGACTGTGGCGAACTGTATCGAAAGCTTTGCAGATATTAGGAGGTATCCCATGAATTTTGTCACCTCACTGGGTACTGACAGTAGCGGGCTCCCTCGGCAAGTTTCGAAACGCTTTGGGTTAGGAACAAACGGCTAGCTTACGGCCGGCCTGCAAGTGCAGATCGATGCTGAGGCTGAGATTGGCCGGCTGGCTGCTGGACACGGCACTCCCTCGCACCAGCTCGACCCCTCCTGGCCTTTGTCCCACAAGAGCGGCACTCCGCCAGTAGGGAGCGGCGCGGCGCGCTGGTCCGGCCGAATTAGTGCGTCGGCTGACAACCGCGCTCATCCACTTAGGAGTGCATTGTGCCCGGCGCAGGCTGTGCGCGCCCATTACGCGTGCCGCGATGAATGATGAACGAGTATCCGCGAGGACATGATCTAATTACGGCGCGCCCATTAGCAAACAAACGGGCGCGGCGCAAGCCCCGCGACGAGCAGGAGTGACCTGCCAGGCCTCGCACGTCCAGGTGCAGCTGGCCCACCGACGCCGCCCCCGTCCGTGTGGACGGCCAGCTCCATTGCGGAGACGCTGTCAGCCGCGTTTCCCGAGCCACGTCACACTGCGAGGACCGGCATTAAGTGTCTCTCAGCTTTGAAGAACATCGTGGACCATCTACATCTGCATAAATAATCCGCATCGCGGAGGTTGGGTTGTTTTGGGGGAGGAGACCAGACAGCGAGGTCATCGGTCTCAGCGGATTAGGGAAGGACGGGGAAGGAAGTCAGCCGTGCCCTTTGAAAGGAACCATCCTGGCATTTATCTGAAGTGATTTAGGGAAATCACGGAAAATCTAAATCAGGGAGGAAGGAAGCGGGATTGAACCGTCGTTGTCCTCGATCCGAGTCCACTGTGCGCGGGATGTACCTTGCACCACCACTACGAGGAGCGTTCGATAAGTAATGAAACAGCTTTTCTATCTCCCAAATTCGGTTGAATAAATGTGGAATATGTTAAGAGACGTGGTGGAAAATTCCCACTTCGCCTCGTACAGTTTAATGAAGTTCCCATAACTAGCAGCGTTATACATAACCTTCATATTGACATATCTGCGACGGAGGTGCGTTCCAAACAGAGAGCTGTCACTGACGTTATTTTGTCAGAAAGATAAAGCATCGGAAATGTTCATAGGCGCTTGCTTTTGTCAATGGAAACCTGGCAGAGAACAAAAGCAAGATGTGTCCTTCGGCAAGCCGTTTGTCGTCTTTGCAACAAAGTCACAGGGACCTGTCCTATCTTTCGCGTGTCAGTCTGTCATCCAGTAATTTCTCTAATATCATCCCAAGTAGGTCCAGTAAACATATAGGTCCATATGGTATCATTTCTGCCTTGTCTTTGTCAAGTCCTTTTTTTATATCACCACATTCACAATTTTCCTGATCTTCGGGAACTTCCTTTGCCAAGGGCACTCGTTGTATAGGTGAGTGAGTGGGTTAATTGCCTTGGGGGGGGGGGGCTAATAATTGCACCGCCTCTGTCACAATGCCATCTTGCCCGGGAGCTTTACCTTTCTTTAGCGAGCTTAGGTGGGTAGCCAACTCCTCTTCAGAAAACGGGTAGACAGCCGTGTCATTGTTATATTCGCCAAGGTCATCATATCGTGGCTGCCGTTGCCCTTCACTTTCCTCATACGCACTATCGACAGGCAACAGGGACTGGAAGGAGAACCAAATGGTTCAAATGGCTCTGAGCACTTTGGGGCTTAACTGCTGAGGTCATCAGTCTCCTAGAACTTAGAACCACTTAAACCTAACTAACCTAAGGACATCACACACATCCATGCCCGAGGCAGGATTCTAACCAGCGACCTTAGCAATCCCGCTGTTCCAGACTGTAGCGCCTAGAACCGCTCGGCAGCTCCGGCTGGCGGAGGAGGACCTCTACAGTCTTCCGCCAGGATTCCGTCATCTCGTCCCCATGACTGACTGTTGAGAGCGTATTTTCTCTCTGACTAACTTATACGTGTGCCCCATGGGTCTAAAGCTAACTCATTCAGGACGTAGCTCTCCCAGCTTCTTGTTCTTACCACTCTTAGTTCCTTCTGGAACCTTAGCTTGGCCTCCCCATACTGAAGCAGCCATCATTACCGTTCCAACCAGACGACACTGTGCTGTTAGTGCCTCCTCAACCTTCTGACAGACCGGCGCATGTCCTTCAGTTCCGCCGACCATGGTGACGCAGAGGCCGCCATGGCCTTCCTCCTAGTTGGTACAGCTGCTTTCACCGCTCTAGTTATCACAACAGTTCCTCAGCTCCCTCGTGCACGTCTGTGCCCTGGTGTGTGTCACCCTCTGGCAAGGCAGGAATGTCGCACTCCCTCGCTAGGCGTCCCCAGTCAGCTCTTTTATAGTTTAGTTTCTCCTCCCACCCCATAGCCCAGTGGCACTCTCATCACATAGGGTGAAAGTTACGGGATTGTGGTCACTAGTAGTGGCATTTTCTTCAACCTTCCACTGTTGGATGATGTTGACTGCGTTTGGTGCTACTAAGGTACATCAATGTTTGCGCCTGGTTCCCCTCCCGCAGCGTAGGTAGGAGGGTTTCCGGGGTTGTTGACCACCACTAATTACAGGGCCGTGATGAGGTCTTCTACCTTTTCTCCGTTTGTGTCCCATGTACCGCTGTACCACAGGGGGGAATTTGCATTGATGCCAGCAGCTATTATCATTTTTCGTCCCTGCAACGCAGTGATTACTGTAGTCATGTGGTCAAGATGTCTCTCGATGTTATCACCGTACTGGAAGTACATGTTTACTAGTATGAGTACTCCCACGGGAGATTGCTACTCCACGACTTTGCAGTGACTAGTTGTGTACTGTGAGAGTGTCGTAGCCCTCAGGACTTTGTTATTATTATTGCCGCTTTCCGGTCTTCCCCTCTGCTGACAACTTGCCGTGACGTGGTTGCAAATGCTATTTTTCCAGCTTGGCTCCTGCAGACAAAGCACACCCAGTCTATTCTCCTCTATCTCATTGCGCAGGTCATGCTTCAAAAGTCTGCTGTTGTGAGTATTAAGCTGGCCAATGGTAATTTTGGTCATTATGGAAAGTACGTATTGGTGTTATCGTTTGGTCAAGTCTTACTCCAGTCGAACGTAATTCGTCCATTTGCAAAAACAGATTGTTCGTAAATGTCACTGAGGTCGAATTTCTCGCCTCGTATTTCAAAGACTTTCTTTAGTTAGCAGCGCAGGGCTCCGAAGTCGGTGGGGAGATTCACTGACTTCAGTTGTAATCTGTCTACAGCCTCCATTACCGAAGGCGACCTTTCTGCCATTCTCATGTCCCACAGGAACCACATGTCGTAAGGCAGTGTTCAGTGTAATCGGCAGCCCCTGCCTCGCCAATTGCATGGTATACACAATGTTAGGGTATACGCTAATCGGATCTACATGCGGTAACCCGACTTTTGTGGTTACATGTGCACTTTAGCTGGTTACTGTGCTTTCTTGGATTGGTTTCTGCTCTGCTTTACTGATTTCGTCTTTCGAGATTGCCACTACCACAGAATGCCCTTTCCGCTGCTGGTCATTGATGGGCCTCGTTCCCTGGCTGTCGGAGGAGGGGGGGGGGGGGGGCTCAGTTTGAATGCCTTTATCCATCGTTAGGAACTCTGTTTGCACAACTTTGTCAACTGTTTCAATTTTGGTGACGCTCGAAAGCGACCTCAGAAATTCTTTAAATTTATATGCCCTTATGGCATCTCTCCTTCTTTTGCCCGGGAAATTCCGCTTAAGCATCCTGTTCTCTTTAACATACTCAGACATAATCAATCGCAGAAATTAGTCTTTGTTTTAGTATTCAATAGGAACGGCAGTTCCGTCTTGTGGCTCCTCAAAATTCCTTGCCACGTCGTTTGCACGGGATACAGACTCCCGCCGCCCTGAAGTCTTTCGGGTGTGACCGTCTTCACCACACTAGGGGCACCCCGACCCCCTGATGCGCTGCCATAGGTCAAACGGATATCAACTGCGTTTTTTTAAAAATAGGAACCCCCATTTTTATTACATATTCCTGCAGTACGTAAAGAAATATGAATGTTTTAGTTGGATTACTTTATTCGCTTTGTGATAGATGGCGCTGTAATAGTCTCGGACGCATAAGTACGTGGTATCACGTAACATTCCGCCAGTGCGGAAGTTAGGTGCTTCGTTATACATTACCAGTGTTAAAATGGACCGTTTACCAATTGCGGTAACGGTCGATATCGTATTGATGTATTGCTATTGTGATCAAAATACCTAACGGGTGTGTGCTATGTGTGCTGCTCCGTATCCTGGACGACATCATCCAAGTGTCCGGACCGTTCACCGGATAGTTACGTGATTTAAGGAAACAGGAAGTGTTCAGCCACATGTGAAATGTCAACCCCGATTTGCAACAAATGATGATGCCCAAGTAGTGGTATAAGCTGCTGTTGCGGCTAATCCTGACATCAGTAACAGACAAATTGCGCGAGAATCGGGAATCTCAAAAACGTATGTGTTGAGATTGCGACATCAACATCGATTGCACCCGTACAATATTTCTATGTGTCAGATGTTGCATGGCGACGACTTTGAATGTCGTGTACAGTTTTTACACTAAGCACTAGAGAAATTACCGGACGATTTTTTGTACGCGCTCTATTTAGCGACGAAGCGTCATTTACCAACAGCGATAACATAAACCGGCATAATATGCACTATTGGGCAACGGAAAATTCACGTTGGGTGCTACAAGTGGAACATCAGCGACCCTGGCGGGTTAATGTATGGAGCGGCAATATGGGAGGAAGGACAATTGCCTCCCATTTTATCGATGGCAATCTAAATGGTGCAAAGTATGCTGATTTCCTACGTAACGTTCTAGCAATGTTAGAAGATGTTTCACTGCATGACAGAATGGCGATGTACTTCCAGCATGATGGATGTCCGACACATAGCTCGCGTGCGGTTGACGCGATATTGAATAGCATATTTCAAGACAGGTGGATTGTTTGTCTCCGAATCTGACGTCGCTGGATTTCTTTCTGTGGGAAAGTTGAAGGATATTTGCTATCGTGATCTACCGACAACGCCTGACAACATGCGTGAGCGCATTGTCAATGCATGTGCGAACATTACGGAAGCGAACTACTCGTCGTTGAGAGGAATGTCGTTACAAGTACTGCCAAATGCATTGAGGTTGACGGACATAATTTTGAGCAATTTTTGCATTAATGTTGTAGTTACAGGTAATCACGCAGTAACAGCATCCGTTATCAGAAATGATAAGTTCACAAAGGTACATGTATCACATTGGAATAATCGAAATAAAATGTTCAAACGTACCTACGTTCTGTATTTTAATTTAAACAACCTACCTGTTAACAACTGTTCGTCTAAAATTGTGAGCCATATGTTTGTGACTATTACAGCCCCATGTATCATAAAGAGAAAAAAGTGGTCCAACTGAAACATTCAGATTTCTTTCCGTACTACACGAATATTTAGTAAAAATGGGGGTTCCTATTTTAAAAAACGCAGTTGATATCCGTTTGACCTATGGCAGCGCCATGTAGCGGACCGACCATAGCGCTGTCTCAATTCCCCGTTCATGCTAGACAAGTTTCATTCCTTGCAGTTTTTTCGTTTGACGCTTATTTCGTGAGATATTTGCCTCGGTGGCGATCAATGGACGATTCTGTATACAGCATATCTCACGAAAAGCACACAAATTGTAAAAGAAATTACGCAGTGTGAACAAAATCACCTACTAGAAAAAACGCAGGGGCCACAAAATCAGACTTTGCAGGGGGCACCAAAATTTTTTAATGCGGCCCTTCTCGGTACTATTATTCTCTTGTCTACTTTAAACCCTCTGAACTTCACTACAACGAAAACTGTCTATTTATTTGATATCACTACTCTTCTCACTACTTAAACGACATGTTCTCACCTGTCCGTCAACACGCTTAGAAGTCCATGCACAGACTGACTCCTTTCATTTGTCACGCCCTGAAAAACAAAATTTAGCAGAGATAAAGTTTCTCCTAGCGGACCAAAACTTTCTTTCACGTACCAACTGTGCACTGTTCAGGTTACGTAGACTACACTACATTTTATTTACACTTAACAACAGAATAAAGAAAAGGGATTAAGGCTGTACGAATTGTTTACTGTAATTATTACATATGTAGTTAAACACTGAAAATGAATTGTGTTGCCTATTGATAGAGAAAATATCCGTTATAACCTCGTCATTAGTTATTCTGTCTACCCATATAATCATCTTATTCAAAGATAGTGCTTTTCCTTTGCCATAAGAAAAAACATCCCTTTTTTACAAACCTCATTCTTATTTTCTTATGTGGTATTCATATCATGAGCGACAGCAAGGGACATATGAAGGGCTTATTTCAATAGTGGTACAAGTCCATTACCTCCACTTTTCTGCCTATAATGCTGCTGAAATTATTGATCCAAACAAACAGAAAGAAAGGTTCATCTCTAGCAAGAGGCCATATGCTCTAATATTTCTGGTATCTAAACTACAGATTTTTCAGCGCTAATTTAACTTTAGCATTCTGTATCGCAATATGAACAAAAATGGACTTGTACCACTATTGAAATAAGTCCTTCATATTAGCGTAATGGTGCAAAAAGCAAAAGACTTCGTGGACTGACTTTTGTGTTATGTACATTCTGAACTAGAGGAAGTTTTCTGCATTTTTCCAAAAGAAGTGCAAGGCTCACAATTCCGTTTGCTCTTATCGATTTTCCTAAAACATATTGAAAAATATCTGTACAGTAAGGTTGGGTTATTTGGGGAAATGGACCAAACAGCAAGGTAATCGGTCTCATCGGATTAGGTAAGGATGGGGAAGGAAGTCGGCCGTGCCCATTCAAAGGAACCATCCCGGCATTTGCCTGGAGCGATTTAGGAAAATCACGGAAAACCTAAATCAGGATGGCCGGACGAGGGACTGAACCGTCTTCCTCCCGAACGCGACTCCAGTGTGCTAGCCACTGCACCACCTCGCTCGTTGTACAATAAAGCTAAGCAGTCAGTATACAAATTTATGTGATGAACCTGATAAACATGGTCTTCGTTGATCCATTATGGATTGTGGGACGACGGCTGGCATGAACTTCTTGATGAAATAGTTTACCAACAGCCGTATTTATTGTAGAAATTTATTTTATTTTATCGAATTATATGTGCTACCAGTTTCGGTATTACATTGAAGCCATCTTCAGGCCCCACTCGTAATAGTCGTAAAATCGCTATACACGGAAGGAGCCATATAACTGGATCCGTGAATCAAATCGTCCTGCAACAGCTCTTGGTGGCCAGGTGACACAGACTATGACGATTGGTGCCTTAAGATGGCATCAATGTAGTGCCGAAACTGGTAGGACATACAAGTTCATAAAATAAAATAAATTTCTGCAATACATACGGCTGTTGGTAAATTATTGCATCAAGAGAAAAATATGAAGACATTGTAGTCTGTAAACTCTCTCCTACATTAGACTAGTGCTTTAGGTGCAAAAAGACTTTGCATCACCTGTTATTTAAGAGACGACGATAACAATAGCAATAATGATAACAAAATTCATTAGAAATAGTAATAATAGTAACAGGAGTCAATAGATAACAGAAAAAGATTTCCAGACATTTGAAGCTACATCGAATGTCAGTACCTAGAACTAATAACAACCGGATACTATTATGACTGAATATAAGTAATACACTAAGATGACGTAAATCATGGGAAACCTCCAAATGTCGCGTCAGGCTTCCTTTTGCTCGGCGTAGTGCAGCAGCTCGACGTCAAATGGACTCAAGAAGTCGTTCGTAACCTCTTGCAGAAATACTGATCCATGTTACTTATATAGCCGCCCATAATGGCGAAAATGTTGGCGGTGCATAAAATTGTGCATGAAATGACCTACCGATTATGTCTCATAATTGTTCCATAGGATTGCGTGTCAGCGATCTGGGTGATCATTCGCTCGAATGGTCCTGGATGTTCTCCAAACCAATCGCGAAGAATTGTTGCCGTTTGACATGTCGCATTGTCGTCCATATAAATTCCTTCGTTTTTAGGAAACGTGATGTCCATGAATGGCTGCCAATGGTTTCCAAGTAGCCGAAACTTACCTTTGCCATCAATTATCGGGTCAGTTGGACCAAAGGACTCAGTCCATTTCATGTACACACAGCCTACACCATTATGGAGCCACCGCCAGCTCGCACAGTGTCTTGTTGACAACTTGGGTCATGGTTTCGTGGTGTCTGCACCACATTCGAAACCTGCCATCAGCTCTTACCAACTGAAATCGGGACCCATCCGACCAGGCCATGGTTTTCCACTAGTCTGTGGTCCAACCGATATGGACACGAGACTAGGAGAGGCGCAGCAGGCGATGTCGCGGAGTTAGCAAAGGCACTCACATCAGTCGTCTGCTGCCAAAGGCCAATAACTCCAAATTTCTTCACACCGTCGTAGCGCATATATTCGTCGTACGCCACACGTTGATTTCTGTGGTTATTTAGTTCACTGTTGCTTGTCTATTATCAAAGACGACTCCACATAAACGCCGCAGCTCTCCGTCGTTAAGTGAAGGCCGTCGAACAGTGCGTTCTCCGAGATGAGAGGAAGATGACAAACGTAGTATTCTCAGCGCACTTTTCACATTGTGGATTTCGGAATAATCAAAAATTGGTTCAAATGGCTCTAAGCACTATGCGACTTAACATCTGAGGTCATCAGTCCCCTAGACTTAGAACTACTTAAACCTAACTAACCTAAGAACATCACACACATTCATGCCCTAGGCAGGATTCGAACCTGCAACCGTAGCAGCAGCGCGGATCCAGATTGAAGTTCCCAGAACCTCTCGGCCACAGTGGCCGGCTCGAAATAATCAGTACCGCAACAATTTCAGAAACGGAACATCTCATGCGTCTAGATCCGAGTACCATACCGATGTCAGTGTCTTAATTCTCACCTTGCAATAATAATCACTTCAGAAACCTTTTAACGTGGACCACCTGAGTACAAAGGCAGCTCCGCCGATGCACTGCCCTTTTACACCTTGTGTACGCCATGGTACCGCCGTCTGTAATGCACATATCGTGCCTGTAGCTAGCCCGTGACTTCTTCCACCGCGGTATAGCAGTGACACTGCAAAATGTGAACGTATTCACGCACTTACATATGTGAGACATAATGATACAATACGTTCCTAGAGACACAAGTTACGGCGTACTGGCGCAGCTTCCTTAGGTAAAATTGACCAAGTCCAGGGAAGGTAGAACGTATTGCATAAGTCGATCAGATGGTAAGGCAGATGGACCTTGCCACCAATTCTGCTTTTCTCAGTACATAGGCAATCCACTTACTACGGAAATAATCATTCAGACGATTCCTGGAACCAAATCGTCCACAAAAAAGCAGCCTGTGGAAGTCTATTGGGTGGGACACTTAAAGTTATAGTGATCTAGGACAGGCAGGCGGAATTAGACGTGTTTAACTCCATAGCCAGAGCAAACGTATCTCAGAATAATTTGGTAGACAGCCTGATACGGAAAGGCAGCAAGAAATGGGTATGAGACGAAAAGGGTGACTGTAACACTCTCATTTTACTTTACTACTGCGGGATCTCACAAAAATGCAGCTAATATTCTCCAGCCGTTTAACATCACAGAAGCTTATAAATAGAAATCCTTTATGGATAAAAACTGCAGTATGACCTGGAAAATTGTGCTACAGACGAACACTGAAAATCAGCTGGACTGATAAGGCAAGGTCTGAGGAGATTCTGCGCAGAATCGGAGAGGAAAGGAATATGTGGAATGCAGTGACAAGAAGAAAGGACAGGATGATAGGACATCTGTTAAGACATCAGGGAATGACTTCCATGGTACTAGAGGAAGCTGTAGAGGCCAGAAACTGTAGAGGAAGACAGAGATTAGAAAAGATCCAGCATATAATTGAGGACGTAGGTTCCAATGCTTGTTTGAACTGAAGAGGTTGGCACAGAAGAGGAATTTGTGACGGACCGCATCAAACCAGTCAGAAGGCTGAAGATTAAAAAAAGGCTCAGGAGGACAGCCGATAACATCCAATAGCTCTATTAATCAATGCCAAACCGAGTTACTGCTTGCATAAGGGACAGAGGTGGACCAACGCTTTATTGGTTTGCTCAGTCTGTGAAACTCTTTCTCTGTCTCATCTATTACTTCCTTTAGATCGGTGCCACAAAAGCAGCAAAAATTCCAGAGCACTACTGACGCTTTTGGGTGAGTCGGGATACAGATTAACTTGTTCCAGTCATGACGCCGCAAGCTCGCTATACGAGTTTACAGTTTCGGCCGCTGAAACAAGATGTTGTTCAGATTGGAAACAAGTGTTTCAGTTCAACGGTGCCGGTATGAGAACTAAACGTAAATTAGGAAGGAAACTTTTAGTCCACCGGTCAACTGTTTTCTTTTTCTTTTTCTTCTTTCTGTTTTCCTTTTTTTGCCTACATGATTATTCTATAATGCACAATAACGTGTCTGGCAGAGGGTCCATCGAACCACCTTCAAGCTACATCTCTACATTCCACTCTCAAACACGTAAATCTTTCCGTTAAAACTCTGATATCTCTTACTTTAGCATGATGATCATTGATCTCTTCGCAGGTGCACGCCAAGAAAATATTTTCACTTGGTGATTGAAATTTTAAGAAAAGATCCTGCCGCAACGATAACGCCTTTCCTTTAAAGACTGCCACATCAATTCGCCTATTATATTCGTCGTAATCTCTCCCCCTATTTCGCAATAATGCAATAGTGGCGGTCCTTCTTTGGACTTTTTCGATGTCCGTATTCCTATCTGATGCTGATCTCACAGCGCACAGCAGTACTCAAGAAGAGTGCGGAAAAACGTAGTGTAAGCTGTGTGTTTAGTAGACCTGTTAAATTTTCTAAGTGCTCTGACAATAAATCGCCATATTTGGTTTGGTTTCCCCCATCGTTCCGTTTTCAGTTATTCGCAATTGTAATCCCTAGTATTTAGTTGCATTTACAGCCTTTAAATTTCTTTCATTTATCATGTATCAGCAATTTGGCCGGTTCTTTTTAGTAAAATGTGGATGACTTCACACTTTTCAGGACCAAAAATCATTTGCCACCTTTCGCATTATACAAATATCTTGTCTAAACAATTTTGTAATTAGTTTTGATCGACTCTTGACTTTACAAGACGGCAAATGGCAGCGTCATCTTTAAACTACGTAAATGTGGAACAGCGATGGACCTAAAACACGTCTTTGGGATATGCCTGATATTATTTCTGTTTTACTCGATGACTTTATTACGGGAAATGATGACTCCAGCCACATGACTGAGAAGATACTCCACGGTCCCGCATTTTGGTTAGAAGTCGCTTGTGGTGAACGATTTCAAAAGACCTCTGGAAATTTAATAAATTCGAATCAAATGTTTATCATCTGGCACTCTTTCATTCGGAGAATAAACAGGTAGTTTCATTTGATGAGAACAATATTTTCTGAATCCCTGTAGCCTGTCAATAAATAATTTTGTTCGTGGTGATTTGTAATGTAGGAGCACGGTATATGTCCAATATCCAACGCAAAACGACGTTAGTGATATGGATGTATGATTAATTCTGCTTTCTTTCATGGGTATTGATGTGACTTGTTAAAATTTCCTGTCTTTGGGTACGGCTTTTTTTATCAGTGAGTCTTTGGGTACTGATTTTCCATGAACGAGCCATTGTGTATGATTGCTCAGGATAGAACCACGGTATCAGCATACTCTGAGAGGCACCTGACTGATCGGAGTCCTTGGTTTTATCAAGTAATTTAAGCTGCTATGCTATACCGAGGACATTTACTTTTAAGTTGGTCGTGTTGGCAGTTGACCTTCATCAGAATTCTGGCATATTTACATCGCCTCTGTTTGGAAAGGGATTTAATACCTCTGCCTTATTGCCACTGTCATCAGTAACATCACCATTGTTATCGCTCAGTAAACGTACTGGTTGCATCTTGCCGGTGGTGTGTTTTACGAACGACCTGAATCTATTAGGGTTTTGCTCCAAATTTCGAGATACAGTTTAGTTGTAGGAACTATTAAAAGTACCTCGCATTGAAGTTCGCGCTAAATAAAAAAAATTATAATTATGTGATATTGTCGGCTGTATTGGAGGAGATCTCAGAAACTAATTAGTATAGAAGTTTAATAACCCGGATAACATATAAATGTACAATAATTACTAGTATTTTTATGCGATAGGGCGAAGAAAGTTCTATAAAACCAAAGGGAAACAAGGTTTAAATTTTATGTTGTTGATTCACATTTAATATTATACTAGCTGGCCGCTGTGGTCGAGCGGTTCTAGCCGCTTCAGTCCGGAACCACGCGACTGCTACGGTCGCAGGTTCGAATCCCGCCTCGGGATGGATGTGTGTGATGTCCTTAGGTTTGTTAGGTTTAAGCAGTTCTAAGTCTAGGGGAATGATGACCTCAGATGTTAAGTCCCATAGTGTTTCGAGCCAGTTGAACCATATTATACTTACGAGAGCTATGTGCTGCATCGTGAATCGAACCTGGAACCTCGTTTGTGATAAGCAATGCTGATGCTGACAGAGCAACTAGCACAGCTGAAGCAATGAGCAACGTCAACGCCCGCTAAAGGCAACGTTCTGAGTTCTAGACCAGGTCTTGCACCCAAAGTAAGCTGCCACAGAGTTAAAACATCACTAGTCGCTACATTTTGCGTGATTCCAATTTTTCAGACTTAGCTATAACATAACTCAACTTACCCGGGGTATTTATTCCAAGAAGCGGTTCTTGCATTTCGTCAACGATTACTGACATTTAGCTTACAATTTTGGAACGTATTATTACTCAATCCATGGGATAAATTAAATTCTCCCCAGTGTTGAAATATGCAGATTCTTTATATGAAATCAACAACGACGCTAGCCAAACAATTTTTCAGTCATCGTATATTACTTAGCGCTCATTCCATTGATCCAGAGTGATGATAACTTTTTTCGTCTCTAAAAACCAAAAATTGTTGTATTTTGGTGAAACATGAGTTAACATGAATACTTTTGGGGCGCAACTAATGCACAAGACCTCCATTTTCTACAAGACATTTCATGTACATCCGATCACTACTTCCTTATCGAAAGTTGAGTTATCTGTTATCCTTTGCAGAGAAAGATTGTTTTCACTCGTCCTACACGAAACTTCGTAAGATATCGCGTGACTGCCGAAACCCGAAACGAAACCAACACCTTATTGGCCTCCCACTGTTGGTGGAAGCCGTAAATATTCCTTTACGACAATCATAAGGGAAATCGATAACGTAAACAGTTTTTCATCCCAGTATTAAAAGGGCAGGCAGGCAATTCATCTCCTGTATCCACAGTTCGAGTCATTACTGGTGGGAGGAGGGGGGGAGGGGAGGAAGGAGGAGGTCACAGGGGCGGCAGGACAATGCGAAGGGACTGGTTCGACCTCCGAATCATCCCATCAGGAGCGTCGGTGCATTTAACGAAAGGGTAGTTAACGGCAGATTTAGGGCTCGATAAACGTCACGAGCGCGGGAATCCGGGCAGGCGTGAATCACTTTGTGCTGCTATTTTCATAGCGTAAGTCGGTAGGAAGTAACCGCCGGGCTGCACGCGAGCGGATTTATGGCGACGCGGGGCGGTGGTGGGGGTTGGGGATGAGCTGCGTGCTGGCTTCCGGTCCGCCCCCGGCACGGCCGCTGTATCTCGCCGCTCGCCGCTATGATACGTTAATTTAGGCCGTTCGCATGCCGCGTGGGGGCTCCTCCGAGACCGAGGGGAAACGAGAAAACACGCCCTCCACCACCTCTGCTACCGGCGGTTATCCTGTGGCAAGAAACTACTGTTCAAAGTTGTTTGATATTCGGTTTTATACTTCGGCCACAATAACATCACTATAAGCGTTTGAAAATAGTTGTACATGCTAATTCGAGTCGGAAATATGACATACGATACACGCAATAGGAAGACAAGATTGAAGGTCGTCCTTATTAAAATTGCTACACCAAGAAGAAATGCAGATGATAAACGGATATTCATTGGACAAATATATTATACTAGAACTGACATGTCATTAATTTTCACGCAGTTTGGGTGCATAGATCCTGAGAAATCAGTACCCAGAACAACTACCTCTGGCCGCAATAACGGCCTTGGAACGCCTGGGTATTGAGTCAAACACAGTTTGGATGGCATGTACAGGTATAGCTGCCCATACAACTTCAACACGATACCACAGTTCATCAAGAGTAATGACTGGCGTATTGTGGCGAGCCAGTTGTTTGGATACCATTGACCAGACGTTTTCAGTTGGTTAGAGATCTGGATAATGTTCTAGCTAGGGCAGCAGTCGAACATTTTCTGTGTCCAGAAAGGCCCGTACAGGACCTGCAACATGTGGTCGTGCATTATCCTGCTGAAATGTAGAGATAAGCAGGGATCGAACGAAGGGTAAAGCCACGGGTCGTAACACATCTGAAATGTAACGTCCACTGTTAGAAGTGCCGTCAATGCCAACAAGAGGTGACCGAGACGTGTACCATCACGCTTGGTGATACGCCAGAATGGTGATGACGAATATACGCTTCCAATGTGTGTTCACCGCGATGTCGCCAAACACGGATGCGGCCATCATGATGCTGTAAACAGAAACTGGATTCATCCGAAACAATGACGTTTTGCCATTCGTGCACCCATGTTCGTCGTTGAGTACACCATCGCAGGCGCTCCTGTCTGTGATGCAGCGTCAAGGGTAACCGCAGCCATGGTCTCCGAGCGGATAGTCCATGCTGCTGCAAACGTCGTCGAACTGTTCGTGCAGATGGTTGTTCTCTTGCAAACGTCCCCATCTGTTGGCTCAGGGATCGAGACGAGGCTGCACGATCCTTTACAGCCATGCGGATAAGATGCCTGTCACGTCGACTGCTAGTGATACGAGGCCGTTGGGATGCAGCACGGCACTCTGTATTACCCTCCTGAACCCAACGATTCCATATTCCGCTAACAGTCACTGGATCTCGACCAACGCGAGCAGCAATGTCGCGATACCATATACAGTAATCGCGATAGGCTACAATCCGACCTTTATCAAAGTCGGAAACGTGATGGTACACATTTCTCCTCCTTACACGAGGCATAACAACAACGTTTCAAGAGGCAACGCCGGTAGACTGCTGTTTGTGTATGAGAAATCGGTTGGAAACTTCCGTCATGTCAGCAAGTTGTAGGTGTCGTCACCGGCGCCAACCTTGTGTGAGTGCTCTGAAAAGATAATTATTTGCATATCACAGCATCTTCTTCCTGTCGGTTAATTTTCGCGTCTCAAGCACGTAATCTTTGTGGTGTAGCAATTTTAATGGCCAGTAGTGTATAAGCTAGACAACATTCTGAAGATTTAATGCATTGTCGACGCAACGACGAGGAAATTCGAATATTTATTAAATGATGAAGTTTCCGTTTATGTCCACAGTGAAGGCGCTACACTGTGAAGTCATTTGCCTGCTTCTGCTGCAAGGTGACACCTTTATGTGTATCGGCATCTGATATAGGAAAGGAATGCTGATTTGCATTAATCACAACTGAAACGCTCCCTCTGATCAAACTTGACTGTACATGGATGTGGTTCATATTATCTATGAGTTTTGTTCGGTAAGTAGCACAACACTTTTTTATTAAGTTTCAAAATGTGCGGAATTTATTGTTGCACATCGTGAAATATTCCTGCTTCAGCCTCCTTACAATTTCATGAAGTTCCGAAAGGTGGCAGCGCTGCATGTAGGTTTCAAAATGGCGCCTTTAACGGTGGTTTGTCCCAAGCCGAGAGCTGTCACTGAGTTCCTTTTCGCAAAACTGCAGAGCATCCTAGACATTCATTAGTGCTTGCAGAACGTCTGAATAAACCCGGTAGAGAACAAAAGAACGGTGAGTCGGTGGGAAGGGTGCCTGTCATCGCAACAAGTTGGTGCCAACCTTTCCGATGTCCCGCGTGCAGGACGGTCCCGCACGCCCACAAGAAACTGAAGAAGTGACTTCAGCGTGGGCGTCACTGGAAAGGCGCAAACGAACTTCTCCATGACAACATGCGGCCTCACAGAAGTTTGCGCACCAGAGAGGAACTCACAAAACTTCACTGAAGTGTTCCTAATTCATTCTGCATCCCGCACCTCACACCTTCCGCCTTCCATCTGTTTGTCCCAACGAAGAAAAGTCTGTCCAGGAAGTAGTATGTGGATAACGGGTAGGTTATCGATGCAGCAAGACGTTGGCTCTGACGTCGACCAGTGGAGTGGTACCATCAGCCCTCACTGTAAGATGGTGTAAGGCCGTCGCACTGGACGGATGTTACGTTGATACATAGGGTTTTGTAGCCAAAACGGTGGAAAGTAATATGGTGTAAGGAAATGACTTAAGGTAGAACTACTCTTGACAAACAGATTTACAAAATTCACAGAAATTTTTATTTTTGAATAATAGCCAAAATGAGTGAAACCGGTATCAGTCATAAGTAATAAGATATTTTTGCCTCATTCATAACAATTACTGGAGTGGAACAAACTGCAAGGGAGGAATCAGCTTAACAATTTTATGGTGGGATGAGGCGGAGTGTGGACAAGTACATGAGAAAACGGAAGCTAAGGCAACGTTAATATTCTACCTGATGCCTCGAAACAGGCATCAAACAATACTTTCCTTCAAAACGGGAAGTACTTGGGTGTCTTGAGAAGCTAACAAGAACGGATATTTCCCTAGACATTTGGCAGTGAAGCTGCTCACGTATTAGGGTTTCAGGTACATTGATCATTCCCCCAACATTCATCTTCAGGCCTTAGCTGATGATTCGTGGGGGGGGGGGGGGGGCTAACACCTTGCACGCTATGCATCGGTGGCCAACATCTGTAACTGGTTTCCGCAGACTACCTGCAAACGTGAAGTTGCCTCCCCAATCATCAACTGTTAAGGTGATAATTGATGGTTTGAGATATAACATCGCGTTTACAGGTGGTCTGCGAAAACTAGTTATAGATGTTGTCCACTGAAGCATTGTCTATACGCTTGGTGTTAGCCTTTCAGAAGATGGTGCAATGAAACTGGTAGCCACACAATAAATGACCTAAGGATGGCCCAAGGTCTTTCATTTTCTTACATAAGTGAACCTCAGAAGTCACCCAGACCTCCATTGACAAGCATGGGCATACTAAAACGTTTGGGATAAGTGGTCATGTAAAATGAGGAAGAAACTAATTGGCAATCAGTTGGACTCTACTATAATGCGGGACACCTGGTGAGAAGGAAAATATTCGATGCCTATCATATTCAAATTTTATCAGGTATAAAAGATTAATTTTTTACTTATTGAAGAATATGGTTGATATGCACTCCAATTTTTATGCTGCCTTTTGACGGTGGAGGGGACCTGGAAGATTTGTTTTGCCCTGGACCCCAGCACACGCTAATACGTCACTGAGTAGGTAGCTTATAACACAAAAGTGACTGGAGCGATTCACTCTCTTTATAGGGTTTTTATGGGCGGTAAAAGGCAAGTTTAGATTCAACTCTCTAATCCTTTTTCAGTGTGGTGTTTACTTATTCACCTCACCTCGACTCCAGAGGCCTAAATCCGCCATTCTATAGGCCACTTACATGGTCCATTACATTAATGTATCCACCGGCTATGTTAGATGTGAATGTCCAGTAACCTTTAACAGACAGAAGGCGGCAGCACTAACAGTAGGGGTTATATAAAGCGTGTCAGGTGAGGGAGGGGGGGGGGGGGCACGAAAAAGTATGAAGTAGTTTCGTATTGCAGAAACGGAGTGATTTATCAAACGTCATATAGGGCATGGTCATTGGCTTCTGGGTCGAGAGTGGAAACATTTCCGAAACGGATTAAGCATGGAAAAATGGCGCTGAGGCAACTGTGATGCACCGTGGGCTACAGATGGCATCGTTGAAAAATAGCTACAGAGATAAGGACAATCGAATACAATTCCTACTGTTAAGCAGCTGACCACCCAGATAAACCAGGGGCTACCAATAATGTACCTTTAGCGACCGTTCGGCAAGCACAGCTGTGTACGGTCCTCCGCAGCTAATACTTGGTTCATGTAGCCATGCTGACTGGTGTTCAACGGTTATTAAAACTGCAATTTGGACACCAGTAACGAAAACAGACTTTCACTGAGTGGTGACCAGTGGAATGTTCAGATGAATCACAATCTGTCAGACAGATAGCCTTCGGCATGTACGGTGTGAAGCATATGACGGCATACACCCAGCAGCAATCGCCGAATGGGTCTAGGCCAGAGGTCATCCCCTGAGCGATATCGTCATTCCGGAAGGCAACTCAAGTATGCTTCAGGACTTGGAGACCATGACCACCCCTGCATGAAGTTTGTTTTCCCTCGACCCAGTGGCACATTGGCATCTGCCAGCAGGACAATGCAATTCATCACACAACTTGTAATGCGTGGTTTGTAAAGGCACCAAAGCCACCAAACTCCACGATTTGAACCCAATCAAGACTATATAGGACCACCTCGATCGGGAACTTCACGCCACGGATCCTCAACTGAGAACTCAAGTGCAGCTGGTCGTGATACTGGGGCCAGCATGGCTTCACATCCGTGCTGAAAAAGGTGGTTATTCAGGGTTTTGAGATGTGGTCGTGTTAATATGACAGGCCAATGTGTAGTGCACATTTGGGTGGAGTGGGAGCCCTCTACGTCAATGTCTTTGCTCAGAATTCTTGAGACTAGACCAGCAGGTTGGCACCGTGTGCTCACCAGAGGTGGGTCGTTAATGAACGAAAGGATTCAGAAAAATGGTTCCCTAAAGTGAATGGAAAGACCGAGTAACGAATTCTTTGGAACAGTAACGGTCTTTCTCATTCAAGGAGCAGTCATTCACAGTTCACTTTGTCCACAGCCGGTGATTTTCCTGGGGATGGTCGATCGGCATTAATTTAATCGTGGTCAGTCTCGTTTTCGGGAAGCGTCATTCACCATTCACTATGGCCGTGGTCAGTATCGTTCCAGGGAATGGTCGTTTGCCCTTCACTTTGGCCACTCACATAAATGATGATTAATTCTGTGTATGAATGCTAAAGCTCCTTTCAACTGCAACTGATCTAAAACTGCTTATCTTTTTCAATTGCAAAGATCTTCAAAGAAATGATGTGTGCTAAGTTTTTAAGGTCTTGAAAAGAAAGAGTTTCTTTTTACTTATGAAGATCCGATGATCATCCAGCAGATTTATGTAATTGCTCCTGTTGCTGATACAAAGCTTCTACGTTTAGTACTCTCTTTCTCAGTTCCGATATTTGAAGTCGTGATTTTTCCAAATAACTGTTCACTCCCCAAACAGATAGTACTGTACTTTCACGTGTAGTTGATTTACACACCCATTCATCGTAGAATAAAGTTATAATGTTCGTTGGACGGTTAACAGTTTATTCTAGCTATCTCATGCTGTTAATGCTCCTACAGTTATGTATTATGTTCTGTAAACGAAAAACCTAAAACACTGTATTTGCTACGATTACGAGCCATAGCGAACAAGGTCAGTGTGGTCTGCATTGCGTTGTAAACATGTTCCGTAATCCGTGCTTCCATCCGGCCTGCTCTGGCCACTCCCTGCTTGGGTTGGGGTCGCAGGCCGTCTCGTCAGCCGCCTAATGTGATACTTTCTAAAAAACCATTCAGCTAAGGAAATCGAAGTAAACAAAGTGCCTACATAGGTTCATCAACGAATTTATCATACAGAGGTAATCGTAGCGTGCATTTAATTTTTTATACACCAACCTTTTAAGTTATGCTTTAACGTGACTATTGTTGATATCGAATGAAACAACATTTTACTGTTACCAGTCATTCATTTGCTTATATCGACAAATACGTTTCGAAGCTTTAAACCTCCTTCGTTGTGTGGATTTACGTGTGTTACTTTGATATATGCGTGTGTTGTATTACGATTTTGGGGTAACTTGTGCAACTGACTAAGAGACACAAACACTGTTTCAAAACATGGTTTGAAGACGTTTCTGACCTAAAACTGAACATATGTCTAAAAGTGAACAACAAAACTATTTGGGATGAATTTCAAAGAATTGTGTTTTTGTTTGTGTTGCTGAATATTTCTAGTGGTATACAACTATTTTTCCATCAAGTTTATATAGCTTGAAACTCATAATCGTTTATATAACCAGGTGAGTTGTGGTAAAAACTAGGTACATTAATTATGTTGTCAGCAGTAGTAAAGCTATACATAAATAATAATTTTGGGTGGGGATGAAAGAATAGAGGCAGAGGCATATACAGAGAGACAAAGAGAGAGAAAGATTTACATACGGGGTGAAGAGAGAAACTTTTCTGGAGAGGGGGTTCTCAAGATTATACCTGTTACATGTAGAGTTTGGAATAATACATCGTTTAATGCTTTAAAATGTGCTGATAGATATACAGTTTATGCTATTAGTTGATGTACACATAGTATCAAGGTGACAGAGGGTGCAAGCTACTGGTGTGATGGTGTGATTGCATATTTCTGAATGAGGACATTCTATTGTTCATTTGGGAATGTCATGATAATACAACTGATTGTGGTACAGGATGAGTCACCTAACATTACCGCTGGATATATTTCCTAAACCACATCAAATACTGACGGATCGATTCCACAGACCGAACGCGAGGAGAGAGGCTAGTGTAATTGGTTAACACAAACCATAAAAAACTGGCCGGAAGTATGTTTTTTAACACAAACCTACGTTTTTTTTTAAATGGAACCCTGTTAGTTTTGCTAGCAAATCTGAGCATATAAACAAATAAGTAATCAGTGGCGTTTGTTGCATTGTAAAATGCTAATTACATCCGGAGATATTGTAACCTTAAGATGACGCTTGAGTACCACTCCTCCGCTGTTCGATCGTGTGTATCGGAGAGCACCGAATTACGTAGGGATCCAAAGGGAACGGTGATGGACCTTAGGTACAGAAGAGACTAGAACAGCACAATACGTTCACATGCTAACACCTTTTCATTGGTCTTTTTCTCTGACGCACATGTACATTACCATGAGGGGTGAGGTACACGTACACACGTGGCTTCGTTTTCAATTACGGAGTGGAATAGAGTGTGTCCCGACATGTCAGGCCAATAGATGTTCAAAGTGGTGGCCATCATTTGCTGCACACAACTGCAATCTCTGGCGTAATGAAGGTCGTACACGCCGCCGTACATCTGGTGTAATGTTGCCGCAGGCCGCCACAATACGTTGTTTCATATCCTCTGGGGTTGTAGGCACATCACGGTACACATTCTCCTTTAACGTACCCCACAGAAAGAAGTCCAGAGGTGTAAGATCAGGAGAACGGGCTGGCCAATTTATGCGCTCTCCACGCCCTATAAAACGCCCGTCGAACATCCTGTCAAGGGTCAGCCTAGTCTTAATTACGGAATGTGCAGGTGCACCATCATGCTGATACCACATACGTCCACGTGTTTCCAGTGGCACATTTTCGAGCAACGTTGGCAGATCATTCTGTAGAAACGCGATGTATGTTGCAGCTATTTGGGCACCTGCAATGAAGTGAGGACCAATGAGGTGGTCGCCAATGATTCTGCACCATACATTTACAGTCCACGGTCGCTGTCACTCTACCTGTCTGAGCCAGCGAGGATTGTCCACGGACCAGTAATGCATGTTCCGTAGATTCACTGCCCCGTGGTTTGTGAAACTCGCTTCATCGGTAAACAGGTAGAACGGCAACGCATTCTCTGTTAATGCCCATTGACAGAATTGCGCTCGATGATTAAAGCCATGACCATGAAATTGCTGATGTAGCGACACAGGAAACGGGTGAAAGCGGTGACGATGCAGTATCCGCATGACACTACTTTGACTCAGTCCACCGGCTCTCGCAATGTCCCGTGTACTCATGTGTGGGTTCATGGCAACAGCAGCTAACACAACAACTGCACCCGCTTTCAGAGTTCGAAAACACCATGGTCACAGTTCCTACAACACTACACTATCACCGACGTCTGGTAACACAGTGTACTACAGATGGTCTGCGTGCGGAGACGAATGCAGAATAACAATAGCAGCAAGCGCTACATGCGGACACTGCGACAGCTAGACCAAACCACAACAGTGCACTACTGCCACACTCGTAAACACGGTCGTCATCGTAAGCATGTCCCTGCAGATGCTGTGGCCCGTGTTTGTTGCAACACGCAACTGATTGTCGGAGGTTTCAAGCGTCAACATTAGGTTACCATATCCCCGGCTGTAATTAAAATTTTACAGTGCAACAAACGGCACTGATTACTTATTTGTTTATATGTTAAGATGTGCTAACAAAACTAACGTGGTTCCATTTTAAAAAACGTAGGTTTGTATTAAAAAACATACTTCCGTGGTTTGTATTAACCAATTACACTGCCCCCTCTCCTCACGCTCGGTCTGTGGAACCGATTCGTCAGTATTTGATGTGGTAGACGAAATATATACAGCGGTAACGTTAGGTGATTCACCCTATATATATATATATATATATATATATATATATATATGTGTGTGTGTGTGTGTGTGTGTGTGTGTGTGTGTGTGTGTGTGTATACGCTATGTGATCCAAAATATCCGAAGCCCTGGCTAAAAACTACTTACAAGTTCGTGGTGCTCTCCATCGGTAAAGCTGGGATTCAATACGGTGTTGGCCCACGCTTACCCTTTATGATAGCATTCACTCTCGCAGGTATACGTTCAGTCAGGAGCTGGAAGATTTCTTGGGGAATGGCAGCCCATTCTTCACAGAGTGCTGCACTAATGAGTGGTATAGATGTCGGTCGGTGAGGCCTGGCACGAAGTCGGCGTTCCAAAACATCCCATAGGTGCTCTTTAGTATACAGGCCAGGACACTGTGCAGGCCAATCCATTACATGAATGATATTGTCGTGTAAGCACTCTGCCACAGGCCGTGCATTATGAACAGGTGCTCGATCGTGTTGAAAGATGCAATCGCCATCCACGAATTGCTCTTCAACAGTGGGAAGCAAGAAAGTGATTAAAACATCATTGTAGGCCTGTGCTGTAATAGTGCTACGCAAAACAAGAAAGGGTGCTAGCCCACCCCATGATAAACACGACCACACCATAACACCACCGGTTCCGAATTTTACTCTTCGCACTATACACGCTGGCAGATGACGTTCAGCGGGCATTCGCCATACCCACACCCTGATCCTGCCATCGGATCACTGCATTGTGTATCGTGATTCGTCACTGCACACAACGCTTTTCCAGTGTAAATCGTCCAGTGTTTACACTCCTTACACCAAGCGAGGCGTCGTATTGCATTTATCGTAGTGATGTGTGTTACTCATGAGCAGCCGCTCTACCATGAAATCCAAGTTCTCTCACGTCCCACCTAACTGACATAGTACTTGTAGTGGAGCCTGATGCAGTTAGGAATTGCTATGTGATGGTCTGGATTGAGGTCTGCCTATTACACATTACGACCCTATTACACATTACGACCCACATCAAATGTCGGCGGTCTCTCTCAGTCAACAGACGAGGTCGACCAGTACGGTTTTGTGCTCTACGTGTCCCTTCACGTTTCCACTTTACTATCACATCGGAAAAAAGTGGACCTAGTGATGTTTAGGAGTGTGGAAATCTTGCGTACTCCCAATCACCTGACCACATTCGAATTCCGTAAGTTTCGCGGATCACCTCATTCTACTCTCTGACGATGTCTAATGACTACTGAGGTCGCTGATACGGACTACCTGGCAGAAGGTGGCAGCACAATGCACATAATATGAAAAACACATGTTTCTGAGGGTGTTCGGAACTTTTGATCTCACACACATATATTCAGCTTTAGATATATGTATAATTTTTAGCTAGAAACTTCCTCAAAACCATGTTCTGATATTGTACTTTTGGTTTGCCACTAGACAGTGCTTCAAGTTATTCCGACATCGTAGCACAACATATCTCAAGCTAACACATGTAAATCCATCTGCTGATGGAGGTGTAAACCTTCGTAAGGCACTGTAGATATAAATGAATCAGTGACTGGTAACAGTAAACTCGTTTCGTTCGATTTCACATTTTTTTCCGATATCTATATAAAATCTTTTTTTAGATACGAAAGGAACTGTCGACGAGTAGAAATGAACGCTTCCCAAAAAAACAACTTTGCCAGAGATGAACACGTTTGCCCGTATCTACTGCCTACAGCAGGCAGATTCAACTGTTTCGCTGGAATCATCGACGTGGCTAACAGTGGTCTGGTCCTTCCTAAACAAAAATTAAGGTTCCACGTACATCGTCAACATCTTTAAATTCCATCAAAGCGATAAATAGGGTCATAACACTTTGTAGTAGCCTTACATTCAGATTTTTTAAAGAAACAAAACTATAAACAAAACTAATATTCCTTACCAGACGGGAAATTAGACTTCAAAGAAAGTAAACTGTTTTAGATGCGTATATCCTACACACACTTCTCTTAAAATCACAGCAAATTTAGGTACGAAAGCTGAATGACCCACAAGCGAGCATGTATCACTACACTGCGACGGTAAGGTCTGACAAAAGAAATGAGTTCAGTGAGTTCTGAACGTTGAAATAAGGTTTAAGTGAACTGACCCTGGTGATTATTCTAAAATACAATGCTTGTTTGTTAATGATCTTACTGCGTCGTAACAGTGATGTTAAATTGGTCTTAAGAAATTTCCGTGACTTACCTTGTGACAATGGAAACTGGGCACTGCTCGAGAGTCGTGAATGTTACAATGCAGTGCGGCAGCAAACCATGTAAGAAAATACCTTGCCTAAGTACAATGCAAGGGAAAGCAAGTATGCGAAGCGCATTTATACTTTAAACTTAGAGCAACTGTATTCCGCTAAGAGCATTCGCTGGCACACAATTACAAATTCAAACTTCAGCGTGCGGATGGTGTAACAAACTGATCTTACTGAATTATATAGAAGAGACTATAGCTTAAAAACTATATTACGAAACTGACTTACCAATTGCAACAACAGTCACTACATTCATTTGTTATATGAGAAAAAACAATAGTCTGCCAGGTAATTCGTTTCTGGAACGGTGCTCAAGCCAAGTTAGTAGACAATTTTGCTTGTTCTCATGTCGACAGTCAAAATAACGGACCTGATTAAGTAAAGAAAATGCCACACGGCAATTTTACTTTTCTCAGACTCATCACAAATTATGCTTAAGCAAGCAATGCTGCTGCGACACACCTGAATATCTTCACACTTCTAAAATCAGTCTTTAGCAAACCATGTGACCAAACATCAACATCTCTGTGTTCTGCTAGTTATTGTCAGATTGCTCAGCATCCTGACCAATGGCAAACTTCCTTTTAATAGTCCCTAATACTTCATAAGCACCGACAATACCGCTAACAACCGAAGATCATATTGGTCGTACGCGGAACCTCTGCGGCATAACATATCGATTACGCAATGCTTCTGTCGGAAAAATATCCGGTTTATAAGTATAAGGAAGGACTCAGAATAAAAAGAAACTCACATCAGTATGGGCGAGTACGAAAAATAAGCCACAAACCTTGCCACCTTACGTGCTATTCATCTTACACCCTCTTTGCAGGACACTGTTCATTCTTCCTAGTACCTTGCGATCTTAGAATTACAGCGATATCGGCCAACCTCAAAGTCTTAATGTATTCTCCTTTAAGTTCAATCTTGTTAACACGTGCCTTTGTGACCTAGGTAGTTAACGCACGTCTATGCAGAAGCGCTCGACCCGGAGGTACGCTATTTCTAATGCTGCTGGTGGATAAAATTTTCACTGGCTGCATTTGGCTTGTAAGTGGAGCAGAGGTGGGGGTATAAAGTTACTGATCACCAGTCTTTGTACTAATGTCCTGGATTTAATTCTCAACTTCTCCGCAGTGTGTCTTCAAGTCAGGTCATGTGACACTTTTTATGGTGATCTGTCCGTCCGCTGGTGACAAGCTCTGTATCTTCCTTGGTGCTGTTCAAGACGAGTACGTTCTTTGTCTCAGCAGAGTATAACACTACACTTTGCATGTGTCCATTACGTTCAAGATTATATTTCAGACTATCATTATTTCCATTAAACAGTACACAAATACAATATGACATATCTCTCACATATCCGCACGGAAAGGGGCCAATGAGGCGGAGGAAGGACATTCTTTCCCACAGACAGCTTAGGCCCATCCTGTGAGATATCACAGTTATCAGTTCCATACGACATTAACATTTTTACATCTAAATTTTTAAAATTTTTTTTCCCCAATTTCGTTGGTTTCCTCTACTAGTGTTCAATGAAGAGACTGAATAATGTCGGGTGTATGTCATAATTCTATCTCACTCCCTTTCCAACTCCCTGCTTTTTATTCATGTTTTCCGATTCTTGTAACAACAGTCTGATTTCTATACAAGATGCAGAATACTTCTCTCCCGAGTCTGTTATACGCGCTATCTTCAACGAATTCCACTCAAAAAAAAAGTGGTTCAAATGGCTCTGAGCACTATGGGACTCAACTGCTGTGGTCATTAGTCCCCTAGAACTTAGAACTACTTAAACCTAACTAACCTAAGGACATCACACACATCCATGCCCGAGGCAGGATTCGAACCTGCGACCGTAGCAGTCACACGGTTCCGGACTGCGCGCCTAGAACCGCGAGACCACCGCCGCCGGCGAATTCCACTCATAGAGACCAAAGAAATTGCTAAATATTTTAAATTTTTGGTGGAGTGTCACAAGCATTAGACATTAGTGACAAGTAAAGTGACATACTCTATCCGCTTATGAGTGTTGAATGTGACTGATCGTAGGCATGTTGTGCCAACGCCCTGGACTGAGTAGAGTATTTGGTAGCTTCTGCAAGTAGTAGCCTGTTGGTGGGTGCGCTCAGCCCGCATCTGACCTTCAAGTGGCCGAGTTCTTTAAAATGTGACACCAAGTAACAAAATGGCGTTGATGTATTAGAGAATACGACGGTCGCCGGTAATAATGGGCTCCGTCCTGAACACGGGCGCTATGGCGGAATGCGACAAATATTATTACAAAAAGGGCCCTTGTAACCATAGGTTACCAATATGCTGCATAGCAGGCAACGGCTTCGGCTTATAGTGACTGTAAAAGAGGACTTATTGGTGATCCGGTAACTGTATTAAAATTATTCACAACGAAAGGAAAGTGAGATGGCACTTATAAAATTAATAGCACAAAAGTGATAAACAAAATTATACAATTAAGTTACGGTTAGATAGACGATGATAAAAGATATCGATATTGGTACTCAGAGTAACAGTACGATCTATTATAGCAACGCGAAGCTGCTATGTACTATAGCAAAATAATTAGTTTTTTATCAGACAGTAATAAGAAACATATCGATACCGAACCGCATATTATGATGTACGTATTACAGTATCATAACGCACTTTCATAACGTTTAGTAGAGTGCGAGTCAAATAAAAATCGCACGGGGGAGTGGATACAGTTGGATGTGAATGTATGCATACAACCAGACACCGTTAAGCCCAATGGGATAGCCAACTACCCAAACAGCAGCCGAAACTTGGAGCGGATTTACACAATCTTCACTGCTGACAGAGTACTTTGCAGCTCTTAGTATGAACGTGGTCCTGGCTGGCTGGCCACGCAGAACGCCTGATCTGTCAGTGTGCGATTTCCTTGTGTGGGCAACCCTCAACTCTGAGATGTATCACAACAACCCTCATAGTCTTCCAGAACTGCAGCAGCACATTTCGGGTGAGACTGCAGCAATCCCAGCAACTCAGCTCAGATCCCCCTTCAGCAACCTCCTCATCAGTGCCTACAAGTGCCTAGAGATGGATGGTGGTCGCTTTCGGCATCTGTTATATTCATGTTAGCATTATATTTTCTTTCCTCTGCTGTGTTTCTTTGTACCCTTGTAACGCCGAAAATGCATATCCTCCTCTTTCCATCTATTGTACTATAATTTTTTTCCTTGTTTTGTTACCTCAAGATATGAAATTTCTGTGTCTTTCTATATTGTAATTGTTTTACTATTTGTGTATATATGTTTATGCATTTATGTCGATGTATAATTGGTTTGTTTTGTAAATATTATTTGTATTTTTACGCTGTGTCAGGCCTAGGGAAAACTATGCTATCGAACGAATACATCGATAGGTCGTGTGGAGAACCAAAGTGTTTAGGATCTTTGGGAGTGTTAACTCTGCCTCGTGGAGCGCGGGCAGAAGAGGGTCTGGCTGGAGTAGTGCAGTGGAGCAGGTGTGTTCTGTGACGCTCCCGCGAGTAGCCGCGCTTTTGGGGTTTGGCAGCATGTAATTGAGCTCGAACTGCTATGATAGTTTCTGACACGGTCTCGCGGACGGGAAGCATTAGCTGGCGCACATCTAGAGCCCGTTTCGCCAGGTGACCGTGTCGAGAAGAAGAGGCGCCAACATCCAGATTCTGCAACAGCGTCGGCCAACAATGAGTAACTGTCGCCATCTCCTCGATCGACGGTTTCAAACCTTCAATCAACCAACAAGGAAGATTGGAAGCACGTAAAGTTTTAGAACTGTATGGCAGACCACAGCTTTTCAAACTGTTCCATTTTCGTAACTATAATTACAGCCACTTAGCATGAACATTTGTTGCTCATTGTCCCAATTGCATTACCAAGCAGGGTCCCTTCCTTCTCTGGAAAGACCCCGAGTGTCGTTGAAATTCAAAGGCCAGCATTAAAGTAATATTATTCCATTTCACTGCTTTAATTTCAGAGTTCAGTTGAAGTATTCATAGCTGGCTACAATATTTAGATTACACAAGCACAAATTAAGAGGGCGAGTTTTGTTACCATATTTTAGCTTACCTGTGACTGCAGCTAAGCTCGGTACGTACTAAATTTTGCTATTGTTAATTGTTCAGAATCATTTAATTCAAGTTCAAAGTTTAATCTCTTATTTCTAAATTGTGTAGATTCAAGTAGCTTTTGAAATGATGGTTGCGGTAGCCCAAGAGTAATCTTATTTTATTGACTTTCCTAGTGCTTCAGAAACAAAGTCCACTATTAATTTCAGTCACTGAATTAACTTTGAATTTTCCGGTTTTATTAATTCTTTTGCTAAATTAAGTCAGAGTGTAGCGAAATTTATTACTTCTGAAAAACTTTCATTTTCACACTACACATGTCAACCTTCAGTTGCTACGCTTCTATTGCTAATTATATGTGCAATAACCTTTGTTTTTCAGTTACTATAGTAATTTTCCATAGGACTGGCGACCGTAATTTCCCTCAAATCTCAAATATGTAATTACCACTAGTTAACTGTTAACGTAACGGCCGCACATTTACTTTCTTTATTAACTTTACCCCTTTTCAACATTAATTTCCACCAGTTTCATTTGAATTTTTCCTTTTATTTAGATGTAACCCTTTCTTCTTTCTTTACCGTTAGATTAACTTCGGTGACAATTGCTTTTCCCAAATTTCCATTAGGTACATGCGGTTTAATTTTTCACTGTCATTAAGGTCGATAAGTGAGGGGGAGGTTACACGTGGCGACTTGGTGACAGGACAATCTTCAAATTTGAGGTTGTTCTGGACACGAATTTTGCATTGTGCAAAACTCGTAACAATGTACTTGTTACGAACAGCTCGTTACGTCAGCGAGAATAAGTAGTGGGAGTAATCCTAATTATAATTGAGATTTGTCATTTATATTGAAAATTATTAAAATGAGTGAAGGCAACAACTACCAAAATTTCGTAGACTTGGTTACGGAACAATCGGTCGAACAGTGCGAAACACTCACCGTGGAACCCATTATTCAGGGGCAGGCGGTTACCATGAAAGATGCGACCGCCGATACGCAACAAAGAGCAGAAATGGAATTCCAAACTTAAGAAAGTGTTTCGGAATCGGAACCGAAAATCAAATCTGTACCCCTTGATGACGAATACGGGGGAACATATAAAGAGGAACCAGCTACAGAAGTAAAACCTGTAGTTTCCGGGAGTTTAACTGATTTATTGAATGTTTTGATTAATGAAATCAAGAGTCAATCGGCAGAGATTAAAGATCAGGCTGCCAAGCAAGAAGCTCAGTCTCTAAAAATTGAACGGGAGCTAAACAATCAGAACAAAGCTATTAATGTTGTTAACAACAATGTTGAAGTTGTTAACACAAAAGTAGATAAAATCTAAGAAGATATTGATGTGATTAATACCGATATCGGTAAACTTAAACAGGAAAAGATAGGCGTTACGGCGGAAATTGCGAGCATAAATATTCGTTTTGATTCCGAAATTAGCAGAATCGAGAAAAGTGTAGGAGAAGCAGTTGCTCCGATCATCGAGAATTAGGTGACGGAACAAATTCAATTAATCAATAAAGAGGATCAACACAAGGTGGAAACTTGAAAGGCTTTAGTGTCCGAAGTAGATTCTAAAGTGAGGAAGCAGGCTAATACCTGCCAAGAGAAAAAGAGGGAAGCGCAAACGCTTGCGACAACCACTTGCCCAGTAATTACGAGAGTGTCGGAATTAGAAATGAAACTTGATGAAAAACAGAGCTATGTGCCAATCTGTGCCCATAGTTCGGAACTGTTGAAGGAAGAGGAGCAGTTCGTCCCCTTGAAAAAAGGCGGTATACACGCGACGGATTTCATTAAAAATTGTGAAAGAGTTTTACCCAGATCATGCACTGATGAGAGAAAAATTAATGCGGTTATTGACTTGTTGGCTGGTGATGCCAAGCGTTGGAGCTTAAACCTCAACATTACGAACCTGACTTTTGACGAGTTTAAAAATTTGTTTCTGGCTGAATAGTGGTCAGAGAAAAAACAACAAAGTGTCTGGCGCGAATTTGTCGTATCGAGGACTTTCGATGCGAATTCACGTGGCTCGATGAAGGAGTTTTGTGAGGGCTGGATCCGCAAGTTGGAATATTTGCGTGATCGCCGCACGGAATCCGAAATAGTCTGGGAACTCTACAAGAAGCTTCGAGATGATACAAAACGCTATGTAGGAAGCAATTACAAGACAATCAATGATTTTCTGGAAAGAGTTGAGGACGAGGAGAATTGGCGCAATAATCGCGACAGTGGTAGAGTCCATGGCAACAACAACGGGTACCGCAACAACCACAACAACGATAACCATGGGAATAATGCATACCGCAACCATGGTAGCAACAACAATAATATTCCGGACCGTAATAACAATCGGTACAATGCAAATAATAATGGGAATGACGGAAACCAGTATCATACTAACGTGATACGGGCTTCACAGAATATTAATAACGCAAGAGGGTGTAATCAGTCGTCTCAGCAGCATCCGGGGAGCGGATCTGCTGGGACGAGACAGGGAAACCATTATCCGCGCCGGTGAGGGGCCGACCGGGCGTGAAGAAATTTTGGCGGCCCAATAACAGTAGAAAACCCAGGTGTCGTCGTTATGAAAATTCCGCATAGAATATTCAACGGCGGGAGAGTGTGCCAGTGTTAGGAGAAAGGAGTGCGCCCACAAGTAGTAGATCAGCTGTAGACACGGCAGTAGAAAATACATTCGCTGTGAGTGAGAACAATTTAAGTAGTGTTCCGGAAATCGATTATAAAGTGGCAGCTGTAACGCCCACAGCGGAACTGAAGATGGAGTTTAAGAATGATTCGCAAGTGTTGAGAGAAGATCAGATGTCGGATAACACGTCCGTCATCGAGCGAGGGGATGGAGAGAGGGATGAGGTCTGGTTAAGGCAGTTCGGCCGCTTATACGACGAACTAAGAGATTATAGGGGTCAGTACGGGAGAAGTGTTTATGGGGAGTGCCGGCAGGATTTGCCGCGTCTCGTCCCGCAGGAAGATAGTGTTTGTGAAGTGATAGAAAGTTCTGGCCCTAACCGGCAGACCTTACCAGAAATAGTTGATGTTAATGGGGAGCACGAGCAAGACTCGTCATGTTTCATACCGCAAGAGTTGGATGTTGAAGTAGTAACGGAAAGTTCTGGCCCGACCGGCAGACTTTACCGAAAGCTATAGTGTTAGAAGTGGCCAGCCCATCCGACGCAAAACTCCAGTTTAAACATTGTGAAAGTATTGAGGAGAAAGATTATTAGAATTTTAGTGATAGCTGGACACGATTTGTAGAAAAGCACGTAGATTACAGAGTGTATGAGGTTGGAGCTGACGTTATACGGTCGAACGGGAGCAGTGTGGGTTGCACAGATCCAAAGGAAGTAATTGCAGATACTACTGGGCACATTCCTCCAGGTAGATTGGCAGATGAGATCAATCTGACGAAAGAGGAATCAATGAAAGTGACAATTTGTGAATTGATAGCAAAGCAACACTCACTAGTTGACGAGTTGCAGGAAAAGGTTTCGCTATTGGAGGCGAAGCTACAGACTAAGCCTCAGGACAAACGTATTGAACTTAAAACTGTATGTGAACAGTGGTTGCAAAAGCCGCCAGATAAGACGGATTTACGATCAAAGCCCGATGTTTTTTTTCTGGAATAACCTGGATATAGACGAGGATTTATTGTGGGAAAATAAAGAAACAGTCGAGGACAAGTGTAGACAGATAGTAGTGTCTGTTAATATGCACGACCTACAACTAAACGTGTTAATTGACACCGGTGCAGAATTGAGTGCTGTATCTGGAAAAAAATATCCGCGCTACTGCGAAGGCCAGTAAATCGGTCACAAAACAGATTTTTGTCAACTTCGAGATGTGTGGGGCACGATTTGAACAAGAGTTTGTCGTCGTGCCAGACTTAACTACGGAGGTAATTATCGGGTTAGATTGGTTATTAAAGTACCGTGCAGTGATTAATTGCGGAAGCAAAACTTTGACACTTTCGGCACAAGATAAGACAATAGTAGATAGTTTGAACGAGGCAGGAGATGGTGTGCATAGGCAATACCAGCCTATACACGTTGTTAACTGACCGGATGCCACTGACGTAGGTATGAATTTGAACTACTGTAACGTGAGGAATCTCCGTACTGACAATAGTGTAAAAAGTGAATTGGAAACTATTGTAGACGATGTGTCTAACGTAACATACGAACAAAGACGAGGTCTGTATGAAGTAATAATGAGGAATAAGAGTGTGTTTTCAGACAAACCGGGACTTGTGGAAGGATATAAATGCAGGTTGCATGTAATTCCGCACGAACCATTCTTCGTGAGACCGTATGCTATACCGCTGTCCAAAAAGGAAGCAGTCCAACTGTAGATAGAATGATCGAATGGGGAGTGATTGAAAGAAGTACGAGTCCATGCAATAACGGTTAGGTCATTGTAGCGAAACGGGGTGGTAGAGTGCGTATTATGATTGACGCACGCACATTGAATAGGGTCGTTCAACGCGAAACAGTCAGACCAGAGAGTATGGAGGAGATTTTGCAACGGTTTCATGACGTTAAGTTCATGACTAGCCTCGATTTGACAGCTAGTTACAGGAAAATAGAACTCAAGGAAGAATCTAGGCCATACACCACCTTCTTGTTTGCGGGCAGGTGTTATCAGTATATACTGCCGTTTGGACTTAATATATCTGTGTCCGTATTCATCAGGGCCCTAGACAAAGTGCTAGGACCGGCTTTGACTTGAAGATTAAGTGTATATGTTGACGACGTTTTGTTGGCCAATGCCACTTCGCATGATTATTGTGACCTGTTAGATTAAGTTTTCAGAGCATTGCGCCGTGGCGGAATGACTCTAAAGCTAAATAAATGCGAATTTGTGAAGCAGGAACTGATATTTTTTGGGAATGTAATTACCACTGCCGGTATTACGAAGCACCCAGAGAAACTAGAGGCAATAAGAAATTGTCCGCCACCCAAGTCCAGGAAAAACTGCCTAGAAGGGCTCACAGGATTTTACCGTAAATTCGTAAAAGGACAAGTTTTTAATGATGAAAATTTGAATAACCTCTTACTCAAAAATGTTCCGTTTGTGTAGACTGACGGGTGTCAGGCCGCAATCGAGAGATTAAAAGACGAGTTGTTAAGATCTGATTTATCGCTAAACTTACATCTGGGAACGGATTCGTCGAATTACGGGGTGGGGATAGAACTGTCTCAAGAAGCTGGTAAAGGAGAGGATAAAGAACACCAGACGATAGCGTTCGCGACTTTAACTTTATCAAAAAGTGAGCGAATCTACACGATTTCTGAGAAGAAGTGTCTCGCTATCGTGTGTGGATTTAGGAAGTTCAAGGTTTACCTGTGGGACCGTAAGGTGATTATTCATACGGACCATAAGGCGCTCAATTATCTGAAGGATTGTAAACTACTTCACGAAAGACTGACTAGGTGGTCACTGTATTTACAGCAGTTTAACTATGACATCTGTTACGTAAAAGAGACCCATAATTGCGCAGCCGATGCGCTGTCGCGGTTGTCCGAGTCTAATCAAGATGTATTGAAAGATGAGTCAGATGGAGTCGTCAAATTATACTACTGTAAAGAAGTTGAGGGACGCAAATTAATAGTGAACATCTGTAAGAATCAACGTCGTCATCAGAACGAGGACGGTTGTTTAAATGTGGTGAAAACCCGATATGACGAAAGGACTCCAGAAGGAGAGAAATTAAGGAAGTATTGCAAGATATACGATCATATCTTGTACATACGTAAAGGTGAAGACAGTAATATTTGGCCGGTATGCTGGCCCACCAAATACGTCACGGAAAGAATAGACTGCTACCATTTGGCGTATGGTCACTGTGGACCAAAGAAATGTACGGAAAATCTGAGTGAAGCAGTGCATTTTAACAACATGTTAAAACGCGTTACCGACAGAGTGAAAACTTGTGATTTATGTCAGAAGGTGAGTCGTGGTCCTATGCAAAGTGTAAGTTATAAAGACACCTTTGAATTACTGTGCGTGGACGTGTACCGACCTTTGCCCAAGTCATCAGGAAGCTTTGCCTACATTTTAGAAGTGCTAGAAGCTTATTCCAAGTTCATCAAACTATACCCGATTAGGAAATCTACAGCCAAAGCGGTTATAGCAAGGTTGTGCACGATTATTTTGTTCATATTGGTAAGCCCAAGGCGATTCTATCAGACAATGCGGCACAATTTACTTCTAAGTTGTGGAATTAAGGCATGGAAAGTAATGGGGTCGAGGTGATCCATATTTCAGCTTATTGTCCGGCTGGGAATCCCGCTGAGAGGTATATGCGCGAGCTAGGCCGACTTTGCCCTACCTATTGCCAACACAACCGTAGGGCATGGGGCAAACATGTAGCAGTATTTGAGAGAATTATGAACACCTTGAGAGATGAATGTACGGGATTTTTTCCTGAGGAAATCCTGTTGGATGACAGAAGTAAAAGTTCAGTGGAAGAGATAATCAAATTCCCTCCAAGGATTGACATTAGTATTGGTGTGAGAAAGGATCGTTTGCGAGAAGTAATGAAGCTAAAGCCGATGCTCGCGTACGTCGTCGTGACGCTAAACCGCGTTTTGCTAAGCTTGCAATCGGAGACTTAGTACTTGTAAAAGTTCATGAGAAATCGAGCGAGATATAAAATGAAATCTCTAAATGTAAGTTTGTTTATAATGGACCGTATAAAGTCATAGGTATACCTCACACAAATGCTTATTGCTTAGAGTATCCAAGCTCTGGAAAACTATTAGGTATACGGAACATTGTAGACTTGAAATTGTACCAACCTAGGATTAATTAATACCACAGAATGGGTAATTTGTACAGTATGTAATTATAGAGTATTAGATTTAACGATTTGCTAGATTGCCATGCTTTTGCCTGAGCTAGAGGACATTAAAGGAGTTGTAATTCATAAGTAATTAATTTTTACTAAATGATTTAAGAGTTACTGATTAGTAACCAATTGAAAAATCCAAGCTGGTAGTTTAAGTTTACAGCTGAGTCACAGTAGATTAAGGAATGAAAATATGATTTTGTAACTAGCTGTAAGATTTCATAAACATGTGATTTACTAGTCACTGCCGATGTACTTAGAAGCTGTTTTAAGTTTCAGGCTAGTACATGCGTGTGATGATGGACAGTGTTGAGTTATCCACTGTGATAATGTTAATGGATTCCTTGAGATTACTCGGGAGTGAGTTTTTCCGAAAGAATTCAGTGAAACGGACGTCCTGGAAATGCCGTTACACAGGCGAGTGAGATCAAGCGTGCCGCACAGGCGGGCGCAACAATACTGGCGAGGCGGAGCCGCTGTCGGCTCTTGTACCGCTGTCGGCATTCTATGTACTTGCGGGTACGGAAGGCGGAGCTGTTTTCCTTCCCGGACAGCTGATGTGAAAGAATTTATACTGTCAATATTTATGTTTTTTTTCGATCTGCTGTGTATTATTTTCTTGTTTAGCGTTAATTGGACTCTCATGAGAAGAATGTTAATTATGAAAAGGTTATATGAAAATGTGTATTCCATGCAATTGATTATTAATGTGCGTATTTTGACATACCAGTTTGTTATGACCATGTCCTCTGGTATTAATTTTGTAAATAGAATTCCATTTCTTCATACTGTTAGGAATTTGGACGATTTTAGAATAGCTAAATCATTTTCATTGTTTTCTATGAATTATAATATGTTGTCAACCTGTTTTCCTTTGTGTAAGATGACAGAGTGGAATAAGATTATGAGACTCACCGCTCAGTTATTATGGTCTAAAAATTGATTTATGGTTAATTAGACGAATGCTAAATTTTGTTGAGGTTTTGAGCATGTGCATTTCCGCTGTTTCTTTTTTGGGACATTTTCTAAGTCTTTTTAGGTTACACGAACCTCCTCAGACAATGTGGGGCACGTGTAACGCCGAAAATGCATATCCTCCAATTTCCATCTATTGTACTATAATTTTTTTTCCTTGTTTTGTTACCTGAAGATATGTCATTTCTGTGTCTTTATATATTGTAATTGGTTTACTACTTATATATCTGTGTGTGTGTGTGTGTGTCGATGTATAATTGGTTTGCTTTGTAAATATAGTTTTGTAAATATTATTTGTATTTTTACGCTGGGTCTGACCTAGGGAAAACTATGCTATCGAACGATTACATCGATAGGTCGTGTGGAGAGTCAAAGTTTTTAGTATCTTTGGGAGTGTTAAGTCTGCCTGGTGGAGCACGGGCAGAAGAGGGTCTGGCTGGAGTAGTGTAGTGGCGCAGATGTGTTATGTGACGCTCCTGCGAGTTGCCGCGCTTTTGGGGTTTGGCAGCATGTAATTGCGCTCGAATTGCTATGTTAGTTTCTGACACAGAGTCGTGGACGGGAAGCAATAGCTGGCGCACATCTAGAGCCCGTTTCGCCTGGTGACCGTGTCGAGAAGAAGGGGCGCCAACATCCAGATTCTGCAACATCGACGGCCGACAATGAGTAACTGTCGCTATCTCCTCGATCGACGGTTTCAAACCTTCAATCAACCAACAAGGAAGAATGGAAGCATGTAAAGTTTTAGAACTGTATGGCAGACCACAGCTTTTCAAACTGTTACATTTTCGTAACTACAATTACAGCAACTTAGCATGAACCTTTGTTGCTCATCGGCCCAATTGCATTACCAAGCAGGGTCCCTTCCTTTTCCGGAAAGACCCCGAGTGTCGTTGAAATTCAAAGGCCAGCATTAAAGTAATATTTTTCCATTTCACTGCTTTAATTTCAAAGTACTCATAGCTGGCTACAATATTTAGATTACACAAGCACAAATTAAGAGGGCGAGTTTTGGTACCATATTTTAGCTTACCTGTGACTGCAGCACAGCTCAGTACGTACTAAATTTTACTATTGTTAATTGTTCAGAGTCATTTCATTCAAGTTCAAAGTTAAATCTTTGTAAATTCCGTAGATTCCAGTAGCTTTTGAAATGATTGTTGAGGTTGCCCAAGACTAACCTTATTTTATTGAATTTCGTAGTGCTTTAGAAACAAAGTCCACTATTAATTTCAGTCATTAAATTAACTTTAAATTTTCCGGTTGTATTAATTCTTTTGCTAAATTAAGTCAGAGTGTAGCGAAATTTATTATTTCTGAAAAACATTCATTTTCACACTACACGTGTCAACCTTCAGTTGCCACGCTTCTAGTGCTAATTATATGTGCAATAACCTTTGTTTTTCAGTTACTATAGTAATTTTCCATAGGACTGGCGACCGTAATTTCCCTCAAATCTCAAATATGTAATTACCGCTAGTTAATTGTTAACGTAACGGCCGCACATTTACTTTCTTTATTAACTTTACCCCTTTTCCAAATTAATTTCCACCAGTTTCATTTGCATTTTTCGTTTCATTTAGATGTAACCCTTTCCTTCCTCTTTACCGACAGATTACCTTCGGTGACGATTGCTTTTCCCAAATTTCCATTAGGTACTTGCGGTTTAATTTTTCACTGTTATTAAGGAAGATAAGTGAGGGGGAGGTTATATTCTGAAACACCGTTCTTCGAGCCACTTTTATTTGCCCCGTCTTCAGTAATTATGTTAGAAAGCGCAATAAATAATAAGATTCAAGTTAAATGTATGAATTTCAGTGAGAGGTAATACAATCTGTTTAAATAGAAAGAACAGAAATTTCCTGCCAATTGTGGATAATATTTGGAACAGTCAGTCTGAATTAGTCATTAATGTAGAGTCTAACAGTTATTCTTGTTCACCTTGTCTTGATAGAGCTGATAGTAAAACCGTAATAAATGTGGTGGAAGATATGAATCTTGAAACGTCCCCTTAGAAAAAAATTATAAATGACTGTGCTGATAAACCTCTTACGTTATTTGATTTTTAAGCAGATGAGCAAAACTGAACGTACTGAGACATTTCTCTCTTTACTAAACTGACACACAATATTTTTAGCGCAACGCAATCCTGATTTTCAATAATCCTACAAAAGAATGGACCTGACTAACAATAACCTATACCTTTCATGATAAAAAAAAATGGTTCAAATGGCTCTGAGCACTATGCGACTTAGTTTCTGAGGACATCAGTCGCCTAGAACCCAGAACTAATTAAACCTAACTAACCTAAGGACAACACACATCCTTGCCCGAGGCAAGATTCGAACCTGCTACCGTAGTGGCCTCTTGGTTCCAGACTGTAGAGCCTAGAACCGCACGGCCACTCCGACCGGCTTTCATGATAACTTACAAAAATCTTCGTTACTCGAACTACTGCAATACAGCGAGCGCCACTACTGGCGGCTAAATAAAAGATTCTAGCTACTGAAGGCACTAACTACTGATAGGCATACTTAGCAAATGAAAGATTTTGATAGAGAACAAACTATATATTTACCTTAATAGTGATCACACATCCAGTCTTACAAATTTACTTTATCTGATGAATACACGTCCATATCGTCCGCTCTCAAAATTCTGCCATCTCTCTCCCCACATCCACCACTGTTGGCGATTCACCTCCAACTACGCAACGCTACGCGCTGCTCACATCCTACTGCGCAACACTACAGTAGCAAATATTCCAACAATGCAAACCGGCCACAGACTGCACACAGCACATTCAGTGATTTTCATACAGAGCACTACGTGGCGTTACCAACATGAAAACCTAAACAGCCTACTTACAAACTTCCTGGCAGATTAGTGAAAGATACTTCATTTAAATAATCTGTTTTGTACTGTTCATGTACGTGCTGCGGCAAAATTTGTGAGTTTAGAAAACAATAAGATGGGATAACATATTGGTAGAAAGCTAAGAGTGCAGAAGGCAATTGGTTCTGCGGAAATGTAGTGCAGACACCTGCGGGTATGGCCGATACGGTTGGCGGAATTAGTATCAGCTTGGAAGTTCTGTAAAGGGTTTGAGAGGCGACACAGTCCTGTTTGCGGATACTAATAACCGTACCGAAGTTAGCCTGAAGTGTGACATAGTAAAAATCGCCAGTTATGCTGAACAGTAAATAGCTCTATAAATAGTCATGTTAACTGCGTGATAGGAATGGGACAATTTTATTAAACGCCTCTTTATTATTATAAGCAGGTCTTTAACATGCCTGTATGTTAAAGATTTGCATGCAGAGCAAGTGGGCGTCCCACATGTCCGGATGTCTGAAACCATCACTATTTCTCAAGACGCTGTCAGAGAACAGCTGGGGGTGGTAGGTGTGACCAGCTCCAAACGTGAATGGAACGTTCTGAGTGTCTGTCGCCTGCAGATACATTAGACTTTTTCAAAGTACCCACATAACGCGGCAGTGGAAGAAAACAATTTTTTCCTGTGCCACTCTCCATGCTGCCTTCAGTCACACATTCATCAAGAACCGATGAGGTATGAAGATATCGCTGTTGTTCAGTTCTGAGTGAAGAACATTTAGTTATTTCGTATTTTATTCAGCTATGCAAACTATGTGAACTGATATGTTGTAGAGCATTCCACAAATGTCGTACCGTGCGGTGTGGGAGTTGTCCAGTGTCTAACAGTCACGAACACAGAACACTCCGGCCTGGGTGGCCGAGCGGTTATAAGCGTTACAGTTCGAATCCTGCCTCGGGAATGGATGCGTGTGTGTGATGTCCTTAGGTTAGTTAGCTTTAAGTAGTTCTAAGTTCTAGTGGACTGATGACCTCAGAAGTTAAGTCCCATTGTGCTCAGAGCCAATTTTGAACTCAGAACACAAAAGACCAAACAAGCAATTCTATGCTTTGGTAAAATACAACGCAATAGTGAGCGATAACTATTCACGCTGCTAAGTTCTGAGGCAACTGAAGTTTCATTGTCAGCAAAATAAAATTCTATGTAATTCTTATAATAGATAAGGACGTGGATAACTTTGCAGAGGGAAAGGAAAGACTATGTTTCTCGTTGTGGCACCCGTGTTACACTGGAACCAACGGCACAATGAGACTGCAGTTGAGTGTACTAGAATGCTCAAACGATATAATGGGAAGAACGTTATGGGAAGAAATGAAAGAGCGAGAAAAAGTTATCTTCCAAAGTACTAATTTTATTTGAGCCAATCAGCATTGTTCAAGATGAGGTTAGTTTAATTTACAATTAATTTCTTCAAATACGTAAAAATCAATAAACTTAATAGGTCAAGATATTTTTTTATGAACGACCAGCATGATTATCTTAAAATCAGAAGCACTTCATCTGTGTAGAAGGAATCTGAATGCTCTCTGAAAGATTTAACATACAAGGCAAATCACTTTCCAAAGTCTGGGCAACTGAAAAAAGGTGTATATACAGGACATCACAGACTCTTGATCCCAGTATTACAGAGAATTGACGATAAAAATCAATCACAATTTGCAAAAGATACTCGCAGACGGTGAGCTATGCAGTGCATTAAGACTACCCAAATGCTATATGCGACAATTAATCCAAAGTACTTCAGAAGCACCAGACTGAAGCCGGGCACCGAACAGCGCGTCTCCAGTGACGATTTACGGACAGCCACCGTGCACTTGCCCCAAAGCGGTTACTGACAGACTCTCCTTTCACACACAGTCCTCAAAATTACCGTAGAATGGGAGGGAGGTGTGAGGTCTGCCACTTTAAAATTGTCCCCTCACTTCCTGATGGCAGGGAAAGCCTGCAGAATTAAACCTGCCAGTGCTTGTTGTGTTCTCTGTTAATTAAATAATAGGTGGCAGTGTTATGCCACTATCCGTATGATTGGCAGAAAGATGTTTAGGCATGAAAATGTGGCTCACTTCCCATATTGTTTGTGGAAATATGGCTGCGGGTGTCTCTGTGAACATGTGACAAACCGGTCTCGTCAAAATATTGTAAATTATGGAAAATGTCCACAAGTTTTAATACACTACTGGCCATTAAAATTGCTACACCACGATGATGACGTGCTACAGACGCGAAATTCAACCGACAGGAAGAAGATGTTGCGTTATGCAAATGATTAGCTTTTCAGAGCATTCACACGAGGTTGGCGCCGGTGGTGACACCTACAACGTGCGGACACGAGGAAAGTTTCAAATCGATTTCACATACACAAACAGCAGTTGACCGTCGTTGCCTGGTGAAACGTTGTTGTGACGCCTCTTGTAAGGAGGAGAAATGCGTACCATCACGTTTCCGACTTTGATAAATGTCGGATTGTAGCCTATCGCGATTGCGTTTTATTGTATCGCGACTTTTCTGCTAGCGTTGGTCGAGATCCACGAACTGTTAGCAGAATATGAAATCGGTGGGTTCAGGAGGGTAATACGGAACGCCGTGTTGGATCCCAACGGCCTCGTATCACTAGCAGTCCAGATGACAGGCATCTTATCCTCATGGCTGTAACGGATCGTGCAGCCACGTCTCGATTCCTGAGTCAACAGATGGGGACGTTTACAAGACAACAACCATCTGCACGAACAGTTCGACGACGTTTGCAGCAACATGGACTTTCAGTTCCCCGAGACCATTGCTGCGGTTACCCTTGTCGCTGCATCACAGACAGGAGCGCCTCCGATGGTGTACTCAACGACGAACCTGGGTGCACGAATGGCAAAACGTAATTTTTTCATATGAATCCAGGTTCTGTTTACAGCATCATGATGGTCTCATCCGTGTTTGGCAACATCGCGGTGAACGCACATTGGAAGCGTGTATTCGTCATCGCTATACTGGCGCATCACCCGGCGTGATGGTATGGGGGGCCATTGGTTACACGTCTTGGCCACCTCTTGTTCGCACTGACGGCATTTTGAACAGTGGACGTTATATTTCAGATGTGTTACCACCCGTGGCTCTACCCTTCATTCGATCCCTGCGAAACCCTACATTTCAGCAGGATAATGCACGATCACATGTTGCAGGTCCTGTAGGGGCCTTCCTAGATACAGAAAATGTTCGACTGCTGCCCTGGTCAGCGTTTTCTACAGAACTCACACCCACTGAAAACGCCTGGTCAATCGTGGCCGAGCAACTGGCTCGTCACAATACGCCAGTCACTACTCTTTTTGAACTGTGGTATCGTGTTGAAGCTGCATGGGCAGCTGTACCCGTACACGCGATCCAAGCTCTGTTTGACTGAATGCCCAGGCGTATCAAGGCCGTTATTACGGCCAGAGGCGGTTGTTGTGGGTACTGATTTCTCAGGATCTATGCACCCAAATTGCGTGAAAAAGTGATCACATGTCAGTTCTACTATAATATATTTGTCCAATGAATACCCGTTTATCATCTACATTTCTTCTTGGTGTAGCAATTTTAATGGACGGTAGTGTTTATTGTCTCTCAGTGTAATGTGACAAACAAGACTCGTCAAAATATTGTAAATAACGTAAATTGTCCGCAGGTTTTAATAGTATCCCATAATATTGGTCAGTTTTGTAGGGTTGCTGAGGCTAAATGCACTCTAGTATGAAGTGGAACTTATCTTTGGTGTTTTGTCATATGCCGGCTTGTAGTATGTCGGTACTCTCGGCATTCGAAAGATAGCACTGATTCAGATTTAATGGAATAAACTCTAGTTACAGCCTAATCGCTCCCATTATAAGCTGGTCGATATCTGTATTGTATTTTATAATCTTTTCAGCTAGTGAGTGCTATTTTAGGAAGAATTCATCCTTGCACTCATCTGTTCCAACAGGTTTGATAAAATTGGCATTTGGGGGGCAGTACTCACTCACATTTCCGACTAATGTCTCGGAAACCAAGTCGTATACAGTATTGCAGCGAATGAGTGCATCGTTAGTCATTGAGAAACATATAACGGAGTGTTTTCATCTTGTGCACCTCATGGGCCAGTGAACACGTGGTGAACAGGCAGAGGAATGAGGCCAGAGGAGAGGCCCGCGTTTAAAAATATGGTTCAAATGGCTCTGAGCACTATGGGACTTAACATCTGTGGTCATCAGTCCCCTAGAACTTAGAACTACTTAAACCTAACTAACCTAAGGACATCACACACATCCATACCCGAGGCAGGATTCGAACCTGCGACTGTAGCGGTCACGCGGTTCTAGACTGAAGCGCCTAGCACCGCATAGCCACACCGGTCGGCGCCCGCGCTTCGGTCAGGGTCTTTGTCTGCTTGCCACTGGACACAGGACGAGGAACAGCTCGGTTCGGCTCTGCGCTGCGACCAACTTTGATTGAATGCCAGCAGCGTCTGGGGCGGCGACGCCTCTCAGTCCCTGGGGAGCGCAGCGGAGGCTGCGACCGCAACGGCAGATCCGCCTCTGCTGCCCTGTCGACGAGAGCAGCCCATTCCGACACCGGCTCGTGAATCCAACGCACGAGGACCGATCTATATAGCATCCAACTGCGTTCCGTAAGTCGGGATGATTTCCGTAATTGTTATCGATCTATAACACAGGTACCCTCCGTTACCAATTATGTTAGAGGTTAGTACTTAGCGCAGACGACAGTCGGCTCTCCTTTGTGTAACCTCTAATTCTACAGTCATAGTCTTCACGTGGCACGTATGTTACGTCAAGTAATACGCTTCTAGACACGTTATACGAACGTCGCGATACACACTGAAGCGCCAAAGATACTGGTATAGGCATGCGTGTTAAAGTACAGAGATACGTAAACAGGCAGAATATGGAGCTGCGGTCGGAAACGCCAATGTAAGACAAAAAATGTTTCGAGCAGTTTTTAGATATGTTACTGCTGCTACAATGCGAGTTTATCAGGACTGAAGTGAGTTTGAACGCGGAGTTATAGTCTGCGCACGAGCGATGGGTGACGGCATCTCCGAGGTACCGATGAAGTGGATATTTTCCAGTACGACCATTTCACGAGTGTGCAGTGAATATCAAAAATCCTGTAAAACATCAAATCTCCTACATCACTGCGGCAGCAAAAATATCGTGCAAGAACTGGACCAGCGACGACTCATACCTTCCAAACTTTACAAAAACTCTTCTGCGAACCTTGCAGAACTAGCACTCTTGAAAGAAAAGATATTGCCGAGACGCGGCTTAGTCACAGCCTGGGGGATGTTTCCAGACTGAGATTTTCACTCTGGAGTGGAGTGTGCGCCGATATGAAACTTGGCGGTAGATTAAAACTGTGTGCCAGATCGAGACTCGAACTCGGGACCTTTGCGTTTCACGGACTAGTGATCTACCAACTGAGCTACCCAAGCACAACTCACGCCCCATCTGGTTTGGAAGGTAGGAGACAAGGCACTGGCAGAAGTAAAGCTGTGACGAGGAAGCGAGAGTAGTGCTTGGGTAGCTCAGCTGGTAGAGCACTTGCTCTCGAAAGGCAAACGTCCCGAGTTCGAGTCTCGGTCCGGCATATAGTTTTAATCTGCCAGGAAGTTTCATATCATCTCACACTCCGCTGCAGAGTGAAAATCTAATTCTAGAAAGGTGTATGCTCGCTGGGTTCCCAGCCGTTTAGCACAAGATCATAAATATCAACTAAGGGCTGTCTGTTCGGAATTGTTTGCACGTTACGAAGCTGTTGGCTATAATTTTGTGTCGAACATCGTCAAAGCTGGCGAAACGTGGATCCCTTACTTGGAAACGAAACACAACGGCAATACATGGAGTGACGCCACACCACACCTCCCATAAAAAAAATTACTCCAAAGCCGCATCTTCAGCCGGTGAAGTCATGGTGACTGTCTTTGGGGAGTCTGAATGTCCTCCGTCACGGTCCTACAATCAATTCTGAAGTGTACTGTGCTACCCTCAAGAAACTGAAGAACGACTTTGTTCGTTGCCACGAAAATAGAAACTAACTTCTTCATGACAACGCAGGGCTTCACGTAAGTCTGTGGACCCGAGAGGAGCTCACAAAACCTCATTGGACTTTTCTTCATCCAGCCTACCGCCCGGATCTCGCTCCCTGACTTCGATTTCTTTGGACCAATGAAGTCCGCGCTCCACGAGAAGTACGTGAATGATGCAGAGGTTACTCATGCAGGAAGATGTTGGCTCTGAAGTCAACCAGTAGAGCGTTACTATGCGGGCATAAGGACCAACGCAGTAATGTCGCCGTCGATTTGAGCGGAGACTATGTTGGAAAATGGGGTTTTGCAGGAAAGAGTGGGGAACAATATCGTGCGTTGAAATTCTGAATAAAACCAATCTGTTTTCACAAAAAAATTGTTGCATTACATGATGAACGTCTCTCGTAATTTATATTTAAACTTACTACTCCTTCAGAGCTCAGCGACCCTAAGAACCTCTCATACTAGCGTTTTGAGAGAATAATAATGAGGGGAATTACAGACATCGCTTTTCCTGTGCCTACAAGAATCAGCTGATCAACTGGCGGATATAATCACGAAATCAAAACGATACTGAAGGAACGTAGCGTTACTTTTAAGTTACTGTCTTTTGTAATAGTGATTTTCATATATGATCCACCAGTTACTTGGGTATTAGGAGTTGATTGCCTTCATCGTTCAGTAACATCCCAGTTGGTGCACACATGGTTCACATTAGCAGAAACAGAGAAAATATTACCGTTATTTCGCAAGTAAATACAATGCAAATACTCCACTGAGTGACAGGTGAAAACTTTTATTTTTCTGATAACTTTTTGGAAGGCCAAAATTATGATCTGCTTCATAGCCAAGGTCACTTGCCATAGGCACGCAGACGAAAGGTGAAGCGCGATTTCGAGTGATGACGTGGAACAACAGCTTTCCTACCTTAGTATAAAAGTTTTGACCTCGGTTGATTCATTTAAATGCTATTAACTCACGAAATTAACAATAATAAGACAAACTGATCATGAATATCCGTCTTGTAACAGCAAATAAATAATAACTGGATGCGTTGTACAGAGTTTTTTTATTGCCGCATAGAAGTGTGAACTGAATTTACGTAAAATTGTGAGATTTCGGTCACATGCTCTATCTCTGATTAAACAGGTCCACGATGAACCGCACAGCTGATCTCTCGGCATCTCTATCTCCTCCGTTAATCCAACTCATGACCTATTCATGACTTAGCTGAAATACCGTTTCGAAAATATGACTTATTTCGTTGGCGAGTAATATTTCTTGCAGAAATTGCAATAATAAGTGCAGAGACCAACAGCAGATTTTTTATTTCCACTAGAAAGGTCTTCTCCACACCACGTGCAATCTCCATTATGACACGCATCGGTATTACACCTGATACAATGTATACAATGTGTTGAACTTTATGTCCATTTGCGGGTATTGTTTAGCTTCTATGAAAATAAAATGTCCGTTGTCATTTTTTGTACGAATCGTTGATTATCTGCTGGCAGTCCAGCATTTCCTCAAAATTTTACAGCGTCGTGACATCACTATATGGATGCCCACGGACTGCAGGAGCAATAGCCACTGTCTATCCAATATTTATGTACGTTTTCTGCAAAACATCAGTCTTGTTACATCATCTTGAGGTACTCCAGACTATATGTATGCCTTTGCTAAGAGTTCCACATTAGAAAGACGAACTGAGCTCTAGCTGTTCTCAAACACAACTACATATCTTGTCCTATACTCCTCAAGTAAGCATTTTATTTACTAATTACTGTACAGAATTGTATCTAAGGCTTTCGATAAACCAATAGGAGGTGCGTGAACCTGAGCTAATCCTCCAGCAGATTCCTGGATTCGGTAAGCTAACAACATACTAAATTCCATTGAGTCGATACTTTGAGAATACGTAATGATTCATTATAGGTCTTGTTTAATCTACGACTGACATTACATGCGAATAAAAAAAGTTTTTAATTGAACCATTACAATTTCAACCCGTTACGTAGGTATATAGATTTGAATAGGCTAGGCGACCTTCAATAAGAGTGACCTGTGTCTTTTCTTAAGCTGTGAGTCACGTGGGTGCTCCAGTCTGCCACGAAGGAATCTTGTTAGATAAGGAACCCGTTCTTTCATATATTTGACTTATCAGAATGTACGGGGTATGCCTTCGGATCCACTGGCCTTCTTTTTAAGAAGTGACTGCTGCTCTTTCAGATTCCATAATCATTAATGTCTTCATAGTAGTTTTGCTTACGAGAATGTCGCAGAAGGCTTTTAGAAAGATTCGCAACGAACGCTATTTCATCTGAGACTTAGTTACAAAATTAACACGTTTCTTTGATATTTAGAGATGTATGGACAAAGGACCATAGTCAGGTGCAAGGACCACAAATAAAAATGTTCACATATGACATATTGTAATACGATGGATGTGAAATGCACACTCTGCTTCGAAGATAATATGAACTGTAAATAATTACAATGAAGATTAAAATGATACAGAGCCTCGGAAAACGGACTGGTAGACTGCTGGCATGTTAATTCCTTAACTGGACAGGATAGAATATCAGTAAACGAACTGAAAGTATTCTCCTATCTAAAAATTGATAAGATTCTTGAAGCAAGGAATAATTCAAAGGTAGATTGACATATGCAAAGGAAGCTTCTGTCAGCGGTAGAGTTCTACAGGTCTGTAACGCTGACAAGCAACAGGTTCTTGAAGTTTGGGTCTGTAACATAGTTTGAGCAAAGGACACTTTAAAAAATTTGATAATCACTACAATAATGAAACTTCAAACTTATGTAAACACACAACTTGCGAAAAGGAAGGATATTACAAGGAATTTGTAAGCATTGTTAACTTTGTGGCGAGAAATTAATACTGGAGACCCAGCACCAACAGGTTGCAGCACTGTCTGAGGACGTGTAATCCTCAAAACATTATACAATCGCATGATCAGGTACTTGCTCTGTGTGTGTCCATGGTATGACCAGTATGTTAGTGACCAATAAAGAATCCTGGGATCCTAAGAATTTTCTATTAGTGTTCCATACATTCTCCAAAACCACTGTACCGATTATAACCATGTATAGTGCACATACTACTTATTGATGGAATGACGTACTATGGAGGTTAGAAACATGTATCTTCCAGAGGAGTAGGATTGGGGGTGAACATGTTTGGTAATACCTGATATCTGAGTTGCCCTGCACAACTGGCATGTTGTGAGGGTAGCACTGGAACGCCTTTGAGGCGGGGGCGGGGGGGGGGGGGGGGGGGGCAGGAGGGAAGTAGCTGCAAATAGGCATGAGTCAACAGAGAGGGGGAAAGAGGAAATGGAAAGACAGATTGAAGGAGATGGACAGAGAGAGGGGGGAAGAGGAAATGGAAAGAGAGATTGAAGGAGATGGACAGAAAGAGGAGGAGGGAGAGATGGACTGAGAGAAGGGAGGAGGATTGGATGGACAGGGAAAAAGAGACAAGCAGAAAATGTACAGAAAGAGGGGAAGAATGACATGGTCAGAAAGATGGAGAGGATGAGATGGATAGATAGAGGGAGAGGAGGTGTTGGACATTAAGAAAGAGGAGGAAGAGGTAGATGGCAGGAGGAGGAGATGGACAAAGCAAGGGGAGGGGAGGGGAGATACAGTGATGATGTGGAAAAAATAGGCAGAAATGATGGCAGGAGGAGGACAATGAGAGGGGGAGGAGGAGATGGATGAAGAAAGGGACAGAGGGGCAGGAGAAGATGTACTGAGAGGGGGAGGAGGAACAGAGTGAGGGAGAAGAGGAGGATATGCAGGATAGAAAGTGGGTGAAAAAGGAGGGAGGGGAAATGGACAGAAAGAGTAGGTAAGAGGAGGTCGACAGAGGGAGGGTGAGGTGGAGGAGGATAAGATGGACAGAGAGAGATGGAAAGATAAGAGAGGTAGAGAGACAGAGAGAGGAGAAGGAGATGGTCACTTAGATATAACTTACCCCCAGCACCCCTAAGAATGTGGGTGAGAGGATGGTGTAGTGTAAAAAGATGCTGAACAATTTGTTGCTATTGCTTTCCTGTATTTATCTGATCTAGACTATTTTAAATGTATGATGCTGAATTTGTCCGTTATTTCAGCCATTAATTTTGTCTACCAGGTCGCGAAGATGAGTACTAGAGTGAGCCAGTATTTTTGCTCTCTGGAATCGTTTGGTATACCACAGCAGAGATTCAAAGATATGAGTGTAATGTATGTGTCTTATTTGTACGCTGGTGCAGCCGTGAATAAAATGGTAATTATTACAACAAAGTGGCCATGGGTCCATGATTCTTCAAATGTGTTCATGAGACTTGTGCTGTGATGTACTTCCAGCTTCTGTCACAGTGTCTGTAAATGTGTAATAATGGAAATAACGTTTGCTGCATTTGCAGTGTAATGTCGTTTGCCTCGATGCAGTATGAAATTTAGCTTTTCATAAACGTGATATATTTACTTTTTGGTTGTAATTGTGAGGACAAGGTCAATAAATGGTTACCATACATACGCGGCACGATCTACCATCAGTGGATGGATGAATGGCAAAGGGTGTCTAATTCCATTCTGACTGCCGACTGTCGATGATTGGAAAACGTCCATCAGCAATAATAATGCTTCCTTTCAGTGTGGTTCCCCCTGTCCACCTGTTAAAAATCTGTTTGAAAGAAAGCAAGGGTTTCCACTAAAAATAACCTTTTTCTAATCGCACTTAAATGGGTAATGGCATGAGGAGAATAGAATGCTAGCTAATGATTGTTGGCGTATGATGAAAAGAATACAGTCCTGGTATACAGTACCAGAGGCAAGCAAAAAAGAAGAATTCTTGAGATATTTGATAAGATTTTTATTTTTTATTTTTTTAAAGGAAGACCATATATAAAAGTTTCGTTTTCAGCTTCTACGTCCTCAAAAATATGAAGCAAATTTATTCCATTTGTCATAAAACTTCAGTTTGTCATGATTTGTAGAATTTTCAAGTGTTATTCTATTGTTAATTAGATGTGATAAATTCACAAGTCCATTAGCAAGAAAGGTTCAGTCTAGCAGTATTTCTCCTATATGTTAATGCTCAAATATTGGCACTGATGTTAGTATAACTGTAGCCACACAGTTTATGCCACAAATAAAATGGATGATAATAAAGTGTCTGCCTCATATTTTCTGCGGCGATCTCCAAGATTTGGGGTTTTCCTCCGCACAAAGCTGTCTGGGATCACAAAGACTCTTACAGCAGATTCCTCACTTTAATCAAAGTTATATAGTCTAACCTTTCTCGTACAAATTCAAGCACTGAAAGTTATTTTTCTCTTTTACACAGCACACGAATTTGTATTGACACGAGTCTATCGTTGAAAATTCCAACTAACGCCAGGCAACGACACACACCACTTTGGATGATGTTGCACTGTTATGAGCCTTCATTGTATGCTAACTATATATCACTATATTACATAGGGAAGGCATTCTGTAATGAGAACGTCAGAATGAGCAAAGTAAATAAGAAACCACATACTGTTGACTAGTGGCATTATTATTTGAAGGTCTGAAGCAGACGGTCAGAAATTTTAGTTTTTATAGCGATTTTTCATTGTCCGATATAAGATATAAAGAAGAGTGTTTATCACAAGAACAGGTTATTTTTCTGCGCTATTCGCGCGAAGCACTGCATATGCAGAGCAGCTGACCTAATTGTCCAGCAACTTGTAGCATTACGTCTGCCTGGTAGTTCTTACACGGACATCAACTACCGGGTGGTTATAATTAAACAGCAGGTACTCGCAAAGTCGAGTGTAGGATGCAATTATCTTACGGCATCAAAACGTGATATATTTGTTAATGCACTAATGTGGAACTGATTTATGCTGAACAAAAATTAGTTCAAATTTTGGCCACCAGGTGCAAATTTGGCGCTTTACAGCGTCACTTTGATTCCTCCAGTGGCCATATTGAAAAATATATATGTAAGTGGGAATTAATAACATTACGCATTTCTCATATGTCTGACCTTTCCTGTCCACGTACTATTCCTAATCCATGACATGTGGTAACATTTCTACACGTCTTTCTTGCAGTCATAGGGCCAAATTTGCACCTGGTAGCCAAAATTTGAACAAAATTTTTTCAGCGTAAATTGGTTACACGTTAACGCACTAGAATATTTTAAGAATAGAAATTGTCAGTCGTCAGACCCACAAATTTTTTATATTATATGAACTTCTTGAGAAGTTTCGGTAACTGAATTTGACATCCTCAGAACACACAACACGCAAAATCTGGACGACGGAATCCTACAAAAATGGTTAAGAATAAGACTTTAGTGATTAGCAGTGTTGGACCACAATTAAAGGTAGATAAAAACAATAAGTGTTCAGTAAAAACTGATTATAAACGTACCTTCGATAAGAAATTTACATAGTACTGTCAAGCAGTTCATAATTAACGTAAGAAATGCGAAGATATGATGCCAAAAAACTCTTAGCATCACAAGGAAATATTAAAACACCATGAAACATATGATGATTAGCATCGATAACTGATAGTTTGACTATAAATGATTTCACTTACATAAGAAGCCATAATCGCTAGTGCGCCTAAAAGTTTACATAGCCTAATCACAGTGAGGGCGCTTATGTCTATAACATATGTCAAACGAAATTGAGCACAGTTTTAAAGAAACGACACATCGTTAAGCTCATGTGTCATTAGTTAATCAAGCATATAATTTTATACACAAAAATGACATAGCTTGTATAAAGGGCTACGTATGGGTACAGTGATGAGGTTTATTTTATAATCAGCTTTAGAATATCAAAAAATTTTCACTGCCATATAGCGCACTCTGGATTTCTGCACCTTAATTTTAACCACGCGGTACCTCGGATCTAGCCCCCGTGTTCTGTTTTCCGTGTGCTTAGTTTCTTCTGTCGCTCGCACTGGTCGTGTAGTTTTTTCTCCATGTTTGTCTCCACCCGGTGTTAGGACACTCTAGTGCCTTGCAGCAGTTTCGTTCTTTCTTCCCAGGTTCAGCTTCCTTGGCTTGTAGTCAAGACACCATCGGCAAGTAGATTAATATTTTGTGACGACAGCGGCATTGTCGCGCCTGCAGAGATACAAAAACTCTTGTAGGAGTTGGAGTGTTAATTTTATGTATTGCCCTTGTTAATGGGGGTACGCTTATCTGTTGCCATTTTCGCATTTTTCACAACTTCCGGTGCCTTAATATACATATAACAGCCTACCCAAAACATGTTCCAAATAAGAATTCTGGTACGTCTCTGAGTAATTGCCACAAGCAGATCAAAGTACTTTACACAGGACGACCTACGTTTGACACAAATTAAAGTGACGTCGGGTAAACAAAAAGAAGCATGGCGTGCGCACTTATGTACACGGCTTACACAAACAGTTAATTCAATACAGCCAGTAGTACTCTGAGGAAATGCTGACTTCCACAGAAAATGACCATCCCTTGAGAATTATATCAAAGTGCAGGACGAAAAGTAAAATTTTTCACCTGGTGTTCAGTTTGACTCATGGTGGGTAATGTGTGTAATTATAAAGGCATAGGTGAAGTTTCAGATGTAATCATTTCGTATAATCAAAGGGACATTTCTATGACCGATCATATCACTTGAGTACTTGGAGATCTTGCTATAAAGCGAAATTAAGTAGCGTGAATTCATTAAATCAGTCGACATAAAGAGGATGAACGTCTCAGAATTGTTCGAAGTGTTAGTACCACGATTATGACTGAAGCACGGGTCTGATGTTTGTATCAGCTGTCAGGAAAACCTAGCAGAAATTCAGGAATGCAGAGGTAGATTGCAGTAATACTTTTGCGAATTTTCATTCATGTCCTGTGTCTTACGTGGATTTATCGTTCGTGTAACCTGTACTTACAGATATATTCATCAGAAGACTTATACCAGAATTCACCACTGTTCGATGTATTATTAAGTGGTTAGGTGTTAAATATTGGCATCAAACATTTATTTCAGTAAATCTCTCCGAGGTAGTAGGTCACGCTCTTACCTCAAGAACGCCAAATGGAGACTTCTCGATTCACTGATAGGAGAAGGGCAAATGTAACACGTTTACAAAAGCTACTGCTCATAAATTGCTTATACTGGAATAATATCCATTTGAAGAATAGTTAAATCTACCTAATATCTTTTTAAATCTAATGTAGAATTCTGCAGGAACCGATCTTCAGCGGCGCAATTGCAAATATTATTGTGCTTCGTAGGAAAAATCAGCATAAAATTAGCCAACAGATTTTTCACACAGAGGTGCGTAAACAACCACTCATCAAAAATGGCTCTGAGCACTATGGGACTTAACATCTATGGTCACCAGTCCCCTAGAACTTAGAACTACTTAAACCTAACTAACCTAAGGACATCACACAACACCCAGTAATCACGAGGCAGAGAAAATCCCTGACCCCGCCGGTAATCGAACCCGGGAACCCGGGCGCCGGAAGCGAGAACGCTACCGCACGATCACGAGCTGCGGACAGTCACTCATCCTACACACAACCCGCAGATGAATCCTTATGTGTTATAGTAAAACGGACCATCCGTGGAACACAGTAAATTATTTGCTGACTGTAAATGCAGATCAGTTTTCTAGAATACATTGTGGGTTACCCGTTTAAGGTATACGTAACCTATTATGGAATAATGCTACTGATATTCTTTAGACAGAAGACAGTATAAACAGGTTTACTGATTGAATACACTATCTGATCAAAAATATGGGGGCATCTTAAGTGGAAATCAAAGAGGAATATGTGCATCTTTCGCGTTAGGGAGGCTTGAACTTTGCAGGGACACTTTCAGCGAGGTGTGTGACAGTCTGTGAATGGAATGAAGCCCTCAAGAGATGCCAGACAAGGTAATTGTGTTGGCCGCAGGGACCCGAAGCGAAGTCAGTGTTATTAGTCATCTTTCATGTGTTCCATTCGGTTCAGGTCTGCAGTGTTGTCAGACCAGGCCACTGCAGTTATGTTGTTCACAAACCACTGCCTCACAGATGATGCTCTATGATAGAGTGCGTTGTCATGCTGATAAATGTAATCGTTATCTCCGAATTGTTCCTCAAGAGGATACAGTCCACAACGCTGTAAAGTGTGTTCGTTTCCTCCCGCAGTTATCGGATGCTTAAAAGCAATAAGGGACAACACCGTAATTTTCATACTTCACTGTTGGCACTACAGTGTAAGCGTCGCTTATCACTGTCTACAGAAACTCGTTTGCGTATGAGGATCTGATCGACCACTATAAGTCACTCTTTTTAACTCCCTATGAAAAGTCGATCATTGTGCTAGTTGGACTGCTGGTAGCATATTGAAACTCACAAATGATTATTCACTCTGATTTCAAACGAATTATTACAATCACCATCCACAGTTTTCCATGATCGCTGCATTGTCTTGATGCGGCTGGGATTGTTCCGTCCCGTTTCCAGTACACAATCACGACATTAGCAGTCGAAATTATCAGCTTTCCCTGCGTTGTAAGTACTTCATCGAATTGTTACATAATGTAACATCCACTGAACAGTTCACGTTCGAAGTTACAACTCTCCTGACCGACCAATTCTGCCTTTCCTGCTTCTCTAGACAGCAAAATACTCCCTGCCTCCTTTTACACTGGGGGGTCCGCCTCTCGTGACTACTGGTGGTCAATTACGCGTCATGTAGCGGTGTCTCGATGCTTTTCATCAGATAGCCTGTATCACAATACATCTGAAACTAACAGTTATGTTTTGCTTCAGACCACACAAGAGCACATCTCAATTTACTTCAGATTTCATCTCTGCACGAAACTAAAATTAGAGGAATTATTGTCGCTGGCTATTCGCATCGTGAGTCAAATATATAGAGTGTTACAAACAGGTACGGCCAAACTTTCAGGACCCATTCCTCACACACAAGTAAAGAAAATATGTTATGTGGACATGTGTCTGGAAACGCTTAATTTCCATGTTAGAGCTCAGTTTCGTCAGTATGTACTGTACTTCCTCGATATACCGCCAGTTGGCCCAATTAAAGGAATGTAATGATGACTTCGGTGCTTGTGTTGACATGCGACTCATTGCTCTACAGTACAAGCATCAAGCACGTCAGTACGTAGCATCAACAGGTTAGTGTTCATCACGAACGTGTTTTTGCAGTCAGTGCAATGTTTACAAATTCGAAGTTGGCAGATGCCCATTTGATGTATGGATTAGCATGGGGCAATAGCCGTGGCGCGGTTCCTTTTTTATCTAGACAGATTTCCAGAACGAAGGTGTCGCGACAAAAAGACGTTACAAGCAATTGATAGGCGTCTTAGGGGGCACGGAACATTCCAGCCTATGACTCGCGACTGGGGAAGAACTAGAAAGACGAGGACACTTGCAATGGACGATGCAATTCTTCGTGCAGTTGACGATAACCCTAATGTCAGCGTCTGAGAAGATGCTGCTGTACAAGGGAACGTTGACCACGTCACTGTATGGAGAGTTCTACGGGAGAACTAGTTGTTTCCGTACCATGTACAGCGTTTGCAGGCACTATCAGCAGCTGATTGGTCTCCACGGGTTAACTTCTGCGAATGGTTCATCCAACAATGTGTCAATCCTCATTTCAATACAAATGTTCTCTTTACGGATGAGGCTTCATTCCAACGTGAACAAATAGTAAATTTTCACAATCAGCATTTGTGGGCTGACGAGAATACGCACGCAGTTGTCCAATCACGTCATCAACACAGATTTTCTGTGAACGTTTGGGCAGGCATTGTTGGTGATGTCTTGATTGGGCCAAATGTTCTTCCTCCTACGCTTAATGGAGCATGTTGTCATGATTTCATACGGGATATTCTACCTGTGCTGCTAGAACATGTGCCTTTACAAGTACGGCACAACATGTGGTTCATGCACTATGGAGCTCCTGCACATTTCAGTCGAAGTGTTCGTAAGCTCCTCAACAACAGATTCGGTGACCGATGGATTGGTAGAGGCGAACCAATTTCCTAAACTTCACGCTCTCCTGACCTCAACCCTCCTGACTTTCATTTATGGGGGCATTTGAAGGCTTTTGTCAACGCAACCCCGGTACCAAATGTAGAGACTCTTCGTGCTCGTATTGTGGACGGCTGTGATACAATACGCCAATCTCCAGGGCTGCATCAGCGCATCAGGGATTCCTTGCGACGGAGGGTGGGAGCATGTATCCTCGCTAGCGGAGGACATTTTGAACATTTCCTGTAACAAAGTGTTCTAAGTTACGCTGGTACGTTCTGTTGCTGTGTATTTCCTTTCCATGATTAATGCGATTTGAAGAGAAGAAATAAAATGAGCTCTAATATGGAAAGTAAGCGCTTTCGGACACATGTCCACATAACATATTTTCTTTCTTTGTATGTGAGGAATGTTTCCTGAAAGTTTGGCCGTACCTTTTTGTAACACCCTGTATAAATTATTCGCATCGGACCTCATAAGATACAAAAAAGATACAAAAATAATTGATTATAATTATCTCACAACTTTGAATCAGTCAATAACCTTTGCGCCTAACTTGGGTTCTGTTGCCGAAAAGATATGAGAAAATCTTACTATATCCAGCATTACACTGACTTTTTCAGAATTTGTGGCAGAATGTAATTGTAGAGACAAACAAAATATAGAATATGTTAATTACACAGGACATTCCATGTGCAGAATTGACAATACTACCACTGGATAGCACTACACGAAGAACGGTATCAAAGCAGTTGACTCATTCGTGAACTAAAATTGTGAGTCTTTGTGCAGGCCTTGTGATTCACTAAGGATGAGACGCACTTCTTCCCGGTCAGTTAACTGCTGCAGAGCTGGGTGACTGGCACCTGGTACGTCTGTGTACTTACCTGTTATTTACCTCACTTTACCTGTTACAGTCTCTATGGATTCGATGCGTACGGATCCGAGGAATATTTCTGCTTTCTCAGCTGAGAGACGGTTCGTGAAGTTTTCTACACAGGTTCATACGCACGGCTTCTTTTTTCTAGTAACTGCCATTCCCGATTTTTTCACATTTCTGTGGCACTCTCTCTTCAGTTAAAGAAATCGGTGGCCATTCGCACTGCCGTGGCACTAGTGCAACATAATAAATAAAGTACCATAAGAAAAGGAAGACATGTAACATAAATAAGGTAAGTTCACTCAAACAGACAAATAAACTATTAAATTAAAGACATGGGAAAAAATGTGCTCTTGATCAGATGTAAGCCACATACGTATTAGTAGCATCTAATTATGGGCCTTACAAACGTCTCCTGTAGTATACAGCCTTGCATTTCCTTAAATTAAAGGAAAGTTGTCCGTCTTTGTTCAAGGTTACTATTTTTTCGAGATCTAACTACACATTACTTCAGGGCTTACAAAAAAAATTAGTCGATAGATAACAGCATAATCTGCGAAATGCCCTAAACTGCATTAATACTACCGGCTAAATGGCTTATAATGTTAATAGCAACGGTCTCATCACAATTCCTTGGACTATATCATATATTACCTCACTACTCGTATGTGACTCTCTATCCAGGGTAATGTACTGAGAAGTTCTCGATTGAAGCACAAACCTTCATCTTCATCTACGTCATACTCCGCACGCCACCTAATGGTGTGTCGCGGTGGGTACTTTCGGTACCATTGTTTGATCCCTCCAACTCTGTTTCACTGGCGAATAGTGCGTTTGAAGAACGATTGTCCGTAAGACTCAGTATTGGCTCTTATTTCTCGAATTTTCTCTTCGTGGTCAATACGCGAGACGTATGTGGAGGGAAGTAATGTATTCTGTGACTCCTCCTTAAAAGTGCTGTCCAGAAATTTCAGTTGTAAATCTCTCCGTGATGCACAACGCCTCTCTTGTAATGTCTGCCAGTGAAATTTGTTGTGGATCTCCGTAATGCTCTCTCGCCAGCTAAACGATCACGTGACGAAACGCGCCGCTCTTCGTAGGATCTTCTCTATCCCCGCTATCAGTCCCACGTGATAGGGATCCCCGATAGATGAACAATACTCAAGAATCGGCCGAGTTACATTTCCTTTAGATTATTCCGATGAATCTGAGTCTTCTGTCTGCTTTTACCAGTATCTGTTTTATATGGTCATTCCACCTAAGGTCGTTCTGGATAGTTACGCCTGGCTATTTTACGGCAGATGCTGCCTCCAGCTGTTTGTCATCAGTAGTGTAGCTGTACAGTAGTGACTTTCTTTTCCCATGTATGGGCAATGTATTATATTCATATACGTTCAGGGTAAACTGCCAGAGTCTCCACCATCCATCACGTCTCTCCAGGTCGCTATGCAAATTATTACTCTCTTCTGCCTTTGCTACTTTGGTATGAACAATTACATCATCTACAAATAGCCTTAAAGAGCCTCCAACGCTTTCTACTAGTTCATTTAAATTTATTGTGAACAACTGACCTATCGCACTTCACTGTGGTACTCCGGACATTACATTTACATCTGTTGACTTAGTTCCGTTAAGAGTGACGTGTTGAGTTCTATACTCTGCAAGCTTGTGTATTTTTTTCATTGAACGGCGGTGAGGATCAGTGTGAAATGTCTTGCTGAAATCAAGGAACATAGCATCAATCTGAGCGTCGTTGTACACTGCGCTGTGGATCTCATGGAGGAACAGAGCGAGCTGAGCTTTGCTGGATCTCTGTTTGCCAAATCCATTTTGATTTTTGTAAAGGAGATGTTCATTTCCCAAATACGTCATAATTCTTTAGCATAAAACATGTTCCATAATTCTGCAACATACTTACATCAAAGATATAGATCTATAAACATGTGGCTCTGTCTTATGACCTTTTTCCCAGTCATTAGGTACCATTCGTTGCTCAAGCGATCTACAATAAATTACTGCTAGAAGGGCAGCAAGTTCTTTCACATAATCATTATGGAATCTTAAAGGTATCTCATCTGGTCCTGACGCCTTTCCACTACTAAGCGATTGTAGCTGCTTTCCAATTCCGCGATCGGTTATATCAATATCTGCCATTCAGACGTTCCCTCGACGATTGAAAAGAGGGACAGTGTTACAGTCTTCCGTGGTGAAACAACTTCGGAAGACGGAATTCAATATTTCGGCCTTTTTTCTATTTTCTTCCATTTCGGTGCCGGTGCGGTCACTGCGAGAATGAACAGATGATTTTGACCCAATTACTGATTTTACATACGACTAAAATCTCTTAGAGTTTTTACTCAAGCAGGTTGACAACGTCTTACTTGCGAAATCATTGACCGCTTCTCTTATTACTCTTCTTGTGCTCATTTCCGCTTCGTTCAGGTTTTGTTTGTCAGCTGTGTTTTTACTTGTCTTGAATATGAGATGAAGTGCTCTTTGTTTACGTAGCGCTTTTCTAACGCGGCTATTAAACCATGGTGGATTTTTCCCATCCCTTAAAACCTTACTTGGAGCATACTTGTCTAGGGCATATTGAATGATGCCTTTCAATTTTTTTTCCATTTCTTCTCCACATCTTCGTCCTCATCACCGAATACTTGATGCTCACTGCTGAGATATTCTAAAATGTGTATCCCGTAACCCTTGTTGAGCATATATATCTTCCTACCTTTTTTAACATTCCTTGTAGGACCCGTCGTCATAGTTTCTGTCACAGCGTTTTGATCACTGATACCTTCCTCTACGTTAACTGATTTGATAAATTCCGCTCTCTTTGTTGCCAGTAGGTGTAAGTCGTTACCGTCACTGTTTGGGTCTCTAACTATCTGCTCAAGATAATTTTCGGACAAGACACCCAGAAAAATAGCATACTTTTATCTGTCTCTGGCACCAATTTTGATGGCATAACAGTCCCAATCTATACCTGGAAAGTTAAAGTCACCCCCTGTTACAACGGCATGATCAGAAAAATGTCAGATATCCCGTTTATTTAGAAGACTTTGTACTACATCATAAGCTTGCCGGGAGTCCACAACCCTGAATCAAAATATTCTTCTGTATCGATATTCCTTAGAATGTTATACGTGAAAAGCTCGCAGTGAGTTTCACGTGATTGAAGTTCATAGAATAAATACTGGCCTCCTTAGGAAACATTTTGTCCCACGTTCGGAATAGGGACTGAAATCTTAGTGCTGTCTACTAGCCTGCTACAAATAGTTGTGGCTAATATTGGAGGATGACTCTCTGGATTAACTATACTTGTTAGACTGGGTGTGACCCTCGCTTTTTCGCAATCATGGGGAGCATAAGTCTGTTCCAGAAATATGGGGTGGATTACCGACAAGAGAGGGTAAATCAACCGTAAAAGCAGTATGAAATCAAGAACGACTTCTTCAGGCAATGGTACAGTAATGAGCGTAAGCCAATGAAACTACTTTTATATACGCCTGACACTATTACTTATTATGGCACGATCGTATTCACAAGAATTGCAATGTTTACAATTGTGACTGTATTTTCTCCGTTTCCTCACTTCCAAGCAGAATTTCATACAGTTCCATCACGCAATCTCCATCCCTTTCTATGGCCTTCCCCCAGCGCGAAACAAGGGCGTGTATGCCCTCTCGGTAGCAATCCTTGTCCTGGTGTCGGAGCCAGTGCGTCTGTGTGTGAATCACCTGTTTGTCATCCTCAAAGTTTGTTCCACGAATGACATCCCTTAATGGCCCAAAAAAGTGGAAGTCCGAAGGGCTAGGCCAGTTCTATCGGGTGGCTGGGGTAACACCTTCCAACCCCGTTTTGCGATGTGTTCAGCATTCCTCAGCGTTGTATGGGGTCGAGTGTTATCGTGTTGCAGCAAAACATCTCCTGATTTGCTGTGGGGCCGAAGTCACCGGAAGCGCGTCTTGAGTTTTGCTAAATTGTTGACATATGATTCTTAATTAATGATACCGCCTCTTGGCATAAAATCAATGAAAATTCACCTTTTCAGTCCCAGAACACGGTAATCATGACCTTACCGGCGGAGGCAGCCAGGTTTTAAAATATTTTAGCAATACTGAACAGATTAATTGAAGGTGTCCACATTCGTAAGTCGGCAGTGGTCCAGTGGCGCTGGCTATACTGAGCTACTGCACTGATTGCTGCAACCAGTTTACGCAGCATTTCACCTTCGGGGCTGACCTTTTTATCTTCGTTGCACCACTTGGTCAGCAACCAGTGTTCTTAACAAGATCTTGGGTGCTCCTGCAGCGTGCAATAGGGGAGCTATGCTACACCTGTGCAATCTGCATGCCAACATTCATAACCGAGACACGTATAAACGATGGCCGCCCAGCAGCAAATGGCACCACGACACTTAGCCAGCGACCACTGTGGGGAAGCACCTTCGCCCAAAAATCGTCTTCTGGCACAATCATCAGCGTCCATAATTCCATGGAACAACACTAACATCGATCCAGCTTGAGCTTTGATGGGCTGTAAGCCAAATTACGACCATTCTAGCTATCGGTTCACTTCATGTCTACCGCTATCTGGTGCATCAAATTGGGTTTTGGATTACCCTGGGAGACATTATCCTCGCTGAAAGGCTCCGCCAGTGGGTCACGAACATCACACCGCCTGCCAAGCAAGCACGTACTGCTTCCAGCCACGCTGTGCTGTTTACAGCTGTGGCCAAGACACGATAGCACACCGCCGCCAAGGGACTCATGATCAATGCTCACCTTCCACCTGCTGTACAATGGAATTGAATCCCTATGTACTCTGAACTCAAGAGAATTAGCTAATCACAACCTGAGTGTGACTGGACTAGAACCTAGTTGCACTAAAGAAACGGCGCGCATCAGGTAAGGGAGATGTGCTGGCTGCACCGACGGGTCTATTCCTGACCTCCCCACACTACACGGCACTGTCGATGCCGATTAGTAGTAAATGGTGTTTCAAAAGGTACTTTACAACTTTTAAAATTCATATGAATTAATTCACAGTGCCAACAGATGTGACTGTAGTGTCAATTTGTAGGGAAAGTTTTGTCTCTCGTAGTTCGCTAGTGCCGAATCGGACCATAAGGAGCGCTAGTGGCAGTTATGTTGTAGATGGCTGCCTTCACTGGACCCAAGCGTGCTAACTGAGTGTTTTAGTTTGAAGAGTCTAAGTCGGTGACAACAGTTCAGCGTAAATTCCGTTCCATGTATGCTAAAGATCCTCCCAGAAGCCCTACAATTTATGAGTGGAATAAATGTTTTGTAGATGCAGGGTGCTCAGTAATACATTGGAAATCATCAGGGTGTCCAAACACTTATGACGTTCCCCAGACCTGACTCCACGTGATTTACCAAGATTAACGTGTTTTTACCTCCTGTGTTGGCTTCTCTACCTGAACTTAGAGCAAGAATTTACACCGCCACCGAGCAAATTACACCTGCAATGTTACAGCCAGATTGGAAAGAAATTGACTTCCGACTGGACATGTGCAGAATAATCAACGGAATCTATGTACAACACCTTTATTTTAAGGTAAAAATAGTTGATGTGTTTCCCTCCAAAATAACACTAAACCCAGCTCTATAGCTTCTTTCAATAAATTTCTATGAATTTTTAAAGTTGTAAAGTCCTTTTTTGAAACGCCCTGTATATTACCAGCTTCAACAATGATTATGGCTCTAAAATTTCTCCTTATCTTGATTGGTAATGTTAATATGGGTTCTCACACATTGTATCAATTTTCATCTTTGAAAAAGAGATTAGGAAAAATTATAAAATATATGCTGTTATAGTACGTACTTAGATGAAACATCCCTGTGGTTAAAACTAAAAGTTAGTCACTGGAAATACGCGATGCAATGCGAAGAAAAATTACGCAAACATGTTTGTAATGCAGACAATTATAATAAATGGCATTTTACAATTACGAAATTTTTTCGATTGATACCCTCAGAGCACATAGAGAAACATTAACTTGCAGTGTCACAACTGCGATTAAACAGGCTGTCCAACATTAGAAATGATGTCTGAGGAGGAGCAAATAAATGAAAACTCTACTGCCTGTGAGGGTATGTGACTTCATTTCCGTCTTTACAAAATCGGTTTAAATTTGCAAAGGAATTAGCGATGTCAGACCATTTATCAGTATGAAATCGCACCCCATATAGTCTGGACGCATGCACTAATTTGTTTGGGAAGGGTGTCACTAAGTCGTCGTATTATCTCTCCAGGCAAGCTGGCCCACAACTTTTGTTAACAGCAGTCGTTCACATCCAGTATACAGGCAGTGGGATGCAGGTGACATCCGAGCTGGCAGCGCTCGTATTCTATCCGGGACAGATCTGGGGATATTGCTCATCACACGAGTACCTCAAAATCGCGAAGACATTCCCCTGAAACAAGCATTGTCCTGTTAAAAAATAACATGACACAGTCACATCAGTGTTAACACTTTAGGATGCAGACAGTCTCCGAATTAGTGCTGTGCCGTCCGGGTTCCCTCAATCAATACCAGCCTTGGCCTCAAGTCCCACCCCGTGGCTTCCCTCACAATGACGCCAGGAATAAAACCGGATCCTTGACCACGATTATGCCTGTCCCCCTTGCAGGATAGACCAGCAGGCGAAACAGAGATCCACAGTGAGACCACTTTCAAACGCAGTCAGGTGCTCACGACGCTATCTGACACGATTACATGGCATCTCCACATCGTTCATACTGATCAATCAACGTAGACCCTGCTCAAGCTCGTTGTATAAGCTGTCAGTCCTGGAAACAACAAAAATTCAGCATCACACGCATTTTGGTAGCCGTTCTTCTAGCCACAGTAAATTGTAACTATAATAATTTAGTACACACCCTCGGATGCTGTGCACATGTAAGGAGTTACATTAAACTCCGACCATATCTTCTGGTGCTTAACTTTCCTTGTCGTTGTAGAAATAGAGGAACTTACAGGAAGATGTAAGCAACTTCCTGACAGATTACAAAAGCGTACCGGACCGACACTCGAACTCGAGACTTTCCCTTTGGCGGGCAAGTGCTCTGCCGACAGAGCTACCCAAGTACGCCTCACGACCCGTACTCACAGCTACAGTTCGGCCGGCACCACGTCTCCTACCTTCCGAAATCCACTGCAGCTCTCCTGCGAACCTCGCAGAACTGGCAGTGCTGGAAGAAAGGATATTGCGGAGACAGGGAATGTTTCCAGAATGAAATTTTCACTCTGCAGCGGAAATGTGAGGAGATGCTCAGAACATGACTCGGTTGAGGGCCTGCATTTGAAACTGGCCATAACAGAGACACACACTAAATCAGAATGAAGAAGTACAGTCGTACTCAAAAGTATCCGAACGACCTGAATTGCATTTCGCCTGATTCGCATGCATCTAGCATAACGCAGCTGTCTAGCAGGTCCTCTAATCGTTCATTGGTACAGTCGTTTGACTGTTGAAAATGGTTCCAACAAGATACCACTAGAAAACACTGCTCTGTATCGCAGTAACTCAAGATGGTAAGTAATACCACGATGCTACAAATATCAGGGAACACCTTATCACAGATAAGACTGTCCTTAAGTCTTGTAAGCTCACATTTATTACAATAAATGACATACCTGAAATGTTACCACTCTCATTATTACGTCAGATACGTAATGGACGTAGGAAGGTCGTCGTATTCATGATTTCCTCCTCAAAGTAAAATACAGTTCTTATTATTTAACACAAAATGACATTAAAAATTTAAGTTATCCACGAGCAACTAGTTGAGAATATGAATGAACTTCAAATGACACGGCGAACCGCCTCGTTCTGCATATGGATTCAAACCCATGTCATGCAGACTAATATTTCGCGACTGACGGAAACTAACAGTCATTCCACAATCTAAATGAGTAGTATTTTACTAATTCGTGTTGATAGAGGAATGCTTGTGTACAGATGCTCAGTATTATTAAAGCAGACTTCCGTCTCAATGTTATAGTGGGTAGTTTTAGTTAATCTTTTATAATACAATGCACAATTCTCGTAATGTGTCCTTCAGTGTAGCTGAAACAATAGTAAACATGAGAGCGAAATTAATCATCAATGATATATGCGAATCCTCTGATATTGTCTATAACAGTCTGACGATGCACATGCAGTTTATTCATAACATGCATGTAGAAAACTTGTTCTGAGTTAAAACTGTCAAACAATGTTTGAACAAGAATAAATTGCCACTACCATAAGACAGCTAATGTAGAAAATATACTCCTGGAAATTGAAATAACAACACCGAGAATTCATTGTCCCAGGAAGGGGAAACTTTATTGACACATACCTGGGGTCAGATACATCACATGATCACACTGACACACAGGCACATAGACACAGGCAACAGAGCATGCACAATGTCGGCACTAGTACAGTGTATATCCACCTTTCGCAGCAATGCATGCTGCTATTCTCCCATGGAGACGATCGTAGAGATGCTGGATGTAGTCCTGTGGAACGGCTTGCCATGCCATTTCCACCTGGCGCCTCAGTTGGACCAGCGTTCGTGCTGGACGTGCAAACCGCGTGAGACGACGCTTCATCCAGTCCCAAACATGCTCAATGGGGGACAGATCTGGAAATCTGGCTGGCCAGGGTAGTTGACTTACACCTTCTAGAGCACGTTGGGTGGCACGGGATACATGCGGACGTGCATTGTCCTGTTGGAACAGCAAGTTCCCTTGTCGGTCTAGGAATGGTAGAACGATGGGTTCGATGACGGTTTGGATGTACCGTGCACTATTCAGTGTCCCCTCGACGATCACCAGAGGTGTACGGCCAGTGTAGGAGATCGCTCCCCACACCATGATGCCGGGTTTTGGCCCTATGTGCCTCGGTCGTATGCAGTCCTGATTGTGGCGCTCACCTGCACGGCGCCAAACACGCATACGACCGTCATTGGCACCAAGGCAGAAGCGACTCTCATCGCTGAAGACGACACGTCTCCATTCGTCCCTCCATTCACGCCTGTCACGACACCACTGGAGGCGGGCTGCACTATGTTGGGGCGTTAGCGGAAGACGGCCTAACGGTGTGCGGGACCGTAGCCAAGCTTCATGGAGACGGTTGCGAATGGTCCTCACCGATACCCCAGGAGCAACAGTGTCCCTAATTTGCTGGGAAGTGGCGGTGCGGTCCCCTACGGCACTGCGTAGGATCCTACGGTCTTGGCGTGCATCCGTACGTCGCTGCGGTCCGGTCCCAGGTCGACGAGCACGTGCACCTTCCGCCGACCACTGGCGACAACATCGATGTACTGTGGAGACCTCACGCCCCACGTGTTTAGCAATTCGGCGGTACGTCCACCCGGCCTCCCGCATGCCCAGTATACGCCCTCGCTCAAAGTCCGTCAACTGCACATATGGTTCACGTCCACGCTGTCGCGGCATGCTACCAGTGTTAAAGACAGCGATGGAGCTCCGTATGCCACGGAGAACTGGGTGACACTGACGGCGGCGGTGCTCAAATGCTGCGCAGCTAGCGCCATTCGACGGCCAACACCACGGTTCCTGGTGTGTCCGCTGTGCCGTGCGTGTGATCATTGCTTGTACAGCCCTCTCGCGGTGTCCGGAGCAAGTATGGTGGGTCTGACACACCGGTGTCAATGTGTTCTTTTTTCCATTTCCAGGAGTGTACTTTTCTGAAGTATTTGGACACGATGCACTCTCCCCTTACATAATACAAAAGCTTCGAGATGCATATGCTGCCTGGCTGTCTATTAAACCTGAAAAGAACAAAATGTCGCAGAAATTAGCCCTTTTTCCACATGCGACTATTTTGGGTTGAGAAGGGAATTCTGTTCAAAGTTCCATTATATTGGTAACATCAGCAGACAGCACAATTGAGTTTTAAAAACATTTAACAGGAAATGCATTCGAACTCGCGACTTTTTATCTATGGTGCACGACACTTACCATTACGCTACTAGCTGCCACACAGCTACAACAACTCCAGAGCTGAAAAACAATTCCTCCAGAAGTTCTGCATACAACAGGGCTGCGAGAACGTGCAAATGGCCGGGTATAGACTTTCGAGAGAAACAGTTACAGCTTTTCTTTTGCGCTGCACGACGTTTTTTACAAACAGATACCCCAACAGAATAGCTCAAGTGGAAAGGAACACTTCATGTTTAAATTTCTGCATCCTATACTGTATGTTTAAATGATGATGGTGTCATCTTGGGTAAAATATTCCGGAGGTAAAACAGTCCCCCATTCGGATCTCCGGGCGGGGACTACTCAAGAGGATGTCGTTATCAGGAGGAAGAAAACTGGTGTTCTACGGATCCGAGCGTGGAATGTCAGATCCCTTAATCGGGCAGGTAGGTTAGCAAATTTAAAAAGGGAAATGGATAGGTTAAAGTTAGATATAGTGGGATTTATTGAAGTTCGGTGGCAGGAGGAACAAGACTTCTGGTCAGGTGACTACAGGGTTATAAACACAAAATCAAATAGGGGTAATGCAGGAGTAGGTTCAATAATGAATAGGAAAATAGGAATGCGGGTAAGCGACTACAAACAGCATAGTGAACGCATTATTGTGGCCAAGATAGATACGAAGCCCACACCTACTACAGTAGTACAAGTTTATATGCCAACTAGCTCTGCAGATGACGAAGAAATTGAAGAAATGTATGATGAAATAAAAGAAATTATTCAGACAGTGAAGGGAGCCGAAAATTTAATAATCATGGGTGACTGGAATTCGAGTGTAGGAAAAGGGACAGAAGGAAACATAGTAGGTGAATATGGATTGGTGCTAAGAAATGAAAGAGGATGCCGCCTGGTAGAATTTTGCACAGAGCACAATTTAATCATAGCTAACACTTCGTTTAAGAATCATAAAAGAAGGTTGTATACATGGAAGAAACCTGGAGATACTAAAAGGTATCAGATTATATAATGGTAAGACAGAGATTTAGGAACCAGGTTTTAAATTGTAAGACATTTCCAGGGGCAGATGTGGACTCTGACCACAATCTATTAGTTAAGACCTGTAGATTAAAGCTGAAGAAACTGCAAAAAGGTGGGAAATTAAGGAGATGGGACCTGGATAAACTGAAGGAACCAGAAGTAGTACAGAGGTTCAGGGAGAGCATGAGGGAGCAATTGACAGGAATGGGGGAACGAACTACTGTATAAGAAGAATGGGTAGCTTTGAGGGATGAAGTAGTGAAGGCAGCAGAGGATCAAGTTGGTAAAAAGACGAGGGCTAGTAGAAATCCTTGGAGAACAGAAGAAATATTGAATTTAATTGATGAAAGGAGAAAATATAAAAATGCAATAAATAAAGCAGGCAAAAAGGAATACAAACGTCTCAAAAATGAGATTGACAGGAAGTGCAAAATGGCTAAGCAGGGATGGCTAGAGGACAAATGTAAGGATGTAGAGACTTCTCTCACTAGGGGTAAGATAGATACTGCCTTCAGGAAAATTAAGGAGACCTTTGGAGATAAGAGAACCACTTGTTTGAACATCAAGAGCTGAGATGGAATCCCAGTTCGAAGCAAAGAAGGGAAAGCAGAAAGGTGGAAGGAGTATATAGAGGGTCTATACAAGGGCGATGTACTTGAGGACAATATTATGGAAATGGAAGAGGATGTAGATGAAGATGAAATGGGAGATACGATTCTGCGTGAAGAGTTTGACAGAGCACTGAAAGACCTGAGTCGAAACAAGGCCCCAGGAGTAGACAACATTCCATTGGAACTACTGACGGCCTTGGAAGAGCCAGTCCTGACAAAACTCTTCCATCTGGGGAGCAAGATTTAAGAAACAGGCGAAATACCCGCAGACTTCAAAAAAAATATAATAATTATAATCCCAAAGAAAGCAGGTGTTGACAGAAGTGAAAATTACCGAACTATCACTTTAATAAGCCACAGCTTCAAAATACTAACACGAATTCCTTACAGAGAAATGGGAAAACTAGTAGAAGCCGATTTCGGGGAAGATCAGTTTGGATTCCGTAGAAATACTGGAACACGTGAGGCAATATTGAACTTACGACTTATCTTAGGAGAAAGATCAAGAAAAGGCAAATTTACCTTTATAGCATTTGCAGACTTAGAGAAGCTTTTGATAATGTTGATTGGAATACTCTCTTTCTAATTCTAAAGGTGGCAGGGGTTAAATACAGGGAGCGAAAAGCTATTTACAATTTCTACAGAAACTAGATGGCAGTTATAGTAGTCGAGGGACACGAAAGGGAAGCAGTGGTTGGGAAGTGAGTGAGACAGGGTCGTAGCCTCTCACCAATGTTATTCAATCTGTATATTTAGCAAGCAGTAAAGGAAACAAAAGAAAAATTCGGAGTAGGTATTAAAATTTATGGAGAAGAAATAACAACTTTGAGGTTCGCCGATGACATTGTAATTCTGTCAGAGACGGCAATGGACTTGGAAGAGCAACTGAATGGAATGCACAGTGTCTTGAGAGGAGTATATGAGATGAACATCAAGAAAAGCAAAACGAGGATAATGGAATGTAGTCGAATTAAGTCGGGTGATGCTGAGGAAATTAGATTAGGAAATGAGACACTTAAGGCAGTAAAGGAGTTTTGCTATTTTCGGAGGAAAATAACTGATGATGGTCGAAGTAGAGAGGATATAAAATGTAAACTGGCAATGGCAAGGAAAGCGTTTCAGAAAAAAGAAATTTGTTAACTTCGAGTATAGATTTAAGTATCAGGAAGTCTTCTCTGAAAGTATTTGCATGGAGTGTAGCCATGTATGGAAGTGAAACATGGACGAAAAATAGTTTGGACAAGAAGAGAATAGAATCTTTCGAAATGTGGTGCTATAGAAGAATGCTGAAGAATAGATGGGTATATTGCATAACTAATGAGGAAGTATTGAATAGGATTGGGGAGATGAGAAGTTTGTGGCACAACTTGACCAGAAGAAGGGATCGGTTGGTAGGACATGTTCTGAGGCATCAAGAGATCACCAATTTAGTATTGGAGGGCAGGTTGGAGGGTAAAAATCGTAGAGGGAGACCAAGAGATGAATACACCAAGCAGATTCAGAAGGATGTAGGTTGCAGTAGGTACTGGGAGATGAAGAAGCTTGCACAGGTTAGAGTAGCATGGAGAGCTGCATCAAACCAGTCTCAGGACTGAAGACCACAACAACAACAACAACACACTGTTTGCAGTTATGTGTAGGTGGCAGTTACATGATTTTATTTCAGTGATTACAAAAATGAGTCGAATGTATGCACTGGGTGGCGAGGCAGATAGTTCCTGGTGATTCGGTCAACCAAGTAAATGAATTTACTGAACATGCTGCAGTTTACTAGAGGGAGCCTGTGTGCCAGAATTCCCATCCAGTGTGGCGCAACGATGTTCCGATAGAAAAATGAGTCACAGAAAAAAAGGATTTGGTGGTCTGTTGGACTGATGATAGGTTCTTATACCTATGGTCTGGGTTCGATTCCCACTTCTGCCAATGATTTTAGATAGGGAGAGAAAGATTCCATTCTCTTCTGGCAACACCAAGTGAAGAAGATATAATGGCAGTGTGCTCTGAAATTCACATTAAACATGATATTCCTTCTCTGCCAAGTAGACGTCAGGTTGAACCACAATAAAGGCGTAAGAGGCGACATGTAGAAACTCTATCACCAGTAACCTTTCTTATACTAGTTATTTATTTATAGTGACGAAACAAACGCAATGTACTGACACTTATTCCATCTTTTATCCGAGCCTCTGTATGTCGCTAACATTGGTTCTGAACTGAGAATGCAATTCAGATCGCCCTTAACGAGGAATTTGATCCCTTCGTGACAATACAGCTCGGCTACAAGTTGTTGTTTCTTCAAAACTGCAGATTCCTCAACATCGCCACCTGTTACGCGTGAATGGGTTCGAATCCTGGCACGGCACTAAAGATTTCATTGTATATTATCAGGCTCTAGCATGTGAACACCTATCTGCTGGTGGATAATAATTTTGATTTTTTATGTTTTTCATTCGTTGTCAACACTAATGATATCTGTCGTTTTTGGCTCCCAGTGGGACACAGAGCTATTTGTGAGATCACTGTAAGTTTAAGATGTTAGTCCGAGCGGCTGATGGAGGAAAATTCGGTAGCTGACGTCTCTTTGTAGGGCTCTATTCCCAGTGAACACTGAACTCCCCCCTTAAACATCCCAACAACCACCACCACCACTGAGCTCTTCGTCATATTATTTCTAGTCCAAACATGCTCCCATGTCGCTGCTGGTGCAACAAACCCATATTAAACGTTCGTTTTCTCTAGAATATAATAGCGATAGGTGCTGGGTTGGAGTCCTGGGAAGGAAAGAATTAATGTTTCGTCTCGTCATTCCAGTTAAAACATCTAGCTACTGCCGAGAAAATCCGATATGTCACAGTTGGTTGTGCTTCGATATCAATCCGATTAGGTTCTGGGTTCGAATCCCTGTCCAGCACAAAGCTTTGCCTCACGGCCTTTCAAGTAAGTTACTTGTGAAGCAGCAATATTTAACATCTCTCGTAGTTCGTTAACAGGGACAATAGATGCTGTGTACGAATTCGCTTTCGATAAAAAATTTTGCGTTATGTAATTTAAAGTTGAAATTTGCTAACTGATACTGTCTAAAGTCGAGGTATATCCCTCTCTGTGTGCCTCTTCAGGAATTACTGTTAGTTTCTGTCAGTCGCGAAATCTTAGTCTGCATGACATGGGTTTGAATCCATATGCAGAACGAGGCGGTTCGTCGTGTCATTTGAGGATCATACATATTCTCCACTGGTTGCTATTGAAAAACGTAAATTTTTAATGTCATTTTGTGGTAAATAACAAGTATGGTATGTTACTTTGAAGAAGAAATCATGAATTCGATGAACTTACTATTGCATTACCTATCTGATTTAATAATGAGAGTGGTAACATTTCAGGTATGTCTTTTTATTGCCATAAATGTGAGCTTACAAGCTTTAAGGACAGTCTTATCTGTGATAAGGTGTTCCCTGATATTTGTAGTATCGTGGTATTACCTAACATTTTGAGTTACTGCGATACAGAGCAGTGTTTTCTAGTGGTGTCTTGTTGGAAACGTTTTCAATAGTCAAACGACTGTACCAAGGAGCGATTAGAGGACCTGCTAGACAGCTGCGTTATGAGGGATGTATGCGAGTCAGGCGAAATTCAATTCAGGGCGATCGGATACCTTTGAGCACGACTGTACATACACGAGTAAAAACGATAGTACCTAGGAGTGACGTATTAAGCTTTGGTGTCTTTCTGTTTACAGTCATAATTAACTCCTTAGTGATACATACACGTAAGACACCTATTTGTAACACTCATAACTGAGATACTTCGCGAAACATATTGGTAAATGTGAGTGTCTTAAGTTGCTGGTCAAATGAAAGAGAGTTAGTGAAAGTTTCCACAAAAATAAGGCACATCAACAGGAAAGTCATTATTTTTCAGTTTAGTAGAGAGTGCCTCTAGTGAACATTTACTCAAGGTGGATATTTTGCTTACGGACCAAGTCGACGTTTATTACACAGAGATGACAGGAAAATTGTGAAATACTGAATTCCACATTTGGAATTGTGTGTTTGCGTGAGGACACACAAACCATGCGGCAAACAAACCACGACCCTTAATGTCAACCAGTTGCTGGATCTTAAAGCATGCATAGATTTAGCTTTAACATTCTGATTTTCGTGAAGGGGAAGAAGATTTGTTTCAAGGAATTCACAAGAATTAACGGGAAATCATTCATCTTTAGCACTGATCGCTTTATTCGTAGTGCAAATAGGAGATGAATGTGAAAGGTAATCTCCTCCGATTTCCGAAAAACACTGTAAAATTTTGACTAATTACCATTATCTAAACAGATTTGCTTTTGGCTCGATGAATATTTGCAGAATGATTCATATGGTTCAAATGGCTCTGAGCACTATGGGACTTAACTTCTAAGGTCATCAGTTCCATAGAACATAGAAGTAATTAAACCTAGCTAACCTATGGACATCACACACATCCATGCCCGAGGCAGGATTCGAACCTGCGACTGCAGTGGTCGCGCGGTTCCAGACTATAGCGCCTAGAACCGCTCGGCCGCCCTGCCCGGCTGCAGAATGGTACCTAGTACGATACATGGCAGGCAAATATTCAACAATATTCATACTGGGTGTACACAAAAAGAGCGTAAGAGGAGCACAAATGTTTTCAATATACATTAACGATCTATCAGATAGATTCAGCAGCAAAATTAAAACGTTTCCAGGCGATGATATCATCAGGAAAGTATCGTTACTGAAAGTCGTAAGGAACTTCAGAACGACGAAGTTGGCATGTGTTATGATCGTTGGCACTGCTCAATAAAACAGGATAAATCAATGTCTATAAAATCGGACTGCAAGATTAGTGGTGAATTTCTAGGGCTTGCCGACTAGTTTAAATATATAAATTTAATATCGAAGCGCAATGAAGTGGGACGAAATCATATATCTGTAATAGGGAATGAAAATGGAAAAATGACTTGTTGGAAGGCATTAGGAAATTCCAGTTGAACTGTGAAGGAGATAACATACATGAGAAATCCGACAATGCTGTTAAGAACCCTTATCAGCTAGGTAGAGCAAAAGACGTTCAACGAATCTAGGATGGTACAATCCATACAATGTAACACGGTTGTAGATCTTAAATGGGAGTCTCTGCAAGAGAAGAAACGTTGTTCTGTTACGTAAATTAGGGGAATAGTAGTAAAGCGAGAAGGGGCAACAATAAGGTTGCCACCACAGCAAATTCCGCGATTGAATTACGAAAATAACATCGGAGTACAGGGCGTGTGCAAAGACACTAGGAAAATAGTACTATCTCCCGCTCAATACGTGATTGAAATGGAGCAAACTGTCGGTAATACTGGTAGAAAGTACATGGAGTGACGCAGTCTACAGTGTGTCTGAAAGTATGTATTTACCGTGGACAATAAAAGTAACAGGATATTCGCAGTATGCAGAATTGAAGCAATATCCGATTTTTTTTTTTTTATGGTCATTGAATGTGAACAGGAAAAGTGGCTTGGTATTACATACTATCATGTTTGCTGTAGTCATATGTCCAGATTAGGACTCATAGACTTTAAAGTGATCTCACACAAACCGAGAGAATCAGCAGATTTACCACACTTCAAGGATGACAGCAGGCAATAGTATCTCGTTCAGACACTTTGTAAAAACTGGAATTCACCGGTACGTAGTGTATTGTGTGATAGATTTGTACCAACAACTTTTAATGCTGGTAGAAAATACGGTCACATGACAGACGATTATTCATGGTATTTTTGGTTAATGATTAGGAGAAGGAATCAAATGTAATGATTTTACTTTTGCAACGGATCCTGAATTATTCTCGAAAGCAATACTAGGCGATTCGTATAAAGAAATGAGGGGTAAATTGCAGAGGCATGACATAAACGGCTAGTACTAACTAGTTGTTGGACGCTCTTACGGAGCGAGTATCTAAATTGTTAGAGGGTAATAAACAGCAGAAAAAATTTAACATTCAGCTAACAGAACAATTTTACCAACAGAACAACAGCCTCAGTCAGATTTGTGGGGTTCTAGAACAGTAGTATGTTCTCTTTCGTCATTCATTGACCCTTCAGCTGCAAATCTCTTCTCCAGGAAAACAACAGAGATGTTACTGTGTAGCCACGGCTAGGTAAAGTAGCTAGTAAGATAAAACTGCTGACACACTGCCAAGTGACGTATCACGGGCGAGGCGGAAACATGTACTTCGTATAATGAAGTGCTTAATAAAGTATCCACATTCAGTGAGTTAGCAAAGATATGTAAAACTTAACAGTACACAGTTTTTTGAGAGATACGCAATCGTTTAACACAAAAGGCGAATGAAACAGTGGAATCCTTTTTCAAGAAAATGCGGAAGATTAGTGCACAGATTTTTATAGACCACCAGCAGTCGCAACAAACGTCTCAGAACGTTTCAGGAAAAGTCTTGAGTACATAGGAAATAAATATCCATAATATCCATTAGTTATTGGTGGAGACTTTATTCTGGCCTCCACTAATTGGGAAAATTACACGTTTATCACAGGGGACAGACGCAAAGACTCGTGTGAAGTTATTGTAGGAGCTTGATCATACAATGTAAGCTTTCACGGCCGGTATTGTCTTCACTTAAAACTTCCGGGCTGATAGGCCGTGGTCGAAGTATAAAACTCTCTCCTGACGTTTCGTCTCCGACTGCGGGAGACATCCTCGGAGGTAAAGCGGCGAACTGCGAAGAGAACTCGAGGAAGCGCTGATTATATAGGCAGTACAGAGGGCGCCACTGTTGATCACGTGGCGTCGGCTATAAGATTGTCTCTGGTAACGCCAACATTCTCGATTGGATGTAATCGATCGTCACTCTTGCGGTGCAACGCTGACATCCAAATTTTATCCAGTTTAATACCTTCGTCTTTCCTGTGAAAATTACTACGATGTTTATCAATCTCGATAGCCTCTCTATACAAGCGTGCATAATAATGCGAGGTTTTTGATATGACGCTCGTCTCTCTGAATTTTATTTCGTGATCACCTTCCTGGCAAACATGTTCCGCTACGACCGATTTATCCGTGTGATCCTTTCGGCAATTCCTCTTCTGTTCAACAAGACGGGTGTTCACACTTCTCTTTGTGGTACCGATGTAAACCTGTCCACAACTACAAGGAATTTTATATACCCCCAGTGTAGCCAAAGGGTGTCGTGCATCTTTTGCTGACCTTAAAAGTTCTTTTATTTTCCTCGTGGGTCTGAAAATAGTTTCCACCCCATACTTGCCTAAAACTTTCCCAATGCGGTGTGTGACCTTACTAATGAACGGAAGAAAAACTTTGCCCTTGGACCACTGTTGTTCGTCGTTATTCCTTATTCTCTGCCTAGAGCGGAGTGCTCGATCTATATCCTTGTTAGAATAGCCATTCGTCACGAAAGTGGAGCGTAGATGTTCAGTCTCATCTTTTAAATAAACAGGTTCAGAAAGTTTGTACGCCCTGTCTACCAAAGTTTTCATTACACCTCTTTTTTGTCTAGGTTGGTGGTTTGATTCTTTGTGTAGACAACGATCAGTGTGTGTGGACTTTCTATGCACCTTATGGCCCAACGTTCCGTCCCGTCGTTTAACCACAGACACATCCATTGTAGGAGCCCTCTCAACATACAACCTTGAGCAATTGGTTAGAAAACCAACTGGAGATGGGATAATATTAGATATCTTCGCGAAAAACAGACCTGATCTATTTTGAGGAAGTGGAAGTTGCAAAAGAAACCAAAGAAACAGAGTAGAGTTTTCTTGTTTTGTAAAGCAAATTAAAGTATCATAAACGAATATCTTCATAGTCAGCTCCAAGCATTCACCGAGGGACACAAAGATATTGAGCATCTTTGGTCGGAATTTAAAGGTATTGTCCACCATGTGCTAGAGAAACATGAGCCTAGCAAAAATATAGGTAGGGGAATGGATTCACCTTGGTTCAACAAACATATTAGGAAGTTGCTAAGAAGGCAGAGAGTTATGCACAGTCGTTTTAAACGTAGTCACTGCCCGCTGACAAACAGAAATTTTGCAGCTGCCAAAAGGTCAATGAGAGATTCTTTTAACAAATTTGAAACCGATATTTTATCTGCAGATCTGAAGATAACCCCCCAAAAAATGTTGGTCGTACAAAAAATCTATGAACGCTACAAATAATTCAATGCCTTCTCTCGCTGACAGTACGGGTAATGTAACAGATGATGATGAACAGAAAGTAGAAATTCTAAACCTAACTTTCGAAAACTCGTTTACGGTAGAGGCCTGCAACACCATTCCTCCTTTCAATTAACGAACAAACGCAAGGGTGGCTGACATAGCGTTTACAGTATCTGGGATTGTTAAACAGATAAGATCCTTAGACGGTATCCCCGTAAGATTTTATGTTGACTATGCTACAAATATAGCACAATACTTATCCATCATCTATCAGACATCACTGGAACAGTGGAAAGTTCCACGGGACTGTAAGAAGGCCCAGGGCGTAGCAATCTATAAAACGGTAGAAAATCTGATGCACTTAATTACTGGCCTATTTCACTGACGTCGATTTGTTGTAGACTAATGAAACATATTTTGTGTTGAGATATAATGACCTTTCTAGGCTCTGAGAAGCTCATCTAGAGAAACCAGTACGGTTTAAGGAAACAGCGGTCATGCGAAACACAGCTGGCCCTCTTTGTGTATGATACACAACAGGCTCTAGATACCGGATCCCAGGTTGATGCGATATTTCTTGACTTTCCAAAGGCGTTCGTCTCAGTTCCCCACTGTCGCTTGATCCAAAAAGTGCGCGCTTGCGGTCTATCCGATGACATATGCGGTTGGATAGACAGTTTTCTAACAGACGGAGAGCAGTATGCCGTACTGAATGGGGAGACATCAACAGAAGAGTAAATCAGGTGTACCACAGAGCAACCTAATACGTCCACGGCTTTTTAGGATCTACATAAACTATCTGGTTGATGGTACTGACAGCGGTATTAGACTGTTTGCCGATGATGCTGTAGTCTACAGGAATGTAGTATCACACGAAAGTTGTGACCACATCAATGAGGATTTGCAGAAATGCCGCTGTGGCCAAGCGGTTCTAGGCGCTTCAGTACGGAACTGCGCGACTGCTACGTTCGCAGGTTCGAATCCTGATTCGGGCATGGATGTGTTTGAGGTCTTGAGGTTAGTTAGCTTTAAGTAGTCCTAAGTTCTAGGGGACTGATGACCTCAGATGTTAAGTCCCAAAGTGCTCAGAGTCGTTTGAACCACTTGCAAAAGAAAATGCGTGGTTCAATGACTGGCAGTTATCTCTCGATATTAGTAAGTGTAACCTACTTAGTATCACATAGCGAAAATCCCCATTAATGTACGAGTACAAAATAAATGCCCTGTCTTTGGAAGCGGTAACGTTCGTCAAGTATCTTGGTGTAATTATTCGAAATGATCTCCGAAGGAATGATCAGATTACACAAGTGACGGGTAAGGCGAACTCTAGGTTGCTGTGTATTGGTAGAATCCTGAAGCGATGCAGTCCTTCAACATAGATAATTGCTTACAATACTTTAGTTTGTCCAGTCTTAGAGTATTGCTTACCAGAGTATTGCTTGCCTTACCAGTTGGCTCTGATTCCAAAGATTGAGAAGGTCCGAAGACGAGCGGCAATATTCGTGACTGGTACATTTAGTCATCGCGAGAATCTCATAGAAAGTTTGAAATGGGACACACTTGTAGATAGTCGCGCTAAACGGAAGGGGCTGCTCACTAAATTTCAACTTTCAAATGGCGCAATGCTCACCATTCAAAGATAAGGGAAATTAGAGCTCGTACTGAGGCGTTCAGACACTCGTTTTTCCCTCTCGCGATCTACATATGGAACAGAGGGTGGGAAATATGACTCCGGCGCGAATAGTGCCCTCTGCCACACACCACTTGGTGGCTAGTGGAGTATACATGTAGATGTAGATGTAGACTTATGAGCTAAGGCGGAAGCCAGGTGCGGAAAGAATATAGCTTGAAGAAGTGGAAAACAGAACGTCGGGCGTGTATCTCAGACGTATCCATTCAGATTTTTGGCAGTGGATATGAAAGGAAAACCGTGACGATTTAGTCGTTACACTCCGAATTTTTAGGAAGGGGAAAGAGCAATTAGGAAATGCATTGAACCGAAAATATTCAGATCAGGCAGAGAAAGATTCCGTGGTAGGAGCATTTAAAAACTTAGTGTCGCACAGCCACGATGTTATAATTCCAAACAGTACGGACATAAGGCTCGGGGTTGTGAATATAGAAAACGGCGAAAGTACAATGCATGAAAGGATAACTAAATGCCAACGGCAGTGTTCCTTCCAATCAAGAAGCTTTCCCAGTAAATCGAAATACTGTAAACTCGTATGCAGAAACGATTGTTGCTAGACAGCATGGATAAATAAGAAGTTTTAATAGATGCTGGGACACACGTATCGTTTGTGAGTCCGAAGCTCGTGGAAAAGAGGAGACTGGAAATCAGAGATACAGATTGCTTCCAGAGGGCTAAATAAAATAGATTTAGCTGGGACAACACAGCTCAAAATTAAAGTAGTAAACACGTGGGTTCCGAAGGTTTCCCAAAAAAAAATAGAACAACGCACCTGCAACATATCAGCGTTTGTTAGATGGAGTCCTTTGAGGTTTAAAACCATTGTGTGGTCTATTTACAATGACATAATCGTTTATTCAAAAGATGTACATGAAGACACTGAGGGTGTTAGTGATTTACATGATCGATTCGAAAAAGGTCATCTTACGTTAAGAGTTGAGAAACGTCATATTGCCGAGCCACAAGAAACTTTCCTGGGACATATTATTAGCCAGGAAGGCGTAAGGCTGGATCCTTGTTTCACTTCAGCTGTACATGAAATTTCAGTACCACAAACAACTAAGCAACTAGAATCATTTCTTGTGCTGAAATTATTACCGAAAATACGTCGAAAACTTTGCTGAAATCTCACAACCATTGACTAGATTACTGAAAAAAGGCGTTACATTTCAATGGACATCGAAATGTCAAGCATCATATCAAAATTTGGAAGAGTTATTGATTTCAATCGTGTTTTAATTTTTACTGTTCTTGTTCCGTAGCTTATGCATATCGGCAGTTGAATAAGACCGAGTGCAGTTATTATACTACAGTAGAGGGAACGTTAGCGATGATTTACGGTATATACGGTATTTCCGTCGCTCCGTATATCGCTCTTGTTTCTAAGTAGTTGCAGATCGTGTATCCTTGAAGTGGTTATTCAGGCTAAGAGGCCCTTCAAGTCGATTAACAGTAAAGTGACTGAAACTGAGTGAGTTTAAATAAGACGTAACTCAGAAGCTTGTCGGATATACGAATGCAGGTACGCTCAGCAGGAAAACTGCAGAATTGTATATACTGGGATTGAACCTAGTAGATTTGGAAGAGGGACAAGCAGTATCTACAGAATGCTAAGTATACAGTAAACAACCAGAATTTTTATGCAAGAAATGTAAGTTAACTAAATGCAGCCCACGCATCGTCGTTCCTGCAGCACTCAAACCACAGCGTCACGACAAAAACGAGGCCATGTACTACCGACTGACAGAGGTGACTGACCTGTTGACAGTCGGGGCACAGACAGATTTTGGTGGATCAGTATGGAACAAATTGCATTCCTTGTATTCAAAAAACAGATTTTTGCCAGCAAAAGGTACTACTTTAGAGGTTACCAGTATCAGAAAAACATTTCATGTGATAGGGTATGAAGTACTGGGACTGTTTACTAGAGGTTAATGGGTAATAAGTACTTACTGACGAAATCGAACAGTTCTCAAAAAACCTTGTAATGATAGCAATACTATATTAGAAAGCTAGTACTGATACTCTAGACATGGTTACTTAAGTTTGGTGTACCAGAAGCTATAGTTACTGATCAAGGAACAAATTTTTTGACTGATCTGCTGAAACAGTTGCGTCGTTTACTGAGGGTAAAGAAATTGGCGACTACTCCATTCCACCCACATGTTTATCGCCGTACAGAACGAGTGCATGGAATCATAACGATGTTCAGTCATATAAACAGAAAAGGAAATGTTAACGTTGATATTTGATATTCTTAATTCCGTGTTACGTATATGGCTGTAAATTTTTTAAGTAGTGACAGATCATGAATCCTTGAAGTGGTTGTTAGAACTAAAAGACCCTTCAAGACAATGTCTATTTATGGTACGTGATGACCGTATATAACTAAAAAATCCACAGAGAAGGAGGTCTTACAACTTACAAAGTGGTGTAAAATCGAAAGATGCAATCGCCTTGTAACACGACAGCCTATTGTGAAGGGAAGAGACACTTTGTTCAATGGCAAACATGTGGCAGCGGATGCACAGGCGGCGGTTTAAGATCAGGTCATATTCGTATGAGAACAGAAACCAGATTCACAGGGACACGTGGGGTGGCAGTTTCACACTATCCTCCACAGATAGGGTTGTCAATGGCCTTCCACCGGCAACTAAGCTGACCGCGTGTCCGGGGAAACCCTTGCGTTGTGGAGCACAATGGCCGCTCTTCGCGCCTAATGTAAAGTTAAAGCTTACCCCAAAATTAATAAATACTGGACCATATGTGTCACTGACACACCATTAGGCTCATTCAAAGCGAAAAAGATCGACAACTACCCGTGTGAAGACGGGCCACCGTTATCCGAAATAGTTCACAGGTTATTGTAAGTTAAATGTTATAAATAATTCCTGGACTGTAAAGGTGAATAGCCGGCAGCGGTGGCGGAGCGGTTATAGGCGCTTCCGTCCGGAACCACGCAGCCTCTACGGTCGCATATTCGAATCCTGCCGCGGGCATGGATGTGTGTCTTGTCCTTAGGCTAGTTAGGTTTAAGTAGTTCTAAGTTCTAGGGAACTGAAGTTCCATAGGGCTTAGAGCCATTTTCTTGTCAAGGTGAATATCTCGGCAACGTATTATGTGATTGCAACAAACGAGGTGTCTACGGATACATCTCGTAGAACCGTATCTGTCTATGATAGTCGATTCATTGAAATTATTCACACATTTGAATGAGAGGGCGGAAAGTTGATTTCACGTAGTTAAAAAAATCTTTTCTTATGAAATAAATAGAGAGACATTAAAAGGAGCGGCGGTACTGTGTATAATTTAAATTGTTTGTTAATGTTTATATTTAAATCCGAAAACAGAGGAAAACCATAAAAATTATTGTTTATAAATAAACTATAGTACATAAAAGAAAACTGACAACAGCACAATATTTCTCGGAATGTTTCCACATGGTTTGATATATCATATGTATATAAAAGGTTAAAGTTAAGAAGTTCACCAGTTTCCACATTCAATAGTACGAAATGGTTGATAATAGGTTGATAAGCCAAAACATTATGATCCGGACCCACCACAACGTAGGATGCCACATGGTGGCGTCGCCGGCAGGTGACGCGGTGACCAAAGCATGTGAGCGAACAACACGGAAGATATGGGCTGCAAATGGGGAATTCCATTGAGATAAGCGACTCTGACAAAGGGTAGATTATTATTTTGCAGAGATTGTGAACGATTATTTCGAAAACGGCGAAGATGGTCGAATGTGCACGTGCTATTGTCGTGCTCATCTACGTAAAAACATGGGACGTGAAACCACCACTAGGCGCTCAATTGCTGGCCTTCCATGAGTATTGACAGAACGTGGGGTTCGGAGGATAATCTGCTCGTTAAAGCAGGATAGATGGTGATCCGCGGCATCGCATTACTTCCGAAAGAGCACAATGCTGGTGCGAGCACAAGTGTTTCAGAGCACATTGTACATCGTACATTGTCCCTACGTGTCCGCAGGTTGATACAACGACATCGTCAATAATGACTATAACTGGTACGCGACCATCAGTATTCGACCTCGATTAGTAGAAATGTGCCGGCTCTTCGTGTGAATCACATTTTTGCTACACTAGGCCTATGGTAATCTCGACACGGGAGACACTTTTCTGCGCTTAAGTGGAACCTGTGGCAGTAATCGAAGACAGAGTGACAGCAGTAACGCCGGAAATGCATATCCTCCAATTTCCTTATTTTGTTACTTGAAGATATGTCATTTCTGTGTCATTATATATTGTAACTGGTTTATATCGTGTGGAGAACCAAAGTGTTTAGGATCTTTGGGAGCGTTAACTCTGCCTCGTGGAGCACGGGCAGAAGAGGGTCTGGCTGGAGTAGTGCAGTGGAGCAGGTGTGTTTTGTGACGCTCCCGCGAGTTGCCGCGCTTTCGGGGCTTGGCAGGATGTAATTGCGCTCGACTTGCTATGATAGTTGCTGACAAGGTTTCGCGGACGGGAAGCATTAGCTGGCGCACATCAAGAGCCCGTTTCGCCTGGTGACCGTGTCGAGAAAAAGGCGCGCCTACATCCAGCTTCCGCAACCGCAACGGCCGACTACCAGTTACTGTCGCCACCTCCTCGATCGACGACTTCAAACCTTCAGTCAAGCAACAAGGAAGACTGGAAGCACGTAAAGTTTTAGAACTGTATGGTAGACCTCAGCTTTTCAAACTGTTCAGTTAGCAACACCAAAATACAGCAACTTAACATAAACCTTTGTTGCTCATTATCCAAATTGCATTACCAAACAGGGTCCCTTCCTTTTCCGAAATGAACTTGAGTGTCGTTGAAATTCAAACGCCAGAATTAAAGTAATATCATATGATTTCACTGCTTTAATTTCAAAGTTCAGTTAAGGTATTCATAGCTGGGTACAATATTTAGATTACACAAGCGCAAATTAAGAGTGCGAGTTTTGTTACCATATTTTAGCTTACCTGTGACTGCAGCTCAGCTTGGTACATACTAAATTTTACTATTGTTAATTGTTCAGAGTCATTTAATTCAAGTTCAAAGTTAAATCTCTTATTTCTAAATTCCGTAGATTCCAGTAGCTTTTGAAATGATTGTTGAGGTAACCCAAGACTAACCTTATTCAGAAACCAAGTCCACTATTAATTTCAGTCACTAAATTAACTTTCAATTTTCCGGTTTTATTAATTCTTTTGCTAAATGAAGGCAGAGTGTAGCGAAATTTATTACTTCTCAAACATTCAGTTTTCATACAACATTTGTCAACCTTCAGTTGCTACGATTTTAGTGCTAATTATATGTGCAATAACCTTTCTTTTTCAGTTGTTATAGTAGTTGTCCATAGAACTGGCGACCGTAATTTTCCCCCAATCTCAAATATCTAATTAACACCACTTAGTTGTTAACGTAACGGCCGCACATGTACTTCCTTTATTAACTTTACCCCTTTTGAAAATTAATTTCCACCACTTTCATTTGCAGCTTTCCTTTCATTTAGTTGTAACCCTTTCCTCCCTCTTTACCGACAGATTAACTTCGGTGACGTTTCCTTTTCCCAAACTTCGATTAGGTGGACGCGGTTGAATTTTTCACTGTCATTAAGGTCGATAAGTGAGGGGGAGGTTACAGCCTTCCCCGACGGCGATGTTATCTTTCTGCAGAATAATCGTCCGTGTTTCGGAGCCAAAACCATGCCACAGTGGTTTGAGCAGTGATATAGTGAACTCACGTTTATGTCTCGGTGAGTAAATTCACCCAATGTAAATCCTATGGAAAAGATCTGGGGTCGTGATCGGGCGCCATCACCGCGTAAGCAAATCACCGGCCAGTTATTTATGCAAATTACGTGACCTGTGCGCAGGAATCTAACGCCACATACCTCTGCAAACCTATCAACAAATTTTGGTTCTCTGACACGTGGAATCAGTAATGTATTTCGTTCCAAAGATGGACAAACAGGCTATTAAGCAAGTGATGGTAATGTTTTGGCCCATCAGTGTATGTTTCGGGACAGCGCGGGGTAACCGAGCGACCTGAGACGCCTCGTCAGGGTCCGCGCCCCCCCCCCCCCCCCCCCCCCCCGTAGGAGGTTCGAGCCCTCCCTAGGGCATGCGTGTCTGTGTCGCCCTTAGCGTACGTTAGTTAGATTAAGTAGTGTGTAAGCTTAGGAGCCGATGACTTCAGCAGTTGGGTCCTATAAGACCTTACCCCAAAATTCCTAACTTTTTATATTTCAGGCGTATACGGTATTGAGACTTTAAGAATAGAAATAACATCTTCTTTGACAGAGTGTATTTTACAGAGCCAACATTGCTGGCAGGTTGCTAAAGTCGTGTACGTAACAGAACGTGTCTTTTGTGTATATTTTATAGCCGTTTCTTCGGTACCTAATCAGTACCTTACCGCCGGACGATACAATGATGGAAGACACAGTTCTGTCAGCAACTTTGCTCTCAATTACCAGAGCAGCATTTGAATAACGGTTTTGTGATTCCATTTGCCCAGGAGGAAGTGAGAATGGCTATACTGAAATTAAAGAAGAAAGAAGCATCAGTACCTGTTAGAACATCGACATGTGTTGCTTCAGCTAGTGGACCGAATTGTGCCTTATATAACAGTGTTATCAAACTAATGTCTTGTGCAGGATCGGACACCCTGAATGCGGAAAATCTCGAATATCAAACTAAAAAAGGGCAAGACAAAGACCAAAGCAACCGAAATCTCACAAGAAAATTTGCTTGGTAAATTCCGAAGCCAAAGTACAGAAAAAGCTTCTGTGCCGCCGTTCGAGGGACAGTAGGCAGTTAGTAGGCAGGAGCCCCCAGCAGTTCGGTTTCAGGAAAGGGAAATCCACCGCGTATGTGATAAATCAGGCAATGAATATTGTGTACACCTCAGGCGACAATGTGTTACAGGCGTAAAGATTGCTATTGTTAAGACGTTTAATTTGTGGTGGTCTGCGGTATTCCAAAGACCTTAACAGAGGGACTGTCCGTGATGTACCGATAACAGTTTACGAGATTATTGCGGTGACAGGCTGGTGCAATTAGAATGTCCTGAAAAGAAAATTTTGAGTGTCATCACCAAATGTTGCCCACAGGACTCTGTTTGTGATCCAGAGTTCTGGGATCTTGGCATGAAGCTGCTACTGAACCCCCTCTTCAGAGTATAACAAACACTATAGCCTGCATCGCCTACGCAAGCTACCTCTTAATTATAGTGTCTGTTAAGATAATGGCTAAATTACATGGTTCAAATGGTTGAAATGGCTCTGAGCACTACGGGACTTAACATCGGTGGTCATGTCCTCTAGAACTACTTAAACCTAACTAACCCAAGGACATCACACACATGCATGTCCGTGGCAGGAATCGAACCTGCGACTGCAGCAGTAGAGCGGTTCAGGGCTGAAGCGCCTAGGACCGCTCGGTTACCGCGGCCGCCGGCTAAATTGAAATAGAACAGTGACGTAGTTCCTGAAAGTCTAAGCAACTGATGCCTAAAAAATAGACTAACGATAGCAGTGCACGAACCAGTCTGTATGGTAGTAAAAGGAGCATTATCAAGAACGAAAAAACTCACAATAACAATAAAAGACTATCCTATGAAAAGAGAACAGGTGTATAGGTATTTCGGAATTAACATCAACGAAAAGCAAAATTTTGTTCACATGTGGAGACTGTCTGCCAGAGAGGCATTAAAATGCTAAATAAAACAGCAGTTATGGCAAAAGAGGTTTCCAGGTGCCACTAAGTGCAACAAGAACGTATGGCAACGCAGTCTTACTCGCTGCTGTGAGCTACGAATCGAGCGTTTGGGGTCACAGAGCCAGAAAGTTAAGGACAGCGCAGACTCTGCGACGAGCACGAGTGTATAGAGTAACACCGACTGAGACATTAGGCTTCCTTGCGCAAGACCCAGCAGAAGAAATGGAGGTGCACAATTTTGACTCAAAAGGCGCGAAAATGATAAGGTAAAATAGATCCTGGGCACAAGAGCCGTATTGAAAAAGGAAGAACGAATGTGTGTTGATAAAGAATGGCAATAAATCTGGAACATTGCAGAAACATGGAGGAGCACCTACCAGTTTCTTCCTAAGATAAAAGAAAGAACAAGGCCGATATATCTCCTTCGACCGAAGTAGCTATACACTACCTTTCGGGACAAGGTCTGTATCCCAGCTACTTACTAAAATTGCTACAGCGCGCCACAGACACTTGTGAATGTGGAACAATAAGTACCCCGGATCATATTGCTGGCAGTGTGTCGTTCGACAAGATGTTAGAGAGCAGGAGAGGAACGCATTTTGAATGTAACAGTCTCTAATATAATAAGGAATGAGGAAGTGTGGCAGGAGCTGAGCTCGTTCACAGCCAAGATGTAGGCTTGTGAATTGTAAGCCTAAATTGCTGAGAGACAACAAAGACGAGGACCTACATCATGATAACGAGACGCATCAGGGCAGAACTCACACCTACAAGAATTTTCACGAAGCAGTGAGGAGAAGAGCCTCGGGGAAAACCAGGAAGGACTTCCTGAGACCCTGACAGCCATCTCCCAGTCTCTACGCCTTGAGTGGTACAGGAGCACTGCTCATGTGAATCCTGAGTTGCGCATCAGAGCGCCGCGGCCAATCATCCGCACAAATGAGAGATCTAGCTTGGTTCTAATATCAAGTGAGTAGTGTAGTGTAGTGTTATGTAGCGTAGTGCTGTGTAGTATAGTGATGTAGTACTGTAGTCCTGAATTAAAAATTTACTAAATTTGTGATGTACCAATGCCGTACAGTGTAATAAACCAATAGTGTGTGCCTTCTGGATTCAGTATGTACGGTTATCTGTGGACCAGTTGGCCAAACGGTAGAATGCATACTATTTTAGTTATTAGCATGATTATTATTATTTTTTGTTTTCATTTAGTTAGTCTATGTATGTGTCCTGCCCCCTTTAAATAGCATAATGCTTAATTATTATTAACACATCTGAAACTATGTTAAAACATTATGTGCTTCTTTCATGCCGCTTCATGTGCGGAATTCGGTCTATTCTTTTAAGATGACAGACTAAAAGAAAATAGCAGATAAATAAATAGTGTTACTTCGGTGATTTATGTTATGTATTCCTGGTGTGCGTAGTTTCTTTTTTTGACCTGCTTTGGTAATATTGGTAATTACATCGAGCCATGGAAAACGACTGAAACGTTGTTCGTCGCAAGCGACCGCCTCTCTTCACAGACTCACGAAATCTGCACACTGGAAGGATACGTGCTCGGGTATCACCGTAGGAGCACAGCAGCCGCCGTCTGCTAGAAACCCTTTCATACATACGGTGCTGGTAAACTGGATAGATGAAAAGCCCTGACAGTGGGAAAGCGAATCATTCCTTGCCTCGGATCAAAATGCTTTTTTGTCACTCTCTCTTTAACACTGAGGAATAGGTAATACACCCTCCACCAGTCTCTGAGAGGCCACACTGCTGTTACCATACTTCGAGTTGTTTCTATCTTATATCGTGATGTCCTCAGACAAAGTGAACAAATATTGTATAGGATCTGTTGAATGGAACGAACAGTCTAATGAGTGCAAAAAATGGACTGAGAGTAAACTGCAGAAAGGCGAAAGTAAAGAGAAGCAGCATAAATGAGAAAAACGTGAAAACATTAAAAATGGAGATCACGAAGTAGATAAACTGAAGTACTTGATTTTTTAGAAGGGAAGGAAAATGCCAGGTAATGGTTGAAGCAAGGACACAGAAAGCAGACTAACGTGAGTAAAGTATGCATTTCTGGCTGGGAGGTGTCTCCTGCTATCAAATACATGCTGTAATTGGGGTTGGGTTGTCTGGGGAAGGAGACCAGACAGCGAGGTCATCGGTCTCATCGGATTAGGGAAGGTGGGGAAGGAAGCCGGCCGTGCCCTTTGAGAAAAACCATCCCGGCATTTTAGGAAAATCACGGAAAACCTAAATCAGGATGGCCGGACGCGGGATTGAACAGTCGTCCTCCCGAATGCGAGTCCAGTGTGTAACCACTGCGCCACCTCGCTCGGTACCTTAATTTGAACACGATATTTCTGGTAATGTACGTTTGGAACACAATGAATCATGAACACTGAGGAATCCGAATCAAAAGAGAATCGGAGCACTTGAGATGTGGAGCTTCAGAAGAACGTCGAAATTTGGTGAACTAACAAGGTAAGGAATGAGAAGTTTCTCTCCAGAGTCAGTGAGGAGAGGAACATGTGGAAAACACTGATAAAAAGCGTGGTCATGATGACAGGACATGTGTTAAGACATCAGGCAGTAACGTCCATGCTACTAGTGGGAGCTTTAGAGAGTAAGGACGATAGAGGATGGTGGAGAGGTTTCAAATGATACTCTGAGATGAAGATTCAGCGTGTACACAACTTTCCCACTAGAGCGCGCCACGCTAAGCACAACAGCACAGGCGCAGCGCTCGTCTGTCTTTGCACTACAAGATGGCGCTGCCTTAGAGACGGACCAAATTCTGCTTCCGCCGGTCCGCGTATTAATATGTAATGCAGCCAATGAGATTGCTGCTAACGTAGAACCATGTCTCCTCACGGATCACACTCGCGCAGTGATACCTGAATGCGCCAGGTATTATAACAAGCGTACAGGCCTCCGATTACTCAGTCTGCATTAGTCTGTACGAGTCTGCATTTTTCTGTACCAGTTTATCGTCAAGTTTCTGTCTGCGCCTAATAAGATTACCATATTCCTGTACATAGCTATGAAGATAAATAAATAGACATTTTGTCATGTATCAGAGATATGTGAGGATAAGATTAATGTACCAAGACCAAAGGCACTTCAGACTGTCAATTGTAAATAACATCCAGAATCAAGTTACGTTATGTTTATGCTTGTTATTATTTTAATAAACGTGTGTGAAAATTAATCAAGTCCTGTTTCAAGTTGGTCGCCATCAATCTGCTACTCTAAGTGTGCAAGTGGCATTTCTGATCTAAGGGCAGAAGATAAACACGCTACGATAGGACCACGAGACGTATTGCTGACGCTCGCCTGCTTCGTTAGAGTGACAAGTCAAATAATCTGATGGTGTGTGTACCGAAAGTCTTATAGTACGCACACCACAGCGGGTAGCGTCAATTCAGTCACAGGACCGACGATTCAAAAAAAAAAAAAAAAAAAAAAAAAAAAAAAAAAAAAAAAAAAAAAAGTGCTATAGCTCACTACCATCATGTGGGCAACTTTATTATGGTTATTTCTTAATATAAAACATTGCTTAATAAGGAGTGTCAGGGGTATATCGGTTCTACGTAAATAACCACGCTACACTCTGTGCAGTGAACACTAATGCATGCTCGGTTTTATGTCTAAGGAAGAGCCACGCTATGAGGGGAAGCGTCTTTCTTCCGAGCGGGGGCAGCTGTCGGGTGAAGGGAAGCGATTTTTGCGCGGCAGTTTATCCGCTTCGCCCCGGGCGCCGGGCCATTGCCTCGTCGATAGCGACCGTGTCCGTGGCAGTCCACGGCACGCCACGCGGCGCCGCTGGACCAGACGAGACGAGACGAGACGAGAAGAGACGCCGGCGTCCGCTGCAGGCCGGGTCAGGGCGTCGCCAAGGAGACCGAGACGTAGGCGCCCTTTCCTCTGCTCTGCTCACATAAGACGCGAAATCTGCATCAACAAATTGCTGCCTGCCGTACCCCAGGTTCTGGCCGACTTTGATGTTTAAATCGCATTTTCATGACGGCACTCGGGGCGCGCCCTGCCGGAGGGCCACTCCACCCACCCTCCCGCCTCACGCCTTCCCCTCGAGCTTTCCTCTTCCTCCCACCCCCACCCACGCCTGCGACTCGTGTAAGGTGTTGTTCTGTGAGAGGCGCGCCTGGCGCCACGGCATTAAAATGCATGAAGCCGCCTCTCGGCGGGCACCTCCCAGACAGACACTCACCGGGGGCGGCGCGTTGCTTTCTTCGCTGCGCCGGCGGTCGTCGGCCGGACACAGCAGAGTTAGCCCCCAACGTAGCAGGTAGCTCTTTCCGTAACGAGCGCGTCCACACCGTGGTAGGCAGACACACTCACACTCACGCACAAAGCAAGTCTCTTGCGAAGCGGCAGTCAAAAGGAAACGAGGCAGATGGAAAACGTATGTAAACTATTATTTCAAAAGCAGTCGCCATAGCTGTTAATATATTTGTGTCATTGTGTGACAAGACGATCAATGACTTCGTGCAAAATTTTTCGGTTGCCTACGGAACCACAGTTGTCTCCAGGCAAGAACTCTTTGTTCGAGGCAAATCGATGGCCACGAATTCCTTCTTCAGTCGGAACAACATAAGCAACAAGGGGGCCCGTCCACTTTTAGCCTAGACTCTTTCGATCACCCTGCATAAGTTTCGCTGGGAATCCCTTGCACATCCTCCATACAGTACTCCCCTCCTCCTCCCCCCCCCCCCCCAAGGCCTCACGATTTCCATACTTTTGATGCCCTAAAAAAATACATTCGTAGCATTCGATTTGTTTCGCACAGAGGTGCACGACTGAGTCAAGGTTACGACAACCGGCAACATTATTCCATGAAGACATTAAATACGGTGGCTCGTTATTTTCAGGTTACTATTCCCTGCTGTACGCCTGCCGCAGTGGCCGAGCGGTTCTAGGCGCTTCAGTGTGGAACCGCGCGAACGCTACGGTCGCAGGTTCGAATCCTGCCTCGCGCATGGATGTGTGTGATGTCCTTAGGTTATTCAGGTTTAAGTAGGGGACTGATGACCTCAGATGTTAAGTCCCATAGTGCTCAGACCCATTTCAACCTTGCTGTACGGGGTGCGATTTTTGATATTTTGTCTAAATCAGCAAGGTAAAAGAGAGGACACTGTTTCCACCACATCAAGTGGATTTAGTACTCACATACACTCACTGAGCCGTGAACACTTCCCAGTGTATGAATGGGGAATAATTGAAAATGATTATTACTGTTATCGGTGCCATGCGTGCAATGGTCGTGCCAGACGCGCGATATTGCATTTTATCCTATCGTTAATGGAGCGAGACCTGCACGACCTTATAGAAACCGTGCATTATTCTGTGACACTAGGGGTGATTACACGTAATGAAAGGGAAAATGTAAGAGTAAAGGACACATTTATCAAACAGTTGAAAATTGAACAATAATACAACCAAATGGCAGCCTGCCCCAACGTACGTTCACAACAAGCCACGATAGCAGGAGAAAAGGAATTTTACTAACGATCGCCGTATTATCAAATGAGGTCCAATTTACTAAAGGAAGGGGTTGCAGGCATGCAACGACCACCAACATGAAACAGCCAAAGACTAAGAAGGATGCTACTGTGCGTGAATCGCTAGGTAGCCTCCCGTACTAAAGGAATAAAACCCGCAAGACGTGAAACTATTCAAAATGACCTACAAGGTTCCGTCTGGGCCGCAGGGCGCGAATCTACTCTGCACGTCGGCACTCATGCTTACCGAACTTCATCTCGTGGAAGCAGCACCTCCGGTCTCCGGCACGGTCACACTAGAGCTGCCCTGACGCTCCCTTTGTCCACTATCCACCCGCCGAGGGCGGTTGGGGCCTAACCGCGAAAAACAGGCGCGCACCTGAACTGGCCATTGATAGGGCGGGAATTGCACAGGAAGGCGTCCTCGCGACGTTAAAATCGAGCAGAAATAGCAAGGTTGGTGAGGCAGATTGGGAAACTGAGACCAGGAGAAACTTTGGCCACTACTGAACTTTCAAACGACACGTGCTACCGTGGCGATGGGAAAAAGGATGGGAAACGGGAGACATCATGGCTGCTAGGACGACTACTGCCCTCGCCCATAAATAAACAAAATTCCTGGCGCCAAGCTCATCTCACAGATCAGTGTGAGACTAGCTGCACAACTCGTCAAATCAGGCAACCCATAGAAATTATTAATATTTCCTGAATTATTACAGGGTGTTTCAAAAATGACCGGTATATCTGAAACGGCAATACAAACTAAACGAGCAGCGATAGAAATACACCGTTTGTTGCAATCTGCTTGGGACAACAGTACATTTTCAGGCAGGAAAATGTACTGTTGTCCCAAGCATATTGCAACAAACGGTGTATTTCTATCGCTGCTCGTTTAGTTTTTATTGCCGTTTCAAATATACCGGTCATTTTTGAAACACCCTGTTTTTTACCGAGTACCAGACTGCTGGGATTAGAAATATGAAATGGTGAATGAAGTGCACGTGTTTCAACATTGACCTCTTATCTCACTGGTGATTAAATGTACAGGGATCTTTCAATAAGTAATGAACCACATTTTTTTCTCAGAAAATATTTATTGTTGTTCTTGTTGTTGTTGTGGTCTTCAGTCCTGAAACCGGTCTGATGCAGCTCTCCATGCTACTCTATCCTGTGCAAGCTTCTTCATCTCCCAGTACCTACTGCAACCTACGTCCTTCTGAATCTGCTTAGTGTAGTCATCTCTTGGTCACCCTCTACGATTTTTACCCTCCACACTGCCCTCCAATACTAAATTGGTGATCCCTTGATGCCTCAGAACATGTCCTACCAACCGACCCCTTCTTCTGGTAAAGTTGTGCCACAAACTTCTCTTCTGCCCAATCCTATTCAATACTTCCTCAATAGTTACATGATCTACCCACCTAACCTTCAGCATTCTTCTGTAGCACCACATTTCGAAAACTTCTATTCTCTTCTTGCCCAAACTATGTATCGTCCATGATTCAATTCCATACATGGCTACACTCCATACAAATACTTTCAGAAATGACTTCCTGACACTTAAATCTATACTCGATGTTAACAAACTACTCTTCTTCAGAAACGCTTTTCTTGCCATTGCCAGTCTACATTTTATATCTTCTCTACTTCGACCATCATCAGTTATTTTGCTCCCCAAATAGCAAAACTCCTTTACTACTTTAAGTGTCTCACTTCCTAATCTAATTCCCTCATCATCACCCGACTTAATTCTACTACATTCCATTATCTTCGTTTTGCTTTTGTTGATGGTCATCTTATATCCTCCTTTCAACACACTATCCATTCCGTTCAACTGCTCTTCCAAATCCTTTGCTGTCTCTGACAGAATTACAATGTCATCGGCGAACCTCAAAGTTTTTATTTCTTCTCCATGGATTTTAATACCTACTCCGAATTTTTCTTTTGTTTCCTTTACTGCTTGCTCAATATACAGATTGAATAACATCGGGGATAGGCTACAACCCTGTCTTACTTCCTTCCCCACCACTGCTTCCCTTTCATGTCCCTCGACTCTTATAACTGCCAACTTGTTTCTGTACAAATTGTAAATAGTCTTTCGCTCCCTGTATTTTACCCCTGCCACCTTCAGAATTTGAAAGAGAGTATTCCAGTCAACATTGTCAAAAGCTTTCTCTAAGTCTACAAATGCTAGAAACGTAGGTTTGCCTTTTCTTAATGTAGCTCCTAAGATAAGCCGTAGGGTCAGTATTGCCTCACGTGTTCCAACATTTCTACGGAATCCAAACTGATCTTCCCCGAGGTTTATTGCTAAGAGTCAGAATTTGGTGACAATGTACATCAACATGTGTTGCCCATGCTCTAGTTTTTTACGTGGTTTCCATCATGTTCTATTGCTGTACGCCAACGTTGTGGAATAGCATGTATTACATGCTGGTAAAAGCTCCTGTCCTATAGGTGTAGCCATGTTTTCACTACGTGAATGACACTCTCGTCAACTTCAAAGTGTGTGACAGAAACGCCTCTCTTTCGATCTCAAAACTCTCCAACAATTCAGATGAAATGGCATTTCTTTGAATCTCGTGATCTTCTGTGAGCATTCGTGGAACGCATCGAGAGCACCTCTTTGAATATCCGAGAGTCGCTATCATTGAAGACGCAATGAAGACGAACCTCCAATGCTGACCGACAACTTTAGAGCCAATTGTCGAGTGTTGACTCGCCGGTCAGCACGAAAATGGCATCCGCATCATTCAGCATGTCTGGAGCAGTGGCTGTGACAGGACGTCCCTAGCATGGCTGATCCTGGAACTCTGTTTGTGCATTTCTTGCGGCTGTAACTTTCTTTATCCATTGCCCTTGTGTCCTCCTATGAACTGCAGCAACGTCATACCATGCACACAAACGTAAATGGTTGTCCACCACGGTTTCCTTATCTACACATGAGAATTCAATAACAGCATGCTACTTGTAACGTGAGTCGTATGTAGACGCCATTTTGACGCTGTACTACCACTCTGCCATCTGCCAGAACGGTCCGAAACTTCACCGGTGCACAGAATAAACATCAAATGTGAAGGACCAACAACGACGTTTGTCTGTGTATGTTAACGGCTTTTTTATAAGGTGTTGGTCATTATATACTGAACGACGATCGTATTAGCAGTTATGCTGACTACTTCTGAAATAATAAAAGATTGCTTCTTTTACTTCAATCTGTCTCGATTTCATTTGACTGCCCTAATATTTTGAAACCTGTTTCATTTCAACATGTGTCTTCATGTTCTCACTGCTGGAATACAGTTGGGGAAAGACTTTATATTCTGCTGATACTTTGACTATACTCCTAAACCGTTCAGCCGTATCCTGAAAAAAACCCGTAGAGACACGGTAAGCATCCCCACCCACCCCACGTAAGGCAAGCCAACTGCGTTTGCGCACACGGAAGCTCTTAGTGCACAGACCACACCACCTACGGCAGATATATGCAGGGTGGTCAGAAACAGTCAGAAAGGGTTATAAGGAAGTTGCAGGTGCTGAGGGGTATTTATTAAGAAACAAATGAGTTACGCTGTGTCTTTCCCGTGTTAATTACCGCTGAAGTTAGCCAACTAGGTCGTTGTGGCCAATGGGAAATACACGGAGAGAAAGTCAGCGTTTTTAGAACATTACAGTCTTCGTCAATATATTACGCAAACCTTCAGTGCCGCTCTCAGGCGGTATTATTGTGCAGTAGTATTTCTCAATAAATTTTTAACACCTAAGAGCCTCTTAATGTTGAATCTGTCATTTCTGAAAGTGAACTAACGAATCAGACTGACAATACGTACAATATGTACCCATTTCGTAGATTATACACTACATACGGTATCAAATAGCTGTACCTCATAAAGTATGGGGAATACGACTTGTTTGTATAACGTTATGGACTTTAATTGACCTCTTGCTCCATAATGTCAGAGGAAGCGGCCTTTCACTCCGAATGTGAGGGCATTTAAGCGTTATATGTACTTTCTACTTAGCACAGAATTTGAATTAGGGACCAACAAAACACAAACCAAACTGATGGAATAGTAGCAATGACAACAGCGATTAATTCATATACTGAATTTGATGATAATAACAGAGAAAGCTGTCCAGTGGCGTTTGCTGATATTATAATTTGGCAGGTAATTGAAGGACAAGGGACTGGAATTACACGTGTAAGTGGGTGCTGGAATAAGGGCCATATAGCAAGTGCTCAGAAAGAATTGTAATAATGAAATTAGTGGAAGGATAACGAAATGAAAATGTGTTACTTACGTATGACAAAATGGTAAATGCTGGAGTGGATCCCTGGAGACACCACTGTCGAGTCTTTCCACATACTTCCCCAATCCGAGTACGTGCTCCAGCGCTAATGGCCACGTCATCGACGGACCATTGAACCATAACTTTCTGTGTAACTAGAAAAGTTATTTTACAAATGAGTCAAAAGTAGAAACGTAGGTCAATAACCCTTCAACGTGAAATGAGAGATGACCTTCTTCAGTTCATAATGTCTAAGTTGCACAAGCGGAATCTTTGCTCTATAGTAGTGGTAGCATTAGCGTCAGCCCACATCATCGACTATTAGATTCGATGAGATAGCTATTTAGCCTGATTGGGAAATCCAATTATATATCAACTTATTCATTGTCACAGTTTAATAAAACATGGCTGCGGCAGAATAAATTCATCTCTCAGTGTTTAATCCATACTGACTGCACTTTCTCCTTTATTGACTGACTGCACCAAATATCCACAGACTTCAACAGTAGGATATGCATTTTTTGTCTCGAAGGAGAAATATTCCCTGCCATTTCGTCTGCCCTGTTTCCTGTATTCACCGGGGGTGGGAAAGTAAAACAAACATCCACATTCACGGAGTTACATGAGAATTAACGAATAGGTATTAAATCTTAGTATGGGGTCCAGCTAATGTAGAACTAGTTTAAAACGACGAGATAGACTAGTTGGTCAAGGACGTAGACAGATCAAGGGAGGGGGCAGGGGTCTAGGGGACGGACCCCCCTGTTATCTAAATGAAATTACACACGACCTCGTGGCCAAGTAGCGAAACTGAAAGATAATTTTGTTTTCAGTTATATGACGAAAAAGGGATAAGCACTGTCGATTTTCAAGAAGTTCGTCGACAATTTACGGTCAGTATATCGACAGCACTATGACCTCCTGCGTATCCTTACTTTAGCCAAAACTGACCACTGTACTTCTGTTCTTAGTTGCAATTGAATTTAATGTGTGTACACCAGTTTATTGCTTTTGTTCTGTGTACTGCAGTAACAGCCTTCAGTTGTGGATAAATATGTAACAAGAAAGAAGAGGAAAATCAATTTTGATTCGTCCACGAGTGTAAATGTCAGTTAAAAATATCTACGTGCGACTACAATAGCTTACTTAGCTGTTACTTATTCTAGTTAGCTCAGGAGTCGTTATTTGATATTCGTAGAACTTTGAGGTTGCAATATTTCGGTATATGAGAAGACAGCGGAGCGGTGAACATAACTGCTATTAATATTACATTAAAATTATTGCATTAAAATACACGTGTAATTGCCAGTGCGACCGAATAATCAAGTTAACCAACAAGTTACTCATACGAAACGACGGAGAGGAGTTTATGGAGAAATGAAGGGCTATGTGATAACAACATATTCTGTAGGTCGTTAGTTCCTAAAGGATTTTTCTGCATGTCGCTTGAATTCGCACGAGCCGACTGCGTTATGCCGCCCCCTCACTCCCCACTCCCCACGTCCCACACCATATTCGTCCATAATCTGTTTACTCTCTTGTAACATTATAGTAACTGAATCGTCTCACGATGTTCTAAGATTACCTCCAAACTGTTATGTTTTTAAGATTTTAGAGTTTAAACTGGTTTGCTCAAGATTTCGACTACAAGCGTTGCTCAGCGATATTTACATTGGAAGGAAGCTGGCTATCGTCATTCTTTACTTTTCATCTGTGCATAAATACGGCTCACTTGCGGAGCGGCGATAGTTCATGTATTGAAATTTTACTGCAAGAAAGTGGTTCTACAGTGAAATGCCTTATTCGTAACATCCTTGGAAAAATGAGTTCAACCATAGTAACTGACAACTCTAACCTATTTGTAAACAAATATGATACAAGCGATAACATATATCGCACATCGCAGAGAAATTTTTGAACACCGACGACTGTATAACGTATTCGTGACGTGCTTACGGTACATATCTAGTTGAAAAAAAAGTGTAGGATCAATGTTAATATCAGAAAACCGCAATTCATAGTTTTTGTGTATTCCGTTTTGTTTTATAAATAAATTTGCTTGGTTCACTTTAAAGTGGACTGTTGAAACAATAAATTAAATAGAATTTCTTCATCACTTAAGTAAAGTGAAGAATTTTAATGAAATGATACTTCATTGGCGGTTGAATTAAGAATGCTGAGATGCTTCGATGTGCTGAAGGAATTCTGGCTTGGTTTCAATAAGTCGGAAACTTAAATAAATTTTGGTAGAAAAATACAGCAACTCTCAGAAGAGGTTTGAACCATTTAACATTATAAATTATTCAGTCCAACGTTAAGATTTTTCTTCTCTGCGATAGTGTATCTCATATAAGAATAGTAAGCTGTGGTTTCTTAGCAAAGAGACAATGCATTGTATTAGAATTTGAATTCGTTTGGCAGTAAAGTGAGGTTATCATGTTGCCAAATATATACATATTTAATTGTGAATCTGGGTGCTTCTCATATAATCATATTACACTAATTTAAGAAAAGTTTTTCTTTCTTAATTTCGTAGCCCAAATACTGTTTGTACGAAGGCCTCCGAAAGCAAATCGTGTACACAAAAGTAAACAATCAGTCATATATTTTCAATATAAATAAAAAGATAAGCTATCTTAAGGTCCTCATTAACAAACTGGGCATCCACATCCTTGAGCTTGGGAAGGTGAACAGTGTTTTTGGTGCTGAAATGATCATCCATCTATCTTCCTCCGATTTCAAATTACTGTTACACATACTGACCAAGGAAGGGAATTGGCCTCATTCAATTCTGCTTTAAGGATGAGCACTACGCTGTGTCCCAATCATCTATTGGTATGTCCTCCTGATTTCTAAAATTTCAGGAGAGCAGGAATTTGATAACTATCTTGGTACAAACGCAACGCAGTTATCTTTCAGCTGCTTCTCAGTTGCATCAGGTAGACATAAAAGGTTCTGGCGTATAGTTGAAAGAAGATGTGAACCATACACTTTTCTCCTGCAGTTTTTTCGATACACAGGAAAACTTTTTACAGCGAAACCCCGTCAATCCGATAGTTATCCCCCCATGAAGGATTCCTGTTTTATTGTGTCATGAGGACACTGAAATATAAGAATACTTTGTTTGAAATGTCCTTAGAACCAGCAATGCTGTCATCCAGTCCCTTGCTGAATTATTAACACGCGTACAAACACTATCAGTCCCTACTTCTCACATATTGTCCATATACTATGATCAACAGAAACATATGCAGAGAAATGTAACTTACAAGTTATTTAATTTGATGATCTAGTGTCAATTACAATTTTATAACATAAGAATACAATAACAAAGGTACAAAATGCATCATTAAAGAACATGACAGTACAGATAACATTTGTAGAAATAGGGGCTTTACAAAAGAAAAGAAATAAACATTTACATGTGTGGTACAGGAATTGTGACATATGTAAATACAAAAAATATTGAGAATAGTTTTCAAATCATTAATTTCACACATGAGCATTAAAACAGAACAGAATAAATAATTTCTAAACATCTTTACAAAGAAAATAACATAGTATTTGAAAAATTCTACAGCATAAATCTTATTAGCTAAACATATAAAGACAGGAAAAAGACAAATACAGAAAGGTGCATAAATACACAGCAGAATAACACAGGAGAAAAGGACAGGGTTTGTTGTCAGTGTAACATTTGGTACTGCAGCCCAACCGAAAACTTCATTCTATAGATCTCTCGTCTTATTTCAACATTTGTTTCCACCAAAAAAATTCTATCCAAGCATGCTTATTGTATTTATATGTTCACATATTTCTGACCTCATTATTTATTTTCCATTATCTTACTACATCATTTATTTCCAAGAAAATCCTACCTATACCAGCTTTTTGTACTTTTTTCATGTTACTTCTCATTGCATTTCTTCCAATGCATCGCAACTCACTCTCTTATATAGTCTACTCCCTCTTAAGCTAACTTTAATCTACTGAGCTCAGATGCTAAACTAAGGGATGTACCATGCAGCAGCGCAAAACAATTAACACGAAGAGCAATGTTAAAAAATAGTTATTGGCAAAGCAAGCAGCATAAAATAGCAAAGCAAATGCAATATTACAACTAATATAAGGCAGTGTGCAGCAAACAAGAAAAATAAATCAGTAGTAAAACTATCTAAACAGAGTAATACAAAGTGAAATTTAGTAGCACTATGCCTGGCAAACAGCAGAAGCAAAAGCATAACTTATATCTAAACATGACAAAGCTCAAGCAGAAAAAATAGTACACTAAAGACAACAATGCAGGTAAGGAAAATGTCTGTTCTCAATATCTATGTCATTAAAGTGGTGTACCAAAAAAATATATTCTATGACATAAATCACCAATTACTTGAAAAGGAAATTATGTATGCAGTTCCTGTGAAGGGAAATGTCTCTTTGTGCTCCTTCATTTTTTTGGAAGTATATCACAAAATTATTATTTAGTGTATCTGTAGACAGAGAATATCTATATTAGTACATCTATAAAATTTTATTTTAACCAATGCTGCAGTGCAGCTAGAAACTAGATATTAAACAAAGTAGGCAAAGCAAGGCGTGAATCGTCATTCACTAGCCATATGGCATTTCATAATCCAGTAAACAGTCTATCAACTATCAAGACAATAGACACGAAATGTTTATCATCATTTCTTTTCAGTACATATCATAAATTAAGAGCTCAACAGTGTAATCATATGTTTTCAAGTTTGAGCGTGTCGTATTTGTGATGCTTTCTACAAAGGAATGTCAGTAGCGAGGATAATGGCCTCTTTTTTTTTACCTAATGGTTTTCTTTTGTCAGACGACTACCTCTCAGCTGGGCGCCCAAAATGCATTACGTCAAGGTCAATTACCTTTCTTATTGAAATATTTACGACAGCAGTTTCCGCTACAGTGGCAGTCTCATAAAAATATTTCTCAGGTCAAGAATTTGCGTTATAAAATCTGTAGAAACAAAGTTATCTATGGACCAGTTGGCCAAACGGTAGAGTGCAGACTATTTTAGTTATTAGTATCATTACTATTATTTTTTGTTTTCATTTAGTTATTCTATGTATGTGTCCTGCCCCCTTTAAATAGCATAATGCTTAATTATTATTAACACATCTGAAACTATGTTAAAACATTATGTGCTTCTTTCATGCCGCTTCATGTGCGGAATTCGGTCTATTCTTTTAAGGTGACAGACTAAAAGAAAATAGCAGATAAATAAATAGCGTTACTTCGGTGATTTATGTTATGTATTCCTGGTGTCCGTAGTTTCTTTTTTTGACCTGCTTTGGTATTACTGATAATTACATCGAGCCATGGAAAACGACTGAAATGATGTTCGTCGCAAGCGACCGCCTCTCTTCACAGACTCACGAAATCTGCACACTGGAAGGATAAGTGCTCAGGTATCTCCGTAGGAGCACAGCAGCCACCGTCTGCTAGACTCCCTTTCATACATCCGGTGCTGGTAAACTGGATAGATAAAAAGCCCTGACAGTGGGAAAGCGAATCATTCCTTGCCTCAGATCAAAATGCTTTTTTGTCACTCTCTCTTTAACACTGGGGAATAGGTAATACACCCTCCACCAGTCTCTGAGAGGCCACACTGCTGTTACCATACTTCGAGTTGTTTGTATCTTATATCGTGATGTCCTCAGACAAAGTGAACAAATATTGTATATGATCTGTTGAATGGAACGAACAGTCTAATGAGTGCAGAAAATGGACTGAGAGTAAACTGCAGAAAGGCGAAAGTAATGAGAAGAAGCATAAATGAGAAAAACGTGAAAACATTAAAACTGGTGATCACGAAGTAGATGAACTGAAGTACTTAATTTTTTAGCTGGGAAGGAAAATAGCAGGTAATGGTTGAAGTCAGGACACAGAAAGCAGACTAACGAGAGTAAAGTATGCATTCCTATCTGGAAGGTGTCTCCTGCTATCAAATAGACGACTACCTCTCAGCTGGGCTCCCAAAATGCATTACGTCAAGGTCACTTACCTTTCTTACTGAAATATTTACGACATCAGTTTCCTCTACAGTGGCAGTCTCATATAAAAATATTTCACAGGTCAAGAATTTGCGTTATAAAATCTGTAGAAACAAAGTCCCACTGATATAACAGTGTCCAAAAAAATTTCGTCGGCATTGTAATACATTCAAGCATTTACATACATTTCATAACTATTCAAGTACGATTCTTGGTTTCCAACAACCTTTTTCACAAAACAGAGTCCTTAACCACTACTCATTATTCCTTACCTTATTACACATATACATATTCGTCGACACTACTTCAATATTTAATCATAACAAATACATAGCATTATCAAATAACTCATATAGCATCAGCTTAAACGTACCTCAGCAGCATAATACACATCGTCGTCGTAATTATAACATCATAACACCACAGTCAAATCTCAAAAACGTCGTAGCTTTCTGCAATAATTTCAAAACCTAAAGAAAATTGTCTGCTCATTTCGATAGTGTTATCTACCTCAAACATACTTTAAAAATCATGGTCTGATACCAAATATATCATACAAAGCTCTCATAGTAGCACAATGGTTCGGAAAAAAATATGAACATTTTACAAAGTACAGACCAAATACAATTTCATATGTGTGAAGTTATCCAACTGTGTAATTACGTAAAAATCTGTCACTGATGTAGTAAAATAAATATTTCTCTGTCTCAGTTAAATGATCAGATAGCTGTGTAATTCTGTCTTACAGAAATATGGTACCCATGTGAAAAGTTGTATAAGCAAATACCATATTAGCTAGGGCTCCTGCTGATTGCCACACACGTGGTACACATAGTAAGTGTGCACCCCCCTGAGGATTAATGTAATTATACCATCAAGTGTTATAAATTACAGCAATGGAATGAAATGTATCACGGAAAACCTTTGTATCTTTGTAATTCAATGATCTTTAAAAATAAATATTTTAAGTACAAAATTAATCGCTCAAATATGTGTACTGCAGTGCTAAACTGTGCCTCTTGTTGTAACATAATCTCTGTCATTACTTGAGGGTAAAAAATGTGCCAAGTGTCGTAATTATCGTTGTCCATAAGCAGAGTTCTGTGGAAATCAATGTACTCACCTCGTAATAAACAAAATCGAAATGCTTTGCGTATAGATATCGTAGTTATTACGTACAGTACCCTATCAAGAAAGTACTATACTGTTACATATTGTCGTGCTACGAAAAAGGCTGTCTCATTGTAGTTATACCACAAAAGTTGAAACGTTCCCTTAAAACAATTATACATGACTGTGCTTAAACTGAAACACAATATTTTTGGCGCAACGCAATCTGACTTCCAAAAATCCCTACGAAAGAATGGCCCTGACTAACATTAACCTATACGTTTCACAAATCACTTACCTCACAAAAACCTTCGTTACTCAAGCTACTGCAATACAGCGGGCGCCACTACTGCCAGCTAAATAAAAGATTCAAACAACTGAAGGCACTAACTACTGATAGGCATAGTTAACAAATGAAAGATTTTAATACAGAACAAACAATGTATTTACCTTAATAGTCATAATACACTCCTGGAAATTGAAATAAGAACACCGTGAATTCATTGTCCCAGGAAGGGGAAACTTTATTGACACATTCCTGGGGTCAGATACATCACATGATCACACTGACAGAACCACAGGCACATAGGCAACAGAGCATGCTCAATGTCGGCACTAGTACAGTACCTTTCGCAGCAATGCAGGCTGCTATTCTCCCATGGAGACGATCGTAGAGATGCTGGATGTAGTCCTGTGGAACGGCTTGCCATGCCTTTTCCACCTGGAGCCTCAGTTGGACCAGCGTTCGTGCTGGACGTGCAGACCACGTGAGACGACGCTTCATCCAGTCCCAAACATGCTCAATGGGGGACAGATCCGGAGATCTTGCTGGACAGGGTAGTTGACTTACACCTTCTAGAGCACGTTGGGTGGCACGGGATACATGCGGACGTGCACTGTCCTGTTGGAACAGCAAGTTCCCTTGACGGTCTAGGAATGGTAGAACGATGGGTTCGATGACGGTTTGGATGTACCGTGCACTATTCAGTGTCCCCTCGACGATCACCAGAGGTGTACGGCCAGTGTAGGAGATCGCTCCCCACACCATGATGCCGGGTGTTGGCCCTTTGTGCCTCGGTCGTATGCAGTCCTGATTGTGGCGCTCACCTGCACGGCGCCAAACACGCATACGACCATCATTGGCACCAAGGCAGAAGCGACTCTCATCGCTGAAGACGACACGTCTCCATTCGTCCCTCCATTCACGCCCGTCGCGTCACCACTGGAGGCGGGCTGCACAATGTTGGGGCGTGAGCGGAAGACGGCCTAACTGTGTGCGGGACCGTAGCCCAGCTTCATGGAGACGGTTGCGAATGGTCCTCACCGATACCCCAGGAGCAACAGTGTCCCTAATTTGTGGGAAGTGGCGGTGCGGTCCCCTACGGCACTGAGTTGGATCCTACGGTCTTGGCGTGCAGCCGTGCGTCGCTGCGGTGCGGTACCAGGTCGACGGGCACGTGCACCTTCCGCCGACCACTGGCGACAACATCGATGTACTGTGGAGACCCCACGCCCCACGTGTTGAGCAAGTCGGCGGTACGTCCACCCGGCCTCCAGCATGCCCACCATACGCCCTCGCTCAAAGTCCGTCAACTGCACATAACGGTTCACGTCCACGCTGTCGCGGCATGCTACCTGTGTTAAAGACTGCGATGGAGCTCCGTATGCCACGGCAAACTGGCTGACACTGACGGCGGCGGTGCACAAATGCTGCGCAGCTAGCGCCATTCGACGGCCAACACCGCGGTTCCTGGTGTGTCCGCTGTGCCGTGAGTGTGATCATTGCTTGTACAGCCCTCTCGCAGTGTCCGGAGCAAGTATGGCGGGTCTGACACACCGGTGTCAATGTGTTCTTTTTTCCATTTCCAGGAGTGTATATATAGCAGTTCATGACATCCAGTCTTACAAATTTCAAAACTCCGCCATGTCTCTCCCCACGTCCACTGCTGGCGGCTCACCTCCAACTGCGCAACGCTACGCGCTGTTAACATCCAGCTGCCGCTGCCCAACACTACAATGGCAGATAACAATGCAAACCAGCCACAGACTGCACACGGCACAGCCAGTGATTTTCATACAGAGCGCTACGTGGCGGCAGCGTTACCAATAAAAAAACTAAACAGCCTACTTACAAATTTACTACTAAAACATGTTTTACTTTCCAGAATAATTCAGAAAAACTGATACACTGCAAAAGCAACAATGTAAAATGTGTCACACATTAGTAGCGTCGTGATATAATCGTGTAGCTGTCAAAGAAACCAAATGCTAAGTCATATTTAATCCCACAGAAAGTACTTCAAATTAAGAATGTATTTTCAAGTAAACCAAAATGTTGCATTAAAATCAAATTAACAGTAACTTTATATGTTCTAAGTATGTTAGCCTTATAGTCGTTACTTAATCGTGCAACTAACAAGCAAGAATGTACACATACAATAACACTGTGTCGTCTGTTCACTATAACAATGCACTCGTAAGTACTGTATAAATGTGTTTCCTAGGTTCTAGACTGGATAGTTCACTTCGAAACATTGTTGGATGTTAACAGTTTCACAGTGTGACAAATTGTTCTAGTAGGGTGAAGTGAAAAATTTTATGGTAAAGACTGAATTAAAAAGCAGATTATCTTTCAATAAACTGTTTTACATGTGAAATGTGGTGCACTCCTTTACTTCTCCTATTAAGCAGAGTTTCCACTTCAACGCAATTATCATGTGGTATACGTCGGTAAAGAATACTGGAGTTTTCTCAAGGTTAGTGTCTATGTTATATTTCTCTGAGCCAGCAGGCATACGTGACTGCCTGCGTTGCGAGTCATTGTCTGTCTCTTAGTTGGTGCCCGTCGTTATTGAGATTAGGAGGCCTAACTTCTACCCTGCCCTGTTTGAATCCCACCAGTTCTGATGCAGTTCAGGTCTGTCGTTAGTATTATATCGTCTGTCGTCATGTCGGTAGTTCCTGTAGTTTCTTTCTTGTCTGTTAAGTGGTGGAGAATTTCTCCCTCAATTCTCACTGCACGGTGGACCGTTGCGTCCGAAGTTATTGTGTCTCCCGTGATAATAATAGTTCTGATTGCCATATTGTCTGCTTCTATGATTGTCTCTGTGATAGTCATTACCGTGGAGAGGTGATCTTTCCCTGTAATTATTACTACTCTGCCAACGGTTGTCATACAGGTGGTGTCTGTTTCGGTCACGATTTACGTTGTAAGAATAGCCTTGTCGTGTATTATTTCTGTCATTGCGGAATTTCGACAGATGTGACCTGTAATTGTTTTGCTCCTGTTTTCGCGTTCTACGATTGTCAACGTCAATTTCCAGTTCTTGTAACAGTCCCTGAAAAGCTTCAACGTCGTCTTTGCAACGTCGTGCTAAAATAATATGTCGTAAATGTTTAGGCAATTTGGTTAAGCAAATGCGGATGAGTTCTGAGGGGCTGGATGGGTTTGAAAGATACTGATTCTTATGCAACATATCTTCAAAATATTTCACAAGACTGGAAAATTTCGATTGTTCGAAATGTTTCATCATTATGATCCTATGTTTTACTCGGTCTTTTGTAGCTTGAGACCAATAAGCTGAGAGGAAGGGATGATAAAATTCTCCTTCACTGTGACAATCGTGAATGACCGATCGCATTCTTACAGCTGGTTCATTCTCTAAATAGCCACAATGACCAATTGGGAGGAAAACAATGAGAATTGATGAAGCCATGTTTGTGGATGAATGTCGTTGTCAGAATTCTTAAATGTTTTTAATTTACGTGTAGTAATGAACAGCTTATAGTCAAAATCATCGAGTCGGCGAATCGCACAACGCCCAATTTTACTTCGTTTCCGCAGTTCCATCTCATAATTCAATGCGCCTTGCCAATATCTTTCATAATTTCCGAAGTGCCCTGTGTTATTATTTTGAGGTTGTTCCGTATTTCTATGTCCCTCTTCTCGTACTGGAGCGCGAGTGTCCTCTGAAATACGTAATTCTTGTATTACTTGTGTCAACTGATCTTGTACTTCCCGGATTTATCTTTTGATTTTGATTTAGCTTGAATTTTCTAATTTGTTCATACTCTTCAGTGTCAGTGATGGCTACAGGTCTTGTGTCATTCAGATCGTCATCTACCACTGTAGATAAGTTAGTGAACTGATCTGAAAGTTCGGCTACTTTATCCGATAGTGAAATTATTTCCTCTGTGTGTTTTTCTGAACCAAGTTTCAGAGTGTCCATTTGTGTTGAAATCGTATCTACTGTGTCCTTTAAGTTTTCCTGAGTTTTTGCAATTTGCATAATGGAATCGGTACATGCAACTCAGTCAATTTTAGCTTGCAAGGTGTCGTGATTTCCATGAACAATAGTTTGCAGTTCTTTTATGTCTACTTCGTGATTCTGTAATGCATTTTCATGACGCGAGGTTGGAAATGCTCACAAATTTGTGTTTTTACGTCTTTACAGACTTTTTGACATTTCGATTCGATTTTTAAGTAACTCAGCAGTTAAACCTTCACGTGTTTGTTAAAGTGTGGTGTCTAACTTTCGAAGATTTTCTTCCATTGTGTCTAACGTTTGAAGTTTTTGCTGTGTTTGTCTCTGATTTTGTTCCATCGTGTCTAAATTTTGAAGCTTTTGCTGTGTTTGTCTCTGATTTTGTTTCATCATGTCTAACTTTTGAAGATATTGTTCCATCGTGTCAAGCTTTTGAAGATTTTGTTCCATCGTGTCTAACTTTTGAGGATTTTGTTCCATCGTGTCTAACTATTGAAGATTTTGTTTCATTGTGTCTAACGTTTGAAGATTTTGTCCCATTTGTTTCTGATTTTGTTCAAGCGTTGTGTTTAACTTTCGTAGCCTTTGTCCCATTTGTTGCATTAACTGGAATAACAATGCACTGGTGTCTGAAACATGTTCCTAAGTGCTATTCGGCAGTGCATTTGAACCGGCAATATTCGCATTTTGAAAAGCAGAAAATGTGTCTTGACTTATTTGAGAGAGCGGTGAGGAGGCAAAACCTGAATCTACAGTATCTGCAAGATTGTGTCCTGTCATTTCTGAATCCTGAGGCGAGCTGTTGTCGACCGATTGAACGATAATGCTTCCCTGTTCACTAATTGTTTTACTGTCTACACCATTATTTGCAGCCCACTCCATTTCCCTATGCACGATTACCAAATTACTACTTTGAACATTAGTTAATTCATTACTCGTGGCGCTAACACACTGCTTTCGTCTTCACTGTCATTTCTCAGTTTACTTTGGAGCCTAGTGTTATGTTTCTCACACGCCATTATTGTCACAATATTTCACACGATAACACAGAAAAGCACAATTTGAAGAGCAAAAATAAGAGAACACATTAACATAGGACTGAAAATAATATCTCGTTAATTGCAAGCGCAGCTGCGAAATACTTGGTGCAAATTTACAAGCATGCCACAATGGTTTTACTGTACAACAATGAAAAACTACAAGTACAAAGGAAATTCTCTCTATAATTACGCACTAGCAATGAACAATAGCTACACTAATTACACAAACTACAAGAAAAAATCTGAAGATTCCAGTGAGGTATCCTCGGCGAAGGGTCGACATATGAAACGCCCCCTTTGAAAAATTATACAAGACTGTGCTTAAACTGACACACAATATTTTTAGCGCAACGCAATGTGAGTTTCAATAATCCCTACAAAAGAATGGCCTTGACTGACATTAACCTATACTTTTCACAAATCACTTACCTCACAAAGATTTTCGTTACTGAAGCTACTGAAATACAGCGAACGGCACTACTGCCAGCAAAATAAAAGATTCAAACTACTGAAGGCACTAACTACTGATAGGCATAGTTAGCAAATGAAAGATTTTGATAGAGAACAAGCAATGTATTTACCTCAATAGTGTTCAAAGTCATAATGTATATAGCAGTTCACGACATCCAGTCTGACAAATTTCAAAACTCCATCTCTCTCCCCACATACACCTGTGCTGGCGGCTCACCTCCAACTGCGCAACGTTATGCGCTGTTAACAGCCAACAGCCCAACACCACAATGGCAGACAACAATGCAAACTAGCCACCGACTGCACGCAGCACAGCCAGTGATTTTTCATACAGAGTGCTACTTGGCGTTACCAATAAGAAAACCTAAACAGCCTACTTATACATGGTCTACACCATCATATTTTCATTCCTCAGTATGTATGATTCTTTATTTATGATAAATGATTATGGAAGAGCCATCATAGGAAAGGACGTTAAAAAGAGAAATAAAAAGTTGTTATGCAATAAATATTAAGAAAAGTAAAACTAAAGAATGGACTGCAGTCCATTTAAAACAGGAGATGCAGAAGCAATTAGATTCGGGTTGGAGACACGAAAAGTAAGTAATGAATTTTCATATTTGGGCATCATAACACTGATTATGATCGAAGTACAGAGGACATAAAATGCAGACTAGCAACAGCGAGAAACGGATCACTGGAAAACAGCAGTCTCTTGACATTACGTAGAAATTTAAGTGTTCGTTGCTGAGGGTAGTGTACTGACACGTGAACAACCAACTGTTCAGATAAGATGAGAACACAAATTTGGCGTTCTAATTAAAGTGAACACCTGTAAAGAAAAAAACCTGAATAACCACATTTTGGAGCGCCGACGGCCGTGAGACGTTCAGGAAAAGATCAATGACGTTTTGAATGTGCAGCCAGGTCGATTCCAGCGCTGTGGCCGGCTGTGCTAGATTTCTCGGCTGAGGATCGAAGTAGACCCACCGATCCTCGATTAGATATAAATCCGTGCAGTTTGTTTGCCAGGACAGTACGATAAACATATCCTGGTGCCTTTCGAATCAAGCACGTTCATTGCGAGCTGTGTGACACATTGCAATGTCGTGCTGGTAGATGTCACCGTGGAGAGCAAAGATAAATTGCATGTAGAGGTGGACACGTTCTGCAAGGATAGAAGCGTACTTGTGTTGATCCTCTGTGTGTCCAGAATGGCAAGACCGCCCAGAGAATGCCACTATACCATTCCTATGCCATAATGCCCATTCCTCCGCCCTGGACCCTTTCGACGATTGTTGCAGTGCGTTTGCTTTCCGACTTTTCAATCCGATGGAGCATAAAACGTGATCCAACTGAAAAAGCCGCCTGTCGCCATTCAGTGGGTATCCATTTGCTATATTGGCGTGCTAATTCCAGCCCTGGTCGCCGATGGAACAGCATTCAGTATGGATGCATGAACCAGGCTACTGCAGCGGTCGTTGGAAGGCGCTGTTGGAATCCGTCTTTTCATTTGGGCAGTAAGGTGCTCAACGTTTGCACATATGTTCGCCCGCGCGTATCTCCTCAGCCGTCATTCACCCCTAAGATATATGGCCCGCGGTGCATCACACCTGCCTCGCCGCCAGTTTTGGATAGCGGAATTTTGACATGCACGGTGCACTATAGTCATGGCGGAACGCGAACGGTTTACAAACTTTGCCGTTTTGGAAGTGCATTCACCTATGTCCAACGATGGTGCCCATTTGGATGTCAGCATTATGACAACGACAGCACTGCTTCCCGCTCCTCCACTCCCCCCCCCCCCCCCACCCCCACCCCTGTTTCACGACTAGTGCTGTCACCTGCCGTCAGTGACTGGTTGTTGCGCTCTGTCGTTGAACGTACAAGGGGGTCACACTAATGTGACCGGACTTCTTATCTCAAGTATGGAGCTACAGAAGAAATATGAAGATTGTGTGGGATAAAGATGCTCTAACATGCAAATGATTAGCTTTTCAGAGCATTCACACAAGGTTGGCGCCGGTGGCAACACCTACAACGTGTTGACATCAGGAAAGTTTCCAATTGATTTTTTATACACAAACAGCAGTTTACTGGCGTTGCCTGGTGAAACGTTGTTGTGATTCCTCGCGTAAGGAGGAGAGATGCGTACCATCACGTTTCCTACTTCGATAAGGGTCGGATTGTAGCCTATCGCGATTACGGCTTATCGTATCGCGACATTCCTGCTAGCGTTGGTCGAGATCTAATGACTGTTAACAGAATACGGAAGCGGTGGGTTCAGGAGGGTAATACGGAACGCCGTGTTGGATCCCAACGGCCTCGTATTACTAGCAGTCGAGATGACAGGCATCTTATCCGCTTGGGTGTAACGGATCGTGCAGCCACGTCTCGATCATTGAATCAACAGATGGGGACGTTTGCAAAACAACAACCATCTGCAAGAACAGTTCGACGACGTCTGCAGCAGCAAGGACTATCAGCTCGGAGACCATGGCTGCGGTTACTCTTGACGCTGCATAACAGACAGGAGTGCCTGCGTGGTGTACTCGACGACGAACCTGGGTGCATGAATGGTATAACGTAATTTTTTTCGGATGAATCCAGGTTCTGTTTACAGCATCATGATCGTTGCACCCGTGTTTAGCGACATCGCGGTGAACGCACATTGGATGCATGTACTCGTCATCGCCATACCTGTGTATCACCCGGCGTAATGGTATGGGGTGCCATTGGTTACACGTTTCGGTCACCTTTTGTTCGCAATGACAGCAGTTTGAACAGTGGACGTTACATTTGAGATGTGGTACGACCCGTGGCTATACCCTTCATTCGATCCTTGCGAAACCCTACATTTCAGCAGAATAATGCACGACCGCATGTTGCACGTCCTGTACGGGTATTTCTGGATACAGAAAGTGTTCGACTGCTGCCCTGGCCAGCATATTGAGTTCAAATGGCTCTGAGCACTACGCGACTTAACTTCTGAGGCCATCAGTCACCTAGAACTTAGAACTAATTAAATCTAAGGGCATCACACACATCCATGCCCAAGGCAGGATTCGAACCTGCGACCGTAGCGGTCGCTCGGTTCCAGACTGTAGCGCCCAGAATCTCAAGGCCACTCCGGCCGGCACGCCAGCACATTCACCAATTGAAAACTCACCAATTGAAAACTTCTGGTCAGTGGTGGCTGAGCAACTGGCTTGTCACAATACGCCAATCACTACGCTTGATGAACTGTGGTATCGTGTTGAAGCTGCATGGGCATTTGTACCAGCACACGCCATCCAATCTCTATTTGACTCAATGCCCAGGCGTATCATAGCCGTTATTACGGCCAGAGGTGGCTGTTCTGGGTACTAAGTTCTCAGGATCTACGCACCCAAACTTCGTGAAAATGTAATCACATGTCAGTTCAGGTATAATATATTTGTCCAATGAATACCCGTTTGTTATCTGCATTCCTTCTGACCAATAGTGTTTTTGTGGGATAGCTTTGCTACACAAAGATGTCGATAGATTGGCTACGTCCGTATAGAGCAAGAAGTCTTCAATGTTGTGACAGAGGAAAGTACAGGCGTTTAATAACTGTAGAGGTATACGCAGGCTTGAATGCAGAACCAGGTTCAAATGTCTGTTGGCTACATTAGTTTTACCGAAATTAGGTGGGCTGATCATGATAGACTTGCATTCATCAAGTTAGTGAAACACCAGGAAAATATGTTTGTTCCAGTCAGGTGAGCGATATAGTGCAATTTACCCAAACTAAAAAGCAGTAATAGTCTTCCTTTTCAGTTAAAGTTTTAATGAAAATAACATGACACAGGTGGGAAAATGCTATAATAATTACCAGTTTAAAATATGAAAACTGTAACTGAGGATACGGAGACTACAGCTGGCTTCAGTTCTTAGGACTCACTGTTAGTCGGATGGAAGTGCACGTGTCTGGTGCAAATCGAGATCCTGCGGTGAGCGGACCAGTGGGTGGCCGGTAGTAAAACGCCTGGAGTCCAGCGGTTACGCCGGCCTCACGCCAGCCTCTCTTCCTGGTACAGGGATCGCGTGCTCCAGCTCGAGCTTCCGGCCTCTGGAGAGCGTGCGCCCGCTAATGGCGGCTCTTAGTCCACTTCCGGGGTTCTCCCGGCTGGCGCTCCCAGGGCGTCCTCTCAGCTGCATCTCCACTCAGCGTCATCCGCGAGAGGAACCGTGGTGGAAGCGGATAATCCCCCAACAGATACCGGCCGTGAAGCCAACAACAGTAAATCTCACTTGTTGACAGACAGAAACAAACCGGTGCGGTGAAGGGTCCCCGAATAGCAGTGACAAGTTGGTAATTAACATGACATATTGTTTATTAATTGTCTTTGGAATACACCAAGTGGACACATCTTCCAGTAAGCATCAATATTTCAAGAAAAATATGTATTCAGTCAATCTTTTTTTTTCTCATTTCAGCTAATTTCATTGCTGTAAACTTCGCATCTGTCATCATGATAGTCTTCTAAGTGAAATGTGTATTGAGTTATTCTTTTTTCTCAGGTCAGTTCATTGCTGTTAATTTGGCACCTTTCATCTGTAAACTCTCACACATGCTGTACATATTCAATACTCATTACATCATACAATCCTGTACAAACAGTATATATCGACAAGGTAAATTAGTAGCCACTGTTGTAAATATGCATTGAAGAAACACAACTAAGTATTGGAAATGTAAGTAAACAAATCAACTTGAGTAAAACTAGTATAATTAAAGTCTTAAGTGACTGGAGCTCAACTTAAATAACTTCAGAGCTCCGTCGGAAGAGCTCGAGATCTGCCGACTAACTACAACTGTACCTGTTGCCTTTTCTCTTGTAGGGCCTTGTCTCCACAGTCACAGTTATGCAAGTGGTGTCGTTTATATAACGTCTTTTGGGATGTAATAACTGTCTCATTTAGAACATATGTATCCGGCTTTATTTCAAAGCACCTTAAGTAGTCAGAGCTTTTGTTTCATACTTCATTTCTGATGTTCTTCTACACATAGGTGTTCCATTTTAGTACACTACTTAATTGATGCTGAAGACATTTTCTTGATATGGGTTCTCTTACGTCTACGAGGGTTGTCCAGAAAGTAAGTACCGATCGGTCGCTAAATGGAAACCACAGTGAAAATCAGAAACACTTTATTTGAGTGAATTAGCTACACTTTACAGCTACTTCTCTACATAGTCGCCGCTCCGACTGAGACATTTGTCGGAGCGTTGAACCAAATTTCCAACATCATCGTCATAGAGCGCAGCCGCCTGTGCTTTCCGATAATTCTCTACGCTGATCTATAGCGCGTAGCCAGCGCCCGAGTATTGTTCGTAACCAGTGTTTCATGTGAACAGAGACGATACTCAGGACGAGCCAATTAGGGCTGTGTTGTGGGTGATCGAACACTTACCATCGAAAAGACTGCAGGAGCATCTTCACTGCCCCTGCAGAGTGCGGTTGAGAATTGCAATGAAGAAGGAAGTGTTTGGCAGTTGTGTTAGGTGGGCTGCATTCATTAAGGCGAAATTAGTCTTTTATTACTTTCGTAGAAGACACTGTACAACTTATATTACGCTACACCTACTACTATCACACTATTCTACATTGTCCCTCTGGTATGTGCTGGCCTCAACAATTCTCGAATGGGTGGCTGTTGCATTTTTTCTGTTTTATGAAGTCGTTTAATTACATTTTACTTTTGGATGTCATTTTCTATCATTAAAGTATTATTTCGTATTACTCTTCTTGATCTCCGAACCTACAGACATTTGACAGAGCGTCCACTTGATCGTAAGGACTGAACGTTGATGAGTTGCCTTCTGATATCTGGTCAGCAATTTAATTAACTGTCGCCCATAACTTTTGCTCATTGGCAATTGTGCAAATCAAAATTTAATTACCTGTATTCCCTCTCACTCTGAAAATGGGGCAGCCGAAAACGACATGATTAGCGCAGCATTCCTTTTTACAACCTCAGATTGGTGACTTAGTACATCCTGCTCGACGCAAATATTAGGACCATGACATGTCCGTAGATGCATCACCTGCCTGTATTGGTAATAACTGCTAATATCTTAGGAATTGCTTATAATGGGTGCCATGCTCCTAATATTTTTAAGTGCTTTATCTGAAAACTACCTTGAGCAGTTAAACAGAAAACCGACTCGTGGCGATAATATATTAGACCTTCTGGTGACAAACAGACCCGAACTATTTGAATCAGTTAATGCAGAACAGGGAATCAGCGATCATAAAGCAGTTACTGCGTCGGTGATTTCAGCCGTAAATATAAATATTAAAAAAGGTAGGAAGATTTTTCTGTTTAGCAAAAGTGACAAAAATCAGATTACAGAGTACCTGACGGCTCAACACAAAAGTTTTGTCTCAAGTGCAGATAGTGTTGAGGATCAGTGGACAAAGTTCAAAACCATGGTACAATATGCGTTAGATGAGTATGTGCCAAGCAAGATCGTAAGAGATGGAAAAGAGCCACCGTGGTACAACAACCGAGTTAGAAAACTGCTGCGGAAGCAAAGGGAACTTCACAGCAAACATAAACATAGCCAAAGCCTTGCAGACAAACAAAATTTACGCGAAGCGAAATGTAGTGTGAGGAGGGCTATGCGAGAGGCTTTCAATGAATTCGAAAGTAACGTTCTATGTACTGACTTGGCAGAAAATCATAAGAAATTTTGGTCATATGTCAAAGCGGTAGGTGGATCAAAACAAAATGTCCAGACACTCTGTGACCAAAATGGTACTGAAACAGAGGATGACAGACTAAAGGCCGAATTACTAAATGTCTTCTTCCAAAGCTGTTTCACAGAGGAAGACTGCACTGTGCTTCCTTCTCTAGATTGTCGCACAGTTGACTAAATGGTAGATATCGAAGTAGACGACAGAGGGATAGAGAAACAATAAAAATCGCTCAAAAGAGGAAAGGCCGCTGGTCCTGATGGGATACCAGTTCGATTTTACACAGAGTACGCGAAGGAACTTGCCCCCCTTCTTGCAGCGGTGTACCGTAGGTCTCTAGAAGAGCGAAGCGTTCCAAAGGATTGGAAAAGGGCACAGGTCATCCCCGTTCTCAAGAAGGGACGTCGAACAGATGTGCAGAACTATAGACCTATATCTCTAACGTCGATCAGTTGTAGAATTTTGGAACACGTATTATGTTCGAGTATAATGTCTTTTCTGGAGACTAGAAATCTACTCTGTAGGAATCAGCATGGGTTTCGAAAAAGACGGTCGTGTGAAACCCAGCTCGCGCTATTCGTCCACGAGACTCAGAGGGCCTTAGACACGGGTTCACAGGTAGATGCCGCGTTTCTTGACTTCCGCAAGGCGTTTGACACAGTTCCCCACAGTCGTTTAATGAACAAAGTAAGAGCATACGGACTATCAGATCAATTGTGTGATTGGATTGAGGAGTTCCTAGATAACAGAACGCAGCACGTCATTCTCAATGGAGAGAAGTCTTCCGAAGTAAGAGTGATTTCAGGTGTGCCGCAGGGGAGTGTCATAGGACCGTTGCTATTCACAATATACATAAATGACCTGGTGGATGACATCGGAAGTTCACTGAGGCTTTTTGCAGATGATGCTGTGGTGTATCGAGAGGTTGCAACAATGGAAAATTGTACTGAAATGCAGGAGGATCTGCAGCGAATTGACGCATGGTGCACGGAATGGCAATTGAATCTCAATGTAGCGAAGTGTAATGTGATGCGAATACATAGAAAGATAGGTCCCTTATCATTTAGCTACAAAATAGCAGGTCAGCAACTGGAAGCAGTTAATTCCATAAATTATCTGGGAGTACGCATTAGGAGTGATTTAAAATGGAATGATCATATAAAGTTGATCGTCGGTAAAGCAGATGCCAGACTGAGATTCATTGGAAGAATCCTAAGGAAATGCAATCCGACAACAAAGGAAGTAGGTTACAGTACGCTTGTTCGCCCAATGCTTGAATACTGCTCAGCAGTGTGGGATCCGCACCAGGTAGGGTTGATAGAAGAGATAGAGAATATCCAACGGAGAGCAGCGCGCTTCGTTACAGGATCATTTAGTAATTGCGAAAGCGTTACGGAGATGATAGATAAACTCCAGTGGAAGACTCTGCAGGAGAGACGCTCAGTAGCTCGGTACGGGCTTTTGTTGAAGTTTCGAGAACATACCTTCACCGAAGAGTCAAGCAGTATATTGCTCCCTCCTACGTATATCTCGCGAAGAGACCATGAGGATAAAATCAGAGAGATTAAAGCCCACACAGAAGCATACCGACAATCCTTCTTTCCACGTACAATACGAGACTGGAATAGAAAGGAGAACCGATAGAGGTACTCAGGGTACCCTCCGCCACACACCGTCAGGTGGCTTGCGGAGTACGGATGTAGATGTAGATGTAGATGTAGATACTCCATTTAGGGTATTTCCGTATTAATTTGTTACTATGAAGAGAAAGATTGGGTCGCTGGATGTATAATACCACAAATATTTTATAATCAGTTGACAACATCGGAAACAAATTTTGGGTAAATGATCGTAGGAGCAGAGCAATTATTTTCCCTAACCCTAAAAATCGAAACTATTCCTCCTAAGTCATACAGAACAAACCCAGTTTCTGCAGTGGATTGTTACACATTTCTAACGGTCTTCTATTGTACGTGAAAAGAAAGCTACAGTCAACAACAAGTACTGCTGTCTAGCGTTGCGCAAGTGATAGCTTTAAAAGAGCTAGTCCATTTCACTAGTCAAAACCCACTCAAAGTCATTTTAAAGCAAAATTAAAAGATTTAACGACGTATAATCATGTTACTTATTGCCAATCATAAGTAGGCAGTGAAATTGCATACGTGATGAAAAAAGTGTTTGAAAGGGATAACGTATCTGGAATTCCAGTTATTCCTCATTACCTTCCCAACGTCATAAAATATTCTTATTGCCATTCGAAAAAAGAAAGCTTTTGAGGAGCATTGAAATGCTGGCTCCCCTTTAAACATGAATTGTAAATCACAGCATAAAAATGACATTTCAGTGCGTATGAAAAGAATTAGTCTGCTATATTTCTTCCTTCCAGTCCTTCGACTGGTCCATGAAATCTTCATAGTGTAGTTCCTTCTATGTACGTCTACCCCAATAATATTTCTACCTATACTTCTCCATTTATGCCAAATATCCTATTCAGATACCGCAGCGGAACTATGCCTTACTAACATTAATAAGCGTATTACGTCTGGTTTAATGTAATTTCGGAACCCCTCGAACACTTTCATTGTTTTCATCTCTGTACATTTTAATGATTTAGGTTACCTCGAGGGAATGTCGTTTACTATTGCTTGCTTATTTAACTGACCTCAGATCGTTCAGTGATCTAGCAAACCGTAAGTGACATCCCACGTTACCTTGGGATACTTAAACCTCCTCTTGGCCCTTTAAGACGTTTGGGATCACTTAGTCTCCGTGACGTAGATTTTGAATGTAAAAATGATTGAGTGTGCCAAGTTTTAAGTTTCAGCTCTTTTGATAAGCAAACAGTACGTATCTATATTTCCTTATACATGTTTAGAGGAGTATGACTTCACACTTTTCCGCTAGTGAACTCTTAATAATACGTGCGACATGGCAGTCAACCCACGTGCAGAGCACTTGCTTCTGTGCCGTTGTTTCCTCGTACCCTGGACACTGTCGAAGCAGTAGCAGTACCATAAACACCGTCCCACCTAGTAGGGAACGTAAGGTCCCACCTTAGTGGCCAGGAAACGCGACGTATCCAGAAAGCGATGGGAGCGTCCGACTCGTTCCGGACAAGTCGTAAATATAGTGCAGGCAATAAAACGCGATCCCTGGACTGAACGCCGTCTGCACGGAGGACGAATTGAATCCGGCCGTCTCCGATTGCCGGCCGGGACGGCGAGGGGCTGTGATAGGGCCATCCGACGGCTGCCATCGGTCCTCCACGTCTCCCCTTCCCGCCCTTCAACCCGAGATTAGTCAGCCCGAGTAAGAGCCAGGGATCTGCTCCACCGGGAGTCAGCTGTGCCATTTATTACTCTCAACGTGAAGTAGCAGCACGTTGTCTATAACGGATTTTGCGGCGTTGCGAGCGACAATCCTAGAGGATTGATGAGAACCAAGCAGTTAATTATGGAAACAACGACTAAAATAGCATCAGGATGCGAGGACAGTTTTATAACCCTTTATTGCATGATCTAGACTGAAGAGCCAAAGAAACTGGTTCACGTGTCTAATATCGTGTAGGATCCCGGCGAGCAAGCATAAATGCAGCGACACTATGTAACTTGGACACGACTAATGTCTGAGGTAGCACTGGAGGGAATTGACAGCTTGAATCCTGCAGGGCTGTCCATTAATCCGTAAGAGTGCGTATGACTGGACAGCGCTTCTGAAGAGCAATTTGCAAGGCGTCCCAGACTTGCTCAAGCAGAAGTGTTTAAATTCAGAAAAGTGTTCCTGGAGGCAATCTGTAGCAGTTTTGGATGTGTGGGGTGTCGCATTTTCCTGCAGGAACTGCTACTGCCCGTCGCAATGAACAATGGACATAAATGGATGCAGGTGGTCAAACAGAATGGTTACGTCACAGTCGTATCTAGACGTAATAGCGGTCCCATATTACTCCAACAGCACACGCCCCATATCATTACAGAGCCTCCATAAGGTTGAATAGTCCCCTGCTGACATGCAGAGTCCATGGGTTCATGAGGCTATCTTCATACCCGTAAACATCCATCCACTCGATAATATTAGAAACGAGACTCCTCGGACCAGGTCACGTGTTTCAGGCCATCAACAGTCCAATGTCGGTGTTGAGGGTGCCAGGCCAGGTGTAAAGCTTTGTATCGTTCAGTCATCAAGGGTTCATGATTGGGCCTTCGGCTCCGAAAGCCCATATCGATGATGTTTCGTTGAATCGTTCGCTCGCTGACACTTATTGATGGCCCAGCACTGAAATCTGCAGCACTTTCCGGAAGGGTTGCACTTCTGTCACGTTGAACTATTCTTTTCAGTCATCGTTGGTCCCGTTCTTGCAGGATCATTTTCCGGCCGCAAAGATATCGGAGCTCTGATGTTTTACTGTATCCCTGATATTCACTGCACACTCGTGAAACAGTTCTACGGGAAAATCCCAACTTCATCGCTACCTCGGAGATGCTGTGCGCCATCGCTCGTGCGCCCGCTGTAACACCACGTTGAAACTCACTTAAATCTGTATAATCTAGTGGCATGGCGCTATATGTGGTGTCATGGACTTGAGCATCCACAAATGCAATTGGATTGACAGCCTGCTGTTACCTCGAAAGTTGATAGTTAACATCTATTAGATGTGTGCAAAAGTACATCTGAAGATGGGGCGTGAAATCTGAAAATCGATCATGGAATAAGAACGTTATAGATCTGGAGGCTAAGTTAGTTATTATTATTAATCAAATTTCACTAGAATAGTAACAAGCGACTTTCCCCGGTGTCGCACAGGTAGCACTAAACATCTACGGCCAGGCTACTTATCTGGTGTAGCGGTAGTAACGAATATCCACAAAACAGCGTCGTGAATCAGTCTTAGAGTGGAACAGTATGAAAAGCCGCTGCAATAGTTTCTGTGATTAGCATCATCATACAAACGGATAAATGCAGTAGGGTGCTTTAATTTAGTAATATGCGTCGTAGTCAGAATGGCAGAAAAGCTTGTGAGGGTGTTGCATGGTAAGGTGTGCTACGAAATAATTGTTAAGAAATAAATTCCATACGTTTCTCCACTTTCGTGCTAATTAGCACTTAGGTTAGCGAATCAGACTGTTGCGAGGGTTCAACATTTCTGGTGACGCCATTCATGTTCTTCGTTTGGTTTCCTAAAGCCGAACAGGAGAGTGATACAAAAACTGGACATGGAACGATAGTAAAGATCAAACCCGAACCAAAGACTGAGCAGTCCTGTGCGCTATCATCTACGGTACACGTACAACTGACAATAATTTTATCGGCCGGGCAGCTTGAATTAGCACGTATAACGGCCTGTTTGGCTAATTTCAATGCAAATTAACTCGGAAATGGAGGAACGTATCGAAATTTTTCTGAATAATTATTGCTCAACATACCCTGCAACCCCCTTACAAGCTTTTCAGACTGTTTCTGACCACCTTGTATGTAGACGTAAGAGTCCAGATCGCTGTACATTTGACCTGCGCATCTGGCTTCACGCCTGAAGGAATCAGACCAACAACTTCGCGGAAATTTATCTTCGGGTAGGTAAGAATGCGAAATTTGCATTTTTTATAAAAATGATTTGGTGAACCTCAGAATGTGCCTTATCTCAAAAGTAAATTGTGCAGGATGTACATAAAACGTGTTTTATGTCAAACGACTGATGATTTCAACTAAATATTTCTCTAAGGTACCAATTTTGTACGTAAAGGCTGAGGGTTCTTCATTTGTATGTGTCATATATATATATATATATATATATATATATATATATATATATATATATATATATATATATTTAAATTATCGATGTGAAAATACTTTATACTTTTATTTAATGATCTGAAATTACATCGCAATATGATTAAATGCAACTTATCGACAACAAGTCATGAAATGAAGCTAGAAAATATCAGCATTACCTATGTTCACATACCTATAATGTTAGTTGACTCTAAAAATTGAAAATCTGAAATTGGAATAAAATTCAGAACCTTCGAACATTGCTTATCGACTCCTAATACAAATAACTAGCAAACACGCTACTGTTTTACATGACTGGAAGTCTAGAAAAAAACTTCAATACACTTTTTCAACATTCACACCATCTACATTTCCTTATTTGCTTAAAGAACTCCGTACTGGATAATGTTAACAGATTTATTTCATTACTAGCTGAGCAGCCGGGCTTTTCCTGGGGAAGTATGTATTCCAGTATTCCCTTACTCCATCTCGCCCTGTGCCCTCTCGTCGTCCGTCTCCTCCATTCCGCCCCACTATGTCCGTCTCCTCCATCTCCTCTCTCTTTCAACCTCCTCCTACCTCTCAGTCAGCACCTTCTCTGTCCATCTGCCACTTCCCCCTGTGTCCATCTCCTCATTCTCTAATTCCATCTCCTTTTCCCCCTATCTTTGTCCAATTTCGCCTCCCCTGGTGCCAGTTCATCTTCTCTTTTCCCATTCTCTCTCCGCTTTATCAAGCTCACCAAAATAGGAGGCTGGTGGTTGTTACCCCTACAGCATTTCTTTCCGGATCGTAGTCAATACGAGGTGTACCAAATTTGGTTGAAATCGTTCCAGCGGCTTACGATGAATTTTTTACCCTTGGCTTTGCTCACGTGCCCTCGTCCCAAACATATTCCACATATATGCAACATATTTCACACGTACCTGGGCACATTACTCACCTTCATCTCTGGCGAATTTCGCGTGCAATATCATTTTCGCGTAGCTCAATGTTCAAATGGTTCAACTGGCTCTAAGCACTATGGGACTTAACATATGAGGTCATCAATCCCCTAGAATCTAAAACTACTTAAACCTAACCAACCTAAGGATATCACACACATCCAAGGCCGAGGCACGATTCGAGCCTGCGACCATAGCAGTAGCACGGTTTCGGACTGAAGCGCCTAGAACCGATCGGCTACCGCGGCCGTCGCTCAATGTTCACGACGGCATATCTCTTGAACACTGTGCTGAACATTCATATAAATTTGCAGTTTCATTCGAAAACATATGTGGTTGCTAAATGCGAAACAGAGTTTGTAGTGAAGATAACGAATTAAAACGTCTTGTATGATGCGGTAATTCTTCACCCATCCCATCCCGCCAGACACCACTCTTGCTAGATGGTAGCCTTTAAATCGGCCACGGTCCGTTAGTATACCTCAGACCCGCGTGTCGCCACTATCAGTGATTGCAGACCAAGCGCCGCCACACGGCAGGTCTAATCCAGAGAGACCCGCTAGCACTCGCCCCATTTGTATATCCGACATTGCTAGCGATGGTTCACTGACTACATACGCTCTCATTTGCAGAGACGACAGTTTAGCATAGCCATCAGTTACGTCATATGCTACGACCCAGCAAGGCACCATATTCAGTTATTATGTCTTCTGAACAGATAATATTGTGACTCATGTACCGTCAAGAGCGACGTTCATCATTAATGGACCTCACGTCAGTATAGTTCTACCCTCCTCACGCCAGCCTGCGTGAGCTAAAACACGTGCATTTCGGTCTCCTCTTGTAACACGGTGTTGGCTCTTCTGCCAACACAACATTTATGATAACCTATCTCCTGAAATACGTGTCGTAAAGTGATAAATTTTAGTAAGTAAATTTAGTTGCAATTGTGGATACTGTCTAAGAAAAGTCTTTCGAATGGCATCAGTACCAACGAAGCAATAAATTTAAACGTCCTGCACGATGGGTAAGTTTTTCACGCATTTCAGTGTATCTGGTGTCATATTCCTGCAATATGTGTCGCATAATGAAGCAATTTCGGTCGCAGTATATGAGAATAATGTTACTTAAAAGCCGTCTTGATTGCAAATATTTTTATTCATATGACCGGTTTCGGTTCATTCAGAACCATCTTCAGATCTGATATTTCAGATCCGAAGATGGTTCTTAATGAACCGAATCCGGTCATATGAATAAAAATATTTGCAATCAAGACGGTTTTTAAGTAACATCAGATCTGAAGATGGTTCTGAATGAACCGAAACCAGTCATATGAATAAAAATATTGGCAATCAAGACGGTTTTTAAGTAACATTATAATTTCACTGATTGCTGTTGTCCCAAAAGACCTTATGTCTGTTTTTGCAAAGTATATGAGAATACTGTCTGCAAAATGTGTCGCGAAAACAGTTGGAAGTAAAGAAATGTTAACTAAAAACTTTGCGTTCATGCTGCAGCATTACAGCATGAAAAGGGGAAAATATAGTCAGTGATAAACTTTTTTTTTTCCTTTCATCATTTCATGGCGGTTGTCAGAGAGAAAATTTATGGCAAAGGTTTGAAATTATATGTAAAGTTTGTTGCAAGTCACGAAGTACACTCATTCTCAAATACTGGATGACGAAATTACGGGATTTCGCATGTCGAGGGACACACTTGCTTTCATAGCCCTCTCCCCTCTATTTGATAGGTAGGTGGTTCTTACCGCCGCAGCAATGATTTACAGACAGTATGTGTAGCAAGTTTGTTTGGAACCTACCTGTTGGTTTAGGTCAAGATGTGGAATATACATAGATACACTTTATAACAAAATTAAAGGATCACTTTTCGAAACCCTGTAATTTCATGCATTGCGAAGATTAAGTTTGAAATTTGGCTCCAAGATATCTACGGCCATCCGACGTAATAATGTAAAATCATGGCACCCTGCGATTTCACCCTCGGACTAAGCGACTCTTCAAACGGCACGGAGTCGACACAGGCGAAAAAAAATGCATCGGCGCAGAAATTCATGAGAGTTTAAACTGATGTCACATTAGTTTAAACCGATGTCACATTAGCACCAAATTTCAGCACAACTATTCCCAATGTCACTGTGGGCGTGTCACACGATGAGTAGGCCGTCACAGCCCCTTTTATTCACATTTCATCGCTTCTTTGGACGTGCTCTTGGGAGACGGAACTTCGACAACCAGCGTTGACATGAAGCGATCACCTTATGGATCGTCGAGGAAAACTTTTTAGACATACCACCGCTAAGAATCAGCAACAAAATGCTTCAGAGGCGGCATATAGGACGTCAGAGAAGGCGCTCCTATCCACTGGAGGTGTATTTTCGGACGTTTTAGCTGTTCTCTGTGGACATTTTCGGCTGCAATCCCTGTGAAAGTGATCGCATCCGTTCGTAGTTCAGCACGACCTCAATTTGTGCTCTCGTGTGTATGTTGGAACCACTGAAGAACGTTGAAAACCATTCAACGAAATCTGAAAGTGGTCCAAAGCCGCATAGGGTACTTACTCTTTTGCAGCTCACCTGCCTTCTATCGTCCTTTGGTGTGATCAGGCAAGAGTGCAACATTCACACATGTATGAATAAAACGACAAAGAGCTCCTGTACGGCCGTACAGCTCGACAATATCCTCGGAGTCACTCATTAAACTTTGATCCAGGGTGCCACCCATTGAATTTTGTTGATCGCAAGTCTGATATACATGTCTGAAACATTGACAACATTTCAGGTTGGAGGCTGCACAGCACCTGCAGGTAGAAAACCTCACCCACGTGGTGTCAAAAGGGTTGTCTAACCCTATGGATGAAGTGCAGATGAACTAACGTATGGGATACCAACAACTTATGCTTTACTACAAATTCTTTGCGGTCTCTGTCAGTCAACAGACGAGATCAGCCTGTACGTTTTTGCGCTGTACGTGTCCCTTCACGACAGAGACCGCCGACAGTTGAAGAGGGTCTGAATGTGTAATGGGTAGACATCTATCCAGACCATCGCACAGGAATTCCAGACTGCATCAGGATCCACCGCAAGTACTATGACAGTTAGGCTGGAGATTACAAAGATTTCATGGCCGAGGGGCTTTCTTAGAACTAACATATCTTCCAATTTTGGGCTGAAACCTTTCATCTTTGGAAATGAAAAAATGTAATAAGTTGAATCTCAAATATGTTGCCACACGTTTACAGCAAATGTGTACACATATTCTACGGTGAAAGGCTGAAGATAAAGGCTATATGGAGAACAGATTTACTAAATGAAACAGAATACATACACTATAAAAGGGATACTGTATTGGTAGAAGATAAAACTGTTCCTGTTCCCACAAAGAATTCACACGTTTCTCTCACATTTTGATATTTTAATCCTGATTCTGATCTCACCATGCAGCCGATGGAATTTGGTAGTCACCTGTAAGTCGCCCCTTTCAAGTACTTTTTTTCCTCTTCAGGGTGATTAACTGCATCGCTGCATCAGGAACACGGAAATAACTTTCTCAACGACCGCTGTATATCCACTCTAACTTTCCTTGATCTGCTCTTCATCTCAATAACAATTTCGTACCCCTCCATGCCTTCGGCAGCAATTGTCTTGGAAAGTGTGGAAGAGCTGCTGGTGTGTGACGTATTCGCTGCGTCCTCGGCTTGGAATGCGGAGAATTCATTTGGCTGAGCTCTGATTCACAGCCGGTTCCCCCGTGGCACCGCTATCCTTATTTACGACATTAGAAACTATGTGACGTGAATCCTGTTTAACGAGAAACGGATAAATCTCCTCTTACCATTGGCTACGAGTATTGCGGCATTATTTCTGTTGGCTTACCCTCCGTGAACAGTTCTCCACTTTTGGCATTAAAATTTGTAGTGAAACTACAAAAGCTGAAAAACACTGAGTGCTTTTAATTACATATTAATAATATGTGCCTTTATTCCCAATGCAACTGAAAAAAAGAACGTCGAGCCCAATTCATAGTCTGTTTATATTAGTAAAATGATTAATAGTTTCTATAAAACTGTTCATACCTTCAGTATCTTTCTCCCAATCTCTGTTTTCCGACAACAGCCTCTGTTGTCTTCCCCATTCACCTGGATGTCGCATAGTTAAGTGCAGCTCATTATTGAAATGAAACTCTACAATAAGTCTCAATATTTAGTTATATCGTCGATGTAGCACGTATTATACTGAAAAATAATAAACCTCATTCTAGTTAGTTCTCACATTTGATATGCGATTACAATCAAAATTATAGTACAAGCGTACTTCCAAAACCAAAGTAACTTACAAGGAACAATGAAGAAATTTTAGAAAACTGGATTAAAGGAGAGAATAAAGATAAAATTTAGGTAGTGAAAAATAAATACGTTGGGACTAAAACCACCGACCAAAGATCGTCTCCGCTTGCACAAGAAAGTGTTTCTCCTTTTTTATGCGTAGCATGGAGGATCCCGTTCTGCGACACGAGTTTGAAGACGTGCAATATTTGAGAATTAAGTACTTCGAAGATACAATGTTAATACAAGATAAAGGCATTATTATTTAACTGTGATGTGAAAGAGCTAACGAAGGACGGATGATCAAACGAATGAATGTCCTTGTTCGTGTGGTGACGTCTATAATTGAAAATGCCAAGAGAAGCGTGAATACAAGGCTGAAGGAGCATAAAAGTACTTGTCAACTAGGGAAAGTAGAAAATCAGGCGCAACAGAGCATGCTGTTCAGTCAGAAGATCATGAGTCGCCGTTTAGCCAAACAAAACCTATAAACCACGAATCTTTAGAGTAGCCATCGAAATATGAAAATATGTGCATGATTTTAAGAGAAAATACGAAGCTATGAAACTTCGCAATGGATGAACAGTAGCTATGCAGAGTCGATTTGCTTTATCATCTGACAAAAGACTGCTCGATAATTAAGCCTTACTTAAGACAAAGATTACCTTTGCTGATAACGCGTAACCTTCTACCACGCCGCTTTCTCGTAGTGTTCCTATCGCTTTGAGAAGTCCTACGCCCGACCACGAGAAAGGGAGATAGGTAATGAAGGGGTTCATCAATAAAATATATCTGTTTGTCTCATCTTTAGCACGGAGATTGGGTTAAAACAGCTAAGTTGCTCTGTATTTGTTGAGTATGAAACTCATTGATGAAGAGTTTTGGAATTGGCCAACTGGAACCATTTGAATTGTTGTGCTTCGAAGACTGTTTAAAACACTGTTGGGAGATAAAGTATATGACATTCAATCACATGATAGGACAGCAGAACAAACTTCTAAGGGAATTGGGTACAGATTGTCCCCTGTGTCGTGAAGCGTCATTAATTTCTAAAACTGGCAGTAATGAAAGCAGTATACAGTGAAAAAACTCACGTAATGTTCAAGACTGAGAAACGCAGCACAGATGATGTTGGAGACTATGCGAGTTTAAAGATAAACCGATTTACGTTAATGAGGAGCAGAAGAGCGGCTTCAAACTGCCTGTGGCATTTATCAACATGGAAAACTACGAAAGTCTACTGTCCTTGATTTGTTTTGAGTTTTATGTGCTTCATGTAACCTGAAGAGGATTTTTAGACTGACTAATATCGCCTAGAATGCTGTCCTGAACCAAAAAACCAGTAATTTTTAATTTCCCTATCGTAGCGCATGCGTCGAGCCAAGAGGGTTATGTAAACGCCTTTTCTGTCGCTGACTCTTAATAAGTTTTCAGCTTCACACGGACTACTTTTTAATTAATGTTGTGAACGCGCTAATTACTAGGCTCCAATTTTCTGAAGTTTACACGCTTCGCCGAAGGCAAAGACGGATTTAGTTGTGATGGTGAATAAGGAGATAAAATGACAGGCACCGCTCCTGCCTTTAGCCGGATCACGTACCCTTCATCGGTATTATATGTTGTAACCAAAGCACTGTTTGTACACCTTTACTTCCGAGCGACTACGTAATGTTACGGCGTAATATGTAGCAGTGAGTTATTTTCAACTGTACAGGAGCAGTAACAGAATGAGAGAAAGAATGAGTTTAATAATATTATAATGACTATGATTACGGGCTAGGATCACAGACTTCATGGCGATAAGACAATAATTATAGCTCTTCTTTTGTGGCTACTGATTTCTGTCGTTTGTTAATGCTTGACGGTTACATGTCATGTGCTACTTGATAGAACAATAATTCAATGCTTTCCATCTACACTTCCACATAAGCAGTCGCTGACGACTAGAAATTGCCTAAAAATTTATGTGCAATTGACTATTACTTTTTTGGGATTACCGTAACGACTCCAATGTTATTGCTTCCGACTTTATCGGACCTTTTGAGACACGAAGTCTCGGTACGAGGCTGAAATTTCCAAGCAAATATTCTTGTCTGAAGTCAGTAGAAAATAACTGTTATGCTAAGGCAATACCGACTTCATCTAGGATCTTTGTTTGTATTGGCTATCAAGTTAACTGGTATGCCACATCCTTGTTATGATGATCAAACTAACAGTTTTTCCCAAATCCACCAAAGAATTTTCCTCAGTGGGAGTCCAGGACAGTCTCCAGTCAATATCGTGACTGTTACCAATGAGGTCTTAAAATTTCCAGTCGTCGTTGAAAGAGCGTTGACGGCTTAGGAAGAGGCAGCTCTTCAGTCCAACGCCCTGTGCGACCATAGCTGATTCTGCCTAGTGTCTGAGCGAAAATTTTATTGATACGAAAAAATCACCATTAAATGTCTCTAGGATCCGGCGTAACTTACCTTACCAGTGTGCTACTGTTATGACCAGTTTGAGGGTTGGAAACGATATATCATGATGATAGTGTGAGATGTACATAAAAACATTCGAGACATGAGGAAATAAAGGCACAATAACATAATACAGTGTAAACAGAAAAGATTCAAGCTGGTGGAGTAATTATACAAATGAAACTTGCATAATTATTTACAGAGTGCTGAATTACACTATATAAGAAGTCCTTGTAATGTGGTGTCACCACCAGTCACCACACTATCTAGGTGGTAGCCTTTAAATCGGCCGCGGTCCGTTAGTATAGTCGGACCCGCGTGTCGCCACTATCAGTGATTGCAGACCGAGCGCCGCCACACGGCAGGTCTAGAGAGACTTCCTAGCACTCGCCCCATTTGTACAGCCGACTTTGCTAGCGATGGTTCACTGCCTACTTACGTTCTGATTTGCCAAGACGATAGTTTAGCATAGCCTTCAGCTACGTCATTTGCTACGACCTAGCAAGGCGCCATTATCAGTTACTATTGATACTGTGAATCATGTACCGTCAAGACCAACGTTCATCATTAACGGATTAAAGTTAAGTATTCCACCAGCTACGTCCGTTTTTCTAAATTCTAATTTCCTTGCCCTGTTCCAGACCTCACGCCAGCCTGCGTGAGCGTGGATTTCGGCCTCGTCTAGTAACACGGTCTTGGCTCTCCTGCCAACCGCAACAGGTAACATGCTACATCCTTTTGTTTTTGAAGTTAATTGGATTTAATCGGTTTGGTGGTTCTCAGAACAAAATAAATCGGTTTGCATCGAGAGAAAGTAACTGTGAAACATACTGTGGAACCAATTGCTTGAACCATGAAGCAGGAACCCAACATGGATATGCAGACCGACCTGTTGAAACTGCATCATCGAAGTCCAACCGCACATTCTCGACCTGTCAGTCTTCCTACCCTTGCCTGTAGTGCAGTTTTTATATGCTGCGCCCACATATATGTGAACTCAGATGCTGATTTTATGTAGTACATGATCATTCAAGGAGATGTTAGTACGCCAACAAGTGTTGAGGAAACGAATATGGTAAAACGTTAACATATTGTTGAGCTCCGGTGGCCTCCAATTTATCTGGTATACATTCGTTTTAAGGTTATAAAAGTGTTTAGCATAATCAGGAAGCTCACGCCGTTGCAGCTGCTTCCGATCACCATGGCAGTACCATTGAGGTCGAAATAGTTAGTCTTTTATTAACATATAATTCCAAGCAGACGCAACACTGCTGTATGTGTGGCATATGATTTATGCTCTCTCCAACGCAGGACTTGAGATCACAACCCCAGGATAGTTTTGTCGGTTTTGCCTGTAATACGTAACCCAATATTCTGCAAGATTTATGTGACCTAAACCTGCTGTCGAGTCCAGTAGGCCATTAACTGTGGTATAGTCAGAACGCTGAGGCAGTAAGCAATTTGACAGACCACGTCGTTCCACGTGCCGACATGCTTTGGAGTGATGGCATATTTTAAAGCGAAAGCTTTACTCATTATTATCTACATTCGTCTAAGCCCAAGTAGGTTATCACACTCAAAATATACTTTCAACACCAATTAAATTCACTGCGTACGTGACTGTACTTGTTTAGACATTTTAAGACTACCTAAACGAAAACAAAGCTTGTTATCAGACTGGCGTGTTCCCTCAGCGAAGGCTCGTCACCCCAACGCTAGCTTTTGCAGGCTACATTGGTGTCAGATAAAACATTTCAGGAATTTATTGAAATAATCAGCAGCCACTTGCTCAAAAGAAATCTTGTTTACCAGGCTTCAGGCACTTAGTGCTCTTCATCTAAGTAAGGGCCGTAGGTCCATAAAACGGGTGAGGGAAATAAAATTTATTTTCTCCAGGTGGTTGCTGATTATTGCAATAAACCCGGAGTAGAGTTTCTGTGGGTGGATGAAACACCACAGGTTAGGAATATTAGTCCTTCTCATAGTGCTCCAGTGGAGACAAAGTGCTGCGTGAAATGATTTGCCCTCCCTCCTGACTCTGACAGCATGTAATTCTATGATGGACTATTTTTCTCTCCGTTATGCACTCACTGTACCTGGTCGTATCTGAGAGCATGTCAGCCCTGGAAAATACGTCGTATTTCTATTTTTGCCCTTCTTGGTATCTGCGTTTTTTCCGCCTTCTCGCTACAGCGCAACAGTGGCTTCTCGTGTCTACTCTGACTATGGTGCTCGGATTAATATGTCAGCTTACTTTACATTCACATTTAGAAATGCCCACATCCCATAACCCAATCTGTATTTCGATATCTGATAATGTAAATAAATAAGAAATGCTTCAAGTAAGCAGTTTGAGTAATATAATCATTTTCACCGGATGTTTCACTGTTTTGAAACAACCTCTTCAGCTCCAGTGCAGTACTACATTATACTATTTTCCAGACATCTTGATGCACTATTATCTGCTACTACACCAAGTGGTGATAGCAGGATATTTTCGATCGGATTGTAATGTTAGGCCAAAAATACAACAAAACAGAGGCAGTTTGAAATAAAATAAATTAAAGCGATAGATTTATGGTCTATAGCTTTGTATATAGCAGGGTTTAGAAGTCAAACTGACCTGTAGTATTACGCTGGATAAATCAAACTGATCCGTAGTATTACGCTAAATAAGGGAAAGCAGCTCGTTCTTTTAGTGGTAAACACCTTGGCCACGTTTCCCGATAATTTGTTGGGCTATTAGTCCCGGTGGGACACTATGATGGCATTAGTTTTTCGCAGAGGGAACTATCAAACGGAAACAAACAAAAGGGATCCACATTTGTAGGCCAAGAGATATAGAGATATCACTTAAATAGCGATGTGTTAAAGGAAGTATCACTCCTTTTATAAGTAAAGTATTAGGAACAATATAAGTGGCATTTCTTACTTCAGCCGCATGAAAATCATAAATGTTTTTACTCAAAAATAACGGAACAAGCTTTCTAGTCAAACTCTGACACAATAGTGGTACTGTATCTCGAAACTAGTGTCACGAAATCTCGACAAGTACCAGTAGTGTTCAGGGCGAAAAAATTCAATGGTCATTTTTCCTAATCTCACAACTTCATTCCACCTTACCCTACATGTAAAAACAGAGATTGCCTTACGACTATATGAACAATTTAGGCAATTACTTCATTAACTCATAGTTCTTTTTTCTCAATTGTATTAACATTATGTTAGGGTAATGACCATCAGGAATGCGCCTGTGGACAAGAAACGAATGATATACATTTATAGACAAGTGAATTGTGCACTTGGTCAAGAAAGTTCACCGCTCGAAGTAGAATGTTAGAAAAACTAATGTACATGGCAAAAGTGACGTAACAGTCACATAGTAAATTAGTACTTTAACATAACCTTGTAACGGTTATGATTCCTTCCTCATATATAAAACTGTTTTACATAAAGATCCTCTCTTACATTTCACCAGGTACTGGACATATCCAAAATTATTACTAATCTTTCTTTAGCAACTTTCTTTAGCTCTATACAAACTTGCATCTCACATTGTGTACGAATAAAGCACTATTACAGTTACCAGCGAAAATAAATCATAACGAATAACAGTAATGGTAATAGTAGCATATATTCATAATAGCAACTTAGCATTATTCAAGCTATGCTGAATATCATCAAGAACAGGGGAGAACTGTTAAGAAAGACTCTTTCGATACAGGACTCTGTAAACATAGGTGTGAGGGGGTAAAGGGAAAAGTGTTAAAAGAGCCTGAGTAGCAGTCCAGTATCTACGAGAGATAGCTATTGTGATAGCGGGTCGACCATAGCCATTCTTTAAATTGGAATACAAACTTTCTTCTTCGTAATATTTGGCAAGTTAGACTCAAAGTCTGGTTTCCGATAAAATTTCAGAATATTTCTGTCTTCCGTGATGGCATGGAAAGGAGGACACTGCATGGTTGAGAACAAATTTATGTGGTTGGTATTCGAAACTGATGGAGTTGATGACAGAACACTCAGAGAATCTAACAGTGTTGGATCTTATCTGCAATTATCAATGGTAACTGATGGTATGCACGAGGGATGTGGTCGAAAAATCAAACGTCACAAACATAATGTTAGTGGACGTGGATGGCAAATTCAAAGGCACTTGGTATTTGACGAATCAGCAACAGATTCTACGACACCTGTGGGTTTTCTACTTGGAGACAAGGAGAAAAGGGACTGTTACTATTAACGTGTATACACAGATCACTTGCATACTAAAAGAACGAAACATTTTTTACATTAATTCTCTTCCCTAGCTGTGGTTATTGCTTCATTGACGAGGACAATGCACGGATATGTGCTAAATAGAATATGATGAAAATAGTCATTGAATACCACTTAACACCGTTCGATATTTTAAAAATTAACGATTACGGATCTCTTGGAGCACCTCTTAGTTCCACGAATAGGTCCTTTGCCAAATTTATTTGGGATTTCATTTTTCTTCAAAAAAGAGACTTTAAAATTTATCTCATTTTACGTTTCGTTGTAAACAAACATGGTGAGTCGGCCGCCCCTACCCCTGTCGTTTTATATAACTCACAATGTTATATTTGGCCTTCAAAAACCACATGCTAGATTTTCATATTCTCTCGCTCGCTACACACCATTTATTAGTATGAGGGATTATGACCTTTCTTGCAGGAAATTCAATGTAGTTAAATTTTGTACCTGGATACGTTTCCACTACAAGCTGTAGTTTTCGAATTATTCAAGGAAAACGTACAAAAGTGACCTTGAAAGGCAATCTCACTCCAACATTCAACCCCCACCCATGAGGATTTCTGGTACGTTGTTCATGGCCTCCTTTCACCATCTGCGACGGCACGAATTATTTCCCCCATTTGGTCGTTTATGGTCTTCATTGACTGGTCTTAATACGCCAACGACTTAGTCGACCAGTCACAAATCGCATAACTGACGTTTGTGGAAATTTTGTCTAGCAGTGTTTTGTACATCAACAGCATAAAAAATAATACTATCGTCATATTTTCAGGCCTTGCGATTACGAAACCAATGTGCTTGGAAGGGTTAAATTTGGGTCGAATTGTCAATGTAGCTAGTTTTAGAGTAAGGTGTGTAAAAGTAGTTTTCCTTCATTACCCTCAGGAGCACGGTTACACCAATAATGTTAACGAAACAGCCGACCATACTGGTGGTGTAATAGCGACATGAATAGAGACCAAAAAGGGCCTGATAGCCGGAATAGCTCGTGTAGTCGGAAACCGATATATAAAGGTCGAAGTGAGTGGCACGATTAACGCACTAGAAATCCTGACTGGTGAGCAATGAGCGTGAGGTAAGTGGTGCGTTTGAAGGTCACAACGTTTTCCTTGAACAGCACGAAAAGCATGGCCTCCCGGCGACAACGTTTTTTTCTGTAGGACTAGTAGTTTGCACGTAGTGAGCGAGAGAATATTAAAATAGTTCGCTGTGTCTTTGAACGCCATTGCGATTTGCATAAAACGACAGCGATAGAGGCAGTTGATTCACCCCGTATATATCTCGATTTAAGTTAAAATTCATTGCCTTTTATTTTAATGGTGCTGTGAGACTAATGTACTTTGTAGACTAATTACGTCATCCAATTACGACACATACGTGGTAATGGAAAACCCATGTCCTGCTTGTATCAGCATAACTTGAAACTAATTAAGTAATAAGAAGACCTTTAATTTCTTGAGCGGTTTTGGCCACCTATGGCTCTTCATCAGACGATTGTGCAGGAAAATACACCAAAAATAAGTAGATGTCCGATAAAAATATTAAAATAAGGGCAAAAAATTTAAACATATGTTAAAAAATTAAAGTATGGTACATACTAACCCATACCGCATTATTGGCGAGTGTCAACAATAAAGTGCGTACAGCACAATGGCATGGCCCCAAAAAATATAAGTAACAGCAGTAATTAATACAATACTCATTCCATTAACACAATAACAGCTCTTAGATGCCTACATGTATTTCACAGTGTGTGCATAAAACTAGTACAAAGAAGCGAAACAAAAATTGCAGACATCACGCCAGATCGTGAGCCTATCAGCTACTGGCATTCATATCATGAAGCTGGTCTCAGAATGGGGGTGAAAGTACGATAAAGTAATAAAAAAAACAGAGGAAGAAGTATAAGTTAATATCGACGACAAGGGCGCTGTGGATGGGAAATTTGGGAACTAATATCCATACAGGTGTACCGAGGTCACTAGCATACTTGTAAGGAACCAAGGGACCTGTCAACAAAAACAAAGCGCATCATGGGGCTGGAACATGTAACTGGAGTAAGTGCAGAGACCATAGTTAATCAGTAGCCAATAGTAAGTATCCGAAAGTGACTGTATAGAGAACGAAACGTGGGCAGAGTTATACAATAAAGAGTCAAGTAACACTGGAATATATGGAGGTCGCAAGTACGTTTCGTGACTGAATTGTATCTAGCGGCTTTAATATCAGTTGTATGGCATTGTACATTTTGGAACACGTCGATGAAATGGTGTAGATATGTCAGTAGCTTGGCAGCAGGAAATATCAGCGCAAAAACCTGTCGCGAAGTGCATCAAGAAGCGAGAAGCAATAACTGGGGTACAAGGAAATGAAGTTCCTAATCACTAGCTGAAATGAAGACTCAAAATTAACTATAGGAGAAAGGACACGAGACATCGTTGTATGCTTTTGATACAGCGAATAATTAGTTCAGAAATAAATACGAAGTTGTAAATACGCTTCTGGAAGCGAATGTTACTAGCGACATTTACATAATATGTATTAAATAAGCACTGTAGGTTTGAGTACTCGACAGTCAATGAATAAAAACGTTTATTAACTGTAAACATTCCATGTAACTATACAGCAACTGGAACTTTAACAGTAGGTTTTCTATACGTCATTCGTTACATAGAGCTAACCATGTGTAGAAACATAAATCGCCACCTGCAGACTGTAGATCTACATCTACATCTACATCCATACTCCGCAAGCCACCTGACGGTGTGTGGCGGAGGGTACCCTGAGTACCTCTATCGGTTCTCCCTTCTATTCCAGTCTCGTATTGTTCGTGGAAAGGAGGATTGTCGGTATGCTTCTGTGCGGGGTCTAATCTCTCTGATTTTATCCTCACGGTCTCTTCGCGAGATATACGTAGTAGGGAGCAATATACTGCTTGACTCTTCGCTGAAGGTATATCCTCGAAACTTTAACAAAAGCCCGTACCGAACTACTGAGCGTCTCTCCTGCAGAGTCTTCCACTGGAGTTTATCTATCATCTCCGTAACGCTTTCGCGATTACTAAATGATCCTGTAACGAAGCGCTCTGCTCTGCGTTGGATCTTCTCTATCTCTTCTGTTAACCCTATCTGGTGCGGATCCCACACTGCTGAGCAGTATTCAAGCAATGGGCGAACAATCGTACTGTAACCTACTTCCTTCGTTTTCGGATTGCATTTCCTTACGATTCTTCCAATGAATCTCAGTCTGGCATCTGCTTTACCGACGATCAACTTTATATGATCATTCCATTTTAAATCACTTCTAATGCGTACTCCCAGATAATTTATGGAATTAACTGCTTCCAGTTGCTGACCTGCTATTTTATAGCTAAATGATAAGGGATCTATCTTTCTATGCATTCGCAGCACATTACACTGGTCTACATTAGGATTCAATTGCCATTCCCTGCACCATGCGTCAATTCGTTGCAGATCCTCCTGCATTTCAGTGCAATTTTCCATTATTGCAACCTCTCGATATACCGCAGCATCATCCGCAAAAAGCCTCAGTCAACTTCCGATGTTACCCACGAGGTCATTTATGTATATTGTGAACAGCAACGGTCCTACAACACTCCCCTGCGGCACACCTGAAATCACTCTTACTTCGGAAGACTTCTCTCCATTGAGAATGACATGCTGCGTTCTGTTATCTAGGAACTCCTCAATCCAATCACACAATTGGTCTGATAGTCCGTATAATCTTACTTTGATCATTAAACGACTGTGTGGAACTGTGTCAAACGCCTTGCGAAAGTCAAGAAACACGGCATCTACCTGTGAACCCGCGTCTATGGCCCTGCTCGTCTCGTGGACGAATAGCGCAAGGTGGGTTTCACACGACCGTCTTTTTCGAAACCCATGCTGATTCCTACAGAGTAGATTTCTAGTCTCCAGAAAGACATTATTCTCGAACATAATACGTGTTCCAAAATTCTACAACTGATCGACGTTAGAGATATAGGTCTATAGTTCCGCACATCTGTTCGACGTCCCTTCGTGAAAACGGGGATGACCTGTGCCCTTTTTCAATCCTTTGGAACGCTTCGCTCTTCTACAGACCTACGGTACACAGCCGCAATAAGGGGGGCAAGTTCCTTCGCGTAATCTGTGTAAAATCGAACTGGTATCCCATCAGGGCCAGCGGCCTTTCCTCTTTTGAGCGATTTTAATTGTTTCTCTATCCCTCTGTCGTCTATTTCAATATCTACCATTTTGTCAACTGTGCGACAATCTAGAGAAGGAAGTACAGTGCAGTCTTCCTCTGTGAAACAGCTTTGGAAGAAGACAATTAGTATTTCGGCCTTTAGTCTGTCATCCTCTGTTTCAGTACCATTTTGGTCACAGAGTGTCTGGACATTTTGTTTTGATCCACCTACCGTTATGACATAGGACCAAAATTTCTTAGGATTTTCTGCCAAGTCAGTGCACAGAGCTTTACTTTAGAATTCATTGAACGCCTCTTGCACGGCCCTCCTCACACTACATTTCGCTTCGCGTAATTTTTTTTTGTCTGCAAGGCTTTGGCTATATTTATGTTTGCTGTGAAGTTCCCTTTGCTTCCGAAGCAGTTTTCTAACTCGGTTGTTGTACCACGGTGGCTCTTTTCCATCTCTTACGATCTTACTTGTCACATACTCATCTAACGCTTATTCTACGATGGTTTTGAACTTTGTCCACTGATCCTCAACACTATTTGTACTTGAGACAATACTTTTATGTTGAGCCGTCAGGTACTCTGTAATCTGCTTTTTGTCACGTTTGCTAAACAGAAAAATCTTCCTACCATTTTTAATATTTCTATTTACGGCTGAAATCATCGATGCAGTAACCGCTTTATGAGCGCTGATTCCCTGTTCTGAATTAACTGCAACAATAAATGATTGTCTGTCAATGTAAGACGCTAACCACTTAGAGCTGGAAATGATTCACTACGTAGAACTGTAGATGATTCACTACCTGTAGTTATAGATGATCAACTCACTGATACCTTCAAAAAGTTTAAGAGCTAACTACCTGTAACAAATGTACCAGTAATAACATGTGGACTAATTGTTGCTGTGAGCAGCTGTTTAAATGTGACTGTACAGTACATAGCTAAGTAACAGCAACTAGATGTAGCAGTGCAGGTCAAGCTACAGTGCGTAAATTTTAACTAAAAAATTTACTTGTAATAAATATAACATGTGTTTGGGGGAGGAGGTTTGTGTGTGGGGGAGGGGGGCCTTGGGAGAGGGAGGTGATCTAACGTGATAAACAACACAGGAACTGGTAAGTGGTGTAAAATGGTTGGACGAAGGGAGAGACAGGGGAATGTGATAAATAGAAACAAAATAGGCTTATCACAGCTAAATTATTACAACTGATAAGGTATATACCAATGGTAGCTTAAGAAGTGTAATCGAGTGTTTCTAACTGTAATGGAATGACTATGACACTAATTTTAGCTTACTAAGTAACTACATTCTACCTAGGAATGTTTATAGGTTGTTTATATACAGGAGAGGTAGTAACTGTATACCAATAATTGATAATAGGTCACTGCAATTACAGCAGACCGGTTATGGGATGGAAAGAGGGAGGAATACGCACATACTTAACAGGTGAAACTGTATGCCCAAAACAATCATATGCCGAGCTGTGTTGTTTGGGGGACGGGTTTGCGGGGTGGGGGAGGTAGTGTAGTAATTTGGTAAGCCGAGTGGGGGAGGGGGGGAGAAAGAGTTGTTGGAATCGTGGGGGCAGAAGGGAGAGAGTGGGGAGAAGTGATGGACACAAAAACGTTAATCGCCAGTTCTGTATACCATAGGTTTGTAAAAGCAGTAAGTAGTACACTCTAGGACGAGGGGTGGTGTGTAGCGTGCTGAGTTGACATGTTTCACTTAAGGTCTCCGTGCATGTCAGTGTGCTTCACGGGAGGCCCAGTGGTGTGTATGACGGATGATCATACAGTTTTAATTATCACCTCACCAGCACAGTAATAAGGGTGGAGATGGGGTGCATCCTTTTGCTTACGCTTCTCTGAGAGCATGCTAAAAATTTCGTAGCTTAAGAGGTCTGGAAACTTGCACAGGCGAAATGACGAAACATTAATTACGTAACCCTATTTTTTGATGATGATAATTAAATCTTTATGTTTACCTCTCGTGAGAATGTAGTGCAATACTCTGATTATCATAGTAATTGAATAAATAAGTAACTCTGTAGGAAATGGGATATACCCTCTGTGTGTTTCCTACTGTCCTAAATATGAGGCCTTTGGGAGGACCGCACTGGGCGTAGCTCAAGTTGGATGCAAGCCCGGCTTATCGGTGGCTGGCCTCGTTTGCGGGGCGGCAGCCAACGCTGGTGGCGGCCGCGGCTGCCCGGGCCACGAGCTTGACTGATGGCGTGGGTGTCGATGTAACGGAGCCGTGATGAATGGGATTACCGCCCTCAAAGGAGGCGGCCATCTCCTCCGCGACGGGTAAAGCCGTGACGTTATGGAAGTCTTCAGGGCGGCCCGGCGCGCAGAGTGAAAAAAGCCACAGAGTGAGGGGCTGGCAGGGCCTTTCGGTAAGCGGCCCGGCGCGCCCACCGGCGGCGGGATTACGCACTTTGTCCGCCCCACGCTAATAAGCCGCTGGACAGGAGCGCGCGCGCTGCGCGTGGTTGCCTGCTGGCTAGGGGCAGCCGCAGTCTACCGCAACTCTCACGCTGCAACTTGGCCACACCTAGGGCACTACGGTTTCTGCTGTGAGTGAAATGGCGCTTCGCACAAGAGGTCGCCAGGATTTCTTCACAACAGTCGACTTCATGTACGTCTTATTAACGTAAGGTGACAGCAGAGCAACGGACTCGAGTCGGAAACGCTACAAATGTGGCATGCGTTAGTTTCACATAGGGCAAAATACAAGGAGCGAAAAGTTATTTACAATCTGTACAGAAACCAGACAGTAGTAGTAAGAATCGAGTGGCATAAAAGGGGAGCAGTGGTTGAGACATATCTCAGATATTATTCAGTCTGTAAATTGAACAAGCAGTGAAGGAAACCAAAGAAAAATTTGGAGTATGAATAAAAGTTCAGGGAGAAGAGATGAAAACTTTGAGATTTGCCGATGATATTCTAATTCTGTCACATACAGTAAAAGACTTGGAAGAGCAGTTGAACGGAATGGACATTGTTTTGAAAGGAGGGTACAATATGAACAAAACAAAAGCACAATACGGAATGCAGTCGAATTAAAACCGGTGATGCTAAGGAAATCTGATTACGGAACGAGCACTGAAACAGTAAATGAGTTTTGCTATTTAGGCAGTGAAACAACTGATGATGGCCGAAGTAGAGAGGATGTAAAATGTAGATTGGGGATGGGAAGAAAAGCATTTCTGGAGAAGAAAAATTGTTAATATCGAATACAGATGTAAGCATTAGCAAGTCTTTTCGAAAATATTGGTCTGGAGACTAGCCATGTATGGTAGTAAAATATAGACGAGGAACGGTTTAATTAAAAGGAAAACGTAAAGTTTCGAAATGGGGAGCTACAGAAGAATATTGACGGTTAGATAGGTCGATCACGCAACTAAGGACGAGAGTAGGACTGGGGAGGCTCGAAGTTGCAGCAGAAGTGGACCAAAAGAAGGGATCGGTTGACAGGACACATTCTGACACATCAAGGGAACGACAGTTTAGCATTTCATGGAAGTGTGGGGGACAAGAATCGTAGAGGAAGACCAAGAGATGAAAACAGCAAAGATATTCAGAAAGATGTAAGTTGCAGTAGTTATTCGGAGATGAGGGACTCGCATAGGATAGAGTAGCACGGAGAGCTGCAACAAACCATTCTTTGGACTGAAGACCAAAACAGCAATAAGGTAAGTTCGGGAGAGTTGGACCGCTAGGTGACACGGATCAGTGGCGTATTTCACACACGTGCCGCTGCAGAGCAGCTCCTACTACGACGAAGCTCTTTTCTCAACAAACGTGGTGCAAAAGCGTTGCTGTCATTTTCGTGTTAGTTCTGGAGAAAAATTATAATCTCCGTTCTTGTAAGTCGAAAAGTTTTGCCCTGTAGTTTACACGATATTGATGCAGTTTTTTACTGTGAATATGACTAAGAAGGAGGCATGAAACTAACGTAATATGGCTGCCGAGTCTGCTACCTGAAGACAGAAGTAAAGAGGTCCATGCCTCCCAGGCAAGCGGGACAGATGGACCAGTGTTATTTGTGGTAAATGAAGCACTTTCTTAATAAGGGAGACTAGAAGAACAATTAAATTTGCTTCTAGGCATGTAGAATAACCCCACTGAAGTGGCCACAGTGCTACACCGGGTTTTATTTTCCGGTAGATACGTCTGTGATCAAGTACAAGCGTAGAATCTCACACACTGGTCAGGTTCAAAGGTCTTCAAAAGAACTACTGATACCAAGCACATCAAAAGAGCAGATTTCTCAAGTCAAATTCCTTCACGGACACAACAACGGCCTCCAACCCTAGTAATCCCAAAACTTCCAAGATTACCACCTAAAAACTGACTGTAACTAAGCCAACACAGGCAAAACTTCTAGGAGAGATATCACTAATTCCTTGTGTTGATAAAATCATGAATTGAAGGAGGAAGATATAAACCCTGCTGGAAGTATTGAAACTGTAAAGAATGTGATGGTTCAGAAAATTAAAGATACAGAAATGAGGTACAAAAATATCACCAAATGGAAATAATCCGAATTTCCTCCGAACAGACCTCTGAAGGCCCAACAGTGCTGACCGGCTGCTGTGTCATCGGATGTGGATATGGAGGGGCATTAGGTCAGCACAGCGCTTCCAGGTCCTCGTTATTTTTTGTGACCTTAGCCGCTACTAAGCGGTTGTGGCCCCACTGTTGACCTCACAACTGCTGAGAGCATCCAGCATGCCTACAGCATTCGGCAGACGGTCACCCCTCTAAGTGTTAGCCAAGTCCGACAGAGTTTAACCTCGGTGATGTGACGGGAAGCAGTGTTACCACTGCAGTAATGCCGTGGCCAAAGTGAAATACTAATGGAGAGGAAAACAGACAGAAGTACTAAAAAAGAAAAATACTGTCAATAGTTCACTGTGTTCATCAGATGCAGACATTGTAGAAGATTACGAAAATAACTTTTGTGAATGCGATGAAGATAAATGTGTTGGGTGTGGTGAAACCTATTACGACACTAATAAAAATGAAGAACGGATTCAGTTTGTTTTCTGTTCTCAATGGTCATATGAATATTGTTTAAAATTCGATAATAACTGTAACTGCTGTGGTGAGAAAGACAGGCTAATGCTTCACAACTCATTAGAGAAGCCAAATCCCTATCAGGATTTCTAATAAACTGGTAAACTATTTAACAGAATAATTCTTCATTCATTACAACATATTCCAGATAAATGTATGGAATTTTATTTGACTTTTTTCATGTAAGCCATTTCCAAATTGTCCATCTCTCTCACAAGGGGAAGGCCTCAGACACGGCCAATCGATTCGGCTCAAATAAGGCAGGTCGCTTGTGTACAAACTAAAACGAAGGAATCTAAGATATTTTGGGTCAACACCCCTTCGTTTTTGAGAAAATCACCTCTAAAAGTTATGACGAGCATTCAACTCAAAACTGGCGGGATCGATAGATAATTGTAAGTAGAGCATTTTTCATCATCAGGTAAGGGGTCCGAAAACGCATACTTTTCCAGAAATGGGGGTATGAAACTTTTACAACTGCCTCTTCTGTACAGACATGCTAAATGCTTTTCGTCGACAGCACCGATAGCGAAATTGCCAAGGTAACGCCGGCACGGTAGCTCAGCGTGTTCGGTCAGAGGGTTAGCAGCCCTGTGTAATAAAAAAAAAAAAACTGAGCTAATCGATCAACAACGAACTTAAACGGATGTCTTACGACGTCCGCCCTGAGCAGATTCAACGAATGAAAACGAACAAAATGAGATTAAAAAAAAAAGGTAACTGGCTCGGAATGGGAGAACCCGGGTTAGAATCTCGATTAAACCTAGCGGATGTTATTCTTTTCGTTTGTGTTTTTCCATATCTCAATTGATAGGGATAGGAGGGTTAATAAGGTAAGTAAATCACTAAGGAATGATAATAATGAGGTAGGCAACTAATTTCCCAGACATCGTGAGTGAGTAATGTATTTAACTTTTATCCCCTATCACATGAAAACAACTCCGAGTAAGAGTGCTGCGAATTCCTCACAAGGGATCACAGATAGCCAACCGCGTGCCGCTTGTTTACAGCGAGGCACGGGACAGAATGCACTCGCGGGGAGTTAAGTTGTCCGGGTGTCTCTTCGTCATATCATAGTTGTGAACCGGGAAGAGTGAAGGTGTCCAGCACGAGCCTTATAGAAGTCAATCGGAGAGAGTTGTTTTCCGTCATTAGGCTGCCGCGAACCTCGCGGATACGTGTAGTGATTTTTCCATCATTAATGCGCGGAATGAAATACGTTTTGTGAATGAATACAGTCTCCTTCCGCTAGTAGCATATGACGAGTACTGCATGCAGTTTGTAGTAATTAGCTCGTATTTTTATGCTGTACTAACTAGTTATTGTTTGTTGTGTCATATCTTTCGAGATTCGTTCTTCGAGTCCCAGTCAGTTACCTTGGCCGGTGCGCTATCAGCGCTGTCGCCGAATAGCGTTTACGATGTGGGTACAGTAGCGGCAGTTTGTTTCCTCGATTTCTGCAAAAGTTTGCGTTTGCAGACCCCATACCCGATGATGAAAAATGCTCTGTTTACAATCATCTATCGATCCCTCCAATTTTGAGTCCATTGCTCTTCGTTTTAGGTTGTATCCAAGGGACCTGCCAAATTTGAGCCGAATCCGTTGGCCGTGTCTGACACCTTCCCGTTGTCAGTGCAATGTTTCATCTCAACCATACATCGAGATTAGCCACTCATGTATATTTTCAACATTATAATATCTCTCGTATTTTAGGTGACAGTACTTCAATAACATATTGTGCTTAAGGTAATATGACACTCTAAATGAACATTCTACCAGAAGTAAAAAAGTTGAAAAACACACAAATTTTACACTGAAAAGAACTAAGCGAAGGTGTCCGGCTGTGACTGAAGGTATCCAACTAGCAGAAAAGATTTGCAGGGAGTAACACGGTCTCCATTCTAAGTCACATGTGTGCTCTGCGGGAAGTTATTAAGCGCAGTGAACACAAAAGTGGCTGTGTGCATACTTCTAGCGGCGGTGCGACGGGAACGTGTTGCGGGTAAGACGTCGCCCAAGAACATTTGTGTTGCGCTGCAGGAGGCGCGAAAGGATCATGCCACATAATAATGGCAAATGTGTGCTCTAGACCAGGCCTAGACAGCGATGCATTCAATATTCTGCAACTTCTACATGTTTAGCAGTGAAGAAGATACTGGATGCGTCCATTATAGCTGAGAAAATACAAGATACATGTAGCGTATTAAACATTTGTTCTGACCATTTCCAGAATATTTATAGCATGTCTGAAACTTGTTTTTATATTGCGTCACACAAAGTGAAGGACATCATTTAGAGAAAAAGCCACGACCAGCGGTGCAATCCGTTAAAATATCTAACCTTTCCACACACTGTTGAATCTGTTCAACAGTGTTGGCGAGTTGGACGAAAGACACACACAAAACACGTGCAGTTCCATGTTCAGGCTGCCTTAACGAAGTTCAAATGGTTTAAATGGCTCTGATCACTATGGGACTTAACTTCTGAGGTCATAAGTCACCTAGAACTTAGAACTACTTAAACCTAACTAACCTAAGGACATCACACACATCCATGTCCGAGGCAGGACTCGAACTTGCGACCGTAGCGGTAGCGCGGTTCAAGACAGTAGGGCCTAGAACCGCTCGTCTACCCCGGCCAGCCTTATCGAAGTCATCAGATTTTTTTTTTTTTTTTACATGCGTTGTTAGCATTCGCTGATGAAGCTAGTGTGTTTTAATAGAGGAGTGTTTCAAATATTGGAAATGGTTAAATCGGACTCATCAACGACAGACGAGCATTTCATAGATATAATTGTGGGTGATGTTTGCCACAATAACGCCTTAACTTACCATATAATTAATTCCATTACCAGGTATAACATGCAAGGTTCCTTTCTGTTCCGTGAAGGATGATGCATTCTTCCTTCGCACAATCGTAACGAAAGAAGTCTGATTGGATCCATTTACAAATGAACAAAGATTAAAAGCCGGTTTTTAAGTGGGTTTTGGTATGTTAACATACATAATTAGCAAATACACTAGAAGGCGAAATTTAAGGACGAGAAAGAAAAAGAGACATAACAAATTAACAAGCCTTAGAACCGAATAAACGTGAGTGTGAGTATTGCCATAGATCTCCTACTAGGGCACAGTAAGCTGTACGTGGGACGGCGTGAGGTCAGCGTGTCTATAGTGTCCAATCAGGCTTCACCCCACAACACGAAGCTGTTACAGGAACGAGAAAAGATAATGTGTCAATCAGCGAGCAGTTATTGGTCACTGTGGTGTTGTTATTCGTTACAACATGACCGAATGACATCTGGATGACTTCATGTGGGAAAGGATCATCGGGAAACTAGGAGGAAGAAATGTAACACATGCTTACGGATTGCTCGAAACAGGAAGTACTGCAGCCCGAGGAAGATGACGATCATGGTCAACTACAGCATGAGATGACCGCTAAATTGTGTAAGTGTCAAGAAGGGACCACGTGTAACAGTGGGTCCAACTGCCACCACATTTAAGAGGACTGAGAGGCACGCTGTCTCACGCTCCACAGTTATGATGATGACGATGATGTTTGGTTTATGGGGCGCTCAACTGTGCGGTCATCAGCGCCCGTACAAAGCCCCAATTTTTTTCACAGTCCAATTTTGTACGTAGTCCAACCTAGTAACTGTCACGAATGATGATGATGATCAAAAGATGGGGACAACGCAAACACCCAGTCTCCGGGCCTAGAAAATCCCCAACGTGGCCGGGAATCGAACCCGGCATCCCTTGATCCATTGGCAGCAATGCTAACCACTAGAACACGAGCTGCGGACACGCTCCACAGTGACCTCACTGGTGTGGTCTCTTTCCGCGACAACCATTAAGTTGGGTTCCGTTGATATTCTCACCTCTGCGGCACTGTCTGCGACAGTCCACATAACACTAAGTACTTATTCTGGACGTAGTGTCATATGGCGAGAGGTAGAAACACGCAGTGCACCCAGAAACATAATCATTTTGGCCTCATTGCATATTTCCTTCAGTTCCTATTCCTTCTAGATATGGTTGAAATTTAATCGAGCTACGTTACTTGACAGTGAGACATCATGCGAAAGTTATGTTCGTCACGTGTTGCACACTACAGTGTTGGTAACCCAGGTACTGTGGTGTGGTGAGGCACAACGTTGCTTAAGCGTACCAGCCTCCAAATCTTGAACACAGTATGCTCCCAGGTCGACGTTGCTGTGACACTGTAAACCTTCCCTGCTTGCATTTTTACAGATGTGCCTTCGTTCCCGACTGCATTTTTGTGGATGACTAAGCGCGATCGCATCGAAGAGAGATTCCACTGCTGCTCTTTTACTACTACACAGCGAAACATTATGAGTGCATCATTTGGCTGTCCTGAACAATGTGATAAGATATTTGGCCCATGGACTTGCCTGACCGTCTGTGTGACTGAAATCTCATCGTGCATGTTTGCGATCTACATTCACATCTACCTGACTACTCTGCTGTTCGCAATAAAGTGCCTGCCAGAGGGTTCAATGAACCACCTTCCGAACGGTGCGTGGGAGGAAACGAGCAATTAAAGTTTTCAATGCGAGTCTTGATTTCTCTTATTTTCTGGAGATGATCATCTCCCTATGTAGGTCGGTGGCAACAGAATATATTCGCAATCGGAGGAAAAAACTGTTGATTGATATTGCATCAGAAGATCTCGTTGCAGCGAAAAACGCCTTTGTTTCAATGATAACAATTCACGTATCATATCTGAGGCACTATTTTCCCTCTTTGACGATGACACAAACGAACTGCCCTTCTTTGAACTTTCTCGATGGCATCCTTCAGTCCCATCTGATGCGGATCCCACACCGTACAGCAATACTCCAGAATATGGTGGACAAGCGTGGTGTAGGCAGGCTCTTTAGTAGACGTGTCGCACCTTCTAAACGTTCTGACAATGTATCGCAGTCTTTTGTTTGCTGTACCCATAACATTATCTATGTGATCGTTCCAGTTTATTTTATTTGTAATTGTAATCCCTAGTATTTATTTGAATTTACAGCCTTCAGATTTGTGTGACTTATATCGTAATCAAAATGTTGTGGTCTGAACAATTTCACACATTTCTTTATTCAGGGTAAAATGCCACTTTTCGCAGCGTACAGATATCTTACCTCAATCATTTTGCAATTGATTTTGGTCATCTGATTACTTTACAAGACGGTAAATGACACCATCACTGCAAACAATCTAAGAAGGCTACTCAGATTGTCTCCTGTTATTATTATAGGTCGGAAACAATAGTTGGCCTGTAACACTTCCTTGGGAAACGTCGGACATTAATTTTGTTTTACTCGATGACATTTCTTCTATTACTACGAAATGTGAACTTTCTGACAGGAAAACACGAATCCAGTCGCACAACTGAGGTGATATTCGATAGTCACGAAGTTTGGTTACAACACGCTTGTGAGAAACGGTGTCGAAATCCTTCTAGAAATCTAAAAACATGGAATCAGTTTAAGGTGAGCAGGGTTCCATTCCCGGATGGGGTGGGAGATTTTCTTCCCTCAGGAACTGGGAGTTGTGCTGCCCTCATCATCATTTCATCCCCATTGTCGGCGCACAAGTCTCCCCATGTGGCGTCGCACTCAGTAAGACTTGCACTTGGTGGCCGAACTTCCCGCCTAGGAACTCCGAGCCACTGACGCCATACGATCAGTTCCGTTTTTGACTTCTTCATGTGTATAAAGAGCTACTTGTGTTTCACAAGAACGATATTTTGTTATTCTGTGATGACTGAGTCAATAAACAGTTTTCTTTGAGGTAATTCATAACATTCAAACACGAGCAGCTGTATATAATTGCTAAATATGAAGCTGTCGTATCAGCATTCTCTGAAAGGAACCTGAGTGGTGTATAATCTGAACAGGAGGCCTTGTCTTTATTAAGCGATTTAAGCTGCTTTGATACACCGAGGATATCTACTTCTTAGTTTTTCATCTCGGTAGTCATCTTGGTAGCTATTCTTGATTGGAATTCAGGAATATTTACTTCGTCTTCTGTGGTGAAGGAGTTACGGAAACCAGTGTCTAAAAACTCTTATTTAGTGCCACTGTCATCAGTGGCTTCACCGTTGTTGTGGCGCAGTGAAGGTATTGATTGCGTCTTGCCACTGATGTGCTTTATGTATGACCAAAAATCTCTTTTGGTTGTAACCTCCCAACAGTAATCATAATGATGTACAACATTCACATTTAGCGAACCCCCAAACAGATAAATTCCGTAACCTACCAATAAAAATTAACCTCCTAATAAAAAAAATGTGACTCATATATATAACCTTTCAATAATTAACTGACTGTGAATCTAAACTGGTAAATTTGGACTTTAGCAGTGCTGTGTCACGGCCCTGAAAGATCATACTGAATTAATTGGAAATTCTTACCTGAATAAGGTCGCCGGATTACGCATATATATCTGTTCCTATAAGAACTTTTTCTGGCACAGCCTAGTGCAATGCTGGCCGATAGATTTGTCATGTATAAAAAGAAACAACTGAGTTTTCCTTACAGCAATCGGGATGACCATAGATTGGAGAAATTAGTAAATTCTTTAAATTGAGATGAATGATTGTCAAAAAGTTAATTTTTATAAGAAAGATCATTATTAAGAGATTTTTAAAAAAATTTACATGGGACTTGATATAACAATAGTACATATGCGCGAGGTTGCTTTTACCTTATACTACATCGCTCAGGCACCGCCATAGCTCCCCACGACCGGCCCAGCCAACTCGATACACACGACAGCTAGCAACTACTCACTCCTACTGCCACACAGCTCCTACTGCTCACAACACTGCTCTCTGGTCTGAGATTCTCTTATAGCTTACAGGCAGTGCGTGAGCATGCCATCGAAGTTACATCTGCACGAGTGCGCTAGCAATAAATTCCTTAGTCACTGACCTCTTATACGGTTTACTGCCAGATTCTGAGACAAAGTTCCGTTGTGGAAATTATTATGAGCATCTCACATTGAAGTACGCGCTAGCTTTCGAACTTCTGTAAAACTTCATCAATCTTCAGGATTTTGCCTTCTTTTAAATTTGGCATGCTTTTTTCGTTGCTTCTGCAACAGCGATCTAACCCGTTTTGTGTACCATGGGGGATCAGTATCATCACTTATAAATTTACTCTCAATTGCCTTTGATACTATATCTTGAAAATCATTTCACATCTTTCCAACGCTTACATGATCAGAACGGAAGGAGTGGAGACGGTCTCTTAAAAAGGCGTTAAGAGCATTTTTTCAGCTTTTTTAAATAGACGTACTTTGCGTTTCCTTTTGATGGTTGTAGGTGTTCGGTATTCAGCGTGGCAGCAACAGCCTTGTGGTCGCTAAGCCGTATATCTGACATGATGCTCCTTATTTGTAGAGGGATATTTGTTCCTAAGACGTCAGGTATGCTTTCGCAACCATTTACGCTCCGAGTAGGCTCATAAACTAGTTGTTCTAAATAATTTTCTGAGAAAGCATTCAGTAAAATTTCGGATGACGTTTTATACCTGCCGGCGGCTTTAAACGTATAATTTTTCCATCATATCGAGAGTAGATGAACGTCAGAACCGACTGTAATTGAATGATTTGCGTACCTATTTGAAATGAGACTCAAGTTTTCTTTGCACTTTTCAGCAACTATATCTTCTGAGTTGGGGGTCGGTAAAATGATCCAATTAATAGCTTAGTCCGAGTGTCAAGTATACTGTTTCGCAGGAACTGTCTACTTCAGTTTCACAACAAGGTAAACTACTTCTGACTGCAATAAATAGTCCACCAGCAACCGTATTTAATCTGTCATTTCTGAACACTGTTGAGTCGTGAGATGCACGGCATCAAGGCCACATGCGCCAGCGACTATGGAGGTCTGCCGCTCTGGTGGACGAATGGAACGCCATACCATAAGTACTCTTTCTAGCCAGCACGGGAGCACACTGCAAAGCGTGTACTTCAGTCTGTGGTGACACCACACATCCTATTAAGAACCCTGTACCGCCTGTTTTAATGTCCAGAGAACCATCATAAAAATCGCTGACTTCAGGACAATTATTGCCTTTGTCTGAAAGTGGGATTTCTGTAGTACAGTTACAGCACTGTACTACATTGTAACGGTTCTTTCTACGTATGGTCCAAGTTTCATCGAACTTGGCAGTGGCACATCATGCGGAAGCTACGTTCGTCATGTGTTGCACATCAGAGTATTAACGCATGTTGTGTTGCAACCCTCAGAGAGTTTATATCATCAATAAAAATACCGGTCACTTAACGTTGTTGCAATTAGTGACGAGACGTCAATGCGCTAACATTATAGTAGTAAATCATACAAACTGTTTAGAGCAAATACAACAACCATTTCCAAGATTTGTTAAGAACTGTCTTTGGACATACTTTCTAAGGCCATCTTCCATTTTATTTCAGACTAACCAAACAGTGTTCCAAACGACGGTTTAAGTGCTTTGCTTATGACAAGCACAAAATTAATTTGTTTTGTAAGAATTCGTTCTAGCAGATTCACTTGTTTATACAGGGCGTCCCAAAACGAATGACCTGATTGTAACTTCTAAAAATATTGACACAAATTTCACTAGGTAACTGAAACAGCGCTAGATGTTATCGGGTGGTCTAGAGTTTCAGATAAAATTCGCTAGATGTCGCTATGAGCGCTGACCTGGAGCGTGCAGCCAGTCTCGCGCAATATGGAGTCCGCGCAACAGAGGGCGCATCGTGTTATTGAATTTAGTCCTACTCAATCAGTGATCGCAGTTCAGCAGGCGTTTCACATTCGGTTTCGTGCTAAGCCACCAACATCAAAGAGCATTCGACGGTAGTATAAACAGTTTGAAGAAACAGGGTGCCTTTGTAAAGGCAAAAGTTGTGGCCGGCCACGCGTTCCTGAACAAACTGTGGCACAAACAAGGCGAGCATTTGAGCGGAGCCCCGCAAGTCTACGCGTCGTGCTGTTACCGCGCATAACAGCGTGGCGTGTGTTATGGCGTCGTTTAGCCCTCAAACCATACCGATTACAACTGGTACAAGATCTTCGAGATACGGACAAAATGAAACGAGTGGTCTTCAGCAATGCTATTCTAGGGGACATGGAAAATAACACTTTTATGTCATGGTTGATAGCGATGAGGCAACTTTCCATATTAGCGGTAAGGTTCACCGTCACAATGTGCGTGTATGAGGGCTCGAAAATCCTCATGAAACTATTGAGCCAGCCGTTGTAGCCGAGCAGTTCTGGGCGCTTCAGTCCGAAACCGGTCACAGGTTCGAATCCTTCCTCGGGTATGGATGTGTGTGATGTCCTTAGGTTAGTTAGGTTTAAGTAGTTTTAAATTCTAGGAGACTGATGGCCTCAGATGTTAAGTCCCATAGTGCTCAGAGGCATTTGAACAATTTTTGAAACTATTGATCACGAACGCGATTCACCAGAAGTGAATGTTTTCTGTGGTGTTCCGCGAAGCAAGGTTTATGGACCCAACTTTTTTCGGAAGAATCCGTAACAGGACAATCACATCTGGCAATGCTGCGGAACTGGTTATTCCCACACCTTCACAATTTGATCTATCAGCAACATGGAGCACCAACGAACTGGCACAACAACTTGCCCAGTTTCCTCAATACCAATGTGCCTCAACGTTCGATAGGGCGTACAGGACCGCGAGACCAGGCTTTACACTCTTGGCCTCCTAGGTCCCCTGACTTAACACCATGTGATTTCTTCCTGTGGCGATGTATTAAACAATGTGTTTATTTTGCTCCCCTATCTCGTGACATTGTTGAACTAAAAACCAGAATATCAGCTGCTGTAGCTTCAGTGACAGAAGAAACCTTATGCTCAGTTTGGGGACTAGATGTCGTACGTGCAGCCAATAGACGACATACTGAACATTTATGATGGATGTTTATATACGTCTGTCTTTTATAACTAATTTAGTATCCAATTTGTTGGTGTTAAGCCCTTCTTAATAATAAATAAGGTAATGCTTTTTGGGACACCCTGTACTTTCAGCTATCATGCCAACTCAGCTGGTTCCACCTTAATTGCAAATCATAGCACGCCAGCGACGAACCAACACTACTGTTCATGAGTTTTTACCATTTCATCATGATTGTAGAATATGTGACGATGCCATTTATGGCCTAGATATGTTATTTTCTTATTCTGTTAACCCTGTTAACTTAGGACAGGTATGTTTGCTAACCTTCCATACCATGTATATCACGACACTGCTTGTAATAGTTGATAGACTACTGTTACGTGCATTTATTCACAAATCTGCACATTTTCTATTTTTAGATCGATCTGAAAATGATCATAATGATTCAAACCGGGAACCGGCAACATTTGTGATAAGATATTGTTAATATATTTACAGAAGGCTTTCAGCTGGGTCTGAAACTTACAACTATCTCAGGTAATGGCTCTCATTAACTTGAGTCTCATTACCTGTGAAACATGGCTGTGTCGCATTTCATCAGAGAATGAACACAGCACAGCGCCACTCGTGCGTGGAGGTGGACATGGTGAGCAAGACGAAGGGACGTGTCACTGTCAGACTACCACTTGGTAACACACGGCAGACGCCACAAAGCGCCACGTCCCCGCCACGCCTCCGCCACACATCAGCACCACGATACTCCTGTGTGTGCTGCGCCTTGGCCTTTACGCAGATACTGGACGCTGGGTTTTGAACAGAGGGGGAATGTTTTCCGGCCTCGTGGAATTTTAGCAGTTTGGTGGCACTTGTTCGTGAGACTGTGGGCATCCCAGTTCAACGTGGTGAATGAAGACCATAGCTCTTCTGATGATATCGCTCCAGTGCACCGTAGCATTTGCCTTAGAGGAGTATGAAGACTGCATTTCACCTGTCTGTATTTGACCATTTCTAATCTGGAATTTTATCAGCTACGGCTGTTTTAAATTTATCATTTCAAAGTAAATGCTTGTGTACAATCTAGCCGTAGTTACCACATGACGTTAAGTCATCTGAATACAAGGAACTGATGACTTTAGTAGTTAAGTCCCTTTAAACAACAAACGAACCACCCATCCAACTAAATACTTAAATTTTATTTCAACTCTTGTTCAATGCCACCTTTGCATAGTCACGTCTCACATCATATTATTTAAGGTTGTGCAAAGTCGCTGGTGCTGCATACACGGAAGTGTCAAGCGAGTTGTTTTGCGTGCATCCAAATGTCATTAATTCCCAATCAGTTGAAGACTGATTGCATACTCCACAGCTACTTCGCAACAACATCGTTTGTTTCCTGTTATCTAGATAAGACTCAAACCATTCTTCACCACTCCCAGTGACATCAGAACACTCTAATTTACGTAAGAGAATGCTGTGATTCAAACGGTCAGAGACTTTTGACAGGTCACAGAGAATTCCTGTAGCCCCGAATTTCTTCTCTACTGAATTAAGTATATTCTTCTTGTACATGCAAATAGCCTTCTCTGTATCGGAACCGTTAAGGAACCCGAAGTGTGACATGGACAATTCATTATTTACAGTTGGATGATTAAGAGGATGCTTGAACCGACATTTTCAAATATTTTTTAAAAAATCGGAAAAAGTAAAATTGGTCGGTACTTTGATGGTATCTCTTTAAACTCCTTCTTCTAAAGAGGCTTAACTTCAGCTTATTTTACCCAGTATGGAAACGTTCCACTGGTAAGAGTCTGACAACATTAGTAACATAGGACAGAACTCAATCAACATAAGCAATCTTTGATGTCAAATATTTTATGATGGATGCTACATCTTTGGGAGAGGCGAGTGTCATTTCCATTTTACTAACGTTGTTTGTTAATATTGATCTCAGAAATCCCATTGCATTCTTTGCTGAACCTGATAACCCAAAGCTGTCAGTAACAGAAACAAAGTACTTGTTTAAGAGGCTTGCAACACTTCATGCACTCGTTACTAATGTCTCATTTATTTATAGAGCTATCTGTTCCTCTTCTTGTTTGGCCTCACCTCTGTTATCACTATACCCCATACAGTTTTAATTTGTTGCCTGATGTGATGGTCTTTTTCTCACAATAAAGCTGCTTGGATTCCTGTATTACTAACTGAAATGTTTTGCAGTATCCTTTGTAAAGCATTACAGTGCTAACATCAGAACTGTTTCTAGATAGTAGATACTTTTTGTCCCACGTGATATCATAATTCCGGTGTAATACATTGTTTTTTGACTTCCGATTGATTCGAGTTACCTTATGGGAAAACACTTTTCAAATGTGGAAGAAACATTATGAATGAATGATTTCTATTTTGCACTAGCTGACCTGGCAAACTCTGTTCGCCTTAAAGCCAATAAATAACCATATTTTTGATGTTAAGTTCAATTTTTTATTAGGAAATACAAATAAAAAATCATGTGTTTTAATGATTCCTTATTCTTTATGTTTTCTGGTGCATAGCTTACACTCTTCAATTAAGTAGCTTGTGATACACGACATTTTTTGTTTTATTATCAGGCGCAAGAACAAAGAATGCAGATGTTCTTCCGACCCGTAACATGCCACATATAATTGAGCATGTGAAAAACATGGATATTCCAGATTTAAACGACAAACTTTCAAGAATTAGCCTTGTGATTTGTTAATGGTCATGGCGAATGCAAGACGGATCGGAAATGGAAGTCTTTTAAACTCAAATGGCATATCGTATGGGATCATCATCCTCACCTTCGAATTTTCCTTTCAGTATCGTCTTGTAAATAACGTAGTTCATAAATTTACTTACCACCAAAAAACACTTTCGTTTTAGAATTAGCAAACGTAGAACGCACGAATAAGTATAGTAAGTTATTCTTCTACTATATTGTGTGTCAGCACAAAAATAAATATATAATTACCTTGACTGTCGGATTAAATCCTCGTTCTTCGATACCGTCTGCCCCAAATGGGGTCTTTTCGAAACAACTATTGTATTTTTGAGTGTTTGCAAGAAAATTACGTGATTCGGGTGTTTTGCCACAAAGCAATGAATGCAATGGCTCAGGTTGCAGAGTCAATAATGGCAGTTTCACTTACGCACTAAGGAAGCACAATTCGTGCGTTTCTCCGGAAAACTTCAATGCGGCACAATACTCGCAAACAACGTCAATCGGCCCAATTCAAAAGCAAGGATGCAAGCAGTTCAGTGCTGCAGTCGTACCTAAATGCTGCTCCATTCACATCTTCACGTGATAAATCTCTTCTTGTGCGTAGAAAATTATCGACATGTTGATCTCTGTTGTTCGCTCGACGATTTCGCATTTCCAACCAAGCCGTTTCACGGGCTAACTCACTTTACTCTTGTGACTGAGATGCACGAAGTCGAGCCATACTAAAGCGGCGGTCTTCACGGGTAATTTGTTATTTTTCTTCAGTCCTTTCACTCGCAATGTTTTGTATCCTTTTTACATTACGGCTTTGTCGAGAAATATTCGATAGTCTTGGTCGAGGCATTGTTAATGATGATTCAAAGAAAATACAAATTATTTATTTAAATTTTTAATTAATGATATATACTGATACTCAACCATAGACGCTAAGCTGTCATTTGCGTTTTGTTATTCCGTGCCAGATGCGTTTTTATTGTTCCATGTTTTATAGCGGTAGAATGGGATAAAAAGTATCCCATGTCCGTCTCCTGGTTCTAAACTACCTCTCCACCAATTTTTAGCCAAATCGGTCCAGCCGTTCTTGAGTTATAAATACTGTAACTAACACGACTTTCTTTTATATATGTAGATTTGAGTCGGAAGTACTGTAAATATCTGTCCAGTTCATGTTTTGGAGCAGTCCCCTAAACTTGTCAATTTTTGACTGATTTATGCCCCATTCTGGTCCTTTTGTATTCAGAATTACTAGGTTTTATGTACTGACGAGTTTTTATATCAAACATAAGATGCAGCATATCATGGTCAGATAGCCCATTTAGCATTGGTTTTGTGAAATGAGTTTTCTCTAGATACTAGAAAAATAATATCAACAATTTCAGAGCATTTACATAAGCTAGACGCAAAATTCACAATATGGCTTAAATTGAAAGACAGTGCTACTGATTGTAATAATCGTTCACTGACAAAGCTTTTCAATAAATCTACATTAATATAACCAGCGGCCACTATTTTCTTGTCTTTTAATGTGAGATGAGACAACAGATCTTCCAGACATTTTTTATGAAGACGTTAAAGTTTCTTGAAGGTGCTGTGTATATAATTACTACTATAGAGGGCTTATTACGAAACATTACTTCTGTTGCACAATCTTCTAAGTGCTGCTCAGAGCTAAATTTATTAACATCAGTGTTCTTGAAATTAAAACAGTGTCTGGCAAATTTGCAAAATACTCCTTTTTCCATATTTTCTCTACAGAAGTAAGAAGCTAACCTCAACACTGTAACATTTAACATATCTACACTAGTGGTCGCGTGATGTTCAGAGAGGAAGATTATATCAACTGGTTTGTACAACTGCCCGCATCCCGTGGTCGTGCGGTGGCGTTCTCGCTTCCCGCGCCCGGGTTCCCGGGTTCGATTCCCAGCGGGGTCAGGGATTTTCTGTGCCTCGTGATGGCTGGGTGTTGCGTGTTGTCCTTAGGTTGGTTAGGTTTAAGTAGTTCTAAGTTCTAGGGGACTGATAACCATAGATGTTAAGCCCCATAGTGCTCCGAGCCATTCTTCAACATATATAAGCAACTCATTAAGCTTACCCCTTAGTCCTCGGATATTCTGATCCAATAAAGATAACTGATTTTGTGCTCTGCCTGAATTACAACTCGATGAACATAAGATATTGTTTGAAAGAATTATGTACATTAAAATTTTCTTTCAGGCTGCCTGTTTCATCGATATGAATGCCCATTTTAATCTGACTCAGAACATCTTTTGCTTCTAACCTCCGTACCCAAAGAGCAGCTGTTCTGTCACTTGTAACCACCTGTGCTTTGCGACATGTGATAGTGTCTCCCCCCTCATCCCCTGTAAGTTATTTGCTCATAGCCCAGACAGTTTGCCCTTCTGTTTCCTGTTGTGGTGATGGCCATTCCTAGTATAGTGCCACATCCAATTGCCACATACAAATAGAGATAATAGGAACCACACTGGTATGAGGCGCCAAGCATTCTTTCCACCTGTAAATTAAAGCTCCTGACAGAAAAGTTTAAATGGGATCAGTCATAGGGCCTCAGAACACATACAAACATAACACCAGTGCGTTTCGTTGGTGAAGCTGTCTTCACCAGGTTATCATCAACTGAATAATCAGGGTCCCGGTCTATGCTGTTGTCTGTCCCACCCACTATTGGTGTTGCAAAGGAAACCTTTATTGGGACCTGAAGTCGCTTAAAATGGATGAGCGAATCGACTGGAACCATTGGTTTATGAAGTATGAGAGAGAGACATCTCCTAGTTCTATGAAGATAGTGGTTCAGTGACAGTGTTTACAATGGCTTTAATAGGTGAACTGTAATTGTTACAAAGTTCCGGACGATTCCGATTACATAGTACTGTTCTATTCATTAGGCGATAACCCGTAAATACAACTTTCCTAAGCGGGGTGTTCATGAAATAATGCCACAAATTTTTTCTCGTCCAATTTCGCTTGAAAAATGCGCTGTGTGTCGTGGGACATCGTGGAACATTTCCGCTTCAGCCCCTCTAGCACCATAAACTTCGACTTCAGCCCCATACATAACCTTCAAAACGGCGTCTGTAAGGGGTCTGTGTTTCTAAGCAGACAGTTGTTATTAAGTTTCTTTTAGCGGAAGAGCATCCCAGATATTCATATGTCCTTGCAGAATATCTTATGGAGGTCTGTCAGTGAACAAAAGCGCGGTGAGATATTAGGTGAGGCGTCTGTCATCAGTGCAACAAGATCAGATAAAGCTGTCCGACCTCCCGCGTGCCGGCCGTGTGACTCCTGTGACTCCTGCAGCGTTGGAACGTTGGGACACTCTCATTCCACGTGATCGACCTATTACGGTCAAATAACTCGCTGCTTATCTTGACGGCTCTGTTGGCAGTGACTGCACACATGTTCACCAAATGGGGTAGTAAAAAGTGTGTGCCTCCTGGGGTCCTCGCCTTCTAACAGAGGACCACAAACAGCTTCCACCAGTTTGCTCAAAAGAAGGATACGCTCCTTGTGAAGAAATACAGAGATATGAGGACGTTGTTGATGCGGAAAGACGTTGGCTCCCACGTCGACCGGTTGAGTAGTACGGTCGGGCATACAGGCCTTCCCAGTAAGGGGACGTAGGGCCATCTCTCCGAACGCAGATTATGTTGAAAAATAAGAGTTCCTAGCCAGAGGAGTGGAGAATAATGCTGTGTATTGAAAACATGAATGAAACCAGCCTGGCCGCATTTTTTCTTTTTTGTGAAAACCTACTGCAAGGAGTAACACAAAATACCACCTTGTTGATACGCAATTTGCATACTTTTTTTTATATAAAGACAAAGAATATAAGCAGAAACAGTTTGTCTATAATTGTAGATGGCTTGTTATCGGAGGTAAACAAATCTAGAAAAAAGCAAACTAAACCACAAGTTTTCACGTCACGGCACAGCTCAGCATTTTTATTTTTCGCAGTAGTTCTTAACAGAAATGTATAGCGTATGTCCATCTTAATATTTATAACTGACGAAATATTTTGAAGTAAGTCGCTCGAGAACTCGAAATTATTTTATTAACAACATTTCCCATTTATGTATCATTTACGTAATTTGTATACCACATACATTAATATGTACAGGCTATGTCCGTCCAAATGTTTGATAGAGTATCGTCTGAAAATTTGCGAAGTTGCAGATTTATCGTTGGTTGGGTGTGCAGGGAAGCAGCCTATTCAGGACATATGAAATTCATCTGCTTTCCATTGAATTGGTACTTGAATTACGTAACCATTACGATTCCCACCTCAACCTCTCGATACCAGAAATATTCTATGTTTCTGTAAAGTAGTGAACATATTTCTGAGACAACATTCAGATTTGATTTCATTAATGTAGAGGTACTTTGATACATCGATATGTTTATATTGCAATGATATTATTCTCATGTGTATTCTATCTTTTGTCACTATGAACTTAGAAGTACTTGTAACTCTGATTTTTGTGTGCGTAGGCGGTTATTAGAGAGTCAAGTCTTGGTCGTCATGTTGAAAAGACGCAAATTGTAGTCAGTTTATGAAATGTGAACTTTAACAGTGAGGAATATATTTTTAAGTATGCTTTATATTGCAACAAAAGTAATTAAAAAGATGTTTAACTTAAATTCGTAGTGCTGATTACTTTTTTAAATCACCATTGTCTTAAATTGCAAAAGTTTAATCTTCAAGAATGGTATTAAACACATCTATAAAACTTTTGAATATCGCAGAATAACACCTAGGCCTCTTTGCATCCGATCTCGGAAGCATCACTACCTAGATTTTCGACGATTGAGCCATGAGCCCACAACGAGACCAGCGTGGGAAACACGAAAAGATGAGTGCCTAGTTAATCCATTATTTCATGAAATGACTTTATTAACTGCGCTCTAATGACACCTGCCACATAATATAACTTTGTTGTTACCAGAAAATGCAATATTTAGCGTCGTGAGCAACACTCCAATCATAATTAAATTTTGACCTTTGTTCTGGTAGGGTTGTTAGACCACTGTGTGCCCTCCTAATCCGCTGTAACTAGCTATGACGTCGTGAATGTTGCGTAATACCTTAAAAGTTAAGTAAATAATCTGGAAAGTTGTTAGCATGTCAGGAGTGGTGCTACAATAATGTGTTAAGTTTCAGTTTAGTAACTTTAACAGTTTTCGAGATTTGGACGTTTTATGTAAACATCATCGGTGCAACAGGAAGGAGCTCGAAACTTCAAAATTTATATTCGGATTCTTTTTTCAATGTAATTTAATGGAAACAGCATGCTGGATCTCACAAAGTAATATTTTGGTTCAAATTCATGATTTTCTGTTTTTGTGTCTTAGAAGTACGGAAGCTAGATAGATTAAGTAAGTGATTAGATGAAGCTAGGATGTTTAGACTTACGTAGGACGGAGATACGCAATAATAACAAATATGTGAGAAGTTTCCGAAAGGTAGCTATAAAACTGTAGCTCTAGCGTGTCTCCAAAGGGCAGGTTCAGAGCTCATCTATTGTGTGCAGTGCAACTGAATTAATTCTCTCGCCAAAAGCATTTAACCTAGTCACATCAGAATTTTATTACAGATATTTACCTGTGTGCTGATTGCACAATTAAATTGTGAGCTTCATTGGCCTTCAGCGAATGAAACAATTAATTATTTAACAACATGAAGTTGTGCTTTACTAGCCCAAGTGGCTAGTCGGGAAAGCGAAGGTTGTCGGCTGCGCCTTCGGTGACCCGCACCGCGACTATATAAACAAGAGCGCTGCAAGGTAGAGTCAGGCCCCAGTTCTCTTCTAGACTCGTATCAGCGCACACTCCATGTCGGAAGCAACGTCACGTTTGTGCAGTTGCAAGGAACAGCCTTGGATACCGTATTATTTAACTCGGTATGCACTTCACAACGAGTTCGCATTGTGGTAATTGGAAACTGTGAAACTACCTCAGTGATTTATTCTCAGTTTGCGTACGTCGTATTTTCACGTTTCGCCCCAGGAGAGACCTTCTACCATTACTAGCGTGGCGTTTGATAAGTATTAACATCAAATTTTGATGAGAATTTACTTTGAACATTTATGTCGATAACGAGTATTAAACAGTTTCATTATCTAGGGATAATAGGACCAGCAATAGACTCTGAACAGCTCTGATAGTGCAATAGCTGATAGCAGAATTGATAGGGTAAACATGTGTCTGGAACTTCATGCTTTATCGTTTTCAGAATATAGGGAAAATTATTATAGTAAACTGCATTTTCTATGAATCCCAGACATCATCCTAAATCCTCAGAGTAATGAACTTCAATTACCAATAATTTGATTTCTCCCTCAGAGTGGGCACATTGAACTTTAATTACGGCCATCACGTTTTTGATAATCACCGTCTGGTTGCCAACATTGTAGTTAGAGAGCCTGTGTTGAGAACGGCAACAATATAATAGAAATAATAAATTTTCCACCCGCCGCCCCACAGGTGATTCGAGGAAGGAGACCAGACAGCGAGATCATCAGTCCAATCGGTTTGGTGAAGGATGGGGAAGGAAGGCGGCAGTCCACTTTCAAAGAAACCATCCCAGGATTTGCTTGACGCGGTTTAGTTAAATCACGGAAAGCATAACTTGAATGCGAGTCCAGTGGACGAACGACTGCGCCACATTGCTCGGTGAAGATTCAGGCGTACCATCTATACCCGTAACTTTAGTCATTATTGAATCAAGTGAGGTTAGGGCAGCGGTTGAGATTCTGGCTTAACACACTGGAGGTTCGTTTTCAAATCCCCACCGTGTACTTTTTTTCTGATTTCATTGTGGTAAATATCAGGAAATTTTGTACGTCATGGAAAATTATTCAAAAATAAATAGTTTCGACTTAGTTATCTCGCAAATAAAAAAATCATTTCAGCAAACCTTCTCCAAATGTGGTGTCCGTTTTTTGCAGGACACATTACAGACACTTCCTGGCAGATTAAATCTGTGTGCCGGACCGAGACTCAAAAGTCGAGACCTTTGTTTTTCGTCGGCAAGTGCTCTGTCATCTGAGCTACCGAAGTACGATTCACGAACCGCTCTCACGGCTTCAATTCTGCCAGTACCTCGTCTCCTAGCTTCCAGACTTCACAGAAGCTGTCTAGATAGATTACAGAATCGTCACAGTCGCTATCGCTTTCATCACTTGGTGTGCTGGAACAGGATTCCATGTGGTATCTGTCGTAGAAGCAACGGAAACCAAAATCCGTAGAACACTATGCGAATTTAAGGAAGCTACTGCTTTTCAGGCACACGGGTCTTTCAAAAGCGATACCGGAAACGCAGTTCACTGAAATTCTAAAAGATCGTTTTTTCTTCGATAAACTTCGATGCAGCCTACGCGTATTTCCTCATTCTTGTGGAAGCAGGTGTTCTAGAATTGATGTCAAATTTAACATTGATTTTATGGAAAGTTCTCTCGAAAACATTTCTCTACTAGCTTTCAGCAAGTCGGTATCGTTAAGAGTATTTTTCGTGAAAATTTCAACCTGTCTGCAGAAACGAACTCGCAGTGTTGGAAAGTTGAGTACATTTGGGTGGGACAATTTTTACTGTGCAGGGGTGCGACTCTATTTCACCTGCAAAGATCTGGTCATAAAGTTTCGGATCAGTCTGCCCTCCCCACGAATCAGTCAAGTAAAGAAAAATGCACGGGCAGGGTTTAAACCGGAACCACCAGTGAACTAACCGTTAACCATAGCCACCGTGGTCTTCTCACTTGGTCGATACACGAAAAACGTTACGGGTATAATAGGTACGCATAGAACTTCATCATCGATTTTCTGGGAATGTGGGTCCGCTGTGATAAAAGCCGCTTGCCAGGTATTCAGGGCAGATCCCTCCTCAACATGCATGAGACTGATCTAAATCCGTAATTAACAAGTCTCACTTCCCGATATGAAAGTCCGTGTTATTTCAGATATCGCCAAACTCCCAGTGAAGATACTTGCCCCTCTGGAAAAAAAGAAGAAAAAATTCTGTCAAAATGTACGTGACGCCTCTGTAGAATCCAGAATGAACGAGCAAACCGACTGCCAGTCCTATCAGATGTCGGTTTTTCGTGCTGCCATGTGAGTGCAGTGTGGTCCTCTTGAGCACTTCGATTCCATTCTAGCAGGGTAGTCATACGACTGACAGCAATATTGTACAAACACACTACTGGCCATTAAAATTCCTACACCAGGAAGAAATGCAGAGGACAAACGGGTATTCATTATTATACTACAACTCAATGGAGCAACGTCTACAGACGTTAAAGTATTCTCTGGCGTGCAACAGGGGAGTGTTAAGGTACCTTTGCTTTTCACAATATATATAAATGACCTAGTGGATAGTGTCGGAAGTTCCATGCGGCTTTTCACGGATCATGCTGTAGTATACAGAGAAGTTGCAGCATCACAAAATTGCAGCGAAATGCAAAAAGATCTGCAGTGAATAGGCACTTGATGCAGGGAGTGCCAACTGTCCCTTAACATAGACAAATGTAATGTATTGCGAATACATAGAAAGAAGGATGCTTTATTCTATGATTATATGGTAGCAGAACAAACACTGGAAGCCGTTACTTCTGTAAAATATCTGAGAGCATGCAAGCGGAACGATTTGAAGCGGAATGATCACATAAAATTAATTGTTGGTAAGGTGGGTGCGAGGTTGAGATTCATTGGGAGAGTCCTTAGTAAATGTAGTCCATCAACAAAGGAGGCGATTTACAAAACACTACTTCGACCTGTACTTTAGTATTGCTCATCAGTGTGGGATCCGTACCAGGTCGGGTTGACAGAGGAGTTAGAGAAGATCCAAAGAAGAGCGGCCCGTTTCTTCACAGTGTTATTTGGTAAGCGTGATAGCGTTACGGAGAAGTTTAGGAAACTCAAGTCACAGACTCTGCAATAGAGGCGCTCTGCATCGCGGTGTAGCTTGCTGTCCAGGTTTCAAGAGGGTGCGTTTCTAGATGAGGTATCTAATATATTGCTCCCCCCTACTTATACGTCCCGAGGAGATCACGAATGTAAAATTAGGGGGATTAGAGCGCGCACGGAGGCTTTCCCGCAGTAGTTCTTCCCGCGAACCATACGCGACTGGAACAGGAAAGGTAAGTAATGACAGTGGCACGTAAAATGCCCTCCCCCACACACCGTTGGGTGGCTTGCGGAGTATAATAGTAGATGTAGATGTAGATGTAGAACTGACAAATATATTATACTAGAACTGACATGTGCTTACATTTTCACGCAATTTGTGTGCATAGATCCTGAGAAATCAGTACCCAGAACCACCACCTCAGGCCGTAATAACGGCCTTGATAAGCCTGGGCATTGGGTCAAACAGAGCTTGGATGGGATGTACAGGTATAGCTGCCCATGGAGCTTCAACACGATACCACACTTAATCAAAAGTAGTGACTGGCGTATTGTGACGAGCAAGTTGCTCGCCCACCATTCACCAGACGTTCCAATTGTTGAGAGATCTGGAGAATGTGCTGGCCGGGGCAGCAGTCGAACATTTTCTGTATGCAGAAAGGCCCGTACAGGACCTCAACATGCGGTCGTGCATTATCCTACTGAAATGTAGAATTTCGGAGGGATCGAATGAAGGGTAGAGCCCGAGTCGTAACACATCTGAAATGTAACGCCCTCAGAACAAAGTGCCCTCATTTCGAACAAGAGGTGACCGAGGCGTGTAACCAATGGCCCCCCATACAAACATGCCAGATAATACGCCAGTATGGCGATGACGAATACACGCTTCCAATGTGTGTTCACCGCGATGTCGCCAAACTTGGATGCGGCCATCATGCTGTTTTAAACAGAACCTGGATTCATCTGAAAAAAAAAAAATACGTTTTGCCATTCGTGCACCCAGGTTCGTCGTTGAGTACACCATCGCAGGCGCCTGTGATGCAGTGTCAAAGGTAACCGCAGCCACGGTCTCCGAGCGGATAGTCCATGCTGCTGCAAAAGTCGTCAAACTGTTCGTGTAGATTGTTGACCCCATCTGTTGACTCAGGGATCGAGATGCGGCTGCACGATCCGTTACAGCCATACGGATAAGATGCCTGTCATCTCGACTGCTATCGATACGAGGCCGTTGGGATCCAGTACGGCGTTCCATATTACACTCCTGAAGCTACCGAATCCATATTCTGCTAACAGTCATTGCATCTCGACCAACGAGAGCAGCAATGTCGCGATACTATAAACCGCAATCGCGATAGTCTGCAATCCGACCTTTATCAAAGTCGGAAACGTGATGGTACCGATTTCTCCTCCTTACACGAGGCATCACAACAACGTTTCACCAGGCTACGCCGGTCAACTGCTGTTTGTGTATGTGAAATCGGTTGGAAACTTTCTTCATGTCAACACGTTGTAGGTGTCGCAACTGGCGCCAACCTTGTGTGAATGGTGAGAAGCTAATCGTTTGCATATCACAGCATCTTCTTCCTATCGGTTAAATTACGCGTTTGTAGCTTGTCATCTTCGTGGAGTAGCAAGTTTAATGGCCAGTTGTGTATAAGTTACAGCCTCGACAGGCCACAATCCTGCCGCTACCAAATTCTTCCACGAACTGGTAGGTGCTTCCCTTATTCCACGGCACATAATTTGATTTTCTAAGAAACAACACAGATTCAAATACCGTTCTGAATGAGAAACTTTCAGCGTAATCTCTTTTTATGTGCAGAACGCTGACTTCGGCAATGCTGCTTCCTTCTCTCGCTTGCGCTGAAATTTCAATGATTCGCATTTAAAAGTGTGTAGTACACTTCATTCAAGTTTGACGTTTGTTACGTGCCGGAAACACGATGTCGCAAATTTACGCCCAGCAGTTTACAGACCCTTGTTATTATGTTACATGATACATATATCCCTTAATTAATTATTTTGCCTTCCGTAAATGTGGTCTAGACACATGTGAAAGCGTAACTGAACAAGAAAAATTAACACGAGGAGCACGTGTAAAGGAACGACAGAGAAAGTTAGCGCTCAGGTTTTGCACGTTCCTCTTTTGATGTCACTATGGAGGCTTGAAAGTGTACTTACTTGTAACTTTTGTCAATAGCTATCCAGACGTGTCAGACAAAAAAGACAGAAAACAGTTCGGCGGCGCTTCAGTCAGCGATGCCTCGTTATCGAACTCAGTACCTGTAGCGAACTCCATTACGGCTGAATATGGCAAAGTGCAGCACAGGTAACGTTTACACCGTCTGTTGAAAAGTAACCGGACACCCTTCGTAATGAGCAGTTGCCCACAAAATGTCGCGAAAGGCAAAACAGACTCTATAACAGGATAGTGTGTCTAGTAGGGATGCAGTGTCAACAGAATGGGCCGGTCGGAACACCTAAGTGACTTCGAGAGTGGATCACTGTATACTTCATGGGTATTTGTACCCCTCTAAAGTTGCCGAGGTCGAACGCTGGAGATACCACAGTGAAGTCGAAACGTGTAAGACGAGTCACAGGTAAACCAAGACCAGAGAAGACCTTATGTCCTGTAGAACGGGGACGGTCCATTACTGTGGACGTCCTTTTCAAAAAGCTGCATGAAACCAGAAGAAGGAACCACTCCGAAGTTTCACTGTGCTACAAGCAGTCCAGTTAGAGCAATGACTGCGCGTAGAGCTAAAATGCGTGGGTTAAAATGGACGAACTGTTGCTCATCAGCCACGTATTTCTGCTAAGTGACGTTTGAGATGGTGGTAAGAGCTACGCTATTCAGCAGTAGATGACTGGAAACGAGTTTTTTGTAGTGATGAATCATGATGTATCTACGTCTACATCTACATTTATACTCCGCAAGCCACCCAACGGTGTTTGGCGGAGGGCACAGTCCTATCAGATGTCGGTGTTTCGTGCTGCCATGTCACTGCAGTGTGGTCCTCTTGAGCGCTTCGATTCCATTCTAGAAGGGTAGTCATATGATGACGAACAAAGCGAGCAGCAGCATTGTACAAATACACTACTGGCCATTAAAATTCCTACACCAAGAAGAAATGCAGAGGACAAACGGGTATTCATTATTATACTATAACTCAATGGAGCAACGTCTACAGACGTTAAAGTATTCTCTGGCGTGCAACAGGGGAGTGTTAAGGGTCTTTCGGTTTGCTCGTCCATTCTGGATTCTACAGAGACGTCACGCACATTGTGACAGAATTTTTTCTTCTTTTTTTTCCAGCGGGGCAAGTATCTCCACTGGGAGTTTGGCGATATCTGAAGTAACACGGACTCTTATATCGGGAAGTGAGACCTGTTAATTACGGATTTAGATCAGTCTCATGCATATTGTGGAGGGATCTGTCCTGAATACCTGGCAAGCGGCTTTTATCACAGCGGACCCACTTTCCCAGAAAATCGATGCCACTGTCATTACCTCCCTCTTCTGTTCCAGTCGCGTAAGGTTCGCGGGGAGAACGATTGCCACAAAGCCTCCGTGGGCGCTCTCTCGTAACCTGGACAGCAAGCTACACCGCGATGCAGAGCGCCTCTTCTGCTAATTCTGCCACTTGAGTTTGCTAAACATCTCCGTAACGCTGTCACGCTTACCAAATAATCCTGTGACGAAACGCGCCGCTCTTCTTTGGATCTTCTCTATCTCCTCTGTCAACCCGATCTGGTACGGATCCCACACTGATGAGCAATACTCAAGTATAGGTGGAACGAGTGTTTTGTAAGCCACCTCCTTTGTTGATGGACTACATTTTCTAAGGACTCCCCCAATGGATCTCAACCTGGACCCTCCTTACCGACAATTAATTTTATATGGTCATTCCACTTCAAATCATTCCGTACGTATATCTTGTGACAATGTGATGAAGGGGCTTGTGATGTTTCAGAACTTCAACTGTCATCAAGTGCAATTGACAACAGTGAAGTACGGTCGCGGTGATGTTACGGTGCGTGGCAGGATAAGAATACATCTTACAATATTGTGAACTACGCATTGGAGAGATACATTTCAGAAACAATGATTGTAACAAAGTGATAATGCGATCTATCGTGTAGTAGCGCATGTGAGCCGCGGTTTGCGGACAGCAACATTCTTCAACTGGACCGGCCTTACAAAATAGCGGACCTTAGTCCAATACAGCACTTTGTGATCAGCATGAGCTCCGACTTCACTGCATACTGCAGCATCTGTCCATCTTCTCAGGTATCGGCTCTTCGGGAAGGTGGTAGCGGCTCTTCGAGAACAAGGGGCTGCCATAAAGGCAAAGAGTGGACACACCCAATATTAGTATCCACTAGTCGGTGTCCTGTTGCTTTTACTCAGATACTGTACTATGGCGGACTGAGTCACAGCTAGTGAAACTTTCGAGGTTCAACAAACAAGTAATATTGTCGCCTTTGAAAAACTTTTCAACATTTTTCTGACCCATTATCTTCAGGTGAAGATTCCTCTAGTCGTTGCCTCAAGATGGCACATTTTTATGACTGATTACACGAGACCATTCATTCCGTGAAACTTGGTGAGATAGCCTGTGGCATTCTCTAATAAAATTTTAACTAAAGACCTTTTTCCAGACGATAACTGAGGATGTAGTAGTAGGCTTTGATAAGACAGAAAATCTATGCAATGCATGTAATTGGATGTGGATTAATGCAGGGTAATAGATGGTGAAGTGGGTCCTTGACGAACGTCTGGCTGTAAGGTCATGTAGACAAGTCACCATATTCTGACTTGGATAGACAGTGATTTTAAATCTATTAACAGTAAGTCCTTAAGGCGTGCTGAATAGCGTGAACGTTTTTATGTAACATTAACTATCTGATCATTTAATTTCAAATTCTTTTTACTTTAAATAGTAACTTCGGTGCTCACGTTAAAGTTATCACTTACCTAAAGGTATGTTTTGATGATATTTCCGTCGATACCCAAAAATATTAAAAAATGTGTCGCTATATAAAAGCTATTGGTTATGAACTGTAGATTGAAACAGAAGAAACTGCAAAAAGGTGGAAATTTAAGGAGATGGGACCTGCATAAACTGACAGAACCAGAGATTGTAGAGAGTTTCAGGGAGAGAGACTGACAAGAATGCGGTGAAGAAATACAGTAGAAGAAGAATGGGTAGCTTTCAGAGATGAAATATTGAAGGCAGCAGAGGATCAAGTAGGTAAAAAGGCGAGGGCTAATAGAAACCCTTGGGTAACAGAAGAGATATTGAATCTAATTGATGAAAGGAGAAACTACAAAGATGTAGTAAATGATGCAGGAAAAAAGGAACACAAACTGAAAGTTTGCTGTGTAACCTCCTTGCCTAGAGACGCCAGGTGAAAGTTGATGTCACCAAGCCCTAAATCAAAGTAACTCAACGGATAACTGGGGAGGGGAGCCTGAGAGCGCTACCTAGAGAACATGCCCTTTCTGTACGATACTAGGATAAAAGGCAAACTGGGGACCAGATACATTAACACAAGGGGTCAAATTTCCTAAATTAACGAGATCATTCATTTCCTTACACAATCCGAAGCTGAAGATAAAAGAATTAGTACAAATATTCAAATACCTCTCGTACATGCATGAGCATTGAGACGGAGCACGGAGGGCACGTCTGCTCTCTTACCCGTCTTCTTTAACACCTCCTGAATATGGCGGGCACCCGGAGGTCTTCCTGGGCCCCGGTGGAGGGGTTGGACGAACCACGTGGCCGTAACCAACCTCTCCTCCCCAAATCTTGACACTGGAAGGTCTTTGACTTTTACCTGCCTGTGCTGTCTCTACTACAGAACTGCTTCCCAACAACGATTTGGCCACGCTTTACGGAAAGGTGTGAGGGGGATTAGGAAAGTTCAAGTGCAGATTCACATTCACGTACAAGAAATGCATAATACACGACACACATAAATACATATTATGAAGCTTGACATTTCTTTCCACCCGTCCACATGGGTTCTGTTGCACCCGCGGCCGGCCGCGTCGTGTAGTCAAAATTGGCTGCGGAGCCGCCTCTGTTTCTATTTCCCGGTGCGACCGAACAGCTAAACCTGCTGTTTATAGAGCGGAAACTACTGTACCTTTTCAAAACGTCTCAAAACTGAGATTGACAGGAAGTGAAAAAGGCTTAACAGGTATGGGTAGAGGACAAATGTAATGATCTAGAGGAGTATATCACAAGGGGTAAGACAGATACTGCCTACAGGAAAATTAAAGAGACCTTTGGAGGAAAGAGAACCACTTGCATGAATATCAAGAGGTCACACGGAAAACCAGTTCTAAGCAAAGAAGGGAAACCGGAAAGGTGAAGGCTATTTAAAATTTGTACAGAAACCAGACGGCAGTTGTAAGAGTCGAGGGGCATGAAAGGAGAGCAGTGGTTGGGAAGGGCGTGAGACAGGATTGCAGCCTATCCTTGATGTTATTCAATCTGTATATTGAGCAAGCAGTAACAGAAACAAAAGAAAAATTCGGAGTAGCAATTAAAATCCATTGAGAAGAAATAAAAACTTCGAGGTTCACCGATGACATTGTAATTCTGCGAGAGACAGCAAAGAACCTAGAAGAGAAGGTGAACGGAATGGACAGTGTCTTGACAGGAGGATATAAGACAAACATCAACAAAACAAAAAGAGGATAATGGAATGTAGTCGAATTAAATCGGGTGATGCTGAGGGACTTCGATTAAGAAATGAGACACTTAAAGTAATAAATGTAATTTGGCTATTTTGGGAGCAAAATAACTGATGATGGTCGAAGTAGAGAGGATATAAAATGTAGACTGTCAACAGCAAGGAAAGCGGTTCTGAAGAACAGAAATTTGTTAACATTGAATATAGATTTAAGTGTCAGGAATCCGTTTTTGAAAGTATTTGTGTGGAGTGCAGAGACAAGAAGAGAATAGAAGCTTTCGAAATGTGGTGCTGCAGAAGAATGCTGAAGATTAGATGGGTAGATCACGTAACTAATGAGGAGGTATTGAGTAGAATTGGGGAGAAGAGAAATTTGTGGCACAACAAGAAGAAGGTATCGGTTGGTAGGACACATTGTGATGCATCAAGGGATCACTAATTTAGCATTGGAGGACAGCGTGGAGAGTAAAATTCGTAGAGGGAGACCAAGGGAAGAATACAGTAAGCAGATTCAGAAGCATGTAGGTTGCAGTAGGTACTGGGAGATGAAGAAGCTTGCACCGGATAGAGTAGCAATGAGAGCCGCATCAAACCACTCTGGATTGAATACCACAACAACAACATATAAAATATGGACAAAAAGTATGCGAGTAATAACAGTTATGAAATAGTGAAAAGAAAGGGTCTGGACTGCAAGAAAGCTTTATTTTTTGTACCTGTTTCGGTCGGTTACTGACCATCTTCAGACCTGATACCATGTTGGTAGGCGGTGGCAAAGAATGGAGCAGGCGTTGCGAACACCACGAACGTCAACTGCTGTTCGTAACGCCTGCTCCGTTCACGGCTACCGCCCACCAACATGGTATCAGGTCCGTAGATGGTCAGTAACCAACCGAAAGCGGTGACCACAAAAATAAACGTTTCTGGTGGTCGAGACTATTTACGTTCATTTTAAAATGCTAAGGGAAGACGCTGTTCTCCAATAGAAATATTCTCAAAATTACTAGTCATACATTAATTTATTGTATAATACGTGCACATTGCACCGACAATATTTCTTCGTTATTTGCCCAAGAAATGATGAAGTTATCTTTCAATGTCGTTAACGTCCTCTCTTTGTTTCTTAATTTAATGGTTTCTAACACCAAACTCAAGTGATTACTCTTGGAGCACGTCTCAAAAAAATTTATAGATCGTAGTAAAATGCTCACTGCAATACCTTGGTCCAAGCGAGAGGAAGATTAGAGTTCAAGGAAAGGTTGACACCAGAGTCATTACATCGTTTCTCCAAAAGCTTCCGAGACTTCAGCCCAATAACTACGGTGGCAGTTTCAACTGTAAACAACAGATGTGCATTCGAGCAGCCAGTTGAGAGCATGCAGCTTTAAGCAGTAAATGTGCGGCCATAGTGTAGCGATGTGTATGTGTGACAAAGCACAAAGGAAATATACCTCTAAGTAAAGTGTCCAAGAGCGTCACCATACTGTTCTGAACAAGAGGAAGATGAGTTCAGCTTGCATCGACTGGACTGAAATGCAAAACAAGGACAATTCATTTCTGGTAAACAATCATCAGAGGTAACGATACTCTGTGTTATCAGTACGAACCTACCACCAAATTGGAAGCACAGAAATTCTTATGAAGGGTAAACGCTTTGACGACGCAATCGACGCTCAAGGCAGTACGAACCGCGAGTTTAACAACATCCCGAAAAGGGACGTTTCGAACATTACCACTTGCTTGTACGTCTCTTATGGCTGTTGTACTCACGTTGACGGAAACTATGTGGGGCGCTTGTAGCATTAAAACTACCATCTTTTACATTTTTCATTGAGCCAGCCTCGAAATTTTTTGGTCTTCTAGGTATGTTGGCAGAGTAGATGAGATGGAAATTCTTCGTGCCGTGTTCAAACAACCTTGTCTCCTGCAAAAATCCACAACAGCGAAGGACGTTTAAATGTACGAACGAGAATTCATACTCTGTTACTCCAGATATTTCACCTGCAGAGTCACTACGCTTAGTAATTTATTTAATTCGGCAAACTGGAAAAAGACACCGCTTCTCGTCCATCACGCCAAAATTAACTGCGGAAAATAAATCTTTGTAGAGCATAAGAGTCAGGAGTTCAAAGAGAACAGTGATGCGAAGACCAGGGTTGGAACGAATTTAGCTCTCACTCTGGTGTGTGGATCCCCTGTTCACCATTAAGTACTTATTTGGGTCGGTGGAGATGGTGGAGATAGCGCTCTCCTCAACGAGTATATGATTGCACGGTACTCCGTAGTGGCACCCATTAATTACGCCGGCTGACTCCCTCGGTAAACATTGGTGATGAAGCCGGCCAGATAACGTCTGCCCCTAGCCTGATTCACGGCGGCAATCTGTTTGATTCACTGATATGAATGGGCCCTAAAGCTCTGAAATAGAAAGCAGCCCACTACTTTAATCTACGCCTCCTAAGCCCTCTCCGTTTATTTTCATTCTGGACACAGCTTTCAGCGGTCCGTCACGCAATGCTACAAGGAGCAGCATTCAGTGGAGGTGCCATCAGCACGGAATGTATGCACTCCAAGGGCAGAAGGCCTTCTCTGCTACGTTAACGGACGTGTTCAGCGCCATAACGCACTATGCGTGGAATTGAGTCTATCATTTTCCTCATGGAGTCGTATCGTAGTTTTCTTGCATTATATTAATGTTGGCAAGAAATTCCAAGTATTGGAAATAAGTATTAAAATGTACGAACTGGTAATTTATTACAGTAAACACTGTCAGTTTTAGCGCACCAGAAATTAAGTCCGTTATTGTTGTGACCCAAATATTGGTTCGCTGCAGCTGTCCACCCAAGTCTACTGCGTGTAATTCTCTTCATCTCCACATCCGTCAATTTCAATTAGCATGTCGCAGTCAATCCTCGCTGTGATCACCCGCAGCGCCCATCCCTCTCCAGACACAATGACATACATTTCCCTCCAAAATAAAATTAATAATAATTTGATGCATCAAAACGTCTCCTCTCAACCGATCCATTGTTTCAAATTTTACTGAAAAGACTGTTCCCGGAGCCTATCGAGTATCTCACCATTTGTCATGCTATCTAACCGCCTAGTATGCAGCATTCTTCTCCACCTACATCTACATACTTACTCTGCTATTCACAGTAAAATGCCTGGCAACAACGCACTGCATATCGTCCATATTCCACTCCAGGAGAATGTATCCAGGAAACACTTCGATGCTAACATAGTCCGATTTTTCACAAATTAATTCTTCCTTTGGCCAGTCTGCCATTTTATATCCTCTTCTGACATCGATACTCATTTAGCGGTCCAAACAGCGACTTCTTCGAGTACTATTTAGCGTCGCATTTCTTACATTTCATACTTTCAGCCGCATGTGATCCATTCAGCTCATTATCCATTTCCCATCTCGCCATCAGTAGGTATGCCGCTAAGTTAAGCCCAGTCTAATGTAAAATATGATTCACATTTCAGCATCTTACTAAATGCTACAGTAATCATCTACCGCTACTCTGCATTTCCTTCATTGTAATTGTAATAAGTGTTTAAGTATTTATTTTAATTAATATGTATGCTCGGAGTGTCTCCCTATGGTGTTTCTAAACAATAATATCACTTAGAATGACCAGCTGTTTCGCTAGTACTGACACTAAGAACAACCTTGAACAAGCGACATGTTCTCAAACTATGTGAAAAAGGTAACAGATACAAGAAAACCTGTTCTGTCGTTTGTTTCATTACAAACGACGTATTGTTAATGATGACAAGGATGACGCAGCTAAAAACCAGGGATAAACTTTATCGACAAAACCACGTCGATGAATTATGCTTCAGTTTTCAATTTTCTTGTGAAATTCTTATTACAAAGCTAATTAGAACTTAAAAACATGTCAGACACTAGTTAAATATGCGAACATTACGAACATTATTTCTCTTAGCCGTAATGCTGCGAGGACTGATGACAAAGTAGACTTATTCCACAAGAAACCCGTGGCACGTCTCGACCAGTAAATATGGATGATAGAGTGAAATTTCACTCTACAGCGGAGTGTGCGCTGATATGAAACTTCCTGGCAGATTAAAACTGTGTGCCGGACCGAGGCTCGAACTCGGGACCTTTGGGTTTCGCGGGCAAGGGCTCTACCGACTGCATTACCCAAGCACGAGTCACGCCCCGTCCTCACAGCTTTAATTCCTCAAGTACCTCGTCTCCTACCTTTCAAAATTGTCTCCGCAATATCCTTACTTCCAGGAGTGCTAGTTCTGCAGGTTCGCACTAGAACTTATGTGAAGTTTGGAAGGTAGGAGACGAGGTACTGGCGTAATTAAAACTGTGAGGACGGGGCGTGAGTCGTGCTTGGGTAGCTCAGTCGGTGGAGCACTTGCCCGTGAAAGGCAAAGGTCCCGAGTTCGAGTCTCGGTCCGGCACACAGTTTTAATCTGAAAGGAAGTTTCAAATATGGACGATATTCATCGCATCTACTGTTCAGAAAAACAAAGTAATAAGACATAAGAGAGCGTGAAGGAGATGACGAAATGGAGGTAATTTCTGAATAGATCTATAGACTGACCAAACTTCGGTAAGGGTGTAAGGTTATCGTCGGGGAGGAGGGGGAAGATGTTAATGGTATTACTGCACATGAGCTGCCATTCCTTCCTATTCTGTTGTAATTTTTTCTGTAATCATGCTCTGCAACTTGTACTTATAACTTTCATTACTCTCTGATACATGTTTACTGGTTCGACATGAAACCTGAAACACTAGCCACATTAACAATACTGTTGACAGCGCTATTTATACCTCGAACCAAGACATTCATGTCCATAATTAAGCTGCTAATGACATTTGTCCCATTAAAGCCTTATCTATTCCTCTTGAAATTTTTGGTGGAGCTGAATACAATATGCATTGAATATATTGGATGAGGAAAAATAGTGGTAACTGGGTTACGTCGATAGCAAAGGTCCCGAGTCGCGTCTCGGTCCGGCACACAGTTGTAATCTGCCAGGAAGTTTCAGCAAAAAGTCATTTTTTACTGTTATCTGCTACTACTATTCTAAAATCAGCTTTCAATAAGGGGATGTACAATATAGATTCGTGGTATGGTAAACAAAGTTAGAAAACAGTGCTGATTCTCGGTCTGGGAAGTACATTTCAGATAATGGAGACGGTAAAATTTTTTTCCTGATTTGGTATCCTACATACAAAAGAAAATTTCTGTCATACTATGGGATAGGTTTCTGGATTAAGTTTCGTATCATTTAGCGTAGCGGCATGCAATGGAACATTCATCAAGTGACGTTGTAAGACTACAGGAGTCGCCAGCTCACACTACATCTACATCTACATCCTTATTCCGCAAGCCACCTGACGGTGTGTTGCGGAGGGTACCCTGAGTACCTCTGTCGGTTCTCCCTTCTATTCCAGTCTCGTATTGTACGTGGAAAGAAGGATTGTCGGTATGCTTCTGTGTGGGATCTAATCTCTCTGATTTTATCCTCATGGTCTCTTCGCGAGATATACGTAGGAGGGAGCAATATACTGCTTGACTCTTCGGTGAAGGTATGTTCTCGGAGCTTTAACAAAAGCCCGTACCGAGCTACTGAGCGTCTCTCATACAGAGTCTTCCACTGGAGTTTATCTATCATCTCCGTAACGCTTTCGCGATTACTAAATGATTCTGTAACGAAGCGTGCTGCTCTCCGTTGGATCTTCTCTATCTCTTCTATCAACCATATCTGGTGCGGATCCCACACTGCTGAGCAGTATTCAAGCAGTGGGCGAACAAGCGTACTGTAACCTACTTTCTTTGTTGTCGGATTGCATTTCCTTAGGATTCTTCCAATGAATCTCAGTCTGGCATCTGCCCTACCGACGATCAATTTTATATGATCATTCGGTCGGTAAACAGAGCAAAACAGAAATTCCTGAGGGGTTTTATGCAACTGCAATATCAGGATGTGTCACAGTACCTGATATTGTTCACGTAAAGAAAGCTGACGGTGAATTGGCTCAACAAATAAATCCTAACGCGAACTTTAAAATCTGAGACAAAATAATGAATTTAGTTTTGATCGGGCATTATTTCACACTAGGGGACTGAAACAAATTACATGATCAAGGAAGGGGGAAGTAGCACAGCATGATGGAAACATAAAGGGAACGCCCCGAAAATTACCAAATCATTAGGTAAAACGTGGCTGAACGCCATCAAAATGATGTTATCTAACTCCAAGATGTTAAACATCTGAATTACTTTTCATTTAGGTAGCGCATGGGACAATGCTTACAAAGAAACGAGATGAATGCCAACGAAAATTTTCATAAAGGGGGGCCTCAAATTTCTGACAATCATTTTTGAAAAACATAAAACAATTTAACACACTATGATACCTTACGTGGGCTTCGAACAGATTTCATACACACGTGCGTTGTAGCACTGTAACCTCGGTAAGAGTGGCAAATAAACGTCCAAAAATTTATAAAATAATTCAATAGAAATATTTGGCTCTCTTTTTATTTAACATACATTTAACGTGCTTAAACACCCGCAAAACTGTGAATTTGCGCTCGTTAATCTCTGGCGAGAACATGTGCACATGGCAGCATTACAAAGAGACTTGGGTAAAAATCAACTTCATCCCACAGAAGCTGTAGTTAAAATACAACAGTTTCACACGTCCTTTTAAATGAAAAAAAAATCACTCGTAATTTTTCACGAAATAGAGTGCAAAGCTGGTGGTTCAACACTCAGTTTGAACCGTCACAACCGCAAATTTGCCTATTACTTTATACTATCAAAAGTATGACTAGTAAACTATCTTGTAGCACTTCCCTGACTGCATAGACCCTAAGCGACACCTTTCGAACATTATCGACGTTGATGTAACTAATCTTCGTACTTGTTTTTCACGATATCAACAAGAGCTCCACAAGAGACTCCGCATCTCAGGTCAGAACGTCTAACAGTTGCGCAAACATGGTGGAGTTCTGGACAAAACATCTCCTTGTTCAGACAACTTTGTGGCGAGCGTCTCCTATTATTATCTGTAGCCATCTTCCAACCTATAATCTTGTTAATGTCGATGTTTTACGAAGCCCTTATGATATCTCTTTGCTTAGCTTACTCCATAGGCTATACTTTGTCAAATCTGCTACCCTTCAAATACCTTTTGTTAGTCCTTCTCTTTTCTGTATCGCATCACAATCAAACCCAGTGCTATCACACACTCATTGAAGGGTACAGGCAGGAAACTGGAAGTGTGACACATTAAAACAAACATATATGGGTCCATTCTCCTATTCAATGGCAGTATTTCATGAGTATTAAAGAGAAGAAATTGTTATTATGCCACGGATTCGCACACGAAATATCACGTAACATTCAAATACCAGTGTCATGCAAATGTTTAAATGGCGTGTACGAGTAGTGCAGCTTCAAGAGCACAAGTACCTTACGTGCAACATGCTGTGTGAAAAACATATGTCTTTCTACAACTTTCGCGCTTTGTCCAAATATAAGTTTTTTTGTTGTGCGTCGCGAGAATTGTTGTTCGGACGAATAATTCAGGTAGCAGTACATAGGAGATGTAAGAGATAAAAGGTGATCAGGAAACGCCAGAATATAGATCTAATATTGAGTCACAATCACAGACTTATTCGTTCAGGTAATTGGTTGCATTAATGTAATTTTGTAGGGTTATCCGTCTATTATAATAGAATAATTATTCTTCCAATAATTATTCTTCCGCCTTTTGGTCCCTAGAGGTCTAACAGTTTTTATTTCATATGAAGGGAAATGGTGTTTGATGATACGTCAATTAGGACCACTTAACTGTTTTTGATATGTGAAATCCAAATGTGGTGAACTCAAAACTTGGAGCGTTAGAAATATTGTACCCAGTATGCATATTGTTGTTGTGTTCTTCAGTCCTGAGACTGGTTTGATGCAGCTCTCCATGCTACTCTATCCTGTGCAAGCTTCTTCATCTCCCAGTACCTACTTCAACCTACATCCTTCTGAATCTGTTTACTGTATTCATCTCTTGGTCTTCCTCTACAATTTTTACCCTACACGCAGCCATCCAATACTAAATTGGTGATCCGTTGATGCCTCAGAACATGTCCTACCAACCGATCCCTTCTACTGGTCAGGTTGTGCCACAAACTTCTCTTCTCCCCAATCCTATTCAATACTTCCTCATTAGTTATGTGATTTACCAATCTACTCTTCAGCATTATTCTGTAGCACCACATTTCGAAAGCTTCTATTCTCTTTTTCTCCAAACTATTTATCGCCCATGTTTCACTTCCATACATAGTTACACTCCATACAAATACTTTCAGAAATGACTTCCAGAGACTTAAATCTATATTCGATGTTAACAACTTTCTCTTCTTCAGTCCACATTTTATATCCTCTCTACTTCGACCGTCATCAGACATTACAATGGAATCGGCGAACCTAAAAGTTTTTATTTCTTCTCCATGGATTTTAATATCTACTCCGAATTTTTCTTTTGTTTCCTTTAATGCTTGCTCAATATACATATTGAATAACATCGGGGAGAGGCCACAAACTTGTCTTACTCCCTTCCCAACCACTGCTTCCCTTTCATGTCCGTCGACTCTTATAACTGCCATCTGGTTTCTGTACAAATTGTAAATAGCCTTTCGCTCCCTGTATTTTACCCCTGCCACCTTTAGAATTTGAAAGAGAGTATTCCAGTCATTATTGTCAAAAGCTCTCTCTAAGTCTACGAATGCTAGAAACGTAGGTTTGCCTGTCCTTGATCTTTCTCCTAAGATTAGTCGTAAGGTCAGTATTGCCTCACGTGTTCCAGTATTTCTACGGAATCCAAACTGATCTTCCGCGAGGTCGGCTTCTACCAGTTTTCCATTCGTCTGTAAATAATCCGCGTTAGTATTTTGCAGCCGTGGCTTATTAAATTGATTGTTCGGTAATTTTCACATCTGTCAACATCTGCTTTCTTTGGGACTGGAATTATTATATTCTTCTTGAAGTCTGAGGGTATTACGCCTGTCTCATACATCTTGCACAACAGATGGTAGAGGTTTGTCGGGACTGGCTCTCCCAAGGCCGTCAGAAGTTCCAATGGAATGTTGTCTACTCCGGGGGCCTTGTGCTCTGTCAAATTCTTCACGCAGTATCGTATCTCCCATTTCATCTTCATCTATATCCTCTTCCATTTCCATAATATTGTCCTCAAGTACATCGCCCTTAGACCCTTCTACTTTCCCTTCTTTGCTTAGAACTGGGTTTCCATCTGAGTTCTTGATGTTCATACAAACGGTTCTCTTATCTCCAAAGGGCTCTTTAATTTTCCTGTAGGCAGTACCTATCTTTCCCCTAGTGAGATAAGCCTCTGCATCCTTACATTTGTCCTGTAGCCATCCCTGTTGAGCCATTTTGCACTTACTGTCGATCTCATTTTTGAGACGTTTGTATTCCTTTTTGGCTGCTTCATTTATTGCATTTCTATATTTTCTTCTTTAATCAATTAAATTCAATATTTCTTCTGGTACCCAAGGATTTCTACTAGCCTTCGTCTTTTTACCTACTTGATCCTCTGCTGCCTTCACTACTTCATCCCTCAAAGCTACCCATTCTTCTTCTACTGTATGTCTTTCCCCAATACCTGTCAATTTTTCCCTTATGCTCTCCCTCAAACTCTGTACAACCTCTGGTTCTTTCAGTTTATCCACGGCCCATCTCCTTAAATTTCCACCTTTTTGCAGTTTCTTCAGTTTTAATCTACAGGTCATAACCAATAGATTGTGGTCAGAGTCCACATCTGCCCCTGGAAATGTCTTACAATTTAAAACCTGGTTCCTAAATCTCTGTCTTACCATTATATAATCTATCTGATACTTTTTAGTATCTCCAGGGTTCTTCCATGTATACAACCTTCTTTCATGTTTCTTAAACCAAGTGTTAGCTATGATTAAGTTGTGCTCTGTGCAAAATTCTACCAGGCAGCTTCCGTAAGCCCCAGTCCATATTCACCTACTACGTTTCCTTCTCTTCCTTTTCCTACACTCGAATTCCAGTCACCCACGACTATTAAATTCGTCTCCCTTCACTATCTGATTAATTTCCTTTATTTTATCCTACATTTCTTCAATTTCTTCGTCATCTGCAGAGCTAGTTGGCATATAAACTTGTACTTCTGTAGTAGGTGTGGGATTCGTATCTATCTTGGCCACAATAATGTGTTCACTATGCTGTTTGTAGTAGCTTACCCGCATTCCTATTTTCCTATTCATTATTAAACCTACTCCTGCATTACACCTATTTGATTTTGTGTTTATAACCCTGTAGTCACCTGACCAGAAGTCTTGTTCTTCCTGCCACTGAACTTCACTAATTCCCACTATATCTAACTGTAACCTATCTATTTACCTGTTTAAATTTTCTAACCCACATGCCCGATTAGGGGATGTAACATTCCACCCTTCGATTCGTAGAACGCCAGTTTTGTTTCTCGTGATGAAGACGTCCTCCTTAGTAGTCCACGCCCGGAGATCCAAATTGGTCACTATTTTACCTCCGGAATATTTCCCCCAAGAAGACGCCATCATCATTTAACCGCACAGTAAAGCTGCACGATATCAGGAAGAATTACGGCTTTAGTTTCCCCTTGCTTTCAGCTGTTCGCAGTTCCATCACAGCAAGGCCGTTTTAGGTAATGTTACAAGGCCAGATCAGTCAATCATCCAGACTGTTGCCCCTGCAACTACTGAAAAGGCTGCTACCCCTCTTCAGGGACCACACGTTTGTCTCAACTCTTAACAGAAACCCCCCCGTTATGGCTGCACCTACGGCACAGCTTTGTATATAGTCGAAGCAAGGTCCATGGTTCATGGTGGGGGGGGGGGGGGGAGGCGGGGATAATGACAGTACCACTGCATATTCAGATTTTGCAATGATGAGGATACTACTACAAGATCTGAATATGCAATAAGAATTAAAAGAAAATGCTCAGTGTCACAGAGTATGAAACTGGGAGATGGACAGAGGGTTGGGAGGAAATGGTCCCGGAAAGCGTAAAGAACAAGATGGACAGAGATAGGAGGCAGAAATAGACTGAGAGAGGTGGAGTGGGAGAATATGGACGTAGAAACGTGGCAGGAGGTGATGGACAGAGAGATGGGGTGAGAGATGGGGCAGGATAAGATTGGGGACGAGGATATGGACAGAGAGAGGGGCAAGGAAGTGATGGACACTGAGAAGACGAAGGAGTAGGAGATCTACCAAGAGAAGGTGAGGATGAGTGGAAAGAGACAGGGGCGAGGAGGAGATTATGGAGCATATCCAATTCCCACACTTATTAGTAACGGGTGCTTTCTCTTTTCTTTCTTTTCGATTTAACCGGACTGAGCCATAGCAACGCGTGGCCTTGAATACCTAGTAAACAATTTGTGAATGAATCAAGAAGGAATCATAAGAATGGAAACTCAAGAACGAAGTGGTCAGATTACTAACGGCGTAAGACAGGGATGCAGTCTTCCGTTTCTGTATAAATCGATTAATAGATATACTGTATATGTAAAGTTTCACGAGTGGAATTAAAATTCAAGGCTAAAAGATATAATAAGTAATATTTCCAGTGAAAGCAATGAAGGACGGCAGGACCAGTGAAATGGGATGAGCAGATTAAACAGCAGGGGCTACGTATTGATAGTAAACCGAAAAATGCGAGGGTATGTGTGAGGAGTAGCAACGTTGCCAATAAAGTGAATATCAAAATTGGGGACCCAGAAGCAGATGAAGTAATTTTGATATCTTGGAAGGAAAAGAACGTATGACGGACGAAGCAAGTAAGGCATAAGAATTAATTGGCACCTTCAAGGAAGGTACTGATCGGTCAGCGGGGTCTACAATTATGGACCATCGACCTTAGTTTCAGGAAGAAATTTCTGAGAAGATACGTTTGGAGCTCAGCAGTTTAAAGAAGTGAGTCAAGATCTGTGGGAAAACCGGAAAAATGGAGCTCAAGCGTTTGAGACGTGGTGCTGTAGAAGGATGCTGAAAATTATATGGACTGGTAAGGGACGAGGAATTTCGACGTAGAATTGTCGAGGAGAGTAACATGCAGAAACGAGTGGCAAAAAGGAGAGACAGACTGACAGGTCTATGTTACGACCTCGGCGGTAACTAGATTGTACTGGTGGGAGCTGTAGAGAATAAAAACTGAGAGATTTTAATGTATAGTAACCAAAAACTAACGACTTTGGCCGCAAATGAATCTCGGGGACGACGACTTGGCCACAGCAGAGGAATTCTTGGCGGGCTGCATCAAACTTGTCAGAAGTCTTATGAGCCAAAAAAAGAATTTAATCTTCGTTAACAGGAAGGACCGTCAGAAGGTTGTGACGATATCGAATGTTACATACAGGCATTTGTTTAACTGCAGTGGTAGCAGTAGTAGCAGTGGTGCTGGCTCATTTCGTGTTGTTTCATGTAGCATGTGACAATTTTATTGGTTCATTTGTCCACACGAACGTGTTGGTTATTAGCACAACCTCGCATGGGTGTTTACATTTTGTACTACATTGGAGTTAGGTAGGATCAGTGGCCACTCTAGCTTGTTGTGTTCAGTGCATCGTATATGTGACGATACGCCAATACGGAACTGCGGGACAGGTAGCTCATTAACGATGCGAAAGACTCTGTTTTACCGAATGTTTGTAGGATAAATCTTGTCCAAACTGGCACCACGACTACCAACTGCACTTGACGATCTCTGCTATTCAATGTCTCTTTCATTTCGTTCCAATTTAGCACCGTCTCTTGTAGACATCTTTCTTACATTATATAAGGCTGGTAGTACTCTTTCCTCGAGCATGTCGTTTAGTGGTACCTATTCTTCTTACTTCATATATCCAACAATTTAATGAATAACATAGATAACTAATATTTAAAAAGAAATAGGAGATAATTTGGTACAACTAAGAAGACGTTCTAACTAAAGAAATTTCATCATAAATGATTACTTGACGTTTTGTGTCACTGAAGGAAGCACTACGCTCAGCCACTATTTTCTACATAATGATTTATTTCACCATAACTTGTTTAGGTACTGGGCCAGAAATTGCCGCTCAAGGTTTACATTTTTATCGTATAGCATAACAGAAAATTCGAGATATTATTGTCTACAAAATTGTTCATTTTTTTTTAAAAAAGGCTGTTGCATTTTACTTACCTAACGAACGGTTTTGCTTTATATATTACACTACAAAGGCCTGCATCACTGATATGTTGAGAGCAGTATAAAGGTCTGTACCATTGATATGTGGCATGCTGAAAAAGTGTGAGATTGAAGGCAAGGTGGTGGACACATTCTGTCTTGTGACTGTTCGTGCTGTTGTAGACATTCATTCGTAAAATGGAACGTGTCTTTATGACTATCTGCTCAGTCGTAAGTTGTCTTATGATGGCCTAGAAAGCTGAAAGCCGATTCACAAAGAACTATAAATTAACTGTTATTGTGGGACATCGGTAATATGTATTTCAGTTTTTAATAATGGATAATTTTGATAGCGTTGGCTCTCGTCCTCTGATCTTTTTTATCATCTTGACAGTTGTCTGCCTTAACCTCCATCATTTTTCTGTGTTTATGTTCCTTGTTTCTGCATTTATGAGCAATCCAGTTGGTTTTCTGCGTTATTAGTTAAAGTCCTAGGAATTCGAATAAGCATAGGGCGATTATGTTTAACTCATTTCGATAAACAGCAACAGCTTTCCATCATCGCCTTGTTCATAAATGGTATATGTAAGTATGAATGTAAGAGCTATTGAGTTTTCAAATGTGCTTGTTGTTGGACAGAGAGTTTCGTTTTTGCATATGTAGAGAAAGACAACCTCTAGGGTTCCTCAAACGATGTCTGGCAAAGTAGTTACTTCTCGATCCTCAGATTTCCCACTTATTTCGCCAGTAAACTTAGCCAGGGAACTCATCTCGCCCCCCCCCCCCCCCCCCCCTCCCTCCCACAACCTTCTGAAATCTGGTTCTCGCGTCTACCAACGTAGATCTGCTGTTTTTTATGTTACTCTGGATCCGCTGCCAACGTATGAGTATGTCCTTGTCCTTTGGAACACGGCTTAGCGTGATTTTATTTGAGTTGTCATCGTTTAATTGTTAATTTTTGCTAGGAAGCCTTTCAGTTACTTCAATTACGCGTTCGGATATATTTTCTATGTTATTTTCGGTGTAATTCCTAGATATTTACCATGAAATGAACGAAGCAAACACTGACCTTTGTTCCAAGTGAACACAGCTAAGTGCCTTCAGCACTTGCGCCTGTTAACTTGAATCCTCTATGGTGTCTAAAAATTTGTGTCTCTCAACTCAAGTACGTAATATAGCAGACGATCAGGTAGCATAAATGTAAATTTCGGTACGTAAGTTAGTTAAGTCTTGAGAGGTAAATTTCAATGACATTACCCTATTGCATAAAGTCTGAAATTGTTTAGTGTGATAATCGCCCTCAAAGACCTACTAACGGTGATTTTGTTTCCTTCCATTAACTTTTATTGCGGTTTTCGTAATCAGTTCCCATACGCTGGTATCAACCTTCTTGTCATGCGACCACCATGAGTGATACAAGAAACTATTTCGTGGTTTATATCCGGCACTAATGAACATATAAAAGTGTTTTATACAGATTGAACCCCTGGTTGTCTAGCGTCAATTCAGTTTTAGAAGTTATTGAATTTATTAATGTCCAATTGTATGCCAGTGGCGGTACCCCCTTTATGTGTGGGTATTAATATTTTTGTAATAATACGCTTTTTGTTGTAACAGACTTGCAAATTTTCAAAACCATCACACAAATTTTCACATGGTATAAAGTCTTCATAATGATCAGTAATTCATGCTTTTCAATTTATAACGTAATAGATTACCAAATAGTCCCCACCATGGGAAAAATAGATAATTTATTTGTATTTAGTCTCCCTGTATCCGTACCATATCCACTGTATTCCTGTCTTGCACGTTCTAAATTCAGGGCTGGATGAAGAAAATATGCCACCACGGATGTGCCTTATTGTAGACAAGTCTGCTTTCCGAGAAATATATAAATTACTAGCTTTTCAGACCCCCCCCCATTCCTCTTTCAAGTTCAAGGAGAATAGAAAGTATTTGGTTGTGGACCATACACCTTGAAGTTGGTGAGGAGGCTGGTGTGTATCAGCGATACAGATATCCGTACCGCAGTGAAACCACAAATCAGAGTTATCTATTGAGAGGACAGACAAACGTGTGGCTCCTGAAGAGGGCAGCAGCCTTTTTAGTAGCTCCAGGGACCATAGTCTGGATGACTGACTGATCTGGCCTTGTAACATCAAGCAAAACGGTCTTACTGTGCTGATACTGCGAACAGCCGAAAGCAAGGATAAAATAGAGCCGTAATTTTTTCCGGTGGGCATGCAGGTGTGCTGAATGGTTACGTGGTAATTGTGTCCTCTTGGGTCAAACATTCCGGAGGTACTATCGATCCCCATTCGGATCTCCAGTCGTGGACTACTCAGGAGGATATCGTTACCCAGTGAAACCAAACTGGAGGCCTAGAGGAGCAGGGAATGCCAAATCCCTTAATCGGGCATGTAGGTTAGAAATTTTAAAAAGGGAAATGGGTGGCCTAACGTGAGATAAAGTAGTGGGAATTAGGCAAGTTCAATGGCAGGAATACATAATTATTGCTTCAAAATAAAACAGGAGAAATGCAGGAGTAGATTTAATAACGAAAAAAAAATAGTAACACTGGTAAGCTGCTATGAACAGCATAGTGAACACATTATTGTAGCCAAGATAGACACGAAGCCCACACCCACCACAATAGTTCAAGTTCATATGCCAACTAACTCTGCAGATTGAAGAAATGTATGATGAGATAAAAGAAATTATTTAGATTGTTAAGGGAGACGAAAATTTAATAGTCGTGGCGGACTGGAATTCGACAGCAGGAAAAGGAAGAGGAGGAAAAATACTAGATGAATATGGACTTGGGGGAAAGGAAGAAAGATGAGGCCTCCTGGTAGAATTTTGTGCAGAGAATAATGTAATCATAGCTAACACTTGGCTTAAGAATCAAGAAAGAATGTTGCATACGCGGAAGAGACCTAGAGAAACCAGAAGGTTTCACATTGATTATATAATCGTAAGACAAAGATTTCTTAACGAGATATAAAATTTTGAGACATTTCCGGGAGCAGAAGTGGTCTCTGATCGCAATTTATTGGCTATCAATTGTAGATTGAAACTGAAGAAACTGCAGAAAGGTAGGAATTTAAGGATACATGACCTGGATAACCTGAAAGAAACAAAGGTTGATTAGAGTTTCAGAGGAAACATTAGGGAAACATTGACAAGAATAGGGGAAAGGAACACGGTAGTAGAAGAATGGGTGGCTTTGAGAGATGAAATAGTGAAGGTAGCAGCGGATCAAGTAGATAAAAAGGCGAGGGCGAGCAGAAACCAATGGGTAAAACAAGAGATACTGAATTTAACTAATGAAAGGAGAAAACATAAAAATGCAGTTAATGAAACTGATGAAAGGCGGTACAAACGTTTAAAAATGAGACTGATATGAAGTGCAAAATGCCAAAGCATAAATGGCTAGAGGACAAATGTGAGCATTTAGAAGCATATATCGCTAGGTTAAAGATAGATGAGGAAAGTCCAAGAGACCTTTGGAGAAAAGAGAACTTCCTGTATGAATATCAAGAGCTCTGATGGAAAACCAGTCCTAAGCGAAAAGGTGGAAGGAGTATATAGAAAGAAGTTGGAAGGAGTATATAGAGATTCTGCAAAAGGGAGATGCATTTAAGGGCAATTATATGGAAATCCTTCCCCCTAGAACCATGGACCCTGCCGTTGGTGGGGAGCTTGCCTGCTTCAACGACACAGATAGCCGTATCGTAGGTGCAACCACAACGCAGGGGTATCTGTTGAGAGGCCAGACAAACGTGTGCTTCCTGAAGAGGGGCAGCAGCATTTTCAGTAGTTGCAGGGGCAACAGTCTGTATGATTGACTGATCTGGCCTTGTAACACTAAACAAAACCGCCTTGCTATTGTGGTACTGAGAACGGCTGAAAGAAAGGGGAAACTACGGCCGTAAAATTTCCCGAGGGCATGCAGCTTTACTCTGTGGTTAGATGATGATGGCGTCCTCTTGGGTAAAATATTCCGGTGGTAAAATAGTCTCCAATTCGGATCTCTGGGCGGGGACTACTCAGGAAGACGTCGTCATCAGGAGACAGAAAACTGGCATTCTACGGATCGGTGCGTGGAATGTCAGATCCCTTAATCGGGCAGGTAGATTAGAAAATTTAAAACGCGAAATGGATAGCTTAATGTTAGGTATGGTGGGAATTAGTGAAATTCGGTGACAGGAGGAACAACTTGTAAGGTGAATACAGGGTTATAAATACAAAATCAAATAGTGGTAATTCAAGAGTCGGTTTAATAACGAATAAAAAAAAACAGGATTGCGGGTAAGCTACTACAAACAGCATATTGAACGTATTATAGTGGCCAAGACAGACACGAAGCCCACGCCTACTACGGTAGTACAAGTTTATATGCAAACTAGCTTTGCAGATGACGAAGAAATTGAAGGAATGTATGATGAGATAAAAGAAATTATTCAGATAGTGAAGAGAGACGAAAATTTAATAGTCATAGGTGATTGGAATACGACAGTAGGAAAAGGGAGAAAAGGAAACATAGTAGGTGAATACGGATTGGGGCTAAGAAATGAAAGAGGAAGCCGTCTGGTAGAATTTTGCACAGAGCATAGCTTAATCATAGCTAACACTTGGTTCAAGAATCATAAAAGAAGGTTGTATGCATGGAAGAATCCTGGAGATACTAAAAGGTATCAGATAGATTATATAATGATAAGGCAGAGATTTAGGAACCAGGTTTTAAATTGTGGGATACTTCAAGGGGCAGATGTGGACTTTGACCACAATCTATTGGTTATGAACTGTAGATTAAAACTGAAATAACTGCAAACAGGTGGGAATTTAAGGAGATGGGACCTGGATAAACTGAAAGAACCAGAGGTTGTACAGAGTTTCAGGGAGAGGATAAGGGAGCAATTGACAGGAATGGGGGAAATAAATACAGTAGAAGAAGAATGGGGAGCTCTGAGGGATGAAGTAGTGAAGGCAGCAGAGGATCAAGTAGGTAAAAAGACGAGGGATAGTAGAAATCCTTGTGAATATAAGAAATATTGAATTTACTTGATGAAAGGAGAAAATATAAAAATGCAGTAAAGGAAGCAGGCAAAAAGGAGTACAAACATCTCAAAAATGATATCGACCGGAAGTGCAAAATGGCTAAGCAGGCATGGCCAGAGGACAAATGTAAGGATGTAGAGGCTTATCTCACTAGGGGTAAGATAGATACTACCTACAGGAAAATAAAGAGACCTTTGGAGAATCGAGAGCCACTTGTATGAATATCGGGAGCTGAGATGGAAACCAAGTTCTAAGCAATGAAGGGAAAGCAGAAAGGTGGAACGAGTATATAGAGGGTCTATGCAAGGGCGATGTACTTGAGGGCAATATTATGGAAATGGAAGAGGATACTGATGAAGATGAAATAGGAGATACGATACTGCGTGAAGAGTTTGACAGAGCAGTGAAAGACTTAAGTCAAACAAGACCCCGGGAGTAGACATCAATCCATTAGAACTACTGACGGCCTTGGAAGAGCCAGTCTTGACAAAACTCTACCATGTCGTGATCAAGATGTACGAGACAGGGGAAATACCCTCAGACGTCAAGAAGAATATAATAATTCCAATACCAAAGAAAGCAGGTGTTGACAGATGTGAAAATTACCGAACAATCAGTTTAATAAGCCACAGCTGCAAAATACGAACGCGAATTATTTACAAACGAATGGAAAAACTGGTAGAAGCCGACCTCGGGGAAGATCAGTTTGGATTCCGTAGAAATATTGGAACACGTGAGGCAATGCTGAACTTTCGGCCTATCTTAGAAGAAAGAATAAGGATAGGCTACCCTTCGTTTCTAGCATTTGTAGACTGAGAGAAAGCTTTTGGCAATGTTGACCGGAATACTCTCTTTCAAATTCTAAAGGTAGCTGGGGTAAAATACAGGGAGCGAAAGGCTATTTACAATTTGTACAGAAACTAGATGGCAGTTATAAGAGACGAGGGTCATGAAAGGGAAGCAATGGTTGGCAAGGGAGTGAGACAGGGGTTGTAGCCCCTCCCCCCCTTCCCGATGTTATTCAATCTGTATATTGAGCAAGCGGTAAAGCAAAGAAAAGCAAATTTGGAGTAGGTATTAAAATCCAGGGAGAAGAAATAAAAACTTGAGGTTCGCCGATGACATTGTAATTCTGTCAGACAGAGCAAAGGACTTAGAAGAGCAGTTGAACAGAATGGACAGTGCCATGAAAGGAGCGCATCAACAAAATAAAACGATGATAATGTAGTCGAATTAAATCGGGTGATACTGAGGGAATTAGATTAGGAAATGAGACACTTAAAGTAGTAAAGAAGTTTTGCTATTTGGGCAGCAAAATAACTGTGAGGATATAAAGTGTAGACTGGCAATGCCAAGGAAAGCGTTTCTGAAGAAGAGAAATTTGTTATGATCGAGTACAGATTTAAGTGGCAGGAAGTCGTTTCTGAAAGTATTTGTATGGAGTTTAGCCATGTATGGAAGTGAAACATGGACAATAAATAGTTAGAACAAGAAGAGAATAGAAGCTTTCGAAAAGTGGTGCTACAGAAGTATGTTGAAGATTAGGTGGGTAGATCAGATAACCAATGAGGATGTATTGAGTAGGATTGGGGAGAAGAGATGTTTGTTCCCCAACTTGACTAGAAGAAGGGATCGGTTGGTAGGAGGTGTCCTGAGGCATCAAGGGATCACAAATGTAGCATTGGAGGGCAGCTTGGAGGGTAAAAATCGTAGAGGGAGACCAAGAGATGATTACACTAAGCGTGTTCAGAAGGATGTAGGTTGCAGTAGGTACTGGGAGATGAAGGAGCTTGCACAGGATAGATTAGCATGGAGAGCTGCATCAAACCAGTCTCAGGACTGAAGACCACAACAACAATAACAACAACAAGACTATGGAAATGGAAGATGACATAGGTGAAGATGAGGTGGGAAATATGATACTGCGTGAAGAATCTAACAGAACACTGAAAGATCTAAGTCGAAACGAGGCCCCGAGATTGCACGACATTCTGTCAAAACTACTGACAACCATAGGAGAGCCAGCAATGACAAAACTCTTCCATCGGGTATGAAGATTTATGAGACAGTCGAAATACAGTAAGACTTCAAGAAGAATATGATAATTCCCATTCCAAAGAAAGCAGGTGCTGTCACCTCAGAGAATTACCGAACTATTAGTTTAATATATCATGGTTGCAATATACTTAAACGAGTACCTTACAGAAGATTGGAAAAAATGGTATAAGTAAACCTCGGGAACGATCAGTTTGGATTCAAGACAAATATAGGAACACGCGAGGCAGTACTGACACTAGTACTTCTTGAGGAAAGGCAAACCTACGTTTGTAGCACACGTAGGCATTTGACAAAGACGACTAGAATACTCTCGTTCAAATTCTATGAGTGGCAGGGGTAATACATAGGGAGCGAAAGGCTATTTTCAATTTGTACAGAAACCAAATGGCGTTTACAAGAGTCGAGGAACATGACAGAGAAGCTGTGGTTGAGAAGGAAGTGGGACGGGATTATAGTCTATTCTCGATACTATTCAGTCTGTTTATTGAGGAACAAGAAAAATTTTTTAGTAGGAATTAAAGCCCATTTAGAAGAAATAAAAACTGTGAGGTTTGCCGATGACATTGGAACTCTGTCAGAGGCAGCAATGGACTAGTAAAAGCAGTTGAATGGAATGGCCAGTGTCTGGAAAGAAGGATGTAAGATGGCCATTAACAAAATCAAAATGAGGGTAATGGAATGTGGTTGAATTAAATCAGGTGATGCTGAGGGAATTAATGAGACACTTAAAGCACTAGATGAAGTCTAGGCAGCAAAATAACTGACGTTGGTCGAAGTAGATAGGATATAAAGTGTAGAATGGAAATGTAGGGAGAGTGTTTCTGTAGGCGAGAAATTTGTTAACATCGAGTATAGATTTAAGTGTCAGGAAATATTTTCTGAAAGTATTTGTTGGAATGTAGCTATGTGTGGAAGTTGAACGTGGACAATGGATAGCTTAAACAAGAAGAGAATAGAATCTTTCTAACTCTGGTGCTAACAGAAAAATGGTGAAGATTAGGTGCGTTGATCACGTAACAAATGGGGAGGAGCTGAGTAGAATTGGGGAGAAAAGAAATTTGTAACAGCGTGACTAGAAGAAAGGATCAGTTGACAGCAAACACTCGGAGACATCAAGGGATCATCATTTTTGTATTTGAGGGAAGCGTGAGGGAGGGGGGCCTAAAATCATACAATGAGACTAATAGATGAATACGGGAAGCATATTCAGAGAGATGTAGGCTGTAGAAGTTAGTCGAAGATAAAGAGGCTTGAAAAGGATATAGTGTGGAGAGATGCATGAAACCAGTTTTCGGACTGAACACCACGGCAAAAAAGCAGTAACTTGGTTATATGGCAAGAAGAGCCACTAGTCAAGTAAAGGAAAATTAGAGAATTAGAACTGATACACAATATAATAGAAGATGGGACTAAATGGTTTGGACTGGCGAGTGCATATTTTGATTTCATGAAGTTAAACTTGATTGACGGCTTTTACTTGATCCTCTGATGGAGCCACTGTATTTGTTTTAATTGCGTGGAATAACCCTGAGTTCTTTTTTTCTTTTATTTTTGTGACTTCGTTGTATGTGTAGACTGCGATATAACGTGTCAATATCGAATATCAAAAGTTGATGAAGAACAAGTTCTGTGATATATTAACCGTGTGCTGTCCACCACAACAGAACATGACACCTGATACATGATAAAGTGTCATTATTATGATTCAGTGTCTCTTTCAGGTCAATAAATTATAACTTCATTTTTACTTCGACATCGGAACGTTGTAATCATAAATTCATCACACTCCTATTTTAAAACGTAATTCGTTTTATTTTATGCCGATAATTTCCTGTGTATCTGCAGGTTTGTCTCATTTGAAGATGAATAATCTAAAAACAGGAAAATTCTTTTCTACGCTCACTTTCTAAAAGCGTTATAAATATCAGTTGGTGGATATCTTCTATGTCCAGACGCCCAGCGATGATGTATAAACATATACTGTATTCAATAAAATCGGCGTTTCGCTACTTTCTGTATTAGCAGTTACTCTTGGAAACAGTATTTTTCAAAGTTAATCATCGTAGTATTCAATTTCAGCAGACAGCGGAGTTTTAATTATAATATAGCACGTAGCTCCTTCGTATCCTTGAATCATTAATGTACTCTTTCGTAAATTTACGCCATCAAAGTATTATTTACGTCCGATTTTTAGTGCTTCTCAAATTTAGATAATTTTTTCACATGCATTTAACCGATTAATTAAAATGCCTTAATTAATGCAACTAAATTAATAGTATTCTTTGGTTGACAATGAAGAAATATATTCGATATTCTCTTCGAAACACATTAATTTGTCTGTTCACACCAAAGATATACGGAGGCTGGTCATGTAATAAAACTTTTAATTCATTCTACAAAAATGAACTTCATTCGGGAGTGGCCAACAGGAAATTGACTATATTTTTAGTGTCATTCATTACTAATTTATGTATTTAATTATACGATCTTAATCCCCACGGAAGATATGGTAGTGTTTTAGGCTTGTTGTTGTTACGCACGTTGGTGACCACCTGGGTTTTCTGCGGCTGTGCATTCCTCAGAGCTCGTCATGCAATCGAAACGTACATGTGAGAAGACAAAAACTAAAAAAAATTGTTGGTATTTAACCATAATAAGAGTTATTATTATAATAAACTCATCTGACTCAACATCGAGTGAGAAAAGCTTATTTGGTGACACACCTAAGTTGGTGATATATTTCACTTCGTTTCTCGTGATCTTGGGATTACCTCAAACAATTCGAGACACCAGTCATAAATAGCACAGAACATCTTCTTTGGACTGTTCATGCCGAACAACAGTCTCATCGTTGTTAGTGTACTTCAGCAGATGAGGGGGGCAGCAAGCGGTGTCGCTGAAATAATTTATACTTTTTATTATTTCTTAAGTATCTATTGATGTATTTAGGAACGGTCAAGTGTGTTACCTCTCAAAACCTTACAGAAACTTACAATAAGTATAACTGTTTTGCTTACCTTATAATTAGTCTCGGTATAGGCTTACCGTTAGGTTTCTAAAGCATGTTTATGAAGTGCTCGTGCAGGCATAAATTCAAAAAAATCCTAATGTATGTTTAAATTGTTATCTACAGTTTTCACTCTTATTATGTACATGCATACTATATTCAGAATGATGTAGGTTGCAGCAGATACTGGGAGATGAAGAAGCTTGCACAGGAAAGAGTAGTATGGAGAGATGCATCAAACCAGTCTCTGGACTGAAGACCAGAACAACAACAACAAGATTAATCTATATTTGTAAATGTAATTTCATACACCCTAATAACTGCACGCAGCCTATCACGAAGTTAGATGATATCGTCAACTAAGGTATGACTTATCTTATTTCTTAGGTGTAAATGATGGAAAGTAGAGTAAAAATGGGGCTCATCGGAAAGAAATAGAATTTGTCTTATGTATAACTTTTGTGCAACGCTTGAGGCTGCAGGACTGATTAAGCAAAATTGTATTAGCGTTTACAAGACTGCAATAGCCTATGGGGTGCCTCTGAGCTTTTTGAAAAGGTGCCTGACAGAAAACAATGAAGCTGGTGTTGCTGTCGGTCTGAAAATATTTGTTCCCCCGTTCTCCATAGTCAATATTATAGCAGAAGCACAAGTTTACAGTGGAAGAGATGGTATTTAGATCTACTACCAAACAAGTGAAAGTGGTTGCATGTAAACTGACAGGGGCGTGAGAATTTTCTTAACAGCGAAAATGAAAGCAAGATTTCTCGTGGCCAATACTATTATGATAGACGACTGTTTTGACAAACTTATTTCGACAAACTTCCATATGCTATGAAGAATGCTATCTTCTAAACAAGTGGGAAGATCATTCGTGGAATGGCGACAAAACCAGCTTGATATTTGCCGTGAAGCCCGATAACGTTGTATATGACACTGAGAAGAAATTCGAATACAGGCGTACCTCTCAGAACGGTCGAAAAATATGACGTTGGAGGCCTGTGTTTGCCTAGTGAAATTGGACAACCCTGTTTATAATTTTCAAACGTTTTCGGTGTAGTGGAGATAGCAAGAGTGACTGTCCGCCTAAAAAGGTGTGAAATACTTAAGAACTGTATTTAGGGTGGTTACAATTTTTTCTTGAATAAATCAGAACAGAATCTGTACTAATGCTGATGGATTCGCATGGAGCATGTATTTCTCTAGAGGTACTTTAACTTAGTACTCAAAATTATGTCTATTTCAAAAAAATGGCTCTGAGCACTATGGGACTCAACTGCTGTGGTCATTAGTCCCCTAGAACTTAGAACTACTTAAACCTAACTAACCTAAGGACATCACACACATCCATGCCCGAGGCAGGATTCGAACCTGCGATCGTAGCAGTCGCACGGTTCCGGACTGCGCGCCTAGAACCGCGAGACCACCGCAGCCGGCATGTCTATTTCCCTATGCTCCATTCTCACACATACACATGTGTGTATGGCATTTTCGAGGCTCTTGAGAGTGCTGGGAGCGAGGAACTGCATGATTATGTTGCAGAAGACCCAATGGAGAAACAGGATAAAAGAAATTTCCATATCATCTTCTCATCTTCAATACGCCTTTTGTGAATATCTTGCCCGAGGAAAACATAAGAAAATAGCTTCAAGTCCTGGACTCTAGGATCGAATTGCCATTCCCCGAAAAAAGCTGGCTTCATCTGAGCTCACCGAGCGTCCTGATCTGCAGGTAGGCTTTGCTCTGCATGATGGAAGCAGATCAACAAATAATAGTTAGCTATCGAAAAGCCAGAAACTCCAGCAACCTCGCTGTCTCCAATCGAACAAAAAATTGTTCAAATTGCTCTAAGCACTGTGGGACTTACCATCTGAGATCATCAGTCCCCTAGACTTAGAACTACTTAAACCTAACTAACCTAAGGACAGAACACACATCCATGCCCTTGGCGGGATTCTAACCTGGGACGGTAGCAGCAGCGCGGTTCCAGACTGAAGCGCCTAGAACCTCTCGGCCACAACAGCCGGCTCCATTCGAACACCGGCAGAAAATATATGACGTAAGTCATTGTAGCTAGGACTGACTGTTGACCCTAACGTTGGTCCCATAAGTGCATACGAAATAATAGATGCTGCGCTGGGTTGTCCATGAACTAGCAGAGTAAAAGGAAGAGCTGTTTCGGATTCAGATGCACCTTATGGAACGAGGAAAACGAAAGATAAAAATGTCAAAAAAAAAAAGCTTTTCCAGTAACGACAGTTGCACGTATAGCACATGTTGAGGAGAATAATAAACGGACCAATGTGTGAAAATTGGAGCAATTCTCATTCTGTCTCACTCCCTACCATGAATACTGACAAAGCGAATCTGCTTTGGGGTCTGTTTACGTGAACGATCTCTGCACTTTAAGCGGTGAATGAGGTGATATAGTTTAGACAGGAATAAGGAAGGTACTATTTTAATATGTACCGGTAAAGCAATCTTATTCAGTTGTTTTCTTTAATTAGTGTTGACTGAAGCTGAACAATTTACTTGGTACCTGGTTATATATATACATATATATATATATATATATACATATATATATATATATATATATATATATATATATATATATATATATATATATATATATATATATATATATAATGTGTGGTTAGCTTGTTGGTTCGGTATGTTCCTTACGATTTAAGAAAAAGTTCGTAGGTACTTGAGTAACTCATCGTATTTATTGCTTATTTTAATTTATAAACAAATTGAGAATCCACATCATCTGTATCACTAAGTGAGGTTCATTGTAGCGTTTCAATGGAAATATCTTCAGCTGCACCAAAACCAACTCTAATGCCATGAGACTGCGTTTGTTATAACGTAGACATATAACTCGTACTAGCATATTCTGGAAGAATGTATGGCTAATAAGATAATTATTTACAGAATTACTGGCTTTACCATCAAATTAAATACCTTCATCCTATATAAGGCATAAGAGGCGGGCTGCTAAATTTGTTAGTGGTAGGTTTGGTCATCACGCGAATGTTACGGAAATGCTTCAGGAACTCGGGTGGGAGTCTGTAGAGGAAGGTAGGCGTTTTTTCGTGAATCGCTAGTGAGGAAATTTAGAGAACCAGCAGTTGAGGCTGACTGCAGTACGATTTTACTGCCGCCATCTTGTATTTCGCGGAAAGACCTCAAAGATAAGATAAGAGAGATTAGGGCTCGTACAGAGGCATATAGGCAGTCATTTTTCTCTCGTTCTGTTTGGGAGTGGAACAGGGAGAGATGATGCTAGTTGAGGTACGAGGTACCCTCCGCCACGCACCGTATGGTGGATTGCGGAGTATGTATGTAGATGTAGATGTAGGTGGATATTTTTGGTGCCCAAGTTCTCTGTGATACTGTGCTACATACATATCGCAACAAGATACCTGCTAATTTTGGTACCTTTCTTAATTATTTAAAAAATTAGAAATCGTGTAAAGCTACGTTTTAAAAGTGGAAAAACGCACACATACCTTTAGGCATATTTCTCGCACAGAATGAAGAAATAGTTCCTCAGACTTGGAGATTACAGAACACCAGTTCTGCAGACCGGGCGCCCCTCGTTGATAACCGAATATTAAACGGTTCGGTCGCCGCCATTAGAGACGACGAGGACGGTCCGAAGTTGCAACTTATTAATTAAAGCCAAGTTCGGGGGCGTAAAGAGGACGCGTGACTCCTGCGACGTGCCGGCCTGTTGATTGGGCGAGCCGCCCCGTCCCGCTCCTCGTTAAGGGGCACTGGAGTGGGGGAGGCACAAATGTGCTGGAACATCAGTTTCGGGAGGACCGATCTTAATTGTATTCTGCCGCGGGTGCTGAAGACTTAAAGCGTGCGAAAGTTGAGATTAGGAGCGGCGCCGCGGTGCGAGTTTATCTTGTTTCCAGACTCATTAAAGTGCTCGGCTGCGCCCCGAACCCCCCCCCCCCCCCCTCCCCAATCCTTTCCTCTCGTCCCTGCTACGTGATGTGTCTGCACTCACAAACGAATGCCGGCGGAGCACTGACTGTGGTCGATACACGTTTCCACAGGAGGAGCTGCGGTGCGCGAGAATAGGCCGGCACAAAATACCCCACCAATCGCTGCAAACAACCGGTATCAACTACAAACCCGTTCCGTACCAGATAAAGTGTCAGCGCCTATGTATGGCCTCTCAGATGACTCATATCGAGATGCCGCAGTGGTTTATGACATTCTGGAGCCTCTGATCTTTGGGCGCTGATATGTAGCTGCACCACTAACACCCAATAGCGCACTCTGGAACTATGGTAGAAGTGGTGGACGGGGTGGGGAGGATGGGGTTGAACTCTTTGTTTCGACATAGTAAGTTTTAGGTTTCACGAGTAATGGCTCTGATTTTACAGAAAATTAACAACTTTTTCAGCCTTCAGTTGCGAGGCAATTTTTACTCGTTTACCTAGGTTTCGATTCCAGTAATGTAATCGTCTTCAGAACAAACAAAATTAAATTATTTTGAGAGCCAAACACTGGCAATGTCACAGATTCAAAATTAAAACAATAAAGACGCACAATCATGAGATTATGTCTGTCAATATTAAAACCATTAAGGCGGACGTAGACGGAGGTACGCCGGCCAGATATAAGGACCACACGTGAGCGGCTCGGCTCTGATTATACCTGTTACTAATGGCCATCCATTACATGCATCTGCTTTCTTCCAACTGATACTTAAAAATAGGCTTATTGTCTCAGACGGTGTTCTTTTATTATTTCCTGACAATATCGTCGATTTTTATATCATTTCTCGTAGTTACAGGGTAACCAGCCTTGAAGGAACTAATAGTTTCCCTATCATATGGATATTTGTTTGTAAGACTAGTTACTTTGTAACTATTTTAACAGTGTGAAGACACCGTGACTGCTTAGTGGCGGAATTACGGTGCAGCTGTGGACAATGATGTGTCTGGTGAGCGGCAACGAGGCGTTTACATGCCGGAATTCCTCGAGTCAACAGCCTGAGACACTGACCGTCGCCCACACGCCCAGGCTTGGTATGTTCTTACCAACATTATCCGAAGGCTGCTGTTCATCATTTGGTTCTTGGTCCTCTAACAGAAGCTATGTTTGTACACATATGGTTAAGTATTTTCCCACTAAGCAACCAAAAAAATGTTCCTGATACTCAAATTTGTTTCAGCAGTTTTCCTCCATTAACACTGGGTAGCTTTTTATTCGCGTCTGGAGAATACAATAACATTATTGGAACCACCGCTAAACGAAAATTAAGCCTAAAAACATTTTGTAACTACTCTAATCAATACCTTGCTCTGTCTTTCTTGCTAACTGCAAGTTCCCATTAAAAGTCGTTCGTTAAATGCAAGCTTTCAAACTATTCATTCTTACACGAGTTCTGAGTAGCAAATCTGTTGCAAAGCCGTTATATAAACAGACTATCGAGAGCTTAACTTACTGCAGACTTTGACAGGTCAAGTGATCTGCTAGGAAATTTGTAAGAGGGTGTGTAATTACTAATCTTGGCCCTACACATGTTGCGAACCCCACTGAAAGTTGGACATAGAATTCAGTCAGTGTTTCTCTGGATTTTCAAGTGGGCGCTTTCTCACGCTGTGTTCGATGGTCACAGATGACTAGTGTTGCCACTTGCTTTCTTATGGACGCAGGATACTGGCATTGAGGATACTTTCTGTGAGCCATTCTCAAGCAACGAGCTTCGACAGTTACGATAAGGTCGCGACTTGCACTTGCTACTTGGCGTAGTATTCAGTTTATAATTGTTTCAGGTTTTCAGATGTACCTTCACTCGTATTCAGACTTAACTTCCATTGCAGAAAAAAGTAAATGATGTCCCATGCTTATGAATCAGTATCAGTGTTTCATTTGATCATCCACGAGAGTAGCTCAGTCGCTCCATTACATTCCTGCTAATTTAAATGTGTTCAGTGTCTATTAATATGTGGAAGGCTTTCCTTATGTACAGTTTTTCTTATGTGGTTGACTTTTACACCACATAGTCCACGACAGGACAAGTAATATATGGAGAACATAATACACTTTGTTTACAATGGGCATTCTTCCACACTTCAATTATTTCATGTGAGAAGAGGTCATAGACCTAGCGACGTCCTCAATGATGTGAACTCACTGATCAGTTGTGTCGTAATCCTTATCAGAGGGAATCCAACCTCCCTTTCCCACTCGCCCAGTCCTCCCCTCCTAATATCTCCCACCAGTCACAGTGCATTAATAATGATGGAAGAACCAATGAAAAAGTTAAAGGTGGTGGAACTAACTCAGTTGTGTTATTGCGCAAGTACAAGATCTGTCCCCTCTCTTCTTTTCCTCCTATCGCCCCCCTGTCAAAAGATCAAGGATGTGGGAACTAGTGCAATTATACTTTATGCTTCCCTCCTCTTTCCAATCAATCTCAGTGAAATATAAAAAATTAAAGGATATGTTTTTATGAAAAAATCTGCAGGTGCTCATTATAGACAGAAACTGGTAGTCTGATGACACAAATTTGTCACCATAGACTTAAAGTAAACGAAATTTGAAAATGAAAGGGACTATAAAAAATTCAAGATGCAGATTGTTCATTTGTGTTGTAGGCTTCTACCCACTCCTCCTCTTTTCATTCTGTCACAACAAAATACATAACTGGTACGTATAATCCGAATGTAGTTTCTATCCCCAACAGCAAGACAAACATATCACAAGCAGTCCTGCCGGAGAAACATTTGCAGCTGATCGTCGTAATAGCCATGAGAATAACCATTTCAGTTGTAAGGCTTTTATGTTTAAACTCAAGACTGATTTCAGGCTAATAAATGCTAATCATCAGGACAATTAATCGTGTACTGAGACTCCAAGTAATGTGAGAATGGGTAATGTAGAGACGACCACCACAAGCTACTAATAGCACTGATGATGTGCATTCGTAACCCCGAAACCGGTGGTGAATTTAAAAATAAAATCCTTATAACTGAAGTGGTCATTTCTATGCCTGTTCGAGATATGTCAGTTGAGCACCAGCTTGAAGAAAGCCAGAACAATGAAACGAGGCGAAGTGTTCCGCATTCATTAACCTGCATGATTTTTTGCCACAGCTTGTCAGCAACTTATTACCTCTATTTTTTTAAATTTTGCATTAACTTCACTGCTACTTTAATCACCTAGATTCAGGTAAAGAGGAATGCATATACGTATTATTCTTTATATATTTCCCTGGTTATGTCATTTGCCCCGTCCATTCTTCCCTATGTGTGTGTGTGTGTGTGTGTGTGTTTGTGTGTGTGTGTGTATGTGTGTGTGTGTGTATGTGTGGTGTGTGTATGCGTGTGTGTGTGTGTGTGTGTGTGTGTATGTGTGTGTGTGTGTGTGTGTGTGTGTGTGTGTGTGTGTGCGTGTACCTGTGTAATTGTGAGTAAACCAATGCTTTTAAACACCCTGCTCTACACAGTGTCATTGAGTTGTAGTGCCAACGTAGCTTCCTGCAGCTTTGGGTGGGACCAGAGACACAGTTCAGTTACGAAGTGAAACTTATTCCTAGTGTAAGGTGTAGGTATTGGCAGAAAGTGATTCTCCCTTTCTTCACCAGCCACATAGGGTAGAGGCGTAGCTGGGGTCAAGCGTTCGTTCAAGATTGGTATGTAATGGATGTGCTTGGCTTCCATTGTTATGAAATTGGGAGCACAGCATTCCGCAAATTTCTAGTGAGTTGGTATTTCAATTAAATCAAACTGGCTGGTCATCGCAACAATGCATGTTGTTTTCAAAACTTGATTATTCGGTATTTTGGTGTAAATTCAGGTGATTAAAGAAACTTTGTGTATCATACTTTGTTGTGGTAAAGCGCCGTTATCACTGAGTATCTGTCTAGAACATGTAGTATAAATATGAAGGATGCTACTTATGAGCAGACTGTATAATCTTTGTACCCTCAAACGGCAATCTTGTTTATTCATTTGACCTATATTCTGACAGTGTAACCGGCTGATTTTGGCGATCAGTTCCCCACGTTCCCCAGAATCAAGCTAGTTTATTTTAACCATATTTATGGCACAGATCTTGTCTTTGTGAGTTCAAATAATCCTTATACGGCTGCCTAACCTGAGTAATTGCTGGGATTTTGGCAATCTGCCACCATATGTTCTCCAGTTTCAAGTTAGTTCCCTTTAACCATGTTTAAGGCACAGATCTTGTCTGAGCTCAACGTATCATCCTATACCTGCCAAACTTGAATAATAAGGGTAGTACTGAATTTCCATGAAACTCATGTATGGTGAACATCCACTAAGGCATTTCCCATGTGAACGTGCGCAGTCCCTTAATCTTAATGTGAGAGTATAGCGAGGTAGAATTAGTAAAACAGTTGGTTCCATACATACGTGTATATGGAAGGTTTCTGTCCATTAATGACTTACGTTATTGTACCTTTGTGACATTGATTAATTAGCATGGCGTGTCTATGCGCACCTCCTTTTACTCCACAGTGACCTTCGGGTTCTGCCAAACGTTCAGTTTAGTCAGACCATTGTAGATGAATTGCTGTATGTATCTTTTGTGTATGGATCGTCCATGTAGGTGACTGATGCTCGATCTTATCTCCAAATCCTGACAGATCAAACTGCATCAGAGTAACTCCCAATCCAGTTGTTTCAATGACATGCATTGTATAATGGTTACTAGCTGTCAGGTTGATATTGCATTTTTTCTCAGATGTTTGCGAGATTGAGGAGCCTATAGATTGGATCCTGTAGTTAACTAAGTAACTTTGAAATGAGTAAATGCACCCTCCACTTCACGGTTAATTACTTATTACAGTATTTTTTATGGAAGCCCAAAAGATAATAAGTACTGTGACCTCCAAATGTACTGATAACTAAAGGTAAGATTAGCCGCTCACATATCCTGACTATTATTTGTGCTGCTCACGACGATATCTTCCACCTGAAAGTGTATGCCCATTACAGAGCGTGACAGTTGTTTGACTGTGTGAAATAAAATCGCCATAACTCCTGAATGATCTGCGTTACGGCGTTCAAACTACACGGTTGGCCGCAGGGCATGACGGGAATTAGTATGTGAATATAGTTTGGTTTAGCGACGAAGCCAAGTTTCATTTGGATTGGTCCGTCAATAAGCAAAATTCCGCATTTGGGGGACTGAGAATTCGCATTTCGCAATCGAGAAGATTTTTCACTTTCAATGGGTGACTCTGTGTGGTGTGCAGTGTCCAGTCACGGAATAATCGTTCCGATAGCCCTTGATGGAACGGTGACTAACGAACGGTAGGTGAAGGTTTTGGAAGATGATTTCATTCCCATTATCCAAAGTGACCCTGATTTCTACAAGAGGTGGTTCATGCAAGAGGGAGCTAGACGCCATCGAAGCAGGGAAGCGTCTGATGCCCTGGAGGAGCATTTTGGTGACCGGATGCTGAATCTGGGTTACTCGCCTCTGGCATGGGCCTCGATTTGCCACCACATTCTCCGGATCTGAACACACGCGACTTCTTTTTGTGGGCCTACTTTAAAGACAAGGTGTACAGCAATAGCCCCAATATCATTGTTGAGCTGGAAACAGCCATTCAGGAAGCCATCGACAGCATCGATGTTCCGACATTTCAGCGGGTCACTCAGAATTTCGTTATTCGTCTGCATCACATCATCGCCAATGATGGCAGGCATGTTGACCAAGTTCATAGCCTAAATCTGAATATCTGTAGCGTTATTTGCATGTTGCATAAAGCGTGTGCATTCCGTAGCCTGTAACTAATTTACTTTTTTCATATAGTTCAATAATTGTCACCCTGTATGTTGAATTTAATTCTAAATTTGTTATCCATTGCGCTACAGGAAAAAATGTTCAAAAGTTTGTGAAATCGTATGGGACTTAAGCGCTAAGGTCATCACTCCGTAAGCTTACACACTACTTAAGCTAAATTATCCTAAGGACAAACACACACACACACACACACACACACACACACACACATGCCCGAGGGAGGACTCGAACCTCCTCCGGGACTAGTCGCACAGTCCATGACTGCAGCGCCCTTAGACCGCTCGGCTTAACCCGCGCGGCTGCGCTACATTAATTCATGATTAATGATTCCACAGGGCTTTTCTTGCCATATGTTGCTTTGAAATCTTGTCGACTGGCATACAGACAAGTGAAAAATTCATGCGTGAGACAGACATGACTATAAAAGCAGAGCATATATGGTCCAGAAATGGAATAAGTATTCCTAAGATTAATTTAAAGCACAAAGGTTGAGGTCACGCAAGAGGGAGGATTTCAACATAGCGTTCCTAAAGTCTGAGGATCTTTCAGGTAATGTCTTCCACGCCAATGGTATACAGCCTTAACAGCAACAGTGCCAATATTATTTCCTGGTGAACACCAGAAGTGACTTTCTTATCCGTCGGTGGTTCTCGATTCAAGATAAAATGCTGCTCCCTCCCTACCAACCAATCCTTATTCGAGTATTCAACTTCATGGAGATGCTTCGTCCCGTTGTAGCCCTTTCCACTGCCGCCCAAAACCAAACCTAGGGTGCCTCTGCTGTTCGGCCCCCAGTGGACCCTCCCTGGGAACGTCTCATTCTAGACGAGTATAGCCCCAAATGTTTGCGTGGTAGAGTAATTATGGTTTACGCATACGTGGAGACAGTGTCTGAGCAGCAGTCGCCTACATAGTGTGAGGCGGAATAAGGGGAACCAGGCCGCATTCGAGGAGGCTGATAGAAAACCGCCTTAATAACCATCCACAGGCTGGCCGCCTTAACGGACCCCAACACTAATCCGCCAGGCTGATTCTTGCCGGGGATCGGCAAGGCTTCCGGCTCGGGAAGCAGCGCATTGGAGCGCGCAGTTAGCCGGGCGGGCTCGATACCCCATACTACCATACTTTCGAAAATAAGTATAGTGTAGCACTAACTGAAATGCTGCCCAGAAAACGACAAATATTTCGTCTACCTGAAATTCCTTGATCCATGACTTTCATGTGGTCATCTAAAAAAGCCCAAGTAGTATTTCGCTTGAGCGATGGTATTGGAAACTTGACTGATTCCCACGGAGGCGGTTATTCTGTTCGAAGTACCTCAAATGTTGCAGCTGGATCACGGTTAAATTTCAAGTATGGGACGATTTGTACAGGCAGTTTTTAAAACTCCTTCCTTTAAAGTAGCTGTGTAGGAAGAAATCTGGAGACTTTAAATCAGGAGGCTTTTGGATCCATAATGATTTAGAGTTAATTTGCTCACAAAAATAAAAATTACTGAAGAAAGATTTGTTTTATTAGATGTGTTACAAGTAACGTTCAAAGTGTCATTTTAAAAAGGCGATAGCATTGTTTTTGTGCTCTCGGTACACGTTGCATGTCCCTAGACTTGTTCCAAGCGTCAAATCATGGAGAAAATGTTTTAAATACTCATTTCGAGATGTTGCATGGGTTTTTTTTTTGTCAAGCAATGCTTCTCTCAGCATTTACAAATGCCTACAACCTTTTTTTTCCTTTTGAAAGTGCCGTTTAAACATAATCGTCAAAGTAGGCGTGTAAGATCTCCATAATACCGTGTGATGAAAGTGTCTAATACTCATCCGTATCAAGCATTCATTAAAAATTCTTACTTTGAAACAGAATAATGGAAAAATATCAGTGTCTTCAAAAGAGTGAAGTGCATGGCAGATGTGTGCCACGCCGTACTTCATCTGGAATATCAGCTATGTTTGTCATTTGCAAAACAGAGACACCTGTTAACATTTCTACCATTTCTTCCTCAACGTCAAAGGAAGTTTTACAGTAAACCTTCCAACACCCTATGCTAAGAAAACTGAGATATTTCTGTAATGAGTTTAATTTTGTTACTATGTATTTTGTTACTACAATCGTTGCAGTTAAATTATTTCAGTTATATTTCTGTACTTCTAAATCACAAATGAAACGTAGAACCTCTTTGTTAGTGAGATACGGAGCCATTTGTAACCTGTCAATTTCCTAATATGGCACTTTCTGCGTGTAAGGATCCCGTTTATATGTTTGTGTGTTGGCAATGCTATAGACTGATTTTCCATTCCACATTTCGGCAAATGATCAACACAATGAACCGTACGTTAAGCTCTGTTTCGTCAGTTCCTGCAGTCTACCTACATGATATGTATGCAATTTTAAGTTCTGCATCGATTTCTGAGCCCTGTGTTACGAAATATTACTCTGTAGAGGTAGTTTCCTTACACTTTTTGAAGACTAACACAGCATCACATTCCTATACCACAGCGATTTCAGCTTTTATAAAAATAAGTGGTCTCCCGGTTTTCGCCTTGCCTGCAATTGATCCACATTCGCGGATACATGGGGTTAAACTCGCCATTAATGAACTATTCGGCACGGCGGCATCTAGGTAGTTTCCAAGCAATACGAGGGCTGTGCGGGCAACGCTCATTCGATTATCGATCTTTTTTTGTTGTTATGTTGGTACACATGTCCCGATTAAAAATTCACAGTGTACAGCATACTTCGTTTCTTTTTGAAAGATAGAAAGGTTAGACGTGTTTTAGTGAGCTTGGCGATTTTCGATTATTATAAAAAATGGGGTACAAAATTTTCATGAAACTTTACGTGGAAAATGGAATCAAGTGCTCTGAAACGATTGACATGTTGACTGTGGCAGACGGTGAGTCTGCTATAAGTAGAAATATGTTTACAAGTGCTACAAGCTCTTCCGAGATGGCCGAGAAGATACCAATGACGAACCTCGTTCTGGACGCCCCAGAACACAAATGATAATGTCGAAGCTGTGAAGAAAGTTGTTTTTGAAAATCATCGAAATACTGTAAGAGAAGTTGTTGAGGATGTTGGCATATCGTTCGGCTCGTGTTACACAATTTTTTGGATGTTTTAGGCATGAGACGTGTGTCAGCGAAGTTTGTACCAAAACTTCTCAATTTTGATCAGAAGAACCGTCGCATGAGCATCGCTCATGAGCTCTAGGTTGACATCAGTGGTGATCCTGATTTGTTCAAAAGGGTCATAACTGGTGACGAAATATGGGTTTACGTTTATAACGTCGAAACCAAAGCCCATTAGACCCAATGGAAGCATCCCGGAGAGCCAAGATTGGATAAAGCACGCAAAGGTCGATCAAATGTCAAAGTTTTGCTCCCTGTTTTTTCTATCAATTAGTGTGGCGTAGTACGTTATGAATTTTTTCCACAAAGTCAAACGGTCAATAAGGAGTATTACCTCCACGTTATGCTCGGTTTGCGAGAAGCAATATGCAAAAAAAAGTCCGGAATTATAGAAAAACAATTATTGGATTATGCAGCACGACACTGTACTTGCTCATTCATCTTTCTTTGTGAGAATTTTTCGCCAAAAGCAACACGACCTTCATGTTCCAGCCACCATATTCACCGGATATGGCCACCTGTTACTTTGTCCTGTTCCCAAAACAGAAGAGGCCTATGAAAGGAGGAAGATTTTCAACGACAGACGAAATAAGAACTGCATCGCTGGAAACACTCAAGGCTGTAGGAAAATGTGCTTATGGGAAGAGCTTCGAGGATTGGAAGAGGCGTTGAAACAAGTGTATTGTATCTGTGGCGGATAACTTTGAGAATTAATGAAAAAATAAATATTTTTCATGAAAATATAAAGTCACTACTGTTTGAACACACCTCGCATGCCTGACACAAGCCAATAAAGAGGGCTGCCTAAATAATGTTCAACTACAAAAAGGAGTTTTTCTTGAGGAAACGACATATTTACGAAGCAGTGAGCTGCACATTGCTACGGACGTCATGTGACCTGTACCCACTACATTGCCATTTTTGTTTGCTGTCGGCATTACCAGTGGTGCTATCTTGCAGTGGCTGATCGAACAAATGCACTGAAAGTCCCAGTTACCGAAAAATTCATTGTTATGTTCCCGTCTTGATCGCAACGTTGTTAGTCCTTGTACCATGGAGTATATTTTACCATCATGTCATTGTCAACTTCTTTTGAATTTACTAGAGTGATGATGAGAGCAACAGCATCTATTTTATCTGCTGTTTGCCTTCCGCCGGTATACGATGTAAGATGATTTGTTGTTGTTGTTGTTGTGGTCTGCAGTCCGAAGACTTTATCCTGTGTAAGAATCATCTGTAGCACCACATTCCAGAAGCTTCTGTTCTGTCATTGCCTCAAGTGTTTTTCGTCTACGTTTCACTTCTGTACAAGACTACACTCCAGAGAAATACCTTCAGAAATGACTTTCTAATACTTTAAATAGTATTCTATGTTTACCGATTTCTCTTGTTCAGAAGCCGCCTTTCTTGCCATTGCCAGTCAACATTTTATTTTCTCTCTACTTCGTCCAGCACCAGTTATTTTACTGTCCAAATAACAAAACTCATGTAGTAATTTTAGTGTCTCGCTTCCTAATCTAATTCCACCTGCATCGCCCTATTTAATTAAAAGGGATTCCAGTACCCTACTTTTGCTTCCGTTAGTTTTCATCATATTTTTCTTTCAAGACACTGCCCATTCCGTTTAGCTGTTCATCCAAGTCCTTTGCTGTGTCTGACAGCATTATAATGCCATCAGCTAATCAAAATTTTTTTCTTCTTGTCCCTGAAGTGTAATACTTGCTCCAAATATTTCTTTCTTTCCTTTAGTGCTTTCTGAACGTACAGATTGAATAACATCGGGGATAGGCTAGAACCCTGTCTCTCTCCCTTCTCAATCACTGCTTCCCTTTCACTACCCTCTAATGCTGTATCTGCCATTTGGAATCTGTACGAGTACAAGATGTACATATTCTGTGGCTCCCTGTATTTCATAACACTGCAAACGCCTTCTGCACATCTGGAAAAGCTGCAAATGTAGGCTTCCGTTTCCTTTAGTCGTAAGCTGAGTACTGTCTCTTGTGCTCCTACATTTCTCCTGAAGCCAAACCGATCTTCTCCAAGGTCGATTTCTATCAGGTTTTCCATAATTCTGTAAAGAATTCTTGTCAGTATTTTGCAACTGTGACTTGGCAAACTGATAGTTCGGTAATATTAACACATGTCAGTATCTGATATCTCTGAAATTGGAATAACTGTTGAATACATCTTGCACCGCAGATCTACATCTACATCGATACTCTGCAAATCACATTTAAGTGCCTGGCAGATGGTTCATCGAACCACCGTCATTATTATCTATTACTCCAATGTCGTGAAGATCGCGGAAAGAATGAACACCTGTGTCTTTCCTTACGAGCTCCGATTTCCCTTATTTTATCGTGGTGATCATTCCTCCCTATGCAGGTCGGTGTCAACAAAATACTTTCGCATTCGGAGGAGAAAGTTGGTAATCGGAATTAAGTGAGAAGATTCCATTGCTACGAAAAACGCCTTTCTTTTAATGATTTCCAGCCCAAATCCTGTACCATTTCTGTGACACTCTCTCCCATATTTCGCGATAAAACAAAACGTGCTGCCTTTCTTTGAAATTTTCCAATTTGCTCCGTCAGTCCTATCTGGTAAGGATCCCACCACGCGCAGCAGTATTCTAAAAGAGGATGGACAAGTGTAGGCTGTCTCCTTAGTAGGTCTGTTACATTATCTAAGTGTACTGCCAATAAAACGCAGCCTTAGGTTAGCTTCCCCCACAACATTTTGTACATGTTGTTTCCAATTTAAGTTGTTCGTAATTGTAATACCTAAGTATTTAGTTGAATTTACGGCTTTTAGATTAGACTGATTTATCGTGTAACCGAATTTTAACGAGTCCCTTTTAGCACTCATGTGGATGACCTCACACTTTTCGTTAATTAGGGTCAACTGCCACTTTTCGCACCATTCAGATATTCTTTTCTAAATCGTCATACAGTTTGTTTTGATCTTCTGATGACTTTATTAGTCAATAAACGACAGCGTCATCAGCAAACACACGGCTGCTCAGATTGTCTCCCAAATCGTTTATTTGGATCAGGAAAAGCAAAGGGCCTATAACATTACCTTGGGGAACGCCTGAAATCACCTCTGCTTTACTCGATGACTTTCCGTCAATTACTACCAATAGTTTTGTCTACATCTACATCTACATGTACATGATTACTCTGCAATTCACATTTAAGTGTTTGGCAGAGTGTTCATCGAACAACAATCATACGCGCGTGAAAAACGAACACCTAAACCTTTCTGTTCGAGCTCTGATTTCTCTTATCTTAATTTGATGATCTTTCCTACCTGTGTAGGTCGGGCTCAACAAAATATTTTCGCATTCGGAAGAGAAAGTTGGTGACTGAAATTTCGTAAATAGATCTCGCCGCGACGAAAAACGTCTTTGCTTTAATTACTTCCATCCCAACTCGCGTATCATATCTGCCATACTCTCTCCCGTATTACGTGATAATACAAAACGAGCTGCGCTTTTCTGCACCCTTTCGATGTCCTCCGTCAATCCCAAATGGAAAGGATTCCATACCGCACAGCAATATTCTAACAGAGGACGAACGAGTGTAGTGTAAGCTGTCTCTTTAGTGGACATGTTGCATCTTCAATGTGTCCTGCCAATGAAACGCAACCTTTAGCTCGCCTTCCCCATAATATTATCTATGTGCTCTTTCCAACTGAAGTTGTTCGTGATTTTAACACCCAGGTACTTAGTTGAATTGACAGCCTTGAGAATTGTACTATTTATCGAGTAATCGATTTCCAACGGATTTCTTGTGGAATTCATGTGGATCACCGCTCACATTTCGTTATTTAGCGTAAACTGCCACCTGCCACACCATACAGCAATCTTTTCTAAATCGCTTCGCATCTGATACTGGTCTTCGGATAACCTTACTAGACGGTAAATTACAGCATCATCTGCCAACAACCTAAGATAACTGCTCAGATTGTCACACTGGTCATTTATATAGATCAGAAACAGCAGAGGTCCCAGGACGCTTCCCTGGGGAACACCTGATATCACTTCAGTTTTAGTCGACGATTTGCCGTCTATCACTACGAACTGCGACCTTACTGACAGGATATCACGAATCCAGTCGCACAACTGAGACGATGCACCATGCGCCCGCAGCTTGATTAGAAGTCGCTTGTGAGGAACGGTGTCAAAAGCTTTCCGGAAATCTAGAAACACGGAATCAACTTGAGATCCCCTGTCGATAGCAGCCATTACTTCGTGTGAATAAAGACCTAGCTGCGTTGCACAAGAACGATGTTTCCTGAAACCGTGCTGATTACGTATCAATAGATCGTTCTCTTCGAGGACATTCATAATGTTTGAATACAGTATATGCTTTAAAACCCAACTGCAAAACGACGTCAATATATAGGCCTTTAGTTCGATGGATTACTCCTACTATCCTTCTTAAACACTGGTGCGACCTGCGCAATTTTCCAATCTGTACGTACAGATCTATCGGTGAGCTAGCGATTGTATATGATTACTATCAAGGGAACCTCCCCATCGCACCCCCCTCAGATATAGTTACAAGTTGGCACAGTGGATAGGCCTTGAAAAACTGGACACAGGTCTACCGAGAAAACAGGTAGAAGTTGTGTGGAACTATGAAAAGAAATAAGCAAAATATACAAACTGAGTAGTCCATGTGCAAGATAGGCAACATGAAGGAATGTATGAGCTCAGGAACGCCGTGGTCCCGTGGTAAGCGTTAGCCGCTGTGGATCGAGATGTCCTGGGTTCAAGTCTTCCCTTGAGTGAAGAATTTAATTTTTATTTTCAGACAATTATTATCTATCACCAGTGTCGTATAGAATATATCAGACGTGTTTTCCTGTGGAGGAATGGGTTGATCTATGACCCTGCGATCAAATGTTTTCGGTTCCCATTGGAGAGCCACGTCCTTTCGTCTACTAATCGCACTGTCTAGCGGTGCTGTCGTAAAACACAGACACTAAACTTACTGCAGTGAACAGAGACGTCAATGAACGAACGGTCAGATCAAAACTTTCCGAAAATAAAACCGAGGACCTCTCGTTCCGCAGCTGCTCACGCTGACCACTTTCTTTTTAAAGTAAAATAAAAATAAAAACGCTGTTCCTTCGCTTTACGGTCCAACAACGCAGCCACTTTTTTTTTGGTAACTGGAAGGCAGGGTAAACAATCTTTATTTGTACAATTGTGCTGTCCTAGGGGAAAGTATCGAGACAGCAAAAACAACTTGGAAACCATAAAATATAAAATAAACCTAAGGGCCGCCCTCTTTTTTTTCTTGTTTTGTGACATGAAGAAAGTAAGTGACAATCCTAGTCACGGGCGGGAGTGAAAATGAAGCTATCATCTGCATCACAATCCCTGCACCACGCGATGTAGCTTCAGAAATCTGGCAGCAAGCCATATAATCTTGACCATCTCTGCCATTGTGGGCGGCATGTATTTCTCCTGCGTCAACCCTTCGAAGGACCATAATGTGAGGCGGTTTCGGTGTTTACTATCTGCTGTTTTTTCACGTTACCATAATCCAGTCATAACTGGCGCCAACAGGCAGGGGCCAGTTTTCTTCTCAGTGTGCCATGTGCCAATATGACTGAACCGCACAGTACTCTCTCTAGTCGTTGTGCTGCAGGAGTCTCCACATTGCTGGGACGCCGCAACTGTCGGGCGGATTGTGAAAAACACTGCCTAAAAAATGGAAAAGTAAGTCCTGTATTTCGTATGACTCCGTATGTAAATATATCCAATAATCCATCACGGACTTAATATCATACGAACAGAAATATTTCGTCGCATGTCCAGCAATCCAATTGACCGCATACGTCTTTTGTTTAGCAAAAAAGGTCTTCTCCGCTAGAAAGAGTACATCCGATGTGATTTCTGTGTAGGTAGTGCGCCGAAGGAAGTCCAGTATTTGACGCGTCAGCGTCCAGACGTCCCTCGCTGCGCCACACACTAAACCATGTTCTTCCGTTGCTAACAGTGCACAGTTTGTGCAAAGAGGAGAATCGACCATATGAATTGTATGTAATCTACTCCTGGTCACAAGTTTACAGTTTATAAGAATATACCACATCGATCTCGCTGCTGTTGACAGTAATGGAGTACGCACTGCACACCAAATGTGGTTCCACGTTCTCCACGGATATTTGAATTCCGTTATGTTGCGGCCATGTTGATCCATCAAGCACCTATAGATCTCCCGAGTCGTGGGTATTCTCGTCGAAGGTACTTTCAGACAAACATAACTGTAATCAACAAGCAATGAGGCAATGTGTGCTAGAGAAGGCGAAATATTGCCCACTGCAATAGGGATTTCGTACGAAGGCGGAACATGTGCTTCTATCAGAGCTGACGTTATGGTATGCTTACGTTGTTGCCAATTTCGTATCATCGCTCGCATGTAAAGCGCCAGAGCTTTGTTTCGCACGTTTGTGAGGTTAAGACCACCGTTCCGAGACTGTAGCGTTAACGTGTCATATTTCATCTTAAATAACATCGCAGTACTAACATAGTGACCAAAGGCAGCCATGAGGCGGTCTGCAATACCCTTCGGTATTGGTAGGATCTGCGCTAAATGGGGCAGTCGTGACGCTATGTGCACGTTAATGTATGCCACACGTTGGATTATGTCAAAGGCTCTCAGTGAGTTGTTGCGTATCGTCAGACGAACATTCTGCAGAAGCCGCCGATAACTCGCCGCCGCTGACCGCCTTAGTGAACGGGTAAATGTAATCCCCAGACATCTCAGCGATTCCACCGTCTGAAACGGTCCCGGTACGTCTTCCAGACTCCGTCCAATGTGCATAATTTTGAATTCGTCATGTTAACGACACTGCCTGCCGCCGTCCCGTAAGAGTCTAGATGTTCAACAGCCTGACGCACTTCATGTCCTGATCTGACAAGGAGGATCATGTCGTCCGCATATGCGCGACAAACGAAAGAGTTCTCATTAAGCGCTATCCCAGTAAGTGAGCGCCTCATAACAGACATCAGCGGCTCAAGCGCTATCGCAAACAGCATCATGGAGAGTGGGCACCCTTGTCGGACTGAGCTGTTAATAGAAATCGAGCCCGCTTCCCGACCACTTACAATCACCGTCGATGTAGCCCCTCGTATGAGCCTCATAACGATGGAGATGAAGACAGGTGGAATCGCCATTCGTCTCATGATTAACGACAAGAAGTCGTGGTTTATCATGTCGAACGCACTATCGAAGTCCACAGATATCATCGCTGCTCCCATTTTACACGTTTCCGCTAGGGCGATAACGTCACGGTATTCACTTAACGCCGAGGAGATGTTGCTTCGCACCCCTAGGCAAGCCTGATCAGGGGTTATTGTCCTGGATATCGCCAGCTTGAGACGAGACGCTAGTAGTAGTACAAAGATTTTATAGTCGGTGTTTAGCATATTGAGAGGCCGATATTGATTAACACTGCGACTCCCCGCCATCTTCGGGATGGGAAGAAGAAAGCCCGTCACAATAACCGACGGTAGGCGCATGTCCGGACGCATCGCCCCATTTTACATCGACACCAACTGTGGCATCATCATGTCCACGAATTCTCGATAAAACTCCAACGTAATCCCATCTGGCCCTGGTGATTTATGGCTCGCTCCTTTTGTGAGTGCCACCTTTATATCGTCTTCTGTGAGTGGTTCCATATGCGCTGCCTTATCCGTCTCTGTCAGTGTCGTTTGCAGATGTTGCAGAATCTCTTCCCCCACCCGACGGTCTGTCGGTGTACCGGCATAGAGGTGGCGGAAATGCTCTAAAAATCCTTTTGAAATGTCCTGTTGTGTTGTCAGTTGACGGCCATCTAAACGGTGGAGCACTGTTACCAATGCCCGGCGGTAACGTTTGTGTTCCCATGACACATGGTGCATCGAGGTGCGTTCCCCAGTGATGGTGTCGAGACATCTTGCCCGTATTGGGATACCACCCGGTCGTCGTCACGTGATCGATAGGATTTGTGCCTTGACACGATGAAATTCCTCATGATGTTCTGCAGACGGCACCTGGAATGACAGCTCACGAAGTATGGTGTAATAGTAATCAAGAGTGTCTCTTTGCCATCTCGTCTTATCCCGACCATACTGTATTAGAGCTCTTCTTATTGCCGGCTTAGTACACCATAGCCACCATTGAAGCACGGAGGTATATGTTGGTAGACGGCGTTGACATGTGGTCCATACCGCCTCGACTCTCTGACGACATTCGGGGTCCGCCAAAAGTGATGAATTGAGCTTCCATGTCCCGCGGCTTCTCCACACACTTTGCCTAGGGAGTGATATGGTACAAATGTAAGCCAGATGATCAGTAAATGCCGCAGGCCATCGTTCCGCGTCGACCACCTTATCCTGTAGGCCAAGCTGTTCGATCGAGTCTGCTCGCCGAGTGACTGGTAAAAAAAGTATATCCCTCACGGTTAACTCCAGATCCCGGCATAGCACATGCAACTCACGACAGGTATTGTAATGTGGAGTCTGATCTTTTTGGGCTAAAACACAATTGAAGTCACCACCTACACTCCTGGAAATTGAAATAAGAACACCATGAATTCATTGTCCCAGGAAGGGGAAACTTTATTGACACATTCCTGGGGTCATATACATCACATGATCACACTGACAGAACCACAGGCACATAGACACAGGCAACAGAGCATGCACAATGTCGGCACTAGTACAGTGTATATCCACCTTTCGAAGCCATGTAGGCTGCTATTCTCCCTTGGAGACGATCGTAGAGATGCTGGATGTAGTCCTGTGGAACAGCTTGCCATGCCATTTCCATCTGGCGCCTCAGTTGGACCAGCGTTCGTGCTGGACGTGCAGACCGCGTGAGACGACGCTTCATCCAGTCCCAAACATGCTCAATGGGGGACAGATCCGGAGATCTTGCTGGCCAGGGTAGTTGACTTACACCTTCTAGAGCACGTTGGCTGACACGGGATACATGCGGACGTGCATTGTCCTGTTGGAACAGCAAGTTCCCTTGCCGGTCTAGGAATGGTAGAACGATGGGTTCGATGACGGTTTGGATGTACCGTGCACTATTCAGTGCCCTCTCGACGATCACCAGAGGTGTACGGCCAGTGTAAGAGATCGCTCCCCACACCATGATGCCGGGTGTTGGCCCTGTGTGCCTCGGTCGTATGCAGTCCTGATTGTGGCGCTCAAATACACGGCGCCAAACACGCATACGACCATCATTAGCACCAAGGCAGAAGCGACTCTCATCGCTGAAGACGACACGTCTCCATTCGTCCTTCCATTCACGCCTGTCGCGACACCACTGGAGGCGGACTGCACGATGTTGGGGCGTGAGCGGAAGACGGCCTAACGGTGTGCGGGACCGTAGCCCAGCTTCATGGAGGCGGTTGCGAATGGTCATCGCCGATACCCCAGGAGCAACAGTGTCCATAATTTGCTGGGAAGTGGCGGTGCGGTCCCCTACGGCACTGCGTAGGATCCTACGGTCTTGGCGTGCATCCGTGCGTCGCTGCGGCCCGGTCCCAGGTCGACGGGCACGTGCACCTTCCGCCGACCACTGGCGACAACATCGATGTACTGTGGAGACCTCACGCCCCAAGTGTTGAGCAATTCGGCGGTATGTCCACCCAGCCTCCCGCATGCCCACTATATGCCCTCGCTCAAAGTCCGTCAACTGCACATACGGTTCACGTCCACGCTGTCGCGGCATGGTACCAGTGTTAAAGACTGCGATGGAGCTCCGTATGCCACGGCAAACTGGCTGACACTGACGGCGGCGGTGCACAAATGCTGCGCAGCTAGCGCCATTCGACGGCCAACACCGCGGGTCCTGGTGTGTCCACTGTGCCGTGCGTGTGATCATTGCTTGTACAGCCCTCTCGCAGTGTCCAGGGCAAGTATGGTGCGTCTGACACAAGGGTGTCAATGTGTTCATTTTTCCATTTCCAGGAGTGTATAATCAAATGATCGAATCTGCCGGTAAATAAGGGCACAATCTCTTCCGAATAATACCTCGCACGTGCCCGTCTGTTGTCTGTGCCGAAAGGGACATAAATGTTGAGAATGCGAATTCCATTAACAGTTATCGCCAGTCCTCGTGCCGAAGGTAGATAAGCCAGGTCGCGAACCGCACTCCAGTCCCGGACCAATATCGCCGTTCCACTGTTGTTGTTCGAGTGCGGCGAGGTGTAGGAGATGTATCCATGTACTTCCTGGAACTCCGGAATGTAAATTTCCTGCACCATCAGTATATCCACATCTGACGCGTGTATCATGTCCCTAAACAACTGCTGTTTCACCGGCGATCTGATAGTATTTACATTCACTGTCCCTATTCTGTATGCCTGGGGTCGAGTAGCTGTCATGTCCACATGATGTTAAAATGGCAAAGTTTCACTGTATCGATAGTCCCTTTGCACATCCGCAGAGGGTCGCCCGACGGACGTGTTCCTGCGGCATTAGGTGTCTTGAGATGCGGACGGATGCAATTCCCCACCAATAGAATGGTCCGCATCGGTGATTTCGTCGTCCTGCTCATACCTGCTGATATTATTGGGGTGCTCCAAATTTTCCAGTGCGGCATTGATGTGTGACATCTGTTGTTCTTTCGCAGCATTAGACTCCACCGCAGAGGGGGTATCAGGCCCCTGAGCGGATGCGTTGTCTGAACGACATGACATCTTTTCACCGTCCGAAGGAATATGGTCTGCGACATCCGAAGCTTGTGGTTCCAAGTCAGACAGGTTCGTAGAGTTAGACTCATCTGGGCTCTCATGAAGAGAAGCGAGTGTCTCCGCAGAGTTTAGTCGGCGCTTCTTGCGGCGCTTTGGCGAGCGTTGTTTTTGCGGGCCCTAACCTCGGCCTCTGGTGTTGGCGAATCTTGTATCTCCTGCTGTCTCGCCACCGCCACAGCGCCCTGGGGCCGTTCCACTTCAGCTTCCATGCCTACTGGGATGCTATCATCCTCTTTCGGCACCGCCTGTAGTGTCTGAGATTGGAGATTGGTCGGAGCCATTCCTTTTTCACTGGGGTCCGAAGGCTCCTCAATCAACTGCGGCGTCGGTTCGATAGTGCGTTCCGACCTCGGCGTTACCTCCCCGCGAAGCGCCGCCACGTAAGTCATCGGTAGTGACGTTGGTGTAGTCGGATTCTGGAGGTCTCCGCTGGGGATTTGCATGAGTCTCCTCTGCATACACACAGATCGCAGATGTCCTTCACCACCACACACGGAGCATGTCCGGAGCTGTCCATCATAGATGACAATAGCTCTACAGCCGCCGATGTTTATGTACGATGGCACATGTTTCGTAAGGGCAATTCTCACCTGTCGGACACAGTTGAGCATTGGATACGTGCTAAAACTTGCCCACGTTCGGCCGTATGACTAATAACTCTGCCATATGGCTGGAGTGATTCAGTGACCAATGCTTCGGGTACCTCGAAAGGCAGCTCGAAGACTCGAATCGTACGCACTCCCAGGCCCGAATGAGCGACTAAAACTTCGCCAATATGACCGTCGGAGTGTCGGAACTGGAATCCTCGTTTGGCGACTTCAATGATCCTATCGCATGCTGTGTCGTCAATCATCTTTACGTAAAGAGTGCTGCTCACGATTGATAAATGAATTCCAATAATCTCCGTGTAATGAAGATGCACTTCTTCCCTCAAGAAACGTTCGATTTCGAAAGCCTTCGGTCTTGCATACTCGTTACAGAACATGAACTGTATCGTGGTTTTTCGGAAAATGTGTACCATTGCGTTCCATTCAAACAGTAACACACGCGAGTAACGGCGGTGTAAACACCGCTTCTTCCGCGAACGTTCGCAGCCGGGACGTAAACAAGTCCGAGCTGCTCCGCGGCTAAAAGCGGACTGTAGACCACGGCGGCCGGCTAGTGAATGTAGGAGTCGGTTGACCTATGACCTTCCGATCAAATGTTTTCGGTTCCCATTGGAGAGGCACGTCCTTTCGTCTATTAATCGCACCGTTTTGCGATGCGGTCGCAAAACACAGACACTAAACTTACTACAGTGAACAGAGACGCCAATGAAAGAACGGACAGATCATAACTTTCCGAAAATAAAAAATTACACTCGAGGGAAGATTTGAACCGAGGACCCATCGTTCCGCAGGTGCTTACGCTGACCACTGGACCACGGAGCTCCTACCGGCGTAATCTCCTTGATGTTGCATATCCTTCACATGGATACTCAGTTTGTATACTTTGTATTATTTTTTTCATAGTTCCACACAACTTCTTCCAGTTTTCTCGGTAGATCTGTGTTCAGTTTTTCAAGGCCTGTCCACTGTGCCAACTTATAACTAAATCTGTGGGTGGTGCGATGGGGAGGTTCCCTTTAAGTAGGGAGCTATTGTATCAGCGCAGTCTGAAAGGAACCTAATCGGTATACAATCTGGACCTGGAGACTTGCCTGTATCAAGCGATTTGAGTTGCTTCTCAACTCCTAAGGTATCTACTTCCATGGCTGGCTCTCTAGGTCAAACGGAATGTGTTACGCAGCACAAAATAAGCGAGCGTCAAGATGAGCCGACAGCGCAGGGCTACGGTGTGAGAGGGGTGGGGCTGTCCGTACCACCATCGGCTCCACAGCTGTTGGGCAGCCGCTCCGGCGGTCCAGCTCGGTGCTTGGCTGGAGCCGCGCTGCCGCTGCTTCCGATACAGCCGCCGCTGGAATCTGTCGGCTGCTGCCAAGACGGGGGGGGCCACAGCGGGCGACGTGATTTCCCTGGAGGCGGCACAACTCCCTGGCCGCCGCCGCCGCCGCCGCAGCCCCCGGTGCTGGCTAGCTTTGGTCTCGCGTGGTCAGCACCTCCGGCAGGCGGCTCTGCGAGTCGGATCGGGCGCGTTATCCACAGTTCCGTGTCCTGCTGTACTTATCAATACATGTCACAAAGGATAAATAAAAATTCTCAGAACATTATGAAGTGTTCATTACCAGTCTGGCACAGCAACAGTACACATATTTTGGCGACTAGTTTCGGACCGACTTATTACTTCTTGAGCTTCACCTAGTGAGACTACACGGGAGGTGTTTGACGTTAAGGGTAACCATATAAACATGACGACACAAGGCATGTCACAATAAACAATAAAAAAAACAGATAAACCTTGGGAACCGATTTCTTATTTCACAACAAGAAAAAATGTCTGATAAAGAAGAACAATTATGAAAAATCCGCCTCCATTGCACAAACTACCTGGTGTTCACCTAGGTTTCAGCGGGGATAACCACTCCTTGTTCAAAACAAATATAAAACAGGTTGTGTAAATAGACAGAGTCAAGGGCTAAAATCAACACCTATAGCGGCAAGAACCCATAATTTTTTTGCAAATATACGCTACATATGTATCAAGTCAATGTTACCTATCTCAACCCTATGTGTGCTGCCTCGCCCCAGTTCGGTGGAGAGCTTGTGACCATCGGACGTTGGCTGGGGCGAGGCAGCACACACAGGGTTGCGATTAGTAACATTGACTTTATACATAAGCACCGTGTGTTTGTAAACATTTTGTATGGTGTTTTGCCGCTATATGTGTTGATTTTAGCCTTTGACTATGCCTATTTACGCAAGCTGATTTATACCAGGGCTATCCAGAAAGTACATTACGTTTTGCAATTAAAAATAAATAAAGTATTGGAATTTTTATTGCTATATACAGATGAAAGCCACACTTCAATACTACTTTTCTATATAGTTGCCATTTAAATTATGGCACTTATCGTAGCGATGGACGAGCTTGGAAATTCCTTCGTCGTAAAATTCGGCCGCCTGCGCCTTCAACCACATGGTTACCTTTTATTGAAGCTGTGCGTCGTCATCAAAACGCTACATAGCCAACCACTTCTTCATTCCTGGGAGTAAGTAGAGGTCACTCGGTGCCAGGTCGGGACTTAACGGCGGATGAGGAAACAACTCCTACTTAAAAGATTCGAGAACTTCACGAGTGGCATTTTCCGTATGGGCCCGGGCGTTGTCGTGAATCAGCAAGATCTTTGAGACCAACTTTACCTTGCGCTTGTTTTGTATTGCTCTTCTGAGGTTGTGCAGAGTTTGCCAATACCTTTGAGAGTTTATTGTAGTGCCTCTTTCCACGAAATCCACAAAAATCTCATCTTTTCTGTCCTAAAAGAAGAGTCAACTACGTGGTTGAAGGCGAAGGCGGCCGAATTTTACGACGAAGTAATTTCCAAGCTCGTCCATCGCTACGATAAGTGCCTTAATGTAAATGACAACTATGTATAAAGGTAGTATTTAAGTGTGACTTTCATCTGTATATAATAAAAAAAATATCCAATACTTTATTTATTTTTAATTCCAAAACGTAATGTAATTTGTGGATAGCCCTCGTATTTGTTCTGAAGAAGGCGTGGTTATCCACGCTGAAACCTAAGTAAACTCCAGGTAGTTTGTGCAATCGAGGCGGATTTTCATAATTATTTCAATACATACGATTGCTGAGGTGCTGCAATGCTGAAAGTTTTTGACAAAGAAGAATTATAGGCGACATAAGAACTTTTTCACCTGTTATACTGTGAAACGCATCTCTTCTATTGAAAGATATTTTGCTGTTCACATTTTGGAAGTAGTTAATATGGTAGCTGATTAGTTCAAATGGCTGAAATGACTCTGAGCACTATGGGCCTTAACATCTGAGGTCATCAGTCCCCTAGAACGTAGAACTACGTAAACCTAACTAACCTAAGGACATCACACACACCCATCCCCGAGGCAGGATTCGAACCTGCTGAATAGTCTTTCGGTCTGTATGGTCGCGGTCGATTCAACTTTACAGTTCATGACATTACGTCCAGAGTTGTGCTGGACATGTCCGGATGTGTTCCTGGCAACGTTGAGTCGGCAAGACTCTGCGTTTGCTGGAGCAGCTCCGAGTACGTCCAGCACAACTCTGGACGAAACGTCACGAACCGTAAGGTTTCTTCGACCACGGCCATACAGAAGATTCACCAGCAAGTACGGCATCTGGTAGTGAAATCCTTCAGTGTATGTGGCATTAAGTGGTAAAACAAGGAAAGATATCCTGTAAACATGGGTTCTACAATACATACCCTAAAAGCTCTGAACACCTGTTCAGTACTATGTGTTTCGCTCGTGAAGACGAATAAGTGCTTTTAGCTCTTGAAGTGCGGATTTCAGATCCTCTGTTAACATATTTCTTTCTTCTTTTGGTCAGTACATCCTTTCCCCTCAATACACAAATCGATAACTTTGCAGTGGAAGATATGTTTCGTGATATGTACTTTCCCCATGTGCACTAGACATGTTTTATTGATTTCTGTGAAAGGAACTAGTCCCTACAGTTTGTCGTTTTTTTTATTTTTGTTGACACCCTGTATATATATATCTTCAACATTTCGCGGCCCCGTCAGCAACTGTATAAATGTTAATTTTAATTTGAATAATTAACAGCCTCACTTGCACCGTTTACCTAGAAATTTACCAAGGTTTCAGCCGGGATAACCCAATCTCCTTCAGAATAACAGTAACTACCGTTTGTTCATAGTGGACATCGTCAAGCTAAAACTACAAATTCATAAATTATCGTCAGACTGTGAACCTTATATGGAAGTACGTCGTCCCCAATTCGCAACCACGATGCTGCAGCCACGAGTGCTGTGAGGCAGGACTGTGGTTTTTGGTTCAGTGCTAGCAATTTGTAGTTGATCTGTAAGTTGAAACGGAGACTGCATACATAACACTCATTCGACGCTCCCTTGATTATTCTTCAAGGGTGTAGGACCTGTAGCAAAGGATTAACAGGGGATATTAGATGCATTCAAAGAAGGGCAGCACGAGTGGTCCAAAAGATCCTGAAACAACTGAACAGACAAGCGCTTGAAGACAGACGCAAACCATCCCGCGACAAAACCTACTTAGAATGTCTTGTAGAAGTACCATCAAGGGATAAATCTTGCAGTATATTACTGTTTTCTACGTATAGGTCCCATAAGGGTCGCAAAGACAATAGTAGACTAATAACAGTGAGCATAAAGGCATTTAAGAAATCATTCTTCCCTCATTCCGTACGGAAATGGAAGGAAAAGACCTATTAACTGGTACAACCGAACGTACCCTCTATGATGTGCTTCGTAGTGATTTGCAGTGTACTGATGTAGATGCAGATTGTAGTGCTTCTGCTCCCAGGTTAAAAAAATTTTCAGTATTCAGGAAGATAGGTTACTTCTCTCTATCCTCAGTGTTGTTATTGTACTTTTATTATGTAGACGTTGGGAAGCTAACTTACTTGGTGATTTATTATACTAACTAGTTTGGATAGCTAATGTATATTAATTAGTTTTCTTAATTACTAGGTGTTCCTGGACATGCGATGCTGTGGCTTAGTCTGGATAAATGGGAAAGGAAGAAAAGAGAAAGCACACATTTTTAAAATATATGGGAGCTGAAAACACGTCCTAATTTCCTCCACTCCCTATCTCTGTCCATCTGCTCCTCTCCCCCCCCCCCTCTCTCTCTCTCTCTCTCTCTCTCTCTCTCTGTCCGTTACCTCCTCTCCCACGTCTCTGCCCATCTACTCCTCCAACTCTCTCTCCATCTACTCCTGCCTCCTCTCTCTGCCCCTCATTCTGTCCACCATCTTCTCCCTGCTTTCTATGTCCATTTTCTTCCCTCCTTCTCCCTCTATGTCCTCATGTCCCTCTCTGCGTCTGTCTCCTCCTCTACCGTTTCTGTGTCCACTATTTCCCATCCAACTGTCCATCTCCTCTCCCTCTTCTCCCCGCCCCCCTCCATCTCAACTAGCATTGTTTATTGTTACTGAAAATTCAGATTCTGTAGCAGCATCCAAGTTGAAAGCCTATAAGGCAAAAATAACACTTTCATGTTTGCATATAACTTTACACTGTTATATGTTTTATACATTAAAAATTTTCATCCTGTGTCCGTCCGAATGTTCTTCAGAGTATTGTGTAAAAATTTGAAGTAGAGCAGTCAAGAACATTTCGAAATTTTTGGTAATAATATTTCCGCTTTGGGCATCACATATTTTTTTACATTTTATATATATTTAAATAAATGATAAGATGTTCCTAAGTTTGACGATTTTGTACAAACGAACATTTACATATTTATTTATATATATTAGCATTGTGACCGGAATGTCTGTGCCTCAGCCGGAGGCGTTGCGAGCAGTCAATATGTGTCTACCGTAACGGTAACGCTGAAACTGCAATGGCTACGTGTGCTATGGTAACGATTCTGGTACTGCACTTAGGTAAGAGATGAAACTTTCGGAAAAAGTGATATCGCAAAAAAACACCTCTGAGGTTAACTACCTATGTATTTTTTGCCTTTGAGAACAAGGAGTTACACAACATATATGTCAGTTGTGCAGAAGACCTGCAGAAGAAATGAAGGTCTTCTGATATGTATAGTGCTATCTGTGATAACAGCGGAGATTGTGAGACGCTTCACTCGAAAGTTCTACGTCGCTGGTGAGAAATCGGCTGCCATTGGTTTGGCACAGCTACGGCAGACGCTGAGAGAAAAATATTGGCTGGAACACTCGACCAATTCCTAGAAATGGATAACCGATAACATCTCTGAACTATCTCTCGTCTCCGCGAGTCACTGCGCGAACATCTATGGTATGAATAGTAATAACAATAATCGCCCTTACTGCTTCTGGTGGAGACAGCTCCGGCTTTTGATACTTTTTCGTTTCTGGACAGTGGAGCCCCTGTCTCAGTGCCATTTCACAGCTTTCTCATACCTAGAAGACTGCTAGATTATTAGTTCGCATACGTGCGTGACCAACAGACGTATTTCGAAAGTTGTAGACAAAAACAATACCACTCAGCATATAAAATATAGAAGTATCGTAGACATATTATAGGAATTAGCAACAGAAAATTTAAAAAAAGTTGTCACTGAAGAGACTTTACCCCACGGTAATGTGAAAATATGAATAAAACACTAGCGCGTTACGCCTTGCGCCACATTGACTTAGAAGAGACCGTATTCTGTAAATGGATACCAGCTTTGTCGGGACGGCTGAAATTACCGTCGCGATGGATTAACACTTTGAGTGACTGTCAACGATGTGTCGGCAAAAAATGTAATGAGGACAGCTGCCAGGGAATTGTGCATTTAACTAGTTTGTAGGAGGAAAATTCAGCGATGTGGAATGTACAGTCACTGGACTATAGGAACTCAGTAACTGAGGTAATAGGCAAAGTTTGATGTAAGAAATGGCTACAGTTTTTTAACATCTCCATAGAAGAATTTTACCAGAATAGCCATACTTCGAGAATCAGACAAAGTAGTTTTGTAGAATATGTTCATTAACATAGAGAAACAAGTGAAGTTAGATTCGAAACCAATCAAATGTTCAAATGTGTGTGAAATCTTATCGGACTTAACTGCTAAGGACATCAGTCCCTAAGCTTACACATTACTTAACCTCTCCAACGGGACCAGCCGCACGAATGCAATCGTTTTCGAAGTCATAAAATTGCCATTTAACTTCAAGTGACACAACCGTAGCCCACCCGGTTAACTGTGTGGTCTAACGAACTGCTTTCCGGGCGGGAAGGCGTGTCGGTCCCCGACACGAATCCGCCCAGCGGATTAGTGTCTGGGTCCAGTGCGCCGGCCAGTCGGAGGATGACTTTTAAGGCGGTTTTCCATCTGCCTCGGCGAATGCGGGCTGGTTCGCCATTTACGCAATGTCGGCGATTGCTGCTCGAACACTTTCTCCACGTACGCGTTCATCATAATTACGCTACCTCGCAAACATTGGGGCTACACTCTGTGCTGGTGCGCTGCTGGGACCATCTCCATCGATTGTCATCCCGATCGTTGTGAGTCGATTTTCGATGACTCATCTTCTTCTTCGCATCTTTGGCGGATGGCTATTTAACTGCGGTGCGCGCGCTCTGCAGGGCTTGCGTTCGGGTATCAGCTGTGTGAGTCACAATGAGGCGTGGCGCTGGCGAGTCGCCGAGTCGGTAAGACAGAGGACCGTGGGCAGCTACGGCGCAGTGTCTAGCCGTGTGAATGCAGACCTGCTGCCGACGATGAGTGGGATTTCCGTGAGATTTGGAGGCCAGATTTCCTTCGCGTCTGTTACATGTTACTCAAAGTAAATGAACTGGAGTGGTCGAATTGTTCCATGGTGGGTTCTGTTCATGAATACTCGAGTGCACTGAAAACTGTCCTGATTGTTGCAGTTACTTTTTACTGTATTTGGTCTGGCTGCCTGATATGTTGATGGTATTGAAGGGAGTGCTAGGTTCGCAAAACAAATGGACATGAAGCCATGCTTAAAGCGTAGCTAGAGGTCATGCCAAGTAATACGTTAGCCTGTGGCTAACGGTCAAGAGCGGGCCGAAATAATTTTTCCCCTTTCCTTTTTTATGTTATTATATTTGTTTGTTCTACAGAATCGGCTAATCAGGTTTTAAGAGGCCTTACTGGGAAAGTGGTCAGGTAAGCTGGTTCTGTTCAAATGTGTGTGAAATCTTATGGGACTTACCTGCTAAGGTCATCAGTCCCTAAGCCTACACACAACTTAACCTCGAACCTCCGCCGGGACCAGCCGCACAGTCCATGACTGCAACGCCCTAGACCGCTCGGCTAATCCCGCGCGGCAAGCTGGTTCTGCTTGGGTTCATTTGTACCATGTATAATTTGAGTATAGTTCCACTTTACCTTCTGGTCCATGAATCTCCTGTATCTGGCAGAACCTTTCTGTCTGCTCGCGTCCATCACTAATTTTCAACGTAAAATTGAAACGGCTCCATTTTAAGACAATTTAATATGCTATTATTATACTACGGTCGCAGGTTCGAATCCTGCCTCGGGCATGGATGTGTGTGATATCCTTAGGTTAGTTAGGTTTAAGTAGTTCTATGTTCTAGGGGACTGATTACCACCGATGTTAAGTCCCATAGTGCTCAGAGCATTTGAGCCATTTTTCAATTATTATATTCTTTTCATGAAATGTATGTGAACTTAGTTGAGTGTCTTAATCTGGTAATACATTTAGTTTGTTACAATAACTTAACATCAATCAGTGGGAAATGTCTCTGTCGTTGGAAGTAGTTTTTGAATTGGATATGAGTTCTGTGAAAGCCAGTCATGAACATTCAGTTATGTTAGTTATATTTGGTTAATGGTGATTTTATGAACATTGTTTTAATTAGTGCAAATTGGTTGAGGAAATTTTGATATATCTGTGTTCTGTCGTACTTAAATGCGTTAATGTACGAATCTGAGTACAGCTGCTGGTTCTGTAGGGCAGGTGCCTTTTATTATAATCGTTGTTACTGTTGGTTTCATTAAGAGCGTGTGTTTGTAATAAAGAATTGTATGGCAACTACAAACTGGTTATGTGTTTAATTTCGGTGTTTCGAAAGGAATAACACATCACACTCGTCTGGTGTGAGACGTTCCCGCGGGGTGGGGGAGTCCACTGGGAGCCGAACCGCTCAATAACTCTAGGTTCGATGTAGCCTGCTGTGGAATTGTGAACCACAGAGGGCTGCGGCGGGGACGAAGCCTCTCCATGTTTCTAGATCCTCAATTCCATACAATACAATGCAATACAGTTGTACCGTATCTGTAATTTTATATCAGGTGCTATTTATTGATTATATTATTATGTAGAGTATTGAAGAACAGATCTTCAGCATTTTACGAGTGGTTCCTTAACCCAATATAAGTAAAAACCTTGAAATAAATGAATGTCCAGAAACTCTTTATTTATCACATGTCCACCGTATTTGGCTTATGAGAGTCTATTGGTGTCAAGATGAAATTGGTGTAATGTTACTTCATTATATTGTTAAAGCAGTCTTCAACACTAATTGATTCACTCGTATAGTATCTAGATTATCAGCTGGGTCCGATTACAGCGGGTAATTGTTCTATCTCCAGCGGTGTCATTCTCGTAAAATTCTGACGTCACAAGGTATACAATAAGATTCTTGCGTACTCCAAATTCATACCGCCGCCTAATCGTCTCTGTTACCCAACACGACACTGTTGTGTACGTTTCTTCTTTTCCACTAAAAGTACTGAAAGTGCAGCTGCAGCACGAACCCCATTTCACACAATCTCTTCTTCCACGCACAGAACTACGCCAGGAAAATCTCGCTGGGTGTTGTCTGTAAGCTCTCACAGACACTCCCGCACTACTGTGTGCAAACGCTTTCGACATCTGCTCTGGCAAGACATGGAACTATCAGACAATTACTACCAACGAAAATTTGCCCGGATTGTAAATAATTCTGTGAGTAATACCTAAAAAAAAGTCTGCTGCTCGTGGTCTCGTAGTTAGCGTGGCTACCTCTGGATTACGGAGTTCTGGGTTCGATTCGAGGCTGAGAAAGTGATTTTTTCAGCAAAAGGCCAGGGTTTTTGTGTTGTGATAATTTCATGATCATTCACAGGAGTGACGAGAGTGGACAGGGCACTGCTTACAAATTTGTACTGGCACTGATAACCGTGTAGTTGAGCGCCCAAGAAACCAAATATAATAATTGTTGTCATCTAAGAACAAAAAAAAAGACAGACTCACGTCTATCCCAGCCGCTACAGCACCCGTATTCCTTTTGTGCGGATTCCGCCACATTTAATCTAGCCGTCATTAAAGAAACATAAGCATTAGAACATTACTGCGAAAAAGATACTGAAGTCTAATTTATCTGTAACTATTTTAAGAGGACATGCTTGGAGCTGTGTGAAGTTTTGTGAACGAAGCAATAAAAAAGCAAACATTTAAAATCAATTCTTCTTCCTCTATTTTTCTCCCTATTAATACTTTCAGAATGTCCCAGTTAAAGGAGAACAAGATAAGATACAGTCCACCGTGGAAACTGAACATGATAGTGTGCTACCACTTCTGGACGTTGAGTTCTGTAGAGAACATGACAGGGAACTCGCACGCCGTCTTCAGGAGACCAACAAGCACATAGATGTACATGAACATCCACCTATTAAGCTGGTTGGTTATGTGCTAGCCTACCACGCAGCGGACCCCGGTTCAATTCCCAGCCGTGGTGGAAATTTTATTCGCCCGTGGACTGGGTCTTGTGTTGGCCTCGTCACCACCGACACGCAATTTCCCCAATGTGACGTCGCCTGAGGCGTCCGAAGTTGTCCGGGACGATAACGGTTCCATTGCATAGACATTGAGCATATCTACACAATCTATACGCAAGCGAGCCGTGCAACAGGTTTTTCCATGGTGCCTCTCTGGCGTAAGGTCTGTTGTCCGTTGCCTGGTAACTGCTGCACGGGTTATATGCTAAGGGGATGCAAAGACTATGGCTCGTGCTTCATCTCCAGCAAAGTGGTTGATTGAGTGCCTACTGCACTACTATGGCTTGCGAGCGACGTATTGCTTATGGCTATGACTGACTCCCACGTCGGGTCCTCTTGGAATATCGAGGCGAACATGTTGTCCTTTAACGGAGCTGTATGGTTCCTACTCGGGCAGTGACTAGTCGTGGGCTGGAATCTTCAAGTTCCTAAATACGCTGCCTTGTCTGGAAGCCACAGTTACCGGTGCTTTTAATTTCATACTGCAGGAACGTGGAAACTACGGTGAGCATCTCCTTCACATCCATTTGATTATGGTGAGTGAAATTTTGAAAAATTCTTCAGTTATCGAAACACACTGTAATAAATACAGTGCGGTCACGATCTATGTGGGGACGCTGCTCATTTAATAAGTAATTTCGTTATTTCTTTTTATATTTTTATGTACTGAACGGAGGCTGTCGTATTTGTAATGACGATTTTCAGGAAGTTTTGGCCATACATGTGAATGAAGTAGCGAATTTGTTAAATGTACTCATATATATGGCTATAGGAGGTATTGAATAGGATTGGGGAAAAGAGAAGTTTGTGGCACAACTTGACTAGAAGAAAGGATCGGTTGGTAGGACATATGTTGAGGCATCAAGGGATCACCAATTTAGCATTGGAGGGAGCGTAGAGTGTAAAAATCGTAGAGGGAGACCAAGAGATGAATACACTCAGCAAATCCAGAAGGATGTAGGTTGTGGTAGGTACTGAGAGATGAAGAAGCTTACACAGGATACAGCAGCACGGAGAGCTGCATCAGACCAGTCTCAGGACTGAAGAACACAACAACAACAACATATTCTTTGTAACACTGTGTTTGAGACCAGAGATGTTGGTCAGAAAGGTTAACTTCACATTTTCCAAGTAAAATAGCGAGTAGCCGAAACAAAGTGTATTGGACAGTCTGGAAATGTACTTGTTGTGAAAAGGATGAAAGTGGCCTGCTGTGTAACGGAGGCACCATTATTTAAAAAGGAATTGGGAATGATAAGTTTTGAGGAAAAATACTAAGCAAACGAGACTATAATGACGTAAGAATGTAAAAGCCAACATTGAAGGTAATCTGTTTTGTTTTCTTTTTTTATTATTAGAATATTGCTTATATTTGAAGCGTCCTGTAGAAATTTCGTAACGAACCGTATGTTCTTGTCTTATAGACGGAACAAGTATCGAGGAAGGTAGCTGCATGCACGAGAGTTATTAAGAAATATTTGTTTTTTACTTGTCTAGGTGTTTACAAAAACTGCATTGTTGTTGTGGCTTAATGAAACACAGTTAAACTTGGAGTTTTGGTTCTCGTTTACCAGTTGTTAAGACTAGTTCCCCATTTCCATTTACTTTCATGACCCCATTTGTACACTCGCGTTGCACATCCCGAGTTGTCTATTAAGTAGAATTTATGGAAATAGTTAAGACACCGTCTTGCATTGTACATCACAGGTACAGCACATGAAACCTGATTTTTTACGGTTAGCATCGTTATTCCTAATAGGAACAAGTTCTAGAGCAGACGAGCGTTCCGTGAGCACAGGTGGGCCAATAAATTTATTTACCATCTAAGTGCATGTGCACTGTAAGACAGTGATTCGCCGAGCGTATTTATGAAAATAATATCAGGATCTGATCAGAGGCTTGATACCAACAAAAGATTTCAGTAAAGGGCTATCATGTGAATTTTCAACAAAAAGTCAGATGGATTACTTTTCACACTAATTTCCTGTATAATTACAATAACACTTCGGGTATAGTGAGTGTTGGCAAGACTAAAGGTAAAGAATAGCAATATTCAGGGCCAACACTTTAAACTGAAGAAATTTTATTTGCAGTCATATGGCTCGTTTAGGTATCATTAAAAACGAATTGCTTTCTCGCAGGCGAATTGTTTGATGTATTTCATGCGTATTTCTGTTCATTAATAAATTTTCATGTAGTTCTGCTACCCTGCACTTAGATATACATCTTTCGATATCAAAACAAAAATAAAAAGAATAAAAAGTTTTACACATTTTTTAGATAGCAAAAAATGGTCCAAATGGGTCTGAGCACTATGCGACTTAATTTCTGAGGTCGTCAGTCGCCTAGAACTTAGAACTAATTAAGCCTAACTAACCTAAGGACATCACACACATCCATGCCCGAGGCAGGATTCGAACCTACGACCGTAGCGGTCGCTCGGTTCCAGACTGTTGCGCCCAGAACCGCACGGCCACTCCGGCCGGCTCAGATAACAACATGTTATTTACAAGAAACATGTTATTTATAAGAAACTATCAGCACTCCTATCTCACATTTGGCGGAAGGTTTGCAGCCTGGCAAGCGAAAACTATCCGCATGTAATCCATTCCATTTATGTTTACACTGCATAGAAAACTGAGTGAGGCTGGTCACACTGGCAGAAGTACTGCTCACGTTTGTTGTGATTTGACTCTGGGCTTGTTGTGTGCCACTTCGGCGTTCAAAGGCTTCCTATAGCCTTTAATGCTGGTGGCAAGTTTTTTAGAAATTTGTGGTAATGTTTTATGGGACCAAACTGCTCAAGTCGCCGATCCCAAGCTTACACACTACTTGATCTAACTTTAACTTACGCTAAGGACAACACAGTCTCCCATTCCCGAGGGACTCGAACATCCAACGGGGGAAGCCGCAAGGACCGTGACAAGGCGCCTGAGACAACGCGGCTACGCAGCGCGACTGCTGGTTGCCGTTTGGTGATTGCCCTTTACTTTTTTATTCTATACTAAGACGAAATATTTGATCTGCTTTGTGTATATTAAAATTCAGTTTCAATTCTGTGCGCTTTTCGAAATCGTGTCTAAAAACTTTAAACTTATGTGGTGCTTCTTGCAGTTGTAGCAATTTAAGGGTCTTGACAGTGTAAGGAACTCAAAATCTTAAATCTTGTTTTCTAAAGGTTTCTGTTCAGTAACTGCTATATAAGTTTCGGTAACTATTTAGAAACGTAGTTGGTCATCTGTGGGTGATAGTTATGTTCTGATCATCTTCGATTTGTCAATTTGATCGAACTGCTGCCACGGCTGGTTGCCAAATGCTATTTTGAAAATTTTACTCGCCTGGTTGCGGACTAAGGGAAGCTACTGACTGAAACTGTTTTAAAACGGTATATAAACACACTGTCAGGGTGAGGCGCTTAGTCAGTTACTGTGTTTCTTTATTTTATGTTTTGTTACCCCTTTCAGATCTCGATTTTTCTTCTGGTGGAGGGAAAACTTTTCTCTGTGTGGTGATTTTTTTAATGATTTTAGATGCAAGACTTTTACAAAAACATGTACCCATTTTCAAGACGCACTTCATACACTTTTCTTCATTTGATGGACTAATGGCCGAGTGGTTCTAGGCGCTTCAGTCAATTCAATGTAAACCGCTACGGTCGCATGTTCGAATCCTGCATCGGGCATGGATGTGTGTGACGTCCATAGGTTAGTTAGGTTTAAGTAGTTCTAAGTTTTAGGGGACTGATGACCTCAGATGTTAAGTCCCATAGTGCTCAGAGCCATTTTGATGGACTAAAGTAACCAATTACGAAATATTATATTTTGTAATAAATAGTAAAATGATTACTCAATAACTACCACACAAAAAAACAATAGCAACATTCAGTTACGCTGTGGAATATAGTGAACCAACCACATCCGTGTATGCAGGTGATCACGAGCCACCGCACAGTGCTGCATTGACTTGCTGTCATTTTCATAGTGATGCCCAAGAGTTGACAGCACTCGCACATGATGAAAAGGATGAAGATTCACAGATGTATACCTGAGGTTTCCATTTCGATAAAATACCTCTGTTGCGGCTAAGACACAGTAAACGTAAATGTACACAATTCTAGCCAGAAGATTTGAAAGGTTAATAGACTGTAAATTGCTTTTCTAAAGCGTTGGTCTGGAACAGTAAGAAAGCTAAAAGTTCTTGTTGTTTTCGCCGTCTTTGTGAAATCAGCTAACTGTATTTATATTTATTCATTTTTCTAGCACATTACATTTCATCAACCCAGCTCCGTACCGTTTCAGCTAGTAAATCAATTATGCACGAAGGTCTAAAACCACCGGAATCTTATGGAAGGATAAGAGCATTAAACAGTGACATCAGAATAATTATGTGATTACCATAGATCACATCTTCAAATATCTTTGAATTGCGTTGGCCGATATGAAAAGCTGTTTACATTGAAATTGTTCTTGGCCCTCGAGATCTCGGAGGGATCCCTCCATTTCGACGTGCCTTCGCTTATCGCCACGTGGGACGAAAAGTCCTTGCTCCCCGTCATAAATTGTAACAGTGGTAGGTTAGTTTAGAGTCTTTCCTGAAAGGTCGCCAAAGCGGACTTCGCCTTTAGCCACTTGAACTCACAACCCAGGTTATAAAACAGCTGGAAATACCCCACTACGTCCCATTCATCTGCATTTGCTTATTTGTTTCTCGGTGACGTGAGCACCGGCACAGGAGTCTGCGCCTTGTTACACGACCACATGCCCTGATCACCATTGCCTTGCAGACAGACTCGCAGAGTCCGGCTTTACAGCATTAATTCAGTCGCGGGTACAGTGAGTGCCAGCAGACGCGAGAGTCACAGCAATCACAGAGCCTTCATTCCACGCTGTTATGATGATGATGATGATGTTTGGTATGTGGGGCGCTCAACTGCACGGTTATCAGCGCTCGCACAAATTCCCAACCACGGCTCAGTCCAATCTCGCCACGTGCATGAATGATGATAAAATGATGAGGGAAACCCAAACATCCAGTTAACTCGAGGCAGGTGAAAATCCCTGACCCAGCCGTGAATCGTTGACGCTGTGAGCTGTCCGACACTGAGGTGCTAAGCACTTCTGCACTTACTGCAGCTCGCAAAGAATCTCTAAAACCAGTTAACAGCTCTCGTCCTCCCTCCGTGTAGTTGCTCCCGACCGCATTTGAAATTCTAATCATTCGCTTTGTCTTCTACCCAAGCATGGTAGTTGCTTGCATGCTGCCATCATATTGTTCCGTTTTATCATGCTACGGGCAGGAGTAAGCAGACATATTTCTCTCTTCCATTCTGTTTCAAGATACAAGTTTTTCCCGTGGTCCACTGACAGTCAGATTTCGTGGATTAGTTGCTTGTGTAATGGAAACACTGACCCAAATTTCATTTGTGTTTTGACGGTTATATTTAAATTACGTTGAAGTTCAGTCTTTACGCGTTCTAGCTGTCCCATTTCAATCCAATCAGCACGTTTCGGCAGATATACTTAGAGTATGGCGAGAAGCCAGCGCTGCTGTGATCACGATAAGACGAGACTGCCTATGTGTGAGTAAGAAAGGAAGCAACAGGTAGGGAAGCGAGCAAAGGCTGACTGATAGCTTTATTTTTCCAGCAGCCAGTTTTCGCCAATTCTACCTTCATACTGATTTTATGAAGTTATATGCGATCAACCTAACTCGTACAATTCTCATACTCCATGGGAAACTTTATATTTTTTACAAAGTTACATAATAAAATATTTTCAAACAATAGAAGCATTTTCTTTACACGCTAATTTCAGAAAGAGAATGTAATATGCACATTGCACTACCGAGCTTCCGAGGGTCACTTTTCTGCCCCTTACTTATCATTTTAAAACATACGAAACATTGATGAACTGTTACATCAATAAAATTACTAAGACGTGATCGGTTTCAGCACTGTCGTTCTTAGGGCTACTGTGACCAGTTGGAGAAAAGTCTGTATGTCCTGAAAGTGATTCCCTGTAGGCGTTGAAACTGATCACCTTGTAATAAAAACAGCGATCTAATTACTTTAGAAATCTCTATGCACCACTAGTCTGTTGAAATTGTGAGACAAGGGTGAGTTTTACGTTTGCAGACCTTACGTGCAGCAAGACACCAACCAGACTGCACCATACATTTAACATCAATCACTGCATGACTGATCATCACTTAAACTTGCGACAAAAAAATCATTACCGGCTCTCCAAGATACGTTGAACTGCATCAAACTTCTAGGAAACATCAGCGTTGTAGGGAAGTGTCCCACTGTACACTTCTACCACTCCCAGGAGGTTCTGAAATAAATACTCTGGACGTATCATCACGTGCGACTACCAGATTTCATCCATCATCTTGTGAACTGAATCAACTTGTTATTAACTTTTGTTGCTCCTATGTAACGTCGTGCTGTCCAAAGATTAAATTCACGTAAAGGCTTTGCACAATATTTCGTAGTTTGCTGAATTATTTTGAAGCCTGAAAAACCCATACCTTTTTGGGTTGTCCAACTTCAGAGGCTCCTTCTGTCGTGGCCCAACAAGCTGTAGTCTCTGAAGCATCTCGAACGATGTGCTCGGGAAGGCGGCTGTGGTGTCAGTGTCCAGTGAATCCCTGTGACTACGGGTACCCGTGGTAAAGGGAGATAACGGAGCATAGGGTGGTTATAAGTAAAATTCTGCTACTTAAGAGGGACCCCATGAAAAATGAGTGATGGTAGGACAAGGAAATTTTGTGGCAACATTTGTGAGGACATAAGGAAGAGAAATGACGGTTAAACCACTGGACGGAAAACATATTAATTACCTGTTGAGAGAGTAGCATTTATTAATTACGTGCAAGGTATACATTCCAGGTCAGAAGCGTGGCCCTGTGTGACTAGCACCTGCACACACTACAACCTGGAGTAGCAATAGACACTGCTCTGATGCTGGCCTAAACAACGGTGTACCATGGAATGAGCAGCTGTCATGACACAGCACGTGCACTGCTGGAAGATCACACAATTCATCCAGCGTTCTCAGCCATGGCAACAGTAACTTATCAAAAAATATGTCGGTCTCTCCAAGCAGCAATTACCAACACGCCAGTTGATTAGAACTTAAACCTCGTTGTGGAAAGAGGACCTCTCCGTATTCGTTTAATGGGTCGATACTTGCGAAGCTCAACAGCACTGTATCTGTCGGTTTATGAAAACCGCTTTACCAGTATATTCCTGTTCATCTTATCCAAACACCGAGCGAGGTGGCGCAGTGGTTAGCACACTGGACTCGCATTCGGGAGGACGACGGTTCAATCCCGTCTCCGGCCATCCTGATTTAGGTTTCCGGTGATATCCCTAAATCCTTTCAGGCAAATGCCGGGATGGTTCCTTTGACAGGGCACGGCCGATTTCCTTCCCCGTCCTTCCCTAACCTGAGCTCTAATGACCTCGTTGTCGACGGGACGTTAAACACTAATCTCCTCCTCCTCCTCTTATCCAAACATATTTTCACTGCCTGCAGCTGTAATGCATGGCTCTGGGCACTACTGGACTTAACTTCGAAGGTCATCAGTCCCCTAGAACTTAGAACTACTAAACGTAACTAACCTAAGGACATCACACACATCCATGCCCGAGGCAGGATTCGAACCTGCGACCGTAGCAGTCCGCCTCTAACCTCTCATCCACCGCGGCCGGCTGTAATGCACACATACCTGTATGTCAAACCTACGCCGCCGTGCCAGTAACGGCAGCCATCGTCATGTCGTCACATTAACACCAGTAACGACGCAAATCCGGTAGCACACAAACTCAGCATCGTTCCTGTAGAAATGGATAACCGTAAGGTAAATGATTTTCCGTCAACACCGGCTGAAGAAGAAGACGTTTAATTACAACTGCTTTGTATGAGTGTTTCATCACACTTGAAATAAGCCCTTAAGACTTCAGGGGAAAGGAGCACACATGATTCTAACCGTGCGCTCCGTTCTGTTTCTGTATCCAGAAAGGTTAGTGATTGCCCTTTATCTCTGAAGGACAGTGAGACGCAACGTACTGTAAAAAGTTAATATTACCTCTCGCCGACATCATATGATTTAATATCGGAGGTAAAAACTATGATATAATATCTTTTACTTGTCAGTCTGCTACGACAGAAATGCGTGTGAAGAACAAGTGGACTGAAGACGGGCGAACGCAGAGATAAAAGGCTACTAGAAAACGCAACAGTATGACCACCACCTTCTCCATGATATTGTAGTACACTGAACAGCCTCATCCATCTTGTTGTTAAACCATACAGTGGGTGTTGACTTTACTGTTCGGAAGTGCGATGCCATCTGCTGCATGATATAACGGAGACACGTAAGTTGCCCATCTTCGGCGTCAGTGGTCGAGAAACTACAAACGCTGGCCAGCAAATGACAAGTGAAAGCCTTCTCTGGCGTGTTGCACGTCCGAGAGGCAATATTTTTGCAAACGTCTGCCCAATAACAATGACCATAAGAGCTACCGAGGTGAAAGAAATTTGGGGGCTAATGTTGCTGTACGGCTTACTAAACAAAAGCTACGCAAACGGGTGCGGCGCCACTTAACATAATACGTGTCCTCCACTGATCTTTTCCCTGAGAAAAGTGTCAACATCAGTATTGCTATAGTATTTGTTCCACATCTAGGCTCAGAGTTGATAATGAGACTGGGAAATAGTCTGTTACAGTGTAGCGAAGTAAGGAAAAGAGCTTCACAGTTTGTCCGCTGAAAAGTAGTTTTCGAAAGGGCATACAAGACATTGCTGTGAAACGACTATTCGCTCTTTGCTCGTCAGTCGGACTTTCTTGTGTGACAAAACACCATCGTATTTTAAAAGCTAATATCTCAGAAACTAATAAGGCGTAAGTCTGGTTGAGCCCACACCGAACTGATCGTGTTTGTACGTGAATGTCGCACAGTATATGCTTTCTGAGTGCCGTTTGCGCGTGATTGTTACGATTTAACTCTCAGTGTAAAGCTGTAAATCAGTGTAGCGTAGGAACGCGTTTAGCTAGAGCATTGATTCGGGTGTCATTGTGAAGATCTCGTGGGGCACTGCTAGGTCCCTAACTGACACAATAAAAATATTGTCAGGAATATAAGCAAAAACCAGTACTCAATTGAATATTAGAAAATAATGAAAAATGTAGTGTCGTAAACGAAATTATGGAAAACGCAAATCAGGGAAATGTTCGCATAGAAAGGGATCCAAAAGCCCTACGCAATGGCAGATCTACGTTAGCGCAAAAAGGAGATGAAAAAGCTGCGCAAAGCGATTACATAGCTGATCCATCGTATATGCAGCGGCCAGCAACACTCCAAACCTGCGGTTCGTCTGCTCTGTAACCACTGTACTACTCTATGTAGCCACTCTATTTGACTAATCGATAATTAAATTATAAGAAATAGTAACAATTTTATCCCCACTTTTTTCACGAAAATCAGCTTCACGAACCAGAACTGCACTCACAGATATTTTTTGTTGGACTCTGTTTTTCCCACCTACTTTTCCTCCTGTTGCTCATTGCTGCATGATGTCAACTATTTCTGGAAGTCGTAACAAATGTCCAACTTACAGATCACGTCTACTGGAAATGCTGTTCAATATTCTTTTCAGCACTTCTTCAATCCTTACTTCATCACTCTACTAAATTTTTAACATTTTCAACAGCTCCAGCTTATAACAGTTCCAGTTTCTTTTCACCAGAGTTCCGACCGTCTGGGTTTCATGTGTCTTCTATGCTGTGGACCAGATGTACGTCTCCAGCTATCTCCACAACGTGAAAGTATTATCTAATGTCTGTAGGACTCTTACGCTCAAGGAAACTTACTTCATCAGGTGTTTTCGTAGTCATCATCGCCATCATCACCATCATCGGCCAAGTCAATCACTTCGTGATGTGGCGTCTTTGAGTCGGCCAGTGATATACTATCCCAGCCGGTTCCTCCATTTTTGACTATCCTGAACTCCTCGTTGACGGTTCAGTCCGCCTGTCTTCCTTTGACCCATGTTTCCCGTAGTCTGCCCCTTGTTCTTTTTTTTTTAATTTATACTTGTTTTCACCACCTGTCATGTTTTCTACGAGCGACATGATATCAGACCACTGCCATTTCAAGATATTCACTCTTTCCTTTATGTCACTGACATTTCCTGTCCGTTCTATATCAACTGCTTTCCTTCTGTCTTCCTTTACGTAGCCCAACACTGATCTTTCCATTCCTCTTTGGCTCACTAGTAATTTTTAACAATGAATTCATGTCTCATAGCCGTAAGCTATTATTGGAAACATACATTGATAAAAACTGTTTTCTTCATACCAGCCGGCATTTTAGAGTAAAAAAAATCAAGCCATATGTATTGCTGGTACTTAAAGTGATTGTGACGACGAGGACACATGGATACGAAACGAAGATGTTGTGGTGGCATTCAACATTAACCACAAAAACAAAAGCAGTCACAGTGTAACAGGATATGACGTGTCGTTGAAAGATAAGAAGAGAAAATCTCAATTATTTTAACAGGGTTCGTGAATAAAGGTATATGTAATAAAATTCATCAATAGGGTTTTCTCACCAGAGTCCCCAGCAAACTAACATCGATAACGGCAGTATAGGTATACATGCCGACGACGTAAGCCTAAGATTCAGAGGTAGAGAAACTATCTGAGGCTATTTACGGGGTACTTCATTACTTAAAGAGAGATGAAAATCTAATAGTCATGGGAGATTGGAATGCGATTAGAGAGATGAAAATCTAATAGGAGATTCGAAAGCGATTTCAGGGTAAGTAGTAGATCATAGTGTTTTGGGGAGAATATGGGCCTGGTACTAGGAATGAGAGAGGAGACGAGCAATTTAGTTCTGCATCAAACATTAGTTCATAATAGCAAATGTTCTGTTGAAGAATTACAAGAGAAGAGGGTATACTTGGAGAAGACTGGGAGATACGGCCAGATTTCAGATAGATTTCATCATGGTCAGGCAGAGATCCAAAATCAAATGCTGGACGGTCAGGCGGATCTGGGAGCAGATATTTAGAAGTACGGGAATACAAGTCACTTTGGAATTAAATAAATACGAAATGCAGAAAAGCTATGAAGAAAGTGCTGCATGAAAAATGCGAAGACACAAAAAAAGAAACTATTGTCGGATGTACTGACTCAATGTACAGGGAAGTAGAAACAGCCTTCTGTGAAATTAATAACACGGGTGATAACGTTAAGGGTAAAATTGAAATTCTACTGTTAAATGCAAAACAGAGAGCGGATAGGACGAACAAGTACAATGAAGCCCTCTATGAGGGAGAAGACTTGCCTGATGACGTCATACAAGAAGAAACAAGAGTCGTTATAGAAGAGGTGGGGGATCTAGTATTAGAATCAGAATTTAAAAGCACTTTGCAAGCGTTAAGATTGATTAAGGCAAATGGGATTCATAAAATTCCATGAGAATTTCCTAAATCATTGGAGGAAGCGGCAACCAAGTGACTACTCCTTTTAGCGTGTAGAATGTATGAGTCTGGTGATACACCATCTGACATTATGAGAAAATAACAATTTCGCCAAATTCTAATGATTGCAAGAGTAGACAAGTGCAAGAATTATCGCACATCGACTTGTCGGATCATACATCTAATTTGCTAACAAGAAATATACAGAAGAGAATGGACAAAAAAATTAAGATGTCTGACATGGTGATTAGTTTGGTTTCAGGAAAGTTAAAGAGACCAGATAGGCAGTTTTGACGATGCAGTTGATATTGGAAGCAAGACTAGGAAAAATTCAAGATACGTTCATAGAATTTGTCGATCTGGGAAAAGTGTTCTACAATGTCAAATGGTGCAAGATGACTGGAATTCTAAAAAAAAAAAAATAGGGATAAGCTACTGGAAAATGAGTTAACGTACAATGTGTACAAGAGCCAGGAGGAAAGAATAAGAGTGGCTGCCCAAGTACGAATTGCACGGATTAAAAAGGCTGCAAGACCAGAATGTAGTCCCCCGCCCTACTGTTCAATCTATAATTCGAAGAAGCTCGACAGAAATAAAAGTAGGATTTAAAGTGGGTTAAAATTCAACATCATAGGATATCAATAAGATTCGCTGATGACTTTGCTATCCTCATTGACAACAATATAGGATTGGAGGATCTGTTGAATAGAATGAACAGTATAATGACAGAATATGCATTGAGAGCAATTCGAAGAAAGACGAGAGTGATGAGGAATTTAACATCAGGATTGATGATAACGAAATAGATGAAGGAGTTCTGCTACCTAGGCAGCAAAGTTACTCATTACAGACAGACCAAGGAAGACATAAAAAGCACATTAACAGTAGCAAAGATGGCGTACCTGGACAGGATAAGTCTACTAGTATCAGACAGAGGCCTTAATTTGAGGAAGAAATTTCTGAGAGATTACACCTGGAACACAGCATTGTATGGTAGTGAAACATGTTCGTGGGAAAACCGGAAAAGAAGAAAATCGAGGCTACAGAAGAATGTTGAAAAGAAGACTGAAAAAGTGAGGAATGATGAGGTTCTCCAGAGCGGCGGAGAGGAAAGGAATGTATGGAAAATGCAGACGCGAAAGAGGCAAAAGATGGTCGGACACCTGTTAAGGTATCAGGGAGGAACATACACGATACTAGAGGGAGCTGTGGAGGGTGAAAACAGTAGAGGAAGACTGAGGTTAGAATACATCAATCAAATAATCGTGGACAAAAAATACACATGCTACTCTGAAATTAAGAGATTGTGGCACAATAGAGGAATTCATGGCGAATCACACCATAACGATCAAAAGACTGATGACTCAAAACAAAAACAAAAAAAAGAAATTTCTGATTTTCTCTTATGTATCAGCCTGGCTTACCAGATCCTCGTCACATTTATGCAAACAAACCCTGTCATACCATGCTGCGTAATACTGCGGTATTTGCAGAGAGCAATTTTGGACACTGTAATGGTTCCACTATTGGCATTTGATAACCCCAATATATTAAACCGCACCTGAGTGCGTCATTTGCATCTGAGTAAAAGGACTGGGGGCGCTAGCTGCAGGACCATGAGGAAATTAGTCACAAACATTAAGTCGACTGGACGATGGCTATGCAAACACAATTTACAAATTACTATTGTTAGTGCTATAAAATAATAGTTTGTTGTCAGTGACACTATTGTCAGGGCAGTTATGAGGGTTATAAATCACCTCTGGTGGGCGGACTTCGATGCGAGAGTCGCTGTGCGTTTATCGACCTATAGTCGGGCTGTTGGCAGCGATTCTAAAGGGGTGCTGGAATTGGCTAGTGGCATTTCGCGCCAGCTTGAAGGCGGGCAATGGGCGTGCACGTAGCGTCAGATATCTACATCTTCCATGGTTCCAGTGGCATGGAGGCAGCGGGTGGTGCCTGCCTCTCACAGGTACCGGTACCGCACGTCCAACGTGGGTGATAGTGACGGTCAAACACCAACCAGGAAGTTCAGTCTCTGTTGATCCGTCATTTACAGTGAAATCAGCTGCTTAAGTAATTGTCAATTTCTATGAGGTTCTCCAACAGCCGTGTAACTAAGATGTTATTTTATTTTATTCAGACCACAACCAGTTTTGTCAGTCCGCTATGCCATCTTCAGTCCCCATATGTGTCTCTCGAAATAAACGGCAATTCCATACATCTACATCTACATCTACATCTACATCTACATCCATACTCCGCAAGCCACCTGATTGTGTTTGGCGGAGGGTACCCTGAGTACCTCTATCGGTTCTCCCTTCTATTCCAGTCTCGTATTGAACGTGGAAAGAAGGATTGTCGGTATGCTTCTGTGTGGGCTCTAATCTCTCTGATTTTATCCTCATGGTCTCTTCGCGTGATGTACGTAGGAGGGAGCAATATACTGCTTGACTCTTCGGTGAAGGTATGTTCTCGAAACTTTAACCAAAGCCCGTACCGAGCTACTGAGCGTCTCTCCTGCAGAGTCTTCCACTGGAGTTTAGCTATCATCTCCGTAACGCTTTCGCGATTACTAAATGATCCTGTCATGAAGCGCGCTGCTCTCCGTTGGATCTTCTCCATCTCTTCTATCAACCCTATCTGGTGCGGATCCCACACTGCTGAGCAGTATTCAAGCAGTGGGCGAACAAGCGTACTGTAACCTACTTTCTTTGTTTTCGGACTGCATTTCCTTAGGATTCTTCCAATGAATCTCAGTTGGCATCTGCTTTACCGACGATCAACTTTATATGATCATTCCATTTTAAATCACTCCTAATGCGTACTCCCAGATAATTTATAGAATTAACTGCTTCCAGTTGCTGACCAGCTATTTTGTAGCTAAATGATAAGGGACCTATCTTTCTATGTATTCGTAGCACATTACACTTGTCTACATTGAGATTCAATTGCCATTCCGTGCACCATGCGTCAATTCGCTGCAGATCCTCCTGCATTTCAGTACAATTTTCCAATGTTGCCACCTCTGCTATAAATCCTGGATTTCCTGAATTCAAATCGTTTTACAAAGGCTTCATTCAAAGACTTGATAGAGTTGCTATGAAGTCTTCAAATGGAAGATTTATTGAGAAAGTTTACAGCTGCTCAGCTTTCTGATTATGACAGACGGAGTAATGGACGAGCATATAGTGGATTTGAAAAAGATGATTTACGGATGTAACTGTCGCACATAACTTACTGCCTCCCACAAGGGCTCCCAATATGTTGAAAGTAAAGGAACTCAAATTAGACCGAAAAATAATGTTATTAGAGGATGCAATAAAGTAAAGGAATCAGAGTTAAAGAAGGCTGTAGGATAACAAGAGTTCATATTTCATCCTGAATTATTCCGAAAGACGAGACCAAGATCAAAACCATTATCCCATATACTATTTTTACAGATTTGATGATAATGTTATCGAAAAACTCGACCACAGAGACAAGATAAAGTCGTGGTGCTCTATCAGATTTACAGCTTCAGTAGCAAACTATTTGAGAAACAGAAAGAGGACAAACAGTTGAAAAATTATCTACTTGAGATTTAATAAATAAAATCGAGATTTATGGAAAATTTAAAGTATGGTCTGTTCACTATAAAATAGTCTCAATGATGATAATATTGCCAATTTCGATACTATTACTGAGGAAATAGGTTATTAATGTAATCATTCGTTTCTGTGGTAGAAGTAACAAAAAAGAGAAAGAATTTTAGACAAATTGTATATAACAACCAAAAAGTAAAAACAAACTTTTATCTAATTTCTACAGGACATAAGACATTACTTGTGAAACTGTTCAACTTGAACAGTTTTATACAAAAACTGATGAATCTATTGATATAGCAGATACTGCCTTTGATATTCAAATGCTAGCAATTCCTAGAGGTAGTAGGTCTAGAAAAATAGTAAATTTAGCTGAAAACAAAAAGACTAAAAGGGTATCACAAGAATTAAGATGATGATAAACTGTGTTGTCCTAGAGTAGTAATTCTAGCATTAACATATCATATAGATGATGTTTTAAGAAGCAAATGAACTATAGGCGAAATTAAGAGAATTTGAGAAGGAAATAATTACGTATTACAAAAACAATTAACTGGGATATTATATAACCAATTAGAAGAATACAGTGAAGAAAGATTTACACTTGATTATATTAAAAACGTTGAAAAAAAGTTCGATATTCAAGTGAAAACTGAATATGCTAAGAAATTTAATATAACTGTTTATCAGTGTCCTGAGAAAGCAATAAAGATATATCTCTATAAAGGTCATAACTATTTTGATGCGATTAGCAACATGGCAGGTTTCTTAGGATCAGTTTATGTTTGTAATAAATGTAACAAATCATATTATACAAACAAGGATAAACATAAATGCAAAATAGAGAAATCTGTGTACTTTGCAATGGTCCAGAAATCGGCAGTGAAGAAAATAAGGTACATTGTGAGAACTGTAACCTGTCTCCACTATTGTTCATATTATTTATGGATCATATGTTGAAAACAATAGATTGGCTGGGTGAGATTAAGATATATGGACACAAAATAGGCAGTCTTTCAGATGTGGATGACTCAGTTGTGATTGCAGATTCGATTGAAAGTTTGCAAAGTAATATTTCAGAACTAGATCAGAAATGTAAGGACTATGGTATGAAGATTAGCATCTCCAAAACGAAAGTGATGTCTGTGGGAGAGAAATATAAACAGAATGAGTGCCAAATAGGAGGAACAATGTTAGAACAGGTGGACGGTTTCAAGTACTTAGGATGCATATTCTCACAGGATGGCAACATAGTGAAAGAACTGGAAGCAAGGTATAGCAAAGCCAATGCAGTGAGCGCTCAGCTACGATCTACTCTCTTCTGCAAGAAGGAAGTCAGTACCAAGACTAAGTTATCTGTGCACCGTTCAATCTTTCGACCAACTTTGTTGTATGGGAGCGAAAGCTGGGTGGATTCAGGTTACCTTATCAACAAGGTTGAGGTTACGGATATGAAAGTAGCTAGGATGATTACAGGTACTAGTAGATGGGAACAGTGGCTGGAGGGTGTCCACAATGAGGAAATAAAAAAAAACTGGGAATGAACTCTATAGATGTAGCAGTCAGGGCGAACAGGCTTAGATTGTGGGGTCATGTTACACACATGGGAGAAGCAAGGTTACCCAAAAGACTCATGGGTTCAGCAGTAGAGGGTAGGAGGAGTCGGGGCAGACCAAGGAGAAGGTACCTGGATTCGGTTAGGAATGATTTTAAAGTAATAGGTTTAACATCAGAAGAGGCACCAGTGTTAGCACTGAATAGGGGAACATGGAGGAAAGATATAAGGGGGCTATGCACCAGACTGAACGTTGAAAGGCATAATCAGTCTTAAATGATGATGATGATGATGATGTGAGAACTGTAATACATGCTGTAATAATGAAGAATGTTTAAATGATCACCAAGATGTTTGTGATACTGCTTATAAATGTGAAGGATGCAAAAGGTTCATATAATATCTAAGTAACATAAATGAGGCTTTAAATTCTATATAAACTGAGATCAGTTAGTAAAAATTAAAGATCATAAATGTTACAATCAGTATCAACTGGATAAAGATGGTATTTGTGAAAGAAAATTTGCTGAGGATTTTATACTCAATGGTTGTCCTAACTGTAGTAAAAATGGTTGTTATATTAATGGAGAATTCAAAGATTTTTATGTATATCAGTGCTAGGAATGTAGAAAAATTGTTGCAGGTAAGCAGTTTGAATCGTGTGAAGATGGTTTCCCAATGAGAGAGTATTGTACCTATACAGAAAGATACATGTGGTTTGACTATGAAGTTCGACAAGAAACTAGTATACATATTCCAAATCTCATAACAGAACACAATTTTAATTGTCGTACTGTTTATAAATTTAAGACAAATGAAAAATTCTATTATTTGATGATATCTTATGAGGCATGAATTATAAATACATAGCTCACTATCAAAACGATTACAATTCCCAATTTATTTTGTAGTACTGTGTTGAAAATGCAACAAAACCATGTACCATCTACACAGGAACTAAACTGATGTTATTATAGATACAATAACAGGGTTTAAAAATTATAGAAAGTATTAATGTTGTACAAGGCCCTCATAGAATTCTCCCAAAAATCTTTCATGTGAAAGAATTAAAGAATGGCTATTTTCCACATTTGTTCAATACACAAGGAAAATGAAAAATATTTTGGACTAGTTCCTGGTACTTAATACTGTTGTGCTGACGCAATGAAATCGAAAGATAGAGAAGCATTTCTCAAATGACATAACTCCAGAGTTAAAGAAAATTATATGATTAATATGAAGAGAGTAATTAATAAGCATTGTAATTCAGATATAGCTATTTTGAGAAGGGGTGATTTAGAATTAAGAAAACTAGGTTTAGAAATAGCAAACATTCATCTGGTTTGTTATTTAAGAATTGTGCGAGCTTGCATGGCTGCATACAGATTCAAACATATGCCTAAAAATACAATTGCTCTATTGTGTAAAGAATGGAAAGAAAATTGTTTGTAATGAATCCATAACATAGCTAAAAACTTTAAACAATAATAATATTCAACATTCTCTTAATGGTGGCGAAGTAATAATACCTGGAGCAAAACTACATGGTTTTGATAATGATACTGCTTATGATATCATGGTTGATTTTGATTTGGTTGTAAAAATGTTATAAAAGAGAGACAGTTTACAATAAAAATAAAGAAACAATGCATGACCTGCATCAAAAAACTATAACTAGATTGTACAGATATAGGAAATATGGGATATAATTAAGTAAATTTGTTGCAATGTGATTGCATTAACTCAGCAGAGCATAAAAATCTTAAAAAAACTCTCAAACCAATGAATACAAGAGATACTTATTATGGTGGTCATAGAAATGTCATAAAATTACGAGCTAAAGCTAATGCTACTAACACCAAAATAAGATTTGAGGAGGCCGTCTTTATCCAACTGTTGAATGTTACGATTATTATCCTAAACGACATGAAACAAAAATATGGAGACCGAGATATTATACTAAAATGTTATCGATATATAAAATGTAAAGTATTTGCACCTAGAGGATTCTATCAGCAAGTTTTTCCTGTAAGAATGGAGACCAATAAAAATGAAAAACTGTTGTTACCTTTGTGTCTCAAACACACAGAAGGAAAAAAATTACTAAATGCTGTCACAACAAAGAAGAGAGAAGTTTGTTGAAACCTGGGTAACAGGTGAAGTAAAGAAATCTGTGGACAAAAGATAAAAAACTTTAAACATCTATGGAGCATGGGATTTTAAAATAAAATCAATATTTTGTTTAAAAATACATGGAAGACCTTATGGTCATAAAACTAGAAACTAGTCCTTTGAAAGTAGATTTTAAAAACAAGATAAGTAAATGAAAGCCGTAAAAGATAAATTGTGTATTCTACTGGATAAAGAAAAGGTAAAAGAAAATCCAGGAAAATGCGCTGATTCTAAGATTTGTTTTGATTCTTTAAGGGAAAATCTTGGACAAAGCCATAATATGGGTAACACTGGTTATAGAGCTACAAAAATCCTATGAGATACTGGTGGGTGACAGATTACATATTATAGATATAAATTTCATTAATGAGTATATGATACAGATGAAGAAAAGTTTCAAGGTTTATTATGTGTAAAATAACAGGGCCACCAATATTTTTATAGCTTGTCACCACATCAAGTGCAAAGCTTCGATGGATAGGCATGGCCATAAACTGGGATACAATTTTATATAATTTGATACCGATCTTGTAGTATATATAGATGATCTCAAAGTTATTTAGAAAAGGATGTATGTTGGGTGAATGGACAGATAAGTTAGGATATAATAAATGGATAACAAATTGGGCTTGAACAGGACCTAAAAGTTATTATTATGAGACAAATGATAAAATCACAGTGATGAAAGTAAGGTGATTCACTTTAAACTCTAAAAATATCCAAATCTGAATGGTTAATCTATGATAATCTTAGGAGAAAGTGAAGTGAAGGAAAAGATGCAATGAGAGCACAGTGTGATAATTACAGATGTCCACAAAACGTTAAGAAAGGATTGCCATTTTTATATGATAAACGAAAGCTGGTGACAGTTATGATAGAGTGCTTTATGGATATTGAAATAAGTTTTCTATCGTTTCTAATGTATACCAAAAATTCAAATCACATTGTATAAATAGTGTAAATTCATTTGTGGTTCTTTCATTGTACTGTCCACTTTCTACTTATCTAATTACTGAGTTAGAAGGCATTAAAAATGAATAAGAGTTAATATAATTTTCTATTATTTTTGTCAAATAATTTATTGGTAAATTATAATTTGCTATTTTTTTTAATTGTAAAAAGAAGTTCTAGCTCCTCCCATATGTCCATATCACTTTGCCCATAATTAAGAAATCTGTTTTTGTATTCTTTTCCAAAAATTTACTTTAGTACACTAATATTTTCAGTATAGTCCTGAATTCTCAAACATTCCATAGTTAAAGATGGCTTAAAATATTCATTGCAAATATTACATCGAAGTTTCTTCTTTCTTGGTTTATTATTCCTCTCAACAAAAATATCAAATTTAAATTAATACCTCACATTAGTGATATTTATTAAGATAAAAATTATTAATGTCGATAATAGTTATTCTACAGTAATGTAAGCATTTCTGTAATAGCTAAACAGCGTTATCAATAATATTTGCTTAAAAAGATTAGTGACTTATAAGTAAATGCGTTATATATTTTTACAGATTTTGAAAATTTGAAAACAAGATATGAAGAAAAAATTTTTTTGGAGTTGAGTAAAGAGTTTAAAATTACTTAGCCTGATAGATATTCGAAACTAATAAGTAACTGCTAACTTCAGGTTTTTGAAGATCGCAATCTTAAACCGTAATATAATGGAGTGAAGAAAACTAAAAATAGTGTTAATGAATTTCGTGATTTAGAATTCACCATGTGATGAATCATGTATAAGTTGGATATTTCTGTTAAATTTTGTGGGAGGGTTGGGTTTGCTAAGTGAGTTATCTCCTGTTGCACTCAAGTGACCCACTTACTACTTTTCATTCTTCTGTTAAGAATTCTTATTAGTATTTTGGAAAATTGACTTATTAAAGTGATAGTTCAGTAATTAACGCACCTGTCGCAACGTGCTTTCTTTGGGATTGCAATTATTGTAATATTCCTGAAGTCTGAGGGTATTTAGCTTATCTCTTGCATCTTGCTCGCCAGATGTAACAGTTCTCTCATGACTGGCTCTCTCAAATCCCTCAACAACTCTAACGACATGTTGTCTAGTCCCAGGCCCTTGTTTCGACTTGCCCTTCAGTGCTTTGTCAAATTCACCACACCATATCATATGTCCCTACATCTCCCTTGTCTACACCCTATATAAACTCCATCCACTTTCCTGTATTCCGTTCATTGCTTAGGACTGGTTTTCCATCAGAACTCATGGTATTCATACAGGTGGTTCACCTATCTGCAAAAGTCTCTTTAGTTTTCCTGTAGGCAGCATTTACTTTACCCAGAGGGATAAATGCTTCTACATCTTTACATTTGTGCTCTAGCCATTGCCTTATAGCCATTTTACACTTCCAATGATCTCATTTTATAAACTTTTGTACTGCCTTCCACCCTTCTTCCTTTATTGTATCGTTATAGTTTCTCTTTTCATCAGTTAAATTCAATATCCCTTGTGCTACCCAATAATTTCTACAAGCCCTCGTCTTTTTTCCTATTGATCCTCTGCTGCCTTCACTATTTCAATTCTCAGAGCTACCTATTCTCCTGGTACTGTATTCCTCTCTCCTGTTCTTGTCAATCGTTCCTAATGCTCCCTCTGTAACTCTCTACAGTTTCTGGTTCAATCAGTTTATCCAGGTCCACCTCCTACAGTTTCTTAAGTGCTAATCTGCAGTTTATTACCAATAAATTGTTGTCAGAGTCCACATATGGCACTGTAAAAGATTACACTTAAAACTTGGTTCCGAAATCTCTGTCTTACTTTTATACAATCCATCTGAAATCTCCCAGTGTCTCTAAGACTCTACCACATGTGCAGCTTACTTTCATGATACTTAAGCAAGTGTTCGCTGTAATTAAATTATTCTCTGTGCAAAATTGTATCAGGCGAGTTCCTCTTTCATTTTTTTCCTCCAGTCCATATTATTTTCCTTTTGTACCTTTTCGTACTAGCGAATGCTAGTCTCCCCATTAGTATTAAATTTTCGTCTCCCTTAACTGTCTGAATAATTTGTTTTATCTCTTCATACAGTCCTCAATCTCCTTCTCATCTACAGAGCTGGTTGACATATCAACTTGTACAACTGTGGCGAACTTGGGATTGGCTACAGTAGTGCGTTCATTATGTAGTTCGTAGTAGGCCGAGCGGTTCTAGGGGCTTCAATCTGAAACCACTTGACCGCTACCTCGGGCATGGATGTGTGTGATGTCCTTAGGTTAGTTAGGTTTATGTAGTTCTAAGTTCTAGAGGACTCATGACCTCATATGTCCCATAGTGCTCAGATCCATTTGAACCGTCGTAGCTTATCTGCATTCCTATTTATTTTAATTAATTATTAACCCTATTCTTGCATTACCCCTATTTGATATTGTATTAATAACCATGTATTCACCTGACCATAGGTCCTTTCTTCCTGCCACCGAACTTCACTAATGCCCTCTGTATCTAACTTTAATCTATCCATTTTCCTTTTTAAATTTTCTAGATGACTTGCCAGATCATGGGATCTGACATTTCACCATCCGATCCGTGGAACAACAGTTTTGTTTCTCCTGATAACGACGTCCACTTGAGTAGTCCCCACCCGGAGATCCGAACGGGGGATTATTGTACCTCCAGAATATTTTACCCAAGAAGATGCCACCACCACTTAACCATACAGTAGAGCTGCATGACCCAGCAAAAATTACTACTGTAGTTTTCCCTTGTATTCAGCCGTTGCAGTACCAGCATAGCAAGACCGTTTTGGTTGATGTCACAAGACCAGACCAGCAAAGCATCCCGACTGTAGACCCTGCTACTACTGATAACGCTGCTGCCCCTCTTCAGGAACCACACGTTTGTCTCGCCTCTCAACATATACCCCTCTGTTGCGGCTGCACCTACCGTACCGCTATCTGTATCGCTGAGGCACACAAGCCTCCCTACCAATGGCACGGTTTGTGGTTCTTGGAGGCGTCGGTGTATATAGCGGAATTAAATTGCATATTAATTACCTTTGCGTGTATTTACTGTGTGTCGAAATATATTTAATTCATGCAATAATCATTAGAATGGAAAACAACTTTACTAACTGTGATGGTCCACAGTCGATCTCAAAGGTTTCCTTCAAGCTCGTCTATGTAAGTTATCGCTGCCCAATGGGAGGTGGGAGAATCGAACCATCGATAGTTAAATTTGGCATGCGGATGGCCTATGGGACAATGTGTCGATTGGCTCTGCCTTGTGCCTTCGCTGAAATATTAGCCACTTTTCAATGGTTTCGCTGAGTTGATAAAATCGTACCAGACCTGTCGTGGTGTGGGACCTGTACTAGGACACGGTGTGTTGTATTACAATAGTGAACTTTAGGGGTGGTGGCCTTTAATGTCCAAAGTACAAGGAGCTTGGTGGATGCAGTTTGTATAAGTGGAGACTTGTCTTCACATTTCTTGAGTACAGATTGTGAATGTTTCACGGAACCTGTTTGTGGTGATTACAGCGCTGCATTTTGAAAACGGTGAGCGTTGACCAGTCTGTACATAAATGATTTATCGATTTCCCCTTAAAATAACTGGTTGAAAGAGGAGGTCTTCCTCAGAGTTGTCAGTGATTCCGTGTAATGTTATATGACACTCTGATGTGCCGCCTGTGCAACGTTGCTGATGTTGGAAATTTTATTATTCCTTTTGAAGTCATAAAGTAACAGTGCCAAGCTGCGAGAAGCTTTATTTGGTTGTATTTAATTTAAAGCATATTCTGGCTCACTTAATTCACAACAGCGCCCACTCTAATTTGTTTTCTGAACAGAGCGGCTAAAATTGTAGCTATGTAATGTTTTAGATCTGGGATGTTAATTTTAATTGCTGTAATCCCTGAATAAGTTTAAAGTTTCATTTGTTTAACAGACAGTTCCTTTAAGCTCTTGCTAATCTCTGCACGTTTTTGTAATCTATGTGTTTTATCAACTTTAAACTATGTTAAGTATTTATCCACTTGTTGCTTGGAAGTCACATATTTCCCGGAAATCGTGGTTTTGTTTTTCTTAAAGGCTGTTCTTATATCATCTCAGTGGTTTAATGAAATATTTCATGTTTTGGAATAATTGTTTTATCTTATGTGTGTTTTAGAAATTAATGCCCATATTTTTGTAAGCTCCTGTGTAAAGCTGATCCCAGGTGGCCAGTGTTGGCGTTCACTGAGAGAGTGTAGGCGGCTGCATCCGCTGCTAGAGTAATTTGTTGAATGTAGCGCTTTATTGATTTAATCTCATACGTTTTCGTATTCTGTAATTGTATTACATAAAACATTTTAATTCAAACATCGCGTCATCTGGGTGGCCTGTGTAAGCACCTTCCACTACCGAGCCTGAGTGTTTAGTTGCTGGGGTCCTTTTGTGTTTAATTAAATGTTTCTATTCATTTGTTTGTTCTTTACATTAAGTAATTTTGTGGTGCTTGTGATTTATTGTAGTAAGTAAGCAATTTTAATAGAGCAATGTAATAAAATCACAACATAGTGTTCCTAAAGGTTGAAGTAAATCGCAACTGACTACAGTAGATAATGGTGTGGATAGATGTCTACATTGAGATCTTACAAAAATAGCTACAAATAATACCATACATACTATAAAAATATAAGTATGTATATTTGAAGTCTCCTCCTAAGAAACTGGATTCATTGTAGACGAGTTCGTAGATAACTTACCTACTGCCTAGAAAGAACCACAGTTGAGGGCATAAGAGCCATCTGCCTTTGAAAGGGGTGGGACTGAAGTGGAAACAAGATGGGTAGTTCACATCACTCAAAATGCCGCACTATTTACATCCATTGTTTGAGAATGTGAGCGCTTGGTGACTTGAAAAGAGTTTTGTGCATAATTTCGGACCCTTACAAGACATTTTCTCGCTGACAATCCCAATAAAATGATCAAGAAAAAAAGTTTATCACTACTACATTCTCACTGTTGTTGTTGTTGTTGTGGTCTCCTCTCCTGAGACAGTAAAGCTGCATGCCCTCGGGAAAAATTACGGCTGTAGTTTCAGCAGTTCACAGTACCAGCACAGCAAGGCTGTTTTGGTTATTGTTACAAGGCCAGATCAGTCAGTCATCCAGACTGTTGCCCCTGGAACTACTGAAAAGGCTGCTGCTCCTCATCAGGATCCACACGTTTGTCTGGCCTCTCAACAGACACCCCTCCATTGTGGTTGCACCTACGGTACGGCTATCTGTATCGCTGAGGCACGCAAGCCTCCCCACCAACGGCAAGGTCCATGGTTTTGGGGGGGGGGGGAGGTAATATTTCCACATATGGCATGACTTCTTAATTTGTTACTTCTTTCCTCCTAACCCTGTTTGCAACACATTTCGCAGGCAGTATTCACGTATATCGCTGTGCGTACCTGCAAAATTATATAATTCTATGACACATAGGTCACGAGACATGAAATCATAAACTTTGAAACACCTCAAAACAAAGCTGTAGGATGAAATTCTCTAGATACAGGTGAAATATGTGTACATGTGTGAAAAGTATTAAATGTATGTAAAATATACAATCCATGGTAAAATGCCCCCTCTGAATCCCATGATCGATATCAGCCAAACTTGTTGCACTACATACTATCTCTGACGAAATACTGTGGGGCATAAACAAGCAAACTCCTGAGATAGTGTGGACAGGACCAGATGGACAGAGAGAGAGGAAAGAGAAGAGAGGGGAAGGTGGTCAGTCAGAGGGAAGGAGGAAATAGGGAGGAGGAAGGAGGAGGTCGTCTTACATTAGATTCGAAACAATTCATGTTCAGACAACTCCAGGTGCTCAGTTAGTGATTCAATAAAAAAAAAGAGCCACGTATGACTACAAGTTGTAAAAAAGTTTTCCTTTCCTTCACAGGTAGTGCCCTCTGAATATCGGCATCATCGGCAGAGTTTATGAATCACAAGTTGTCGATAGAGACCGAATCTACAACAATTGCAGCTCATTTTTATGGTCAACGGATCCCACTGGCATTTTACTCGTCTCAGCAAATATACCTGGTTTGGTACATTCAGTTTCTATTTGTAACACTGAGAAGGGTTAACTCGGCTTACAGAGCTTACCGCATGTTTAGTCCAGTTCTCTAAATTACAATTGTGCAGTAGCATAAGAGTTGGATACAATGTTTCGAGACAGTTTCATCAGCAGTATTTAGCCTTCACCAGAAGATAATGTGTCTGCGCAAACGTTCAGATACTTAGGGCTTGTACAAGGGACGGCTTAAATCCCAAACTATGTCTGTAAATTTACTTGGAGTTAAAGCAGCTGATATTACTAGAAGTAATTTTAGCCTCTGTGACCCCTTTTATGCCTATCCAAGAGTTCAGATACTTAGGGCTTGTACAAGGGACGGCTTAAATCCCAAACTATGTCTGTAAATTTCCTTGGAGTTAAAGCAGCTGATATTACTAGAAGTAATTTTAGCCTCTGTGACCCCTTTTATGCTTATCCAAGAGTATGACGCGGAACATATACTACATTTTTTTCAGTTTTTTCTCTTATTTATATCTTTTTATGCTTTTGTTACAGCTCTAAAAATAAAGGCCTTCAGATTTTCTCTTACATACCACAACAAACCTGTGTTTCATATTCTTCCTACAGTAGACACTGCAGTGCGTGTTGTACAAGAGCTATATTTATCAAAAAGAATAATAATGGTAGTAATGACAATATTATTATACTTTAAGAAACCATATTCTTCAGTGTAATATTCGAGGATTATTTCTCTACCATGGAATAAAACTGTACAATAAATTATCATAAGATATTAAAGAAATACTCTTATTTAGAAAGGCAGCTAAAAGTACCTGTTATGCAGTACATTTTATATACTGAATGATTACTTAGATAAAACGTGTTAGGGGTTTGGCATAAAAATGTCATACAAATAATGAATGATAATGATTATAAAACATCCAACATTCTACGTAACACCTTCACACAATGATTTTTTCCTTCTTTTTTCCTGTTCTATAAGTACTTAACACCCAAGCTAAGCATAGCATAATACTAACACCTCTTCCTCTTTCTGAGCTCAGTGTCTCACTCATCATAGAGGTATGCTGACTCAGTTTTTCAGGATAGCAAATGGGACGTTGTGATATATAAAATGGCACAGAGATCACTAGTGTGTGTTTGTGTTTGAGTGTGTAGTGAGTGGAGTGTTATGAAACAATGTGGGGATAGTGTGTACACTGACTGATAGTGAGATATGACTGAACATTGTGGCATTACATTATTTAATAAGTTATTTCTAAAAAAAGTATTGTACAACTGGAGAAATTCTAATGATTGCCTCTAACTAGTAGTCTGTAAATGTTTGTGTATCCGAATTAGCTTATTTTAAAATGATCAAAACTTGTAAATACTTTGACATGTCCTATATCCCTGTAAAAAGAGTTCTACGGATGAATGAAGCTACTACTACTACTGCTACTACTACTACTACAATCTTCTGACGTAGAAACAGGAGTGCGTAGAGCGATGGGTTAATTTTCACATCATTTTACTCTTCTACTAAATGGGAACATCCAAAAATATCGCTAAAGGAAATGACGGGATTAAATACGAGGCCAAAAATTAAATGAGTGTATTTCATATGCGTAGGTTCTGCTGATGACCTAGAAATAATTAAAACAAACTCTAAGCCGAAAGATTCCCAAAGAAACTTAGTGACATTGGTATTAATGCTGGCCTACAAGTCAGTTACGAAAAAGAGAAAAAGAGAAAAAAAAAATACACAAGACCAAAGGCGACCGACGTCAGAAGTTACCGACAGTGAAATTAATAAGCAATCGGTGAGGCAGCATAAAAACCGTCCCCTGTTTGTGACATGAGAGAGAGCATGATATCATGGAAAGTTTAAACAAAAACGTTATTTTTTAGAAGATTACCATCCAATTTAATTTCAACAGCTTCTTTAAGAACACTATCCCAATAGCTAGAAGTGCATGCCAGAGTCTCCATGTCACTAAAACCCATTGGATAACCAGTGAAAGACCATGTTGCACACGTGGATGACGCTTATGATCAGTACATTGGTAATCCACAGCACTGATAGTCTTAGCAATATACGTAACTCCACAAGTGTAAGGATCACGGTAGACACCGTTCTTATGCAAGCGGAGATCATTCTTTATAGAACGTAAAAGCACACGGGATCCTACGTGGCCGTCCAAAACTCGCCTTCACATCATATTGCCGCAAAATATTCCCTGCGTAAGACAAAAAGGCAGTAGACTATGGTGCCACCTCGGTATTATCTTGACTCACTCTTTGCTAAGTTGGTGGATAGTATAACGCACGACTTTCTCTCTTTCTCTGTAATCATTCTCACATAAGGTGACTTCGAGATGGGCTAACTCAGCTGACAAACTTTGAGGGTCCATGATGACGTGGGCCCTGTTAACCAAGGTACGAAGTACCAATTTACGCAGATCCCGATGGTGGCCACTATCAGGGTGAGTAGGCTTCCCTTAACGGCGTGTCCTAACGTACCAACCACCCTACCAAACTACCGCCTGATGTTGGAGAGGAGGTTGGGATGGAGGCATGTTGTGTGGTGACTATGACACGTCCACCAAAGAGTAATATCACAGTGGCTAAGAGGGCTGCTTTACGTTCACTTACAGCTCATCCAACAATTATTATCTTACCTGCAGACAAGGGCAACGCTACTGTTGTTTTGGACAAGTAGGATTGCACTCCAAAGATGCACTGTTTACTGTATAATTTAGCGTATCGCAGGACAGATGATGACCCCACAGAAAACATTGAGAGAAAGACTAGCAGCCACCTAAAAGAAAATTCCTTACTGCAGGTGATTGTCAAGAGTCTCTTATTTTTCTGTTCCTCCTAGGTTATATGACCACCCTAAGGTCCACAAGGAAGGGGTTCGTCTTCGTCCGATTGTGAGAAATTTTTTCCTCCGACATATCGTGTAGCAAAATACCTTGCTATTCGGTTGAGCACTGTAGTTATGTCGGAGTGAACACCACATTAAGAACTCGGCGTGCTTCTGACGCCGATTAGAGTGAATGTGTTGGATTGACTCTGATATGTTTGTGTTCTGTGATGTTGTCTCTCTCTTCATTTGTATTCCTTTGACTGATTCGTTGCGGGTGATGAATATTAGGTTTGGTGCTGAATTAACGACATGTGTTTACTTCCACTTACTGTTTATTCAATAACCACTACTACTAGCACATAGGTGTACTTTCAATGGGAAGCCAGTTCTCATTTATTACTGCCAGTTTTTTTTAATGGAAGACTTCATGGAAGGCGCGTTGGACTCGGTGGCTTTGAAACCTGTGTGTTTTTTCGTAGGACTGAAAGATACTTATTTTGCTTGACCTCATGGCATTTCGGATTTGAACGAACAATCAGAACAGCAGAATTCAATCCACTCGAATACTTGTTTCATGGAGGAGGTCGAAAGTGATGACTGTTTCCCTTTCTTGATAGGTTGGCCAGGAGGCCTACTCACATTCACTTGTGTCTTCAGGTTGACAGTTGTCACCAGTAGGCTCTAGGTGAAGGGGTACTTCGTACCTTGTTTCACGGATCACTTGTCGTGTCGGAACCTGAGAGTTTGTTAGCAGAGACAGCCGATCTCGAAGTCACTTTTCGTCACAATGATTATAGTGAAAAAGACATTAGTCGTGTGTTGCTCTATCGAAGAACTGTGCATCGGATGGGTGGCGATAATAGCGAGGTGCTACTGAAGTCTACTGCCTTTTTGCCTTACCCAGGCAGCATTTCAACAGGATTGGCCTTATTTTGCTGAAATATGATATGTGTTTTTCGACCACCGTCTAAGGTAAGGGTGCTTTTAAGTTCCGTAAAGGATGATCTCTATTTGCCTAAGGCGGGTGTCTACCGTGTTACTTGCAGTTGTGGGGAGTCGTGTATTGGCCAGCCCATCAAGATTACGCATAAGCGTCACACATGCGTGCAAAAGCTGAGCAAATCCGCCCTCCCAGAACATTTTGTAGGCACTGGTTATGGCTCTGAGCACTATAGGGCTTAAATTCTGGAGGTCATCAGTCCCCTAGTACTTAGAACTACTTAAACCTAACTAACCTAAGCACGTCACACACTTACATGCCCGAGGCAGGATTCCAACCTGCGACCGTAGCAGTCGCGCGGTTCCAGACTTTAGCGTCTAGAACCGCTCGGCCACGTCGGCCGGCAGGCACTGGTTATCCGGCGGAATACATTAACACGGAGACTCTCGCTTGCACTTCCAGGTACTGGGGTAGTGTTATTACGGAAGTTGTTGAAATTAAATTAGGAAGTAGCCTTATAAAAAATGTGGTTGTTTTTGTTTAAATTCGACATGGAATCAAGCTCTCCTTTCTCAAAAAAGAGAGGGACCGTGTTTATGCTATCCCACCTGGCTTATTAATTTTACTGTCGATAACTTCTGACTTCGGTCATCTTTGGTTTTGCGATGGAGCCAGTGTTCACAGTGTGTGTGAGTGTTATCTTTCCTGAGCTAATCTGAAAAGTGAGGTTTTCAATTCCTTTGAGTGACCCTTACTTGCTGCAGCTATGCCTTGAACATCGTAGCGTGTGTCCGTGTCGAAATGTTTACGGTTGTCGACGACTTCACCCAGCTGCATTCCGACAAGTTATCTGAGCATTTTATACGCCGCGAGCATCTCAGGTCATACATGTGAAATGTTATGGACGTGCAGCACTACTGTACGACCGAGGATTAACCAAGAATCTTTCACATCGCAAGTCGGACTCAAAAAACCCTAGGAATTATTAAAAATCGACGTTTACTGTTTGTCAACCATACGGGACACATACAAACAGAAGAGTGACTCGCATTTGGTTATACTGGAAGACAGGGAGGAGTACGGAACTCTATGAAGACGTCAGTATCATAGTGACTAGCCGAAGATCAGGAAATCAAGCAGACTAAATTTAAGGGGGAACGACAGTCTAACGGTCGAAAAAATTAGGCTTTTTCATTTCGGAATTCGAATGTATATACATCCCGAAAAAAATGTATGTACATTCCGCAAAATATTATCCACAGAGTAATGATTCTTTGAGCGTTTGAAGCCGACCGTGCATGGCGGGCTCCGGCGTTAGAGAACCGGTTGTCACAAGTCGTTTTCGATGCCGTCAACACTATTTATACCGATTCGAGTAAACCTGATTTGCTGGAGCTTTGTTTTGAGTGGTTTTACTGAAAATCTGAAGTTTTAATAACCTCATTTGGGGATACGTTCCAAAAATAGCGTCCAGCCGAAACGAAATTATCAACATGGCTTCAAATTTGGCATATGTCTATTCAATGTAGGGGATACTGCAATAATGCACGTGGAAAATACTCTTCAAATCAAAATCTGCAAATGAAATGCGTCGATTCTGTGAATATATAGACACGGCTGCTGCGATGCGCTCAGCGACGGAAATCAGGGGTTATCAGGTCAAAGTAGCAGAGAGCGGCCATCCACTATCCGGGGAGATAGTTATTACGGACCAGGTATCGATGATATCCCGTAACTACCATGCTTTGTCCCTTTTTTAGATGACAAATACTTGTCAAACTTTAAACATGTTTTTCTCAGAACCATGTTTTTCGGCATGGTTGTCGTTGACTACGACACAAGTTTCAACCGACAGTAATGATTTTTGGTCCTTCTTGAAGCAAGTTGAGTTCTCTTCGTTCATCGTAGTCGCTTATTTTATGTTCATATTTAGTACTTTTTTCAGCCCAAAAAGAAGGTTCTGAAATGATTATTTTTGTCAAATATCTATAATGTAACAATAAAAACTTCAGCGTATGCCTTATTTACTGCAGCAAACCCCATTTATCTACTGCATTGCAGTATGGAGAAAAGAAGTCCTTAACTTGAGAAATATTTTCGTCCGTCCCCCTTTCGTTCCCCTTTAAGTATTGGTTGTAGATGATCTTTAAAGGGTCAAACTGAATAATAATAATATACATGTGACGTCTGTGCTTTCGGGCACGTCTGAAAGGACAGACACTATTCAAACCCAGGAGCAATTATGAGCAAAGACACAAGTCAATTACAAATTGCTCTGAGCACTATGCGACTTGATTTCTGAGGTCATCAGTCGCCTAGAACCTAGAACTAATTAAACCTAACTAACCTAAGGACATCACACACATCCATTCTCGAGGCAGGATTCGAACCTGTGACCGTAGCAGTCGCTCGGCTCCAGACTAGAGAGCCCAGAACCGCACGGCCATGCGGTTAATTAGAGACATTAGCTGCGAGTGGGCATTGATTGAAACCAATGGGGAAAGTTGAAAGTTTTTGCCAGACCGGGATTCTAACGCGGGTGTCCTGTTGTATTTAGGTGGCTTGAAGGTCGTAAGATCTTTTTAGGAAGCACGAGAGCCGGGTTCGGATGCTAGTCCAGCACAAATTTTCAACTTTTTCTTGATTTATAATGGCTGCAGGATCAAAATGGTGTCTATTCTTTCGAACACTTCCAAGAGAAGAGACGCCACTAATATAACGATACCCTTTTCATTGCAGCTATCTTTAAGAGCTTCGTTTCTGTTCCAGGGCGAAAAGCGTATCTCTGTGTGAAAGTGGAGTGTTAGGTGGACCCTTAATCGTACCTAGTTCGACAATAGGAGCGAGTTGCGTGTCATACAATAGACAAGCCTTTGCTACTATAGAAATCGTTAAGAGTCTTCAAAATTTCATGACGAATCTAATGGGGCACATTACAGGCATTTAACGTGACTCTTGTTACAGGGCACACCAACTGCGCTGAAGAGAATGTCCGGAGAATAATTCACAGTGTTTGCCTCTTCTCACCTCGGGCGCGACGCTCGGGTCGGGGCGCTTTGTGTAGCTCCAGGGTGCTGCTGATGCTCCTTTGTCTCCCACCAGAGTCGCTCGCTGCACGTGGCGCCCTCCTCTTCAGAAGCGGCGAAAAGAGCAAACAAACAAAACAAGGCCGCCTCGCGAGCTTCGCCGTGTTAAGCAAACAGCTGTCATCATTAAAGTCGCTCTCTCCACCCCCACCCCCACCCCATCCTGCCGCCCTTCCCTGCTAGCCTCGCTAGTGTTTGTCTTGCGGGGTCCCAGATAAACAAAGCAGTTGGCCTCACCAACAGGCGTGCTGAATTAATAAAATCTAGATGTCATTACGGGCCCCTCGGCTATGACAAACAGATTAAATAGTCACTAGCTTGCAGCGGGTAAATCTAATTTCTCATCATCTCTCTTGGGATAGATGCCGTAGAAAAAATACCTACCTCAATCAACATATCAGAAGGATGCTCTTTCCCATCACACTTATCTCTTAATACTAATTGCAATTCTATGAATTAACTGAGAGGAGGCTCTAGGATTAAAAGTGAAACCGAGAGTCGTCCCCCTAGAGATAATGCAATTAACACTCGGTTTTACGCTGTCATACGATCTACAAGCATCCGATAAGAACCTGGTGCGACAGTGACTGTTCCTTACCTATAACAGTCAAGCAAGGAGAGATCATACTGTGACACTCTTTTATCTGCAGACTATTCACTGAAACATATTAAACTCCAAAGCTGAGCTCAGTTCATCCAGACTGGATGTACATGGTATACCACAAATGATATTCAATATGCTGCATCGGAATAGTTGGAACAATAGCATACTACAGTTCTATACCACATGCTGTGCTGGCACTGATTCCTCCCTTCCTCCCACCTGTAAAGAAAATGGTTCCTGCATATTTACTATGGCCATGAATTTGTTATTAGAGAATGGTTAAAGAAAAACTGTACAAAGTAAATTAATATTGTATAAACACCAAGAACCCGTTTTAGTTCTTGAACCTTCAAAAGCAAAACACAATGTGAGATGACTCCCAATCCTGTTAAAATTCTAATAATAAAATCCTTTCATAGTGAAAACAGTAACACACTCTGAAGTTGATATATAAGGACAGAGTATACTCTAATTTTGCTAACCAGTAACAGTTAAGCCCAGAGAAATTTGCATCTAAATACGAATTATTGGAATGATGACATTAAGTGGCATGTAAACAAGGATCACATACTTTGACAGCTACCTAATTCAAAGTTCTCTGTAATACGTTCATTCGGGAGGACGACGGTTCAATCCCGTCTCCGGCCAACCTGATTTAGGTTTTCCGTGATTTCCCTAAATCGCTTCAGGCAAATGCCGGGATGGTTCCTTTGAAAGGGCACGGCCGATTTCCTACCCCATCCTTCCCTCACCCGAGCTTGCGCTCCGTCTCTAATGACCTCGTTGTCGACGGGACGTTAAACCCTAATCTCCTCCCTCCTCCTCCCTCTGTAATACGTTAACTTGATCCAATCCCAAGTAAGCTACTTCTTTGTAATTGATCAGTGTAAATAACTTCTGTCCTGGCACTTTTTGTTAGTATGGTTTGCCTACATCAGGGGCAGGTATGTACTCAGGTGCAAACCTATTGTACTCCTTTGACTGACAAGTACTTAACATTTTGTGCTCCTTTGATTGACAGATACTGAACCTATTGTTCTGCTAAGTGCTTTTCCATGTCACCCCCATTTCCTTTTGATTAACAAGCACTCAACCTACTATCTACCCCACCCCAACCCCTCCCCCCTCTTACTGCTACAGCCACACTGTCAGGTCTGATTTTCTGGAGTAAGCAAACCTTTCACTCTTATCAATTTCATTGACTAATTAATTACAATGATCAACTGATTAACCTCTATGTTGGGAAAGTACCATGCCTCCCTGCCATGCCCCCTTGATGGGAAGTACAAATTCCATCAGGACAGTCCAAACTTTACTAACATAAGAAAGGGGCTTGAAGATAGGTCACTTGGGCTACCTCAAGTAACCTAAATCATCTGACCACCACGTCATCCTAGGGATTGGTGGGGGAGGACTCAATATGTGCTGGACATAAGTCTTTATTTTTGCATCCACTAGTCTTTATTTAAACAATTATAGGCAGTACAGCCATGCAGTGTGTTCATCACGAGGTCCAAACTCCAACTGACCTAGTACACAGTACTGCCACCAGAGGGTGCTGTCATCTGTACAATGATGTAATCCAAGATGGGGGAGAAAATGGTGGGGAAGGTGGCAGGAAACAGTGTGGTTGCCATGAGATGTGGAGTCCGACTGACCTAGTACACAGTGCCACCATCAGAGAGCACTGTCATGCCTTCCATAACGTGATCCAAGATGGCGGTTTGCTGTCTGGTGATGGAGAGAGAGGGTCTCATAACAGGAAAGTCAAGGGTATACTGTTTATTTATAAAAAGATTGTGGGGATCGAATTTCTCTGGCTCATTATTCTCTGCTGTTTGGAAACATGTAGGTCTTGTAAGAATTAACTACATGGAGCAAACATGTTGCACTATCTAATGTTTGGCATTGTACTCTGGGTTCCTTAACCTAATGGTGACTAGAATACTCTCTTTCAAATTCTGAAGGTGTCAGGGGTAAAATACAGGGAGCGAATGACTATTTACAGTTTGTACAGAAATCAGATAACAGTTATAAGAATCGAGGGGCACGAAAGGGAAGGAGTGGTTGGGAGCATAATAACTGATGATGGTCGAAGTAGAGAGGATATAAAATGTAGACTGGCAATTGTAAGGAATGCGTTTCTCAAGAAGAGAAGTTTGTTACAAAATAACTGATGATGGTCGAAGTAGAGAGGATATAAAATGTAGACTGGCAATGGTAAGGAAAGCGTTTCTCAAGAAGAGAAGTTTGTTAACATCGAGTATATATTTAAGAGTCAGGAAGTCGTTTCTGAAAGTATTTGTATGGAGTGTAGCCATGTATGGAAGTGAAACATGGACGATAAATAGTTTGGACAAGAAGAGAATAGAAGCTTTAGAAATGTGGTGCTACAGAAGAATGCTGAAGATTAGATGAGCAGATCACATAACTAATGAGGAGGTATTGAATAGAATTGGGGAGAAGAGGAATTTGTGGCACAACTTGACTAGCAGAAGGGACCGGTTGGTATGAAGTATTCTGAGGCATCAGGGGATCACAAATTTAGCATTGGGGGGCAGCGTGGAGGGTAAAAATCGTAGAGGGAGACCCAGAGATGACTACACTAAGCAGATTCAGAAGGATGTAGGTTGCAGTAGGTACTGGGAGATGAAGGAGCTTGCACAGGCTAGATTAGCATGGAGAGCTGCATCAAACCAGTCTGAGGACTGAAGACCACGACAACAACAACAATACCGATGTCAGTGATGTAGCAAATTCCATATCATCCCTATAATTTACAAGTTCAACTAAGGTGTTTCTCATGTCTAGAGAACCGGCAAATGTGTCTTCCACATGCTATATCTACACACAACAATCCATCCTCTCTCAACTAAATAAAGGCGCGAAATGTGCAGAAACAGTCAACTAAAAAAGAAAATTTCCATGAGAGGGAATAACGGACCAGCGCAAACACACCTCCATATTCACTCTTCTCAAATTCCCATGTGATCACGAAAGCTATGCGACAGATACTAAGTATTAGTCTGATATTCGGTCGCCTAGAGGACAATATGGTTGAGTCATCTACATTTCTACACTCCAACGGGCCTCTTCATTCGGACAACTCCTACAATTAATGGGAAACGTGAATCATCCCTGCACAGGTCACTGGTGCTGCACGCCGAGCACACACAGGTAGCATCATCATCCTAAGAACTCGGTCACAAATATACTTTATCCCTGTACTTATAACAAATGTTACGATCACGGTCTCAGTTGAATGACATTTGACAATGAGCGTAGTATCGGAAATACAGCCTATTGACGGCTATGGCTCTACAAACAGAAATATCAGTACCATTCTTCAGACTTGCCATGCTCTTCCCTTTCCTATCACTAATCTCGACGTCATATACATACCTTCCTTACGAATGTACATAGTCATTCCCTTTGCACACATCGGAACACAAACACATACTTTATAAACCTGATGCTCAAGGTGAACCTATCTCGAAGTCCCTACCACTAGGTATGATACTTCATCAATTACTGATCGCTGGCAATACGAAATAATACTGACCGAAAATCAATTATGGGTGTACATGTCTCATAAGTTTTTCTTGAAGGTGCCACCACCGTGTTTTAGATTGAAATGTTTAATTGTCTTACACACTGCAAGATGTTAAAAAGATACCCGATACCAACAACTAATCTATGTTACTATTACAAGCGGCCTTGGTTCTACATGTGCACAAAGGTACGCATGTTGAAATCTATACCAGCTTTATGAATCTACATATGGTGATACCTAATAACCACGTGGTTTTTCCAGCATATACCGAGACGGTGATCGCCGCAGTGTATAGTCTCAGACCAACACTTCGCCGAATGTGCAACCTTCTTATAAAATTACCTTATTTTGGAAGCGATTCGATTAAGAAGCGTGGTGTGACCCGGTATTTGCAACTCCCTCACTCCACCGCCGCTAGATATTTCTCCAGTATTTGTAACACATTCTGCTTCGATGCCATGTCAAAGGTTCTGTGATATATCCACTGAGCTTGTAAGAGGTCCATGATTACAGAATTTGTTGCTAGCACACTCGAGCAGATGTAATTTCGATGGATTGCTCACGCGCTGTCTGCGATATGTAAGCTATAAGAGAATCTCAGACCAGAGAGCAGTGTTGGCTGCAGTAGGAGCTGTGTCAGTAGGAGTAAGTTGTTGCTAGCAGTCTGGTGTATGGAGTTGGGTCGGCCGGTCGTGTGGAGCGATGGAGGTGCCTGAGCGATGTAGTATAAGGTAAAAGCAGCCTCGTGCATATGAACTGTTGTTATATCAAGTCCCATTAAATGTTTTTAAGAAACCTCTTAATAATAATCTTTCCTATAAAAATTAACTTTTTGACAATCATTCATCTCAATTCCAGGAATTTACTAATTTCTGCATCCATCGTCATCCCAATTATTGTAAAGAAAAATCAGTTGTTCCTTTTATACATGACAAATCTCTCGGCCAGAATTGCACTGGGCTGTGCCAGAAAAATTTCTTATAGGAGCAGATATATACGCGTTATCCGGCGACATTATTGAGGTGAGAATTTTCGATTTTATTCAGTATGATCTTTCAGGGCTCACAAAAATAGTAGTAGGTGGTGTGATGATTGTGGTTATAGGAGAAGTACACTAGCTTTTCAGATCTCTAGTGCTATGCGTTCAGTAGAAATGATGTCTATGATTTGGAATCAAGGCTTGCCGTTCAACCACATACCTGCTTTGGATCCTATGGAGAAGTCCGTTAAAGATTACAGCCACTAGTGAACCATATTTCTTGCTCACTCATATTTCGAAACGAGCTACCTTTCTCGAAACTATCTGCTACAGTAAAATTCCAAAACGATTTTAGGTAGCCCTTATGCAAGAACCCCTGAGACTCGGCACTACCGTCCCTGCAGCTTTGCACATATGATTGTTTCAATGTAAGTTGGAACTGAGTAGATGTCGGAGAGAACTATATCTACCACCTTCTACAACCCATGTGGAAATAGACGAAGCCGAGTTACTGTGACAGATTTGTGTTTTGACTATGCGACGGAAACTCGGAATGCTCCTGCAACATAAGGCATTATAAAAGACAGTATAGGAAGATTCTTTTATCACAAGAATTTCCATGTGGACAAGCTGAGACAGCATAAAAGCTCCCACAATGGCGACTGTTAACTACTTCTGGGACACTTCACAATTCCCAGAGGCCAACTTGGCTTTTATTTTACGTAGCCATGTGATATAAGTCTAATATTGAGAATCTTTTAGATGGTCAGTTGCCACTCGAACGTTTCGCGGCGAGGCATCAGTCACATTGGAGCAGGTAAGCATGACTGGACGTAGCTCGTATGACCCGTTACGATAGCAAGGGAGACTGCAGCCTGAGATTTTCTCGGAGAGATTTGTGTAGTGCTACCTGCGATGTCAGTATCCACAGGTATAACGTCAGTAACGGCAAGCACACATGCTGTCCAGAGACGTTTGCGTATGGGATAATTGTAAGAGTGCCTTGGAGTTCTTATCCGTTTTGGACATGGGTATGTGGTGTGCCTCACGTGATCGGCAAGGACTTGACAGCAGAGGAGTAAATGCTGCAGAATAGGGCCGTTGCGAGCAGCCTGGATGCAGCAGCCCTAACCTGCTAGCCTCAAGGAGGGCAGTCCATGGACACCAGAGTAATACTGTGGCGGCCACAGCCAGGGTAGTGTTGGGTGTATGGGCAGCGATGGTGGCAGCGGTGAGGGTGGCATCGGCATACGGCATCGAGTGACGGTATGTGATTTTTAGTAGCAATCTTTTATTTAAAATTTATCTATCGATTTCATCGACCCACAGGACGCTGTGAATTAAAACAACTACAACACTCATGTGAAAAATATCGATTTAAGTAATTTTCATAAATTTTTATATCAACGTTTTGTTCGTGGTACAATAGTTAAGGGGAGGGTGTGTGTGAGTGGGTACATGGAGCAAAACAGCAGGTTAAGTGCAGAACACTATGTTAATTTTCATAGTTTTTATGTAAACCCAGTATAATAGTTTAAGGGTGTGTGTGACAAAGAAGAATGCCCTAGAAATGGCGTTCAAAAGCATGTGAAATTCGGAAAGTGTACCAGAAAATCGTCGGAGGACTTAACTAATTACTTAATTTGGTATCAAAGGCGGTAGATCTGTTTAAGAAAACGGGGGTGACATGGAAAACCACTTTACAGAATTATAGGTTAAGTGTCAACAAAGGGTCAAACATCAGGTTAAGACACCCAGTGTACAGTGCCGAACATTAGATTATGCAATATGTAGTTGCTTCTTACAAGACCTACATATTTCCAAGCAGCACAGAATGTTGAGCAAGTGAAATCCGGTCCCCACAAACTGATTTTTTTTATAAATAAGCTATATACCCTAGAATTTCCTGTTACGAGACCCTTCTTCTCCACCACCAGACTGCCTTCTTGGAGTACATCATGGACGCGACGGCAGTGCCCTCTGGTAACGGTACTGTGAACTAGGTCAGTTGGACTCCGGAGCCCATGACGACTATACTGTTTCTCGCCATTTTCCCCGCGATCTTGGATTACGTCACGGAATGGATGACAATGAACCTTGGCGGCAATACTGTGTACTAGGTCAATGGAGTGTGGACTCCATGCTGAACACACTGAATGGCTGTACTGCCTCTAATCGTTTATATAAAGACTGGTGCAGGCAGAATAAAGACTTATATCCAGCACAGGTTGAGTCCTCTGCTGCCAGTTCCTAGGATGAGGTGGTGGTCGGATGACTTAGGTTATTAAACGTAGCCCAACAGCCCTTCCTTTCCCTCCATTTTCTTATGTTAGTAGAGATATCCCAAGTGACCTTTCTTTAACAACAAAATTCAAACTTTGCACCAGTTTCTAGGAAGAGGTGGCGGTCAGATGACCAAGATTAGTGGACGTAGGCCACGTGACCTATCTTCAAGCCATTTTCTTAGATTAGTAAACGTCGCATGTACTGATGGAATTTGAACTTCCTGTGAGGGGTGTATGGCAGGGGGTGTGGCACTTTCCTACTAGAGAGGTGAATTGATCGATTAATTTCATTTAATTGTCAATCAAATTGATAAGAGTGAGAGGAGGCTATTCCAATTAATCAGGCCTCAGAGTGTACCTGTAGCAGCGAGGGGGGAGGGGTTTGGGGGGTGGGTGGGGACAATAGGTTAAGTGCCTGTCAATCAAAAGGAAATGGGGGTGACATGGAGCACTTAACATAACAATAGGTTAAGTACCTGTCAATCAAAGGAGAACAATAGGTTAAGTACCTGTCAATCAAAGGAGAACAATAGGTTAAGTACCTGTCAATCAAAGGAGAACAATTGGTTTGACCCTGAGTGCATACCTGCTCCTGATGTAGGCAGAACAAAAGTAGCCCCCACCCCCTCCTATTTGCCTCTACTTACACATCTGGCCACATTTCATAGTACAACACATAAATTCTCCTGCCTAAACCACTGTGTATATATGTCAAAATACACCCATCGAAAAGACACATACAACACATGCAATGACTAGTACAAATACCCTGAAAAACAAAAACAAATAAAATGATGGCAATAACTACTGTTAGTGTTGGGGTCAACAATCACTGAAGGTGAACAGTCTTTACAATACTCTACGTTCTATTGCAGAGAGAAACATTAAGAGATAGTGTGTTACAATGTAGAAAGAAATCAAATTGGTTACAACTGAGATTTTCTGGAAGAGAGGAATGGTTTATCTGTTCTCGGTCGGCGTGATGTGGTGACGATGGAAGAAGCAGTTTCAATTTGCTGATAAGAATCTTATAAGCTCTTCCAGTTGTCCCTGCCATTAATATGTCCTCTTTCCTTACTTCCTGTTTCGGCTGCCAGAGGTAATAAGTTGCGTAGTATCCATTTGTCGTAGGCCAGAACAAAGTAACTTTTTATGCAGCACCTGAAGGTCGTATTCGTTCAACTGCAACTCTCTCACATACTAATTTCTCACAGTCCATACATCGTATATAAATTAACATTACATTTGCTTTAATTTTCCAGTTGTGAAGTTAGATAATATTCATGGTCCATGATAAAACTGTTCCTGCGAAAACAGTCACTTTGGTGATTAGTGTTTTAGAATACGTCATATATCGTAGTAAAGAAAATAAGCAATATTAAATTCACAGTTTATGCCATGCAGTTCAATTCTGAACCGACGACAATACTGTCTGGTCACGAGTGCATTGTTACTGGCACAAACATCGTTCTGCAAAACCCAACAGCGTTTGCGAAATACAACGTCCATTTATAATGCCCATCATAATGTCAAATTTCAAACTGTGTCTAACACACGTAAGTCCGGTATCAATATCGCGTTAAACATGCGCCATTACTACACAGATTACTTGCTTCCTTACCGCCACGCTCACGCGCCATCCGTTACTCCGCGGACTGTTCTACCCGACAACTACCGATACCTCTTTCGCTCCCCAGTTGTTACAATACTTCTGCCTTTTGCATTCCATTTCACACAGTACGTTTAAAAAAACTATTTCATATATCAGGAGACAAAAATCTAAGTCCTTACGTATATATAAAACAACAAAGTAAATATAGCCATGCTTCGTATTCTACAGTATATAACCAAATGAAAAGCATTCTACGTCCTCAGAAATATATCTATGAAGTACGAGGTAGTAAAAGAAAGGAAAGAAAATTATATCTCATTATTAGGCATGGCATCACACACCCAACCCTCCACCTTTCGTTCTTTCGACACTGATTATCAAAGTGGCAAAAAGGTCATTCATTGACGCACTTCAAAAATTATAAGTTGTCAAACTCAGTAGTAAACAAGCGAAAAAAACATCCAAAATGAGGTCTATGTTTCTGTATAGAAAAACTATTAATGAAAAGTGATGTACAAACTTCCTCATTCTACCTTACTCAGAATCTTTTAAGTTATTCGAAAAGTCGGGCATGCGACATATTTGCGCTCTTAACATACATCTCACTTCCCACTCGCAGAAGCTCTCCTAACTGTAATTGTCTCAAACCATTAGTCCAACGCAGTGCGCCACTTATCCATCCACTCCCGCTTGCCCATTCTCACTCACTCATTCAGCGCAAGTCATTCGCATTATCTCCTTTGTGTCTCTCTGTACTGCCTCCTGTCTCACAGCCACAGTCTCCTGCGTTGTGGTCTACTGTCTCCTCCCACTGTCACCATCTCCCTCCTGATTTCTTTTGCTGTTGCTAGTATTTCATTCTTGGACTCCCACTGCTGCTGTCTCTTCTCAGTGTCACTATCCCTCTCTTCCTTGTTGTCATTGTCACAGAGTCTGTCCCTCATCATCAGTGGCTCTCAGACACTTCCTCTTTCTCCTCATCTTTATTCCTGACTCACTGGGACCGCCTCTTTCCCTTGCTCTATTCTGCTACTGCCAATTACGTTCCCCTGCCACTGACCCTCTCCCTTTCTCTCAACTACCATTGACTCCTTCGCTCTGGTCATACCACAGCCACTGTCTACTGTTATACAACATTTATTACTTTTTCATCTGTTTCCCAATCCCACTGTCTCCTCTCACAGCGTAAAAAAGCTCGGACGCGTTCGCATGCCGCAATTTTCAGAAGCGTTTTGATAGATGCTACGATAGTTGAATGAGGCGGCCAGTATACCACTTTTCAGACAGAGTTTTTATAAACAGCACTATATTCTTCTTTTTTGTGTTCCTATAGGGATTTCTTTCTTCTGGTTCACTTCTTTTCCTGCCACAGCAAGACATGTAACTCATCTGGAAAGAACCTAATGGATCAGTAACATTATGATCATTTACCTAGCCTTTGCGAAACCGAAATTAATTTTACATCTCAGGCGGGATTTTAGTTGCACAAATATGTTGCATGTGCTTCAGTACTAGAACGCGGGTTTCCTAGAACCCTTCTGGTAAAAACAGAGACGCATTACAGCGTAGTTATCTAAGCTACGTCACTTTGAGAACTACTGTTTCCCTTCACAGCGGATTTTACTTGTACTAGTAGAGAAACATTGAATCTCTCTATATCGGAAACGGATGAATTTATGAAGAAAATTTTCATTGCTATTCTAGTTCAGGATTTCAGGAACATGTTGTGAAAAAGTCAGCTATTTGCTGCCCACAGCCGTTTTTTTTAATCCGGGGGCTTGTTTTGGTACGAAAAATGCGATAAAAATTTATTTTGCCTTTTTCTAAGGAACTGCCCATGAGCTGTTCGTGCCACTTTAAGCACCTTAAGACCTACAGTAAACCACAGGAAACGCAAACGAACAAAATGACTTGCTCCATTTGATTAAGCGTTGGGAAATGCGTATTCTGGCCCTATACTATAGCACAATGAGAATAAGACGATCCTTCGACTTGGTATAGAAATTGTCCCTACCACAAGGTCTAAATAAAACAGTGAACTCTACCTTTCTATGAACAATAGGACCCTACGTATAGCCCCTGTGAGAATCCCGTTTTTTACGCAGCAATATGGACCTATTGGATAGCGCACTCGGTTCTATGGGCACCTATGACCTCCATTACGTCTGCCAAGAGAGGTGACTAGGGCAGTAGTAAGACGCTGGAACGGTAGTCTATACCCCCATCCGGCCATCTACATGTAGTTTCCGTGGTTTTCCTCAGTCGCTTAAGCCAAGTGCTGGAATGATTTCTTTCGTCAGGAGAAGGCTTATTTTCTTCCCCGTCCTTCCTAACTTTGAGATATTGTTCAATTTCTGTTCACCTCTACGTTGATGAAACGTTAAATCCTCATCTCCCACCCTCGAATTAGGAGCTTCAGTACGAATATCAACCACCTCCACTTCATATGTCATGAACTTTCCTGGGAACGGTGTGTAAATTACAAAGCGCAGACAAGAGCGTTGAAACGTTTGGGCAAGCATTATTAGCCAAAAAATTATTAGTTAAGAATGAGTGATTATATGCCTTCGGCATTGATTCCTGAACGAACGGATGAACGAAAACTGTATACTTTAGAGGTTTGGTGTTCAGTGAAGACTGAATATTCAGAGAGAATAATTCAGTTATCTGTGGAACAGTAACCACGTGTAGGGCGTCGTCTTATGTAACTTCGAAGAAGTTTCTCTGCACCACTAACAGAGCAAAGGCTACCAGAGTGAACTCAAGGGAGGCCCGAAGGCCAACCATCGTAAGACAGACATTTGTATACTTGGCGGCCGAATTTGTTTTACACATATTGTGTATTATTAAATTGACAACTTTTACCAAAATAACAAAATTAGTTATTACTGATCACCTATTAATACAGATATTACCACAAACCAAGTTTTTTTTGGGGGGGGGGGAGAGGGGGGGGGGTTTCTGCCCGCCACGAATTCCTCTCCTGTGCTAACCTTTTCATCTGAGTGTAGCCTACTTCCTCAATTATTAGCTGGAAGTATCCCAGTCTCTATCTTCCCCTACTGTTTTTACCCTCTACATCTCTCTCAACACCATGGAATAAACGTTGGCTAAATACATATCCTGTCGTTATGTCCGTTCTTCTTGTCAGTGTTTTCGACACGTGACTTTCCTCGCCGATTCTTTACTTTCTCAATTCACCAAATTTTAAACATTCTTTTATAGCACTACGTCTCAAAGCCCTAGATTCTCTTCTGTTCCAGTTTTACACAGTGGACGTCTCGCTACCATACGATTCTGTGCTCAAAACGCACATTCCTAAAAATGTCTTTGCTCAGATTAAGTCATGTTTGATACTAATAGATTTGTTTAGGCCAGAAATTCACTTTTTCCCTCCGAAAGTTTACTTTTTATGTGCATCTTGCCACGTTCATCGTGGATTATTTTGCTCCCTAGGTAGTAGGCTTACTTAAATTCCTCTTATTCTTGATCTCAAATTCAGATGCTAAATTTCTCGCTCTTCTCATTTCTGCTACATATCATTGCTTTCGGTTCGTACGATATCAAGGAATAGTCAACTGAGCGTTAGAGGAAAGCGTCAATGGCAAAAATTTCACTTGGCTACCAAGATACTGCTACAGTAAATCAGGTTGAAATACATGGGTGATGCAGATGTTATTTGGATGTGAAGAGGCTTGCACGTGGTAGAGCAACGTGGAGAGTTGAATCATAGTCTTCGGACTGAAGCCTCAACAACGTACTTCCTCATTTAGCATTTTCTTAAGCGCAGTTAGGAGATCAGAGTCTAACTACGATATACAGCTTCATACCATAACACCACTGTTGACAATATACATGATGGCAGACAACATTCTCCCGGCATTCACCAAACCCACGCTATTCCATTGGATTTCCATTAGGTATAGCGTGATTCATCACTTCAAATCACTAGTTTCCATTCAGCCACTATCCATTTTCGTCCCTCTTTACACCATCTCAAATGTCGCTTAACGATGACAACAGAAATCTGCTTAAAGGAAGACCCTCTAACTAAGGTCCCACCTTCCTAGGTTGTAATGTTTCCACGTAGAGAAGGAATTAGCATATTTCATCCAAATATAAGAGGTATTAGAGATAAAGTTAGTGAACTGCTTATAGATGAGGACCCTGAAATTATTGGTATATCAGAGCACCACTTAAATAATTTGACAATTCAGTGGCTTCCCTTACCAGGATACAGATTATCTGGCTGTTTCTCAAGGAGTTCCTTGCGGGGTGGGGGATTGGCTATGCACGTACAAAACAGTATTCCATAGCCGTATCACGACACTGCACTTAAAAGATATTTGAATGTTGTGCAGGGGAAGCTTCAGACTTAGAAGATTAGTTTCACTAAATTCATTTAGTGAAACAAAACTTCTAATTGTTGATGTTTATAGGTCCCCTAACTCCAACTTCAGAGCATTTCTGCCCAAGATAGAGAGGGTTCTTGATTCACTTTGTAGGAAGTACTGGAAACCATTTGTATGTGGTGACTTAAATATAAATTTTGTATATGATGGAGCAAGAAAAAGAATGTCGGTAGATCTCCTAAATTCACATGACCTGATGCAGACCGTGTTCTTTCCAACTAGGGTGCAGGGTAACAGTAGCACAGCCATAGACAATATTCTTATTCATTCTTCATTACTACTTGGGAATTCTGTTAGTAAAAGCGTGAATGGCCTTTCAGACCTTTGATGCACAAATTTTAACACTAAAAGGCTTTTGTAGTCAAACCAATGTCATATTTAATTACAAACTATGTAGGAAAGTTAATCCAACAGCAATAGAGAGTTTTTAAACATTGTCAAGGGACAAGAGTGGTAGAATGTTTACAGTGCCGATAACATAGATAATTAATACAATGTTTCCCTCAATACATTTCTCATGCTCTTTGAGAGTTGCTTTCCATTAGAACTTTCTAAACGGGGTACTAGCAGTAATAGGCAGCCCGAGTGGCTGACTGGTGGGATAAGGATATCTTGTAGAACAAAGCTGGAATTACTTAACACTGTCAGAAGTAGTCACAATCAAGCTACAGTAGCCCATTACAAACAGTATTTTAAGGTGCTTAAAAATTTTATTAGGAACACAAAGAGTATGAGGTATGCAGATAGAATAGCTAATTCACAGGATAAAATTAATCCCAATGATCAGTTGTGAAGGAAGTGTCTAGTAACAGCACAATGTCGACGGTATAAATTCAGTTCGCTGTAAAAATATTTCTGTTACTGATAAATCAGATATATGTACAGTATTTAAAAATCCTTTTTTGAGCATTGCTAAAGAATTAAATAAAAATTTAGTTTACACAGGATATCATACAACTTTCTTGGCAAGTGCCTCTCCGAGATTGATGTCTGCCGGCCGCGGTGGTCTACCTGTTCTAGGCGCTTAGTCCGGAACCACTCGACTGCTACGGTTCCAGGTTCGAATCCTGCCTCGGGCATGGATGTGTGTGATGTCCTTAGGTTAGTTAGGTTTAAGTAGTTCTAAGTTCTAGGGGACTGATTACCACAGATGTTAAGTCCCATAGTGCTCAGAGCCATTTTTTGAATGATGTCTGCAATACTCCTCTCTGTTACAGACAAGACGGAGATTGAGTCAATAATTCAATCACTGAAGACTAAGGACTCTCGTGGTTGTGATGGAGTGTTTAGCAGAATATTAAAGTACTGTTCTGCACATGTTAGGGCTGTATTTAGCCATATTTGTAATTTTCCTTTAGGAAATGTCAGTTTCCTGAGCAATTAAAGTACTCAGTAGTATAGCCGCTTTATAAAAAGGGAGAAAGGGATAATGTAGACAATTTTATACCTATTTCTATGACATCAGTGTTTGTAAAATTTATTGAAAATGCTGTGTATGTAAGGGCAATTGATCATTTTATATCATACGATTTGCTATCAAATGTACAGTTCTGCTTTAGAAGTCGTTTAACAACTGAAAAAGCTATATTCTCTGTGAGGTAGTGGATGGGCTCAACAAAAGATTTCGAACGCTTGACATATTTTTGATTCAACTAGGGCATTTGATTGTGTTGATCACAAAACATTGCTCCAGAAGTTGACCAATTCCAGAATATGGGGAGTAGCTCACAATTGGTTTACCTCTTACTTTAGCATCAGGGCGCAAAAGGACATTATTCTCATGTTGATAACTTCTGTGATGTGGGGTCTGAGTGGGGTACTGTCAAGTGTGGGGTGCCCCAGGGATCAGGGTTGCGGCCACTGCTGCTCCTTAATTATATAAATGAAATGCCCTCTACTATTGCAGGTAACTCGAAAATATTTCAGTTTACTGATGACACTAGATTGGCAGTGAAGGATGTTGTGTGCAACATTAGCTCAGTTTCAAGTAGTGCAGAACAGGACCTAAGTCCATGGCTTGTAGAAAATAAACTAACGCTAAATCACAGTAATACTCAATTTTTACGGTTTCTGACACACAATTCAACAAACTATGACGTTTTAATTTCACGGAAGGCCACGTTCAGGATCTTGTTCATTGACTTAATACTGCAATTTTTTACTATTCGAACGGTATCAGAAGTGAGTGATCGTTCGACACGAAAATTAGTCTACTTAGCTTATTTTCATTCGCTTATGTCGTATGGTACTATATTTTGGGGTAGCTCTTCCCAATCTAAAAGGATATTTTTGGCTCAGAAACGGGCGGTTCGGGCAATAACTGGTGTAAGTTCACGAACCTCTTGTCGACACCTGTTCACGAGTCTGGGTATTTTGACATTGGTCTCTCTATACATATATATTCCTTACTGACATTTCTTGGTAATAATATTACCATATTCCCAAGAATAAGCAGCTTTCACTCGGTTAATACTCGGCAGAAATCAAACCTGCATTTGGATCGGACCCCCTTAATTCTTATGCAAAATGGCGTGCAGTATATTGCTGCATCCATTTTCAAAAAGATACCACTCGAATTCAAAACTCTTAGCAGTAATCCATGTGCTTTCAAATCGAAACTGAAGAGATTCCTCGTGGGTCACTCCTTCCATTCTATCGAGGAGTTCCTTGAAAAATTAAGCTTATTCCTATTGTATTGTTGATTGCGTTTACTTAAGCTTATGGATTGACCTTTTTCGGTTTCAAGAACGTTTATTTTTATCTGTTATTAGTTTTATGTTTTAATTTCACGTGCTGACACGTTCCATGATCTTGGAGATTTTCTCCTACGGAACTTGACGTGTAAATAAAAAAATAACAACAACAAAATACAGACCAGTGTGACTATGAGGAGCCCCACTACTTTCAACTCCCCAAGCACAGACATCGTGACACCTTGACTGCCGATAGCACTTCGGAGCTCACCAGTACTTTCCTCCTCTGATTCCCGTCGAATTTTTGTAACCACCCTCTGCAAATGTTCGATGGCCTGTCAAGACTTGGGACTACTAACAATCAACATGTGCAACCTTAGACGGGTTACAATGTCCAGTATGGATTTGGTACTCATGTGACATCCAATGATTGGCCCACGTTGGAAGTGCCTGATTGTGAGCTCCTCTGACCGACCCATTTTGTTGTTACCGATTCTCAGGTGACTACACGATACTCTCTGTTTATAATGGCGGGTAAGCCTCTCGTTTCATCCAGTGGTCAATTCCGAATTAAGTACGTGTGCCCGGATGATTTTGATCTGGCAGTGTATATCTGTACTCGGACTGGGAGGCCGCCTTGGTGTGTTGGCGAAGTATACAAAATGAACGAGAACCTCCACCGCCCACCTTTCCCCGTTGCTTTCCAGTACCCGCGGCGTAGCGTAAACGGTGAGGTTCACAGATACCTCGCAGAACTTCTCTAACTATTCGTTGAGCTAGATGGTGTCAGGCTTTGGAGTTTGCCGATCATTTCGGTAGCGGTCTAGCAATAACTAAAAACAAAATCCATGCCAAATCGAATAGCAAATAATTGGCCACTTCCTTGTCGTTCTTCGTGGGGCAGACAAATTCCCAAACACCTTATGTGTATTTGATGTGCAGAGAAATAAACTGTTATCAATCCCGTCTCAACTGCAAGGCAATTGCTTGTCTTGCAATAGCAGACGCTGGAGAATATGTACACTCCATCGTAAGTGATTTAGCGGCATAATAATACGCATTATTATTATTGAGCTTAGGGCCAGATCTTGCGTTGTTTCAGCGGGAGCTGAACGATGTTGTTCAGTGGTTGTGGCACTCGTCTCGCATTGCGGTAAGACAGCGGTTCACCTCCCCGTCGATGGACAATGATATAGTTCTTTTGTTCCTTTTTTTATGAGGTGTCTCAGGGAGATCTTGTGATCTTTTCCTGGGAAAGGTTAGGGTTGATTTCCGCTCCCACCGTTGCCAGATATGAATCTGGTACTCTTCTGTAACGCACTCGCCGTCGAGGGGACGTCGACATTCCTCCCTTTCGCCTTGTTTCAGAAGCTGTAGCTGAGCTTTCCATCTGAGAGTGATGGTCAGGTGCACTACCGAACTAACGCGCTAAGTTGAACGAAACACCATGCAGCAGAATCGACAATCGTAAAACATGATTTTGTAATGTCAGGCTACACTGGACAGCGAAAGGATAGAAACGAAGTAACCTCAGGTTTTCACAAAGTGCAATACGATCGCTAACATTCCATGTATGTATTGTTTAGAGCGTTGGTATAAACTGAAGCCGGCCGTTGTGGACGAGCGGTTCTAGACGCTACAGTCTGGAACCTCACGACCGCTACGGTCGCAGGTTCGAATCCTGCCTCGGGCGTGGATGTGTGTGATGTTCTTAAGTTAGTTAGGTTTAAGTAGTTGTAGGGGACTGATGACCTCAGAAGATAAGTCCCATAGTCCTCTGAGCCATTTGAACGAAATAAACTGAAAGAAACAGCACATGCGAGAGAATTGTGATTGCTTCTGACTGTGGCACGAATTGCAGAGACTAGTATGTTGGAAGGTCTTTCATTTTCAACATTATTATGAGGTTTCACGATCGTTAAAACGTTAACAGTAGCTCTAAGAAAAATTCAGAAATTTTCTACAGTTGAAAATTATTCGCCAGACTATGAATCCGCGAATGTAACGATCCTGACGAAACGGACTAACAGTAATTTCACGCTTTGTGATTAAGTGAATTTTGTATTCTTTCAAAAACTGTCTAATTGACATTAATAACTGCACTGGGTGTATGAAATGTTATCGTTGTACACATACCAACTTCGATCAACAAAGAACAAAGGAGACTTTGAAGAGCTTACGACAGGCCTTAACCCAGAGAACGACAGGCGCTAATATTACCGCCAAATGAGTCATGCACCTGGCAAAAGGATGCACGAATTACAATTGACCAACGGCGGATCTGCTATGGTTTCGCCGCCGACACCGCCCAGCTGATTGAGAAACCATATTGTTTCAGTGAGTGGAGTTATAATTTCGTGTTGTCACTGTTTTCCATATTATTATTTCTCCACCACTATTATTTGCAAATTGGGCATTCCTCTTTTTTTTATTTTTCGTAGATACTGTACGAGGGTTTCCCCGAACGTAATGCACGAAGGTGTGGTGTTTTATCTACACACCGTGTTTTTTCACATAACTTTCATGCCATTCTATAGCCTTCCTCCATCGTGAAACAAAGGAGCGTATGCCCTGTCGGTACCAATCCTTGTCCTGGTGGCGGAGCCAGTGCTTTACTGTGTGAATCACCTCCTCATCGTCTTCAAATTGTCTTCCACATATGACAACAACAGTTCGCTGCAACATGTCAGGCATGACAGCCTTGGATGGTCTCCCCGACGGTTGCAAATCGTGGAGTTCCGCCGAACCGCCTTCTGATGACCGCCTTACCCTCCGTGGCCAGCGACTAACTGTACTTCTGTCCACAGCAGATGCTTCATAGACTTTGCACAAGCATTTGTGAATATTCCCCACAACTTCTTCCTCTGAAATGAGATATTCAATGGCGGCACGATGCTTGTAGCGTACATCAACTCCAGACGCCATTTTGAAACTATCCTGCAGCTATGATATCTGTCGAAAGTGACGCAGACACAGCGCCCTCTCTCAGGATACTTCAAATAATACATACCTAACGTATCGCATTTGTAGCATTGTTTTCGGCTTAGATAAATAAATGCGGTGAATAACTTTCTGGACAACTCTCCCATGTATCTTCACGTATGGTTTGTGGATTTGCTTCGATGTATGTGTGTCTGCAGCGATTTCCACGGTAATTTTATATATTTTGTAAGTAGCCTGTTTTTGTGTCTGTAAGTTGACAGTGTGATAGACTGCATTAATAACTCTGACAGCGCTGTGCGCACTCTGTAACAGAGTCTGTGGCTGGTCGGACTAGCAGTTGGAGGTTGGAGGTGAACAGCCAACAGTGATGGAAGTTAGATGTGAGTAGTTAGCATTGATGGAGGTGAGAGGTTTGAAGTATTAGCGCGAGCCGACGATCTGAACGTGTCCAACTTGTAGACTGAATATTTTTGTGTTAGCAGAAGAGCCAACACCGTGTTACAAGTGGAGGCCGAAATTCACCCGTTTTAGCTCAAGCAGGCTAGCATGAGGAGGGAAGAACTAAACTGACGTGAGGTCTGGAACATGACAAGGAATGAGAATTCAGAAAGTGGACGTAATTAGTTTGATACTTAACTTTATTCCAATAATGATGAACGTCGCTCTTGACGGCACATGATTCACAATATTATCTGTTCAGAATACATTCTTGAATATAGTAAGTATAGTAACTGAATATGGCGCCTTACTAGGTCGTAGCAAATAACGTAGCTGATGGCTGTGCTGACGGCCGGGATGGCCGAGCGATTGTAGGCTACAGTCTGGAACCGCGCGACCGCTACGGTCGCAGGTTTGAATCCTGCCTCGGGCATGGATGTATGTGATGTCCTTAGATTAGTTAAGTTTAAGTAGTTCTAAGTTCTAGGGGACTGATGACCTTAGAAGTTAAGTCCCATAGTGCTCAGAGCCATTTGAGCCATTTCTTGATGGCTATGCTAAACTGTCGTCTCTGCAAATGAGACCGTATGTACAGAGTGAACCATCGCTGGCAAAGTAGGCTGTACAAATGGGGCGAGGGCTAGGGAGTCTCTCTAGACTAGACCTGCCGTTTGGCAGCGCTCGGTCTGCAATCATTGATAGTGGCGACACGCGGGTTCCGACATATACTAACGGACCGCGGCCGATTTAAAGGCTACCACCTAGCAAGTGTGGTGTCTGGCGGTGACACCACAATTATTATTCATGATTATATAATTTTAGGAACTGGATATCACGGACGATTACGTATTTACTTTGAACTGGTTGTCATATTATTAAGGTAAAAATACATTGCTCGCTCTGCAACAAACTCTTTCTCTTCCTAACCACTTGCCTAGCAGAAGTTACAGCCTTCAGTTAGAACCTTTTATTTAGCTGGCTGCATTGGCGCTTGGTGTACTGCAGTAGTTCGTGTAATTAAAATTTTTGTGGGGTAAGTGACTCATGATACGTGTAGGTTATTCTTAGGATTTCTACTAATTCAGGCCAATACTTCTGTATTCTGTCAGGTTATCAATTTTAAAGCAGTCAGATAGCGTTATCCTTGAATATTGTGAATAATTAATGCATTGGAAAATTATGAGTTCTCTTTGTCAGGGCAAAGTCTGTAGGTCAGTGATGAGATGATAAAGACAACCAAACTTACCGTACGTTCAGTTTCACTCAGCGGTTTCAGAATTAAATTAAGAAGTTTCATCTTCCCAGTTGTTTCAGTTTAACTAAAAATTTTATTAATAAGTTGCAACTGGCGACGCTTATCCGAGGATACCTCACAGGAATCTTCTGATTCTTCTTGTAGTTTCAATAATTAGTGCTTGATTAGAAATTAGTTACTATTTACTGCTAGCGCGTAACTTTGCATAGAGTTTTTCCTTTGTATTTGTAGTTTCTCATTGTTGTACTGTATTGTAGTGTGCAAAGCAGTTTTGGCACCAAGTATCTCGCAGTTGCCTTTGTAATTAATTAGATATTGATTATTTTAGGTGCTATTTTAGTGTGTCTTCCTGTTATTGCTCTTCAAATTGTATTTTTTCTGTGTTATCGTGTGAAATACTGTGTTAATCATGGCGTGTGAAAAGCGCAACAATAGAGTGCAAAGCAAATTGAAAAATGACAGGGATGACGGGGGTAGCACGTTAGCACTACCTAGTGATGAATTAACAAATGTTCAACATAGTTATTTTGTAATAGTGCATAGGGACATGCATCAGGCAGCAAATAACGTTGTGGACAGTGAAACAATTAGTGAAAAGGAAAGTATTGTCGATCGATCGGTCGGTAACAGTTCACCTCAGAATGCGAAATGACAGAACAAAGTTTTACAAATACCGTAGATTCGGCTTTTGCGTCATTACCCTTTCCCAATTAAATCAAGATTCATTTTCTGCTTATTAAAATACGAATAGTGCCGGTGCAAATGCACTGCCGAAAAGCACAAAGGAACGTGTTTCAGGCGTTTATTCATTGTTATTGCGATTAATGCAACAAATGGAATAAAATCAGAAACAAACACAGCAACAACTGGCATAAAATCAGAAACAAATGGAACAAAAGCAGAAACAAAAAACACAGCAACAAATGGAACAAAATCAGAAACAAATTAAAGAAACATTGAACAAACACGTCAAGATTTAACCACTGGGTTACTTAAAATCGAATTGAAATGTAAAAAAATTGCTGAAGATGTAAAAACACAAATTTTTTAGCATTATTTTTGCGACATGAAAACGCAGTACAGTATCATGAAGCACCCACAAAAGAGCTGCAGATCATTGTGCACGAAAATCACGACACCTTGCAAGCTAAAACTGGGTCTGTAGCACCTACAGATAAGGTTTTACAACTTGTACAAAATCAGGGAAACTTAAAGGACATAGTAGATACCCTAAAACTTTATTCAGAAAAACATACGGAGGAAATCGTCACATTATCGGCAAAAGTAATCCAACTTTCAGATCAGCTAACTAATGTATCTATGAAGGTAGATAATGATCTGAATGATACAAGACCTGTAGCCTTTACTAATACAGGGGACTACGAAGAAATTAGAAAATTTAAACAAAATCAGAAACAAATTAACACGCACACTGTGTTTTATGTTTTGCAGGTCAGGGTGAAACTTCTTAATAAAATTTTTACTTGAATTGAAACAACTGGGAAGATAAAACTTCTTAATTTAATCCTGAAACTGCTGAGTGAAACTGAACGTACTGTCAGTTTGCTTGTCTTTATCATCTCATCACTGACCCACAGACTTTGCCCTGACAAAGAGAACTCATAATTTTCCAATACATTAATTATTCACAATATTCAAGGATAACGCTATCTGACAGCTTTAAAACTGATAACCTGACTTCAAATAATTAATACAAAATGACATCCAGCCAGAACAAACATGTAATCGACCGTGACATCCATATCCAAAAATTGTATAATCATGAATAATATTCAGTCTCCAAGTTGGATACGTCCAGATGGTCCACTCGCACTAAAACTCCAAACCTTCTAACCTCCATCAGTGCTATCTACTCACATCTGACTTGCATCACTGCGGCTGTTACCTCCAACTTCCATCACCGTTGAGTGTCAACTTCCAACTGATAGTCCGACCAGCCACAGAGTCTCTTACAGAGTGCGCACAGCGCTGTCAGAGTTATTAATGCAGTATATCGCGCTGCCAACATACAGACACATAAACAGGCAACTTACAGTTTAAATGTAGTAGTTGACATGTGTATGGCATATGCAGTTAATATCCGTTCTCCAATAATGTCTACTAATAATCACGGGAAAATATTTCTTGCTTGAAAAGTCTTAACTACTAAAACTTCCTTGTCTGCCTATCTGTCGGTGTGAACTCGCTAGTCTCCAAAATTGCTAGACGGATATTTACGGGTTTTTCACTGTTAACTTCAGCGTAGCTATGGGCACCGCATAGGCAACATTTTATTAAAATCAGATCACAAAAAGAATAGATATACACACAAGTTATACAGAATGGATGTCCTCTGAAGCCGACTGACCGATTTCAACGAAATGTGGCACATATATCACAAACTGTCTGGAAAAAATCGTTGTCATTTTCAACAGGGGGAGTGAAAAATAAGTGTAGGCTACGACGTGTGAATACTGAGACGTTATTCATCCATTATGCGAGAATGAGAGCACCTAGTGACTTCCGACACATTTTACACATAATTTCCCATCATTACGAAACTTTTTCTCGGTGTCACAACCCACATAAGGATGAAAGGAAAAAAAGTTTATCACTTACTACATTTTCACTGTTCGCTTTTGCGTCAGGTATGACGCATTAATCTATTACTTCTGTACTGCAAACTGTATTGACGACACAGTTTGTAGACAGTGTTCACATATGGCACTGAATATACATAAAAAATTATATTTTAGGGTGCATAGTTCAGGAGATATGACGTCATGAACACTGAGATACGTGAACGCCGTCGCACGTGACGTTTGAATGTATTACTTTCTCGATACTAACACTATTCCCAGCACATTTAGCACACAGAATGCACATATGTCTCTGAATGTACCTACAAAATTATATCACAGAGAAAGGGGAAGGAGAAACGAACATGAAAGGGATGGGGTTGGGGGGGGGGGGGGGGTGGGAGCGTGAGAGGAAGGTAGACGAGAGAATTAGGAGGAGATGGAGTAACAGAATTGAAACAAATGTACATCCTAGCAGTTACTTCACAACATAGCAGGTCATATTTATTGATACAAGGTATAAACGTAGTGGAAACAGTGAATTTGAGAACTCCCGACTACAGGACTTTAAGTTCTGGACTCGTCATAATGCACCATTTTCGAAGTCAAGAGTGAGCTTACTTGCTTTTGTAAACACTGTTGAGCGATACTGCAAGCTGTTAGACTATTTTTCTAAGGCAATACCGGGGTTTTTATAATTTATGCTCTTTTGGGGTTTTGTTTTCTAAATTCGAGCGTGATCTGTAGAGTAACTTTCCAAGTGCAACGAGTTTCCGAGTAATCAGTTAGCTTTACTACGTTACGTATCCGAGTTAAATACTGGATGTAGGGGCATTCATGTCTGAAATTAGATATTTAAATATCTTCATATCCGATTTCGTTACAATAGCGAAGCAGTCTCACTAGGTTAGGACGTTCAGAGTTAGTTTATATTTTCAAGTGGGTTTTCAGGCCGATAGCGCATATAAACAAGAGTTAGAATTTGATACAAAAATATCTAAAAATATTATTGGCAAATTTCTAGAGCCATTAACACATCGTAGAATACATACGAACCATACTATGATTAGAAATACGCAGTTTTTCGAGAAACCAAGTGTAATTACCTGAAAACTGCATTGAGTACATTTCGAGACCTGACATTCGAAGCAGATTACGGTGGCACCATACCGTATTTCCAGTGTGAATAACCAGAGATGGAAAGTTCATTATTCTCCGTTTCGAAACGCGAAAGGATAAGAAACTTGAGTGGGCAGTATTGGACGAAATATGCTCAGCTGTACAGTTATCTGGCTGTGTGTGTATGTTTTTGCAGCAGAAGCAGCTGTTGTGTGCTCCATACTCACGTTTCATTTGTCGGAATCGTAAGTGCGCATGTCATAAGGAACGGCAGCCAGAGTGGGTAAAGGTAGGAGGATGCATATCAAGCTGTAAGGAGGGCCGTGTTGTTTACCTTGCTATCGATCATTCTCGGGAACCGGTTGCCATCAATAAACGAGGTCCTCGGAATTGTACGGGCAATAATAAATGTGTCAGTAGCTCTAGGGACCACACGAGCACGCGAAGGCCTGCGCTGCGGTCACTTCTTTGTGTGTTTCTGATTTAGTTACCCCGATATGGCATGTCTCTGCTGCGACCAAATGTTACCTGGAAATCGTCTGGCTGCTCGGGACAGCTGATTGAGATTTCCTGTCAGTCTACTGTATTTCATAGTGCATTGCTAACTGTTAATTGTGGAACGTGTCATAACTGTTTTCAAATGGCAACGTACTTAATGTGGAGTACATTGGTTTTCAGCTACCTTAACAAAGCTAAAGTTCAACACTGATTTTTCGTAAACTCATTCGTAATTTATCTCTGCGACACTCAAGTCTGCCTGCCTACAACTGCTGAGTCCATCTTGCAACAAACTTCGACCTTTGTTTCGTAGATTTCACCACTGCCAGTGGCCATGAACACACTGTAACAATGGAAATGCATATCCTCCTATTTCCATCTATTGCACTATAAATTTTTTCCTTATTTTGTTACCTGAAGATATGACGCTTCTGTGTCTTTGTATATTGTAATTGTTTTAGTATTTGTATATATACGCATTTATGTGGATGTATAATTGGTTTGTTTTGTGAATATTATTTGTATTTATACGCTGTGTCTGGCCTAGGGAAAACTATACTATCGAACAAATACATCGATAGATCGTGTGGAGAACCAAGGTGTTTAGGATCTTTGGTAGTGTTAACTCTGCCCCGTGGAGCGCGAGCAGGGCAGGGAGAGTCTGGCTGGAGTAGTGCAGTGGAGCAGGTGTGTTGTGTGACGTTCCCGCGAGTTGCCACGCTTTCGGGGTTTGGCAGCATGTAATTGAGCTCGAATTGCTATGATAGTTTCTGGCACTGTGTCGCGGACGGGAAGCATTAGCTGGAGCACATCAAGAGCCCGTTTCGCCCTGTGACTGTGTCGAGAAGAAGGTGCGCCAACATCCAGCTTCTGCAACAGCGACGGCCGACTTTGAGTGACTGTCGCCACCTCCTCGATCGACGACTTCAAACCTTCAATCAACCAACAAGGAAGACTGGAAGCACGCAAAGTTTTAGAACTGCATGGCTGACCTCAGCTTTTCAAACTGTTTCATTTTCGTAACTATAATTACAGCAACTTATCATGAACATTTGTTGCTCATTGTCCCAATTGCATTACCAAGCAGGGTCCCTTCCTTTTCCGGAATGAAACGGGTGTCGTTGAAATTCAAACGCCAGCATTAAAGTAATATTTTTCCATTTCACTGCTTTAATTTCAAAGTTCAGTTAAAGTACTCAAAGCTGGCTACAATATTTAGATTACGCAAGCACAAATAATGAGTGCAAGTTTTGTTACCATATTTTAGCTTACCTGTGACTACAGCTCAGCTTGGTACGTACTAAATTTTACATTGTCAATTGTTCAGAATCATTTGATTCTAGTTCAAAGTTAAATCTCTTATTTCTAAATTGCGTAGATTCAAGTAGCTTTAGAAACGATTATTGAGGTAGCCCAAGACTAACCGTATTTTACTGAATTTCGATGTGCTTCAGAAACAAAGCTCGCTATTAATTTCAGTCACTAAAATTACTTTCAATTTTCCGGTTTCATTAATTCTTTTGCTAAATTAAGTGAGAGTGTAGCGAAATTTATTACTTGTGACAAACTTTCAGTTTTCACAGTACACGTGTCAACCTTGTTGCCACGCTCCTAGTGCTAATTATATGTGTAATAACCTTTCTTTTTCAGTTACTATAGTAATTGTCCATAGGACTGGCGACCGTAATTTCCCCCAAATCTCAAATATCTAATTACCGCTAGTTAATTGTTAACGTAACGGCCGCACATTTACTTTCTTTATTAACTTTACCCCTTTTCAAAATTAATTTCTACCAGTTCCATATGCATTTTTCCTTTCATTTAGATGTAACCCTTTCCTCCCTCTTTACCGACAGATGAACGTCGGTGACGATTGCTTTTCAAAAATTTCCATTACGTATACGCGGTTTCATTTTTCACTGTCATTAAGGTCGATAAGTGAGGGTGAAGTTACAACACCCACTGTAAGCAAGTACATGATAAAAACCAAAAACTCTGAAAATAATAAAAGCAATTTCATTTCCTTTTACTCATGTGGAAGAAGTCTTGCAGGGAGATAATCAGACCTGTTAATCACAGATTTTCATAAATCTTAGGTAATTAATAGAGAGATCTGTCATGAGCACCTGGCTAGAGCCTTTCATGCGACTTCCCCCAGTTTCCGAGAAAATGTGTTAAGTTTTATGCGAGCCTGCTGTTTCTATAATATTAATCACTCACATAGAAAACCAAGTTTCATGGCTATTAAGCTGGCGGTACGAGTTTAAATTCTGCGTATGATTTTTTTTCCCGTCATGCGGAATATCATTTAACACTGTGTCATTCAGGATCCAGAAGAAAGTACACATCCCTAATTTGAACTCGATTATATAATTAATATCGATCGAAGCGGTACTGTCAGTACCAATCGGCCTACGACAGATCTCTTGCGGAACAAGGAGCGAAACCATCCCCGTGCAGAAAAACATCTGAAATGATTGGTCATTCCTTCACAGCACAGTAAGTGCGCCAGAAAAGATGTTCCCTTACGTTTTCCTATGTATTCAATAAATTTGAAAAACATGTTATTGTGACCTGCACGAAATCAGTTACAGTCCTGGACGATGAGTTTTTAAAATCTTGAAAGATGGCTACACTGATTCACAGCGCCAGAGATTGCGCCAAAGAGTATTATTCAGCCGCCTCCACTGGCAGTTGCATCTGAGAAGTTGCTGTGGGCAATTGTAGTTCTGGGTAGGCGTAATCAGTGCTTGTTGAGAAGTTACTGTGGGGCAGTAGTTTTGAGGTAGGTGTAATCAGAGTGTTTGTTGTGACGATGTCGATAGAGTACTAGTTGTGAGCATGTCGTGTACAGTTGTTCTGTTGGGCAAGACACCATATGTTGCTCAGTTGGGGATGTTGTAATGATCAGAGTGTATTTTTCGTAAATATATATGAAGGTAAGGAAAATTTTTTATTTTAAATGTCCTAAATAACATTGCCTCTTGCTCACAGGTTCAGTCAACAAAGCATCTGGTTCGTGTTCTTGTATTAGACTGTAATTCTAGTTTCTATATGCAATTATTGTATTTCTGGTTTTTTTAATTACTTCTTTGTAAATGGCATGTAAAGCATCTTGTCGTGTTGAGGAAGAACCGTGCCAGATGTGTACGTTGAATCACACTTCCACACACAGAACAGCTACACTTATTCTTTCTTGTTTCGTAGCTTTTATAGTTGCTGGGGACTTAATTAATTAAATGTGTTAACGAAAATTTCGTTTCATTCTTAGTTGTTATTCTATGCAGCCAGATTGCGTACTAATATTATACAGGGCCAACCGGTTACGAGACTACGTAATCGGACAAACACTGACTAAAATTAAAATTATTAGCATTATATTTAATGAAGCCCCCATGCACGTGGCGACCGCTGCTTCGGATCGTCCCTTCGAATTCTTTTGATAGTAAAAATAGCAGATAGTAGTATTGTTGTAGTAATTTGTAGTTTAGTAATTGTAGTCTATATTGCATGTGTAGATTTGATAACTGAACATTTGTAGTTGTCTTGTCATTCTTTTAACAGTATTTTGGCAGAATTTAATTTTTTATGTCATGTATATGAGTTTGACAATTTTGTGCAACTATGAAGATTTTAATTGTTAGTTAGGCGTGTTTGTCGGGAAGCATTTCGTGTGAATGGTATTGTTGGTGATAAAGTGTTATATTCTGTGTAATTTTCGTATTGTAACGAGTTTTGTATTTTTTGTACATGATTACGCGATCGATGAAAAAGTCCAAGATCATCGGTAGTGAGAATGATGAAATTGTTAACATGGAGAACTCGCCCACACAAGAGAACAGTATGATGAATAATGGAGTAGAAAAGAATTTAATAAGTCGGGAAAATAGTCCGGAACCAGTTCAAAATTTTTCACAATCTAAACATTTTCTGAATTCGTGATTAACGACAGAAGATTCTGGAATAGTATCGAACACAGATAGCTTTACAGTTATGACGTAAGGAGTGGGTTTTGCGGGAAATGTTAGGGGCGTAAAGAATTTCGAATCAGTTAATATGGAGCAGTTGATGGAGTGCAATATTAAATTAGGGGTCTGAATTAAAAACAGTGGCAACACGGTTAGAAAGTGATATGGGAACAATGGAAATACGGTTACACTCACTGGGATCACTGGAAACACGGTTAGACTCACTTAGGTCACAGTTAGGATCTGAATTACAAACAGCAGGGTCACAAATAGGAACAATTAAAACTGATATGGGAACAATGGAAACACGGTTAGAATCACGAATAGGGACATGTTTCAGAAACATGAAAGATGAATTAAAGAAAGAAATTAGAGAAGAAGTACAACTGATCTTGAATGCTCACAATAATAGATAAATTTCAATAGAAATCGGACAAAAGGAACAGGATAGAGAACAGGAAGAAAGAGATCGCGTGATAGTACAAAAATTATCAGAGTTAAATTTACAACGCGGACACGATAAGGAAGAAATATTAGAAAGAATCAAGGAACCTATACCAAATGACAGAATAAATAACCTAACACAACAGTACGAACAGTTGACTACTAAATGTGTCAATACTGAAACCCGCGTGGCGACACTTACGGAAGACGTAAATAAACAGAAAGAAGAAATAGGTGACGTATCGGAAAGGGTTCAGGAGATTTCATATAAATTGACAAATCTTATATTAAATTGGGACAGAGATTCAGATGATACAGCTCCATTGCTATTTGTAGAAACCTAAGGGTACCAGAACATAAATCAACATGTTGAAAATCAGGGACTATTTAATGAACGCATTAAAAGGGAATTTGAGGCATTACGAAAGCAAGTCAAACAATTTGAAGGCGAAATCGTAGGACAGCAGAAGAAATGGAGAATCACAGATAGCAGACGGGTTTGAAGAAAATAATTTATTTCATTTACGATATGCAACAAGAGAGCGCCAGGCGCGCAAGCTTGACATTATCGACATCCGGTATGGGACAGACGCGGTAGGTCTTTGTCGCCACGAGGCAAAAACTCTGACTATAAACACTTTTTAACTGTTCGGAAATTTAAGGTCTTTCGCAATTCTAAGAATGACATACATCCATGTTCATGGTTAGATCAATTTATGTACGCACTTCCACCAAATTTGCCACTAAGTCACGAACTGGAATTTATGTGTGGCTATTTAAGGCATCAGGGGATTCGCTACACTAAGTGAATATGTGCCGTAGCGTGCACAGGGCCCCGAGCTGTAGTGGTGCTATTTCCCTTTTAGTTTTCTGCACTGCTACCTACTCTTCTACTATTCTTTGTATCTATCAAAACAACTCTTCAAATATCAATCGATCTAGAGAGGCGGTAAAGAATAACCGGATATGACTATTTTACCCAAAAGTGATTTCGGAAATTACCGTTTGGGCTTACTGTATCTTCAGCAGCATTCATTCATTTGTAGTTTAAACGCAATTTTACCTGTTTATCTTCGTGACAATATTACTTCATATGTTGACGATATTCTTATTGCTAAACGTTCTTGGAGTGAACACAACAAATTTTGGATTCATTATTACGTATTTTGCAAGAGTTGGCATTACAGTGAATTAGGAAAAATCTGAATTTGGTCGTTCTCAGGTGAAATTTCTGGTCATATTATTTCTACAGTAGGTATTCTTCCTGCTCCAGAAAAAACTAGACGCTATTCGTAATTATGCTGTTCCTACTACAAAACGTGATGTTCGTAGTTTGCTTGGTGTCTGTAATTTTCTTAGACGCTTTGTTAGATTGGACGATTTGGCCACACCTCGTTATGTGAACTATCTGGAAAGCATTCTAACTGGTGTTGGGATTAGGAAGCTCTATCAGAATTTGAACAACTACGTGATTCTTTGGTTGCTGCTCCACTTCTTTCACATCCGGATTTATCTAAAGATTTTTGTTTGGCGTCTGACTCATCATACAAGGGCCTAGGTGCACACTTATTTCAAGAGATACAAGAAAAGGGCGTTGTAGTATAGAAAACTATTGCATTTGGAAATCGTGTTTTCTCTAAATCAGAAAAGAATTATTCGATTACGGAACTTGAAGCCTTGGGTGTTGTTCGGGCTTTCACAAAATTTCGCATATTTTTGTATGGCAGACATACTAAGGTTTACACCGGTCATCGTGCTCTGGCATTTCTTATGTCAACAAAATTAACTCATGGAAGATTGTCACGATGGCCGCTGAATCTACAGGAATTTGATTTTAGTATTGTTTACATACAGGCTCTTCAAATATTATTGCTGATGCTTTATCACGTTCACCTATGGGTTTGAAACAAAGTGCTGAGAAGGACTTTAAAGAAAACAATTATTGTTTGATGTAGATTCAAGGTGTTGTGTTTGAAAATTTTATTTCGTCTTCGCTCCAAGATATCGCTAAGGAGCAAAACAAAAATCCGGTCTGGAAGGACATTAAGGAGAAGTGGAGGAGAAAGGAAAGCGTAGCGATTAGACAGTATTATTTAGTTCGCAATGATATTCTTTTTAAACGATAATTGGTCGACAACTCTGTTTGGTTAGTTTGCATTCCTGATGAGTGGGTTAATAAATTGATTTGGTATTCACATTTCAATTATGCACACTTTGGTCCCAGAAAATGCTTTCATAAATTACGAGAAAATTGCTACTTCAGTAATATGGAAAAACGTGTTCGATCTGTTCTTGCCAAATGCAAATTATGTCAAAAGGCTAAGCCGCCAACTATTTCTCACAGAGCATCATTGTTTCCTATTATTCCAGCGAAATTAAAGGACCTGGCTGCAGTCGATTTGTTCGATCCAGTGGTTCGTTCTACTAATGGTTTTGCGTACATTTTGGTAACAGTGGAACTGACATCAAAATATGTGTGTTTTACACCTTTACGCAAAGCAACAGCTCGTTCAGTATCTAATGCTTTCATCACACATTTTCTTAAAGAAGTGGGTCATGTTGATAAGGTTATATCATATAATGGATCACAGTTTCGTTCTAAGATTTGGCTTCGTACTCCACGGCGTCGTAAGATTAAACCAATTTTCATTTCACTTTTTCACCCTCAATCTAACGCTTCAGAGAGATGGATGATGGAAATCAATAATTTGTGTCGACTTTATTGTCATCAGAATCACAGAACGTGGGATCAGTATCTTCATATTTTTCAAAACATTCTGAATGAACTCCCTAATGATTCAACCACTTTACCGCCTATATTGATATTAAAAAGTAAAGCACCGACCAATCGCATTTCTGAAATTGTTCCTTTTCCGCCTTCACGGAAACTGCGGCATTCTGAAGTTGTCAATCTGGCTCTACAAAATATTGCATCTGCGGCTGCTAGAAGAGAGAAATCATCTAAACGTCCTGGTCGTTTAAAAACCTTGTCAGTTGGTCAAAAGGTGTTAATTAAGTCCCATCGTTTGTCTCACAAAGGAAAGGGCTTGTATCGCAAATTTATTCTGCTTTATAACGGTCCATATAGGGTTCGCAAAATTATTCACGATAATACTGTCGAAGTAGAAACTCTTAAATGTCGGCGCTCTAAGGGAATACATCATATATCGAACGTCAAAATTTTTGTGGAATAACATATTTTTGAGAAACTAACAGTTATACGTAAACACGCAGAGAATACAAGGATACCGCGCCGTGTTCTGGCGGCGGCACATACTCAAAGCAACAACCAAGTCTGCGCGCCGCACAAGGCAGTCGTTGACCGCAAACAATTACTTCCTACGTCACGCGTACCTACCGGTGATCAAGCGCTCAGTGCGAATGCACTGAAGCCGTAAACAAATACACAGTCTAATTTTTCTGATTAAATTCAGTATAAAGCTATAGTGACTTGATAAATTATGTTATTAACGTTCATTATTTTTCAGGATACAGTTGTGTAAAATATGTAAGAATTTCAGGTAAATTCTGTGTGTCAGACGTTAAGAAGACTTGCTATCGAGAAAATTTCAGGAAAAATGTAATTTCGAAGAAGAAAGTAATAAACTAAAAAGGTAACTATTAATTTAGCTTATTTTTCAGGAAACATATTTCCACTTAGGTACGTACTTTAGACGTAATTTGCTGCTCGCGATTACGTGATTTATACTTTGTCTTAACTGATTTTGACAATGATTGATTAATGAACAGGGTTGTTAATTATGTATAATGTGCATCGCTTGGCTGCACTGCTTTTTCACTGATGTCACTTTTTTTATTATGTGCCTGCTGTGCCTATTTATTTAAATTATAATTGTCACCTGATTAGTCGTGTTGATATGGTTATGCATGTAAGTCATACTTTGTGATTTATCTGCTTGCGCCTTCATGTTTATTTATTAAGTCTACATATGAACATTTATTTGCTTATGCTGATATGATGCTAATGACCTGTTTATTATGTAAGATATATATTTGCTGCTTTGCGTATGGATTGCATATTTACACATTTCTGTTTTGTAGTCATAACTACTCTTTAATTTAGTATATAGAAATGCTGATATATGATGTACGAACATGGAGTTTAGGTCACACTATGGTATTAATTATAGATTGTTCGCTTGCCAGAGCCTTGTTATAGGGATTGTGCTACATCCACTTGTTAACATTCTGTTCTCTACTGGTACATTTACTCGCTATTGCATGTTTTGCTTACGCTCAGTGCATTACATTTTAAGATAAGAAAATGAACTGCTATAATTCGACGAACTACATTGCTACAAGAAACTTCATTGAAGTCACATGAGCTGGAGGTTTTATGGAAGCTTTATAAATTTATGCTAATAGGAAGGAAGCTAACGACATGACATACCAACACTAGGTTTAGACCATTGACAGTTATTACACTGCATTCTTCGTGAGCAATTGAAATAGCAAGTGACACTTGACACAAGAAATACTCCACATATTTGCTTCTGTTTTTCCATGATTCTTGAAGTGGTGTACACACTGTGGAATATTAAGATCATTCACACTCTGTACTCGTACCTACTTACTGAATGTTATTCAAACTAAGGGCAGTTAGAGGTCATGTATGCAATTCTTTTATTTAATGATGGACAAGGTAACCAAAATATATTTTATAATTCATAATGAGTAGAAGATTTGGCTCAGGTGGATTACACAGAGGTTGTGTGTGGACATTATGACTTTGAATTGTATGGGATGATGAATTGAAGTTTGCACTAGGATATTATCTCTACTTGTTCGAGGAGACTGACTAGAAGAAAGAGTTGTTATGGAAGTAAAATGATATTGGCGATAAGGTTTATATGTATAGTCGTATTGAGGAGGTATTATTGAGGTACTGAGATTGTGTGTAATTGATGATTATTGGAGTTTTGGTGGATAAGAGGTAAAGTAAGTGAGGAGCATAATTTTTTTGTTAGTTTATATGGAACAAGGAGGATGAAGATGGCAGACTAGAACACTCAAGTAGAAGGAAGAATGTCTACAGACACACTTTGTTTAATCAATAAGCAGTACATACTTTTTTTTGGAGAGAGGAAGTAATTGCATATCTTGGCACATTGACAGTTGTTCAGCAACTGTACATTTTGATTTGGCTTGGCAAACATTGGTCTTGACATGATGACTATGACATTGACTATTATTGACTGTTATACACTGTACCACTACTACTTGATACACATATTGAGCATCAAATTTTGACAGAATTGCATTTACACAGTTAACACTATTCAGTTACACAGTAGTACTTAATATGTGGATTAGAGATGAGTGAGTGTGTTTTGTGTGTTTTCCTTTCCTAATCCCAAATAATTGGTACCGACCTATCTCCTAAATACTATTTTACTTGTTTGTTGTGGCTTGCACTGACACCCATAAATATTATAGGTTTACTGATATATGTGTATTGTAATAGTTAATATGACAGTTATCTGATATCATTTGTGTGATTATTATAATTTGTATGTTTAGTGTAAGAGCATTGATAATAATTTTGTAAAAACAATTCTGTTTGCATTCAAACTGTTGTTCGTGCTTACACGTATTAACATTGGTGGGTACCACTTGGAAACTTTTAATTACTGCCGATGAACTCTGATGATCTGTTTAATTAGTGATAGTGAATATTAAGGACTGTTACCCGCACTTGTTCAACATTGATAGGTCCCACTTGGAAATGTTTTATTTCTGCTGATAAACTCTGATAAACTCTGATGAACTGTCTGATTTGTAATAGTGAATATTATGGACTGTTACCTGAACTGGTTCAACATTGCTGGGTGCCACTGTTGGAACTGCTTCTACTGATATAATATTAATTGTTGCGGTCTGCATCCGTTCAACGTTGCTGGGTGCCATGGATGGAACAGCTTCTACTGAGATAATGTCACTTGTTGCTGTCTGCACCTATTCAACATTACTGGGTGCCACTGACAGAACTGCTTCTACTGAAATGATGTCACTTGTTGCTGTCTGCAACTGTTCAACATAACTGGGTGCCACTGATGGAACGGCTTCTACTGAGATAATGTCACTTGTTGCTGTCTGCACCTGTTCAACATTGTTGGGTGCCACTGATGGAACAGCTTCTACTGAGATAATGCCACTTGTTGGTGTCTGCGCCTACTCGCCATTGCTGGATGCCACTGTTGAAACTGTTTCTACTGAAATGCCACTTGTTGCTGTCTACACCTGTTCAACATTACTGGGTGCCACTGATGGAACTGCTTCTACTGAAGTGACGTCACTTGTTGGCGTCTGCACCTGTTCAACATTGCTGGGTGCCACTGATGGAACTGCTGCTACTGAGATAATGTCACTTGATGTTGTCTGCGCCTGCTCTGGGTGCCACTGTTGGAGCTGATAAGAAATGCTGATGAAATGTTATGAGACTGCTATTTGCATCTGTTGACCATTGCTGGGTGCTACTGTTGGAACTGTCAACTTCTCTGAGGAGTTCTACTTGTTTATTGAACTACTGAAAGGATTTTATGTGAATATTTGTATAAACAGATTTTTTGTGTGTTTACTGTTTATGAAATGTTATGAGACTATTACAAGCACCTATTCGTCATTGCTGACGCTATTGATTGAATTGTTTAACCACATGATACTTTTGTAAACTGTTATGTAAAATCACATGTATGCAAGCATTTGTATTCCTTGCTGTATTTTATATATTAGGTTATTGAAGGGTCAGTGCAAAGCCAAAATTTATTTTGTTATGTGCTATTTACTTATGTTATATTATCTTTTATTTTTGTCTGTATTGTTTTGGACGACTTTGCTTGAATTTTCACCACCAATGCTAGCAAAAATACCATCAAATTCTAGCCTATGGAGGAGGGGCTTATGAAAGGTGGCTACACTGAGTCACAGCGCCAGAGATTGCGCCAAAGAGTATTATTCAGCCGCCTCCAGTGGCAGTTGCAGCTGAGAAGTTGCTGTGGGCAGTTGTAGTTCTGAGGTAGTCGTAATCAGTGCTTGTTGAGACGATGTCGATAGAATACTAGTAGTGAGCCATGTGTTGTTCGATTGGGATGTTGTAATGATCAGAGTGTCTTTTTCGTATAAATATGAAGGTAAAGAAATTTTTTTATTTTCAATGTCCTAAATAACAATGCCTCTTGCCACAGGTTCAGTCAACAAAGCATCTTGTATTAGACTGTAATTCTGGTTTCTATATGCAATTATAGTATTTCTGGTTTTTTTAATTACTTCCGTCTAAATGGCGTGGAAAGCATCTTGTCGTCTTGAGGAACAACTGTGCCAGATGTGTACGTTGAATCACACTTCCACACACAGAACAGCTACACTTATTCTTTCTTGTTTCGTAGCTTTTATAGTTGCTGGGCACTTAATTAATTAATTGTGTTAACGGAATTTTTCTTTCATTCTTAGTTGTTATTCTATGCAGCCAGATTGCGTACTAATATTATTCAGGGCCAACCGGTTACGAGACTACGTAATCGGACAAGCAGCGACTAACATTAAAATTATTAGCATTATATTTAATTAAGCCCTCATGCTCGTGGCGACCGCTGCTTCGGATCGTCCCTTGGATTCTTTTGATAGTAAAAATAGCAGATAGTAGTATTGTTGTAGTAATTTGTAGTTTAGTAATTGTAGTCTATATTGCATGTGTAGATTTGATAACTGAACATTTGTAGTTGTCTTGTTATTCTTTTAACAGTATTTTGGCAGAATTTAATTTTTGATATGAGTTTGACAATTTTGTGCAACTATGAAGATTTTAATTGTTAGTTAGGCGTGTTTGTCGGGGAGAATTTCGTGTGAATGGTATTGTTGGTGATAAAGTGTTGTATTCTGTGTAATTTTCGTATTGTAACGAGTTTTGTATGTTTTGTAAATGATTACGCGAACGATGATAAAGGCCAAGATGATGGATAGTGAGAATGATGAAATTGTTAACGTGGCGAGCTTGCCAACACATGAGAACAGTATGATGAATAATGAAGTAGAAAAGAATTTAATAATTCGGGAAAATAGTCCGGAACCAGTTCAAAATTTTTCACAATCTACACATTTTCTGAATTCGTGATTAACGACAGAAGATTGTGGAATAGTATCGAACACAGATAGCTTTACAGCTATGACGTAAGGTGTGGGTTTTGCGGGAAATGTTAGGGGCGTAAAGAATTTCGAATCAGTTAATATGGAGCAGTTGATGAGTGCAATATTAAATTTGGGGTCTGAATTAAAAACAGTGACAACACGGTTAGAAAGTGATATGGGAACAATGGAAATACGGTTACACTCACTGGGATCACTGGAAACACGGTTAGACTCACTTAGGTCACAGTTAGGATCTGAATACAAACAGTAGGATCACAAATAGGAACAATTAAAACTGATATGGGAACAATGGAAACACGGTTAGAATCACGAATAGGGACATGTTTCAGAAACATGAAAGACGAATTAAAGAAAGAAATTAGAGAAGTACAACTGATCTTGAATACTCACAATAATGGATTAATTTCCATAGAAATCAGACAAAAGGAATAGGATAGAGAACAGGAAGAAAGAGATCGCGTGATAGTACAAAAATTATCAGAGTTAAATTTACAACGCGGACACGATAAGGAAGAAATATTAGGAAGATTCGAAGAATCTGTACGAAATGACAGAATAAATAACCTAACACAACAGTATGAAAAGTTGACTACTAAATGTGTCAATAGTGACACCCGAGTGGCGACACTTACGGAAGACATAAATAAACAGAAAGAAAAAATAGGTGACTTATCGGAAAGGGTTGAGGAGATTTCAGATAAATTGACAAAACTTATATTAAATTGGGACAGAGATTCAGGTGATACAGCTCCATTGCCATTTGTAGAAACCGAAGGGTACCAGAACATAACATGTGTAAAATCAGGGAAAATTTAATGAACACGTTAAAAGGGAATTTGAGGCATTACGAAAGCAAGTCAATCAATTTGAAGGCGAAATGTCCTACATAACAATGCCTCTTAGTCACAGGTTCAGCCAACAAAGCATCTGACTCGTGTTCTTGTATTAGATTGTAATTCTGGTTTCTATATGCAATTATAGTATTTCTGGTTTTTTTAATTACTTCATTGTATATGGCGTGTAAAGCATCTTGTCGTATTGAGGAAGAACCGTGCCAGATGTGTACGTTGAATCACACTTACACACACAGAGCAGCTACACTTATGCTTTCTTGTTTCGTAGCTTTTATAGTTGCTGGGGACTTAATTAATGAATTGTATTAACGGAATTTTCCTTTCATTCTTCGTTGTTATTCTATGCAGTCAGATTGCGTACTAATATTATTCAGGGCCAACCGGTTACGAGACTGCGTAATCGGACAAACAGCGACTAAAATTAAAATTATTAGCGTTATGTTTAATTATGCCCCCATGCAATCTGTCATTCTTCCATAAGTGCGACAAGAAAATTGTTTCGAATACTGATTCCTGGGGAGGGCTGACTGTTCAGACACTTGATAATAAAATCTTTGTAAATGAAAGAAAACCACGCACCTATACCGCAAAAATTATCCCACCCAAATCTACTCCACTCTGCCAATAGAGTTACAGGCAGCTTAAAATTTTCACGAAAACAATTTAAAATGTCTCCGACCTGGTAAGCAGCATCAGAGATTCGCTTCAAGAGAAGATCCCAAAGTAAATACTTTCTTATATTCTCCATCAAATAAGTGTACCTGCTTTCACTGGAACGATCAACTATACGTTGTTCTCATCGAATTCGCTTGAAGAGAGGACAGTCTTTTCGAAGTCAAGCTAAATGAGTTTTCGGGCGTCACCTCTGAAAAATCCTCGAGCCTGCAAGGCAGTAGCCTTCGCTAAAGGTATGTGGTACTTCACTAATTTTTGTTGTGGTTGCTTCTAGGAAAAATACCGCCAGGAATCCTGTTCTAACACAGTAAACGATGCAAGTGATGTTGATAGTAAGACGATTCTGTAATCTGTTCTGTAATAAACGGAATACGCATTTGTAGAAACTTTTCTGTAATGATTGTTCTATTAATGAAATTAGTACGACGATAATGACTTTTTTTGAATAAATTTGCATGACGTACACTAATTAATGATATTGTTTATGACGAAACTGAAGAAAAAATTAAAATAAATGGACCAATATCGAACCAGTAATGCCACCGTTACAGTTGCAAAGGTTAGCCACGGAATTAGGCTCACTTGTTCGGAAGATAGCTAACGTTGCAGTTATAGAAGGTACGCATAGCACTAGAAGGTCGATTTTCTCGGAAACTAGGGGGCGCATAATGAAAAGCCGCTAGCTAGGTACTCAGGACACATTGCTCTACAACGTACCCAGCAGACTTCAAAATCCATTATAAACAGGTCTGACGATCCGCTTGTTAATTCCGAAAATACCTAGTGGTCGAGACACTGTTTACGGGCCTGTCACGGCGCATCACATGGACTCTGACCACAATCTATTGGTTATGAACTGTAGATTAAAACTGAAGAAATTGCAAAAAGGAGGGAATTCAAGGAGATGGGACCTGGATAAACTCAATAAACCAGAGGTTGTACAGAGTTACAGGGAGAGCATAAGGGAGCAATTCTTACGAAAGGGGGACATAAATACGGAAGATGAAGAATGGGTAGCTTTGAGGGATGAAGTAGTGAAGGCAGCAGAGGATCAAGTAGGTAAAAACATGAGGGCTGGTAGTAATCCTTTGGGAACAGAAGAAATATTGAATTTAATTGATGCAAGGAGAAAATATAAAAATGCAGTAAATGAAGCAGGCAAAAAGGAATACAAACGTCTCAAATATGAGACCGACAGGAAGCGCAAAATGGCTAAGCAGGGATGGCTAGAGGACAAATGTAAGAATGTAGAGACTTCTCTCAGTAGGGGTAAGATAGATACTACCTTCAGGAAAATTAATGAGACATTTGGAGAAAAGAGAACCACTTGTATGAATATCAAGAGCTCAGGTGGAAAACCAGTTCTCAGCAAGGAACGGAAAGCAGAAAGTTGGAAGGAGTATATAGAGGGTCTATACAAGGGCGATGCACTTGAGGACAATGTTATGGAAATGGAAGAGGATGTAGATGAAGATGAAATGGGAGATACGATACTGCGTGTAGAGTTTGAAAGAGCACTGAAAGACCTGAGTCGAAAAAAGGCCCTGGAGTAGACAACATTCCATTACAACAACTGACAGCCTTTGGAGAGCCAGTCGTGACAAAACTCTACCATCTGGTGAGCAAGATGTATGAGAAAGGCGAAATAACCTCAGACTTCAAGAAGAATATAATAATTCCAATCCCAAAGAAAGCAGGTGCTGACAGATGTGAAAATTAAAGAACTATCAGTTTAATAAGTCACAGCTGCAACACACTAACACGAATTCCTTACAGACGAATGGAGAAAGTGGTAGAAGCCGACGTTGGGGAAGATCAGTTTGGATTTCGTAGAAATATTGGAACACGTGAGGCAATACTGACCTTACGACTTATCTTAGAAGAAATATTAAGGAAAGGCAACCCTACGTTTCGAGCATTTGTAGACTTAGAGAAAGCTTTTGACAATGTTGACTGGAATACTCTCTTTCAAATGCTAATGGTGGCAGGGGTAAAATACAGGTAGCGAAAGGTTATTTACAATTTGTACAGAAACCAGATGGCCGTTTTAAGAGTCGAGGGACATGAAAGGGAAGCAGTTATTCAATCTGTATATAGAGCAGGCAGTAAAGAAAACAAAAGAAAGATCCGGTATAGAAATTAAAATCCATGGAGAAGAAATAAAGACTTTGAGGTTTGCTATTACATTGTAATTCTGTCAGACACAGCAAAGGACCTGGAAGAGCAGCTGAACCTAATGGACAGTGTCTTGAAAGGAGGATATAAGAAGAACATCAACAAAAGCAAAACGAGGATAATCGAATGTAGTCGACTTAAGTTGAGTGATGCTGAGGGTATTAGACACATCCGAAGCACTGTGAAAACCAAGTACCACTGCTATTAATACATGCCAGTGAATTTCATTTTCTAAATTTGACGAGTTTATCATCAGTTTCCGTATACCCCACTCACAATACAACTACATACATGTACAATAGATTTGGAAGTAGTTTGTGCAAAACCTCATATACGGATTACACCTTCACAGCAGTGACTGCTCAAGACCATCAGTCATAGGACCGTGTCGTGAACAGAAAAACTGATTTTAACAGTTAGCCAGAAGTTGATGACATAGGAATAGCACAGATGACAATATGTGACACATTCGAAAATACCAATGCATGTTAGAACAGGTAAACAGGCTAACACACTGTTAATGTAACAGCTTTCGCTCTAACTAATCAATATTCCCCAAAGTCAAACGCTGAAGTCTGTTGAGGGTACATCATGTTCAAACATGTATGTAGTTGTACTGTGAGTGGGGTATACGGAAACTGATGATAAACTCGTCAAATTTAGAAAATGAAATTCACTGGCATGTATTAATAGCAGAGGTACTTGGTTTTCACAGTGCTTCGGATGTGTCTATTCCAATTGATCACATTTTAGCCGCGATTGTATTAAGTCAATTATCAGATAAGCTGACAATCGAATAGATTGCGGTGCCAAATGGAAATGAATGGGAGGGTATTACCAGTTCCCACCTTCACGGAGCACTTATTAACAGAGCGGACCCTGTTTCGTAATAGCGCTTGAAATAGAGGAAGCAACAGAACAAGAGAGAGGGAGAGAGATAGACAGATGGGGAGTGAGGGAGGGGGGGAGGGTGAGAGGCAACCTGCGTCACATCTTGAGGAAACCATTTAGAGGCATACATATAAAGTACAAAGTAGGTGCTCCTCGTGCCTTTACCTTTTGAGGACAGTTAATGCGTTGACTGCACTTCTGTAACACTCTTCAGGTGTTTACTTGACCTGCGCCCATAGATGGTGTTTATTTCTTATAGTGCCTCTCTAAACCCACCCCGTCCTTCTACGTGCAACAGAAACCTAACACTCGTTATTTTTTAAAACGTGGTGTGGACGTTAGTTTACGGATCTCCAAGATGTAATTCGAAACTAATTCACTTAGTGAAAATTCGTGAACATAAAATGTATAAGTTGTAGATCAGCTACCCAATAGTGACATATGAAAGTTTGTGCCGGACCAGGACTCGAACCCCAGTTTTCCATTTGTCACGGTTGGTTCCCCTAACCACTCTGGCTATCCGTGTACCTCCCCTTGGCAGTCATCTCCCAGAAATCCGATTCAAGGACTGATCCGAAATCCTTGGCTACTGGAGACATCACCATGACACTTTTTAACATGTCCTGTGGAAACACTTTATGTGTTTTAATGCAGTTATTTCAATTGCCTTTTTCACCATGACGCAACGCCGTAGCGGCTTTTGCATCCTCATGCCGTTTGTGCTTGGTGATCCTTCCGTCGTGTAAGGGCAGTGTCCCACCCCAAGAGCAAGAGAGTACTCTAATCGCCTGTCCGCTTCTCCACCCACTTTGAAAGGTCTGATGATAGAACGAGGATGACTTCTTATGCCGGCAGTCTTCGTCTGCCATTGATGATGACTTTTATTCCAAATTTAATAAGTGCCTAAGTTCTAGCCCGAGACGGTGGATCTTTCAATCTCTAGTCATTAATATTACTCCTATACCACTTGAGTAATAGAAGTATACACTTTAAGGCAAAGGAAAAATGGCTCACCACGAAGGAATTATGATAATGGGTCGGAAATCGGTAGCTGTGATGCATGTATACAGACAAACAAACGAAAACTATTTCAGAAAATATGGATGATTTATTCAAGAAAAAGAGCTTCATAACTGCGTTGGTCCATCTATTGCCCTTAGACAGGCAGTTATTCGGCTTCGCAATTATTGACTGAATTGTTGGATACACTCCTGTGAAATATCGTAACAAATTCTGTCCAAACGACGCTTTAGATCGTCAGAATCCCGAAATCGTTGGAAGACCCTACCCATAATGGCCGAAACGTTCTCAAATGAGGAGAGACATGGCGACCTTGTTAATCAAGGTACGATTTGGCAAGCTTGAAGGTAAGCATTAGAAACTCTCGCCTTGTGCAGGCGGGACTTACCTTCCTGAAATGTAAGAACAGAATTTCCTGCCATGGAAGGAGCGGAATATCGTCGACGAGCTGTTGTGCATTGTGGCTGTTGCGGATGGTATCAAGTACTGCTGTGAAAAGAGATATAATCCAGACCATCACTTCTGGTTGACAGGCCGGATGGCGGTAGGTCGGTATCCCACTGCTGTGCCTAACGTCCGCAGACATGTCTTGACTGAACATCAGGGCTCAATTCAAAGCGGGGCTCATCAATGAAGTCAGTTCTACTCCAGTCAATGATATTCCAGGCTGAAGACTCGTTTGTAGACGCCAGGGACAGCGGTGGGATAGCAGCTTGTATGTCGCCCATCGTGCGGCGGTACACCCAATAGAGGTGGTCTATGGTGCCATTTCATTTCATAGGAATACTTGTTAGGTTGTCATCTGCTGTCTAGTCACAGAACAGAGCTACGTCGACGATATTCTACGCCCCGTTTTGTTCACGGCAAGGAGTCCTGGCTTACATCTCAACAAGATAATACTCGTCCGCACACGGCGAGGGTTTGTATTGCTCACCTGCGTTGTTGACAAACCCTGCTTCGGCCAGCAAGGTCATTACCAACTGAGCCTCACGCCAGAGCCTATAAATAGTGCAGTTTTCCAACTCTTGCCAGCTGATCACTGGTCATTTACAGTAATCGGACTCGGTTCTGCCATTACGATACTGTAATGAATCTATCTCCTCTATTCCCCAGCACAGTCTATGAACTAGCCGAAGATGTATTCGAGGTCATGATCTTCATCCTGTTCGCCTCGTATCCTTTACTGGTGGAGAAACTGTCTATCGACAGAACTACGTCGCTGAGTGCCACCACCACTGCACTTCAACGCGAAAGCCAGCAGTAGGGCTTCATGGAATCCACGTTCCTACCCAGCTTACAGACGCCTCAGTGTACTGGAACTTACCAGGTTGTTAAGAAGGAGGTCAACCAGGGACACAACTACTGACACCAGGTACATCGCTGATGGATCATCATGAGTCATCGCAGAGTTCGAAATGGGCCTGATGACACGGTCGCTGCCTTTCAGCAGGCAACCCGCCTCGACGCTGAGGCCGCTAAGACCACCGCCTGGACGTGCAGAAACTTAGCTGTCTGAACAGACGTCAGCTACAATCCGATAGGCACCAAGCCAAGGCTGATGTGGAAGAGCAACGTACTGCCAACACAGTGATCAAATGATTGAAGTCGAATAACGATATACTAGTGACTAAGACGTTTCACAAGTTCGCAGTAACGATCCTAACCTCAGGTAGCGGTGTACGCGATTTAGCGTACTGCATTTTCACTTGTCTCAGTCACACATCTCGATGAAATCGGACACTTCTACCCGGTTAGCCATGCGGTCTAACACACAGCTTTCCGGGTGGGACGGCGGGACGGTCCCCGGCACGAAACGCCCCTGCGAATTAGTGTCAAGGTGCGTTATGTTGGCCGGTCTGTGGATGGTTTTTAAGGCGGTCTTCCATCTGCCTCGGCGAAAGCAGGCTGGTTGCCCTATTCCGCCTCAGTTACACTATGTCGGCGATTGCTGCGCAAACACTTTCTCCACGTACGTGTACACCATAATTACTCTACCATGCAAGCACTGGGGTTGCACTCGTCTAGTGCAAGACGTTCCCGGGGGGATCCACCTGGACCCGAACCGTAAAATAACCCTGGGTTCGGTGTGGGGCGGCGATGGGGTGACTGGACTCCTGTAACCTGTTGTTGGGTTGTGAACTACTGAGGGCTGTGGCGAGAACGAAGCCTCTCCGTCGTTTCTAGGTACCCAGTTCCATAGATTACAATGAAATGCTACCAATAGTTAGTTTAGAGGTGGTACAGCAGCCCCAATTACGTTAGCACCAATAATAACGCCGACGGCCTCATGTCGGCTTCTCCTCCTAAGATATAATCATTTTAAAAATGTTTGTTTTTCACCATGTTTCGCCCTAGGTATTCATTCTATTCCATTAAACTGCTGTCTTAGTTCTGACTTACTTTAGGCCAGAAGATGCATCATATGAGGGCATTCGTATATGTGCCTTTGCTATACCGCCCTGGTAAGTTCCATTCTGAAGAATTACCAACTGAGAGGACAGTGGTTAACGCATTGCAATCGGATTCAGGAGTATCAGTGTTCAGTTCCCTTCTAACTCACGCTGAGTCACGTTTCTGTCGTTTCCCTATACCGCTTAACATGGGAATTCTCTGTTGTTCCTCAGAAATGAGGCGATCGATTCTCTCCAATATCGTTTCAAATACAAGCTTAAGCCTCGACTCAAATGGAATAGTTTTTGTCTGACGATCAGTCAATATCTTCATCTTTTCTACTCTTCCTGCAAAGTTCCTTAACTTCCTTCTTTTCGCCACGGGAAAAATAGTTTCGGAAGTGCAGATCCTTCTGTGAGGAATCTGTACCTTTAACTAATATATAAAGTATTTAAATTTTGACGTATTTTAACAAAGCATAACCATTAAGATAGCGTTTTTGTGGCCACTCTGTTCTGTCTTCCAAGAGCTATCTACGTAGGGGTCGCTGGACAAGAATACAAGAAGCAAATCCAAAGCAAAAAACTGAAAATGGGTGAACCCAGGCTAATTTCATGGCAATTATGACATATTTAAAATTGAAATTAATGTTACTTTTCTGAGAATGTCACTGAACCAGTGTGGCTGTAACCCGATTATGACTAAACTGTACCTATTCTCTCTTACAGCAACAGATCCATCCAGGGCCAAAAGATTTTGAATATATATGACGCAAGACTAGATTCTTTGCCCGACTTTCAAATTATACTGCGTACCCTTATCTAGATCTAAAAATGCTATATAGGATTCGTATTTTTCTTTTAGTTTATTTCTATTTTTACAGAAAGAATTGTTCCTCTGGTACCTTAACGTTTTCTGAAACAAGAGTAATATTCACACAGTTTTTCTCCAGGGTTTCTTGTTTCTACTTTTCTGTGTTATTCTAGTGTTTGTGTTTATAAGATGTACTGACTGCCTAGTAGTTATATTAATCAACTGCTGTGCTATTTTCAATAGTCTGAAGATAAGCAGTTAGCGTGCATAACATTTTACTTGTTTATTTACTATACTCTATCTTTATACCTACACAACATTATTTTTTTCTCAAATTACCTCTGCTCGTTTTTTCTCTACACCTCCTACGCTAACCTGCTTATCTCAGAGTAGCACTTGTACCCTTCGTCCTTCATTATTTTCTTAATGCATTCAAACCTCTGTCTTCCTCTACAGTTTTTACTCTCTACTGATCGCTCTAGCAGCATTAAGATTATCCCCTGATGTGTAAACACTACCTGATGAAAGTTATGTGAATAAATTAAAAGGATAAAGAAGGAAATGTTAATGTTCATCCGTTTGTTTTATTTATGTATGTCTCTTTCTAAATTATTTCTTGTTGTAAGCTTTTGCATACCAAAAAATTCTATTAATAGATAAGAAATGTGTGCATAAGGTAACCCCACGTTACAGTTGAGAACTAAAGTTGACTACGAGAATAAGAAGCAAATTTTATCAAGTTTCCTTCCGTTACGAATTTGGATGCACCAAGGGACTGTTATATAATTTATAAATTATAGAGTGCAGGAATCAGTCGAGTTTTTTGCGTGTTTTATTACGCAAATCTAGATTTAGGCTAGCGCCTAGCCATTAACAATGCACTAGTTTTTAATCTAACATCCATCGAGAAAAAAAAATAGTGCATTGATAATGGCTAGGCACTAGCCGTAATCGGGATTTGCTTCATAAAACCTGCAAAAAAAGGGACAAATGATTGCTGCGCTCTATCTTTTATAAAGAAGCATATTTGTCTGTGAGTACGTATATGAAATATGCCCTGCCTGAACCAATACTTTCTGTTATAATAGAAATTGACTCTCAACGTAATGAGAATAATTAAACTTCACACTGTTAATTGACTACGTGAAACTGGAAATTCGTATCTCCTGTATATGGCTTACCTGTATCGCAGTGGAGAACGCCGTGAAACTGCTCTGATACAGAGAGAACGAAAGGTCCGTCTCAGTTTCTGAGCTGTTACTAGCTTCAAAGAATTGCGTTAGTGCAAAGCGATGTCTTAAATACATACAGTGCAAACTTAGTTCTCGAAAAGTTTATTTCACATAAAAAAAGAATTTTCATCAGGTACTGGGAGATGGTTAATCTGAGTTACTCTTTAGACAAAAATTCTTCTTTAAAAACTCTACTAGAAGTTCGTCTGAAAAAGAAGAGAAAATTCTTGACACTATTCTATTTACAAAATTTTACCAATAAAGGCTTACCAAGCGGTAAGTTAAAATTTCATCAAAAATGGCAATTAGGTAGGATCAGCACTGGAGAAATACCAAAAAGTAGCTCAACTTGAAAATTTCGCGTTACATTAAAGTCCTTGTAATAAGGTCGACCTTTTCTTCGTCTTTTCAAATCTATTAACATTTACTGTGAGGAAACTATAAAAATTGCACGAGATTCCTGATTGGAATGCCTGTGTTTGACCAAGAATGCCCAACTAAAGGCTGCAGCAATGGAGTACAATACGTTTATTCGTTACCTTATATCCCAATCTTCTCAAAATAGTGTCTATCTTAGTAAATGATAATATCATAATATTCCCTTTTGTAATAATAATATCATCCACCAGAGCAACAAAATAATTCGCTTGACTCCCATGTTCTGTGTCTTTCCTGTACAAGCCCACTGTCGCTACTCCCCAGTACAACCCTCTGTCTCCTCTCCTCGCCAGCAACACTTAACACCTGCGGATCTTCGCAGAGTAATGATGACCTAGCTAGTGTCCTCGCACGTAACTAAAAGATACAAGCACTACATGCTCGTTGTAAGAAACCCAATAACACGAAAATTACATATTAAACTGTATACACGCACCTTTCACTATCCCGTTGCCTCGTCAGTGTTTACCATTCGTTCCTTTCGTCGCCGATTCTGCGGAGAACCTGCTCATTACTTACCTTATAAGTCCACCTGATCTTCAACACTCTTCTATAGTTCCACGTCTCATTGTCTCATTACATCGATTCAGTTCTGCCCCGGTTTCCCCATAGCCCATGACCCGTGTAAATTTTCAGTAATGTCTACCTCAAATTGTAGCCTCGGTTTGATACCAGTGGATTCTTTTGCCCATTAATGCCCTCTTTGCCTTCGCTGTTCTACTTTTTATGTCCTATTTGCTCCGGCCGTCACTGCCTAGGTAGCAGAATTCCTTAACTTTTTTTGCATCGTAATCACCAATTCTGATGATGATGTTTAGTTTGTGGGACGCCCAACTGCGCCGTCATCAGCCCCCGTACAATGTCCGAAATTGTACGCAGTCCAATTTGTATACAGGGTGGTACAAAAGGTACGTCCAAACATTCAGGAAACATTCCTCACACAGAAATAAAGAAAATATGTTATGTGGACATGTGTCATCTCTGACGCTGACATTAGGGTTATCGTCAACTGCACGAAGAATTGCCTCGTCCGTTGCAGGTGTCCTCGTCGTTCTAGGTCTTCCCCAGTCGCGAGTCATAGGCTGGAATGTTCCGTTGTCCCTAAGACGCCGATCATTGCTTCAAACGTCTTCCTATCGCGACACCTTCGTTCTGGAAATCTGTCTCGATACAAACGTACCGCGCCACGGCTATTGTCCCTTGCTAATCCGTAAACCAAATGGGCATCAGCCAACTCCGCATTTGTAAACATTGCGCTTACTGCAAAACCACGTTCGTTATGAACAACCCCCCCTAATCTGTTGATGCTACGTACTGACGTGCTTGATGCTAGTACTGTAGAGCAATGAGTCGCATGTCAACACAAGCACCGAAGTCAACATTACCTTCTTTCAATTGGGCCAACTGGCGTTGAATCGAGGAAGTACAGTACATACTGACTAAACTAAAATGAGTTCATGGAAATTAAGCGTTTCCGGGCACATGTCCACATAACATCTTTTCTTTATTTGTGTGTGAGGAATATTTCCCGAAAGCTTGGCCGTACCTTTTTGTAAGACCCTGTACAATCAAGTCCAGCCACTGTCACAAATGATGGTAATGATGATGCTATGATGAGAATAACACAAACATCCAGTCCTCGGGCAGAGAAAATCCCCAACCCGGCCGGGAATAGAAGCCGGGACCCCGTGATCCAGAGGCAGCGACGCTAACCACTAGGCCACCAACTGCGGACATCACCAATTCTGATGTTAAGTTTCTCTCCATTCTCATTCTTGCTACTTCCCATAACTTTTGTGTTTTATGGTTTTTCTCTTAATCCATATTCTGTACTCATTAGACTGTTCATTCTATTCAACAGATCTTGTAATTATGCTTGAACTTCACTAAGAATAGCTGTGTCGTTAGAGAATCTTATTTTTGACATCCTTTCACCCTGAATTTTAATCACATTCTTGAACTTTCTTTTATTTCTGCCATTGTGTCTCCGATTTATAGATTGAACAGTACGGGTGAGAGACTATATCGCCGCCTTATACCCTTTTTAATCCGAGCACCTCGTTCTTGGATTACCAATCATACTGTTCCCTCCTATTTATTGTAAATATTGTATATTACACGTCTTTCACTGTAGCTAATTCCCATTCTTCTCAGTATTTAGAACACCTGGAACAAATGTTACAGTATCGAACGCTTCTACCAAGACAACATACCCTATGAGGATATTTTGATTTTTCTTCAGTCTTACCGCCATCATCAAGAACAAAGTCGGTACTACCTCTCTGGTGTGTTCAACTTTTCTAAGGCTAAACTGATCCATATCCAACAGATCGTCATTTTTATTTTTTATTTTTCTGCATTTTATTCTTGTCAGCAGCTTGGATGCATGTACAGTAAAGCTGATTGTGGAATAGCTCTCGCACTCACCTTATGTTCCTAGCTTTGGAATTGTTTGGATGATATATTCCCGAAAGTCTGATGATACGACGAGAATTGATAGATTCTACACACTAGCTTCAGATGTTGCCATTTTCGATTTGTAGTTTTTTATAGCTCTTTAAAATTCCGGCTCTGAAACTAGACCCCATGTGTCTTCCATATCTACTCCAATTACTTCACCTATAACATCCTCAGACAAGACCTCACCTTAATGAAAGGTCATCAAAGGTCCTCAAAGTACTCTTTTCCACCTATCCGTTGCCACCATTGCTTTCAATTGCAGTGAAGATTTTGACTTTTTTGTATGCTGAATCAGTACTCCAGATTATCATTTTCGTTTCGACTTCTTGACATCTTTCCGGCAATCATTTCGCTTTGGCTACTCTACAAATCGAATTTATTTCAGTCCTGAGAAATTTATATTTCTGTGTTCCTGTATTTCCCTGGACATCTGTTAAGGTGTGTTCGGTTACCTTCCTTATATCTGCAGGTGGGTATGCATCACAATTCAATATCTGATTCCAGAATGTCCAACTATGATGTAATCCTACAGGAATCTTCCTCTGTCTTCGGGTCTTTTCCAGTTATACATTCTCCTGTTGTGGTTCCTGAACAGAGTAGTCGCTATTACTATCTGAAATATATTGCAGAACTGCATTAGTCTCTTTGTTCTCCGACTCTAACCGCCAAACTCATATTTTTCCGTAATACTTTTTTTACTCTTTCCCCTATAAACGCATTCCAGTCCCCCATGACTATCACATTTTCATCTTCCTTTACGTACTGAATTACTTGTTCAGTATCCGTATATAATTTCTCCATCTCTTCATCTTCTACTTGCCCCATTAGCATTTATAGCCGAACTATCATTGTCAGCATGGGTTTGCTATCGAATTTGATGAGAACAATCCTATCACTTAATTATTCACAGTGGCTTACTCTTTGCCCTATTTACACCTTTCCTTTTCGTAACGAATACTACTCACGCTAAAACATTTTCTGCTACTGTTGTTAACCCTATATTCGTCTGGAAAGAAATCCTTATTTGCTTTTCTTTTAACTTCGGTGATCCGTAATGTATCTAGACTGAGCCTTTGCATTTCCCTTTCTTGATTTTCTACCTTTCCTGTTACATTCAGTCTTCTGACCTTCCATGCTGAGATTATAATTCCATCATTTCCTTAATGTCACCTCCCCCTTCGATGTCCCACTGTCAGATCCGGAATCTTGTACCAAAGAGGTCACCTTGACACTTTTTCAAGTACAGGCCACGTGTCCTGTGGGTACACCTTACGTGTCCTTCATATGGTGGTTTCTGACGCCTTTGATCATTGCTGATTCTTCCACTTCTTAAGGGTAGTTTCCAAGGGCAAAGAGTGGTCTGGGCATCTGCCCGCTCCTCCATACTTCCTGACAAGGTCGTTGACAGAATGATGGTGTTGGTTCTAAGCACTATGGGACTTAACATCTGAGGTCATGAATCCCGTACATCTAGAACTACTTCAGCCTAACTAACCTAAGGACGTCATACACATCCATGCCCGAGGCAGGATTCGAACCTGCGACCGAAGCAACAGCGTGGTTCTTGAGTTAAGCGCATAGAACCACTCGGCCACAGCGGTCGGCAAAGAAGGTGACTTCTGGTACCGAAGCTTACCGCCCGCCTTTGCTGATGACCTTTACTCAAAACCTTTGTAGTGATGGGGTTCAAACTTGTGACCCGGTATTGTCTGATTACATTTCAGAGTCTCTTCCACTAGACCAGTTTGTGCACTGTAACTACAAGTGGTCTGGGTAATTAATCCAACACATTTTTTTCTGAAAGCGTTATGGTTTTATTCAGTATTGCAATACACCACAATATTCCCCACTCTTCTGGCTACAAAGTCCTTTATTTCATTACAATAGCCGTTCAATGCGATGGCCTTACGCCACCGTTCTGGAAGAACCTGTGTACCTGCATTGTACCACTCTACTGGTTGATATTGGAGCCAAAGTCTTGCTGCAGCAATTACCTCCCCATGATGCACGTACCGCTTCCCGAGGTATACGTTGTGGTTGGCAGGAGAGCCAACACCGTGGTACTAAAGGACGCAAGGCCTGGAACAGAGCAAGGAAATTAGAATTTAGAAACAACGGACGTAGCTGGTGGAATACGTAACTTTAATCCACTAATGACGAACGTCGCTCTTGACATTACATGATTCACAGTATCAATAGTAACTGATAAGGGCGTCTTGCTAGGTCGTAGCAAATAACGTAGCTGAAGGCTATGCTAACTATCGTCTCGGCAAATGAGAGCGTAGAAGTCAGTGAACCATCGCTAGCAAAGTCGGCTGTACAACTGGGGCGAGTGCTAGGAAGTCGCTCTTGACCTTCCGTGTGGCGGCGCTCGGTCTGCAATCACTGGTAGTGGCGACACGCGGGTCCGTCGTTTACTACCGGACCGAGGCCGATTTAAAGGCTACCACCTAGCAAGTATGGTGTCTGGCGTTGACACAACATTCCTCCCCCGCAAATCGGCGTACGGTGGTGGCATAAGGCTTCCGCACGCCGTGGGGAGGACCCCACGTTGACGTATGCGACGAGGTGGGGAGCCTAACAACAGGCAGGGCTGTGCCACATGCATCCTGCCATTCGGACCGCGGGGAGCTAAAAAACGCCTGAAAACCTGCTCCAAGGTTCACGCCAACAAGCGGTGTATGCGCCCGTAGAGAGACAGGAGGGGTCGAAGGGTCGATCTCCATCGGGCCGAGGTACCCGACGGGCGAAGACCACATATGGTTCGGAGCGGGCTAGAGTTCCATGTCGGAGGACAACTGGTCACGGGAAGCGATCGGCTGCGCGTGACCCAGGGAGGCGCTCGGCGGTTGCAGCGACGCGTCCACTGCTGGCGTCGCCGGCGGGAGAACAGGCGGGAGCGACGACGGCGGCGGCGCGTCGCCATGGGGCAAAATGGAAGGCATCGTCGGAAACACCTGGGGCTGAGGCGAGCCAGTAGATGGGTCCCCGGGGCGCAGATCCCGTGCGACAACAGAGGCGCAGCTGGTTGAGATGCCGGCTCACCTCACCAGAGCCCCCCAAAACCAGATACATAGCGCGCCCGAGGCAGCGAAGTATGCGCCCTTCGAGCCAACGCCGTGAACCTCGGTAGTGGCGATAGTAGACAATGTCACCTGGAAGAAAAGCAGGTGTGTGCCGCTGGACAGGAACCTGATGCAGCGGATGTAGCAAAGACATCAAGGTTCGATGTTGACGACCGTGGAGCAACTCAGCCGGCGAGCGACCATCTCGGGGCTGAGAGCGATACGAGGACAAAAAGAGCAATAACGCGTCCTCCTGAGAATGAGACTCTTTCAACTTCAACATCTGTGACTTGAAAGTCCTTACCAATCGTTCAGCGGCTCCGTTTGACTGTGGCGAAAACGGCGCGGACGTCAGATGTTGAATACCATTGGCCCTGCAGAATGACTGAAATTCTGCGGACATGAATTGTGGGCCATTGTCGGAAACAATAGTCTGTGGAAGACCTTCAATGCAAAAGATAGCAGATAACGCTTGGATGGCGGCAGATGACGTTGTGGAAGACATCCGGACAACAAAAGGAAAATTACTGAATGAATCTACCACAACCAACCATCGAGCATTCCAGAATGGACCAGCAAAATCGATGTGTAAGGGTTGCTAAATGGAAGTGGCTTTTGGCAAAGAATTTCCGCGATGGTGCTGACTGGTGTTCGGCACACACCATGCAAGAAGAGCACATATTCGTAATCGCGGCATCGATTCCGAACCAAGTACAGTGCTGACGAGCAAGTTGTTTCGTTCTCACTACACCCCAATGTCCTAGGTGGAGAAGCTGTAAGACAGAGGACTGAAACGAAGGTGGTACCACAACCCTGGACTGATCATTATCAGAACGCAACGGCAAAACCCCACGTCGTACAAAAAGTCTCTCCTTGTGAGCAAAAAATCGGCGAACCCACGGGTCCGCGATCCATGACTTTGACAAGGGCCATTGCGTAGCAACAAAGCGCAGAAAGGGAGCAAGGACAGGGTCGGCAGCTGCGGCTGTAGCTACACGACGAAAATCAATCGGAAACGATTCGACCACGTCATCGGTTTCCTCATCAATGAACATGCAAGAAAGTTCGGAGGAATCGAATGCCCTATCCTCAGCAATAGGCAAGCGGGACAATGCATCGGCGTTTCCGTGCTTAGCAGTGGACCGATACAAGATATCGTAGCGGTACTGCGAGAGGAAAATAGACCAGCGAATGAATTTCTGCGCTGTACGTGGAGGTACAGGCTTGGTCGGATGAAAAAGCGATGTCAAAGGTTTGTGGTCTGTAATTACTGTAAAGTGACGACCATACAAAAAATCATGAAACTTTGTATCACCAAATACGAGAGCCAATGCTTCTTTCTCGATCTGTGAATAATATCTTTGCGCGGGCGAGAGCAATTTGGACGCAAAGGCAATAGGGCGATCGTGCGATCCATATTTGTGCGCAAGCACAGCACCGATCCCGAAATCTGATGCATCCACCATCAACAAAATGGGATTCTGGGGATCGAATGGCGAAAGGCAAGTATTGGAAAGCAACGCCAATTTCAACTGGCCAAAGGCGCGTTCGCATTCCGTCGTCCAGACGAACGGAACACCCTTACGGCGTAAGCAATGAAGCGGAGCTGAAATGGAAGAGGCATGCGGCACATAGCGATGGTAGTAATTTATTTTTCCCAGCACACTCTGTAGCTGCTTCAAATTCTGCGGCGAAGGAGAGTCTTGTATGGCACGAAGGTGCGTGGGACTGGGATGTATGCCTTGGGCATTGAGTACATGTCCCAAGTATGGCAAGTCCCGAGCAAGAAAACACACATTTGTCCTTCCGCAAGCGAAGACCATTTTGTCGCAAGACCTGAAATAATGTTCTGAGATTGGCCAAATGTTCTTCTTCCGTCTTTCCGGAGATCACAATATCGTCCAAATAATTGGCTGCAGTAGGGACCGACGCACAAACAGTTTGTATATATTGCTGAAACAATGCAGGGGCGGATACACACCTGAATGGCAGTCGTTTGAATCGATAAAAACCAAGATGCTTGTTAACCACCAAAACGCGTTGGGATTCTTCGTCCACAAGTATTTGCAAGTATGCATCTGCGAGGTCCAACTTCGAAAAATATTTACCCGGGCACAGTTTGTCAAAAAGATCTTCCGGTCGGGTTAAAGGAAAAGTTGAAGTCACTTGTTGTGGATTCACTGTTGCCTTGAAGTCCACACAAAGTCTCAACTTTCCGGAAGGTTTTGGCAAAATTACTAAGGGTGATGCCCAGAGAGAAGCCTGCACACATTCAATTACACCTTGTGATTCCAAATCGTGTAATGTTTTTGCTACCTCATCACGCAATGGGTGGGGAACATTGCGCGCTCTGAAAAATTTCGGTTGCGCGTTTACTTTCAGTTCCAAATGTGCTTTATAGTTCTTAGCGCAACCAAGGCCCGGTGAAAGAATGTCGGCAAATTCTTCACATAGACGAGAAAAACTGTCTGAAGGCACAGCCTGGTTCACTGAAAGGACCTGATTTACTATAGACAAGTTAAACAACTGAAATAAATCGAAACCAAACAAGTTCACTGCTGAAGAAGAACGAAGGACGTAAAATGACACAAGTTTTGTTTGTCCGTTGTATGTTGCAAGAAGGCTGCACTGTCCTAACACAGGGATCGCTTGACCGAAATAGCTAGTTAACTTAACATTTGCGGCATGCAACGGAGGTGTGCCCAGCAGTTTGTAAGTGTCTTGATTGATCAGTGAAACTGCAGCTCCGGTATCGAGTTGGAATGGTATCACTTTGCCGTTAATGTCCAAGTCTACAAAAATTTTATTGTCCTGCTGACGACAAGAGCGACTGTCTCGTGCAACGTGAACTGACATTGGTACATAATCACTGGCGACTTGACGGGATTTCCTGCGATGTCGACGCTCACTACTTTTGGGACGAACACAGTCACTGTTAGAGAGAGTGGCACTGGGCGGAGTGGAATGAACTACATGAATTTCCATGGGCGAAGCTTCGCGAGCGTGAGTATCCTTGGTTCCAATTCGGCGCGAAGCAAAGGGCCTGGAACAGTTTTGAGCTTCCGATCTGAGCTTTTTTTGGCAAACACTCCGAACATGCCGCATTTTATTCCAATAAAAGCAAATAGCTTGGCGTGACGGGCAATTCCCACGCGAATGTTTAGTAGCACACCGCGGGCGTGATTTGATCACTGCATTTGCTTGCCTGCGCGGCACACGTGGCTGAGAGCCAGGCGGCAGCAGCGCGGCCGGGCGCGAGGGCTGTTTACTGCTCCGTGCAGCTCGCCCGGCGGGCCGGGTAACCTGACACACAGCTGGCGAAGTTTCAAATGATACCTGAGCAAAGTCAAGTGTGTCCGGCCGATCCAATATGTCCATCACTTGTTGAAGGGATGGATTGAATAGTTTCAAAATCTGTTCCCTTATACGAACATCAGAAACGTTCTGTGCAATTGCATCACGTACCATAGTATCTGAATAAGGGAGTCCACATTGACACTCAAAAGCACAATCCCTAGTAAGGCCTTGCAAGGTTGCAACCCACTCCCGATTAGTCTGACCTGCCGTACCTTTTGTACGAAAGAAGGTATACCTTTTCGCAACTACATTGACTGATTCCTTGAAATATGTATCTAATGCAGACAAAATTTATTCGTAGGACAGAATTGCTACGTCACGTCGGAGAAATAATTTGACTATCACACGGTACGTTTGTACCCCGACGGAGGAAAGGAGAAAAGGTTGCCGCTCGTTACCTTGAATTCTGTAGGCGGCGAGCTGGAATCCAAATTGGCGTGACCACTCCGTCCAGCTTTCCAATGCAGCATCAAAAGGTCGAAAAGTGGGTGCAACAGCGTGTTGTGGCTGCGTTAGCGGTGAAGCGGCTGCTGCCGCATCGTTTCGCCTCGCACGTTGACCCTGGACGAGCTGTCCAAGGGCATCCAGTAAGGCCTGCGTCTGCTGATTCTGTAAGAGATAAAATTCGGACAGTAAATCTGGAGATTGTGGCGAAGCCATTACACTAGTAAATCAGGGCAATTTAGGTAAGAACACTTTTACTCTCGTCGCCAATGTTGTGGTTGGCAGGAGAGCCAACACCGTGTTACCAAAGGAGGCCGAAAGGCACGCGATTTAGCTTACGCAGGCTATCGTGAGGTCTGGAACAGGGCAAGGATATTAGAATTTAGAAACAACGGACGTAGCTGGTGGAATACTTAACTTTAATCCATTAATCCCTGTACAACCGGGGTGAGTGCTAGGAAGTCTAGACCTTCCGTGTGGCGGCGTTCGGTCTGCCATCACTGATAGTAGCGACACGCGGGTCCGACGTATACTATCGGACCGCGGCCGATTTAAAGGCTACCACCTAGCAAGTGTGGTGTCTGGCGGTGACACCACGGTATACATACTTTATTGGGCCAAACTGATGCTCTTTATGGACTTCTGCTATACGGCGAAGAATCCAGTGAACACACGGCTCTGACTACTACAACTGGTGGACGAATGTGTCAGCACTGTCAGCAGAGACGTCCCGCAGTGCAGCGAAATGCTTGACTGTGACCCGTCATGACTTCGTATGAGAGTGTCTGCACGCTCCAACACTGTAAGAGTCACAACGGCTTGCCGGCGGCTGGCGCACGGGAGATCAGTTGGGTTTGTGTGACCTTGTTGCGACGGTGACAAACGCCTCGCCCAAAAGCTTACCACGCTTTTGTTCACTACCAGATTTCCGTAGGCTTACTGGGAGGGCCCATGAATGTCTGCGATGCTCTGATTTTCCTCCAATGGAAACTCTTTGAGAATTCTCTGCTTGGACCGCACCACAGTTACAGACGTCATTTTGAAAGCTACGAATAGCGCCGCTACCTATCGAAACGTCATGAAACCATGGGGCCTTCAGTGGGAAATTCCGCATGTTATTGACTGTAATTGGTGGAGAAAAAAGTGTATTGCATAACTTGTTGAACGCCCCTGGTAAATAAAATACATTATGAACAGCAACAGCCTACGTGCGACGTATTCCACAAGGCATTCCATTGCTCTCCATTCCGTACATAGACCCTGCCGGTTCGTTGGGCGCCGTGGAGGGCGTTGTGGTGTAGTCTGCCGCTTTGCCGTTGTTTGCTGGCTCCCTGGTAGCAGGGGATGGCTCTCCTGTTCTGAGGAAGTATCGTTGTCGCCTCAGCAGCTTTTCGGTCGTCACAACCCCGCTTCCCCTGCTGGCTCCTTTACTGGCGAGTAACAGGCTCACGGCCGCGCATCCGCTCTCGTTTCGCAGCTATTTTCGCCGAGGTTTCGCTGTTAGCTGTCCGTCAGCCGCAGCTGCGCACTTCGCTGTCTTCACTGCGATGCTTCTTTGTCTTCCGTCGTAAACTTCTGCCGTTCAACGAATGGTGGTTGACTGATAAGTTGCCGCGCTACGCACTCCGTTCTTGAAATTATATTGGCCAGGGTCTGCCATGTTTTCTCTCAACGCTATATCTCCGTGACATGCAGTTTCTGTCCAGCGTCGTTGTAGCTAGGTGTACGACGAGCTACACTCCAAAGCCCCCTGGAGCACAGATATAACGGAAAAACGTTGTGGTAGTCACATCGGCAGACCCATATCTCGTACACCTACAGCTCCATTCCCCACTTCCCTTATCGCTCTGACTTTACTGTGGAATCTCAGAAACCTTCGCAACTTCTCATACTCACTGTGTTGTTCTTGTGGTCTTCAGCCCTGGTACTGGTTAGAGGCAGCTCTCCATGCTACTCTATCCTGTGGAAGCTTCTTAATATCCCAGTACGTACTAAAACCTAGATCCTTCTGAATCTGTTTACTATATTCGTCTCTAGGTCTCCCTCTACGATTTTTACTCTCCACGCTGCCCTCCAATAGTGAACTAGTGGTCCCCTGATGCCTCAGAATATGCTCTACCAACCGAACCCTTCTTCTAGTCAAGTTTTGCCACAAATTTCTCTTCTCTCCAATTCATTTCAATACCTTCTCATTAGTTACGTGATCTATCCATCTAATATTCAGCATTACTCTGTAGCACCACATTTCGAAAGATTCTATTCTCTTCTTGTCTAAATTATTGATCGTCCACGTTTCAGTTCCATACGTGGCTACACTCCATACAAATACTTTCAGAAACGACTTCCTGACACTTAAATCTATACTCGATATTAACAAATTTATGTTTTTCAGAAATGCTTTCCTTGCCATTGACAGTCTACATTTTATACCCTCTATACTTCGACCATCATCAGTTACTTTGCTCCCCAAGTAGCAAAACTCCTTTACTACTTTAAGTGTGTCATTTCCTAATCTAATTCCCTCAGCATGACCCGTCTTAATTCGACTACATTCCGCTATCCTCGTTTTGCTTCTTGTTGATGTTCATCTTATATCCTTTCAAGACTCTGTCCATTCTGATCAATTGCTCTTCCAAGTCCTTTGCTACTTCTGACAGAATTACGATGTCATCGGCGAGCCTCAAAGTTTTTATTTCTTCTCCATGGATTTTAATACTTGCTCCGAATTTTTCTTCTGTTTCCTTTGCTGCTTGCTCAATATACAGATTGAATAACATCGGAGAGAGGCTATATCCCTGTCTCACTCCCTTCCTAACCACTGCTTCACTTTCATGTCCCTCGACTGTTTTAACTGCCATCTGCTTTTTGTACACCTTGTAAATATCCATTCGCTCCCTGTATTTTGCCCCTGCCATCTTCAGAGTTTGAAAGAGAATATTTCAGTCAACATTGTCCAAAGCTTTCTCTAAGTCTACAAATGCTAGAGACTTAGGTTTGTCCTACCTTAATATATCCTCTAAGATAAGTCGTAGGGTCAGTATTGCCTCAAGTGATCCAATATTTCTACGGAATCCAAACTGACCTTCTTCGAGGTCGGCTTCTACCAGTTTTTCCATTCGTCTGTAATGAATTCGCGTTAGTATTTTCAACCATATCTTATTAAACCGATAGTTCGATAAAATTTACATGTGTCTACACCTGCTTTCTTTGGGATTGGCCTAAGGGTATTTCGCTTGACTCATACATCTTGCTCACCAGATGTCAGGCCTGGCTCTCCCAAGGCTGTCAGCAGTTGTAATGGAATGCGCACTGTGTATCAATAATGTCTCCTTCATCCTTTTCCTTGGACATTACAGCCGACGTTCTGGAAGTATTGTCGGGACATTGGCAGCTAGCCGATCGTCACCTAGTACGTAACAGTACTGATTAAAGGCATATGTAACTCATGACCCCAGCTGGTATTTTAATAAACCGGTAGCGGTAGTCGAATATCATCAGCTGATTTGCAGTTCGCAATAGTCCAGGCACTAATAGAACTACAGCTCGCATCATGGTATAATGCCATCAAGTGTGAACACTATTGTAAGACAATCACAATTCAACTTGAAGTGAACACGAATATTCATCATACGTGTGCACAGACGGCCGACCAGGTGAGGCGACAGCGAACCTGGCTACACAGTGACTCTCACTAGTAAAAGTAAACAGTAAAATGATGTTCACACACAACTTACAATGGTTTGCAGAGCCTCAAATAACGTGCTCCCCTGACATAATACAGGGATTCACGTAATATGACAGAGTAGGCTGTAACCTAATACGGCAGAAATTACGGACGGAAGTAATATATGCGCCCTTTCAACATCACATAATATCGAAGGATCTTCTGACCATTAAAACTGGAACACAATGAATGCACAAATGATGCGTACATAGTATACAGGGCGAGACAGCTAAGACAAAACCACCCACAATATATCAAAACTGATATGTTGAGGTGCGGTTTTCACCTTGTCATAGCGGACAATATATGGCAGATTTCATGAAGTTGGTGAGTAATTTTTATCTCTATTTTTTTTGTAATGGAACTATATACATTTATCTGTGCAGTTTGAAAGAAGTTGATAAGAGAACTTCAACGACGTAGCATATAGTACAGTCGATCAAATAGATTCGAGATAGCAGCGCCGCAGACCACAGTCCCGCCCTCAGGAGAAGTGACACAAACTTCTGGCCTATTGTGACACATGAATGCAAAAGCGTAACTCACGTATGGTTCTTCTGCTTAACAGTGCTTTGGAGGCGTCAAAATACATGTCTTCTGCCGTTGGGGCAATTACACTACTGGCCATTAAAATTGCTACACCAAGAAGAAATGCAGATGATAAACGGGTATTCATTGGACAAATGTATTATACTAGAACTGACATGTGATTACATTTTCACGCAATTTCGGTGTATAGATCCTGAGAAATCAGTACCCGGAACAACCACCTCTGGCCGTAATGACGGTCTTGATACGCCTGGGCATTGAGTCAAACACAGCTTGGATGCCGTGTACAGGTACAGCTGCCCATGCAGCTTCAACACGATACCACAGTTCATCAACAGTAGTGACTGGCGTATTCTGACGAGCTAATTGACCAGACGTTTTCAATTGGTGAGAGATCTGGTGAATGTGCTGGCCAGGGCAGCAGTCGAACATTTTCTGCATCCAGAAAGGCCCGTACAGTACCTGCAACATGCGGTTATGCATTATCCTGCTGAAATGTAGGGTTTCGCACGGATCGAATGAAGGGTAGAGCCACGGGTTGTAACACATCTGAAATGTAACGTCCACTGTTCAAAGTGAAGTCAGTGCGAACAAGAGGTGACCGAGACATGTAACCAATGGCACCCCACACCATCACGCATGGCGATACGCCAGTATGGCGATGAAGAATACACGCTTCCAATGTGCTTTCGCCGCGATGTCGCCAAACACGGATGCGTCCATCATGATGCTGTAAACGGAACCTGGATTCATCCGAAAAAATGAGACATAACGACCTGGAGACCTCGATGACACTGAACAGTCCCTGGCCACAAAACCTCGTTAGTGAAACAGCTGGGGTGCAAATTGCCGCCTACGCAGAACAGAGATTGTAAGGTGACCGATTCTGGTGTGGGTCAGTTTCTGTACATAAGCGATGAACTTTATTAAGTTGGAAACTGACACCGGATGGACGACATGGCACTGCTTGCTGAAGGTAGTTGACACTCACGTATATTAGCAATGATATCGATGACGTTAGGCGAAAACGTTAGGAGACCAGTACTGTAGAATCAGGAAATGGCTTCCATCCTGTGCTCGGGAGGGTATGCGGATGGCGGAGAATATTCATATTTATGCAGTACACAATTGCAGACGAGAGACCACATAAATAATGTTCAAATAAACCGACATTATGGTAGTAAAAGGACGGAATAACAGGCAAGGACATAACTGTAGGGCAACGATTTTGGAACCTATGCTGGGTAAAGTGTGATGACTTTTGCTAGTTTTTAATGCCCATTAATATTACCCTGAGATCACAAAAGCCATGGGATAGCAACATGCACCTATACAGAAGGCGACAGTACGGAGTACAGAATGCATAACGGGACAGTGCATTGGCTTAGCAGTCATTTGTGCTCTGGTGATTCATGTTAAAAGGGTGATTACGGCCGCACGACGGGAATTGACTGAATGAACGCGAAATGGTAGTTGGAGCTTAACGCATGGGATATTCCGTTGCGGAAGTCGTTAGGGAATTTAGTAATCCGAGATCCAATGTGTCAGGAGTCGGCCGAGAATTGCAGATTTCGGGAATTTCCTCTCACCAAGGGCAACGCAGTGGCCGGCGAAATTCACTAAACGGCCGAGAGCAGAAGCGCTCACGTAGTATTGTCAGTGCTAACAAACCCAAGTACTGCGTCAAACAAAAACACAAATTAATATGAAATGTACGAAGAACGTTTACTTTAGGACAGTGCAGCGACATTTGGCGTTAAAGGGCTATGGAAGCACACGACTGACGTGAGTGCCTCTGCTAACATCAAAGCATCGCCAGCAGTTCGTCACCTGGGTTCGTGACGATGCAGGACTGGAAATGTATAGCCTGGTCAGATGATCATATGAGTCCCGACTTCTGGTGGTGAGAGCTGATGGTAGGGTTCGAGTGTGGCGCACACCACACGAAGTCATAGACCCAAGTTGTCAACAAGGCACTGTGCAATCTGGTGATGATTCCGTAATGGTGTGGACTGTGTTTACATAGAATGTACTGGGTCCCCGGTTCCTGCTAAACCGATAATTGATGGGAAATAGTTATGTTCGGCTACTTGGTTGCCATTTTCAGCCATTCGTGGCCTTCATGTTCTCAAACAACTATGGAACTCTTATGGAAGACAATTTGCCACGTTAGAACATACTGGACAATTCGAGAGAATGACTTGGCAACCCATATTGCCCGACATGAATTCAATCGAAGATTTAAGGGTCAGTTTGTGCACAAAGTCATGCGCCGGCAACCCTTTCGCAATTGTGGATGCCTAAGGAGGAAGCGTTCCTCAGTACTTCTGCAGGGGACTTCCAAGGACTTGTTGAGTCCATACCACATCGAGTTTCTGCACTACGCCGGGAAAAACGAGACTTTTCTGCGACGTATACTACGATGTGGGTGAGACCCCCGTGTTTAACACAATATTTAAGACGCAATTTATTTGAATTGTTTATTGAAGTTTACCTATAAATTATTTTTACAGTCATTTCAGTGTTGTTTAAACACTCCTTTTTTATTTTATTTCACTAAATAATGTCTGCAGTATTTTTCTTTTTACCACACAAAATCACATCCTTTTTTATGTTTTTCAAATGGCGGTCATAAACGAGGTGTTATAAAACTGAAATTTACTTTCTTCAAATTTTTAGTATCCCTGTAGCAAATTAATGATCCTATAAAAATAAATGGAAGGGTTAAAATTTGCCCATAAGAATTGCATTGCATAGGCACGAGAAGGAAGTTCGAAACATTGAAATTCAATGTTGGGATCTACATTTTTCTTTGTCACCTCTCAAAACACGTTTGGTTTCAACGAACACTTTGAGGACTTTGTTGGAGAGATACTCTTCTCCTGAAGTCATTAATACACTCCTGGAAATTGAAATAAGAACACCGTGAATTCATTGTCCCAGGAAGGGGAAACTTTATTGACACATTCCTGGGGTCAGATACATCACATGATCACACTGACAGAACCACAGGCACATAGACACAGGCAACAGAGCATGCCCAATGTCGGCACTAGTACAGTGTATATCCACCTTTCGCAGCAATGCAGGCTGCTATTCTCCCATGGAGACGATCGTAGAGATGCTGGATGTAGTCCTGTGGAACGGCTTGACATGCCATGTCCACCTGGCGCCTCAGTTGGACCAGTGTTCGTGCTGGACGTGCAGACCGCGTGAGACGACGCTTCATCCAGTCCCAAACATGCTCAATGGGGGACAGATCCGAAGATCTTGCTGGCCAGGGTAGTTGACTTACACCTTCTAGAGCACGTTGAGTGGCACGGGATACATGCGGACGTGCATTGTCCTGTTGGAACAGCAAGTTCCCTTGCCGGTCTAGGAATGGTAGAACAATGGGTTCGATGACGGTTTGGATGTACCGTGCACTATTCAGTGTCCCCTCGACGATCACCAGAGGTGTACGGCCAGTGTAGGAGATCGCTCCCCACACCAAGATGCCGGGTGTTGGCCCTGTGTGCCTCGGTCGTATGCAGTCCTGATTTTGGCGTTCACCTGTACGGCGCCAAACACGCATACGACCATCATTGGCACCAAGGCAGAAGCGACTCTCATCGCTGAAGACGACACATCTCCATTCGTCCCTCCATTCACGCCTGTCGCGACACCACTGGAGGCGGGCTGCACGATGTTGGGGCGTGAGCGGAAGACGGCCTAACGGTGTGCGGGACCGTAGCCCAGCTTCATGGAGACGGTTGCGAATGGTCCTCGCCGATACCCGAGGAGCAACAGTGTCCCTAATTTGCTGGGAAGTGGCGGTGCGGTCCCCTACGGCACTGCGTAGGATCCTACGGTCTTGGCGTGCATCCGTGCGTCGCTGTGGTCCGGTACCAGGTCGACGGGCACGTGCACCTTCCGCCGACCACTGGCGACAACATCGATGTACTGTGGAGACCTCAAGCCCCACGTGTTGAGCAATTCGGCGGTACGTCCACCCGGCCTCCCGCATGCCCACTATACGCCCTCGCTCAAAGTCCGTCAACTGCACATACAGTTCATGTCCACGCTGTCACGGCATGCTACCAGAATTAAAGACTGTGATGGAGCTCCGTATGCCACGGCAAACTGGTTGACACTGACGTCGGCGGTGCACAAATGCTGCGCAGCTAGCGCCATTCGACGGCCAACACTGCGGTTCCTGGTGTGTCCGCTGTGCCGCGCGAGTGATCATTGCTTGTACAACCCTCTCGCAGTGTCTGGAGCAAGTATGGTGGGTCTGACACACCGGTGTCAATGTGTTCTTTTTTCCATTTCCAGGAGTGTATGAATGACCGTCTGGTTCACTAGCACAACTTCGTTCACTGACTGTTGTAGAATCGCCAGATCTTTTGTCTATGGCTTCATCTATATCAGTGACATCTTCTTCCATACACCGACTAACAGTTTCCTGAAACTGGGGATCGTAAAAACTGGCACGTTCCTGCAAACACATTTTTTACTACACAAAATAACAGGTACACAGTTCACTAGGTGCGTACTAGGGGACCCAAACACGTGTCAGTAACACGTTTCAGCAAGAAAGAAAGAAGGTGATAATGCAACCAGCAATGAAATGTTATAGTGCTGGCCGTTTCATGGCGAGGGGGGGGGGGGGGGGGGAGGGGAGGGGGGGAGGTGGAGTATAGAAGCATTCCGCTAGAACTTACCTTAGCGCGATCGCTCAGTCTGAGTGACAACACCTGGTGGTTGACAAGATGTGCACATACCTCTAATAGCAAACTGTTCCACAGCTAGGACTAACTTTCGAATCTTTGTTCCTCGATCTTGCGTGTCAGCGCTTAAGGTGGCCGTACCGTGTACCTTGTGGTACCCCACTCGCTCTCTTTAGATCCTCCATGTATCGATATGCTGCAAGACTTGTAAACGTCTCAAGTGATGATGCGGTTTTCAGAGGTGGCACTGGACACCCCAGTGTCGGCACTGATTCTTTTGCTGTCACGTGAAGAGAAGCCCGACATTGGCCGACGTAGCAGTCCTCACGTGGTCCAAATGCCGTTGTGTATCACAGGGTCTCTCAGATCCTGCGCTGCTTTGAGTATGGTCCTTTGGAATCTATTGGCTCCATATTCGCATGACACTCGTGGGGGCCCGACCAGCTCGACCAACAATACGGTGGATCGAGATACCACGGTATCGATAGGCCATCATCCATGAGCTTTCGAATTGCGATATGTGCCGGTGGACGTCTTTTTTACTACATGCCGCGTTGTACTATCCTCTCACAAACGGTCAACATTTGAATGTGGTTTCTAAATAAGAATGCCAATGCATGGTCTTTCCGACATACAAAATGCAAATGGCGTTTCTCCCATTTTGAGGCATGTAGTGTACCTCACACCAATTTGATGTTTCTGCACGTCACTTTCATGGAGTTACGGTGTTAATAGGCAGCAGTGCAACATTGCAAAAAATCTCCACCATGACGCCTACAATAAGTATGTTACTGACGTGCATGAAACATAGCTCTGTTAACAGTGCAAGAATACACAAAAATCAAACAATTATACGAAAGGCAGCAAACTTCATGTCATGATGGTAATATTCCGCCACAGTAATTACATCATCCCACTACAGAACAACAAGGAGTAGATTGTAACAGTTCTAAGTACCAGACGCAAAGTCGTGAGAACACTGCAAGAACAATGGAAAGAATAAATTCCATTACAATACTCGAACGAAACGAGCGTAACAGCTCAAAATGTAAAACAATTTATGCAGTAGTTTTATCTACATTGATGCTCTCATGTGAAAAGATTATAAAAATTACTCAGTTCATATCTTCATCGAACGTTAAGAAGGAGGAGGAGGATATTGGTGTTTTACGTCCCTTCGACCACGAGGTCATTAGAGACGGACCACAAGCTAGAATTAAGGAAGGATGGGAAAGGAAGTCGGCCGTGCCCTTTCAAAGGACCCATCCCAGCATTTGCCTGGAGTGATCTAGGGAAATCACGGAAAACCTAAATCAGGATGGCCGGACGCGGGATTGAACCGTCGTCCTCCCGAATGCGAGTCCAGGGTGCTAACCACTGCGCCACCTCGCTCGGTGATCGAACGTTAAGAGCGAGTGTGAGAGACAACGAAATTATACGTGCAGAAATATATAATCACAAAGAAATATGACTACATGGACATAGAGCGACACATGTAAAATAAAAATCGTCACATACCATCAGAAAACCAGCAATAACAATAATAAGAAAGGTATATGTGAGTAATCAAATGTGAAGAGACGGCAATTTATATACGATTTTGCACGTACGATAGGTTATGCTGTTGATCATCCTTTGAAGTTCCATAAACACAACAGGTTCTGAAAGTTGGTGCATTTCCCAGACAGCAGCTTACATTTTCATATACACAGAAGGATATATGTCCGGAAACGTCATCTGATAACGCTACAGAGCGTCAAAATTGAAGGCAACGGCGCCTGCAGATGTGCCGGGTGACCAAAAATTTAAAAACCACGGAATAATGTACATAGAGTGGTAAAAATTGAACACATGCTTGAAATGACATGGGGTTTTATTAGAACAAAAAAAAAGTTCACACAATGTCTGACAGATAGCGCTGGACAGCAAAATGTCAGTGACTGCGCCTGACAATAGTGTATAAAAGGAGCTGTAATGAGAATCAGATGCGCCAGAAGTCGCAGCACGTTGACTTTACCTGAAAAGGCTCTTTTAGTGAAGCTGTATTATCAGAAAGGGGGATGTGCTAGTTCATCGTTACGAACGTGTCGCTATAGGAATGGGATTCAAACGGGTAAAGGTCCGTTGACAAATGCAGCTGTAGCGAGAATGATTTCGAAGTTCGAAGCCGCGGGTTGTTTAGACGATAGACCCCGTAGTGGCCGACCCAGCACAAGGCGTAATGCTACTGAGACAGTCCAGAAAGAAATGGAGGTTGTAGCTTGTTCGTCTATGCACGGGGAAGTCAGCGCTAGTGCAGTTGCACGTCACACCGGCATTCCATACACTACTGTTTGGTTGGACCTTAGGCGTAATCTCCAATCGGTACTAAATCCATCGGCATCATGAGCTGTTACCTGGCGATTTAGAGAAGCGGAGAGCGTTGACGGTGGGAGCGCTTCAAAAGATGGAGGAATATGACGATTGGTTGAGTAACGTGTTGTGGACCGACGAAGCTCATTTCACGCTCCGAGGGTCTGTCAACGCCCACAACTGCAGAATAAGGGTTACAAAAAATCCTATAACTGTGGTGAAAACTCCAATGTATGACGAGAAAATCACGGTATGGGTTGGATTTACCACATCTCCCGTTATTGGGCCTTTTTCCTCCAGGAAATGCGTGATTCTGGTTTTGTAACTGCTTCCGTGACGGGTGAGAGGTACGCCGATATGTTACAGAATCGAATAATCCCCAGCCTGGCTGATAAACACCTGCTGAAGCATACGATGTTTATGCAGGATGGCGCTCCACCCCATATTGTTAGACGCGTGAAAGATCTTTTGCGCACGTCATTTGGTGATGATCGTGCGCTCAGGGGCCACTTTCGTCATGCTTGGCCTCCCAGATCCCCAGACCTCAGTCTCTGCGATTATTGGCTTTGGAGTTACCTGAAGCATCAACTATGTAGTGATCGACCGACATCTCTAGGGATGCTAAAAAGGCAACATCGGACGCCAATGCCTCACCATAACTCCGGACATGCTTTATAATGCTGTTCAGAACATTAGTCCTCGACTACAGCTATTGTTGAGGAACATCATCTTTGCTTTGTCTTACTTTGTTATGTTACTTATTGCTATTCTGATCAGATAAAGCGCTATCTGTGGGACATTTTTTGAACTTTTGAATTTTTTGTTTCTAATAAAACTCCATGTCATTCCAAGCATGTATGTCAATTTGTACCTCTTCATGAACATTATTCCGTGATATATTCAGTTTTCAAACTTATACTAATTTTTTGATCACCCAGTATGTATAGGCCTGTACAGCGTGATTCTGTTATGATCTTACAACTTTGAAGGATGATAGAGACGGATAACTGTATAAATTTGAAGTAAGGTTCGCTGGTGTGGGAGTTACGAGCGAAAATCATTCTTGTACCTCTGACAGTGGAATACATCTACCGGTATTGTTGCTGCTAAGAACGTAGTGTATGCAATTTCGGAAAGTGATAGTATGGACCAAGAGAAGAAAAATAGTTCTGTAAACCTGGGCTCTAAAACAAATCCCTTAGAACCTATAGCACCTGTTCATGTTCGCTAGTGTGATACACTTGTCCTCTATTGAACGAGTGCTCATAGCTCTCAAGGTATGCATTTAAGAGCCCCTGTTCACCTGATAATTTTTCTTCGTTTGATCCGTAGCACCACCTCTGAAATGTACCTACCCTACAGTAAGTATATGTATGTATATGTAGGTTAGCAACAGTACCGGTATATGTATTTCAGCGTTAGAGGTCTCGGAATGGATTTCGCTCATAATTTTCGACTCGTTCGTTTCCGGTACAGGCATCCTTATCTCAAATTTATACATTTGTACTTCCTCATCGCCCTTGAAAGTTTGTAACATCATTATGGAATCACCCTGTAGATAGACATTTACATGCACCGGCGCCTATAAATTAACCTTTCGGTTAGCGTCGGTGGATGACGTTTCCGAGCATGGGTGTCTATGATCTACTAAGTCCGCTCCACAGCCTCTAGAAGTACGTAACATGAACAGTGAAACTGCCTGTATATATTGTGTAATATATCGAGAACCCAGCACATATGAATAGTATAGCGACAGCAAGCACAGGTCCAACTCATTTGCGAAGGTGTAGCCCAATTGGTGCTGATGTGGAGTGAGTGTGTTGAGGCGAGGTGGACGAGTAAATACCACCTGTGTACCAATTAGAGAAATCTGTTAACATCCAACAGAGGTAAAACTTTTGCATTCAGTGTTATCATATTACCTGTTATGTTACGTTAAATGGCTTCCGGAGATGACATCTATACAGTTACACGCACAAATAATTATTCCACGTATTTTTGGACTAAAATGTTAATATGGTTAATCAAATACTACCCCACGTCAGTATTGCATTTTGTAAACTGTTCTGTTACGAAGACAGAAAAAGTAGCTTTGGTTTTGACTCATCCATCTTCCGACAGGTTTGATGTGGCTCGCCACGAATTTCTCTCCCGTGTCAACCTTTCCAGCTCAGACTGCCACTTGCAACCTACGTCCTCAATTACGAGATGGATGTCTCTCAGTATCTGTCTACCTCTACAGTTTTTATCCTCTACAGCTCTCTCTAATACCATGGAAGTTATTCCCTTATGTCCTAACAGATGTCCTATCTACCATATGTCCTATTCCTTTTCTTGCCGATTCTGAGGAGAACGTCTTCATTCCTTACCTTATCAGGGCACCTATTTTTCACCATTCTTCTGTAGCACCTTTCTATCCACTTCTGTTATGGTTTTTACACAACCCATGTCTCACTGCTATGCAATGGTGGGCTCCAACGTAAATTTTCAGAAATGTATGAATCAAATTAACACTCATGTTCAATACTAGCACATTTCTCTTGACCAGTAATGCCCTTTTCGCCAGGGCTAGTGTGCTTTTTATGTCCTATTTACTCTGTCGATAAAGGATTGGCCGGCCGCGGTGGTCTCGCGGTTCTAGGCGCGCAGTCCGGAACCGTACGACTGCTACGGTCGCAGGTTCGAATCCTGCCTCGGGCATGGATGTGTGTGATGTCCTTGGGTTAGTTAGGTTTAAGTAGTTCTGAGTTCTAGGGCTAATGACCACAGCAGTTGAGTCCCATAGTGCTCAGAGCCATTTGAACCATTTTTGATAAAGGATTGTTTTGCTGACTAGGCAGAAGAATTTCTTAACGTCGTCTGCTTCGTGAACATCAATTACGAATTTAAGTTTGTCGCTCTTCTCATTTTTGCTACTTTTCATTACTTTCTTCTGTCTTCGATTTACTCTGAATCCATATCCTGTATGCTTTAGATCGTTCATCCCATTCGGCAGATCGTGTAATTCTTCTTTCACTGGGGAGAACAACTTCTTCAGTCTTAACACTGATAGCCCTTCGCCTTGAATTTTCATCCAACTCTGCAACCTTTCTTTCTGTTCTGTCGTTGCTTCTTCGTCGTATAGCATGAACAGTAAGCGTTAAAAACTGCATCCATGTCGTACAACCTTTCTAATTCGTGCCCTTCGTTCTTGGTCTCCAACTCTTATGGTGCCCTCTTTGTTCTTCTACATCTTGTATTACCCATCTCTTTCTATACCTTATCCATATTTTTCTCAGGATTTCGAACATCTTGCTCGATTGTACGTTGTGCCGCTTTTTTCAGGTCGCAAAATCCTAAGAAAGTGTCTTGATTTCTCTTCAGTGTAGCTTCCATTATCAACCGCAACTTTTTAGGGAAAGGCTTCAATGCACACTTCACTGGTGAGATGACCACATTTCATGACTGCGTAAGAAAGATGAAGAATTCGGCACGAGAACTCGATGGAGACGCAGTTGTAACTAAGCGTGAACGTAACACTCATACTGAAGCGGTGTTTGTGGAGGAGCAAATGTTAGCCTGAAGAGGTTATTGCAGGCAGAAAGAAGAATCGGCTCATGTTATGCAAGGACCGGCATTATGTAATACGATTCGTAAAGACGCCTGTAGATAAGAGCAGTATGGAACCATGTGTTGCGCCGATTTTCGTACTTGTTCCAGTGACCAGTTCAACATTGAGAGTTAAACTGATGCTATCCATTAGTTTGCATCATTAATATAAAGAGTGTTTTGATCTCACACTGTGAGTTAGATTTCGCTACGATACCTGCCATGTACTAACTGGAAAAATTTCCAGGTCATTTAAACATGCATAAATGGAGGAAAGTGGAGATTTTGATGAAAGGTAACAAAAATTTTATGATTACCTTCTCTCTTCATCTCCTTTCCTCCTAAACTGAACTATCTGCAGATGTATTCGCCATCGCATCATAAACACCCTTAGAAAACTTCGAAATTACGTCGTCTTTCCCCCGCACTTCAGTAATTTACTTCATTGTATGTTCATTATTGCTGATGATACTCTTAAACGTCTACCTACTCTTCATCACTGCTAGTATGTAACCTGAGTTACATCTGGTCAAATGGCTGTGAGCACTATGGGACTTAACATCTGAGGTCAACAGTCCCCTAGAACTTAGAACTACTTAAACCTAAGGACATCACACACATCCATGCCCGAGGGAGCATTCGAACCTGCGACCGTAGCGGCGGCGCGGTTCCATACTGAAGCGCCGAGAACCGCTCGGCCACTCCGACCGGGCTATATCTGCTAGTGGATCCGTTACAAGAAAATATGTGAGCCATAACCCGATATTTCCCGTAAGGTAAAGTATAATTAAGATACGAGTGAACTTAATTTTAAGACGTTGGTTTATTGATTGGTACAATTTTGAAGTCTTTGGTATGAAAAAGTCTCACTTATCACAACTGATGTAACTTTACCAAAGCATAGAGCATATGCTATTACATGCATCGTTCATCATGGCAACACTTTCCCAGATAAAACATTCCCACGTAAATCTGGACATTGCAAATGATTGTGATACTCCGGTGTGGTACAAACAACACCCGCAGGTCGTATTATTATTGCGAGCAGTAGTATTTTACATAAAACAATGTAACATTCCATAGCTAAATATACGCCCACTAATGCCTCTGAAAATTTGTCTTTAAAAACTTGTGACAGAAGAGAATGGGCTCGAGCAAATTAACACTTTTAAAGTCTATTTGCAAGCTGAATCGTGATTCATTCGTGACGCGAATGCTCCTCCCTTGATTTGCAACACAAAGCGCGTGTTTGCATGCGCAGTGCAGACGCTCACGTGCACAAATACTGCCCTCGTAGCACTTTCAGCTCACGGCACTGTGTGTCAACCACACAGGTGCTGGACCAAGGTTGCATGGTAACGGAGTGCATGGGTCATGGTCCTGTTCCTCCGACCAGAAGACTGCACCTGTCGCTTGTGTTGAAGCAGCTGCCGACTCTGACGGTTGCCTGTAACATTCGGGAAATGTAAGAGAAAGAAAACTTCTATAGGATCTTCCCGAATTGGAACACTATCATTCGCATTTGGTCATTCGATGAGAGTGAAGTGAGTTCGGTTTAGCAGAGAAAACTTCCTCTATGCTTTTGACCTTGTTAATTAAGTAGGTTCTACAGCAAACATCGACCACCAAATGTTAGAAGTCCTATAGAAGAATGTAGTACATAACACATCATCACACAATCCTTTGATCCAAATTAAATACGCACAATTACCTCTGAAATGCAACAGACTGTATTATGGCTGTTGCTAAACTCCACATGAACATGAAATATCGCTTGTGAATCTCAAAAAACACAAATAATACAATACGGCGGCCAACAACGACTGTATATTTACACACACTTCGTACGGGTCCTGCCGTTATTCCGATTTTCTTACTTTTCTTCGCTCGCCGTGGAAAACGTCAAAGAACAAATATATCACTCGCTCAGGCGAAACGCACCATCTCGCGATATATATACTCCTGGAAATTGAAATAACAACACCGTGAATTCATTGTCCCTGGAAGGGGAAACTTTATTGACACATTTCTGGGGTCAGATACATCACATAATCACACTGACAGAACCACAGGCACATAGACACAGGCAACAGATCATGCACAATGTCGGCACTAGTACAGTGTATATCCACCTTTCGCAGCAATGCAGGCTGCTATTCTCCCATGGAGACGATCGTACAGATGCTGGATGTAGTCCTGTGGAACGGCTTGCCATGCCATTTCCACCTGGCGCCTCAGTTGGACCAGCGTTCGTGCTGGACGTGCACACCGCGTGAGACGACGCTTCATCCAGTCCCAAACATGCTCAATGGGGGACAGATCCGGAGATCTTGCTGGCCACGGTAGTTGACTTACGCCTTCTAGAGCACGTTGGGTGGCACGGGATACACGCGGACGTGCATTGTCCTGTTGGAACAGCAAGTTCCCTTGACGGTCTAGGAATGGTAGAACGATGCGTTCGATGACGGTTTGGATGTACCGCGCACTATTCAATGTCCCCTCGACGATTACCAGAGGTGTACGGCCAGTGTAGCAGATTGCTCCCCACACCATGATGCCGGGTGTTGGCCCTGTGTGCCTCGGTCGTATGCAGTCCTGAATGTGGCGCTCACCTGCACGGCGCCAAACACGCATACGACCATCATTGGCACCAACGCAGAAGCGACTCTCATCGCTGAAGACGACACGTCTCCATTCGTCCCTCCATTCACGCCTGTCGCGACACCGCTGAAGGCGGGCTGCACGAAGTTGGGGCGTGAGCGGAAGACAGCCTAACGGTGTGCGGGACCGTAGCCCAGCTTCATGGAGACGGTTGCGAATGGTTCTCGCCGATACCCCAGGAGCAACAGTGTCCCTAATTTGCTGGGAAGTGGCGGTGCGGTCCCCTACGGCACTGCGTAGGATCCTACGGTCTTGGCGTGCATCCGTGCGTCGCTGCGGTCCGGTCCCAGGTCGACGGGCACGTGCACCTTCCGCCGACCACTGTGGAGACCTCACGCCCCACGTGTTGAGCAATTCGGCGGTACGTCCACCCGGCCTCCCGCATGCCCGCTATACGCTCTCGCTCAAAGTCCGTCAACTGCACATACGGTTCACGTCCACGCTGTCGCGGCATGCTACCAGTGTTAAAGACTGCGATGGAGCTCCGTATGCCACGGCAAACTGGCTGACACTGACGGCGGCGGTGCACAAATGTTGCGCAGCTAGCGCCATCCGACGGCCAACACCGCGGTTCCTGGTGTGTCCGCTGTGCCGTGCGTGTGATCATTGCTTGTACAGCCCTCTCGCAGTGTCCGGGGCAAGTATGGTGGGTGTGACACACCGGTGTCAATGTGTTCTTTTATCTATTTCCAGGAGTGTATTAACTTTAAAATAAAATAAAACCTTCAATCAGGTGAAAACGGTTCAAATTCTAGTTCGCTGAAATGTGTTAACATCCACAAATCCGCAGATCCAGACAACCCGTATGAAGAATCAAAACGAGGTAATCCCAAAATAGGTGTTACGAGTGCTGAGAATTGTACCTGAAAACAGAAATAAAAGTTGGTTACGTTGCGAATAAATCGTAGAGGGAGACCAAGAGATGAATACACTAAGCATATTCAGAAGTACGTAGGCTGCAGTAGGTACTGGGAGATGAAGAAGCTTGCACAGGATAGAGTAGTATTTAGAGCTGCATTAAACCAGTCTCAGGACTGAAGACCGCAACAACAACAACATGTTGCACAGCTCTTAAATTTTGACTGCTGGAACACTACACAATTTTTTATATGTTTTGTGTCGATTGATGCCAAGAACATAGAAAAAAAAACTAATGAACTAAGTTTGTAAATCTTCCTTTTGGTTTTGATTTAATATTTCACGAGGATTTATTGTATGTATTAACTAGGTGTGAGTGTATTAACTAGGTATTAGGTGCTATGGTTTCTGCTATCAGTAAGTAAATTGGTTATTTCAACCAGAAACTAATGTTAGCATTTCATAGTTTTTTCTTCATCCCGTAAGACACTTAAAATTTGACTTAAAAAACAAAGCAGTTTTGCTGTTCTTGGCATGTTATCCAAAGCATCGTGATAGACGTTGCAATTTAAAGATGTGTTCATGGTCTAATTTTATGTTCAAATGTTACATTAAAAATGTAAAGAAACATGATATCATAGACACCTGGTGATTTTAGTTGTACAAAAAAATGATTTACTAAAAGTGCGCCATGCTACTATACACATGCCGTTTTGAAAATGTTCACCATCTCTCCATGATTTACAGTACAACACAAGTTATACCACGACTGACTAAACACGTATATGAATTACACCTTCTAGATGTAATTTTTGGAATGCAATTGACAAACTGAAGTAAAGTGAGCTAATGTGGTAACAGATTTATCTCGAGGCATCTGCGAACGCACTCAGATGTCTTGAAGTGCAGAGTAAGCGTGAACCTACTTTCACAGATAAGAATTAAATTTAAAAATAAACATCTCGTCACTGTTGAAGGCAGTTTATTCCCTCGCATCCTCAAATGCCTCTAAAGCGAATGCAATACATTAGAGAACGCTGTTAATGAGTGAGCGAGGGTGAAAGATTAACTTGAACCAAGACAAAAGGGAGTGAAAGTAAAATTCGAAAGAATCCTATATTAATGACAACTGTAATTGAATAGAGAGTTTTATGTTTAATATTCACATCTTATGAAATGGACCACATGTCTTTGCACGACCATCCACATGCCATAGCATAAATAAAATCACAACATACTAACAATAAAGCCTGAAGATTTATCCGATGAGAGGGAGAATAATGAGTTAAGCAACTTACATTCTCAAGTGATTGAATTTGAGCAGATTACTGATTCGCAAGTGTTCTAAGGAAGTATTGAACTGGAACACAGAGCTAACGTTCCTCACGTTAAGCACGACTGCAAATTACACTGAAACACCGAAGGAGATGGTACACCTGCCCAATATGGTGCAGGGTACCCGCGAGCACACCAAAGCGCGGCAACACGACTTGGCATGGACTCGACTAATGACTGAAGTAGTGTTGGGTGGGATTGACACTACGAATCCTGCAGAGCTGTCTATAAATACGGAAGGGTACGGGGTGGGGGGTTGTTCTCTTCTGAACAGCACCTTGCAAGGCATCCCAGACATGGTCAGTAATGTTCATGTCAGAGGAGTGTTGTGGCCAGCGAAAGTGTTTAAACTTAGAAGAGTGTTCCTGGAGCCATTCTGTAGCAATTCCGGACGTGTGGTGTGTCGCATTGTCCTGATAGAATTGCCCAAGTCCGTCGGAATGCATGATGGACATGAATGGATGCAGGTGATGGGACAGAATGCTTACGTGCTTGTCACCTGTCACAGTCGTCTCTAGATCTCCCAAGGGTCCCATATCGCTCCAACTGCTCACGCGCCACACCATTACAGAGTGTCCACCAGCTTGAAGAGGCCCCTGCTGACATGCAGGGTCCATGGATTCATGAGGTTGTCTTCATAGGCGTACACATCCATCCGCTCCACACAATTTGAACCGAGACTCGCCCGACCAGGCAACATGTTTCCAGTCATAAACAATACAACGTCGGTGTTGACGTGTCCAGGCGAGGCATAAAGCTTTGTGTCGTGCACTCATCAAGGGTACACGAGTCGGCCCTCAGCTTCGAGAGCCTATATCGTTGTTGTTTCGTCGAATGGTTTGCAAGCTGACACTTTTTGATGGCCCGGCATTAAACTCTGCAGCAGTTTGCGGAACAGTTGGACTTCTGTCACGCTGAACGATTCCCCTCACTCGTCGTTGGGCACGATCTTGCAGGATCTTTTTCCAGCCGCAGAGATGACGGAGATTTGATGTTTTACCCGATTCATGATATTCAAGGTGCACTCGTACGGGAAAATCCCCACTTGATCACTACCTCGGAGATGCCGTGTCCCATCGCTCTTGCGCCAGCTATAATACCACGGTAAAACTCACTTAAATCTTCTTAACTTGCCATTGTAGCAGCAGTAACCTATCTAATAATTGCGTCAGGCACCTGTCGTCTTATACAGGCGTTGCCGACCTCTGCGCCATAAACGGCCGCTTTATATATCTCTGTATTTGAATTCGCATGTCTATAGCAGTTTCTTTGAAGCTTCAGTGTATCTCGCGTGATGAAATGTATTGTGGCCTAATTTGAAGAACCACGTAACGTACACTTACGCTAATGCAGTGCAAGCATACGAGCCATAACCCAGAACGAAATCGCTTCACTCTGAGTCTGAGGAACACACTCCTCCGTGGATCTTCCGCGGCTGCAGAAGCACGTGATCCTAGAAACTTGCTGTATATCCTATGGAGGCCGAGAAAATGGTATCGTGGTAGGTCCTCGCTGCATTCAGAGGTAATTTATACCTAGCTGTGGAGCGTCGGACAATTTTCTGCACAATATTTCTTGACTTGTGTGTAATTGTTTTAATGATTTGTGAGAAATTACGCTTTTCGTTCAGTAGGACTCAAATGCATTTTGTGACAGTTTGTCTCCTGATGGAGATATTTTTTCATTCAACTGAAGGATTACTATGGATTGAAAGTTGACCTTTGAAGAGTGTGTAACCAATTTTCCGTGGGGCTTGAGTTAATATATTTTCTATGCATCACTGCTTCATCTGCCACAGTTCCTCGTTTCCCAACTGCTGAGCTCTCCTGCATCATAACCTCATCGACGTGAATATCTTCGTCTAGTTGGAGCAAGAGAGATTCGACTATAAAATCCCAAAACACTTACCCGAAATAGACCCATCTGGCCAACTTACAACTCTACTCCTACAATAATCGACGACCAGTGGTATAGATACTGGAATATTTGTAGTTGTTGCGTATGGCAGAAACAACACGGGCCACCATAATTTATCAAATGCCCCCAAAATGCCATGCAACACTGTGGTTGAGAATCTTTTGTTACATAATTGTGTTGCTTCGATCGTCTTGTTCAATGAACCTACGAGTACAATACAAGTCCACAAAGTTCCTTGTGCCTTGTCACGGAGAAGTCTCTCCTGCGGCTTTGCAAGTGTATAAATTAGGCAGATTGGTCTACTGCTTTCAGGATTAGTCAGAACTGTATGACTTTTTGGTTATTATGACTTACGATAGCTTAAAAGTGGCCGGTACTCTGACCAACAACAATGAATCGTTCAGCAGTGCGGGGCAATTTGTACTCATTTTGGAAACATCGACGTGAGTTTCGATTTTCTGTAAGTATTGGGTACGGCTTATCTCACATGTTGGTCTTCAGATCTCTTGTATATACATACAAATCAGCTACTTAATTGGCTGCAGCCTGGTAGTCCCTTCTAGCTCACCTTCAACACTGTCTAATGTCCGTCAGCTCAGTTGGCCAAGGCTTCGTCTACAACCATGTGAGAGCGGACCACTTCCTATGGGCCGAGTATTCAATACACAGTCTCATAGAACACTACAACTCTTCATACTTTGGTCTAGTAAGCCATACCAACACGTAATGCAAGAAAGCATATTATTTTCACAAACGATCAGGAAACAGCTCTAAAAAAGAGGCTTCAAGATATGATCAAGTGGGATTTTCTCTTCATGCCTCACAATGTTGACGAGGGAGACTGTTATTTCAGCTCTCACGTATATTGCACCAGTTGGGCTACATTGGTGCTTGCAGTCTATTAGTCACTTCTAGCTCATCTTGTACGGCAACTAATGTTTTCATTGCAACTATACAGAGAAAATGGTTGTCCTAAGAGTATCTGTGGGCTTTTCACAGCTCGGTACTTCTGTGTTGACAACGAAAATACTACCTGAATTAATGACCTGTTAGAATCTCAACTTCTAGACTTATTGAAAAAAGGTGAAAGGATATTCAACGTTTGCACCTTCAGCTTTTTTCCTCCTCGAGTCGTTTCTAGTAAGGAGCAAAGGGGATTTGTTAACATTACCTTTAAAGGAAGGGGATAGAATTTGACTGCAGTACCTTTTTCAATGCTACAGGAATATTCATTTCTCTAGTCATTATGCGCAAAATAATCGGGCTCAAATACGGTTTGCTGAGAGGATTCTCGGTCCACACGAAATAATCTACATTATTGAAGAGCATTAAGAAACCTTCTAAATGGTTGCCAGTGCGACCTGGGGTGCTTTTGGTATACAACCAAATGACTACCAAAACATGTCACTGATTCTTTATGTTGTGAGAAATATGCCTCGTCAGCCATACAACACATACAGTCCAGCCTCTATATACGGCAGTTTCTAAGCCACTGTACTCCTTCTACAGGCAAGTGTGCTATCAGTCGATATTTAGCGATACACACCTGGCGATACCGCAAGCACGGTGTGGTTTTCTCTTGATAGAAGCCCAGGGAAAGTAAGCTACTGTGCCAAATGCTCTAGGAGGTTTCAGAGTACCGGGAATTTTCCTGAAGAGAAGCTGGTTTTGAAAGAGCACAGCAAACTTTCAGTTACCACCTTCATCAGTCAGCTGTGAAAGACGAAAGGAGAAGGGTTGGTGGCAGTAATAGATGTATTACCGTCTCCCAAGAAACGCGATCAGAGAACTGAGCACACTGGCAGGCATACTGATTACTCTTCAAAGATAGAAAATACTTATGTCAGGAATGGAATATTTCTCCTAAGTTTTCTGACTCAGAAATGAATCTTGAAGAAACAAACTTGGATCTTAATGGGTGTGGATTTCGTGACAGACCCTGATTTTAACAAAGGTTTAGTCGATTTTGTGACTGGATTCAATTCAGTGCGATACGTACGGCTTGCGATACCATGAGAATTGTGCCGGAGTAGCAAAGGAAACTTCATCTCAAGCAAGAAACTCTTGTCACTCGTTTTACTGTACAGACTATGGTGATGTGAGTAAAGTGTAAACAACATAATCATGATTATTTTCTGTAATGTATATTTCGTCCGGCAGCGGTGAGCAAGTTCGGAAATTGCAAAGTTAAATGTATTAGCTCAGTAGTATGAAGTGCATGAATTAAAGGTTTGTCATCGGAAGGACACGTCACAGAAAGAAGACGTATACTATTTAATCTCATCTCACTGAGTATTAATAAGAATTCATTTAAGAAAAATTAAATCGCTATCGCCTACCGACTGGCAAGTGTATCAGGCCGTGAGTGCTCATGAACGTACCACTGTTCGAAAAGCAGGTCGATAGAGAAAAGTCGTACTTCAGTTTTCAAATGTTATAGTGGTGGCAAGACTAAATCTAACTTTATATTTAAAGATACTGTTTGTTATACAGCAGTTGCTGTTCATAGTTTCACGTTTATCACAGTTAAAAAATTTGCGAACATCCAACATGTATAATCACGATCCACCACTGACACTAGCAGCCGGTATGTTTGGTTGTGTCACACACACATACCGTCGCGCTCCATACAAAATCGCATAGAACATCGATGGAGCACACCTTGCTGTCGATGCGTCAGTTCTAAGGAAGAGCCCCTCGTTTCCTTAAGAAGTAATTAGGAGTGCGGACAGGGTGCAATATCGTCGGCAGATATTAGCGAGCCAGCCGTTCCTGTTGGGCAAATATTGGAGCTTAATGAAGCGAGCAGTGCAGCGGAGGGCGAGGCAGGATCGTCGGCGAAAATCAGAACGCAGGCAGCGCAGCGCGGTTTGCAGACGTCAGGGGGGGCGGCGGTGGAGGGTCTGGCGCCGGAGACGGCTTCTTCTCTTCTCTGCCGCTGCTGCTGCTTCCAGCTGAGGAGCGGGAAAGGTTAAATGCGCCGGATTGAGGCTGCCACTGCAGTACACAAGAAAGAAAGGAAGCGATTACCGGGAGGGTGTCCATCGCCGCTGAGACTCATGGTTCACAACATATGCATTATAACTCCGTCTTGCAGGTTAATATTGTTGCGTTCCGAATGTAGGTTTGATTCAGCTCTCCACGTTACTCCATCCTGTCCAGTAACCACTACAACCTACATCCATTTTAAAATGCCTGCTGTGTTCATCCCTTCCTACACAATTTTACCTACACTCCTTACACACAGTGCTTTCCAGTACCACATTCCCTGATGTCTCACATAGTGGTGACCTACGGAATGGTCTTTCCCTTAAATTAAGTGGTGCTCTAAATTTAGTTTGTACTCAGTCCAATCCAGTACCTCTCTATCAGTTACGCGCTAAACCTATACAATATTCAGCATTCTTCTGTTGCACCACGTTTGAAAAGGTTCTGTTCAGTTCTCGTTTTAACTGCTTACTGTTCATTTATCGCTTCCGTACAAGGCTACACTCCAGACAGAATACACTAAAAAACTTCCTAGCACCTAAATTTACATTCGGTAGTAACAAATTCCTCACTTTTAGATATTTTTTCACTACTATGATTAGTCTATATTTTATATTCTCTCTACTTCATCCTTATTTAGCTATTTTCCTGCCCAAAAGTCATTACTCATCTACTACTTTTAGTGTCTCATTTCCTTATCTAGTCCCCATATTATCACCTGATCTAATGCGGCTACGTTCAACTTCCCCTGTTTCACTTTAGTTATTACCTTTTTTGTAAGTCACTGTCCATTCCATTCAGCCGCTCTTGCCAGTCCTCTGTTGTCTCTGACTGAATAACAATCTTCTTGGCAAACCTCAAAACTGTGATTACTTCTTCCTGAACTTGAATTCATTTGTCTGATTTCTTCTTCGATTCCTTTACTGCGTATCATATGTACAGAGTGATTGTCATTGAATATAGGCTGGAACTCCTTCTCACTCCCTTTAAAACTATAGTTTCTGTTTCAAATCCTTTGTGAGGTGTCGGTTGAGCTTTTTAGCACATGGATATGATATTCTATGTCGAATCCCAGGTGGCTTACGGGGAAGGGAAGCTCCTCATAACATCAAGCAGATTTAAGAGAAGAATTTTTGTGCAATGGATAACGTTTGATTGGAGGAAAATTACTGGGTGTCGTCCAATTAACCACGAGGACACAGCCACCACACCTGAAATGGATATATCAATGAACTGACTCATGTAAGTAGAGCAGGAAACCAACGGTCGCTACAGCTATCTGGTTTATTACAATATGACATCAGAATAAAATATTTATTCACTGAATGAAATATGAACAATTATCAAGTGAACATAAGTGTTATTATTATGAACTATAGCCTTGGCACCGGTGGGTGGACACATGAAAGCATAACATGATACTGTCTCACGAATGCGGCCAATGCCTGAAAAAGTGGTTGGTGATCTATGGAAATAAACCCGAAAAACCAAATGTGTACTCCAAAAAATTCGCCAAGGCGCATAATGGTAATAGCTAACTGACCACAAACGTTTCTAACTGTGCAGTTAAACAATGATATGTTAACTAACCTCAGGTCCCTCTCGACTCACTGATAGCATCGCCAGCTCATCCTTATCACTCTTAAATGGGGTGAATGTGGAAGATGGTGACAGTAATGGCTGGAAATTCTGAGTACAGCTTTAAGTCTGAGATATCTCCCTCTGTTGATCTCTCCCTGTAAATAGTACCCTTTACAATTTCTCTGGAGCAACTGTATTCTGCCTTTATTCTTACAGGCTTGGTTGGTGCAGCCAACGTAGTAATCTCGCCGGCAAACTGCAGCAGACCCTGCTATTTTCGACCAACAGTGCTTCTATAAGCAAATTTCAGAAATTATTCCTTTAGGGGACTTTATCATGGTTACCCATTAATGGCATGGTTCTGGAATAAAGGCAAAATATCTCCCTTAGTACATTATATGTTTCCAACTCTGGCCAACCAAAAGGCTTGCTCATAAACACAAGTGAGGAAACGTTCTTTCTGCTGAAGTAATTATTATGAGCCTGTCAGAGTCCTTGTTACTCGAATTTAAACAAATATTCCTACGTGGCATGACCAGGGACAACGACCTAGCGGACGGTCACAAGTTCTCAGTGGTTGACCTATCTTTTATGTTTTTATTTCGCCAAAAACGTCTCCTCCTAGCGTCTCGCACACTGCAGTTTACACAATACATTGGCTTGAAAAGCTAGCTGATACAGCCTTTGTCCGTGAAAGGCAAACATCTCCGGTGCGAGTTTTGTTCCAGAACAAAGTTTTAAATTGCTACAGAGTTACAGATCAGCGCACACTACGCGGCAGAGTTGTAGTTCATTTTGGCTGTGGCTGCTCCATTTCTCCACAGTGTCCTTTCTCCGTGTGTGCTGCTCCCGCAAGGTATGCCGACTGTGTATTTGTTCCCATAATGGGCCTGTGCGACTATTCATACGCAGGAAGTTACAGTTATTCATGGTGTGGGTGAAACGGGAGTCATTGCACGAACGAGTGGTTCTCCACAGGTCTCACTGTTAACTGGCAATGTGACGTTTCTATGTCCAACAGCGTAACCTGAAAACAGCCTCACGGAGCGTCCTGCTTGTTGCACTGGAGCACTTAATTACAATATGAGCAGTAACCACCCAGTAACAGCCCTCTGGCGTATCCATACGATGATTTACCCCGGTTCAGCACCACGTGTGCCGTTTTGCACATTGTCCCGAATACATTCGGTAGTGTGATGTGATATGGTGATGTGAGGTCACATTGATCTTTGGAGGAGATCACTGACTTCGACATCTAAAGCAACAGTAGAAGTCATACACTTGTGCACAGCTTCTATTACTTGAACAACTAACATGTTTCACCTCTACAGGTATTTAAAGAAAAATAGCAGCACTGGTGATGTGTTGTAGTAGCCGTAATTTATAATAGCGCGCGTTCACTGTGCCATTGCTGTCTGAGGATCTGATTATGACCGTAGATCCGAAACTAACTGTATGCTGGTCTGCAAACTTTTCTGGTCTATTATTGTGCAGACTCGTATTTTTTCTCCAGGTTATAGTGCAGAAATTTATCTAATGTTTTCCAGAAATCAAAGACAACAGCATCAGGCTTGGCGCTCTTATTTACTGCCTTCTGGATCTCGTGGAGAGACACAGTGAGTTTAGTTTCACTAGAGTGTTGATTCCTGCGAAAAGATTTGAACGGTAACAATACGCTAACATGAAACGTGTTCCATAAATCTGCAAGTGTCTGCCGTCATCATTATAGGTCTACAGCTGGAAGTGTAAGCAATTACACCATGAAACACCAGTACGATATTTAACATACTTTGTGGAGATGTTCATCACAAAACAATTGCTGCGTTAATTCATTAAATTTTCACTCATTTTGGAGCTAATGGTCATCATCAGCATAATTGTTAGGTATCATTATACTCTTTTATTCGTTGTGGTGCGGAAACAAAGAGCCTCTTAATGTCATCTTGAAAGATTTATGGCCAAACCTTAAAGAGATGCTGTGTCAGTTCGTGGAGGTCTCTGCCTGGAGGCTGCCGTGAGGCATAAGTCTTCCCATAGGAGCCTGCACATGCTGTATGCGTGACACCGGGAGTTCATGCAGGCCAGTCAAGAATCCGCTTTTTTTAAAAGTCGTTTGCATACAATCTGCAGTGTAGGATCCAGCATTATCTTGCTGAAGTATGCCATTCGACATACTGTTCGTCAACCGTATGACGAGAAGGTTGATTACTTCTAACATTTTTTGGCCCATTTCAACAAATTCTGTCCTATAACCACGTCCAGTAACTTCCCACATCATGACTCTAGGAGTTGGAGAGGTATGTATATCGAGAAACGCGTCTTCTGCAATGATCCAATTCCTGAGTTATTTCTGACTCTACATCATACAAATCTTCGTTTTCTTTGATATGATGCGAGCGGTAGAGAACGCAAAGTACCTCGAAATTTCAATACAGCTTCCCGTAACCTTTTTCCCGGGGCTTCTTACTGACTTTCTGCCTCCAGCCTCTGCTCACGTTCTAGCAATTTCTTCAGTTATTAGAAAGAGCTGTCGTGTATTCCTCCTGAAACGATTCGTACCTTCTCTTGCTGCCACTCTGTTGTCCCGAGACCATCTCGTCACCAATTGTTGTGGACTTGTTTCGCTACAAGCCACGTGTAAGGTCTGTATTGCAACAGTTAAGTGTGCACTCAGGTCGCACAGGCCAATAAGCGACATTTCTTGAAGTAAGTCGCGAGTGCACAGGCTCTGCGCATGCTTCATTGCGACTAGCACGTCAAACATTCGGTTAATACACGTAATATACTCACATATTTCATCCGTAGTGACAGATTTTCTCTGTACTGAACGTAACAGAAAAAATCTGTTATAAAGATCTACATCTACATGGATATTCTGCAAATCACATTTAAGTGCCTGGAAGAGGGTTCATCGAACCACCTTCAATATTCTCTATTATTCCAATCTCGTACAGCGCGTGGAAAGAAGGAACACCTACATCTTTCAGTACGGTCTCTGATTTCCCTTATTTTATCGTGGTGATCGTTCGTGTCTATGTAGGTCAGTGTCAACAAAATATATTCGCATTCGTAGGAGAAATTTGGTGATCCGAATTTCGTGAGAAGATTCCTTCGCAACGAAAAACGACTTTCTTTTAATGATGTCCAGCCCAAACCCTGTATCATTTCAATGACACTCTCTCCCACATTTGCGATAATACAAAACGTACTGCCTTTCTTTGAACTTTTTCAATCTACTACGTCAGTCCTATCTGGTAACGATCCCACACCGCGCAGCAGTTATTTAAAAGAGGACGGACAAACTTAGTATAGGCAGTCTCCTTAGTAGGTCTGTTATATTTTCTAAGTGTCCTGTCAATAAAACGCAGTGTTTTGTTAGCCTTCCCCACAACATTTTCTATCTGTTCCTTTCAATTTAAGTTGTTCCTAATTGTAATACCTAGGTATTTAGTTGAATTTACGGCTTTTAGGTTAGACTGATTTATCGTGTAACCGAAGTTTAACGAGTTCCTTTTAGCACTCATGTGGGTGACCTCACAGTTTTCGTTATTTAGCGTCAACTGCCACTTTTCAAACTATTCAGATATCTTTTCTAAATCGTTTTGGAATTTCTTTATCTTCTGATGACATTTTATTCGATAAACGATAGCGTCATCTGCAAACAACCGAATACGGCTGCTCAGATTGTCTCCTACATCGTTTATATAAACAAGGAACAACAAAGGGCCTACAACACTACCTTGCGGAACGCCATAAATCACTTCCGTTTTACTCGATGACTTTCCGTCAGTTACTACGAACTGTGACCTATATGACAGGTAATCGCAAATCCTGTCACATAAGTGAGACGATATTCCATAAAAACTTTATTTCCCTACGAGCCGTTTGTGTGGTACAGTGTCAAAAGCCTTCCGGAAATCAAAAAATACGGAATCGATCTGCAATCCCTTGCCAATAGAACTCAACACTTCATGTGAATAAAGAGCTAATATTTCACAGGAACGATGTTTTCTAAATCCACGTTGACTGTGTGTCAAAAGACCGTTTTCTTCGAGGTAATTCATAAAATGGAATTTTAATCAGCATATCCCACAATTGTGCAAATACCAGAATATCATATTGGCAACTTTCTGTCAATATTTTCATGTTGTAACACTTTCCGTGTTTTGTCAGTGTAAGTGCTTTTGTCATAGGGCTGTTCCGCTTCCGCTTTCTTGTGCCTCTTTAACTTGGAACACTTCAGTGCTCACTCCAGTGACCATCGATAAACTGCTGGACAGGAATAACTATATAGTCTGTACATGCATTGTTTCACCTCCAAATACGGTGGTCTAGGACGAACCAGTGGTCCGCTCAGATGTATTTACTTCAAACATGGGTAGAGTTCCGATGACCCCGTATTAAAAGTACTGTTGGCAGAAATGTATGCAAACCTCAGTACGAAGACATTCCCCATGAGGAGTACATTGATGGAAAAAAACATGTGGCCCTACATATTTCTTCTTGTTTCATTTTAACAGTTTAGTTTGTGGCGGTCGGGCTTTGGTAACGGATGATTAAAAGAGAGAAGATCTTCGTTGCTAAATAAACCTGACCGTGTTCACAAAAACGGCAAAAAGGAAAACGAGCCTCTTTACAAATATTAACGCCCTAAAATGCAAGTGGGAAAATGTTGCTTTCAAAAGATAACACCATATACCGTATCACTTCGTGTATTGACTTCTTACGTAACATACACTCCTGGAAATTGAAATAAGAACACCGTGAATTCATTGTCCCAGGAAGGGGAAACTTTATTGACACATTCCTGGGGTCAGATACATCACATGATCACACTGACAGAACCACAGGCACATAGACACAGGCAACAGAGCATGCACAATGTCGGCACTAGTACAGTGTATATCCACCTTTCGCAGCAATGCAGGCTGCTATTCTCCCATGGAGACGATCGTAGAGATGCCGGATGTAGTCCTGTGGAACAGCTTGCCATGCCATTTCCACCTGGCGGCTCAGTTGGACCAGCGTTCGTGCTGGACGTACAGACCGCGTGGGACGACGCTTCATCCAGTCCCAAACATGCTCAATGGAGGACAGATCCGGAGATCTTGCTGGCCAGGGTAGTTGACTTACACCTTCTAGAGCACGTTAGGTGGTACGGGATACATGCGGACGTGCATTGTCCTGTTGGAACAGCAAGTTCCCTTGCCGGTCTAGGAATGGTAGAACGATGGGTTCGATAACGGTTTGGATGTACCGTGCACTATTCAGTGTCCCCTCGACGATCACCAGAGGTGTACAGCCAGTGTAGGAGATCGCTCCCCACACCATGATGCCGGGTGTTGGCCCTGTGTGCCTCGGTCGTATGCAGTCCTGATTGTGGCGCTCACCTGCACGGCGCCAAACACGCATACGACCATCATTGGCACCAAGGCAGTAGCGACTCTCATTGCTGAAGACGACACGTCTCCATTCGTCCCTCCATTCACGCCTGTCGCGACACCACTGGAGGCGGGCTGCACGATGTTGGGGCGTGAGCGGAAGACGGCCTAACGGTGTGCGGGACCGTAGCCCAGCTTCATGGAGACGTTTGCGAATGGTCCTCGCCGATACCCCAGGAGCAACAGTGTCCCTAATTTGCTGGGAAGAGGCGGTGCGGTCCCCTACGGCACTGCGTAGGATCCTACAGTCTTGGCGTGCATCCGTGCGTCGCTGCGGTCCGGTCCCAGGTCGACGGGCACGTGCACCTTCCGCCGACCACTGGTGACAACATCGATGTACTGTGGAGACCTCACGCCCCACGTGTTGAGCAATTTGGCGGTACGTCCACCCGGCCTCCGGCATGCCCACTATACGCTCTCGCTCAAAGTCCGTAAACTGCACATACGGTTCACGTCCACGCTGTCGCGGCATGCTACCAGTGTTAAAGACTGTGATGGAGCTCCGTATGCCACGGCAAATTGGCTGACACTGACGGCGGCGGTGCACAAATGCTGCGCAGCTAGCGCCATTCGACGGCCAACACCGCGGTTCCTGGTGTGTCCACTGTGCCGTGCGTGTGATCATTGCTTGTCCAGCCCTCTCGCAGTGTCCGGAGCAAGTATGGTGGGTCTGACACACCGGTGTCAATGTGTTCTTTTTTCCATTTCCAGGAGTGTACTTCCGAACAGCGCTTAGCCCCAAACCATGACCGTATCGAACAGTTAAATTTACTTCAATTTCACATTAAAGTTTGTAATTGCTGTATCGCTTTCCCAAATAAATGTTTCACGTTATGACAATCCACAGTAACCACTGTAACTGTTCGAGGAAAAATACGTCGCCGCGCGTGGCAGCCACGCTGTCTGAGGCGCCTTGCACAGTCCGTGCTGCTTCCCCCGTCAGAGGTTCGAGTTCTCCCTCGGGCATGGGTGTGTGTTGTCCATAGCGTACGTTAGTGTGACTTCTATTAAGTGGTGTGTAGGCTTAGGGACCAATGACCTCAGCAGTTTTGTCCCATAAAACCTTACTAACAAAAATATGTTCCGCCAATGGATGTTGCAGAAAAAGAATGAAGATACCGATTGCCTACTCACTTGGAGTGTAATTAGTAGCAGCCTCCGCGAATAAACCGAGTAATCAGACAGTCTTAACTTACTATCGACAAAAACCTTACAATTTCATATATTATCAAATCTGCAAACAAGTGGGTAAGATAAACAACGTAGTAATCTTTTCAGTTGTAGTACCCCTACAGCACGACGGGCACTTCATCTGAAGCTTACTCGAACAGCTTAACAAGCATCAATCTACAGACAAGTAGTGCCCAAATGGCGCTAGCTAGGGAGTGTGATTCATGGGTTAGATAAACAACGTAGTTATCTTTTCAGTTGTAGTACCCCTACAGCACGACGGGCACTTCATCTGAAGCTTACTCGAACAGCTTAACAAGCATCAATCTACAGACAAGTAGTGCCCAAATGGCGCTAGCTAGGGAGTGCGATTCATGGCTTGTGTGAAGTACACTCATAAAAAAAGGATTGTTAATTAAACATTTCTGGCGGCTCATTATGAAGACTAATTTCTGTACGTTGCGCCCATGCGACTAAACAAAGCACAGTGGTTGTGAGATACACATGGGTGTCTCACTGCAGTCTGCACAGCCTGGAGGTTTCTCCTTGAATTGCACTGAGGCATTACCAGATGGATCCATATGAAGAGCGGGTTCCACTAGGTGTGTATACGTCGCTCGCACTATTCGTCCACGAGACTTTGAGGGTCATAGACACCGGTTCACAGGTAGATGCCGTGTTTCTTGGCTTCCGCAAGGCGTTCGTTGCAGTTTCCCACAGTCGTTTAATGAACAAAGTAAGAGCATATGAACTATCAGACCAATTGTGTGATTGGATTGACGAGTTGCTAGATAACAGAACGCAGCATGTCATTCTCAATGGAGGGAAGTCTTCCGAAGTAAGAGTGATTTCAGGTGTGCCGCAGGGGAGTGTCGTAGGACCGTTGCTATTCACAATATACATAAATGACCTTGTGGATGACATCGGAAGTTCACTGGGGCTTTTTGCAGATGATGCTGTGGTGTATCCAGAGGTTGTAACAATGGAAAATTGCACTGGAATGCAGGAGGATCTGCAGCGAATTGACGCATGGTTCAGGGAATGGCAATTCAATCTCAATGTATTCAAGTAATGTGCTGCGAATACATAGAAAGACAGACACCTTATCATTTAGCTACAAAATAGCAGGTCAGCAACTGGAAGCAGTTAATTCCATAAATTATCTGGGAGTACGCATTAGGAGTGATTTAAAATGGAATGATCATATAAAGTTGATCGTCGGTAAAGCAGATGCAAGACTGAGATTCAGTGGAAGAATCCTAAGGAAATGCAACCCGAAAACAAAGGAAGTAGGTTACAGTACGCTTGTTCGCCCACTGCTTGGATACTGCTCAGCAGTGTGGGATCCGTACCAGATAAGGTTCATAGAAGAGATGGGGAAGATCCAACGGAGAGCAGCGCGCTTCGTTACAGGATCATTTAGTAATCGCGAAAGCGTTACGGAGATGATAGATAAACTCCAGTGGAAGACTCTGCAGGAGACGCTCAGTAGCTCGGTACGGGCTTTTGGTGAAGTTTCGAGAACATACCTTCACCGAGGAGTCAAGCAGTATATTGCTCCCTCCTACGTATATCTCGCGAAGAGACCATGAGGATAAAATCAGAGAGGTTAGATCCCACACAGAAGCATACCGACAATCCTTCTTTCCACGAACAATACGAGACTGGAATAGAAGGGAGAACCGATAGACGCACTCAGGGTACCCTCCGCCACACACCGTCAGGTGGCTTTCGGAGTATGGATGTAGATGTAGATGTATTAGGAAGAAGATCTTTCCGTGAGGAGTGCTCATATGCCTCAAAACGAAGAGCAATATCTACTGCTTTTTACCCCCCCCCCCCCCCCCACCTAATGCATCATGCGACGGTGTTAATGAAGAAGTCCTAGTTCTTAATGTACGATTTGGAAATTAGAGTTAGTTTTTCTCATTAAAGTAGCTCCTGCAAACAGGAAATAATGTGTTCTTGTTGTACAGCCTGCTGACTCACCTACAGATATGTAGAAATGTACTAGAGGCGTTCAACAAGTAACGCAACCCGTCTTTTTTTCTAGACCAATATTCGATTGAAAGAAAGCGGAATTTATTTCGGGGTATCGTCAAATATTCCCGCTTCAGACAATGTAGCTACACGAAGTTCCGATAGGAGGGGACGCCTTCAAAGTGGCGTCTGTAACGGAGATGCTTCCCAAGCAGAGAGTTGACATTGAGTTTCTTTTGGCGGAAATACAGAATTTGGCAAATATTCATAGGCGCTCGCAGAATGTCTACAGAGTGAACGAAAGCACTGTGAGCAGTTGAGGTATGCGTCTGTCAACATCGCAACATAGTCGCAGAAACCTCTCCGGTCATCCGTGTACCGACAGGCCGCACACATCTGTGTGGAACGTGCGGACACTCTCATTCAATGTGTTGGACAGATGACAATCAAACAGCTCGCCGGTCAACTAGACACCTCTGTTGGTAGTGCTGACGCACTCGTGCAACAGCTGGTGTTCTCAAAGCTGTGCGCCCGCTTGATTCCTCACCAGCTAACAGAAGACGAAGGAACATCTGTGCAGAATTTCTTGCGGATTAAGAAGCTGATTCTGAACAATGTTTTGTGAACATCGTCACAGACAATGAAACATGGGTTCGTCACTTCGAACCGGAATCATACGGCAGTCCATGGAGTTCTGCCACACTACCTTTCCTCTAAAGAAAAAGTTCATTGCCGCATCTTCAGCCTTTAAAGCCATGGCGACTGTCTTTTGGGACTCTAAAGGGGTCATTGTGTTTCAGTATGCTCCCTCATGGTGCAACGAAAAACACTGAAGTACTACCCTCAAGAAACTGAAGAAATTACTTCAGCGTATTCGTCGCCACAAAAATGCTAAAGAACGTCTTCTTCTCCATGACAACGTAAGGCCCCACTCGAAGCTGCGCATGCAAGAGGAGATCACAAAATTCCATTGGACAACTCTTCCTCATCCATCCTACAGCCCAGATTTCTTACCTTAAGACCTCCATCTGTTCGGCCCAATGATGGATGTACTCAAGGGGAAGCAGTACATGAATGGTGAGGAGATTATTAATACAGATTGCCTTTGAGTCCGTCGTCGACCAGTAGAGTGGTACTATCTAGACATGGAAGCCCTCCCAGTAAAGTGGCGTAAGACCGTCACATTGAAAAGAATTATGCTAGGACGTTTGGCTTTGCAGCCAAGTGAGTGGGAAATAATATGATGTATTCTAATGCTAAGATAACCAAACAGCTTTCAGATAAAAAAGTTCGTTGCATTAGTTACTATACGCTTCTCGTAGTCACTGGTAAACTGCAGTCTGAGGTGCCTTGTCATGGTCATGTTCGCGCGGCTCCGCCCCTACCCCCCACACCCTCACCCCCCCCCCTCCCCCCGTCTGCTCCTCCCCGGCCACCCGTCGAAGGCTCGAGTCCTCCCTCGGGCATAGGTGTGTGTATTGTACTTAGCATAAGTTAGCTTATGTTAGGTTTATGTAGCGTGTAAGCATAGGGACCGATGATCTCAGCAGTTTGGTTCCACCACGGTAAGCTGCATCATTCAATATAAAAATAACAGGAATCCTACTATACTCCTGTGATCTACTCTAATGCAGCTCTATAGCAACAACATGCTCTGTTTGAGAGGTTGTACACTCTTTCTGAAACTACAAGACATTTTATACGCTACCTCCTGGTTTTAATTGTGTCTCTTCCTAGGTGTTTTCTCGTACCTCAAATAAGTTTGAACCAACGTTAAATTAGAGACCGGATTTGTATGAAAACATTAATAAAAGACTAAATCAACGCATACTAAAGAGAGGTGTTGACTTAAAGCAATAAATGGCAGGGTTCCCAAATATTTCTCCGGCCTGGAATGAAAAGGGGGGCTTAAACGTGCTTTAAAGTGAAGTCGGTAACAAATAGAAAGTAATGCGCTTGTTGAACCTAATGCCGTTAGTTTTCTGCAGTTCTACGGCAAAATCCTTACCACATCTACATTGGTGCAGACTGACGCAACAACTACATTTTTTTCTCAGCGATATTGTCAAATAAAAGAAAGAAACGCATTTACAGTGTTAAACACGCTGACTGTCCATTGTCCCAGAAGTATAAGAGGCCACACGATCGAATATCCAGTCCAGTCAACACGAATGGTGGTAGCGACATGCCAGTATAAACGTCACAGGCAGTTGCTACTCCAGACAATAAAATACTACTCTGGTGTCAGATATGACTGCGGTATGCCATCTAAAAGATATAAATACAGCGCTGCAAGTCATCATACGCCGTGGAAACCCTACAGTTCGACCTTATTACCTTACCTTCCACAACATGATCAGAAGTCTCATATGTACTAGTAAGTTTCCGTCGAAAGTCACTTTGTGAGCTTCTGAACACAAACGTGTACACTTCGTTAAGGGTTCTAAAATTAAAACTTAAAAAAAAATTAAACAGTGATCACGTCGAAGTTCAGCGTTAGTTCCTCTTCGAACGCATACAGCTATGACATAAGTAATTTACCATCACAAGTACGCGTATGCATTCCGATTTTACAGTCTAAACTCCTGAGGCATTGGTTAAGAGGTGCTCACAGGATTTTCTTTAAACCATCGGTCTTCTGATGGGTCTGATGCGGTCCGCCACGAATTCCTCTCCTGTGCCACCTTTTCCTTTCAGAGTAATACTTTCAACAACCATCGACATTTCCTTGTGAGTGCAAAAAAAAAAAAAAAAGTTGTTCAAATGGCTCTGAGCGCTATGCGACTTAAGTTCTGAGGTCATGAGTCACCTAGAACTTAGAACTAATTAAACCTAACTAACCTAAGGACATCACATACATCCATGCCCAAGGCAGGATTCGAACCTGCGACCGTAGCGGCCGCTCGGTTCCAGACTGTAGCGCTCAGAAGCTCACGGCCACTCCGGCCGGCTGCTCGGTGCATTTCAATTACGGTCTTCCTCTACAGTTTTTAAGCTCTACAGCTCCCTCTAGTACCATGGAAATTATTCCCTGATATGGTAACAGATGTTCTGTCATCTTAGCTCTTCTTCTTGTCAGTGTTTTCGATATATTCCTTTTCTAGACGATTATGCGGAGAACTTTCTAATTCCTTACCTGACCAGGTAAGCACTCTTCCGTAGCAAAATATCTCAAACCCTTCTATTCTCTTCTCTTCTGGTTCTCTCACAGTTCATGTCTCACTATCATAAAATGCTTGGCTTCAACTGTACGTTCACAAAAATTTCTTCTCTCGAGCACACATACACTTTTGGCCAGTGCTAGTCTCCTACTTATGTTCTCGTTGCTCCGTACGTCATGGGTTATTTTGCTCCCTAGGTAGGAGAACTTCTTAACTTCATCTACTTTGTGATCAACAATTATGAGGTAAGATTTCTCGCTGTCTTCATTCCTGCCGCTTCTCATTATTTTCATCTATCTTCAATTTACTCTCAGTCAGTATTCTGTACTGATTAGACTCTTCATTCCATTTAACAGATCCTGTAACTCTTCTTCACTATGATTGAGGACAGCGATGTCATAAGCAAGTCTTGTTATTGACTTCCTTTCACCTCGATTTTCTGCCCCATACTAGAAACTCGTATATTCGACATTTCTTCTTCAAAGTATAGGTTGAATGGTAGGAGTGTCCTTCGGTCTTCTACTCTTATTGTTTCATCTTGGTTCTTGTAATAATTTACCACTATTGTCTCAGAATTTGGAGCGTCTTGCACCACTTTGTATTTTCTAACGTCTTGCCCTGGTCGACAAATCACATGAATGAGTCTTGAGTGTTCTGCAGTCATCCTTCCATTGTCAACCGCAACATTATAACAGACACTTATTTCCCTTTATCTTCCCTAAAGCCAAACTGATCGTTATCTAACAAATTTCCAACTGTGTTTTCCATTCTCCTGTATACTGTTGTTGTCTGCAACTTGGGGGCATGAGCTATTAAGCTGATGTGGAATAATTCCCGGACTAGTCCGCTCTTGCTACCTTCGAAACTGTATGGATGATATTTTTCCGAAAGTATGATGGTATGTCTCAATTTTCTTACATTGTACACACCAACGGTAATAATTGATTTGTTGTCGCTTCTCCCAATGATTTTAGAAATTCCTGTCGAATATTATCTCTGCCCTCTGGTGTTCTTTTAGTTTCAGATTCTAATACTGGATTCCCTGTCTCTCCCCCACTATCGACTCCGGTTTTTCCTTCTATCACCCCATCAGACAAGTCCTCTCCCTTATAGAGGCCCTCTATGTATTTATTCCTCTTACCCATTCTGTCCTCTGCGGTTAACAAAGGAGTTGTCATTTTATTCTTAATAATACCACCCTTGCTTTAAATTTCACCAAAGGTTGCTTTGATTCTTCTATATGCGGAATCAGTCCTTCCGAGAGTAACTTATTTTCAATTTCTTCACGTTTGTCATGCAACCATTTCGCCTTACCTGCTCTTCCTATTTATTTCATTCGTGACTTCTATTTCTGTATTCCTGAATTCTCCCGGATATTTTAGTTCTTTCTTTCTTCGTCGTTCAACGTAAGTGTTTCTTCGTTATCCATGGTTACTTCGCAGTTACCTTCCTCGTAATTACGTATTCCCATCCAGCTTCTGTGATTGCTCGCATTGCTCCTCTTCAACTGAATTTTCTCCTGAGCTATTCATTATCGCATATCTATAGACTCAGACAAATTCAAAAGTATCTGTTCATTCCTTAGTCTTTATGTACCCCATTTCTTTTGCGCACTGATTCTTCCTGACTTGTCTCTTAACTTAAGCCTACTCTTCCTCATTACTAAATTGCTCCTGGGTATGCCTTACAACCCAATATCTGATTTCGGTACCTCTGCCTGACCACGATGTAATCTGGCTGTTATCTTCCTGTGTCTCCGGTCTTTTTTTAAATATACATCTTGTGATTCTTGCACAGAGTTTTCGCTATAACAATCTGAACTTTATTACAGATCTCAGTTGGTATTTCTCCTTTCTCACTCATGCCACATATCCCATATTCTCCAGTAGCCCTTTCTTCCATTCCTGCCTCTATAACCACATTCCAGTTCACAAAGACTATTAAATTTTCATTTACTTTTACGTACAAAGTTACCATGTCTATATCCTCATACACTTTCGCTACCTCCTCATCTTCAGCTAGCAGCGTCGGCATGTGTACCAGAATTAATGTCGTCAGTGTTGGTTTGCTGTCGAGTCTAACGGGAAGAACCCTACCGCAGAACTGATCACATTAACTCACTCTCAACTCTACATTCCTAATCATAACGAATCCTACTTTGTCCTTTTTCTGCTGTTCTTGATATTACTTTTCACTCATCTCACTAGAAACCTTTGTTTTCTTTCTATTTCACTTCATTCACCCCGCCAATATCTAGAATGAACCTTATCACTTCACTTTTCAGATTTTCTGGCTTCCCGTCTACTTCAAAACTTCTGCCATCCCACGCTCCGACTTGTTGGTTATTGAATCTTTTTCCCTTGGTCTGGTCCTTAGTGGCAGTCACCATCTAGTTGGGACTAGTCCGGAATCTCTTGCCAGGGCAGATATCACACCGTTTTCTTTTTTTTTCTTTCAAATACTGGCCACTTGTCCTACGGATACACATAATATGTCTTTAAGTCACAAGTTTCTGCATCCTCAAGTCGTTGATAATACCCAGGTCTCCCATCTTTTAGAGGCCTTCTCTCACCCCGAGGGCAAGAGAATAACCTGAGCCTCTGACCACGCCTCCGCCTTCTCTGACAAGACTGTTTGCAGACTAAAGATGACCTCTCATGTTGGATGTCTTCAGCCACCGTTGCTGACAATTTTTTATTCAAACTTTATGAAGTGGTAATTTAGAACTCGAGCACCAAGAAGCTCTCCTAACACCACAGATTTCTACTAGTCGACAATATGTATCGGTCGGCATGTACCTCTGAGTGCTGTAACAATGGCAAACACTACTGTGATTCGTTTTTGTAGGATATACCCAACACTGTCGCAGAAAACCGCAACCAGTTGCAGAAGTTTAGTTGAACGCTTACTGAAAGTTTGATAATAAACAAAATCTTTTATATAGCTTTCCACAGAATTACACTTAGCCCTTGAAAGATTGTTGTGCAGAAAAGCTAAAAAGTAAGTATTCAGATCATCAACTGGAAACTTTCTAGCTGATGGTGAACATAACAGAACCTCGGCAACCTGGAGCAAGCATCGGAAATCGTGCCGCAGTAGGCGTCGAACGCTTCGGTAATTTCCTCCTGCACTAAGCTGCGTCGCGTGTTGACGTCTTTCCCCTCCAATTTCGCTCCCGAACCAATTCCAAATGAACGACCCGAAACGATTGGCTGTGCTCAGCAGACTACGCCTCAAATGCGTTCATAATTGCCAGTTAATCTTCATTAGAATTAGTCAGATCGAAAGACATTTGACGATTGGCAGACATCTTGTTACTTAATGGCTTCACCTGGCAACTAATTTTCTCAGCATGCACCTCTCACAAATCGCCAATAAACATTGCCAAACAATATTCGCATGGATTTCCTTTTCTATACGATGAAAACAACATTCGCTTGATTTCTTTTACCAGTGAAATACTTTATGAGGAGAAGTAGGACTGCGTTTAGTTTTGCTCACGTTTTCTGATATATCCGTTTAACTGCCTTTCTATGTTAACGTAACATTTTCTTAACTGTAATTACAGTTCTTTCATTAGATACTGTGTGTTTTCCACAGACAGATTACTCACATTTATACACAAAAGGAAACTAACATGAAGTAAGAACTGATTTGTTATTATTTTTCATGCTCTTCAGTCTCAAGATCGCTTTGACGTAGCTGTCCGTGATAGTCTGTTCTGGTGAAGCGTGTTCATTTTCGTACATGTGCTACAACGTACAACCATTTGAAACTTCTGAATGTGCTGAATCATTGTTCTCCTATAATTTTGATTCCACATTTGTTCATTAGTTATCCGATCTACATTTGTAAATTTCATCATTCTTCTACAGCATCACATTTAAAAAACCACTTAGTCTCTTCTTCTCAACTGCTTATTGCCCACTTTTCACTTAAGTATTAGGCAATATACAAGAAAAATATCTTCAGAAAAGACTTCCTGACTGTTCATTATAAATTTGTTGCTATTTCGTTAATGCGTTTCTTGGAATTTCGAGGCTGAATTTTATATCCTTTCTGATTCGACCATCATCACTTATTTTGCTGCATAAATAACAAAACTCTTTGACTACTTTTAGTGCCTCACTTCCTGATCTAGTTCCAACAGAATCGCTTACATTAATTCAACTACACCCAATGACCGTTGTTTTGCTGATGATCATCTCGTACTTACTTTAGAAACTACTCTTCCAAGTCCTTTGCCAACTCTGACTTAATGACGATGTAATCGACAACTCTCAACGTTTAAGTTCATTACCCCTCAACTTTAATGGCCTTCACATAATTCTCCTTCGTTTCCTTCACAGCTGTCTCTATGTACATAGTGAATGTCATCGGGAATAGGGTACAACTCTGCTCAGTTCTATTGCTTTTCCTTCATGTCCGATTCAATGGCACTTCGGTTTATCACCAAGTTGTAGAAAAACTTACGTTCCAAGTATTTAACATCTGTGACGTTCAGAGTTTCAAAGAGAAAACTTCAGTCAAAAGCTTTCTCTAAATTTAAATATTCTATAAACTTAAGTTTGCGTTCATTTAACCTATCTTATAAAATAAGTGGTGGGGTCAGTTTTCCCTTGTTTGTTCCTACATTTCTCCAGAACACAATCTGATCTTACTCAACATCAGCCTCTACCATTTTCTCCACTCTCCTGAAAATAGTTCGTGACAGCATTTCACATCCATGACTTGTTAAACTGATATTAAGGAAGTCTTTACATCTGACAGCACCTGCCTCCTTTAAAATTGGAAGCATTACCTACTTTCTCACGTCGGAAGGTAGTTCGCCTTCCTAATACGAGTATATCTCCCACACCTGGTGGAATTGTTTTGTCATGGCCTGCTCTCCCAACGATCTCAGATACTATAAGGGAATGTCATCTACTCCAAGGGCATTGTTTCCACTTAGGTCTTTGGGTGTTCTGTCAAGCTCTTCTTATAATATCATTCTGTCTTCATTTACTTCGTCTTCTTTTTAACATATATTGGTTTCTACTTCCTCTATATTGTACAGACCTTCTACACTAACAGAAAAAAAACTCGCAACACCAAGGAGGACCTGTACGACTTAAACGAGAGTTGGTCGACATATTTCTACATGTGAAAGATGAAGTCTATTCAAACTTGGCGCCAGTCTAATTAGAGTGGTTCTAGTAGCACCATTATGAAGATGCAAATCAGGTTTGCTTTAAACGGTCGTGAGCGTAAGTTTGAGATTGGACGTGGTAAGTTGATGTTAGTTAAGAATGCCTTTAAAGCGAAAAGACTCCATTGCCAATACCACATTGAGTTTGAACGAGATCGTGTAATAGGGCTACGAGAAACCGGATGTTCTTTCCGCGATGTTGCAGCAAGACTTGGCAGGAATGTTGCCACTGTGTATGACTGCTGGCGGCGGCGATCACCGGAATGTACGGCCGCAAGACTACTGCGCTCCGGATGGCCAAATGGCATTACCAGAGAGAAGACCATCATGTTTGGCCTGTGGCTCTGGCGCATCGTACTGCATCTGCAGCAGCAAACTGGGTATCAGTTGGCACCACAGTGACACAACGAGCTGTTATAAATCATTTACATCAAGCACAGTTACGAGCCAGGCGCCATTTAGCGCATTCCACTGATCCCAGGCCACCACCATTTACGACTTCAGTCGTGATAAGTGAGAGATAACTGGAGGGCAGGATGGAGGTCTGTTGTGTTTTCTGATGGAAGCTGGTTCGCCTCATTGTCAGTGATGTTCGAGTGTTGGTTAGAATGAGGCCAGTTCACGGCCTGCAACCAACCTCTCTGTGTGTTAGACACAGTGGATCTACACCTGGAGTTATGGCTTGAGGTGACATTTCCTATGACAGTAGGAACACTCTCGTGGTTATCTCACATCCCCAGCTCCTTTAACGTGTACGTCAGTATGGTAATTCGATGTGTTGTGATGCCATTCATGAACACAAGTCCTGGGGGGTTTTCCAATAGGATTACGCCCGCTTTCATTTCGCTGTTGCAGCCCAACGTAGTCTACAAAGTGTCGACGTGTTAACTTGACCTGCTCTGCCACCGTATCTGTCATCAGTCGCACACGCCGGGACATTGTCGGACGACGGCTCTAGCGTCATCCATAGACAATATTAACCGACCCAGTATTGATCGGTCAAGTGCAACAGATATTTAACTCCATATCACAAATTCACTTTCAGCACCAATACAACACGATGCGTGCACGTTTACATGCTTGCTTTCAACATTCTGGCCGTCATATCGTTTATTAACGTGCCAACATTTCACATTTAAATTGCTTATTGCTTCAAATGGCTCTGAGCACTATGGGACTTAACATCTTAGGTCATCAGTCCCCTAGAACTTAGAACTACTTAAGCCTAACTAACCTAAAGCCATCACACACAGCCATGCCCAGGCTTTGATTCGAACCTGCGAGCGTAGCGGTCGCGTGGTTCCAAACTGAAGCGCCTAGAACCGGTCGGCCACTCCGGCCGGCCAATGGCTTATCTAGTGCTCACATTAAGCTGTTACGTTACAAAGTTAATCACTTAAATATGTTACCTAGACAAATGTATCCCCGAAATTTCATTACACTATTTTTTGTGGTATAGATTTTTCCCGTCTGTGTATATATTCCTTCCACCTGTTAATTTATCTTTCCTTCTTTGAATAGTACAGGCATACTCCGATTTCTTGACGTCCTACCAACGGTTTCCATTTTCCCCAAAACTTTCTTTAATTTCGCTATACTGTGGTATCCGTCTTTCCCATAATCATACAAGCTACTCCAGTCTTCCATTTATCCTGTACTCATACCTCCTTTGCCATTTTGCACTTTCAGCCAGTCTCGTTTTACGACCTCTGTGTTCCGTATTGCTTGCTGAACTTGCTTCATTCGTATAGTTTTCAGCCCAAGAAATAAAATTATTAGCTCGTCATGTTCTCCAAGGATTTCCAGTCAGTCTTGTGTTTTGCCTATTTGATGGCCTGCTCCCTTCAATATTTTTTTTCTGAAAGCTATTCTGCCCTCTTCTATTGTTTTACGTTTGTCTTGTACTGACTAACATGACGTTATTCATGGTTTGGTCTGAGTTGGAGGATATTGTTTTACGGACTTCCGTTTTCTCTCAGCGTTTCTTCATCATTTATTTACGAAACCGTATTAAAAAAAAATTAAAACAAGAGTACCTGAGTCAGATGATCTCACTGAATCCGACGGGACTCACTTGGCCCGAGGAATTCCCAGTCTGCTTCGGACACTTGAGTGTCATTTAAGCTACTAATGGATTTCTCCAATCAGATAATCATATCCCTACGACCAAGAATCATTTTCCCGCCGTTAAGTCATTGAAAGATGGCACCACTTTACTCAATACCAGGGACGATGTAATTCTAGGAGAGTAATAAGCACAAGTGGCGGCCTCAGATGTACCTATAGTTAACCCTACTATTCGGTGTGGTCTGCCGGTCCGTGCTATCACGTTTTCTTGTGGCAAAGCGAAGATAATTTGCTGATAGACACGGTCGCTCGGGTGAGACGATCGTTTCGACATTGAAATCTTGTTGGCACTTTGTTTCTTATGGACACGCTGCTTGGGTGCAATGGTTACGGGTTCATATTCCAGTGAATGTAAGGGTATTACAACCAGAGCCACCTGGGTTCACAAACCTTCTGCATGAATGAAGTTTAAAAATAGGGGTGAATTTTAATTTACACGTAAGGGTAACAATTTTAGTTTTGGAAGGTACTGTCTGATTCTACAAAGGTATATCTCTCAAATGGATTTACATATAACCATCGAGTGCTCTTTGCAATTACGTTTGTGTTAGAATTCACCTTTCATGAATGTTCGAAGTGCCGTCCACAGCACACATGACAAATATCCACATGATGGTGAACTCATCCCATACGCTGCGCCACCAACAATTTGGAGGAATTCTTGTAAATCTCGCATAGTTATGACTGGAAGGTAGTAGTTAAGGGACCGATTGTCACATCGGATGTTAGGGGCGGGCGATGTTGAGTCAGGTTTACTACATCGGTCTTAGGGTAAAGGGCACGACCGGGTGGGAATTGTATTCAAATCTGAAGTAATCAGGGAAGTAGAGGGCATGGACGTGCTGTGGACAACCCATACGTTGCAGTTACTACAGCGCCTAGTGACATGTACATAAGGGCCGAAGCGGGTTGGTGAGAGCTGGCGTTGTAACTACCAAAGAGTACTGCACATGTCCCTTCCAAAGGAACTACGTCACAGAAGTAGGAAGAATACACTACTGGCCATTAAAATTACTACATCAAGAACAAATGCAAATGACAAACGGGTATTCATTGGACAAATATATTATACTAGAACTGGCATATGATTACATTTTCACTCAATTTGGGTGCATAGATCCTGAGAAATCAGTACCCAGAACAACCACCCTGGCCGTAATAACGGCCTTGATACGTCTAGGCATTGAATCAAACAGAGCTCGGATGGCGTGTACAGCTACAGCTGCCCATGCAGCTTCAACACGATACCGCAGTTCATCATGAGTAGTGACTGGCGTATTGTGACCAGCCAGTTGCTCGGCCACCATTGACCAGACATTTTCAATTGGTGAGAGATCAGGAGAATGTGCTAACCAGGGAAGCAGTCGAAAATTTTCTGTATCCATAAAGTCTCGTACAGGACTTGCACCATACGGTAGTGCATTATCCTGCTGAAATGTAGGGTTTCGCAGGGATCGCATGGAGGGTAGAGGCAGGGGTCGTAACACATCTCAAATGTAACGTCCACTGTTCAAAGGGCCTTCAACGTGAACAAGAGGTGGCCAAGACGTGTGACCAATGGCACCTCACACCATCACGCCGGGTGATATGCCGCTATGGCGACGACGAGTACACGCTTCCAATTTGAGTTCACCGCGATGTCGCCAAACACGGATGCAACCATCATGATGCTGTGAACAGAACCTGAATTCACCCGAAAAAATTACGTTTTGCCATTCGTGCAGCCAGATCCGTCGTTGAGTACACCATCGCAGGCGCTCCTGTCAGTGTTGCAGCATCAAGGGTAACCGCAGCCATGGTCTCCGAGCTAATAGTCCAAGCTCCTGCAAACGTCGTCGAACTGCTCGTGCAGATGGTTGTTGTCTTGCATACGTCCCCATCTGTTGACTCAAGGATCGAGACGTGGCTGCTCGATCCGTTACAGCCATGCGGATACGATGGCTGTCATCTCGACTACTAGTGATACGAGGCCGTTTGGATCCAGCACGGCGTTGCGTATTACCCTCCTGAAACCAGCGATTATGTATTCTGCAAACAGTCATTGGATCTCGACCAACGCAAGCAGCAATGTCGCGATACGATAAACCGCGATCGCGATAGGTTACAATCCGACCTTTATCAAAGTCGTAAAGTTGATGGTAGGCATTTCTCCTCCTTACACGAGGCATCACAACAACGTTTCACCGGGCAACGCCCGTCAACTGCTGTTTTTTTTATGAGAAATTGGCTGGAAACTGTCCTCATGTCAACATGTTTTAGGTGTCGCCACCGATGCCAACCATGAGTGAATGCCCTGAAAATCGAATCATTTGCATATCACAGATACTGCATATCTGTAGCACGTCATCTTCGTGGTGTTGCAATTTTAATGGCCAGTAGTGTAAATACAAGTAGGAGAGATCGGTGGCCCAATGAACGCAGTCGTGTTACCATTACGTCTGCATTCAGAACTGGAGAGAATGACGATTATTTAAATAGGAGGCCAACCACGACTACCTTTTGGTGATGGATATCTTTTGCCAAAATCGGCTGCACGGACGCGTCATTGCTGTGGCCCGACGCGTCGCACCTTGGAGCTACACCGGCGCAAGGAGCGAGAAGACGGCTTGCCTACCGCTCTCGGGCTGCCACCACCCGGCAGACTGCACGCTACCGCCCGGGTGCAGAGCCGTCAGCAAGCACTGAGCGACTTGGCGTGGGCGGACAGCCGCAGGTGCTGGGGCTATCTGCAACAACGGCGTTTCCCTTCCGCACTCTACCTAGAATCAACGATTAGCGCTTGAGGGAGCAGTCAGCCGTGATCCGGGCCAGAGGCACAGTTAACGAACGCGACGGCCACATAGGTGTGGCAGACCAGACGCAGACTCTGCAGATTACGGCGGTCTCGGTTGTGCTGACTCACGCACGCATGCTGTTTGGCCCCATAGGCGAGTTCAGCAGAAGGCCGGCTGTGTATCATGGAAGTAATAAAGTCAGTGACACACTTAGCAGTGTTTCTCTGCGTGCTTCAGCTTGAGAAACCCCTCCCTCCCCAACCATACATCCCAGTCCTTCTGACGTACACTACTGGTCATTTAAATTGCTACACCACTAAGATGACGTGCTACAGACGAGAAATTTAACCGACAGGAAAAAGATGCTCTGATATGCAAATGATTAGATTTTCAGAGCATTCACACAAAGTTGGCGTCGGTGGCGACACCTACAAAGTGCTGACATGAGGAAAGTTTCCAACCGATTTCTCACACACAAACAGCAGTTGCCGGCGTTGCCTGGTGAAACGTTGTTGTTATGCCTCGTATAATGAGGAGAAATGCGTACCATCACGTTTCCTGCTTTGATAAAGGTCGGACTGTATCCTATCGCGATTGCGATTTATCGTATCGCGACATTGCTGCTGGCCTTGGTCGAGATCCTACGACTGTTAGCAGAATATGGAATCGGTGGGTTCAGGAGGGTAATACGCAACGCCGTGCTGGATCCCAATGGCCTCGTATCACTAGCAGTCAAGATGAGAGGCATCTTATCCGCATGGCTGTAACGGATCGTGCAGCCACGTCTCGATCCTTGAGTCAACAGATGGGGACGTTTGCAAGACAACAACCATCTGCACGAACAGTTCGACGACGTTTGCAGCAGCATGGACTATCAGCTCGGAGACCATGGCTGCGGTTACCCTTGACGCTGCGCCACAGACAGGAACCCCTGCAATGCTGTACTTAACGACGAACCTGGGTTTCACGAATGGCAATACGTCATTTTTTCGGATGAATCCAGTTTCTGTTTACAGCATCATGATGCATGCATCCGTGTTTGGCGACATTTCGGTGAATGCAGATTGGAAACGTGTATTCGTCAGCGCCATACTGGCGTATCACCCGGTGTGATAGTATGGGGTGCCGTTGGTTACACGTCACGGTACTTTTAACAGTGGACGTTACATTTCAGATGTGTTACGACCCGTGGCTCTACCCTTCGCGAAACCCTACATTTCAGCAGGATAATGCATGACCGCATGTTGCAGGTCCTGTACGGGCCTCTCTGTATACAGAAAATGTTCGACTGCTTCCCTGGCCAGCACATTCTCCAGATCTGTTACCAATTCAAAACGTCTTGCTAATGGTGGCCGAGCAACTGGCTCATCACAATACGCCAGTCACTACTCTCGATGAACTGTGGTATCGTGTTGAAGTTGCATTTGCAGCTGAACCTGTATACGCCATCCAAGCTCTGTTTGACTCAATGCCTAGGCGTATCAAGGCCGTTATTTTGGCCAGAGGTGTTTGTTCTGGGCACTGATTTCTCAGGATCTGTGCACCCAAATTGCTTGAAAATGTTATGACATGTCAGTTGTAGTATAATATATTTGTCCAATAATTACCAGTTTATCATCTGTATTTCTTATTGATGTAGCAATTTAATGGCCAGCAGTGTATTTAAATTACCTGAGCTCTGGGTGTTGTAACACGTACGTTTCCGATTTTCGCTGGAGGTAAAAAGGAATTTACTGCTGTGTAGCTATGTGGCGTCGAAGCTCACCCGAGATTTTTGGAACGGGAAGAAAATGGGCGAAGTCCTCTCACACCGGTCTAGAAAATCACGTTCTGCCAGATCACGTCACCCTAGACACCTGTTGCGCAATGCGCTACCAGCAAGGTGCTTACGCTGTAGAATGTGCAGTATCGTGACCTCGACACAGATCATGCCGAATATTTGTAACTGAGGTATACGTGTTAAAATGGAGAACTTGAAACGCCTTTTGCTGCAGCTAAACCGCAACTTATCGAGACTGACGATGGGCTATGACAAAGAGTTAACTGCAACAGCGAGACATTTACCTTCAACCTCATGTATCAATTACAACTTGTGCCACAGTAAGTATTTAGTTAAAATTCAACCCTACTTTCTGTCTTCATTCGTATATTACTTATAGCATCGTGAAATTGTTTGAATCTTTTGACACACCCGATATTTTAACCTGAAACATCCCCTTAGAAAAATTTATAAATGACAGTTCTGGAAAACCTCTTACGTTTTTGTTTTTCAATCACCTGAGCAAAACTGAACGTACTGAGACATTTATCTCTTTACTTATTCTGATAATCACTAAACTGACATACAATATTTTCAGCGATACGCAATTTGACTTTCAATAATCGCTACAAAAGAATGGGCGTCACTAACAATAACCTATGAATATCATGTATCACTGGCCTCACAAAAATCTTCGTTACTCGAACTACTGCAGTACAGCGAGCGCCAATACTGCCAGCTAAATGAAAGATTCTAACTACTGAAGGCACTAACTACTGATAGGCATAGTTAGCAAATGAAAGATTTTGATGGAGAAGAGATAATGTATTTAACTTAATAGTGTTAAAAAGTCGTAATATATACGTCAGTTCATGACATTCAGTCTTACAAATTTCATTTTTCTGACAGACACACGTCAGATCGTCTGCTCTCAAAATTCTGCCACCTCTCTCCCCATATCCACCACTGCTGGCGGCTCACCTCCAACTGCGCAACGCTACGCGCTGTTCACATCCAACTGCCCAACACTGCAATAGCAAATATTCCAACAATGCAAATAAGCCACAGACTGCACACAGCACAGTCAGAGATGTTCATACAGAGCGTTACGTGGCGTTACCAAAATAAAAACCGAAACAGCCTACTTACAGACTGACTGTATTTGATATTTAGATCAGATGATCCGCCAGGAGTTCATCAAACTATATATAAGTGTGATTTAATTCTATATCAACAAACTATTTTTGGTTGCATTATTAGAAAAATTGATTTAAATTAAACTCTCGTATTCTGCCTACATTTTCACAGCAGATTTTAGAACAGATGGTATTTTTAACACTGAGGCTCACTGAATGTGGTTATGTTGATAAAGTTCCACGGAAAAAAGTGACAGGCTACTATTTCAGCTTGCATTACACCTGATCGTATTTTCAGTTTTACAAGTTTCATTCACTTTCTTCTCAGATTATTTCAGAACGAGAGCTACTTATAATAACAATATTACTGAGCATCTTCCATCTCGTTCGCTCCGTACCCCTCATTCCTCCCTCCCACACTCGGCCGTCCAACCCCCCCTCCAACCCCCAAGCTCCTTCATACCCCCTTCCCAAACCCCCACAGACACATACCCACATGTACATACATATACATTAGAGGGAGCACTCCGTCTAAATACACAGGAAATAAAAAAAAAAGTTGATATTTTACAGCAAGTCCCATTGCGAAGCTGATCAGGGGCGAAGTCCTCTCTTACCGATGGCAGAGATATTTCATAACTTTCCCGGAGTACTGGGCGGTGCGCCACACTGACTTATACGAGTCGCACTTCGGGCCGCTGCACTTATCATCCCAGATACTTTGCATATCTCCGAGGCGCCAGCCGCGTAAAATATTGGCCCTACGACTGAACGTAAAAACTCATCGCGAGTTACACTTTACGTCCAACTCGGCGCACTTCCCGCGTCTCCCGCAGGAAGAGTTCACGATACGCAGCAGTTATTCAAAACAGGGCCGGAATGTCGGGAGCCTCCCAGGCTCCTGCGAATCTCTCCTCAGTCCGGATTCTCCCTAACCCGCATCTAACTCAGAACGAAAATAACTGCGATTCTACGGAATATTTTCTAAGTAACCGATCTGATACATTTTTAAGGCGGGTGTTCCAGTACATCTGTGTCCTGCGCTATGATCCTGAATCTTTTCATAAAATTGAATTCATATCTGATTTTGCTTATTCATATCTGATTTTGCTTATTCTTCTTTCTTCGAAGTAGACAGCTGCCTTGCAAGTAGTCTAGAGCCTGTAACGGGACATCCCCCTCTAGATTTACTTTTCCTCAATGGTAGTTCACGAAACCAATATTATTTTTCGACTTTTGGTCAGATCAGTATTATTTCGGCTGTTTTTCTGGAAACATTGATGTAATTTAAAGCACAGTATGCTGTATTTCAAGCTAAAATTTATGAAAACGAATTACTTTATTTTGAATGTTATGATCGATAAGTACTAGTTCTGAACGCAAAGTCAAATTATTATTTTATAGAAATACTTTAATTTACTAATTATCTGGTCACTTAAACTTTCTTTTAATAATTATGAAATTTAGTACTGTTGCCTATGTTTATTTGTAGGAGCAGGAATTTGTACAGGAAAAGTTGCGGAAGCAGAAAGACTGACAGAAAATAAAATTAGACATCTTTATTTGCTTTCTGCCGTTTTATTTTCCTTTTTTCCTCCCAATTTCTTTAAAAAGGAATGTGAAATATTTGTCCTTAATCAGTAACCCGACATAATCTCATTTCAAAGTTATTCCTTCAGTAGCATTTCAAACTCAGTAACTTTATTTGTGTAACTTTTCTCTATACTCAAGCCACAAACTAAATTATCCACGATTCATTTCTATTTCACTATGTATCACGCCATTATCTGGGTTCTACGGTAGTGGTGTAGTATCTACTAATTTAAGTACAATCGTATGTAATACGTCTCTTGCGTTTTTATTCAAGTAAACTTGCTTTACCTTACGTTTCTTTTGGTAAAAATGTAGGTACGCCTCAGCGGTATTAAGCATAAACATCCGTTGATAACTACGTTTTTGTAATTTTGACAGTGGCTCCCTCTTCATCGTCTTAAAGCAGTCTAAGGTCTCTCGACTGGCAAGATGCCACTATTAGTATCTCTAACTGGAATATTTCCATAATTATTCAAATATCTTCCACATGGTATTTTACAACTAAGGTTTTCCCACTCCTCAAGGATTTCCTTCATTATTATATTCCTTTCCATTCTATTGAGTTACTCAAGCTTTAGTCACTATCTTAGCAAAATATCCATTTTGTTCCTATTTCTTGAAACACCGTTGCTAAAAATCAAGCATTCTTGAACGGTTCTACTTCTGAAATCAGTTTCAGTGTTTTTTTCGTTATTAGATTATGATTTGAATTATCATGACCAAATTTCCTAATACGTTTCCCCTATATGCATATTGTCTTCTATGTTGTTTCAAGGAATGTATTACTTCTTCTGACTTGGCTACATCTTTGGAAACTGCGTTTATATTCTGTGTACTGTTTTAATCGGAAACTACGCTCCAGAACACAATTTACTGTTGCTCTGAATTTAGGGATACAATTATTTCTCAGGTGTGACTGGAAATTACTCACTAAAATATCATTTGTAACTGTAATATTATTTTTATTTCGGTTGGTAAAAAGGTGCACCAGCTGATGACTCCGTTCAAAACACGCTTTATCACCGCCAAAACACCAATATGTTCTTTATAAACTCTTGTAGCTGCGGTAAACATAATTTCTGCTTTGGATTCTGCTTTAATAAGGTCCCTACTTGTAAGGGGTTTTCACCAGCCAAAACAAGCTGCCTTCTGAGGTATTTTGATAATTTGTAGCTAGTCGTTCAATGTGTGTCAAGAAACTGTGCACCATTCAGTTGTGCCGTTGCCGATCCCACTTTACCGTATGCTGTAGCATTTAATCTCCTAGGAACTTTATCCTCATATCTAATAATCATTGTGCAGCAATAAGTATAGAGATAAATAATGACTCAATAACGTCTTGTATACTATGTGAACATTAAAAGAACCAGATCTATATACGCAGAGGACTCATTAAATTATAATCCAAAACCATCATTAATCCAGTATTTATTAATGTTCTATTCATTACTGCGTCACACATTTTCGTTGAAAATACCACGAACTTAGCAGTGGCGTGTCAGTCAATCCACTGAACAAAAAAACCATGTGTTGGCAAGTAGGAATGATTTATGCTATCGCATTTCTTGTCAAAACAAAGAAATCTGTGAGTCATTCAATTCGTCTAATTTATTACTGCTAATCTGGAGATGCTGCACAGCCTATCTCCAAAAGTTCCGCGTTCTAGCCATAGACAGCAAATCAGGCGAGACAAAACGCCCTATCATCCTCTGCGAATGACGTCATTGGATGCGGCATTTGTTGACCTTGGAACCGCTGTTAATCGGTTGAGTAGTTTCACTAGTGGGAGTGCACCCAGTATCAGTACTCTCAACAAGAAATAATGTATGATGAACATTCAAAGACATCTGTTGTCTCCTCTGCTTTCGTTAATATCTAACAAGAAATCCGCCGAAATAGCAGCGATCTATTTTCGCCTGGCTTGTTAACTGCTTGAATTTTCAGAGAAGCATCATGAGTGGCGAATTTTGATTAAAATCTACACATTTCTCTGGTGGCCATTTTAAAATTTGGCCTTTTTCCAAAACAGGGAAATTTACACAGTCTCACCTCACTAACAAACTGTAGAGAAATAACTGCGAAAGAATTCTGAAAGAGTGGTCAATTAAGTTTATTAAGAGAGGAACTCAGGTAAAGTAAGGCCAGTAGTTGACGAAAAAGCCCCTCCTCTGTACAAAAAAGAAGTATAATGTGTCAACCAAGAATTTACTTTCAAAACTTTTTCTTAAGAATTTACTTTATTTACTAGGGATTCATCAAGAACAACAACTCATTTAATCACACTATGTGAGCGTGAAAGTAGTTGCCAGGGAGTAACTAATAAAATCAAAATGAAATTTCTTTTAATAAATGGGAATTTTATTCCTAAAAGCTTTTTTAATTGTAAGAAGCAGATTTAAAATTATAAGCAGAAAGCATCCTCTAAATATCAAGTTACCATTTATTCAGAGGTAGAAAGAAATAAATTTCTGAGTGTATGAGCTTTCGGCTGAGGACCTTGCCACTCCCTTTTGACACGGCCGTAGTCACGACCGCTAACAACAACCTCTGAAAGACTACACTGGTGCAAATCTGCAACACACCAGATTACCTTAAAGTAAAAGTTTTAACAATTCACAGAAGCACACGAACTATGCACCCCGTGGGAGGGATGTAAATGGTACAAAACACTAAAATTAAAAGATTTACTTGCCACTGAAGGTGCAACTTGATTTTAACTTCTAAAAAAAGTCTTACGGTGGATAGATTGCAACTTTATATACTAAAATGACCATTTAAATAAAAGCCCATTAAATGAAATCTTACATAAAATCATACAAGTTTGGCCAAACATGCTCTACAGTATACATATACCGTCTCTCAAGATGATAGGCAAGATAAAAACATATTTCAGGAATGAGGCCGTTAGACTTCAAGCAATAAATTCGTGAACACACCGAGTCCGACAAACATGACAGAGGGCGCTATTAACGTACGGCAGATTGATAGAGAGATTACTGAACAACCCGACCCGTAGGTTGCTCTAACCAGCCCCTACTCCACAAGGGAAAAACGGACCACCCAACTCATAAACCACCTTCCCACTGGTGGGCAAACGGAGAAGAATGGTGGGATGAATCCAAAACAAAGCTGGTGACCTCACCAGGAAACAAGTAGGCTTGAAACAAGTAAATGAAACAACATATCACCAATCACTTGGCTTATAATAACTGCGATTTCTGGCGAAGACCTGGCGCAGCACCCCGAAAACGCTGTGCAGAACCGTCCGCTGCCAGCCGCTTCAACAGACGCAGGAAGGCGCGCCGATCTCCGGTCTCACGGCGACGCAGCTCGGACCGGCCAGACCGATGTCGTGGTTGACTCCTGTTGATCTCGTATCGCTACCCCACACTTTACCTCCACTGGACTCACGTGACGACCTCACATGCGCCGACGCTCAAGACGGACAAGTCATCCTGTATCTCAGTGCGCAACCGACCAACCGATCGATCCAAACGCCAGTGACCGAAGCCTGAGCAACTCGAGCAGACCGGCGGCCTAACGCGCAGACTCAGATGCAGGGACTAAGTCCCCGACCGGGCGACTACTCGTCGAGTTCTCTCACTGCACCACAAATTCTGACGAGAGACAGACTAGCAAGCTGGGGACCAGAGACTGACCCTAGACTGACTCCAGACTCACCCAGACTACCGAAATGGCGAGCTCATAGCGCCCCTTAAATGCACGTGAACAGGAAACCTTTCCCCTTTCCTAGCAGAGGGAGACACCAAAGCTGCGATTGCCACAGCGGCGCAACCGCCAGAAGCGCAGAGCACTGCTTCACACAACGCGCTTCGGCGCGCTCTTCAAAACAGCAATATTCACCATGCCTCAATGTCTTCATTTATGTTGTACGAAAACCCATTGCATTTGTTGTTTCACAAGCTATCGATGGCCATTAAAAATTACACTCTTTCATCGAAAAAGTCAGTATTTAGTGGAATGACATGATATTTAATGCAGTTTTACATAATACTGGTATGGATATATACTCTCCTCTCTGCATGCTATGATTTGCCAAAATCTCATTTCAGTATCTGAAACCGTTTATGAAATATGAAGAATGTTGTGAATATTTCATTCTGGCCTTATCGCTAGCGTGGCGCGATTACAAATAAGTGTACTAAATCTCATCAATTTTCTCGAGATTGGTGACAGATAGATACCTCTACTCAAGTCTAAATAAAAATTAAACATGTAGGTAAATTTCATACGCAGCAACTTATTATGTAATGTGCACCGAACGCAAAATCACGGCGAATCTTCAGATTTCCGCGCAGTGTCTTATTTCCACGTATACAGGGTGATTCAGAAATGCATGTAAATATTTTAAGGGTGTATTTGTGAGGTAAATATAAGACAAAAATGTTCTATAAATGTTTTTCCATAAACGTTTAATTCCAGAGTTATCGTTAAAATACGAAAGTCATGTCCGTATCAAAACGACGTCAGTGCAAGCAGCAGGATGCCATATTCTGGTACGTAATGCACATACGTATCTCCCAACAGTTGATTCGAAACTGCATGAATAGTGTTTGTTTGTGTTTGCAATTGCTGTTTACTCCTACTGTACAGAAGATGGCGCTGATGTTGTTGGTAACGGAAACGTACTTCCTGTCGTTCATTCATCGTCGGAAGGCTACAGGTTTCGTGCACATGATGTACTCAAACAGTGAGTATGCTGATATGCACCTTGTGTATGGTGCAGCAGATGGAAACGCACTTGCAGCAAGACGAAGGTACAGTGAGCTGTTTCCAAGACGACGGTTACCAAGTCATCAGACGTTTGTATCTGTGGACAGACGTATGCGGGAGTGTGGCATTCGTCCTGGGCCACATTCAGGTCGACCACTTGAGCATGCAGTGAACGTCGAGGAACATGTTTTGGACCTGGTAGACCAAGATCCAGCCATCAGTACGAGACAAATTAGTGCAGCTGTACGACTTCCACAATCTACTGTATGGCGGCTGCTTCGGAGACAACAGTTGCATCCATTTCACCTGCACAAAGTGCAGGAATTGACACCTGCAGACTATCCTCGCCGTCAGCAATTCTGCCAGTGGTTACAAGAGCGTCATTTGAATGATCCAATGTTCATTCGGCGGATATTATTCACAGATGAGGCCATGTTTACTCGTGCGGGTGTAATCAATTCGCATAATATGCACCAGTGGGCTGTCGAGAATCCTGGCGCGAGAATTGTGCGTGGATATCAACATCAATTCTCCATAAACATTTGGTGTGGTATTGTGGGGAATGACTTACTCGGACCTCATGTTCTACCTCCAAGGCTGACTGGGCACGCTTACCGCGAATTTTTGGAGGGGGAATTGCCTGGATTGTTACAGGATGTCCCTCTTGCAACACGAGCCACCTTGTTGTTTATGCACGATGGTGCTCCTGCCCATTACAGCCGCAACGTAAGGGCGTACCTCAATGATGCGTATCCACATTGATGGATAGGTCGCGGAGGACCAATTGCTTGGCCAGCCAGATCACCTGACCTGAACCCTTTAGACTTTTATTTATGAGGCCGACTAAAGACATTGGTGTATTCTTCTGTGTGCTACAACAAAGAATTGAAGGTGGTTGTGAAATTATTCGTGGAGAGTTGAACGGACTGTGTAATGTGCAGAGATCATTGCGGCGACGAGCACGGGTCTGTCTGCAAGTTCAGGGACAGCATTTTGAACATGCATTGCATTAAGATTTGTGCAAATACAGTACAGTACAGTCTGTAAATTCTTCACGTATTTTCCTTAGTTATTTTGCATTGATTGAGTTCAATCAACAGGAACTAAAGTAATACAGTATTCGCGAGGAATTGTTTCAGTTTGTTACGTCACGTTTATTTACCAGTTTGCGTTTTTAGTCCAAATGCACTGTAATTAAACTGTGAACTCTGGGAAGTAAATGCTTTACGTTGTATTGAATGTATTATCATGTTTTGTTCATAACTCTGTAATAAGCCATGTATAGCAAAAATTGTATAGAACATTTTTGTCTTATATTTACCTCACAAATACACCCTTAAAATATTTACATGCATTTTTGAATCACCCTGTATATCACAACAATTGTAACCATTAAGGAAACGTTGAGACCATTATAATAAGCCTGACATATAAATTTATAACTAAAGCAAAAATGAATTTTTTTACATAATACGTTCTGTAAAATTGTTTCAGAAAGATGGCAGGGCGTGCTCCACGGTTCTGTCATCACCAACCAGCCGAAAGGTGGCAACCGCTTGTCTGCCTCCCCTTCTGGACAAACGAGTGGACTCATCCAGGCCTTTCGACGAAAACGTGTCACTGTGCATCGCCCGCTGTACCTGTGTAGACTACAGTAGCAGCCAGGAATCGTATGCAGATTCGCCCCCCTCTGGGTTGCGGCCACCTTAGCAGTCATTTGTGCGAACCATGACATTTTGTCAAATATTTACTTTAGTGAGCATACCTTAGGAACCGGACACCTAAATAATTTGACGAAATATCCGTCATGGCTCGCACAAACGACTTATGGGAATGTGTAATAATTAAAGAAGCCATTGAAATAAAAAAGAGAGACTGTGCCCTGCAGGTCAGCACGTCCTGGGATCCGGCGATCGCGTTGCTGAAGTGGGCTCACCGAACGTCAACATACGCCCGTATATGGCGATGCCGCAGGCACCACTGACGTCAGAGCCAGCAGCTAGCGTATATAAGGGAAGTGCTTGGCACGAGGCTCCCTCCCTGATATTGCCCTCATCCCCTCTATCCACCTCTGCTACCAACTTTGATCCTTCTCTACCTCACCCTGGGATTTTTCCCAAGGGCACCCTCACTCCCTTCTATCCCTCCTCCCTTCCTCCCTCCTTCCTCCTTCTGGGCTTCACATACCCCTCTGTCTTCATTCCCCCCCTCCTCCCATATCCTCTGCCACTGGCATGTCCACCCTCCCCTCTCCGTCCTCCCCCACCTTTTCCCCTTTTTGGCAGCTCCCCCAGACTCGTACACGTATAATGAACTTTCGCGCGCCGGAGATCATCGCCTACTGTTTGTGTGTACCGTCGTGTTCGTGTTCCAGTGTTTCATCGTCTGTGCTCCATCGTTCGCATGTGTCGTCTCTGTCATGTCTGTGCGTGTCCACGTTTCTGAACGTATTTATTTTGGACTCTGCGCCCGTGCACAGCTCCGTGTGTTTTAATTTTGTCTGTCTACATTTGTACGTCAACCATGACCGATTTCGCTTGTCTCCTTTTGTATCATTAGTCATATCTGTGGCTAAAGAGCCGCATAGTATGCCGCTGCTGGCCTACCTGTATCAGGTGTGAAATGACAGTAAAGAAAAAAAAAACAGGAGACTCATTTAATGTTAATTACTTGACGCGGATGTAAACACCAGAGCGTTTTATTGAACATATTAAGAAGATTACTTGCGTTATGTACACTTAATAATTAAAATATGCTTTACTTTGAAGTTTTGTGTGTTCCTCTGCGGTGCTGAGTTGTATACAACGTGAGTAACGTTCCTGATAATGACAAACAGAAAATAGTCTTGAATTCTGATAGAATGATAGTCACCGACAAATAGTCATGCTTAGTAGCATCATGATATGCCGATGCCATTTATCACTGTAGCCTTCCGCACTAAGGTTTATGAAAGTATGATGATCCACTGCATTTTTGACGAATCTTCTATTTTGGTTGTTTAAAAAGATGCGTCAGCAAATCAGAGTCGCTGGCAGTTGGGTCATTTGATTTTAGGGTTCTCTGGTGGCGTATGTGGGTGGTAAACGCCATCAGCGCCCACGGAGCGACCGAAGAGCGAGCTCACCGGCTGCGGTGCGGCGGAAGCTTTGAGAATGCCTTCTCCCGTGTTACTGTGTGTTGCGTCCAGTGCGCCGGGCGCCGTCGACGAGAATGTCGTCGTTCCCCTGGAGTATTGATATATATAACTATCAGACCGACGCAACGCAGTTTGTTGCGCCAGGCTGGATTATTTGACTCAAATTACTGTTGGTACAGACTAATGTATTTACAGTGAAGAGCCAAAGGAACAGGTACACCTGCCTAATATTGCGTACGGTCCCCGCGAATACGCAGAAGCGCGGCAACATGACGTGGCATGGATTCGTCTAATACATGAAGTAGCGCTGGAGGGAACTGACGCCATGAATCATACAGGGATGTCCAAAAAATCCGTAAGACTACGAGGGGGTGGAGATCTCTTCTGAACATCACGTTGCAAGGCGTCCCAGATGTGCTCAATAATGTTCATGTCTGGGGCGTTTGGTGGGCAAAGGAAGTGATTAAACGCAGAGGAGTGTTCCTGGAGTCACTTTGTAGCAACTCCGAACGTGTGAGGTGTCGCATTGTCCTGCTGGAACTGCCGAGGTCTGTCGGAATACACAATGGACATGAATGGATGCAGGTGATCAGATAGGACGCTTACGTACGTGTCACCTGACACCGTCGTATCTAGACGTATCAGGGGTCCCATATGACTCCAACTGCACACGCCCCACACCATTACAGGGCCTCCACCAGCTTTAGCAGTCCCTTGCTGACATGCAGGGTCCACCGATTCATGAGGTTCTGTCTATACCCGTACACGTCCATCCGCTAGATAGAATTTGAAACGAGAGTTGTCCGATCAGGCAACATGTTTCGAGTCATCATTAGTCGAGTTTCGGGGTTGACGAGCACAGACGAGGAGTAAAGCCTTATGTCGTGCAGTCATAAAGAGTACATGAGTGGGCCTTCGCCTCCAAAAACCCATATCGATGATGTTTCGTGGAATGGTTCGCACCTTGACACTTATTGATGGCCCAGCATCGATATCCTCAGCAATTTGCTGAAGGGTTGCACTTCTGTCACGTTGAACGTTTCTGTTCAGTTGTTGTAGACCTCGTTGTTGCAGGATGTTTTTCCGGTCGCAGCTATGTCGGACGTTTGATGTTTTACCGGATTTCTTATATTCATGATACATTCGTGAAATGGTCGTACTGGAAAATCCACAGTTCATAGCTATCTAGGAGATGCTGTGTGCCGTCGCTCATGCGCCGACTGTAAAACCACGTTCAGACTCACTTAAATCTCGATAATCTGACTTTGCAGCAGCAGTAACCGTTCTAACAACGGCGCCAGACACTTTTTGCCTTATGTAGGCGTTGCCGACCCCAGTGTCATATTCTGCCTGTTTACATATTTATGTATTTGAATACTTAAACTTGTACCAGTATCTTTGGCGCTTCAGCGTAAAAAGAAACAAAGGGACTTCAGATTGCAGTGCTTGTAAAGGCTGTTCTCAACAACAAGTTTTAAAGTGTGCTATTTCAGGATTAAGCGTTTGTTCCTTATCTATATAAACGATTTAGGAGACAATCTGAGCAGCCGTCTTAGTTTGTTTGCAGATGACGCGGTCGTTCAGTATCCAGTTAAGTCATCAGAAGATCAAAACAAATTGGAAAAGGATTTCGAAAAGCTAACTGGTTGGTGTGAAAATTGGCAACTGAAAATAATGAAAAATATGAGTTCGTCCACAAGAGTGCTAAAAGGAGTCCGTTTCACTTTGGTTATACGAGAAACCATTCAAATCTAAAGGCTGTAAATTCAACTAAATACCTAGGACTTACAATTACGAACAATTTAAATTGGAAAGAACGGATAGAAAATACTAAACGGAATGCGAACTAAGAGCTGCGATTTATTGGCAGAACACTTAGATGATGCAAGAGATCTACTGAAGAGGCTGTATGCACTACGCTTGTTCGTCCTCTGGAGTACTGCCGCGCACTGTGGGATCCTTACCAGATAGGATTAGCGGAGTACTTTGTATAAAGTTCTTGAGAAGAGCAGCCTGTGTTGTATTATCCAGAAATAGGGGGGAGGGTGTCACTGGCATTATACAGGTTTTGGGGTGGACATCATTAAAACGAAAGCGTTTTTCGTTGAGGTGGAAACTTCTCACTAAATTTCAGTAGCCATCTTTCTCCTCCGATTGCGAAAATGTTTGTTGACGTCGACCGACATATGGAGAAACGATCATGATAACAAAATAAGGGAAATCAGAGCTCGCGCTGTAAGATCTAATTTTTCGTTTCTTCCGTTCTCTCTTCGAGATAGGAATAATAGAGAACGAAAGTGGTTTCATGAATCCTCTGCCAGGAATTTAAGTTTGGTTTGCAGAATACTCAAGTAGATGTAAATGTACGTTTCATACACGTAAATCCATAGCCAGAAGTAAATCTTCCTGCTGTATGAAAAATTCAACGTAAGACAACTTCTGTGTAAATCACCCTCGATACTGCACCGTCTGTCCCCTGTTAAGTTAATACGTTAGAATGATTTTACAATCTCTAACGCTACCAAGAGCGTCACGCCCCATGAGTCGACGGACGACACTCTGCTAACTCGGACAGGGCCAGCTGGCCGTGCTGTAGGTCAAAGAAGAAGGGCAAATTGTTCCTGACTTCACAGCTGGTTTCTGAGAAAACTTGGGGTAAGCTGTAGAGAAAGACGGGTAACATAAAATATGTACAAGAACCAGAGGGAACAATAAGATTGAAAGACCAAGAACTAAGTGGCTGGATTAAAAGGGTTGTAAGAAAGAGGTATAGTCGTTCGCCACTACTGTTTACTAGATACGTCTAATAAGCATTGACGGATATAAAAGAAAGGTTCAGAAGCGGAGTTAAAATTCTAGCTGGAAGGTTATCGACGATAGGTTTCGCTGATGAAATTGCTACGATCAGGGCAACTGAAAAGGATTTACAGGATCTCATGAGCGGATTGAGCATTTTAATGAGTACCAAATATGAATTGAGAATCAATTGAAAAAAGACGAAGGTAACGGGAAGTATCAGAAATGAGAATGTCGAGAAACTTAACATCAAAACTGCGAAAGACGTAGTACACGAAGTTAAAGATTTCTGCCACAAAGGCAGAAAAACAGCCCGTGATGGTCAAAGCAAAAAAGACATTAACAGTGGAGCAGCACTGAAAAAAGGGTATTCTTGGCCAAGAGAATTCGACTAGTATCGGAAATAGGCCTTAATGTGGGGAAGGAAATTCTGGGAAAGCGTTGTATGGTAGTGAAAAATTGACTGTGGAACAACCGGAACAGAAGAGAATCGATGTATATGAGGTGTGACAAAAGAATGTTGAAAATCAGGTGGATTGGTATGTAACATTTCAGGAGGAAATGAATATGTGGAAAAGACTGATAAGAAGAAAGGACGGGATGTTAGGACATCGGTTAAGACATTAGGAAATACGCTACTAGCCAATAAAAATTCTACACCATGACGATAACGTGCTACAGACGCGAAATTTAATCGACAGGAAGATGATGCTCTGATATGCAAATGATTAGATTTTCAGAGCATTCACACAAAGTACCTCGTGTAAGGAGGAGCAATGCTTACCATCGCGTTTCCGACTTTCATAAAAGCCGGATTGTAGCCTATCGCGATTGCGGTTTATCGTATGAAGACATTGCTGCTCACGTTGGTCGAGATCCAAGGACTGTTTGCAGAAAATGGAATCGGTGGGCTCAGGAGGGTAATATGGAACGCCGTGCTGGATCCCAACGGCCTCGTATCACTAGCAGTCGAGAAGACGGGCATCCTATCCGCGTGGCTGTGACGTATGGTGCAGCCACCTCTCGATCCCTGAGTCAACAGACGGGGACGTTTGCAAAACAACAACCATCTGCACGAATAGGTCGACGGCGTTTGCAGCAGCATGGACTATGAGCTCGGAGACGATAGGTGTGGTTACCCTTGACGCTGCATCACAGACAGGAGCGCCTGCGATGGTGTACTCAACAACGAACCTGGGTGCACTAATGGCAAAACTTCATTTTGTTGGATGAATCCGGTTTCTCTCGCATCCGTGTTTGGCGACATCACGGTGAACGCACATTGGAAGCCCGTATTCGTCATCGCTATACTGGCGTATCACCCGGCGTGATGGTATGCGATGCCGTTGGTTACACGTCTCGGTCACCTCTTGTTCGCAATGACGACACTTGGGTGAACAGTGGACCTTACATTTCAGATGTGTTACGACCCACGGCTCTACCCTACATTCGATCCCTGCGAAACCCTACATTTCAGCAGGCTAGTGCACGACCGCATGTTGCAGGTCCTGTACGGGCCTTTCTGGATACAGAAAATGTTCGATTGCTGCCCTGACCAGCACATACTCCAGTCCTCTCACCAGTTGAAAACGTGTGGTCAGTGGTGGCCGAGCAACTGGCTCATCACAATACGCCAGTCACTACTCTTGATGAACTGTGGTATCGTGCTGAAGCTGCATGGGCATATGTACCTGTACACGCCATCGAAGCTCAGTGTGACTCAATGCCCAGGCGTATCAAGGCCGTTATTATGGCCAAAGGTGGTTGTTCTGGGTAGTGTTTTCTCAGGATCTATGCACCAAAATTGGGTGGAAATGTGATCACATGTCAGTTCTAGTATAATATGTTTGTCCAATGAATACTTGTTTACCGTCTGCATGTCTTCGTTGTGTTGTAATTTTGATATCAAGTGGTGTAACTTTCATAGTACTGGAGGGAGCTGTAGAGATTAATAGCTGTAAAGGAAAACAGGCGAGGACGTTGGTTGCAACTGCCAGTTTGAGGTGAAAAGGTTGGCACAGGCGAGGTATTGTCAAGGGGGGGGGGGGAGGGAGAATCAAAAGTGAACCAGAAGAGTGATGACTGAAAAAGAAAAGACGGAGCTGGCTTACATGACGGCTCTTACGCAGCATTCACTGCTGGAACGGAGAAGAACAACGGTGGCCGAAGTACCCTTTGCCACCCTTGGTGAGGTGGCTTGCGGTGCATGTGAGTAGAGCGCAAATTGCTACGAGGCGTTTCCTGGTACTGACAATTGTCTGTGCACTTCTTTAGCTGGAATTGAAGCCCTGGAGCACTTGCAGAGCTATGCTTGCTGACAAGGGAATCTCCCTATCGCACCCCCCCCCCCCCTCACATTTAGTTATAAGTTTATAAGTTGCCACAGAGGATTGACTTTGAAAACCTGAAGACAGATCAATCGAGAAATCAGGAAGAAGTTGTGTGGAACTATGAAAAAAATAAGCAAAATGTATAAACTGAGTAGTCCATGTGCAATATAGGCAACATTAAGGATTAAGTGAGCTAAGGAGCGCCTTGGTCCCTTGGTTAGCGTGAGCAGCTGCGGAACGAGAGGTCCTTGGTTCAAGTCTTCCCTCGATTCAAAAGTTCACTTTCTTTATTTTCCCAAATTTATGATCTGTCCTTCGTTCATTGACGTCTCTGTTCACTGTAATAAGTTTTTTGTCCGTGTTTTGCGACCGCACCGCAAAACCGTGCGATTAGTGGACGAAAGGACGTGTCTCTCCAATGGGAACCGAAAACATTTGATCGCAAGGTCATAGGTCAATCGATTCCTCCACAGGAAAACAGGTCTGCAATGTTCTATACGACAATGGTGACGGCATGTGCGTCACATGACAGGAATATTTTGTCGACACACCTAACTTGTACACTTGGCGAATGGGTAAAAAGATTTTTGTAACTTACCCGATTTAGGTTTTTTTGTGGATGTGACAATCACTTCCAAAGAAGTGATGAAAACATAAGTGTTTGTCACATAAACTCCAACAAATGAATGCAACTGTTTCACAGTCGCAAAGTTTTCCCTGTGCACTGTCAAAGCATATATTTTTATTGTCTTCAAATTTTTCCGTTTAGGTGTAGCGTCCCCATACTAGGGTGCAGTTACCTCGCATCGGACGGACGGACGGACAGATAATAATTGTCTGAAAATAAAAAAAAATTAGCTTTTCACTGGAGAGAAGACTTGAACCAAGGATCTCTCGTTGCGCAGCTGCTCACGCTAACCACGGGACCACGACGCCTCTAAGCTCAAACCATCCTTCATGTTGCCCATCTTGAGCATGAACTACTCAGTTTGCATATTTTTTTCATAGTTCCACACAACTTCTTCCTGTTTTCTCGATTGATCTGTGTTCAATTTTTCAAGGCCTATCCACTGTGCCAACTTACAACTAAATCTGAGCGGAGTGCGATGGGGAGGTTCCCTTGTGAGTTGTTGGCAGATGGCGGCTGAGCCAGGCCGACTACACAGGCAGTGCAGCGCGGGCAGCCACTCAGAGGTCCTTCGGGCTGTGGAGAGAGCAGCCCGTGGGGCAGCGGCGGCCGCTCTCTGCACCCCTCCGGCCCCCACCCTTCCTCCCTCTCTGTATCCCACCCTCCCCCCCCCCCCCCCCACAATGCTAAACTTGAATTGCGTGCCCGCAGGCCGGGACCCGCCATTAGCACCGGAAGCCTCCGATCTGAGGCCATGTGAGCGGGAGCGGCCGGCAGCCGCCTCTTCTGGGGGCTTTTAACTCTCATTGGCCCTCAGATCCGCACGCTCAGCACAACTCGCCGCGACAGCGCACAGAGGGGAGGACAGGGGGTACGAGTGAATGGATGCGACAAATTTTGTTACAAAGAAGGCAATGAAGGAAAGTACACATCTACATCTACATCTACATGACTACTCTGCTATTCACATTTAAGTGCTTGGCAGAGGGTTCTCGAACCACAATCACACTATCTCTCTACCATTCCACTCCCGAACAGCGCGCGGGAAAAAAGAACAATTAAACCTTTCTGTTCGAGCTCTGACTTCTCTTATTTTATTTTGATGATCATTCCTACCTACGTAGGAATGTTGGTGACTAATATTTCGTAAATAGATCTCGCCGCTATGAAAAACGTCTTTGCTTTAATGACTCCCATCCCAACTCGCGTATCATATCTGTGACACTCTCTCCCCTATTACGTGATAATACAAAACGAGCTGCCCTTTTTTTTGCACCCTTTCGATGTCCTCTGTCAATCCCACCTGGTAAGGATCCCCCACCGCACAGCAATATTCTAACAGAAGACGAACGAGTGTAGTGTAAGCTGTCTCTTTAGTGGACTTGTTGCATCTTCTAAGTGTCCTGCCAATGAAAAGCAACCTTTGGCTCGCCTTCCCCATAATATTATCTATGTGCTGTTTCCAACTGAAGTTGTTCCTGATTTTAACACCCAGGTACTTAGTTGAATTGACAGCTCTGAGAATTGTACTATTTATCGAGTAATCGAATTCCAACGGATTTCTTTTGGAACTCATATGGATCACCTCACACTTTTCGTTATTTAGCGTCAACTGCCACCTTCCACACCATATAGCAATCTTTTCTATATCGCTTTGCAACCGATACTGGTCTTCAGATGACCTTATTAGACGGTAAATTACAGCATCATCTGCGAACAACCTAAGAGAACTGCTCAGATTGTCACCCAGGTCATTTATATAGATCAGGGACAGCAGAGGTCCCAGGACGCTTCCCTGGGGAACACCTGATATCACTTCAGTTTTACTCGAGGATTTGTCGCCTGTTACTACCAACTGCGACCTTCCTGACAGGAAATCACGAATGCAGTCGCACAACTGAGCTGATACCCCATAGGGCCGCAGCTTGATTAGAAGTCGCTTGTGAGGAACGGTGTCAAAAGCTTTCCGGAAATCCATAAATACGGAATCAACCTGAGATCCCTTCTCAATAGCGGCCATTACTTCGTGCGAATAAAGAGCTAGCTGCGTTGCACAAGAATGGTGTTTTCTGAAGCCATGCTGATCACTTATCAGTAGATCGTTCCGTTCGAGGTGATTCATAATGTTTGAATACAGTATATGCTCCAAAACCCTACTGCAAACCGACGTTAATGATACAGGTCTGTAGTTCGATAGATTACTCCTACTACCATTCTTAAACACTGGTGCGACCTGCGCAATTTTCTAATCTGTAGGTACAGATTTATCGGTGAGCGAGCTTTTGTATATGATTGCTAAGTAGGGAGCTATTGTATCAGCGTAAGCTGAAAGGAACCTAATCGGTATACAATCTGGATCTGAAGACTTGCCCGTATCAAGCGATTTGAGGTGCTTCGCTACCCCTAAGGTATCTACTTCTACGAAACTCATGTTAGCAGCTGTTCGTCTTTCTAATTCTGGAATATTCCATTCGTCTTCCCTGGTGAAGGAATTTCGGAAAACTGCGTTCAATAACTCCGTTTTAGCGGCACAGTCCTCGGTAACAGTACCATCGGCACTGAAAAAGGGAATGTATTGACAGCGTCTTGCCGCTTGTGTACTTTACATACGATCAGAATTTCTTCGGATTTTCTCCCAAATTTCGAGACAATGTTTCGTTATGGAACCTATTAAAGGCGTCTTGCATTGAAGTACGTGCCAAATTTCGCGCGTCTGTAAATTTTAGCCAATCTTCGGGATTTCGCGTTCTTCTGATTTCGCATGCTTTTTCCGTTGCCTCTGCAACAGCGTTCGGACCTGTTTTGTTTACCATGAGAGATCAGTTCCATCTTTTACCAATTTATGAGGTATGAATCTCTCAACTGCTGTTGCTACTATATCTTTGAATTTGAGCCACATCTCGTCTACATTTGCATAGTTGGTTCGGAAGGAAAGGAGATTGTCTCTTAGGAAGGCTTCTAATGACACTTTATCCGCTGTTTTATTTTATTTTAAAAAGAAGCGGACAAAGTGTCACTAGAAGCCTTCCTAAGAGACACATCTCGGAAGATAAACGTATACGTATTAAGAGATTATTTTCACTCAACATTATCTTACCCTCTTTGTGATCTACTATTTTCAGTTTCACAGATATTGATCACAGTCCGAAAAACTAAAAGTATTCTTGCCCACTATGATAAATAATAAATTTTTCACTTACGTGGTTGCATTTTAGCTTCGCCAGCAGTAACTGTCTAGGGTATGAGTGCTGAATCCGTTTCTTTTTGCATAGTGAGTCACTTTGCAACGTAACCTTCCAGTACTGGTGGTGGTAAAAGTCTACCTAAGTAGATAGGTTACCGTCGCTTTTGACCTGTCCTGCAAGCTACCGTCTGTAGTAAATGGTTTCTTAAATTCGTGTGGTCCACGAAATTACTGGCTCCTGCGAGTTGTTGCTGGGTATTTGTAATTTCTAGCGGAAGGTTTTAGCGAACCGGTAAAATTTTTGAAAGCAAAGGATAACGTATTTTTTTAACCACTACAGAAGGCACCTATACATGGCTTAATAGGAAGTATATAGCTTTTGTTCGCTTTCATGACCCGGAATTCGACTGTGGTACTGACTGCCACCTATTCGTTATGATGGACGGAGTAAATAATCAGTCGAGGGTACAGATTAATTGATATTTATACAGTACCGATTGTACTTCCACAACTAGTCGTGTTTCTCTTTGCAATGTACATCATCAAAACCGGTCTCTAGTAAACCTGGTTCAGTTTCACCACATAATTCTGGAATGGGACAGAGGAGCGCAGACCTGGCTTCAATGTAATTTTATACAACCGCACAATTACACCTAAACTCTCGGTTATTACTTTAAGTTGCTATAGATTACTCAGACACTACAAGCGAAACTAGGTCAGGGTGGAAGAATATTTTTCAAAACATTATCAAATCAGTGGGCCTTAAAATCCGATACTTTTCCTAGTGGCACGAGTATTTTACTTAACGCAACACATCGCCAGCAAATCAAATCGTTTCGGGGTGCACGAGAAACATCACTTCAATGCTGTTCAACCCACATGTTCAAGTTTCAGTAGCCAACAGAAACCCAGAAGAAATATGGACACACACGATTATTCCCTCCATTTTTTTACACTCGCTCACTATCGTATGATTATTCACCGTGTACGATATATTTTCAGACAAAAACTACAAATTATCAATGTTGCGGTTGCTCCAACAGACCACGTGGCGCGAAAGCAACTTCTCAAAGAAAACATATGGAAAATAAATAAAAATCCCCAAAATATTACTGTCACTGGAAGAACAGATTAAAATACATTAAATGAGTGAATTTCCGTTAAGCACAGAGCAATAACGTGACCGTGAGATTAAGGCACACGGTGCGTTGCCTGAACAAGTCACTAACGCAGGGTCTACTGAAATTGGAGTAAATTAAGAAAATCAATTCCCTTATTGTGTTCAGTGGGAATTTCGCACCTCATTTCAACATCTGGGCTTCATTACCGAGCACATTTGAGACAGTCTAATACCTATGATTACATGGCCAAAACGAGAGCTGTGCCTCAATGTCTGTCCATCACCACGACCCAGGAACAAGTGCTCTTCCATCCGAATCCGCCTAACCGTTCCGCTTACAAACGTGGTGGGGGTGGCGCGCCAACCTGACAGAGCCAATACGCGCTCCTGCGCGTCATCTTTACCCTGACCTGCAAACTTGGTCTCTGCCAAACTCGTTCACGCTTTGGGGGTTGGTACTACCCTACCCCAGAACGACCAATCCAGCAGTGTTACAATCTGTGCCTAAAGCTTTCTGCTAGTTCACACACTCACTCATTTATGCCGTCCAGGCAGCACAAAGGAAAGGAATATGGGAAACGTGGTACATAACAGAAAAAAATTCGATAAATAACACTGTTTAGTCCATTCTGTCCTTTTGTACTCCAGCTGAGGTATTAACTGCCCGAGAAGAAACTCTTGCTAATGATTTCTGCGTGCTAGCAATTTAATACAACATTGGAACGGTACAACAAGTTCCGTTTCAACTTAAACTATTAAATGATAAGATTTCGTTCATTTCAGAAATTTTTAAACATTCAAACAAATGGTTCACAACAATCATTCAGCTTCCAACGTTATACATTTTCCATTTTTTCACGTGTGCAGTAAAATTCCAATTACTTGCAACGACTGCATAAACATGTGTGACTTTTTATCGTTTCTTCCCTCCAAGCGACAGAGGTGAGAGAGATTACAATTTTAGGCAAAGACTCTAGTGATTTGCATTGCTCTGATTTCTTCATCTTTTCTCCTTGCCTAGCAAGAAAGGTCAGAGAAATTACAATTTTAAACAAAGAGTCTAAACATTTTCAACGCAGGTAATGAACGTATTTAATTCACTACGCAATACTTTTTATATAAATGAAGCAAAATTTAGCAAGAAATTAATGTAAATTACTTCATATATTTTACTTATTGTCAGTGGCCTTTCTTATTAATTAACCTAAAAATTGTTCTTTTCACACTGGATGAAAGCAGACGTTCACAAAATATATCATTTAAATGGAAATCTACACATATCTAGTTAGTATTTTTGTGTAAATGAAGTCATGCAAGACGACACTGGTCTTGTGGTTTATTTACAAAGACTACCGATCGTACCCCAGTGACAGATATGCTGGGGCGGACCCTGCTGGACCCTGCTTGACAGGACCTATAAGCAAGCGAGTGGGTGTTAGATGGACCAGAGAACTTTTATGCAGCTTGAATACGACGAGGTAATGGATGGTGTATAGACATTACAAAACATGGAGCAGTGCGAGGATGCTTACTGCCGAACACTGCAGTATGTGGCAAAGTCTGGAGGAGCCATCGGTAGTGGCAACTGTAGTGTCAAACGCTTTAAGATGATGACGTATTTATAAGGTCTAACAATGTTATGGTGCCAGTGACTAAATCACATGGAGGAAACGTAGCACACTGAGAAGTGATATCACATGGCCGACACACATCCATTAGAACACTATAAAATATGCAGTTAGTGATAGTAGGAGCTGAGCCATCACCAAGACCTTCTGCTGCAAGACATGCTGTTGGAATGGGGATTTCAGAACGCAGTTGAACGAGCATTCTGCATTTGAATTTCTTTTCTTTCAATATGAGAATGATTCAAGAACTGAGCCCAGCAGATTAGACCAACCGTCGATAACTGCGTGAGGAAATGCTTGCACAGGACCCATAGAGGGTAATTTCCTTCAGTAGCAAGGAAACACATGTTCCCCGTTGTTGGATGGAGGATAAAGGAAATTTTTGTTACTGATCTAAAAATAACCCATGAGGTGTTCACGAAAGCCCGCTACTTTCCCCTAAACTAACGGTGTTGTGAGCCGTATTGCAATCTGACGTGACAGACCCGTACTTCAGAAGAGGATTTCATGACCGTAGCAATGAATTCCTGACGTTATGGTTCAATGTTCAAAATCTTCCACAGCCTAGGATGGGAGAGATAGTTTAAGACGAGATAATAGGGTACTTGTGGTTCCAGCAGGAACAGCCCGAAGTTCATTTAATCTTTTGAAAGAAATGCTTCCAGGACGTCTGTTCTCTTTGAATGGTGACGTGGTGTGGCCTGTGCAGTCACCATATTTAAGAATTTGATTTTTAATTTCTTTGGGCTACCTGTAGGGAAAAATGTTTACGCGTTCTCCTCTCACCCTGCCAGGGATAAGGGAGATGATTATTGATAAAGTGACCGCCATACCACTTAATATGAGCGAACGGGTTGTACACATCATCAGAGATCGTTTCCAAAAGTGTACTGTTGCTGGTGGCCACATTCTTGAGGGCATTATTTTCAATGCTGAATGGACATAAAGTAGTATGAAATGTTAATTTTTAAAATAAAAGTATTTTTTCTCTACATACCCCAGTGCCTTGTTTACGACTCATCCAAACAGTTTAATTGCTTTTGCCACATCCTCTACCATTTTTCGTTCACATACACAACTGGCCATTAAAACTGATACACCAAAATGATATGCAGATGATAAACAGGTATTCATTGGACAAATATATTATACTAGAACTGACATGTGATTACATTTTCAAGCAATTTGAGTGCAGAGATAATGAGAAAATATTACCTTGAACAACCACCACTGACCGTAATAACGGCCATGATGCGTCTGGGCATTGACTCCAACAGAGCTTCGATGCCGTGTACAGGTACAGCTGCCCATGCAACTTCAACACGATACCACAGTTCATCAAGAGTAGTGACTGGCGTATTGTGACGAGCCAGTTGCTCGGCCACCATTGACCAGACGTTTTCAATTTGTGAAAGATCTGGAGAATATGCTGGCCAGAGCAGCAGTCAAACATTTTCTGTATCGAGAAATGCCCATCAGGACCTGCAACATCCGGTCGTGCGTTATCCTGCTGAAATGTAGGGTTTCGCAGGGTTCGAATGAAGGGTAGAGCCACGGGTCATGACACATCTGAAATGTAACGCCCACTGTTGAAAGTGCCGTCAATGCGAACAAGAGGTGACTGAGACGTGTAACCAATAGCATCCCATACCATCACGCCAGGTGATACGCCAGTATGGCGAAGACGAATACATGCTTCCAATGTGTGTTCACCGCGATGTCGCCATCTAGGATGCGACCATCATGATTCTGTAAACAGAACCTAGATTCATCTGAAAAAATGACGTTATGCCAATCGTGCAACCAGATTCGTCGTTGAGTACACCATCGCAGGCGCTCATGTCTGTAATGCAGCGTCAAGGGTAAAGGCTGCCATGGTCTCCGAGCTGATTGTCCGTGCTGCTGCCAACGTCGTCGAACTGTTCGTGCAGGTGGTTGTTGTCTTGCAAACGTCCCCATCTGTTGACTCAGGGATCGAGACGCGGCTGCACGATCCGTTACAGCCATGCGGATAAGATGCCTGTTATCTCGACTGCTAGCTATACGAGACCCTTGGGATCCAGCACGGCGTTCCATATTACCCTCCTGAACCCACCGATTCCATTTTCTGCAAACAGTCCTTGGATCTCGACCAACGCGAGCAGCAATGTCTTGATACTACAAACCGCAATCGCGATAGGCTACAATTCGGCCTTTATCAAAGAAAAAACGGAAATGTGATGGTACGCATTGCTCCTCCTTACACGACGCACCTTGTGTGAATGCTCTGAAAAGCTAATCATTTGTATATCACAGCATCATCTTCCTGTCGATTAAATTTCGCGTCTGTAGCACGTTATCTTGGTGTAGCATTTTTATTGGCTAGTAGTGTATTTCCTGATGTCTTAACCGATGTCCTAACATCCCGTCCTTTCTTCTTATCAGTGTTTTCCACATATTCATTTCCTCCTGAAATGTTACATACCAATCCACCTGATTTTCACCATTCCTTTGTCACACCTCAAATACATCGATTCTCTTCTGTTCCGGTTGTTCCACAGTCCATTTTTCACTACCATACAACGCTTTCCCAGAATTTCCTTCCCCAAATTAAGGCCTATTTTCGATATTAGCCGAATTCTCTTGGCCAAGAATACCCTTTTTTCAGTGCTGCTCCACTGTTAACGTCTTTTTTGCTTTGACCATCACGGGCGGTTTTTCTGCCTTTGTGGCAGAAATCTTTAACTTCGTGTACTACGTCCTTAGCAGCCATTTGTATACGATGCCTGCCATTTCGACTGCTAGTGATACGAGGTCGTTGGGATCCAGCACAGCGTTCCGTATTACCCTCCTGAACCCACTGACTCCGTATTCTGCTAATAGTCATTGGATCTCGACCAACGCGAGCAGCAATGTCGCTATACGTTAAACCGCAATCGCGATAGGTTACAATCCGACCTTTATCAAAGCCGTAAAAGTGAAGGTGCACATTTCTCCTCCTTAGACGAGGCGTCACAACAACGTTTCACCAGGCAACGCCGATCAGCTGCTGTTTGTGTATGGGAAATCGGTTGGAAACTTCTCTCATGTCAGCACGTTGTATGTGTCGCCACCGGCTCCAACCTTGTGTTTATGATCTGAGAATCTAATCATTGGCATATCGCAGTATCTTGTTCCTGTCGGTTACATTTGGCGTATGTACCACATCATCTTCGTGGTGTAGCAATTTTAATGGCCAGTAGTGTAGATTCCCTTTTAACGCCACATTCGTGTCGAATGTCTCGGTACTGGAATGACATACGTTCAGTGGTAGATGAAAGCATTGCCTCGCTGCACAGACGAGCTGTTGATTATACAGATGCAGGAAACAAGGTTCCGTCTATTTCGTAACGTCAGGAGCAGACGCTCAGCGAGGTCGCCGCTAAGTGTGTTAGCGGGTGGCATCGCTAGTTCTCGGCCGCCACTGCAGCCGGCTTATCTGCAGCTAAGCACCGGGCGGTACTTGCAAATGTCCCGCCGGCGCAGCCTTATGCTGCAGATAAGCGAGCGTTGTGCGCCGCTTCCGGAGGAACGTGTGATGCACGCCCCAGATAAGGTGCTGCGTGGAGCCACCCCCGGCAGATAAGACAGGCGCCCGGGGCGTAAAAGAAAATTAGCGCTGCTAAAGAGGCGCAGGCGTTATTTTATTCAACTCGCACTGTATCTAATGGATCCGACATACGTCTGGAGCTAATTGAGAAACCCCGAAGATGTAAAACCAGCTGTTTTACAGCTTGCTGTGACCTCTGGCAAAGGAATTTCCCAGTTACCTAATTATCAATGTATTAACAACTTTACGTGGGACTACCATATTCGGGTCCTGTCCTGAAAGTGAATGCCATTGTTTTCACCTAGAAATTGGGTGTAATATCCACTAAGACTAACACTAAAACGCGTAAACTGTGTGCATTTTGTTCACTTCTGCTCTATTACATCTGGTTGGTAATGGTGCAAGGAAACGGCATAGCTCAGAAGCGAACAATAGCCTTGCGGTCTAAGAATTCATTTAAAGCCGTGCCATTGTAAAAGAGGTACCAACAGCCCTATTTTATACTAGTGCCCCTGGAGGAATGGTCAATACTTAGTGATTTTGAAACGTCCCCTTAGAAAAATTATACATGACTGTGCTTATACTGACACACACAATTTTTAGCGCAACGGAATCTGACTTTCAATAATCTCTACAAAAGAATGGCCCTCACTAACAATAACCTATACCTTTCACAAATCACTTGCCTCACAAAAATCTTCGTTACTCGACCTACTGCAATACAGCGAGCACCACTACTGCCAGCTAAACAAAAGATTGAAACCACTGAAGGCACTAACTACTGATAGGCATAGTTAGCAAATGAAAGATTTTGAGACAGAACAAACAATGTATTTACCTTAACAGTGTTCAAAAGTCATGATATATAAAACAGTTCATGGCATAAATTCTTAGAAATGTACTGTTTTTGATGGACACACGTCCAGATCATCCGCTCTCAAAAATCCGCCATCTCACTTCCCCACATCCGCCACTGCTAGCGGCTCATCTCCAACTGCGCAACGCTGCGCGCTGTGAACAGCCAACTGCCCAACGCTACAATGGCGAGTATTACAACAATGCCAACCAGCCACTGACTGCACACAGCACAGGCAGTTATTTTCATACAGAGCGCTACGTGGCGTTACCAATATAAGAACCTAAACAGGCTACTGCCTACTTACAATTTGACAGGATCGATAAGTCCTAACAAAAATGTCTACTACACTTGGGCTCTAAAATTCTTACTTCGAGATCTGTTAGTACTTTTTCATCTTCGACAGTATGAAACAAATGTCTTCTACAGCAAGGTCTTTGCTCTCCATTTTTTCGGAGGAGGTAGTACGAACCGAGAAGAGAAAAAATGTCTAGTAAACATTGGCTATGACCACGTGTTCAGAACAAGAGATGTATTCCATAACAGCGAAGATGAACAACTGCTCGTAGCTCTTAAGGTACGCATTTTAGAGCCAAAGTTTACTGGACTTTTTTTTGCATACTAACAGCTCTCAAAATATTTAGAATAAGAGCCTGTAATAGATTTGTGTAACGATGTCGTAGATGAAGAATTGCTAATACCTCTCAAGGTATGCATGTTAGAGCCCATATTTACTATACCAGGGACTGCCAAGAACGCTTGCCGAGGTTTCACACGCGCGCGGATCGCTCTCTTCTGACGTCACACGTCCCCCACCACCACGCCAGCTGACTGCTCGCGCATGCGCGGAACTACGAACACGCCGCACGCGACAGTGCATTCGCGTAAGGAACACCGGCCTGCTAGCATGTTGAGCAGTACTGAATCTTTGTTGGCTGTTCGTACACCTACAGAAAGATAACAATAACGCTGGGTCACTCATAAAATTCTTACAACATTTAAGCTGAGATATAGAAACAGAATTAAAAGTAGTCTACAGCATTCAGTAAGATGTGGAATAAGTGATTCCAACTACATGTGAAACAGCAAATTTTATATTCTGGAACTACTGTACAAAATTTGCAATAACTACAATTCTCAACAAAACATATGACAAATACAACTAAATTATCCCTATTAAATTCATTATTTTTGGTTCACTGTGGATATAATAAAGTACATATCCGGCACAAAATGACGGTACACGGACAAACGCAGACAGTTTCTCATAGTTTCGTCACTCAGATTGCCACGTCATCCTGACTTATTTAGTTTCCTAATCGAAATAAACCTTTCGCACGCGTATGTCGATCCAAACACTGATATAACTCTTGCAGCCTCTTTGTGGAGACGGGGAAACTCTTCCCGAGGAAAACCTTCGTAAAATTCCTGGACAGTTTTTACGTAAAAAAATTTGGCTTTTAAACAGGAATTACACTGCAGATCGATCAATTCCATTTCCAAACGCACTGGAGTAGTTTCAACTGAAACGGCAAAGGGTCTAGAAAATAGTTCAAAAGCAGATGTCAGACTGGCAGTGTCCTGAAAACGTTTAGAAAATTGTGCCTGTAGTTCCTCCAACACACAAACGAATTCGTCAGAAGTTGCGTTCTCTGTGACTTTAGAGAGCGTAGGGCGATGGGCGGTATTCATTTTCGTGAGTTGTTCCTTCCACGATGCGAGTTTCTTATTAAATGCATCCACTTTTTTCATCAGATCACAAATGAGCTGCTACTCACCTTGCAAAGTCTTATTGAGAGCGTTCAAGTGTGCAGTCAGATCAACTAAAAAGGCGAAGTCTGCAATCCATTTTGGATCTTCTAATTTTGGTTCTGCCTTTCCTTTTTCCTTCAGGAACTCCACAATAGCGAGTCTTAAATTGAAAAATCTTTCGAGGTATGATCCTCGACTTAACCGATGTATTTCCCAGTGGTAAATAACAACTCCGTACTCTTCGTTCTGTTCCATGATAAACTGCTGAAACTGACGGTATACTAAGCTACGCGACTTCAACAAATGTACTATGGTGACTAACAACTTCATCGCGTGCTCCAAATTTGCATACTTAGAACAAAGAGCTTCTTAGTGTACAAAACAATGAATTCCGTACAAATCTTCTGTCGATCGTCCTAGTTTTTTGCGTAACAATGCTATAAGCCCATTTTGAGCACCTCGAATTGCTGGCGCACCATCCGTGGTGACTGAAACTAACATTTTCCAATTCAGGCCAATGGCTTCAACTGACTCTCCAACTGCTTTTAGCAAGTTGGTACGCCTCGTTGTGTGTTTCATTGGTACTAAATCTAACAGTTCTTCCGTCTCGTGCAAATTTGTGTCGACTCCACCAACATAAATAGCTAGTTGTGCTGTGTCCGAAATGTCGGTCGACTCGTCCAAAGCAATCGAGAATGCAATGAACTTGCAGGCACTATCAACTAACAGCCTGTAGACACACGTACCGTAGGTGCAACCACAACGGAGGGGTAGCTGTTTAGAGGCCAGACAAACGTGTGGTTCCTGAAGAGGGGCAGCAGCTTTTTCAGTAGTTGCAGGGGCAACAGTCTGGATGATTGACTGATCTGGCCTTGTAACACTAACCAAAACGGCCTTGCTGTGCTGGTACTGCGAACGGCTGAAAGCAAGGGCAAACTAAAGCCGTAATTTTTCTCGAGGGCATGCAGCTTTACTGAGCTGCATCAAACCAGTCTCAGGACTGAAGACAACAACAACAGACATCCGCTGCCATACCAGCTATGCGGCGGGCTATTGTCTGTCTGGAAAGACTAATTTCACTAAACTTCTTTACTTCCAGTGTCGTCTACAGTTCCGCGCCTCAAGAATACACTCCTTGACGAAATTACCATCACTGAAAGGCTTATTCCATCCTGTAATTTTTAGCACTATTTTTATCTTGCTCTTAAAGACAGGTCGCTACGTTCAGATGCAGGCTAGAAAAAGAAAACAAAAATTGAGTGATCTCTAAATTCGAGTTCTAACGACAAATATGTACAAATAAAAACATCAGAAGCACAAAGATTTGTAAGTGGTACTCGCGTTCGGTTCGTCTCGCTGCATAACACTACGTCTTCATAATTCCGCCAACTTGTTTGATCTATCAACCCAACTAAATCATTAACTCCTTTGTGTGTGGCTTTATAATACCGTTCTACTGTAAATTTGCGGTGCCCGGCGAGTATGCGACTGCATAATAGGCATTGAGAATTTTCATCGTTCTCTTCGAAAAAATATTGCAATTCCCATTCAGCTCTGAATGCTCGTGTCGTTGTGTCACTACCCCGCCTCTTTGTGAGCATGTGTTCCATTACAACAACCACTAAACTTCCTAAGAATAGCTAACAAATAGCGAGGAATAAACATGGCTGCCACTACGAATTAACTAATGCACCCTATGGCGGATGAAAAGATGTCGCATCACACAGCAAGTCTAATCTCGCGCCGTGCCGAGCAGTGCCGCGAAAGCCTGAGGAAAGCCGAGTAGTCGCGAGGCGGAGCGAGCCCTGGACGGCACGTGTGAAGCACATCTGTACACGCGTCCAGTTTGGCACGCCGTGCCGGTCCCTGTACTAGACTTTCTCTCTCGATCGATCGTTGCTGTCATATTTCCAGACGTTGACCATTCGTTTTTGGACACACTGTAGAATCGATTGTTCCGTCAACGAAACTACACTCCTGGAAATGGAAAAAAGAACACATTGACACCGGTGTGTCAGACCCACCATACTTGCTCCGGACACTGCGAGAGGGCTGTACAAGCAATGATCACACGCACGGCACAGCGGACACACCAGGAACCGAGGTGTTGGCCTTCGAATGGCGCTAGCTGAGCAGCATTTGTGCACCGCCGCCGTCAGTGTCAGCCAGTTTGCCGTGGCATAAGGAGCTCCATCACAGTCTTTAACACTGGTAGCATGCCGCGACAGCGTGGACGTGAACCGTATGGGCAGTTGACGGACTTTGAGCGAGGGCGTATAGTGAGCATGCGGGAGGCCGGGTGGATGTAGCGCCGAATTGCTCAACACGTGGGGCGTGAGGTCTCCTCAGTACATCAATGTTGTCGCCAGTGGTCGGTGGAATGTGCACGTGCCCGTCGACCTGGGACCGGACCGCAGCGACGCACGGATGCACGCCAAGACCGTAGGATCCTACGCAGTGCCGTAGGGGACCGCACCGCCATTTCCCAGCAAATTAGGGACACTGTTGTTCCTGGGGTATCGGCGAGGACCATTCGCAACCGTCTCCATGAAGCTGGGCTACGGTCCCGCACACCGATAGGCCGCCTTCCGCTCACGCTCCAACATCGTGCAGCCCGCCTCCAGTGGTGTCGCGACAGGCGTGAATGGAGGGACGAATGGAGACGTGTCGTCTTCAGCGATGAGAGTCGCTTCTGCCTTGGTGCCAATGATGGTCGTATGCGTGTTTGGCGCCGTGCAGGTGAGCGCCACAATCAGGACTGCATACGACCGAGGCACACAGGGCCAACAACCGGCCTCATGGTGGGGGGAGCGATCTCCTACACTGGCCGTACACCTCTGGTTATCGTCGAGGGGACACTAAATAGTGCACGGTACATCCAAACCGTCATCGAACCCATCGTTCTACCATTCCTAGACCGATAAGGGAACTTGCTGTTCCAACAGGACAATGCACGTCCGTATGTATCCCGTGCCATACAGCGTGCTCTAGAAGGTGTAAGTCAACTACCCTGGCCAGCAAGATCTCCGGATCTGTCCCCCATTGAGCATGTTTGGGACTGGATAAAGCGTCGTCTCACGCGGTCTGCACGTCCAGCACGAACGCTGGTCCAACTAAGGCGCCAGGTGGAAATGGCATGGCAAGCCGTTCCACAGGACTACATCCAGCATCTGTACGATCGTCTCCATGGGAGAATAGCAGCCTGCATAGCTGCGAAAGGTGGATATACACTGTACTAGTGCCGACATTGTGCATGCCCTGTTGCCTGTGTCTATGTGCCTGTGGTTCTGTCAGTGTGATCATGTGATGTATCTGACCCTAGGAATGTGTCAATAAGGTTTCCCCTTCCTGGGACAATGAATTCACGGTGTTCTTATTTCAATTTCCAGGAGTGTATTACGTCCTAAACAAAGAGCCTAGCAATTTCAGCCTGAATAAACTACACACCTGGAAGTTGAAATAAGAACACCGTGAATTACTTGTACAGCCCTCTCGCAGTGTCCGGAGCAAGTATGGTGGGTCTGACACACCGGTGTCAATGTGTCCTTTTTTCCATTTCCTGGAGTGTAGTTACGCTAACTGTGTTATAACCGCCGACTTTGGCACATTCCCCAGAGTAATGAAGGTAGGGAGGAAGTAATCTGTATAAATCTGGTCTCGCTTTGTCCAACACTTATACGGCCTATACTTCGGTACGATTTACAAACTTGATCAGAATCCTGATATTTTCTTGTGCAATGATTAAATGCCTGTGAAAATATTCTGCTACATGGAGGTGTAGTGTACATCGCACAAATACCATTCACATATGTAATCCGATGAAATGTTATTTTGATTGCAAAAGGACTTGCTTTATTGGTCATTTGGAGGATAGCTATAGGACGCGGGAATGCGTGGCGGAGGTGAATAAATGGAAAGCAACTCTGATTGTAGTGGGTGATTTATTATGATGATCAAAAATCCACATGAAAACGTTAATTGTGTAAGTAAGCTGTTTAGGTTTTTTTATTGGTAACGCCGCCGCCACATAGCGCTCTGTATAAAAATCACTGGCTGTGCCGTGCGCAGTCTGTGTTTAGTTTGCATTGTTAGTGTTGGGCAGCGGCAGCTGGATGCTAACAGCGCGTAGCGTTGCGCAGTTGGAGGTGAGCCGCCAGCAGTGGTAGACATGGGGAGAGAGATGGCGGAGTTTTGTAATTTGTAAGACTGGATGTCATGAACTATCATATATATTTTGACTATTAAGGTAAATACACTGTTTGTTCTCTATTAAAATCTTTCATTTGCCAACTGTACCTATCAGTAGTTAGTGCCTTCCGTAGTTAGAATCTTTTATTTAGCTGGCAGTAGTGGTGCTCGCTGTATTGCAGTAGTTCGAGTAACGAAGATTTTTTGTGAGGTAAGTGATTTGTGAAAGGTATAGGTTAATGTTAGTCAGGGAAATTCTTTTGTAGGGATTATTGAAAGTCAGATTGCGTTGCGCTAAAAATATTGTGTGTCAGTTTAAGCACAGTCTTGTACAATTGTTCTAAGGGGACGTTTCAATTGTTGTCAAACAAAAGCAAAAATTATGCAGTTTCATACCTGGATGATAACCATGCTAAAATGAAGAACCAACATTGGTATCTGCAATGGTAGTGACATGAAAACTCCGAAGCTGCGCATAGAGGAGAATAGTTCTGTTCCGCCGTTTTGAATTATCACACGCAATAGACAGGGTGAAAAGTATTTAAACCAACAAACTCTGGGAGGTTGTAGGGGACATCAAAAATAATATTGTTCCCTAATGTCATTTTTTCGTATGAGGAGTAGTTAAACAGGTAGAGGAAGATTTCTCCGGCGCAAATTACTTAAACCAACAAACACTTTTCCATTTTGACCAAGAGACAAAACATTAACACAACCCAATTTCAATTACAGCAGATTTTCTAATATGCCTCCATTGACACGTAAGCAAAGGTTACATCGTCGGATCATGTTCTGACACGAGCGAAAACCCCAGGAGTATCCTGAATTGTTCCTGCTGCTGCTGCTGTCCGGGGTACCAGATCCTCTCCTGATGCAACAGGAGTTGCGTAAACAAGGTCGTGCATCTCTCCCCACGCAAAAAAGTCCACAGGGGACTTATCTGGGGATCGAGCAGGCCATGGTACGGGACCACCTCTGCCAATGCACGTTTCTGGGAACCGTCGTTCCAGGAATTGACGCACACGACGACTGAAAAGTGCTGGCGCCCCGTCATGTTGGAACCACATGCGTTGTGTTGCAGAGAGCGGGACGTCTTCCAGAAATTCTGGCAATGCTCTGGCAAGAAAATTATAAGGTGCATGCCATTTAATGGCCTAGGTAGCAGATACGGCCCAATTAAACAGTCCCAACAACAGCGACCCACACGTTAACGAAGAACCGCACTTGATGAGCGCTCGTAACTGTGGCATGTGGGTTACCCTCACTCCAAACATGCGAATTGTGCATGTTGATGCCTCCATCACGCAAGAACGTTGCTTCATCGATAAACAAGACAGAGGATGGAAATGTAGCATGCATTTCACACTGTTCCAGGTACCACTGCGAAAACTGTGCTCTGGGTGGATAATCAACTGGTTCCAGGTTGTGGACACGCTGTAAAAGAAATGGACGTAACAATTTCTCTCAAAGAACTGTTCTTACATACACCTCATTCGTCCCCATGTTACGTGCAATTTCATGAGTGCTGATTGAAGGATCCCGCTCCATATGTTGCAAGACAGCTTCCTCAACTTGCTGCGTTCTTACCGTGGGACTGCGTCCCTGTCCAGGTAATGTGCTAAATGACCCGGTCTCACGCCGACGTTGGTACACAGCAGCCAAGGTCGTATGATGCGGGATACGGCGATTAGGATATTGTCGTTGATAAACCCGCTGTGCAGCTCGTCCATTGTGGTGCGCTACGTAGTACGCTCCAACCACATCAATGTACTCACTCCAGGTGTATCGTTCCATTAGTGAACAGAGACAATGCACTACTGCACTGGTGGACAGCAGTTGCCTACAACTGAATAGCGTTATACTCCCTCTAACAACTGAAGACCGTAATACGGCCTCCACCGGTTTAAATACTCCTCATAGGAAAAAATGACATTAGGGAAAAGTATTTGTTTAGATGTCCCGTAGAACGTCCCAGAGTTTGTCGGTTTAAATACTTTTCACCCTGTACACTGCGGTGACAAGAGTCATGGGATACCTCCTAATGTCGTGTCGAACCTCCTTCCTCCCGGTGTAGTGCAGCAACTCGAGTTAGCATGGACGCTACAAGTCATTAGAAATCCCGTGCAGAAATAATGTTGAAAGATACCTCTACAGCCGTCCATAATTGCGAAAGGTTTGCCAGTGCAGGAATTTGTGAACGAACTACCCTTTCGATTATGTCCCGCAAATGTTCGATGGGATTCACTCCGAAAGAACTGGATGGCCAGATCATTTGCTGGAATTGTCCAGACTGTTCTTCAACCGAATCGCGAACAACTGTGGTCCGATGACATTGTGTATTGTCACCCATAAAAGTTCCGTCGTTGTTTAGGAACTTGAAATCACTGAATGGCTGAAAGTAGTCTCCAAGTAGCCGAACATAATCATTCCCCGTGAATTATCGGTTCAATTTCATCAGAGGACCCAATAAATTCCATGTAAACACAGCACACTCCTTTATGGATCTACCACCATCCCGATCAGAGCGTTCTTGACAACTGGAGTCCATGGCTTCGTGAAGTCTGCGTCACAATCGAACCGAAACGTCAACTCTTACAGACTGAAATCGGTACTCGTCTGGCCCGCCCACGGTTTTCCAATCGTCTAGGATCCAACCGATACGGTTACGGGGTTTGGAGATGTGCTGCAGGTGATGTGCTGTTAGCAAAAGCACTCGTGTTGGTCAACTGCTAACATAGCAGATTACTGCCAAATTTCGCCGCTCTGCCATAATGAATACGTTCGTCGTAAGTCAAACATTGATTTCTGTGGTTATTTCACAGCAGAGTTACTTGTCTGTTAGCACTGACAACTCTAAGTGAATACCGATGCTCCCGGTCGTTAAGTCAAGGCAGTCGGTCAATGTTTTGTCTGTGGTGTGTATAATTGGTTTGTTTTGTAAATATTATTTGTATTTTTACGCTGAGCCTTTCCTAGGGAAAACTATGTTATCGAACGATTACAGCGATAGAGCGAGTGGAGAACCAAAGTGTTTAGGATCTTTGATAGTGTTAACTCTGCCGCGTAGAGCGCGGGCAGAGCAGAATCTGACTGAAGTAGAGCGGTGGAGCAGGAGCATGTGTGTTGAGTGACGCTAACGCGAGTTGCCGCACTTTTGGAGTTTGGCAGCATGTAATTGCGCTCGACTTGCTATGATAGTTTATAGCACGGTGCCGCGGACGGGAAACATTAGCTGGCACAAATCAAGAGCGCGTTTCGCCTGGTGACCGTGTCGAGAAGAAGGCGCGCCAACATCCAGCTTCTGCAACAGCGACGGCCGCAATAGGTGACTGTCGCTACCTCATCGATCGACGACTTCAAACCTTCAATCAACCAACAAGGAAGACTGAAAGCACGTAAAGTCTTAGAACTGTGTGGCAGACGTCAGCTTTTCAAATTGTTCCTCTTGAAACACTAAAATACAACAACTAAGCATGAACTTTTGTTGCTCATTGTCCCAATTGCATTACCAAGCCGGGTCGCTTCCTTTTCCGAAATGACATTCAAACGCCAACATAAAAGTAATATCATTCCATTTCACTGTTTTAATTTCAAAGATCAGTTAAAGTATTCATAACTGGCTACAATATTTAGATTACACACGCACCAATTAAGAGTGCGAGTTTTATTACCATATTTTAGCTTACCTGTGACTGCAGGTCAGCTTGGTACGTACTAAGTTTTACTATTGTTAATTGTTCAAAATCATTTAATTCAAGTTCAAAGTTAAATCTCTTATTTCTAAATTTTGTTGATTCAAGTAGCTTTTGAGATGATTGTTCAGATAGCCCAAGATTAACCTTATTTTTATTTAATTTCGTAGTGCTTCAGAAGCAAAGTTTACTATTAATTTCAGTCACTAAATTAACTTTCAATTTTCCAGTTTCATCAATTCTTTTGTCAAATGAAGTCAGAGTGTAGCCAAATTTATTACTTCCCAAAAAAATTTTTCAGTTTTCACACAACATGTGTCAACCTTCAGTTGCCACGCTTTTTGTGCTAATTGTATGTGCATTAACCTATCTTTTTCATTTGTTATAGCAGTTGTCAATAGGACTGGCGACCGTAATTTTCCCCAAATCTCCAATATCAAATTAACGCCAGTTAATTGTTAACGTAAGGACCGCACATTTACTTTCTTCATTAACTTTACCCTTTTTCAAAATTAATTTCCATTAGTTTCATCTGCATTTTTCCTTTCATTTAGATATAACCCTTTCCTCCCTGTGTACTGACAGATTAAATTCGGTGAAGATTGCTTTTCCCAAATTTCCATTAGGTACACGCCGTTTAATTTTTCACTGTCATTAATGTCGATAAGTGGGAGGAGGTTACAAGGTAATGCCTGAAATCTGGTGTTCTCGGCACACTCGTTACACTGTAGATCTCAGAAACGATGGTTGGCTCAGACAGCCCCAGCTGAACGGCACGTGTGTCTATGAACTTTTCGCACCGCCTTGAGGTACCCCCATGGCCCACAAGATTCCCAGATCCGTCCGCGATATATCACGTTTGAAGCTGACTCGGACGTTAACACAAGAGGGAGAGAGTTGTGTTTACAACTAGAGGAAACTAATTGTCTGCCATCTCTCAAATAAACTGGAATTACTGATGCATATTTCTGTCTCTGTAAAAATACTCCTCGACATTTTGACTGGTTACAAAAGTGACTGAAGAGGGGCACAGATAATGCAGTCCCACTGTTTGTTACAGTTCCCATTTTCTGCACAAAATATCTGCAATCAGTATTAATAAAATTTCGTTGCGTATAGACATTTCTTCAAAAATGGGACATGAGACGAATCGCTTTCCTGTTTTCAGCGCATACATTTCATTACTTCTTCTTCAACGTCTTCTTCTTCTTCTTCTTCTTCGTTTTCTTCCACTTCTAGGTAGTTTTTTTTCATCTGGTTTGGTGTCCCCTCTCATAAGATCTCACAAATGTTTATTCTGTTTCTTAACTTTGCAGCTGGTTGCGCTGTCTAGCACAACCTTATGTCCAGGATATCGAAGACTACTTTCAACAATCTATACCTCTCCTTTCCTTTCGTTGTAATTCAGCACGTAATATCTTTGAAATCATTGAGCACTCCGTCCAGCTGATGTACATAACACAACTTATTTCATCTCTTTGAACTTTAAACCCCATTACCAATTTCTCCTTCGCTTGCTCAACGTACAGAGGACAGAGGCTTTAATCTTGTCTCATTTCCCTCTTACCTACTTTTCTCCTTCCATTGCATTCGAATCTTCTAACTGGAGAGTGATTTATGTGCAAGGTGTAGATACGTTTTCTCTACTACGTTCAAAGTTGGAAACAGCGTATTCCAGTCCGTTTTATCTTCATCTTTTTGTGATATGTTCCGAGATGACTTGGTGTGTGTGGTTCTCTGCCTGAGACAAAGGAGGATCCAGCAGTAGCTACTCTTGGAAGCAAAACTCTGATGATTACTTTTTACATTCATTTAGTTTTTGGTGTTACTATTGTTGATCCCAGGCGAATACAGCAGAAACGCCACTACGGCACTTTTCCAGCATGTCGATCGCCGCGTGCCAATCTCGTAAGCGATAGAGGGCGCCACATGATGCCAGAGCGAGGTGCGGGCCCGCAGGCGGTCGGACTGGTGTCTGCTGCTGACAATAAGAAGACGGCGGGACAACCGAAGGCTCTGAGGTGAATGCCGGGGGATAGACGGACACGACAGTCCGTGAAGATGTCTGCATCCTGGCGACGCGATCTTGTGACGGCGGCATAACGAATGCTGTGAATTGCTTGCATGCTGGAACAGTGGTGGTGGTGGCGGCTACGTCATAGGCAAGACGTCGTCTTCAGGGCAACGACAGATAGAAACTGGACGTCACAAGATATGCCCGGTTGTGCCCATGATGATTTGCTGGCATCAGGAGTTATAAATACGACTGTCCGGTGGCTGACCAAGGTGAATACCGTTGCTACATTCCTCTGGCCCGTCTAACTCGCTTACTAATGCGGAAACTTCTTGTAGGTGTGGTACATGTCCTGGACAGTCATTGTCTCGGGTTAGTAGGTCATCGCGGAAGCAACCACACGATGAAGAATGCTTGTGTCAGCCTAGGTTCGTTGATTTGCACCAGTCACAGCCTGTAACTTGCTGCTCTGGGTACTGGCTTTGCTAGGTTCTTTACGCTATGATTGCTTTAAACAAAGGTCTATCTTTCATGAGTCTAAGATACATTTTAGGGTTGGTTACGCCACGCATGTTCCCTGATGTTGCTTTCTACCAATAATTTCATTCTTTTACGAATGATAAATGTCACTGTTTTTCAGCCATGATGGTACGGCCATATTCACAACTGTCAGCACCTACCTTCTTCAGCTGATCACTACGATTCAGATCATGGAGGTAACCCGAAGATAATTACAATCAATTGAGTGAAATATCAGTGGCCCAAATTCCTTCCCCCCCCCCCCCCCCCCGGGCTTCCATTGAGGGGAACGGCTGTGCAGCTTCTCTACCCACTGCCACCCATGCCGGGCACCTACTTAAATTCAGTGTTTAGCTGCTTGGCAGAACTTGGTGTTTGGATGAGACTGCTTGCTTACATAACCATGTGAATTTAAGTCACGGCTATTACAGTCTATTGGTCAGAAGCAGCACATCACCGAATGAAATATTAAATAACTGCGCGATAGAGTTACGATCAGTCCGAAATTTTGAGCCCTTCAGAGTTTTTTGAGAGTTGTGTTCAGAAAACTATTTCATGTGCGACCTGTACAGCCTCTTTTTTGTGTGTATGTACCTAGCTAACTGGAAAACAGAGTTTGTGTTGGTTAGAGATTTCCCTTAAAACTGAAAGGTTTGTGCTGGGGCGAAAAATGTGATGAAGATGTGTGCCATTGTACTGGGTCAGTTTGAAAATAAATTTTGATGCGTATGGGTATTGTAGTGTTTTCCTCCTGAGGTTCTGTTAACCAGCACTGTAGATTTCTGTTGCGGCTGATCGCCACATGCTGCCTACTTTCTTTGTGTTAAAATGCTTTATCTGAAGATTAAGCGATGATTTAATCCGGGGCATTAGTAAAGAAATACTCATATCATATGACGCAACATCTTAGTGTCCATGTGCTACGAAGTCTCATGTCCTTCACTTAGCAAACTAAGGACAAAATCTCAACCTGTTGGAAGCCTTGGAAATATACAAACATCTAGCCCATAGATCTAATTTATTCGTAAGTGACTAAACATCGCTTAATACTCCCCGTCTTCTAAACCTTCAAATAATTCTCACAGTTTTCCATTAGTTCGTGCATCGTCTGTTCAATTTCTCCATTTTCCTGCATTTGTTTATTAATTTTTATTTTCTTGTGATTGCCTCCATATATTTCATACATTCTGTTGTTACAGTTGGCAGTTTTTCCTTTTACTTGACTTCCGTATCAGTTACTATTATTAATTTTTATTTTCTTGTGATTGCCTCCATATATTTCATATATTCTGTTGTTACAGTTGGCAGCTTTTCCTTTTACTTGATTTCCGTATCAGTTACTATGCTTAACACCTCCTGAAATAGTTTGGTCAAGCACTAATTTTATTTTATTACCTTTGTTGTTTTAATGTAACCTATTGAATAGCCACTGTTTTTCGAGTTTTGAGTGAATGTTTTTCTTCTTTGCTCCTTTTATTTTTTGTTCATTTTTTACCCTTTAAATTGCATTACCGCTCTACTGTCAAAACTGACATGTATCCCGCACTTGTGTCTCAGCCTAGATGAGTTACACCCGTTCCATTGTTGTTCACAAGCAATTCAACTTCTTTTGACGACCATAGTTGAAGTCTGACGACGGTTCTCTAGGCCAAAAACCGCTTTTCACAAATAAATTAATCCTGTAGAACATACGCACCATAGCTCTTTTCATTTATTAATAATTAGTTCCACAAAAAGGGCAGAGTACCCAACGGAGGTATAACATGAATCTCACGTCTTTCTTCATTGTGAACGGAGACTACCATTTATACTATTAGGTCTGCGTCTGAATCTACAGATCCGTACTTTAGATATATTTCCTGTTCACAACGAATAAGGCCCTTTAGAGTTTATTTCTCCGTGAGTCAAGCTGCTGAAAATGTAATACATTTTTTCGAGACGGAAAACCTCGCTTATCAATTCAGCAGGAACGGTGTTATAATCTGCTAGGCAATCGGATTTCATATTTGGAATTCTAATAATGCGATAAATTTATACCACACGTTTTGAGGATTAACCCAATTACGTGGGCGGATTCAACCGCGTTATGACATTAACAAGATGTAAAAAATATCGAGTAATGCCAAATATGCTTCCTTTCCTGCTTTTATTCCTAAATTATTTAACTTTTATATACACTTATCTACATCCATAAAGGTTAAACTGTATGATGTAACCCAACGAGGTGTAACGGTTCATTTTATGCGCTGTTTGCCGTAATTCGTATTTAAACGCGTCTGCATGCTGATCATTTGCAGATGACTGCGTATGGCAACATAAATAGATGGTTAAATAACATGTGAATTTATGTAAGTGTTGGTTTGATTCTTTCAATGGTATAATTCCATGCCGGTGTCCAGCTCTGAATAGGTCTCGAGTTCGAATCTCGGTCCCGCACACAGTTTTAATCTACCGGGAAGTTCCAGCTCTTTGATTTAATGATAAAGTGAAAAGCTTCATTTTGTTGTAATTATAGAGTGGAGGACGTGACAAAAAATTGCCTTGAATAGTATCAGACAGTAATAGATTGGAATAGCTAAAGAGAACTTTTTCAGTAAAAGAATTTTCTGGTATCGTTGATATTGCACACAGGTATAAGTCTGTGAAAAAGTATGCTTCAAGTAGAGAACTGAATAGGAGTGAGTTGTCGAAAATCAGAATTCGGAGAAGCGAAGAGTAAAGCTTTTGAAATGTTGTGCTATCGAAGAATTTTAAAAGTGGTATGCGCACATAAAATTCAAGTTTTATAAGTATTACAAAGAACGGGCGAAGAAAAGTTCAAGTTGTAGAAGTACTACAAATAATGGGTGAAGAACGAGTGAAATGGGCAACCTTAACAATAAAGGAAGAAGTTAGTACGACATATGCTACTGATTCCTGGATTAGGTAAGTAGGTCGTAGAAGGAACAGTAGTAAAAAATTCACTTGAGTATGGAAAACAGATTGCATATGACTTGGGCATAACAGTAAAGCAGGAACATACAATTATTTCAAGACAGGAAAATATGAGGTATGATATCTAACCAGTAGACTTAACACAGGTTGTAAAACGCAGAAATTCGTTGGTTCACCCTTCCAGGAATGTACACTCTCTGGTTTTTTTGCAGTAAAACGCACGATGTTGCACACTTACTTGTAGTTTATGCCTCTAAAGTTGGATGAGAATCTTTGTGGCGTTTTCGTGTATATTGAACCAACTGTGATAAGACGCCTGCTATCTATTGGATCTGCTCTATTTCTAGTTTACTTGGTTAGAGTTGCATATGGGGAAGACACACTGAAATCAGGTAGAGGTCGAGCGAGGCTTTTGTAAGCTATGGCCATCAGTCGTGAACTATACACTATCCGATCAAAAATATTACCTGTTAGTGGAATATATGTGCCACTACGAGCTAAATGATTAGATGTCCTCGACTCTTCACACAAAGTGGGGTCTGGAGGCTTCTCTGGATTGAAGGTGATCTGTGGCATCTCTGTCGTAAGAGCACAGTGTTGGGGTACGCACAACTACCTCGGAGCACACTGGTCATCGTGCATAGTTTAGAGCGTGGAGTTCCGTAGGAGACACCTGTAGGCATTCATGTGTTGATCCAGCGACGTCGTGGGCACGAGACCATCGGGATTTGACCGTCTATCAATGGAGACGTGTCGGTTTTTCGAGAGAATCACATTTTTGCTACACTAGGTTGATCGCCGTCTCCACAATCGCCGTCATCGATGTGAACGGTGGTTCTAAACGCGCATCGCGCCACTAACACAGACTAGTGGGAGCAATATCACTCTCTGGGAGACATTCTCCTGCGCCTGCGTGGGCCCTGTGGTAGTAACCTAAGACAGGCTAATAGCTGCATGTCGTCTTTCAGCATTATAACTGTCCTTGCTTCGCAGCCGGAACTGTGATTCGAGGGGCATTGTACTGAACTCACGCTGATATCTCGGTGACGAAACTCGCCTGATGTAATTCCTATGGAAACCATATGTGTCGCTATCGGGCGTCATAACTGCGTATCCAAATGAGCGGCCCGTTGTTTACTCGAATTACATGCCTTCTGTGTAGGCATCTAATGTCTCGCACGTCCACAAACCTAAAAAAAAAAAAAACTGTCGGTTCCTACGCAGAATCAATGGTGAATTTCGTTCCAAAGGCGGACAAAACTAGTTATTAGGCACGTGGTCATAATGTGTTGGCTCTTCAGTGGAACAGTCGAGGCACATTAAAGGAAAGCAGTGGCTGTGAAGGGAGTGTGACAGGATTGTACCCTGTCATCGATGCTATTAGGCCTGTAGATTGAGCAAATTGTAGTTATGTCAGAGACAGCAAGAACGTGGTAGAGCAACTGAACGGAATAGACAGCACTTTGAAAGGAGGATATAATATGAATATAAAAAAAGTTAAATAATAGGATGTAGTCCAATTAAATCAGGAGATACTACTTAAAGTAGTAGATGAGATTACCTGTTTATTCATCGAAATATCTGGTGATGGAAAAAGCAGAGAGTGTATAGAATGCAGATTGGCATTGGTAAGAAACGTGTTTCTGCAAAAGAGAAATTTGTTAACATCGGATATAGACTTGGGAGTTAGGAAGTCTTTTCTGAAAGTAGACTCCAATGGCTCTGAGCACTATGGGACTTAACATCTGAGGTCATCAGTCCCCTAGAACTTAGAACTAATTAAACGTAACTAACCTAGGGACATCACACACATCCATGCCCGAGGCAGGATTCGAACCTGCGACCGTAGAGGCACGCGATTCAAGACTGAAGCGCCTAGAACCGCACGGCCACACCGGCCGACCTATGAAAGTAGGTATTTGGAGTGTAGCCATGTATGGAAGTGAAACACGGACGATAAACGGGTTACACAAAAGAGAATATAAGCTTTAGAAATGTTGTGCTGTGGGAGGATGTTGAAGATTAGCTGGATAGATCATATTTCCGGCCGGGGTGGCCAAGCGGTTCTAGGCGCTACAGTCTGGAACCGCGCGACCGGTACGGTCACAGGTTCGAATCCTGCCTCGAGCATGGATTTTTGTGATGTCCTTAGGTTAGTTAGCTTTAAGTAGTTCTAAGTTCTAGGGGACTGGTGACCTCAGACGTTAAGTCCCATAGTGCTCAGAGCCATTTGAACCATTTGATAGATCAGATAACTGATGAGGATTAATTAGCGATACACGAAAATTTTCGCTCTACTTGACTAAAAGAATGAAACGGTCGATGCAACACGTTCTGAGATAACAAGAGATCAGTAGTTTAGTACTAGAGGAAAGTTTGACGAGAAAAAAAAACGTACAGAGAGACCAAGAGATGAATAGATGAATACTATAGGCAGGTTCGAAAATATTTAGGTTGCAGTAGTTACTCAGAGATGAAGATGCTTGCACAACATAGAATAATATGCAGATGCATCGAACCAGTCTTCAGACTTAAGACCACAAGCAACAACTACAACAATATGGATCGTCTCCCCTGCTCCCAATTTTGACAGCTTGAACTCCCCTCCAGGTACTTTCGATCAGACGTCTAAATGTCTCTAGAGAAATGGCAACCGCCATTCATGAAGATCCAAAATCAGAAAAGGTAGTGCCATTGGAAGCTGTGGCCATCGAGAAAACTCGAGTGACCAAACGTTTCTCTTTGAGTTCAGGTGGGTCATTTGGGCATGCCAGCCCGTCTCGGGAATGTTGTTGTCCACAAAGCATGGCATCGTGAATGGTGCTTTATGAATGGGCGCATTCTCATGTTGATACAACCATTGTTTCTTAATTCTTTCTCAGAACGCTGTAGTATGTGCTGACATACTTCCGAATTTACTTTTCATAAGAGTAAAAAGAGAGCCCATCCATAACCACAGAAAACAGCTCACACTGTGAATGGAGTCGAATACTATCTTAGTGGGGTGAGCTAAATGAAAGGAGTCAACAATCGGAGACCATATATCCTGTCTGCGTGATCTAAACGAAAGTAACATATTACTATGTGAGGAAGAACTAAGAAAGCTGTTACTGCTGAGGTTTACTAACGATTCAGTATAAGGGCCACCAGATCTTGAGTATCAGTGATTAACACAAAAAGAATGGCCTGATCGGAAGCTATCTGATTTAAAGGAAGAATTGCACCACGGATTTGTTGTAAGAAACAATGTGCCTCCAGTAAGGATGGTCTTTGTTAAGCTACACTGAAGCGCCAGAGGAACTGGGATAGGTAAGCGTATTCAAATACAGGGATATGTAAACACATAGAATATTCAATGAAACACCATCGACACGGGCTTCCGGAGCCAAAGGCGCACTCTTGTATCCATAATGATTGGACGACACAAAGCTTTACGCCTCGCCCAGGTCAGTCAACACCGACATTGGACAGTTGATGACCGGAAACATGTTGACTGAACCGGCGAGTCTCGTTTCTAATGATGTCGATCGGCTGGACGGGCAAGAGTATGGCAACAACCTCATGAATTCATGAACCCCGAATGGCAGCAGGGGGCAGATCAATCTGGTGGATGCTCTGTAATGGTGTGGGGCGTGAGTAGTTGGAGTGGTACGGGACCGCTGATACGTCCAGATACGACTGTGACAGGTGACACATACGAAGCATCCTGTCTTACCACCTCCATCCATTCGTGTCCATTGTGCATTCCGATGTACTTTGATTATTCCAGCAGGACAATGTGACACCACACACGCCCAGAATTGCTACAGAATGGTTCCAGTAACACTCTTCTGAGTTTAAACACAATCGCTGGCCACCGAGCTCCCCAGATATGAACATTATTGAGTACATCTGGGATGCCTTGCAATGTGCTATTCAGAAGAGATTTCTTCCCCCGGTGCTCTTACAGATTTATTGACAGCCTTGCAGGATTCATGGTGCCAGTTACCTCCAGCAGTACTTCAGACATTAGTCGAGTCCATGGCACGTCGTGTTGAGGCCCTTCTGCGTGCACGCGGGAGGTCCCACCCGATTTTAGGCAAGTGTAATAGTTACTTTGGCTTTTCAGTGTATATTACGTTAACACTGGACTAATTATTTACCTAAATGATATCAAGAAAGATTCGATTGCTACACATCTATTTTACAAAGACCTGTACACACCTGAAAGTCTAAACATAGCAAACGTATCATTCAAACATAACAAGAAACAGAAGAAGAGTTAGGTTGTCTCAAATACAAAATAATACATTCGTGGTGGATCCACAAATAAACTGGTAGAAACAGTCCGAAAGAGTCGTTACCCGCAGGGATAGCAACTGAATTGACTTTAAATGGTGTTTCAGAAATAATTGCGTTTCCCTTGGTGCTAAGAAGACGTTACTCATGCACTTAATTTAGCATTTGCACCTTCAGAGGTAAGGAGTAAGACGTGGTAATTCAACTTTCATTGTGACAAACGTTGAGTCTCGAATCGTGAAAAATTGTAAATACGAAACATGACTATGGACGTGAAACGACTGAAGGTTCATCGCAGGGTTGCTGAACGGCATATTATTCCGCCTCGTCTATCGAATTGTTACCGACTGTTCTCCATCGATATCGGAACCAGAAAGGCGCTGCTCTCCGAAACAGAATCCTGTCTCTATTGCACTCGAAACCAAATGTTCTCTGCACAGCTTTCCGGGACAATGTTCTCTCTCCCTTTTTTTCTCAACTCTGGCATCGTTACAAAAAGAAATCCTCCAAAAACTATGTCAATAAACAGGGTTAGTGTTTAGTTGTTTCACCTACCGGAAGAGAAAATTTTGCACGTTACTCCCCTCCTCTAGTCTTACGAACGGCAGAAAGATCCACGTCACATGTTGGTGGTCAACGAGAGCTCTAGTTCTGGCTTTTGCCTGTGGGATATGATAAAGTGCTCGTTACTCCCCCTACCATCCCGCTTACTTTTCGACAGTGTCTCAGTCCTTACCACAATTTTGTGTCCCTATGTCTGTCACATGTGTAGCTTCGTACTTAACCAGCAGGCCAACAACCATCGACTGGCGTTAGTATGTCGTTTGGGGAGCGTAAATGATCATCAGTTTCTAAGCTGTCGTTTCTGGACTGGAGCCATCGAGTCTGCAAGAGGCATGTTTCCACCGTTAATCAGTTACATGGCGTCCTCGATGCATACTGCCGAGAACGGACCATGACGAAATCCTACCAGACTTATAATGTAATATTCACTCTACAGCGGAGTGTGCGCTGATATGAAACTTCCTGACTGATTAAAACTGTGTGCCGGGCCGAGACTCGAACTCGGGGTACTGGCGGAATTAAAGCTGAGGACGGGGCGTGGGTCATGCCTGAGTAGCCGCGAAAGGCAAAGGTCCCGAGTTCGAGTCTCGGTCCGCACACAGTTTTAATCTGCCGGGAAGTTTCCTACCAGACTTGTATAGCGACCGTCCCTGGGCAGTGCCTCTGCTGTATGCCTTGCATTGTCTGAGGGACACAAAGAGCGCCACTCTGCCCTAAGAGGCACATTGCTTGCGTCTGAATTTCGGCTATCCAAACGTTACATTACACACACGAAAACCTAAAAGTTCTGACTTCCTTGTTCCTTGACCTGTTAAGAAAAATATAAAGTTGTCCGTGTAAATTCTACTAAAATGACCTGAATATGAGGGTGACTGCAACAGTTTCTGCTCTCTTCACATTGAAACTACTGGTGAAAACTGGTTTTAATTAATTTTTATTTGCAGCAGGTGGATGTGTCGGTCAAAGTTCAAGTAGTGAGACATGCACGAGCTTCATACCATTTTGGTTTCATTAATGTAACTCTTCAGTTTCTGTTGTCAGACTGGGTTTCCACTTTAGTTGCAATAGAAAGGAAGTTCGGATCCAGACTATCATTCGACAAACATGGAAACATAGAAAAAACAATGGCACATTCCTTTCCAAGAGATTAGTTATATTCGCAAACATATTTGAAATGGCAGAACTGAATGACGAGTTTGGAAAAACAAAAAGATATTGAGAGGGATCAGACAACTCTCTCAAACCTTAGCACAACATTCTCCATACTTCACTGTTGCACGTAACGGCAGCTAACGAACTCCAGGCATTCGCCAAACACAAATCCATTAGACTGCCACCGAGTACAGCGTGATTCATTATTCAAATTCACTCTGCTTCAGACGTCTGTGGTAGGACAGATATTCTATATGCAGTGAATTACTTTTCTTCTGCGGCCGTTGCGATTGAAAGAAGTTCGGGATCTGTTGTGGGACATAATGGAATGTTATCGCTTCAGACCCTATAGTTTCATGAAGTTCTGATAGGTGGCGGCGCCATACGTAGCCTACAAAGTTTCATCTACTCTATTGGCCATTAAAATTGCTAGACCAAGAAGAAATACAGATGATAAACGGGTATTCATTGGACAAGTATATTATACTAGAACTGACATGTGATCACATTTTCGTGCAATTTGGGTGCATAGATCCTGAGAAATCAGTATCCAGAACAACCACCTCTGGCCGTATTAACGGCCTTCATACGCCAGGGCATTGAGTCAAACGGAACTTGGCGTGTACAGGTACAGCTGGCCATGCAGCTTCAACACGATACCACAATTCATTTAGACTAGTGACTGGCATATTGAAACGAGCCAGTTGTTCGGCCACCATTGACCGGACGTTTTCATTTGGTGAGAGATCTGGATAATGTGCTGGCCAGGGCAGCAGTCGGACATTTTCTGTATCCAGAAAGACCTGTACAGGACCTGCAGCATGCAGTCGTGAATTGTCCTGCTGAAATGTAGAGTTTCGCAGCGATCGAATGAAGGGTAGAGAGACGGGTAGTAACACATCTGAAATGTAGTATCCGCTGTTCAAAGAGAAGTCAATGCCACCAAGAGGTGACCGAGACGTGTAACCAATGGCACCCCATACCATCACGCCGGGTGATACGCCAGTATGGCGATGACGAATACACTCTTCCAATGTGCGTTCACCACGATGTCGTGAAACACAGATACGACCATCATGATGCGGTGAATAGAGCCTTGATTTATCCGAAAAAATGACGTTTTGCCATTCGTGCACCCAGGTTCGTCGTTGAGTACACCAACGCAAGCGCTCCTGTCTGTGATGCATCGTCAAGGGTAACCACAGCCATTGTCTCCGAGTTGATAGTCGTTGCTGCTGCAAACGTCGTCGAAATGTTCGTGCAGATGGTTGTTGTCTTGCAAAGGTTCCAATGTGTAGACTCAGGGATCGAGACGTGGCTGCACGATCCGCTACAGCCATGCGGATAAGATGCCTGTCATCTCGGCTGCTAGTAATACGAGGCCGTTGGGATCCAGCACGGCATTCCGTATTACACTTCTGAACCCACGGATTCCATGTTCTGCTAACAGTCATTGGATCTCGACCAATGGGAGCAGCAATGTCTCGATACGATAATCCTCAATCGCGATATGATACAATCCGACCTTTGAAGTCGGAAACGTGACGGTATGCATTTCTTCTCCTTACACCGGGCATCACAACAACGTTTCACCAAGCAACTGCGGTCAACTGCTCTTTTGTCTATGAGAGATCGGTTGGAAAATTTCCTCTCGTCAGCACGTTGTAGGTGTTGCCACCGGCGCTAACCTTGTGTGAATTATCTGAAAAGCTAATCATTTGCATATCACAGCATCATCTTCCTGTCGGTTAAATTTCGTGTCTGTAGCACGTCATTTTCGGGGTGTAGCAATGTTAATGGCCAGTAGTGTACGTCTACAGATTTCTGCCCGGTTCAGCTTCCGGACAGGTCTAGAAGCGCTGCAGTGGACCTCTCTGAGGCCTCATACAGTCCACTCGAGCTACGGAGCGCGCCCGCACTCGCGCTGAAGGCTCTCCATCAAAGAGGCCGAGGTTGAGTCTGCGCTGATAAACGGGCCCTCGGCAGCCACCGCCGAGTGGCTGGCCTCTCCGCCGGCAATTGCTACCGCCACCAGCAGTGGCAGGGGGGAGGGGGTGGGGGCTGACTGGCTCTCCCTTCACCGTCCCCCTCCCCCTCAGAACTCACTCCCGCCCCTCCCAGTCCCGATCTGGGCCGCAGCCCCGGAGCGCTCGCCGGCTGGCACCGCCGCCAGCGCCGATCCGTTTTAAAGCCCAGTCCGATCCAATTAACCGCAGCCTTCATTAAATTCGGTGTACGGGCGTGCAAGCTCGTCTCGCGGAAACCAATTAGGCCGGGCTGGGGCGGGGCGCGCTTTCGCCGTCTGGCCCGCGGCCGCCGCCCCAGGAGACACGCAACTCGTCCCTCCCGTCTCAGGCGGGCCGCCAGCGACCGGCCGGCAGCCCGTGCCGTATTAATTACAGAGCGTGTGGGCTCATTAGGTGCAAGGTGAAGGTGAGAGTGCCAAGTTCCGGCGGCTGCGGCCAACCCATCGCGGCGTCCCTCAAGTCTACCGCGAGGGGCTGCGACTCCGCCACTTGCCGTATTATTAACTCGACGCACGGTTCCTTCAGTGTGTTGCGAAGATGCGGCGTGAGTTGAAAAGTCCTTTACACGTTCTTGAGTTTGCAACGAGACGCTTACAAGGCGACCCTCACCAGTTTGATCGATACTGACAAAACGTGTAGGGCCTTACTAGGGTTTCACCATATATAAACAGGAAGACGTACCTCTCGATCGTTTCCGACGAAAAAAGCTTTGAAGATTTTACGCCTGCCTATACAGGGTGATCAGAAAATCCCGTTAGAAGCTTGTGGGTCTGGTAGAGGGGAGTTACAATAGTTTGAATCTACATCTTCATCTACATCTACATGACTACTCTGCAATTCACATTTAAGTGCTTGGCAGAGGGTTCATCGAACCACAATCATACTATCTCTCTACTATTCCACTCCCGAACAGCGAGCGGGAAAAACGAACACCTAAACTTTTCTGTTCGAGTTCTGATTTCTCTTATTTTATTTTGATGATCATTCCTACCTATGTAGGTTGGGCTCAACAAAATATTTTCGCATTCGGAAGAGAAAGTTGGTGACTGAAATTTCGTAAAAAGGTCTCGCCGCGACGAAAAACGTCTATGCTGTAATGACTTCCATCCCAACTCGTGTATCATATCTGCCACACTCTCTCCCCTATAACGCGATAATACAAAACGAGCTGCCCTTCTTTGCACCCTCTCGATGTCCTCCGTCAATCCCACCTGGTAAGGATTCCACACCGCGCAGCAATATTCTAACAGAGGACGAACGAGTGTACTGTAAACTGTCTCTTTAGTGGACTTGTTGCATCTTCTAAGTGTCCTGCCAATGAAACGCAACCTTTGGCTCCCCTTCCCGACAATATTATCTATGTGGTCCTTCCAACTGAAGTTGTTCGTAATTTTAACACCCAGGTACTTAGTTGAATTGACAGCCCTGAGAATTGTACTATTTATCGAGTAATCGAATTCCAACGGATTTCTTTTGGAACTCATGTGGATCATCTCACACTTTTCGTTATTTAGCGTCAACTGCCACCTGACACACCATACAGCAATCTTTTCTAAATCGCTTTGCAGCTGATACTGGTCTTCGGATGACCTTACTAGACGGTAAATTACAGCATCATCTGCGAACAGTCTAAGAGAACTGCTCAGATTGTCACCCAGGTCATCTATATATATCAGGAACAGTAGCGGTCCCAGGACGCTTCCCTGGGGAACACCTGATATCACTTCAGTTTTACTCGATGATTTGCCGTCTATTACTACGAACTGCGACCTTCCTGACAGGAAATCACGAATGCAATCGCACATCTGAGATGATACCCCATAGCTCCGCAGCTTGATTAGAAGTCGCTTGTGAGGAACCGTGTCAAAAGCTTTCCGGAAATCTAGAAATACGGAATCAACTTGAGATCCCCTGTCGATAGCGGCCATTACTTCGTGCGAATAAAGAGATAGCTGCGTTGCACAAGAGCGATGTTTTCTGAAGCCATGCTGATTACGTGTCAATAGATCGTTCCCTTCGAGGTGATTCATAATGTTTGAATACAGTATATGCTCCAAAACCCTACTGCAAACCGACGTCAATGATATAGGTCTGTAATTAAATGGATTACTCCTACTACCCTTCTTGAACACTGGTGCGACCTGCGCAATTTTCCAATCTGTAGGTACAGATCTATCGGTGAGCGAGCGGTTGTATATGAGTGCTAAGTAGGGAGCTATAGTATCAGCGTAATCTGAAAGGAACCTAATCGGTATACAATCTGGACCTGAAGACTTGCCCGTATCAAGCGATTTGAGTTGTTTCGCAACCCCTAAGGTATCTACTTCTAAGAAACTCATGCTAGCAGATGTTCGTGTTTAAAATTCTGGAATATTCCATTCGTCTTCCCTGGTGAAGGAATTTCGGAAAACTGCGTTCAATAACTCCGCTTTAGCGGCACAGTCGTCTATAACAGTACCATCGGCACTGCGCAGCGAAGGTATTGACTGCGTCTTGCCGCTTGTGTACTTTACATACGACCAGAATTTCTTCGCATTTTCTACCAAATTTCGAGACAATGTTTCGTTGTGAAACCTATTAAAGGAATAGGAACATATGTCCGGAAACTCGCCGTTTCCATCCTAAGAGAGCTTTAATACTCAATTGTTTAACTCATCCACTTCTACTTGATGACCTGAATTAGGCGTGGGGCAGCAGAATTACGCAAAAATTCGAATCGAAGTACCTGGTGATCAAAAAGTCAATATAAATTTGAAAACTTAATAAACCACGGAATAATGTAGATAGAGAGGTAAAAATTTACACACATGCTTGGAATGGCATGGGGTTTTATTTGCACCACCCCATATTGCTAGAAGCATGAAAGATCTCTTGCGCGCGTCGTTTGGTGATGATCGTGTGCTCAACCGCCACTTTCCTCATGCTTGGCCTCCCAGGTCCCCAGATCTCAAACCGTGCTACTATTGGCTTTGGGGTTACCTGAAGTCGCAAGTGTATCATGATCGACCGACATCTCTAGGGATGCTGAAAGACAACATCTGACGCCAATGCCTTTCCATAGCTTCGGACATGCTTTACTGTGCTGTTCACAACATTATTTCTCGACTACAGCTGCTGTTGAGGAATGATGGTGGACATATTGAGCATTTCCTGCAAAGAACATCATCTTCGCTTTGTTATGCTAATTATTGCTATTCCGATCAGATGAAGTGCCATCTGTCAGAAATTTTTTGAACTTTTGTATTTTTTTGGGTCTAATAAAACCCCATGTCATTCCCAACATTTGTGTCAATTTGTACCTCTCTATCTACATTATTCCATGATTTTCAAATTTATACTGACTTTTTGATCACCCGGTATAACGAAACATCCAGTAATGAATTAGGCATTTTTTTTAATAACAGTTAAACATTACGTGTTTATGTTTCATGTACATCTACATGGTTACTTTGCAATTCACACTTAAGTGCCTGGCAAAAGAGTACATCGAACCATTTTCAAACTACTTCTCTACCATACCACTCTCGAATGGCGCGTGGGATAAAGGAACACTTAAATCCTTCCGTTCGAGCTCTGATTTCCGTCATTTTATTATGGTGATCATTTCTCTCTACGTAGGTTGGTGTCAATAAAATATTTTCGCATTCGCAAGAGAAAGTCGGTGATCAAAATTTCGTACACAGATCTCGCCGAAAAGAAAACCGCCTTTGTTTCAGTGACTGCCACCCGAACTCGCGTATCAAATCAGTGACCCTCTCAGCACTGTTACGCTATAACACGAAACGAGCTGCCCTTCTTTGCTCTTTTTTGATGTGCTCCGTCAGTCTCACCTGGTAAGGATCCCACGCCGTGCATCAGTATTCCAGCAGATGACGAACAAGTGTAATGTAGGCTGTCTATTTAGTGAGCTTGTCGCATCTCTGATTCGCATACCATCTATGTGGTCTTTCTAATTTAAGTTGCTTGTAATTGTAATTCCTAAGTATTTAGTCGAATTGACAGCCCTTAGATTTGTGCGATTTATCGTATACCAAACATTTATCGGATTTCTTTTAGTACCCACGTGGATGACCTCGCAGTATTCTTTGTTTAGTGCCAACTGCCACATTTTGCACCATACACAAATTCTCTATAGATCACTTTGTAATTGGAATTGATCGCATGATGATTTTTTCTAGACGGTAGATTACTGCGTCATCTACTCAGATTAAAACCTAGATCATTTATGTAGATCAGGAACAGCAGAGGGCCTATGACACTACCTTGCGGAACGCCAGATATCAGTTCTATTCTACTTATTGATTTATCGTCCATCTCTACATACATCCTCTTTGAGAGGAAATCACGAATCCAGTCACATCAGTGAGACAATACTATATATGCATGCAGTTTCATTAATAGTCGCTTGTAAGGAACGGTATCAAAACCCTTCTGGAACTTTAGGAATTTGGCATCGATCTGAGATCCCTTGTCGACAACACTCATTACTTCATGGGAATAAAGAGCTAGCTTTGTTGCTCCAAAACGATATTTTATGAAACGGTGTTGGTTACGTATCAGTAAGTCATTTTCTTCGACGTGATTCATAATGTTCGAGTACAGTATATGCTCCAAAATCCTACTGCAAATTGAGGTCAGTGATTTGGGTCTGTAATTCAATGGGTTCCTCGGATTTACTTTCTTGAATATTGGTGTGACCTGTGCTACTTTCTAGTCTTTAGGAACAGACCATTCGTAAAGTGAGTGGTTGTATCTGATTGCAAAGAAAGGCGCTATTGTGTCTGCATACTCAGAAAGGAACTGATTGGTATACCATCTGGACCGGAAGACTAGCTTTTCTTAAGTGATTTGAGTTGTTTCGCAACATCTAATATATCTACTTTTATGTGACTCATGCTAGCAGCGGCTCTGGTTTCGAATTCTGGAATATTTACTTCGTCTTCTTTCGTGAAGGAATTACGGAAAACTGTATTTAGTAACTCCGCTTTAGTGGCACCATCATCGGTAACATTTCCATCGCTATCGCGGAGTAACGGTTTTGACAGTGTTTTTGCCACTGCTGTACTTTACATACGACCAGAATCACTTTGGGTTTTCTACCATATTATGAGACAATATTTCATTGTGGAAACTATTAAAAGCATCTCTCATTGATTTCCGCACTAAATTTCGAGCTTCCGTGAAGCTTAGGCAGTTTCGGGGATTTTGCGTTGTTCTGAAATGGCATGCTTTTTTCGTTGCTTGTGCAACAGTGTTCTGACATGTTTTGTGTCGCATGGTGGATCAGTCCCGTGTCTTATTGCTATTGCCGACGATACTGTATATTTGACTTTGATCCACATTTAGCCATAATTAGCTTGGAAGGAATAGAGAGGCTCTCTTAGGAAGGCAACAAGCGATTTTTTGTCTGTTGCTTAAAATAGACTTATTTTGCGTTTATTTTTAGTAGTTTTGGTTCATATGGTTTTGAGCCTCTCTACAAGGACCTTGTGTTCTCGAATCCTCTGTCCGTCATGACGCTCCCTATTAGATCTGGATTATTTGTGGCTAAGAGGTCAATTTACAATTCGTGCGGGCTCATGAACTAATTGTTCAAATTAATTCTCAGAGAAAACATTTAGTACAATTTCTGAAGATATTTTCTGTGTGCCACCGGCTTCGAGAACAAAAGAGAACCCAGCATACAGATGGTAAAGAGCAGTCCTGATGCATTACAGGATCAATAGACAGTCTGAGATAGTACACGTCAAAATCTCTACCCTATTGCATACCAGGACCAGAAACTCAGGGAGTTTTCTCTTTCCCTCAGTTGAAATGGACGCGTTACACACCTGCATTGAAACCGTCGTAGAACTGTAACGGTACGTTTCCGGACATGGATTCCTTTCAGAATATTGTCTGCTCACTCCCCTATACAAGACCTACAAGTTTCTAAAGGAAATTTCCCGGCACCCTGCATACTTTGCATGTTTACTAGTCTTCCAGGAGACCGCAGCCTAGCGAGTAGGCGCTTAGTCTCTTTGTTAGAAGAGATCAACTGTCCAAGCTGGAACTTAGTTTTACTATCACTTTTATTCATTTCCACGTAATTCTTCACCAATTATCGGTATTTAATTATTCATTTACAGTTTCCTTAATCATTGTCCCGCTAAAAAAGAATACTGAGGATTAGATGGATTGATTACGTAACTAATTAGAAGGTACTGAATAGAATTGGGGAGAAGAGGAATCTGTAGCACAACTTGACTACAAGAAGGGAAAGATTAGTAGGACATGATCTGAGGTGTAAAGGGATAACCAGTTTAATATTGGAGGGCAGCGTGGAGGGTAAAAATCGTAGAGGGAGACAAAGAGATGAATACTCTGAGCAGATTCAGAAGGATGTAGGCTTCAGTAGGTTCTTGAAGATGAAGAAGCTGCATCAAACCAGTCACTGTATTGAAGACCACAACAATAAAAATAAGAAGAAAAAACTGAAAAACTTTTCTTGGGGAAATTGCAAATAAAAATGAATACGTAAGAATTTTCAATAAAATCAGCGCTGTCATTTTATTTTTAATTTTGTACCTGCATTTATGACGAGTATGATGTGTAACCTACCAGGAAGATACTGATCACAGAACCAGCGAAAATGGTACTTACTAACACATACAGCACTCCAACTGAAAGCGAAATTATTGCCTGTACACAGATTTTCCAATGTGTCTGCTTCAAATCAAACTTGTTTTGCATTCATTAACGTCTCTTGGTCGTCACAAAATTCCCTGACGTACTATACGTATCTGCTTTAGAATCGCTTGGGAAAAAAGTGCAGCAACGAGATTCGCTCCACACACCCTAACACTTACGAAACTGAGCACTTCGTCGATCGGCTACCGACTTCTGGAATAGTAGCGAACATACAAGGTACTTAAGAACTTCTAAACATTTCAATTTCGATTTTCTCTAAACTGGTTAAGATTTGGGTCTTTCTATTTACATAGTTTGAAGTACTACTAGTATACTACGAACTCCATCAACATGAATAAAATCGATGACGTGAAGTACAGTCCCTAACGTACTAAGCTACTGAAGATAGCAATGCTTCGCAGTTGATAAAAATACAGGGTGTTAATAAATTCCCCTTATAGACTTTGACGACAGGTCCCTTACACCAAAACAGGACATAAATGTCTAGTAAACATGGAATCGAAAGGGCATACCTTAAGAACTATGAGTACCTGTTCATATTCAATACTGTAAAACAAATCTCTTCTACTGAAAGCTCTTTGTTTTCCATGTTTTGGTAGGACGTGGCATGGACCAAAACAAGAAAAAAATGAGCAGTAAGAATGGGAACTAAAATGCTTAAATGAAGCATTCATCTTCGCTGCTGTGGGACACAGCTCATCAATTGAACAACTGCATATAGCTCTTACGTTTCGCATTTTAGAGCCCATAATGTCCGGATATATTTTTTTTTTTTTGGTTGTCGTTTTGGTGTTACGAAACAGCCCTCAAAGTCTGTAAAAGCAATTGAGTTGCACGCTGTCTGTCGGAATCGGATACGTGTCCTAATCTCAAAGTCCGTAAAAGCAACTGAGTTACACCCTGGACGTTGGAATTGGATACGCGTCTTAATCTCCATTTTCCTCTTCTATCTATCCACCACATCCTTTCCCTCTCCCCCTGCCTATCTCCTCGTTTTAACATAACACGTATGCTCCAGAAATTAGCCAGATAGACATGAAAGTGGGTTTGCTGCTGCAAGGGTTTCACACGTAGGCCCACGTGCCTCAACGATGTACTGGCCAGCAGCGGAGAATAGTAGGGTTTGCCCCTCATCAGTAAGTGGCAAGCGGTGACCTCAGGGCACTCTGAGTGCGAAACCTACAATGGCAGCTTTTGCTACAACATGAAAGATGGCCGTATTGAAGTACTTTATAATTCGATGTCTCACAGTACGATTAAACCGAAGATATCAACGAAGCACATTTATTAATTTCATATGGCAAATGCCATAAAAACTGTAGAAGTTAGTTGGAGAGTTAACAAATATAGTTACAATATTCACATTATATTAATAACTGCAAGCGCCTCACGCGATTTTAATAAACGAAGTAGGACTGTAACTACCATCCTAGAAATACGCATATTAATACACATTTTATGTGTTTCATTGCTGTGTTTTATATCTTTCCATTAAGCAAATGTGTCATATCACAGTATCATCCACGGATAGATAACCAATGGAAGCCGTACGGCAATCTCAAGTCTAAACATGCGTGAACACGTCTCCATAATTAAGTGAATAACTGTTTCTGAATGATAGTTAAAGGAGAAACAAAACTGGTGTTTTAGGTATCGTATAGCGGAATGTTAGATCCCTTAATCTGACACGTAATATACACTCCTGGAAATGGAAAAAAGAACACATTGACACCGGTGTGTCAGACCAACCATACTTACTCCGGACACTGCGAGAGGGCTGTACAAGCAATGATCACACGCACGGCACAGCGGACACACCAGGAACCGAGGTGTTGGCCGTCGAATGGCGGTAGCTGCGCAGCATTTGTGCACCGCCGCCGTCAGTGTCAGCCAGTTTGCCGTGGCATACGGAGCTCCATCGCAGTCTGTAACACTGGTAGCATGCCGCGACAGCGTGGACGTGAACAGTATGTGCAGTTGACGGACTTGGAGCGAGGGCGTATAGTGGGCATGCGGGAGGCCGGGTGGACGTACCGCCAAATTGCTCAACACGTGGGGCGTGAGGTCTCCACAGTACATCGATGTTGTCGCCAGTGGTCGGCGGAAGGTGCACGTGCCCGTCGACCTGGGACCGGACCGCAGCGACGCACGGATGCACGCCAAGACCGTAGGATCCTAGGCAGTACCGTAGGGGACCGCACCGCCACTTCCCAGCAAATTAGGGACACTGTTGCTCCTGGGGTATCGGCGAGGACCATTCGCAACCGTCTCCATGAAGCTGGGCTACGGTCCCGCACACAGTTAGGCCGTCTTCCGCTCACGCCCCAACATCGTGCAGCCCGCCTCCAGTGGTGTCGCGACAGGCGTCAATGGAGGGACGAATGGAGACGTGTCGTCTTCAGCGATGAGAGTCGCTTCTGCCTTGGTGCCAATGATGGTCGTATGCGTGTTTGGCGCCGTGCAGGTGAGCGCCACAATCAGGACTGCATACGACCGAGGCACACAGGGCCAACACCCAGCATCATGGTGTGGGGAGCGATCTCCTACACTGGCCGTACACCTCTGGTGATCGTCGAGGGGACACTGAATAGTGCACGGTACATCCAAACCGTCATCGAACCCATCGTTCTACCATTCCTAGACCGGCAAGGGAACTTGCTGTTCCAACAGGACAATGCACGTCCGCATGTATCCCGTGCCACCCAACGTGCTCTAGAAGGTGTAAGTCAACTACCCTGGCCAGCAAGATCTCCGGATCTGTCCACCATTGAGCATGTTTGGGACTGGATGAAACGTCGTCTCACGCGGTCTGCACGTCCAACACGAACGCTGATCCAACTGAGGCGCCAGGTGGAAATGGCGTGGCAAGCCGTTCCACAGGACTACATCCAGAATCTCTACGATCTTTTCCATGGGAGAATAGCAGCCTGCATTGCTGCGAAAGGTGGATATACACTGTACTAGTGCCGACATTGTGCATGCTCTGTTGCCTGTGTCTACGTGCCTGTGGTTCTGTCAGTGTGATCATGTGATGTATCTGACCCCAGGAATGTGTCAATAAAGTTTCCCCTTCTTGGGACAATGAATTCACGGTGTTCTTATTTCAATTTCCAGGAGTGTAGAAAATTTAAAAATGTATACGGACTGTTTGAACTTAGACATGGGGGAATCAGTGAAGTTCGGTTTGCAGAAGGAACAGGTCTTCTCGTCAGATAGAGGTAATGCAGCAGTGGGTTTAATAAAGAATACGATTAGAGGAATGCAAATAAATAATATGAAGAGCATCGTGAGCGCACTATTGTAGCCAAGAAAGATACAAAGCTCACTCCTATCACAGTAGTACAAGTTTATATGTCAATTAGCTCCGCAGATGATGAAGAAACTGAAGAAATATGTAATAAGAGAAATTATTCAGATAGTTAAGGGAGACGAAGATTAAATTGTGGTGGGGGACTTAAGGCAAAACATGTGCTGTATCATTTCGGAGATACAGCGGCGAGCGTGTGTGCCGAGACTAACCCCAGTTCATTGTTAGTAGCGCCAGTATTGCATCATAATTTAATACTGGAATTAACAGTTAAAGTTGTGTTTTCAAACTTTGTCGCAATATACTTCAGTGTATTAACCTTTAAATTGCCAAATCTCAGAGTAATCGGATGAATAGTTTTCCCTAAATACATAGTCTTAAGAATAAATTGGTGGCTCTAAATAATAAACATTGGAACACAAAAATAGGTCGTAATAAGCAGATGTAAGTCCTAATTAACTGGTACTAGTCTCAACGTGATTAAAGCAATATTTTTGTCAGAACCCACGTTTTTGATAATAACTGAAGACCCTAAGTATTAGACTCTGAAATAGGAAATTTGTATAAAGCTTCAGTTCAACAGAAAAACAGTAATTATGTAACCCCATTCAGCTACCTCTAATAGTTTTCGAATAGTTTGCTAAAAACTAAATTTGGAACAAAAACGTCCTTATTTGTAGTAGATTAAGTATCTGTTATATTAATGCTAGATAGTTTTGGTTACAGCAGATGAAGAAACCTATTAAATAATAGATCTATAAGAAGTTTAAAGGCCAGGATGTAAATAATAACAAAAACTAGGTCTCTTGAAGTTGTAGGCCAGTGGTCATACTCTATTGTCAGTTCCGTTCTAAAAATTCTAGGCAAAAGTATATATATATATATATGAGCAAAAACGTTTTCTGTGACTCTAACCATCTTAACTACGTCCAAAAAAATTTAGAATATTCTAAACCAATACACAACAGTGTTATAAAATATTATGTGTGCGAGAAGGCGGCCCTTTAGAGGCTGCTACCGTGGGCATAGAGCGGATAGCAGCAAGTGTTCCCTTGGCTGTTCGCTGCGCCCTCATATAAATACTATCCGAGAGGCCAGACGGGTCCTCACTTCGCACCCACCCACCGTACAACCCCGTCAGTCAAGCGCCGGAGTACGCGAAGCCTCGGATGACGTCAATGCCAGACAGCAACTAAACTTATGTTTGCAGTACAAATAGAAAGTGAAATCGCGAGGACTGTACGCCGTCCTGGATTGCTTAGATTTCACATAAGTAGCAGCTAGTGTGCTGCCCGTAAGGTTAACAAATCCGCGTGGCAAGTGGTGACCGTTTATCTCCATTTTTGTGGCGAGCAATTATTTTGATTATCAGAAGTAAGAGCGAAAAACAATTTTATAGGAACTTACCGTAGAGGACGTCTCTCAACTGCTCATAGTGCTGTTTAAGATGGATAAATCAATATTACGAAGTCGTGCGTGTGAATCTTTACCAAACACATCTATCAATTAGGAATCAAAATCTTCATTTATAATTATAGTCCTGATCCCGCTGAGAAAATACAGAATAGAAACATTTCTTTCCATCGCTTTCTGGCTAACCATAGAAATAGTTTCTAGGTTCTCGTAAAATATGGCGAACAATATTTTAAATATTTCTAACATTTTCGTATGAATGACATTATTATTAATCTGCCGCCCCAGAGACTGCAACTTGATAGCAGGTAACGAAAGAGAAGGAGAAATAGTTGGTGGCTATGGACTGGCAGAAAGAAATGAAAGAGGAAGCCGCCTGGCAGAGTTTCGCATTGAGCAGTATGTAATCATCGCTAACAAGTGTTGTAAGAAACATAAAAGACGGTTGCACACGTGAAAGATACGTGGAGACCCTGTAAGGTTTCAGACTGATTGTATAATGGTAAGACAGATATTTTGGAACACCATTTTTAATTGTAAGAGATTTCCGGTGACAGCTATGGGCTATGCTTATGAACTACCGATTAAAACTGAAGGAAGGTAAGAAAGTAAAGAGATGCGACCAGGGTAACTTGAAAGAATCACACGTTTTACAGAGTATCAGAGGGAGCATTAGGCAACTATTGACTAGAAGTGGGGAGAGTAGAAAACGAAATGATAGCATTAAGAGATGAAACAGTGAAGGCAGCAGAGGATCACATAGGTAAAAAGACAAGGCCTAGTAAAAATACTTGGCTAACACAGGAGGTATTGAGTTTCATTGATGGAAGGAGAAAATATAAAAAATAAAAATACAGGGCGCAAAAGGCTATATGCCATTAGTACAGAAACAAGACAGCAATTTTAATGAAAAGAAGAAGGCCCCAAACAGTCTGATGCTCGAAAGACAAAGACCTATAATTTAAAAACGGTTGAAAGCCCCATAACTTAAAACTCAAGGAAAATTTATTTAAACAACAAAGCTCTATCTTAAATAAATCTGAAGGACCCAAGCATTATAATACTTGACAAGCAAGAAAATTTTAATTTTAAAACGACTGAAGGCTGTGAAGGCATTGCTAATTACGCAAATAATTTTTTTTTGAGATTTGTTTAGATTTCTATTCATTTTATTTTGTTCATATGGGCATTTCTAATTGTGATTATGTAACATTCTACTGTGGTTTTTAAATGTAAAGATGTTATTGTGATTATTTCGTTTGCCAAAGGATAAATATGTTTCTTGCTTTGTACCTTTGGTAAAGTTTCTAAAGTTCTCTTTTGGAATATTATTAATTGTGAAAAATGCAGTCAATAACATTTGTAAAGGTTTATGTAATTTACGATAACGTTATAACAACTATAGACAGGCGACAGCGATAGTGATATCGAGAGTCGAAAGGTGGTTGCGAAGTAGAGGGGATGGTGGATGGCGTGTCTGTGAAGCGTGGGCAGGAAAAATAGTACTGTGTTCCATGAAAATTGTATGGACAGTGATACCGAACTATCAGATTGTTAATTCTCTTTACCACTGCGGTTTGTAATGCCATCGCCAGCGAACTTTAAGAGCAAATAAACCGGACTGTGAAAGTGCCGCGAACATTACTTTGCTGTGGCCGACACGAACTGTGCTGTTATTCGAATGAACTTTGCTGGTATTGGTTTTGGGTGGTGGAACTGTTGTATATCACAATCTATCAAGCCATGAAAGTGAACACTAATTAACTGTGCAATATAAATGGCTTTCAGTGACGTTGTCGAAGTTTGAAATGCGAGAACAGAGTGGACATTGTTTACGGTGTGCTTCACATACACGAACAATTCTATGAACTGTGTATTTGTGGCTAAAACTATATGAATGTGACGAACCGTCTAATTATGGACGATAGCGTCACGGACAGTGCATAAACTGTAAAAACGAGCGATGTCTATGTCATGTACTTTGAAAGAGGGGACATGTGAACAACGTTCGTATACTGGCGTCTTGTGGTTTGTTAATCACCACGGGGTTAATGATACAGTTGTGCAAGAACTGTATTTGCGTTTCGCCGGAGAAGATTAACCAGCGGAACTGTCTGTATCCTGCTCTCCTCATCGTAACCCGCCGACATCGTGCTGCCTACGCAACGCTTCGTATCTAACGAGAAGTTAAGAGATTTCGCTGAACGCTGTCACCTGACCTAGAAACTTTCTTTCTCTATTAAAAGTATAACAATTACAGACTCTGTTCAATTAAATTCTTTGTTTAGTTTGTTTGCTTTCTGCTAACGAAAATAAAATTACAATCAGTGAATTAAAAGTTGCCTGGTAGTCGTTGTTGAAACACCAGTAAATATAAACTTCTTCCTCCCATTACTACTAACTCTCCTTGCATGTTAGAATTATTATAGGTATTTTATGTAGTTTTATGTATTGTTATGAGACTACATATATGACAGTAACTAATAAGAGTATTTTGCAGCGAAATATGGCTTCCCGCGAAAATTACGGCGACAGCCATAATTGCTTGCGTTCTGACCAATAATGTAAGAGCTGCTATTCCCGTATTGGTGATTTTCCTGACGTCAGCGGGAATTATAAATGTCAGCTGTCAAATCACTCTACTCATAAAACATTGTTTATAAATTGCACTATTGATAAAAGGAAATGTTTTAATACAGGATGGTAAAAACCTACTGCGTTCAACAAAAATGTGAACTAATATTCCCTGAATGGGTTTCCAAGTTCTACAATGGATCGAAGGATGACCTATGCCATGTCACATCTATAATCTAGATTTCAATTAAGTTTCACAAAAGAGAAAATAATCAAAATGGTCTACAGTGACCCTGAATTATCTCTAATTACTAATCTAACTTGTCATAACTTACAGTGGCTAATGTGGCTTCTCAATAACTATATAACAGAAATATCATTGTGTTTTAGATTTTTGTGGCAAATGTGAACACCATGAGCTTTAATTGACGCTCGACACTAGTATTACGCAAAAAGAGGGTGTAACAGATGAGACTTCTGCAGTTCTGAGTGAAGCTTTATGCGCTGTTATGCGACATCGCCTGTGTTCATTACCTTGTCGGTGTTCGTCAGAGGGCGGCGGGCAGCACAGCTCCGCTCACCTCGCCGTCTCGCAAGCAAGTCTCTTCCTAACTTCTCCTTACTACAATTTACCGAAGTTGGTTTAAAAAAACTATCTGGCTGTGTTTTCATCTGACCAATCAGGGTCTCAATGTTAACCTTAAGCTCCGCCTACAAAAATTCTGTCTATCCAATGAGAAACGTTATACTTTTCGTGGTGGGGCAATGTTTTTAAAGTTTGCAACGTAACAGAGACGCGAAAAACTCTCACGCTAAAACTTGCAGCTGGTGCGGTCCTTTTAGCGTTATCGTAAGATCTATACTGTTCTTCCAGAGGGCTCTATCTTTTAACATGGGCTGGGGGGTGCTCCTAACGTAACAGAGATGTGAAAAAGTCTCACGCTAAAACTTGAGGGTGGTGTGGCCCTTTTTGTGTTATCGTAGGATCTACACGGTTCTCCTGGAGGGCTCTAGCTTTTAACATGGGCTGGGGTGTGGTCCTGACGTAACAGAGACGCAAAAAGTCCCACACTAAAACTTGAGCTGGGGTTGTCCTAGTGGTTAGCTGGTTACGTGGGTGTCCGTCCGTCCCTTATCGTAGGGCCTTCTAGCTTCACACGGTTCTGCTCTCGGCTTCTGTTCTCGGAACCCCCCTCGGAACTGCGTCTGTCTCAAGGTGGGAAGGTATAACATGCATTGAGGCGTTCTTGTGTTAGTCTGTGGTATTCCATTTGCTCACTCGTTACTCGTATTACTTCGGTTAATTTAATGTCACGATTTATTCGGAGGTATGTGACATACTACTGGATTTGCTTATCATGTCAGGGTTTTCATGGAAGGTGTAGGATTTGCCTGACACCTTACAACTTGCAAAGCAAGGAACTTTAATTTTAAAGCGGCTGAAGGCCCATGACTTAAAACACCAATAAAAACAATTCAACTGTAATTCAAACCATCGCCTATGAGCCATACAAATACACACAGCAGAAATCAAGAGGAGGCAGTGCAGCTAACGGCGCTCAGAAGTTTCGGGCGTCGGTCAGCTCTTGAAATACTAACGTTCACTTAGGTGAGACAGGCAGTCGCCCCAACCATTGTCGATCTGACGACAACCCAACCAATAGACAGTCAACGGACCCACCGACAAGGTAACTTTGCTCTCCACCCGATCAGCACACAACTGGGAGTTCAGTGTAAACGTAAAAGGCATGGACGCCCACAACCAAGCATTCACTGAGCTGTCGAACTACGCACCATGCTGGACAGCGACAACACGGCGAGGAAAGGACACTGCCCAAATTTACGTCAACTGCAAGGTCAGGTAACCGGAAAGTTAACGGCCACAAGGCAGAAAATTCGCTAGTGCACTTGAGTTGCAAATACCCGAATACAGTTAGACTCCATCAGACGGTGGCTAAACCTTCGCCATATCGTACACACACGTTGTTGCTGGCGGGATGTGCTAACAGCCATGAACGAGAATCAAACGCCACAATGTGGTCTAGACTTTCTGGTAAATCAAATCCAAACTTATCTTTCGTGTCCAGGGTCGGTGAGCCACGGACCTCGTAGCAATGGCAACAGCCCTACACACTCCGACACTGCGTAGAGACTGCCAGTGCGCCCGGCCAAACTACGCCCCAAGGAGATTTCCTTTCTGCTCCACGCCAACCGACCGACTGCCTCACATCAGCATGGAGACAGCACTAATATAACTGATCAGTCTACATCACAAGCTAGACACAGTTTCACAAACATTTGTACGAAGGACTAGACAATACTAACGGGAGCGATGGTGCAATAACAAAGACGAAACGCGAGTCGGCACACGCAGTTAGTGATAATTTTCTACGAGACTGCTCAAGTTGTTGGTAGACCGAGGTCGACGGCTCAATCGACAACATATCGCTTTCTCTTAACCGAAAAGGTTATAAATCAGCCACGGACTAGAGACCTTCGCTCATTGAGCGGCGCAGACGTGAGTTTATCATAAGTGAAATCAATAAAAACTCTAACATCAGTGCTCCTACGTTGGCTGGGTAGTTTAGTCGAGGTGGGGGGGGGGGGGGGGAGGTATGTGTCTCACAAATACCTGCAAGAAGTACGATTACAGTGGCCACGTACCTCGCATGAATTTTGTTTGAGTCTTCATTTTGCACAGGAACAAAAAGGAACAGAGTTATATTTCCTGACGAAAGTATATATAATATAGTCGGATCGGATGACAGACGAATGGTGTGGCGTAATGCCCAGATGCTGCAAAATAACATTGTGCCCACAGGGAAACTAGGTTGGAATTTCCTGATGAATCTGGAATGCTGCAGGTGTTGGAAAATTACATTTCATTGAGGGTACGATGGATCACAAAAGGTATATCAACAATAATCTAAACGCAAGTGCCGAAAATTAGGGTCTCCAAAGACCCGAAGCATACCCCTAGAAATACGAGAATGTGGCTCCATGTAGAATACATGGAAATATCTCAGCCCCTCTTTTCAGGGCCTAGATATAACCCAAATGAACCCCTTTGGAAAGTGCTGAAAGAGAACTACAGAAAAAGATATATTTCTAAAAAGAAAGACACGCTCATCAAGAAGAATGGGACAAGGTTCCATACTCTGTGACAGCAAACTTAGTTAGCCTGTGCGCAGATGACTGCAAACAGTGATAACTGCAAACAGTTCAAATGGTTCAAAAGGCTCTGAGCACTATGTGACTTAACTTCTATGATCATCAGTCCCCTAGAACTTAGAACTACTTAAACCTAACTAACCTAAGGACATCACACAACACCCAGTCATCACGTGGCAGAGAAAATCCCTGACCCCGCCGGGAATCGAACCCTGAAACCCGGGCGCGGGAAGCGAGAATGCTACCACACAACCACGAGCTGCGAACTAACTGCAACGGGAAACAGCACTAAATTTTAATATTTGTAATTTAGACCATGTTTTGAGACTCTACATGTCAAAAATCGTAAGTGGACAAATATCTTATGAAGCAGCTTTTGTATGAGACTTCCTATTTTTTAACCGTTTTATTGCTATAGAAGTATTTTCATCCTCGTTTTTCGATAACCATGGGTTGCTGAGTCACTTTCCACAGGATTGACTCTTCAGATTTTATATTCAAACCTTTTCACGTGCCACAGACTTACTTTTTCAAAACATATACAGCTGGATTAATTCTTTTTGGCTTCGCTGTATATTTCGTGTGTACGTCAGTTAAGCTAAAGAGACCTTATCCGCGGCCGCGAAGCTTTGCGGGCAGCCTACCTGCATGGCTAGTGCTAACACGATACGTGCCAACGGCCCAGCCGTCCGAAGTACGCGCAGGCTGCGGACGCGGCAGCACAGGTGCGCATGCGCAAAGCGCTCCGCTAGGATCCCGCGCTTCTTACACTTTAATTAAAACACACGTCCGGAATTAATATTCCCCGCTCTTCTCAAGTGCCGCGGCACAGCTTAGCTCTCCCTAATGTGCGGGATTTAAGGGCGCAAGTTGCCTGGAAATTGCCCTGGGCTTTTACTTATTGCCTCCCTGCTTCCCAAGGAATTTGCATATAATTTACGTTATTTAACGATTGTAGCCTATTTTTCCACGTACATGACGGGCTGAAGCTCGCCCTTTTTATTACGAGAGGTCGTTTCACTCCGCAGCGGAAATTTTTTAATATTCCAGGATTTATTTGTATTAAAAAGAGCCTTCTGTTATTTACAACGTGGACGTGCAGAGTGGGATGGCGATGGTCCTGCAGACTGCAACGAGAAAGCTTAACCCAGGGAGCAAATCGCAAATGCTCGAGCCTTATCAGCATACCCCAATGTTGGCGTATTTCACCTAGACTGCCGAATGTCCCAATGCCTGACAGTTCACGTAAGAAAACAGTAAAGTACGCTATTACCGTAATATCAGTAGCTATTGGACTTCCTGTTCTTTAGCTGGAGTTTCCATTTATCACTAGTAACCTGTTCTCAGATGCCACAAATCTCTATCGTGCCAGTGTTCTCCTTTCCATTGGTTTGGCTATAGTTCTTTCCACGTCACCCTGGGCCTCCTTCGGCTCTGTGGCAGAGACCAGCTGAGCAAACACTGCGGACATAGTCGTTCCTTCCTCTGTTGGTCATGTCCATACGATCTGAGTGCTTGAGCAGTAATCCTGTGTGTGACTGGTTCCATGACATTCATTTATATTCTTACTTATTCATTCCTTAGTCGATCCAAGCTGTTCGCTCTCATGGTTCGTCGTAAACAGTTCATTTCGACAGCCTCAATTTTTTCCACTTTATGTCTTGTTCGTGTTCGACACACTAAGCAGTATGTCAGCATGTTTTCAATCACAGAGCAGTTTCATTGTTGGTTCGGATATGTCCCTACCCCAAGAGAAATCATTTAATAATCTCATAGCTGTCCACGTCTGACTTGTCCTGTGGGATATGTCCATTTCATGCTGCCAATCTTGTCGATTAGTTAACCCAGATACGTTATCACTCCATAGTCAAAATCCAAATCCTGACCTTGCCCATTTCCAACAAAAAGGTTATTTTTTTACACATATTGACTGTTAGTCTTCAGTTTTTATAAGCAGCCATGAACTTTCTCATGTAACGCACAGAATCATCTTTATCGATAGCCATAAATAGCTGGTTGTCGCAAACCATGATCAAAGTAAACATTGATGCTCTACTGCCACACACAAACTTCTGTACAGTCTATTCCAGTAACCAAGACCAACTTACCAAGATCGACTTCTAAATACAACTGAAGTACGGTAGTGGCAAAGAACACACTTATCTCAGTCCTTTACTTAATTCAAATATATTTTAAAATTTTTCATCAACTCTATGAATTCATCATCCATTCCAGCCCTTTCCGACACAGTACCTTCCTTTGCAAAGTTGGCTTGTTCTAAATCAGCAAACAGCAAATGAAGATCTTGATGTTTCTGAGATCATTTACTCACAGATCTGTCGAGCACAAATGGTGTTGTCAAAACAAATTTTATCTGCAATAAAACCGACTGTTCCTTAGAAACGACGCTATGCACAATTTTTTCCAATCTGTAATTTACTATACTACTCTTTAATCTACTCAATGAAGCCGTTAGACTCATTCCTCTGTAATTAGTCGGATATCTCCTGCTCCCACTTATATTTGACGGTAATATCTTCCACTTTTTGGTTACTTCATTTCGTTCTGTCACCTTCATAAAAGTATGTGCTAGTGCTGCTACTGCTTCAGGCGCTCCTAACTTCAATAGTTCCTGTTTTTACATTAAAGATGGGAGGGGTTGCAGAGAAAGGAAATGTAAAACATTATTGATCTCAGCTGTATCCGAACTTTAGGCAGAATCAGCGAAGATGATTGAAAAATTCTGCCAGACCATGAGATAAACCTCGCATTTCCTGCTTACTAGACAATTAGGTTAACCATTACTCCATCTCACAACATTGTCTATCCCACTTGCACGGACTATCTCGCCCGACCCAATGCCGCTGACGTCAGTAGTTCTTTCCATTCCTTTTCTTTCCTTTCTTCACACTCCACCTTCAAATTACGTAACATGTATCACTACTACAGATTCCGTGTCGTGTCTGTTCTTTCGGACCTGTGTGAAAGTACAGACACAACGCGTTCAGTTAATCAACTCTCCTCGATGTGCCATGAATACACCACCTTCAGTGTGGATGCACACTTACATTCGACCTGCTGCGGGATTTCCGTAGTAGCCAGTATGGAGGACATGGGTGTGGACTGGGAATAGGTGACGCTCGGTGGTAATGTGGGTCGGCCGAGACGCGTGCAAAGGTATTTCGCCATTTCCGTAAACCGTGTGTCCGATGGTGCAGTGATTAACGCAACTCTGTAGTAAACGCGAAATCCAGGGTTCCAATTGTAAGTAGGCTGTTTAGGTTTTTATGTTGGTAATGTCACGTAGCTCTCTGTATGAAAATCACTGGCTGTGCTGTGTACAGTCTGTGGCTGGTTAGCATTGTTGTAATATTCGCTATTGTAGCGTTCGGCAGTTGGCTGGTAACAGTGTGTAGCGTTGCGCAGTTGGAGATGAACCGCCAGCAGTTGTGGATGGTGGGAGAGAGATGGCGGAGATTTGAGAGCAGATGATCTCGACGTGTGTCCATGAGAGACAGTAAATTTGTAAGACTAGGTATCATGAACTTATATATACAATGACTTTTGAACACTATTAAGGTAGATACATTGTTTGTTCTTTATCAAAATCTTTCATTTGCTAAGTATGCCTATCAGCAGTTAGTGACTTCAGTAGTTAGAATCCTTTATTTAGCTGGTATTATTGGCGCTTGCTGTATTGCAGTAGTTCGAGTAATGAAGATTTTTGTGAGGTAAGTGATTCATGAAAGGAGGTTATTGTTAGTCAGGGCCATTCTTTTGTCAGATTGCGTTGCGATAAAAATATTGTGTGTCAGTTTAGTGTTGATCAAAATAGGTAAAGAGCGAAATGTCTGAGTACGTTCAGCTCTGCTCAGCTGTTTGAAAATCAAATAAATTAAGAGGTTTATCAGCACAGTAATTCATAAATTTTTCTAAGGGGAGTTTAATATGGCGACCCTGCCAGAATACCCACACTGGAATCTTCTGATTTTTACTTGTAGTTTGTGTAATTACCGTAGCTATTGTTTATTGCTAGTGCATAATTATAGAGAGAATTCCCTTTGTAGTTGTAGTTTTCATTGTTGTACAGTAAAACAGTTGTGGCATGCATGTAGATTTGCACCAAGTATTTCGCAGCTGCACTAGCAATTAACGAGATATTATTTTCAGTGCTATGTTAATGTTTTTTTTTATTTTGTGCCTCAAATTGTGCTTTTCTGTGTTATCATGTGAAATAATGTGACAATAATGGCGTGTGAAAAACTTAATACCGGGCTCCAAAGTAAACTGAGAAATGACAGTGAAGACGAAAGTAGTGTGTTAGCAATACCGAATAATGAATTAACTAACGTTCAAACGAGGAATTTGGTAATTGTGCATAGGGAAATGGAGTGGGCTGCAAATAATGGTGTAGACAGTGAAACAATTAGTGAACAGGGAAGCATTATCGATCGATCAGTAGGCAACAGCTCGCCTCAGGAATCCGAAGTAACAGGACACAATCTTGCAAATACTGTAGATTCAGGTTATACGCCCTTACCGTTTTCTCAAATAAGTCAAGACACATTATCTGCTTTTGAAAATGCGAATATTGCCTGTTCAAATGCACTACCGAATTGCACTGAGGAACATGTTTCAGACACCAGTGCATAGTTATTACAATTAATGCAACAAATGGGAGAAAGATTGAAAAAGTTAAACACAACGCTTGAACAAAGTCAGAAACAAATGGGACAAAATCTTCTTCAGTTAGACACATTGGAACAACACCAGAGACAAACACAGCACAGCTAGTGATTTTCATACAGAGCGCTACGTGGCATTACGAATATAAAAAACTAGACAGCCTACTTACACAATCTCACACCTACACATATTTCTCAGTCTTCGCTTCTAATTTTGGATTAAGTTATTATGCAGGTCACTTCAATAATTCTTTCCCTGTATTTACTTTCCTCTCCCTCTGCCCTCTACCTAAATTTTGTATAGTAAATATCACAGCTGCGGATTCTGTGTGGTGGTTGTTCTTTCAGATATGTCACAAAAAACAGAATCCAGGTATTCACATAAGTCAGTAATTCCATTCTTGCACCTTCAAGACCGGCTGCCTTATATTTTATTGGCCTGATAAATTTCATTATCATCCACCACTTCCATGAGAAAAATATCCGCTTTAATCTGCTCTTATCGAAAGCCTTCTCTTTCTTCTGTAAGCAGATTTTATAAAAGTAGACTTCCATCAGAAATGGCAATAATTCTAGCTGCTACGTTTAGCCAGGGTTCACAATTCACGTATATATCGTCAAGCTTCTGATTCCCTTTTTGATCCAACTAAATATTTTACGTCAGCATATTCTTTCTCTCACGACTCCTCTTCGATCAATTCAATTCAGTCACCAGGGATTATAATATTAATCTGAGTGCAACTTCCATTGAATAAACTGCAACTTACCACATCCTCTATTTGTGTGTTGTGACACTTCTGTGCGTTCGAGGGGGCCCTACACGATATTTGGCGGCTGTACGATTTTCTTTGGCTCTTCAGTGTAATAATGCTTATGCTACAATTAGTAGTCGATATACAGAAAAGATTCCTGTTGATAGTAATATTTTTGTAAGAAAGAATATAGCCTATTTCTTAAAGTTATGGGTGCCAGCAGTTCTATGCGCTTAAGACCGGAACGATCGCAGGTTCGAATCCTGCCTCGGGCATAGATGTGTGTGATGTCCTTAGATTAGTTAGGTTTAAGTAGTTCCAAGTTCTAGCTGAAACCAAGATCTAAGCAAAGAAGGGAAAGCAGAAATGTGGAAGGTGTAAATAGAGGGTCTATACAAGGGCGATATACTTGAGGACAGTATTATGAAAATGGAGGAGGATGTAGATGAGGATAAACTGGGAGATACTATACTGCGTGGAAAGTTTGACAGAGCACTGAAAGACTTGAGTCGAAACAAGGCCCTGGGGGTAAACAACATTCCATTGGAACTACTGACGGCCTTGAGAGAGCCAGTCCTGACAAAACTCTACCATCTGGTGAGCAAGATGTATGAGACAGGCGAAATACCCTCAGATTTCAAGAAGAATATAATAATTCCAATCCCAAAGAAAGCAGGTGCTGACAGATGTGAAAATTACCTAACTATCAGTTTAATAAGTCAAAGCTGCAAAATACTAACATGAATTATTTACAGACGAATGGAAAAACTGGTAGAAGCTGACCTCAGGGAAGATCAGTTTGTATTTTGTAGAAATATGGGAACCCGTGAAGTAATACTGACCTTACCTCTTATCTTAGAAGAAAGATTAAGGAACGGCAAACCTACGTTTCTAGCATTAGTAGACTTAGAGAAAGCTTTTGACAATGTTGACTGGAATACTCTCTTTCAAATTCTGAAGGCAGCAGGGGTAAAATACAGGGAGCGAAAGGCTATTTACAATTTGTACAAAAACCAGATGGCAGTTACAAGAGTCGAGGGACATGAAGGGGAAGCAGAGGTTGGGAAGGGAGTGAGACAGGGTTGTAGCCTCTCCCCGATGCTATTCAATCTGTATACTGAGCAAGCAGTAAAGGACACATAAGAAAAATTCGGAATAGGTATTAAAATCCATGGAGAAGAAATAAAAACTTTGAGCTTCACCGATGACAATGTAATTTTGTCAGAGACAGCAAAGGGCTTGGAAGAACAGTTGAACGGAATGGACAGTGTCTTGAAAGGAGTATATAAGATGAACATCAACAAAAGCAAAACCAGGATAATGGAATGTAGTCGAATTAAATCGGGTGATGCTGAGGGAATTAGATTAGGAAATGCGATACTTAAAGTAGTAAAGGAGTTTTGCTATTTGGGGAGCAAAATAACTGATGATGGTCGAAGTAAAGAGGATATAAAAATGTAGACTGGCAATGGCAAGGAAAGCGTTTCTGAAGAAGAGAAATTTGTTACTTTCGAAATGTGTTGCTACAGAAGAATGTTGAAGATTATATGGGTAGATCACATAATTAATGAGGAGGTGTTGAATAGAATTGGGGAGAAGAGGAGTTTGTGGCACAACTTGACAAGAAGTAGGGACCGGTTGGTAGGACATGTTCTGAGGCATCAAAGGATCTCAAATGTAGCATTAGAGGGCCGCGTGGAGGGTTACAAATCGTAGTTGGAGACCAAGAGGTGAATACACTAAGCAGAATCAGAAGGATGTAGGTTGCAGTAAGTTCTGGGAGATGAAGAAGCTTGCACAGGATAGAGTAGCATGGATAGCTGCATCAAACCAGTCTCAGGACTGAAGACCCCAACAACAACAAGTTCTAGGGGACTGATGACCTCAGATATTAAGTCTCATAGTGCTCCGAGCCATTTGAACCAAAGTTATAGATAGTAGGGAGCAACGTGGTAAAAGAAGAAGTGCGTGAATGTTTGTTGTATATAAAGCTACTATTTCAGTGTTACTACTAGACCCCGGCTACATTCTTCAACTCATGTGTGTGTGTGTGTGTGTGTGTGTGTGTGTGTATGTGCGTGTGTGTGTGTTTGTGTATGTCGAAGAAAACATAGCAACACCACTTTACCAGTCACGTACACAACATTTCCAAGCTTTACGAGACTGAACCAACCAATTCCATACATCGGCTTTGACGTGTGACGTTATTGTTTTGTTTGACGTCATGCGCGAGTAAACAAATGCAGAAAGTTATGCTGCAAATCTTTATCTATCTACGTTATTATTTTTGTATAACGCAGGTTATGATGGCAGACTGATCTAGAGCAAGTTGGAAGGCTCAAGTTTGGTGGTGACTTGGCGAAGCGCGCGAATGTGAACGCTAAATCCCAGTTGTTGTGACTTCCTGATCTGTAGCATAGCACGCCGTTCAGGTTAGAGGTCTAACTAACAATTTGGCTGCGAAGCCCATGAATAAGACGTCGTAGACAAAACAACAATCCTTGTTATGGCGTGTATTTTACGCATGCCGGATATTGATGAGTATTTATTCTCCTCATTACGATAATCTCATGAGTGAAGTTGATGGTTGTCAACGGTAGGTTCAGTATTTCTCATAGACTGTTTTCCTCTGTTAGCTGCTTCTTTTAAAAACAATGAATAGCTAAGCTATACTATGACATCTCATATTTTACTTATTGGCATCAACCAGTTTTTTTTACCATAACTTAGAATGTGTGGCTGTAGTGGTGTAGCGGTTGCAGCACTAAACTCCAGCCCTGGAGGCAATGAGTTCAATCCAGAAAAATGAGGGGAGGTTTCCTGAAGTCCTCCAGTATGGCGCCCAGCCCACTCAGCTTGCTATCAAATTAGTGTCAGGTATCTTTCAGCGGGGTGAGGGGTCAGATATCCTATCCCTTACAGTGCGGCGCCGAAGTAAGGGTGTAGTCTACTTACAGTGACGCAAGATACCCGATTGCTGCGTGTGTGGTGCAGAGTACTTTTTGCCTTGGAAAGGAAGTAGAGTATCCACAGTTGGTATCTGTGTTATGGTCAACATACGAGAGAAACATGTACACGGAACTCTCTCCTAGCCTTACTTTCGTCTGTCGTCGCTTCCGATTATGCATCTATCTCATCTCGGTTACATATGAGTGTGTCGGTGTCCACGTAACAAATCATTTACGTGAATCCGCAAATTGAACCTCATAGTCCATAGATAAAGTAAAGACACAGAGACTGAATTGACTCTAGGCAAATTACTAAAGAACTCGGAAAGCAACGATTATTCAAATTTTGGTCTCCAATTACGGAAACGGTATATACACTGAAGAGCTAAAGAAACGAGTACACCTGCCTAAAACTGCGTAGGGTCTCCGCGAGCACTCCTAAGTGCCGCAACACGACGTGGCATGGACTCGACTAATGTCTGAAGCAGTGCTGGAGGGAACTGACGCCATGAAGCCTCCAGGTCCGTCCATAAATTCGTAAGAGGACGAGGAGATGGAGATCTCTTCCGAGCAGCACGTTGCAAGGCATGCCAGATATGCTCAGTAACGTCATTTCAGTGGAGTTTGATGGCCAGCAGAAGTGTTTAAACTCAGACGAGTGTTCCTTGAGCTACTCTGTAGCAATTCTGGACGTATACGGTGTCGCGTTGTGCTGCTGGAATTATTGAAGTCCGTAGAAATGCACTGTGGACACGAATGGACGCAGGTGATCAAACAGGATGCTTACGTACGTGTAACCTCTCAGAGTCATACCTTGACGTATCAGGGGTCCCATATCTCTCCCACTGCACACGTCCCACACCATTACAGAGCCTCCATCAGCTTGAATAGTGCCCCTCTGACTTGCAGGGTCCATGGATTCAAGAGGATGTCCGCATACCTGTACACGTCCACCGACTCGGTACAGTTCGAAACGGGACTCGTCCGATCGTGCAACATCTTTCCAGTCACCAACATTGCAATATCTTTGTGAAAGGGTCCAGGAGAGGCGTAAAGCTCTTTGTCGTGCAGTGATCAAGTGTACACGAATAGGCCTTCGGCTGCGAAAGTCCATATCGATGATGTTTCATTGAATGGTTCACGCTCTGACACTTGTTGATGGCCTAGCATTGAAATCTGCAGAAATTTTCGTAAGGGTTGCACTTTTGTCGTGATGAAAGATTCTCTTTAGTTGTTGTTGGTCCCGTTCATGTTTCCGACCGCAGCGATGTCGGAGATTTGATGTTTACCGGAGTCCTAATATTCACGGTAAACTGGTGCAAAGGAGGTGCGGGAAAATTCCCACATCATCGCTACCTCGGTGATGATGTGTCCTATCTCTCGTGTGGCGGCTATAACAACAAACTCTGATAACCTGCCACTGTAGCTTTAGTAACAACTGCGCTAGACACTACTTGTCTTGTATAGGCTGTGTCGACTGCAGTGCCGATTCTGCCTATTTACATATCTCTGTATTGAATATGCATGCCTATACCTGTTTCTTCTGCGCTTTAGTGTACTTCACACTTTATCTGAAATTCTTCTTCTCACATTTCCACATACACAGCTTAAACCTAACGAAAAGCTACGGCGCAAATTTTTCTGTAGTGTCTCCTTTAATAGGAAAGTAATTCGTCCCAAGTTTTCAGGAAACATAGAGAGAGGGACTAAAAAGTGATTGGAGAAACCACTTGAAACCAAATGAACGTCTCGGATTTGTTCTATTTACCTCGATTAGCTCTTTCGTAATATAGTTTGTTATTTGTTTGGTTAACTGGGGAATAGCCGTTATTTTTCGATATCTGTTTGGTTATAATAGGTTTTCTCCATCTTTAACTAATAACCTTTCAAGAAAGTTGGCACATCAATCTGCCAGAGCAGCAGTCATAAAATTTTTGGATTTTAAGTGATACCCTTTATTTAAAAAAAAAAGAAATCTAGTAATGTTAATTAGTAGATTTTTAATTGCTTTTAAATATTGGATTATTGTAGAAATAGGGGTAAACGGTCAGCACTGTTTTATTAACAATGCCTTCAGTTAGACACTAGCAGCAAATGCACGACATAATAGTCAGTACAGCACTGCAGGAACAATGATGCACCTTTGCGGCATTGTGTGTTAGGCGGTATGCGTGTACTTGCCCGCATCTGGCCTGTATAATAGTTCCTCGCTCTCGTCCTCGAACATACTTTGTGTTGCGGAATGGCACCATACGCAAGTTGGAAGTATTTTGCAAATTCTGGTAGCACTAGAGTATATCGCTCCATTGGTTTAAAGGTCTGAAAGGGCGAGGAGGCACGACAAAGTGACATCATATAACGTCAAAACATCCATTCATTGAGAGAGAAGTTCAATTTTATTCACTTATCTGTAACATTATTGACACGGAAAGGACATGGGATGATCACTGAACCCATAATTTGGTTGTTGCTTCAGGGTGAACAACATGGTACCGTTCAAAACTGACCATGCAGTTAAGTCATCAGCTTGCGACTTTTGTCCTCGCTGTCGCCGCGCACGTCTCCTTCAACATAGCTTTATTTCCTTGAGACAGTGACATCGATTTCTGCAGCAACCTCAACCCCATGTCCATGGTGAATCACTACTTCTTTACCATCAATACAAATATTCTGTATTTATTCGTACATTTATTACTGGAAGTACCGGTAATGGCAATGTTGTTGTGGTCATCAGTCCTGAGACTGCTGCGATGCAGCTCTCCATGTTGCTCTATCCTGTGCAAGCTTCTTCACCTCCCAATACCTACTGCAGCCTACATCCTTCTGAATCTGCTAAGAGTATTCATCTCTTGGTCTCCCTCTACGATTTTTACCCTACACGCTGCCCTCCAGCACTAAATTGGTGATCCCTTGATGCCTCAGAATATGTCCTAACAACCGATACCTTCTTCTGGTCAAGTTGTGCCACTAATTACTCTTCTCCCCAATAATATTAAATACTTCATCATTAGTTATGTGATCTACCCATCTAATATTCAGCATTCTTTTGCAGCACCACATTTCGAAAGCTTCCATTCTCTTCTTATCTAAACTATTTATCGTCCATGTTTCACTTCCATACATGGCTACACTCCATACAAATACTTTCAGAAACGACTTCCTGACACTTAAATCTATACTCGATGTTAACAAATTTCTCTTCTTCAGAAACGCTTTCCTTACCATTGCCGGGCTAGATTTAAATCCTCTCTACTTCGACCATCATCAGTTATTTTGCTCCTCAAATAGCAAAACTCTTTTACTACTTTAAGTGTCTTATTTTCCCATCTAATTCCCTCAGCATCACCCGACTTAATTCGACTACATTCAATTATCCCTTTTTTGCTTTTGTTGATGTTCATCTTATACCCTCCTTTCAAGACACTGTCCATTCCGTTCAACTGCTCTTCCAAGTCCTTTGCTGTCTCTGACAGAATTACAATGTCATCGGCGAATCTCAAAGTTTTTATTTCTTCTCCATGGACTTTAATACCTACTCCGAATTTTTCTTTTGTTTCCTTTACTGCTTGCTTAATATACAGATTGAATAGCATCGGGGAGAGGCTACAACCCTATCTCACTCCCTTCCCAACCTCTGCTTCCCTTTCATGTCCTTCGACTCTTATAACTGCCATCTGATTTCTGTACAAATTGTAAATAGCCTTTCGCTCCCTGTATTTTACCCCTGACATCTTCAGAATTTGAAAGAGAGTACTCCAATCAACATTGTGGAAAGGTAATAGTGAAAAGAAAATTGGCTATTTCAGAAACCGATTATTTTCAGCTGTTATAACAACCAGGTTAAACTAGAGGCAAAAAGAATCAGTCCAGCAGGAAACAGATAATTTCAGAGATAACCGCCATCGCTAGTATAAGTAAGTGACTTCCTGCATAACTTCGCCCCTGCTCGTCAGTTGCTCAGTGCTGCGCCATGCTCCCTCTGCGGCACTGGGCGGGCTCCTCCAGACAGGTGGGCTCGTCTAGTTAGGGGACGTCCCTCGCGTCCAATCGCTCAGCCGGCTGATCGATGACGAGCGCTCCATCACCGTCGCTTTGTGCCGGCCCTCTCCGTAAAAGAAAATCCGTGTCGGCTTCATTATGTCTCGACAACCAGCTCAGCTGCAAATTGATGCATCTGCGTGTCTTCGGGGAACTCCACGGTGCTGCATTAATACATACTTGTGATACAGCTTTTAGCATGTATTAAGTTCGTAGAGTTTTTGATTTGTACGTCGGTATTCCTGTTGCTGTGATTTTATTTGTGGACTGTCATTTCTTATTTTTAGTTCAGTGCTTGCTATCTGCGTTCACGTATTGTCGTTTTGTCATTTGGAGATAGTGAATGGAGCTGTGTCAAGTAGAGAAATTTGAACAGGTCCGACTTTTCTTCTGTTTGAAATCAGTAGAAGAGTGTCAGTAGCGAAGGCAACCAGAACCCTGTATGGCGATAGTGCCAATGGACAGAGAACGATAAGAAAAGGGTTTTAAGGAGTATCGTTTCGACGTTTGTGATTCTCTACTTTGAGGAAGACCTTCGGCTCTTGATCAATATAATTTAAACGCATTAATCCATTATGATCCACGTCAGTGTACTCCATTACACACAAATTTGATGAACTGTACTGGTTCCACCATCGTGTGACGTATGCCTAGAGCAAGGAAGGTTCGAAAATCGAGTATACGGATACTGCATGCTCTAAGCAAAAATCGCAAAAATATGTGCATCTCTATATGCTCGTCGTCAGTTGGCCAGTGAATAACACCGGCCATTCCAGTTCTGTATCGTTAATGGTGACGAGAAATGGTGTATTTACGCCAACATAAAGAAACTAAAGGAATGGTGGAGCTCAAAAAGAAAAGAAGCAGCAACTTCTCGTAAAAAGACCTGCACACATCCATAAAACATTACGTTACGTATCTGGTAGCACAGCGACGGTTTGGTGTGCTACGAAATGCTACCCTGAGGTGTAACAATCATTGCTCACATTTACTGTCAACAACTGAGACATCTTGCAGGCGCTGTCGAAGAACAACGATCAGGAAGACTGCGTGAAGTGATCCTACTCCACTATAAAGTTATCCAGCATTCTGTGAAACTGACAGAATGTATTATACAGGAGTTTGGTTGGGAAGTCATTCCTACCCACATTTTTCAGCTGGTCTTGAGTTCTTAAATACTCACGTTTTCAGCTCTCTTGTGACATTGGGATAACTTAGTGTCACAATGGCAGATGTGTACAGTAATGTGGTTAGTATTCAAGTTAAGTAGAAATAGCGAAAAAGTACTATCACCATCCGAGCTCTTGGGCCCATGTGACGTATCCAATGCAGTATGCTCTCTTTTGAAGGATCTACAAACATATGGTGTATCCTGCGTCTACTCAGAATCTACAATGCGCCAGTTTTCACAATTCCTATACATAATGAGCGTCACAAGATCATATTTTCATTACTTTCAAAGTAATAACGTCGAGAGCAAACTCTTTGTTAAGGTGCATCTAGTTCTACGACACTAATTCCTGATTATAATGTCTCCAATGCAGCTAGTGAGACATATAAACTATCAGTTTAGTCTTTGGTAAGAATCGTCTTTTATGAGCAGAAATTATGGTCTAGGTTTGATACACTGTATACTCTTTAGGTGTCAGCCAGAAGTACACAACTCTACATGACTGATGTAATTCTGTACATATTCCCAGGGCATTTATTAACATCCAAGATTAAGAAAATTATTTAATCTATAATAATCAGATCAATAAACTTTCTATAAAAGTGTGGATGATTCTTGCTGACAGAACTCAACTATGGGGTAGAAATCGATTATTGTGATCTCTGTCTTATCTCCCTGTCACTGCATTTGGAAACGTAAAATCAGTGCTCTACAACTTATCACTTTTATGTACATTATTGTACATTATCAAGTATCACAGGAACCTCAGTGTTGTATCAATATCATCTTCCTTTTCACATAATTTTAATATATACACATGATTTTATTATAGCTAAAACACTGGAAAAGTTGAACATATTGTCAGTTTCAATGTACATCAACTTAATTTGTATAACATCACAGATCATTAAATATACATATAAAAACGACTGCCTCATTAACAGAAATAATTTGGATAGTGTTGAAGATCAAACATAGAGGTCTTAGAAGAGATCTGGATACTGTTGAAGGTCAAAGACTGAGAAGCAGATGTGCTCATTTATATTACTTTCATTATTTTATATTGTAACATTGCTCACTGAAACTCAAACACCTGGAGCGATAGCAAATAACCAAAGTTATACTTATTGTGTACGTAAAGTATATTAATAAGAGTACATTATGAAATTTACAGGGTATACATGATGCAAAATTTACTACTCAGAGCTGGTACCTATAGCTACAACAACAGCTCTTACCTGGGCGTTAATCAAGGCTAACTGACAGTATGGAGACAGATGCAGGTGTGTCTTTCAATTCCACTTTAATAAAATTAAAGACTACGATATTCGTTGTGACTTGTGAATGGTGATGAGAAAATCTCTCGGCAATACATGACCTGATGTTCTCAACAGGCGAGACAACTGTGCAGTGTAGCAGGTAAACATCTCTGTTTTGAGGCAGTTTGGGACTCAAGCACAACATATGGTCTTCCGTTATTTTATTGAAAGTCAGAGCCACAGTGGACTCCAAGATAGCCCATAGTTATATGCCTGCTATCCTACTTGACAGGTATGCAAATTGTACATGATAGTAGTCTATACCAAATATGATCCAGTACCATTGCGCTATATGCTAAACCCATGACAAAGGTTGGTGCAGTCTATAACTTTAGTTCTCATTGGAGCATCCACACAAGTACAGGACTACGTTTATTCTGTATGTGAAGACAGACCTATGTTTGTAAGAAAACATTACTAACCATTGTTGACAGCTTTCCCAACTCAGAAATAACATGAACTCATGTATCTCTAGTGACAAGTAATGTTAACTTTTCGTTTGCACTTCCTTTAACGAACAAATGATGGAACCATAGCATCTGCTGCAGCCTTTCCTTTTTTGGTACTCCTTGTGACTGTATGTTAGCAAAAAGTGGTTTCCTTGTTTGTTGTACATTTTATGGCAATTATAAATTTAATGAAATGCAACTACTGGTTAATTATTACTTTCTACTTTTGTTTAGTTTCAACTAGTTTTCTAAATATTTTTACACAAAAAATTGTTGGAGACCTTCAATCAGTTTTGGGTATTTTTACAGTGATATTATTAATCAGGCGCCATTGAGGAACTTTAATTCCAAATTACAAGTTGTTTTGAAGAGTTATTTTTCTATGAAAACCAATACTGGCATTGAAGTTCTTAATTGTCTTCTCATGGTCACACATCACCTTATTAATAATGGAGCAAATACCAACATTTACAGCGATTTTTCGCCCTCTACGTTAGGTATTTGTCATCTGCCCATTCTCAATTTCATTTCTTTTGCTCACTGTCAACACCGTTCAAAATTGGACAACAAGGGTAGAGTGCAAGTGTTGACCATGGCAATATGTGTAATTAGCTTACATCAGCTATTTATCAAGTATCATGTTCGACATGTTCATGAACATCAACCATTACTAAAGAAGAGTTAACAATAAAAGAGTGGAGAGGAAATCAAGGTTATTATAAAAGGGAAACTATTGGGAAATTAAATAAAAAGATACATTGAAGCTTTCAATGGATCACTATTTGAAGTAAGGACAAGAGGCCATTTATGCTTACTTAAAGAGTGTGTTTCATATTTGCTGTTAAAATATTCACCAATAATGATAGAGATTACCATTTCCTTTGTTAATTACTGTTATTATAAATAATCCACATCCAGTCATGTTGCATCAAATAATGGCTGCTATTGCAGCATTTTGTATGTAATGGAAACTGCATTGTTGTACACACAACATTTGAGTATTGACAACTGTAAAACTAAATGCTAAGCCCTATGACCCAGTACACGCTTTTTCAAATTGTAGTTTACTGAAAATATTTGCCAAACACTTCTTATATTACATTAATGTTCTGGTGAAAATAGGAGGGAACACAAATATGAGTACAGAAAAAATTATAGCACAATGTTCACTCGAGAACAAAACAAAATTGCTAATCCAGAAGTTTAGAATTTTCGTAGTTAAGATCATGATCTTGTATCAGACAATGAAAACCCACGTTTCGTCTTAAAAATATTTTCTGGGAACTTGTTGATAGAGACAGTTCTTCAGGTAATATAATCTTGCATCATTATGTTGCATCACATGAATTAAGTATTCTGATGGACTCTATTTAATTTGAAATTCAAGCACAAAAAACGTATCCATCTATTGATACAGTTACATTGTTATTTCGAAGTCTTCAGGCAATAGAAGAAAACATAAATGGTCTTCTAATCGAACAACAACTGCACATAAATCAGTAATCAACACAACAGGAAAGAATGTCACAAGAATTAGAAAACCTGTCCAAAGAATTACAACAAGATTCCAACGATTTGAAAAAAAATTCAAGTGTCAAAGAGAAATTGACTGCAAATTTAAACACATTATCATTAAAATACTTCAGGAGCTGAATCACCACAGTTAAAGAAGACCAACATTGTCTCCTAGAAGCTGTGCAGACATTGTCTCAAGATGACAAACAACTAAAAGGAAATGTAGTGAAATTAGAAAATGAAACAGATAATGTTCTTGAAGAACAAGGAGCTAAAACACATAAGCAATTCAATGATCAGTGCAAAAACATTGCTGACGACTTTCCACAATGACTTCTGCATATAAGATGTTGAAATTAATGATGATTTAAATTCTGAATTAGAGTGTGTTGTCAGTGAGACTGTCACCACTGCTATCTCCCAATGACAGAATTCCAGCAAATTTCTGGAATCTGAGTCAGTTCAAATAAAAGCAAAGATTCGTACTAATAGGATGATCAAATAAATGCACTAGTTGCAAACACGCAATAAGAACTGCCCACAGTAGGGTCCAAACTTCAAGGCACCCCACCAGTTGTTGATGAAGTACGTGACAGGGTTAAGTTATTGGAAAGTCATTTACCATACGAAGTAACAACTTCTGTCTTACATGAAGAATGTATAATTCAGTACAGGCAATTTGAGATCTTTATGCCAAAATGGTAGGTCAAGTTGCAGTGAAGAATCACAGGACTTTACAGTCATCAGGACACTTAAACGTGTGTGCATGAGCGATAGTATTACTTTCTTTGAATCAAGATAACGTGCAGTTCGTTTTGAGGTACGGTAAACACAGTACATGGAACTGCAAATGTAAGAACACAAGAAAGTATCAAGATTAGTATCTCTGTGGTTGCAAGGAATGAGGGTCACAACATTCCATAGAAATAACAACAGTTATGGCAGGTGGAGAATTACAACCTGTCCATAAGTATCCTTAATGTGACTAATATACAACAATTGGACATCCAGGGCCAAATTGTGGCAGATTCTCGTAAATCTCATTAAGCCCCCCGATGATGGACGTTTTATGGGGTGGGGTAAATCAATGCACTCATGTTAATGTATTAGGATACAAAGATGAAACTAATAAGAGAGATCAGTTAACTATGCATTAATACATGTGTAAAAATCAAACAGTAGTCTCAGTACAATCTTAAATACACACAAGATTGGGAAAAATTGCTATCATAACTGTATTGGATAGAAGTGCCTCTATCAGTGTGTCATCACAGAATTTAACCAACTAAAGATGTAGACAAACTGCTAGCCTACTTGGTATAAACTTTCGTACAACTGGAGCTGTAGGTATTGAGTCGCTACCAGTCAGGTCGCAGACTGAAGTAGGAAACTGAATTTTGTCTGCCTTTTCTAACTAACAAAGTTCTTGTGGTCGAATGCTTGCTGGACTTTTTTAGTCTATCCGATAAAAGGATTTAAAACCAAATTTTTCTTTGGATAAGTGCTATTTATGCATCAGGGCAGATATATCAAAGTTCACTTCGTAAAAACCCACGTATAATACGGTACGTATTACCAGGCAATTAAAATAAAAGTTTTGAAAACAAAAGTTCGCCTAAAAGTAGTTTCTCAACTCAGAAACAAAGACAAAATGTACACACATGATAAGGCTATGGAATATTTTTATCTTACACTACAACAATAATTACAATTAGGAAACATTCTTTTGGAATATTCTGAAGACAAACCTGACTCGACAAATGGTATATCTACCAAATGGAGATCATGCTATATGACGGTTTCTGCAGTAAATAGTACTCCAATCAGTAGACGAAGTGGGAGACAGTTGACATACAAATAACATGAACTCTGCTGTGGAGCAGCTATTCTCTGTACTGTAGTCCATTACTAGCAGTTAATAAACCTTAAGACCAGGTACCCTTGGTATTGGGTGCACATGCCATTAATTAAATAACTGAGCCTTTTCCCACGCGACCTCAAAGTTTAGAAAAATAATTGCGAAATATTCATGTAGCGCAGTATTTAACTCGCCTCGATCTGAGAAAGCCCTACTGTTAAGTTCTAACGTCAAATGAATCTAGGAAATGTACAGCTTTTGTATATGTTGACACAAGTTATCAGATTTTAGACTCAACATGAATTTGATTGTATTCATTACAGCATTAGACTCAGTATTAAAGCGGATCACCCAGATAACGTTACGTTAACGTTGTATGTCGATGACCCTATGATTCCTATTACTACGAGGAGGTATCCCTGGTATTACTGGAGAGAATGCTGTATAAATTTTCAGAGGCTGAAGTAACAGCAAACTCTCAGAAATAAGAATTCTGTCATGATGATCGAAAATTATTAGGTAATATCATACTTCCTTCAGAAATAATACCTGACCCTGATAAAATAAGTGCAGTGAAAAATTTTCCATCTCCAAAAACAGAACAGCAGTTAAAGGCATTTCTAGGTCTGTTTTCGTTTTTTCGCTGTTTCGTTTCTGGACATTTCCTTAATAACCCAGCTCTGTTGAGTTTGTTAAAGAAGAATACCCGATGGTTTTTATCACACAACTGTCAGATGTGGATGCAATAAAGAGAACTTCGATGAATTCTGAGATTCCTTGTCATCCCAACATGAACTTAGGCTTTTGAATAGTCACACATTCTTCTCAGGAACTGGTGCTTGCTTATTTCAAATGACTGAAAGGAACAATAAAACTTAAGTTAACATGATTAGTTTGGGTGGATATTTGGGGGTGGATATTTGGGTGCCAAGCTGAAGCCTTTCACTCCAACATGGACGTTCAAGAAATTTTACTATTACGTTTTGGGGAACATATTGAAGAATTTTCCGATCATGAGACTCTGAAATTTTTGTTAATGTGTAATTTATTTCATCCTATAACTGCATGGTTGACAGCCTTTCGTCAACAGTATATTTTTGAGATAATTCATGTAATAGGTAAGAACAATTCTGTGGCTGACATTTTGCCACATTTACCACAACGACCTACTGATCTTTCGATTTAACAGGACACATAACTGATCAAGAGTTTCTATTGATCAAAGGCCCCCCTTACGGACAATGTTATTTAGGTATGTGCAACAACATGGCTACATAGCAGGATGCAGATCCAATGTGGAATAAAGTAAAGACTCTCCTAACACAAAACCTATCTGAGTAAATCTTTTAGCGCTACATAATTCAAAACAACTTACTATTCTGCAGATGTCATGTTCTTGGTGACAACTGGTATGTGTGTTCCTGATGTTTCTAGTGACACTTTAGATTGGCACACATTTTATGTTTGGGGCCAGTACGATTCTACAGAATATTTAAGAAAACTTAATTTATCCAGATTGAAGTTTTCACTCTGCACTGAAGGTGTGATGAAATGAAACTGTCTGGTGGTTTAAAACAGTTTGTCGGGCCGAGAAACGAAACTGAGACTCAAACTCGTGACCTTTACATTTAACTGGCAAGTGTTCTAACAACTGAGGTACCGAAGTACGACTCATGACCAGTTCTCACAGCTGACGAGGTACTGGCGGAAATAAAACTGTGACAACGGGCTGAGAGTCGTGCTTGGATAACTTAGTTGGTGGAGCACTTGTCAGTGAAAGTCAAAGATTCGGCGTTCGAGTCTCGGTAGTGCACACAGTTTTGATCAGCCAGAAAGTTTCGACTTCATTCATACTGCAACTTTCAAAATATGCAAAAGAATGTTGAACAATTACTGAAAAGTTCTATCCTGAGCGAGAAAGCAAAACTTACGAATAAATGCTTCTACTCAAAACTACACACTACATTGTCAACAAAGCTTTTGCAAGAGATATCTGTCGATTATAGTGGGTGCGGTTTAGTACTTAGTAACCTATACGACCTGTTTTAATATATGTCAGACCATATGATAAGATGTCGACAGGAATATCTGCCATCATCAGAAGGGTTCTCAAACGTTACATACTGACAGCTGGTAGGCATGCTGCATTCCTAACGTACAATTTGTCAGTCTTTACATGCAATAAGTGGAAAGATTTTTTTACAATATAGTAGCATTAAACATATTTTCATATCCCATTTGCATCTGCAAAGTAGCCCCGTCGAATGCGTTTTCCAAGAATTAAACACTTTACAAGAACATACGAAAATACGCAATACATACTATGCATAGAATTTATTGAACCATTTGAAGATCTTGTAAACAAATTGCAGATTTACACAACTCCATGTACACCGTCAGAGCTTCTGAACAACCATAGGAAAACAAACAATTGGATAAACCCACTGCAACGCCTGACACTGGAAGAACTGGTGATGGACACAATGACTGCACTCACTGGTCATGCCAGAATCGGGGAAAAAACATGTGAGAAGAAGTTAGGCCGGGTACAGAAATAATAGGTTGGAGATATGACATTACACAAATCACATCCAAAAATTGCGGTACAGAAAATAAATAGCATATTGCAGCAACTATTTACAGGATCTTGCCTTTCGACTTTTCCTAAAAGTTACAGAATTAAAAGACTTTATAGCCATTAGGACTCCAACACATGTGTGCACGAGCGATAGTAATTACGTTCTTTGAGTCGAGGTAACGTAATAAGTATTACCGTTTCATTAATTATTTACAGAAAAAGTAAATAATTACAATTTCACACCTGTCAATACGAACATAAAACGGCGATAGCGGTTTTCATACCGTATCCTAACTGAGGAAAAACTTATAGAAATTTACTGCATGGTAATTTGCTATTTAAACAGCCTTTCAGTAATCTTTCAGTATTTTGTTCAGTAAAGTGTAACATAGTAAACAATTTATCGAAAACAAAGTGTCCCAGTGAATTCTTGTGGAGTGTATCATATCTGAAAGAACAAAATTTACTTTGCAACACCATTTACTCATGTGTACATTATGCTACTGAGTGAAGCACTAGAGACCAAATAAGATGGTACAGTGAGGTGCCAAAGTAAGGGTTTGTCTATAGAGACACTCTTGCTTTCCTTTTGAAGAAAGTTAAGGAAATAATTTTCATACTTTCTTTGTTGGGGGGGGAGGTGTAATCATTTCCCATCAGATGATAACCAGTTAGTATAAATATGGTCACATGATAGTCTTCAAACTATACTGTTCAAAGAAATGGTCATTTTACTATAGTACTGAAATGAATGAAACTAATGTAGATCTCAAGAGGGGCACTTAAAATGAAATGTGAATATTGCTGCTGAAACTAATATTTTAGGTGTAGTTATGCTATAGTTTGCTATATTATGTTCATAAGATGAAATTCTTGAGGGTAAATGAAGCACTAAACCGTTACCTTTGGGTAGTTAAGTGTCTGTAGCTACTGATGGACGAACATTTTGTTGTAAATTTGAACATTTGTTGCCGGCCAAAGTGGCCGTGCGGTTCTAGGCGCAGCAGTCTGGACCGCGAGACCGCTACGGTCGCAGGTTCGAATCCTTTCTTGTGCATGGGTGTGTGCGATGTCCTTAGGTTAGTTAGGTTTAACTAGTTGTACGTTCTAGGGGACTAATGACCTCAGAATTCGAGTCCCATAGTGCTCAGAGCCATTTGAACCATTTTTTTAACATTTGTTAAGCATTATGCTCCTTACACATAGCCTTTCTTCATTGTCAGTTTACCTTGTATATATTTTGTCGCTTACGTAAATTTTTGGTCTGCAATGTACATATGATTCTGTTTTAGTGGGGTGGGAACGCTTGCTCTCTAATCTTTGAGTAGTGCTGGACACGTACAGTGGAAAACCTTTTTAAACGAAGTCGGCTTCGCCTCTATGTAACCATTCATTCACCCATTAGAAATGTGGCTTTTACGTATTTCTGTGAAGGACAAGCGAAAAAATATAAAGATCAATATGAAATACAAATTCTTTTATGTAAATTTTGTCAAAACTTCAATAACTTGTGTGCAGTCACAGGATTATCTGATTGCGTGTGGTGCAGTGTGTGGAGGATGGGTTTCCTTGGTAAGATCAGCGAGGCATTCAACGTTGATCACAGTGCGGTCGCAGTAACTGACTGTTTACCGCTCTCGTGGCAAGGATATCGGTGGCAATCCCAAGTTACGGAATACAGATTTGACTGTCGAGCCGGAGTGTCCCATTCGCTGCGTGGTTGAAAGCATTTAACAAGAGGAGAAAAGTAAAAATATAATATAAGTTTAACATAAAGACAAGAAATTGCACTGTGCCTATTGTAAACGTTCGTAATCTGTATAAACAAACCAGACACGTGTTGTGATATCCAGTATTAAGACATTTCATAAGGATTACACTACAATGAAGAAAAAGGTACATTATGTAAAATATATCACAAAACCAAAGTTATTTAATAAATGGTGAGGGTACCTCATATATATATGACGTCACGGATTGTGCTGTACGATTGGTACAATTGTTTCGTGAACAGTGGCCCTAGTGTAGGGTGACCAAATTATTTTCGGTGAAAACTGGGACACTTTCACCCGGGTGCCAATGGACACCTCATTCCACATGTACCCAGATTTCTTAATTTTAAATATTAATGTTTTTGTTGACTTCATTATTGTAACTAATAAGAGGATGCAAAAGATTGATATAATCTAGATTACTGTATAATTAATGACATTTAATAAACGTAATAAAGAAATGTATTACGATTTTAAAAATTTTTCAGCCATTCAAATTTAATCAATTGATATTAACACGAGCTGTAATATTACTCAGCTCTTGTAGATGGAACTGACTGTCCTTGGAGAAAAGGGTATTCTTCACTGCCTCCAGTCTTCTTGATCATGTCTTTATTCTTTGAGACACAGTGATAAAACTCGGCACAATCCATTTTGTAGTTTTACTGGATCTGCAGGATTGCTTCAAGAGAGTCCACGTCCATTCTGTTTCTTTCATCAGCCCATTCATGAACGAAAATATTGTTTCCACATTAGCATTATCGACTCGGATTGCAAATAAATACCTCTTAATTATTACCAACTCAGAGTAATGCTGAAGACAGTCACAGGTTTAAAACTCACCACTTCTCATGACATTCCAATGGTGTTTTTTCCCCATCATTCCACTTGTGAAGACTTTCTTCAACAAAATTTGTCAGTATGCAAAACTGATAAAAAAGAATGGAATCATCGATTTCAATCTCTTTACTCTTCAAATAAGAAACTGGCTCTTCAACACTTTCCCGTTTTGGCTGTCTCTTCAGTAAAACATCCAATCAAACACCGGCGATGAGGATAAATATGAAGCGCTTCACTTGCTGACATATTCTACACAAGTGTCATAAAACTTGTTAACTTCTTCTCTAAAACTCCTTTCCGCTGCTTCTGATACTTCTGCTCTTTTAAAGACAGATTTAACATTAAAAGAAATGAAGTGCTGTTCTCTCCTTTTAGTAACAGTTTCCAGAGTATTTTTCAAAACATCATTTACCTCTATTATACTTTTAGTGCTTCCCTCAATTTCCTTTATCCCATGCTGCAATGAACCATAAGTAGGCATCACTTTAGTTCTTGCTGAACTAAACATTTTTGCAATGGAAGAATCATCAAACATAATGCTGTTCAGCTTATTAGTGCAATTACTAGATCCAAAAGTTTGGTTACGTTTTAACATGTGGTAGGCTAGTGTAAGCTCGGCTGCTCAAACTTTCGTCGCTTCACTTGACTGATGTTCAACAATATAATTTTCTAGAGTTTTACTGCAGCTTAGTACACTGTATCTGTTAACGTGCTTCTTTGACCTGACGTGATCAACTATGTCGGAACGTCCACCATGACTTATACTAGTAAAACAGTTGCATACGGAACACTCTGCTTCGTAATCAAAACGACCTTTCTTAATGAAATTCCATTCCTTGGAATAACAGTCACTGAACTTTCAGGCATGTTTCGGCATTGCGTTTCACAGTACTGCAGCAATAATACCACTAATATGAAAGAAAAACTATTGCAGTTTGTCTGCCAAAACATCAACTACAACACTATTTTGACAATGAGTGTGTAAGTAGCGCGACAGTTGGACTGCTTCATGGCTTTGCTACAATAATACAACTTACTACCTGTTGGCCAAAGTACCGCTCAAAGTAAATTATTGCCTGAGTGTGTCAGTACTGATACTGTGATTACTAATATGGGACAACGGAGGTTTTAGACAAATAAGCTAAAATATATTAATTTCTTGAGTTGTATTTCCTTTAATATAGCGAAATCCCAAAAATTTGAGAAAATTTTACAAAATGCGCTTAAAAACTGAATTCTGGGGCTTTTGAGCGTACGGAAACAAATTTTCGGGACCCCAGAACATAGGGATGAAAACTGGGACAATCCTGGTTTTTCGGGACGTTTCGACACCCTACCTAGTGGAATATCCAATGCCTGCATTAGTGACAACCTGGCTGATTTGTGAGATCTTGTATCAGCACAACAATAAATTCATCACCTTCATCCTCTTCTTCTGACTGGTACTCTCCATTAACATCTGCCAATTCCTGTGACCTGTCACAAATGAGTCTATGCTCTGTTCTTCAAAAGAACAGAATGAAATGTTAATAATGGATTAATGACAGTATTTCAGATCACCCTTTAGCAATAAAATGAACATTTAACCTGTTATTCAGCTGTTTTCCAAAATAAAATATCAATGGAGTTTCCGTGTATCTTATGTTTGAACACCAAACTTTAGCAAAAAAATCTCGAGACGACGGACTTTACTGACAGATGAAGAGGAAACATGTTAACAAACATGTAACCATTTTTTACTTCTATCACTAGAACAGGTGTATTTGTTAATTTAGATACAGATATCCTACGTAATGTATTTTGAGTGATTCCAGGGTCTAGTGGAATGAATTACTTCGTCATAAACAGTGAAATCAATCGAGTAAATATTAATTGCCTAGTTACTTGTCCAATGGTGTCTTAAATTATGTGGAAAATTGTACGAACACCATTTAAGGGGGCTGTGTAAGATAACATTACAAACTACTAAGGATATCTTCCCAGACTCAGAGATAATATGAATTTATATATCTGTAATGTAAAAGTACTCTGTGTGAACTTTTGATTCGTATTTGGTTTAAAGCACAGTTACTGGAGCCACAGCACTTGCTGCTGCGTTTTCTTTCTTGGGGCTGCTACTGACTGCACTGCAGGCACAATGTGGTTCCATTCTTTATTGTATATTTTATAAAAAATTACAAATGTAATCATTTATATGTACAAATTTATTATTACTTTAAACATGTCCTTCTCATAACTTGTTTTCTAAATACTTATTGCAGCAAAAATTGTTGGAAAGTGAAAATCAAGTCGGAGGTATTAATACTGTGATGTCATTGATTAGTCGGTTTTTTTAGCAGCTTTATTTGCATACTGCAAGATCAATGCTAGAACCTGCCTTCAGTTACATTTTTCCTGCGAAGTTCGATATTATTTTGAGGGGTCATTTTTCTTCAAACAAAATACTGGAATGGAAGTTCTTAATTGTCTACTCCCAGTCACTCATCAATGTATTACCAACGGACCGACTACCTATATTTACGTCGATTTTTTGCTCACGCCATTAGTCAATTTAATCTGCCCTTTCTCAGCTTATTTTCTCTACTAATTACCACCATCATTCAAAATTGTACAACAGGAAAGAGAGAAACCAAGCTGGAAAGTCAAAGCTGGGCCACTCCTGAGTCGAGTGTTCACATTGAGCTCATCATCCTCCTCGCACCTCTCTCTGCTATTGCTTCACTGAAATCCGCAATAATGGTTGCTTTGCCTACATACTGTGGTGCTAAAGACGGCGACGCACTGTCCGCCGGCCGAATTGTCTTGCAGCAAAAATTGAATTTGCTTGCTGTATGTGTGATGGTGGGATTGCAGCGTCATTCTGTGCTGCCGATAAGTCTGTCCTCTCTGGCATTGTTGTAGGGCTGTAGTAATCTTGAATGACGTTGAATAAGGTGCTCTCAAATCGGTCAAGTCAATATTCGCATGACAGTCTTTTGATACTAATCAACATAAGCAGTAATGTCTTGGAGATGCAGCTCATATGTGATTCGCAGAGTTTGGGTGTATTCATTCTGTTCTGGTCTCTTGTGCTTCAGTAGCACAAAGCAGTCGCCGGGCAATTAGACTCCACATGTTATGGAACCTTAACTTTCCAAATGCCACAAAAAACTTATACCTTCGGACATACCTGAAGAAAACAGCTAAGCATGCACTGTATGAAAAAAATGCACCACCCTGAAGGAAAATGTCATTCCATTGACTTGTGATCTGCCCCATAGTTCATAAATGTAGTAGTATATGGTAACAACTGAGATCTAGTGAAATAATTATGTCAAGATAAATGATGCGCTTACAGTTGCATCAATACACAGTCTAGGACCACAGTCAGAGACGCATGTATGTTGGTTCAGATGGCCCTGAGCACAATGGTACTTAACACCTGAGGTCATCAGTCCAATAGAACTTAGAACTACTTAAACCTAAACAACCTAAGGACATCACACACATCCATGCCCGAGGGAGGATTCGATCCTGCTACCGTAGCGGTCACGCGGTTCTAGCCTGAAGCGCCTAAACCGATCGGCCATACTTTTACCTATAGCGGCCTGCTCTCAGGTATGTAATCTCGCACGTATATGATAATCAAGATGCCTAAAGGCTACCTGCAATAGCGTGCCCCAAGCCCCTCGCATTATTTGTTGCAGACTCTGGAGAATAGGTTTCCTCTTCAATACTTCCTACACATGTTCATTTAAAGAGATGTCCATTGATCTAGCTAACCAAAGGCGTTGTTGTACATCACGAAGAGCATATACCGTCGCTGTTGTCGAGTGTGGACGTGTATTGTCCTTTTGAAAAATCACATCACCTTAATGTCGAGGAAATAGCAGAAGCGCGAGGATTCTTCACTTTACCCTGCACAAGTAACAAATGTGATGACTCCTCAGCGCTAGAACTATGGTGTAGGACCTGTGCGTGGTGGGGGACTGCACTCTAGAATCGGCAACTCGCAACGCCTATGTCATACATGTATATGTCCATTACATATAGTCAACCTGTTCTAAGCACTGACCGTAACAGAGCGCCATTTCGCTCTCCGGTCGATTCTCTCATGAAGCAGATTAACGATGCCGGTCATTGCCTGGTGCCAGTGGTAGCCTCGACAGGGACACACGTGATCTTATTCCTGGTGCAAGCAGATCGTCCCCAATGGTACCTGAAGACAGGCAGGTACAATATACGGTCGAAATTTGTCCATGCATGAAGTTCGATTAGCCAGCGCTACTCGCATAATGCGTCGATCTAGGCATAGCGCCTATACTATGCTGACATCCAGAACTTGGTCTAAGTATGTAGGAATGTGCCACAGATCACTGCGGAAAGCAAAGACACACCATCAGTACATTGTGCCCAACATGTGCGGAAATCCGTCGATACGACCATCTAGATTCCTCCAAGCTGGCAATGCTATCCAGTTCAACTAGATGAAGCTGTTTAACAGTAGTATGTACTCGTTGGTGGGGAAAGGTTTTACCATAGAATCAATTCTGCAAATAATGTTCGCCACTAAATTTACACACTGCCTGCAGTGTCAAAACAGAGGGTGCACAGACAGTCCTCCTGCTCCTGCACGCCATCTGATCGCCACTGACTGTGACAAATGTATCACTAACACTGCAACACTTCAATACGCACTTATTATACCAAGGTACCAGCTAATAAATTTATTGAGAGTGTTGTATTCTTTTCTGGCAGTGCTTATGATAAAATTTCTTTATGCTTAAGGGTAAACTTATACTTCATTAGCAAAGCTTGAGATAAGTACATGGGTATCAGTAGCACATAAAAAAAGCAATAACTATCTTTTTCACAGTAAAATGAGCATTTAATACATTTCTCGTGTAAAAGGCAATCAAACTGGAAACAGAAATACTGTACACACTAAAGAGTACTCAAAATTGAAGACTCAGTCAATTGTTATGGCCGTAAGCACTACACAAAATATTTTTTGGGTCTGACTAAGAAAGATAGAGTGAAAGTACTGGCAACTAATTCACACTGCCATTCTACTCCGGTCCTTCTAAAAACATAAAATATTCAGTTATGGAAACTATCCACCAAAATGGGTATTTCAACAAAGATTTTTATGGATGCAGTACGGACGGTTTTGGAGGGGGGCAATTGTCAGGATTCCTAATCTTGGAGGAGTGTCCTCTCATTGAAGTAGATCCTATTAGATCCTCAGTTGTCCTCATGGAGTTCCATGTTGCACACCGAGGGAGCTTCACTGGCAGTGTTGGTAAAAAGTCATGATTAGGAGACATGTGGATGCTACGTCAGGACACTCCGTTTTTAGGAAGCCTACTCACACGGACTTTTATCTGCAAAATGGTTGCTGTCACAACCTGGCTCAAAATTAAGGAGTATTTTGTTCCTTGGTTCACAGAGCCCATGTTATCTCGGACCCTTAGAGTTTTTCAATTGAGTTAGCCCATCTCGAAATCATTTTTTGTCAAAATGGTTGTAGTGAAAGACAGATCGGCCGGTCGTTGCACTATCGACCAACTGTGAGTCGGGTGAGTGATGATAATACCGAAGCGGCACTTAAGTCTATGGCCTTTTTGTCTTACACAAGGATCATTTTCAACAGGATTGATGGTATTTTGCACAAATATGATGTGTTTTTAAACAACCATCACAATCATTTTAGGTTCCTAAAAGGATGTTCTATCGTGTTCCTTACAGCTGTGACGTGACATATATTGGTCAGACCATCAGGATATTGGGGGACCATTGTTCTGACCGTAAGTGGCACATACGCTTACAACAGCCGAGAAAATCCACCATTGCAGAACGTTATCTTGGCACCTGACATCCAATGGAATAGCACGACATGGAGATTCTAGCATGCACTACCAGCTATCGGGATAGTGTTGTTGAGGAAGTTTTTGATATTAAATTAGCAAGTAACCTTATTAATTGAGATGGTGGATTTTGGTCTGCATGGAGTCATGGTCTCTCCTTTGTCAAGAAACAAGGCAACAGAGTTTATAGCATCTCACCTGTTGATTCTTAATTTCACTATCAATAACTTATGACATTGGTATTCTGTGGTATTTGATTCCTCTTTTGTGTGTGTGTGTGTGTGTGTGTGTGTGTGTGTGTGTGTGTGTGTGTGTATGTGGGTGTGTGAGTGTTATTTTTCTTGAGTTTCTCTGAAAACCACCGTTTTACATTCTCTTGGACAGTTTTGCCTTGAAAATAGCAGGGTGTCCTCCCATCGAAAATCGGCGCTTGTCGACGACTTCACCTGGTTGCATTCCCATAAGGTATTTGAATTTTGCTTTTCTAAAGAATAAGTTAAATAAATTAATGTGTTTATCCATTAAAATGTAGTATTATTATCGCTTCCCCTCAGCTGAATAATTCGAGAAGTAAATAACCATTGGTAATTTGTTTATAATGCTACACTTATCACTTGGGTATGTGGAAGCCGGACATGTCATTTAATTTTAACAGAATTTATGACAGAATATAGTTTTAAGATAAACACATTCTCTGAGTGAAACGACGAAGGAAAATGTTCTTCCCAACTAAGTTCGAAGTTTCGACCTTATGAAAAAGGTTCTGTTGGAAGTAAATATGTGATTGGAGGTAGAGAGAGATGAATGGCAAATGTTTGAAATCCATGTCCATGTGCAGCAAAAGGTATTTATCTATGAGGAAGTTTAAAATCTGCTTACAGTCCACTGGCGAGGGTAACTTCTTTCTAATTATATTTGTATTTGATGAGAACCATAGATTGGGTATGTACCATAGATGTATCATATTTTATCTACTTACTCTATTGTTATCAAATCCCTTCAAATAAATAATTAGTTAGGTTATTCATGTTTTTTCTCTTTATAAGTGAGTAAAATATTTGACTTTTACATTTCGATTTAAGTTTTTGAGATATACATGATTATTCTTTATACTGCAATATCTTATATTGGTCATAAATTTGAAGTTGGTCATTATCTTGTTTGTTTATGATTCGTTGCGATAATCAGAAAACTCCAAAACAATTTTTATACTCTTAATCTGAATATTGTAAGAAATATAACGCAGGTATTGGAGATTATCTGTAAGATAGTACTGATGTATATTAGAAGTGAGTTTATAAATTAGTTTCAGACTATATATGAGATTATTCTACTGGATTTCACTTATTAAAAGAACTCCTGAATGATCTGATGTCTAGTAATTGGTCCCAAATTTCCCTATTATGTAAGAGCTTTTTATCGTAGATGAATATAAGACTTGTCATTTTCTGTTAATGCCTTTATTACTTTCCCTAATTTATTAAATATTTAAAATTAAAATTTACACATAACCAAACAGTTATATTTCTAATGCTGTAACCATTACCATAATGGTTTTTGATTTATCTACTCCATCTACAACATCAAAAGAAAGTTTCCACCAATCTGCACCTGAAATATTACAAATTAGCAACTTTGTAGATGCAGTATTATTAGGCACACTGTTGGTAGTATTCTGAATAAAGACAGATTGTTGTTTTAATAAATAGACACATAAGTCTAATTCACATGTTTGAATTCATATTGGTGGCTAAAGTCATAAAAATTACAAGTGCTAAATTTAGTATGAAGATATATAAGACTAAGTAGCAAAATCTGACAATTTACTTGTATAGAATGAAACTGATTATCATTATAATATTATTCATATCACACTTGTCTACAGCAAATCAGGTACTTTTATTGAAATACAGTTAATTGCCACTCAATAAATCAATTTAGTCTTTTGTCTGGCACTGGTAAATAAAAATATAATAAGAGGTACAAAAACATGAATTTTCTCAGAAACTAAAAAGGAATGATGCAAGCAGTTGTTAAAATGTACTACTTTTACTTTACAGGAAGTGATTGCTGGCATGAAGCAAGAGCTCATTGTAATATTTGGTAGTAAAATTGGGTTGTATTAAAAGTGCTTCAGTTTTATTACGTGTTAACTATATCAGAAAAACTGCATGTCAACCAAATTCCATTCTTTTGCTTGAAGACTAAAGAGTATTGATGCTGCTGGTGTCTGTTGTGCCACCAAACGCATGGCATACATGATCATTCCATCTAGAATAAATCTTACTCATAGTAGTAGAGGAATACAACCGTTTAAATAGTTCTTACAAAAAATTGTTAAAATCAAATTTAATAAGAAGCACTGGCCTACATTGGCTACCTTCTCTGTCTGAAATAGTACTTATCTACTACGTATTATGGTGGTGAGACTTGGGAAAACAGCTAATGAAAGAAGTTGTTGGACTTTCAGTTTTCAGTTTTCCTAGGTATATAACAATCTCAGTTTATAAATGATTATTTTCAGGATGAAGTTTAGAAATTAGGTGGTATTAGAAAAATGACAAACTATTGTCATTAAGCTGTATTCAGAAGAAGTTTAATATTTCATTTCAGTACATGAAAATGTGAAAATATTTAGTTAATGTATACTTGGACACCTTCTCTATTTGACATTAAACTCATTACAATTTGATCAATTCACGTTTACTCTATTCTCTGTGTCACACTGTAATATTAAATTTAGTCTAAGTTTTGAAACATCAATGTGAATCTAGATTGTCATATATACTTACATATAAATTAAAACTTTGTTGTAGTGTGTTCACTTGATCTAAGCTTAACAGAAATAAAGTTACCAAAGAAAATATTCTTTTACCTCTGCCCACTTAAGAATGCTTCATACCCAAACATGTTACTGTCATTGTTAGGACAGCACTTCGAGAAAGTGTAGAGCAGAATCATATTTTAGTTTATATTCACTTATTTTAAATGTCGAAGATGCTTTGAAGAAATATAATCTTCTGTTTTAACAGTACTTATCCATTTTGTCAGCGCTTGTTGTTACTGACAATGAGCATCTCTGATTCTCTTGTCTGCAATTCTGTATTCCTCCATATCTCTTCAGGAATAGTCTTCTAACCTGAACCCAAATTTCAGATGGTTGCCTTTTCCTTCTCCTCAGTCTGGTATGCACTCATTGATACATTTTGGTAGCCTTTCTTGTTGTAACCTTTTGATATGTTCATAGCAGTATAGTTGTTAACTGTTGAATAAAATCTGCATTCGCATTTGAACAGTTTTTCAGTTTCTGAGTATCTCACAACAGGCATAATACTGGTAGAATGAAAGATGCCAATGTTAGGATTTCTTTTAACTATATAAGCCATCTGCATGAGGCCAAATGAAACTGATGGAACTTATAATATGACGAGAAAAATTTCTATAGAAACTTTCATGGACAACAGATAAACAAAAATTGACATGAAGTCCAGGAAGTTTAGTAGAATAGAGAGTTCCAAAACGTGTAAACTGCGAAATATTTAGTAGATGAAGGGATATGATGGCCAAAGTAGGAAAATACCATAAGTAGAATGGCAAATGCGAATATAGCTTTTCCTAACAAAGTATCAGTATCAAGTACCAAGTATACTCAAATAAATCTCACACTAAAGTGTACATGTCAAAAACAGCACTGGATGAAAGCAACACAAATCAAGGAGTCTAGCGAAAAGGAGCGACTGGTGCTTTTGAAATGAGTTTAAAAAATAACAGGACTGATGACTTACAAAGCATGAAATGAAATGCTATAGAAAAATCATGGACAAAATTACTTTGTAGAAGGCTACTACTGAAGAGAAGGCCATAATTTTATATGAAACGCCAGTGCCATTATTTTAAGCTATTATTGAGTGCAGCTGAAACTGCCAAATCTTCATCCACAAAATGCTAATATTTTGGTATTCTTTTGTAATAGAAAATGAGAGACAATGTTTTCACATGTACAGTAGAAGGGCAGATGGGCTATTCAACTTACATTATGCTGTAGATAAGAAACGTCAAGTGATAAAATTAGAAAAAGTCAAGAGGATTTAGAAACGATTCGCTTCTAGTGAGCGACGTTTGATTAAATGATAAGGCACTGACGAACTGTAGACAGTCACAAGAGGACAGCAGAAATTGTAAGAAGACACAATGACTGTAATGTGTAAAGCAGTTTACAGAATATTTTACTATCAGTGGGTACTACAGATACAAATAAAAGCTCAAGATAAGAAAACAGAGAGAAGTCATGAATTTAATCAAAAGAATAATATTACATTAAGAGCAAAAGTCAAGTAGCACCCAGAATGAACTGTTAGATTCTTCGTTGCATGTTAAAAGTCCATACTCCATTAATGTTCGAAACACCTTCATTGTATTTTTTGTTATATGTTTACTACTCCTTTTTTTACTTTCTAAGCATTTATGGACGTCCTTTCTTGGAAATGGGCTCTCATTATAAATATATTAAATAGAACATGTCGATGCAGTAAGATAAAAATGTATCTGTCTATGAATATTCATTCAGAAGGCAAATTCCATGAATGTTGTCCACTTCAATAGCAGAACATCTGTTAGTATGAATGACATTAATCAGCATGGGATGAGTAGAAATATACTGATAATTACTGAAATATAATAATACTGCACAGTCTGATGACGTACTTACAACGTTCTGTACAGAATTTGTGAATGAGATAGTCCCAGATTCCACCATAATCTATAGCATATCTGTTTAATGGTTATATGCCTTTCATGAATGAAGTAGAGCATGTGCAATACCTTTTCATAATGAAAAGAAGTACAACTAATCCTTTAATAACAATTGCGTATCAGTAACATCCCTTTGCAGTAGAACATTATAAGATATTGAGACATTATTCCCACCTACTATAAATGACATTATCCATAGAACTCAGCAAGAGTTCGGAAAAATTGCAATGCTACCTTAATTCACGCTCTTCACTCACTGAACCCTCAGTAATATAGACTGTAGAAATAAGATTTATTTAGTGTTTCAAGACATTTGAAATGATTTAGACACTATATTACTTCGCCTCCTTGTGTAGAAAATACATATCTAAAGTGCATCTACCAAATTTTGCTACTGTATCCCATATTTCTTTACATTAAGGGAACATCAAGTTTACTGGGTAGAGAGTACAGCATTGCAGTAATATGTAAATGACATAGAGGTCTCAGATGGGGTGCTGCTCTTCTAAAAATGTATTAATGACTTATCTGATAGTATTAATTATAACTGTAAACTTTTCACAAATAATGCATTGAGTATTACGAAATTATGTCCAGTGAAATTGCTCTAATATTCAGTCAGACCTTCATAATACATCAACCTCATGCCAAAATTGGCAAATAACTCTTAGGGTACAGAAATGCTAAGTTATGCATTCCACAAAATGCAAAAGAGTTCTATCCTTCATTTGTCGTAACTAGAATCATTAATGCCATCAAATATTTCAGAGTAACAGGCCAAGCTGCAGGTAAAGTGACAGGCTGTGATTCGTTGACAGTCGGACCGCAATCTAGATCCAGGATTCCTACCTGAGTACTTCTCATGTACATGGAATCATGCCATGTTAGGCTAATAATAACAAATTCCATACTAATTTACAAGTTAAACAGTGAAATCAGAAGTATATATAAATATATAGGTATATCTTTATTTGGCCTGTGAGGAGCACGTGAAAGTGCTTCCACACCCTCAGTAAATGGTCATGCCATGTTAATGAAGAAATACACTTAATTAAGTAGAAGTAGATACCAAAATTAAAAATTTGTAACCTCTTTAGTAGTTAGATAAGGAAATTAGAATATTAATATTATATACATTCTGAAGCCAACTGAGAGATGAGTATGAAAATGGGGTGTTCTTCATGTACATCCTCCACATTTTTTATCGCTCAATACATGTTGTCCTTCACAAGTTACAAATAATTTTGAATACGCAAATTTGATTTCAAATGGAGCCTTTATGGGCAGGAGCAGGGCTATTTCTACAAGCTGAAATTAGTTGCATATACCATAGAAAATGTGAATAATTCTTTTTTATAATAATGGTGTCAAAGAAGTTATTTTATAGAATATGTATACACCATCAGTTTAAACATTGATGACCATATATTTCTGAGTCCTACTTCAACACTAGTATGTTGCACTAAAAGTTGAAAAGAAAAATTCGTCTTTGGAATGTATGGAGTTATCTAGAAGAAATGAGTTAAGATTTAAAATATACTTTGTCACCTGCCAGAAATTCTGTGTTGTTGTGCAAAAGATCATAATTTTCTTTCCTGTATTCTGAATCCCTTTCCAAGCCACCGACAGCTTTAATAACAGGTAATAAAGGTTTTATTCTTGTACTACAGATATCCACATTATTTGCTTCTCAAATTATGATGGATTATTTGTGATGACTTCCATCAACCACTACATATATTGTATTGTTAAAATGCGTAAATCTTTGTAGAGGTACGTTCAGGATGATCATTGGTGAACACTCTGTACTATTCTGAATGATCCATTTTGTGGAGTCATGCATACTTTCCAAGCACCCCAGAAAACTACTGTATAAAACAAAATCCAACAGAAATGTACAAAATACTGTATGTCATTAGGTTCATTAGTTTATTTAATAGAGTAGCAACTATATGACTAGTAAAAGTAGGTTGATTTAACTGTCTGAGTAGCTCAGTAACATACGTCTTCTGGTCCAAGGTTTGGCCACTATGTACATCCATATATGTGGAGCATTCTAGACTGTTTACTGATGCCTTTGCATGTGCTACATCAGCTGTTGACACAGTCCCATTGTTTTACAAAACTGAATAGTGTGGTTTCTCAAAATTTAGTGGAAACTCTTTCAGCAATGAACCAGTTATTAACTTTTTTAAGAAAGTCTTTATCAACTTTTTCTATTTATGCTCTTTAATGTGGTATGTTATAACACTGGTAGCATCTGCAAAAAGGACCAGTTTCGCTAGATGAATGTTAAGTGGAAGGTCTTTCACATACATGTAAGAAATAGGTGTAGATGTAAAATGAAATCCTGTTGGACTACCTTCATTACATTTCCTCAGTAACTAAATTACTCTCATCTCTGTACATTGTTTGAATTATTCCTCACAATGTTTTGCATTGTATTTGTTAATTATGATTGGAACCAATATTTTTTGAAGTCAGAAATTCAATAAATTTAAGTTTGTTTAAGAAAGCAACATAATCTAGAGACTATAACGCTTTGCAAAGAGCACAACAAATACTAAGTGACGTTTCTGTTATTTAATGCATGTAATATTCGGTCAGTGACTGAATAATAAGCATTTTCAGACACAAATACACTCTTGATTCCAGTCCTTGGTGTGCTGCTAAAACCAAAGAGACAAATAGTGATTTCAGTTCTTTTTCTCCTGTCATGATCTTCTCAAAGATCTACACTGCATTTCCCACATACTACTGTTAATTTGTCAGACATGTAGCTTAACGATGAATGCAGATTTCTTGGAAACAGCTGATCGTGTCATAGAGGGGATCTGTAGAATGTTACAGTTAAAAGAGAAGTGTTCTGCAGAGATCACACTTAGGCACATGTTTCTTTGTTCTCATTACACAAAACTTTTTTTCACCATTTCCCGCTTTGTGTTCATGTTTCACATATATGCAATTCTCCATTTTCCATGTTGACTCTGGCTGTGTATGATGCTATAATCGCTGATATTTACCTCCTGTACCTTTGTGATTATACAGCATAATGTTCAGAGAGGAAAAAAAACATTTACCACGTCAGAATTCACCATATAATCCAAACATACAATAAGCTCATCCAGCTTGTTTTTCAATCCACGAACGCTCTGATACAAAGTAGTTTTACTTTTCAGGAAATTGTCGTGTACATTATGCCCTAAGTCTTGTGTGATTTCTTTCGAAAATGTCTGTCCATTACCTGACTCTAACCTAAAAAAAAGCGTGTCTCTGACTCCAGTAGTCCTCATTATATATTCTTATTTGATGACGTAAGCCAATTTGTCAACTTTTTAGTGCTGTTGATAGTATCGAACGAGCGTCCTCTAATTTTATGCATCTTTGAGGAACGTAATATACGTAGTGTTTATAAATTAGTTATGTAAAAGTAACCTCCAATCCTGAAAAGGTGAAAGAACTCACAGCAATGTTCAACACAGCACTTAATGCACTATTTCTTCAAGTTTTATTTACAAATGTTCAGTGCGGGTACCCTTTGTAACACGACAAATTTCATATATGTAATCAGTTTCCTGTGTAATGTTATGAAGGAAGTCCTGATATAAGGTGTCAAGTGCTTCTATTATCAGTTGTACCAGCTGGTCGACGTTTCCCGGACGTGGAGGAACGAACACTCTGGCTATACTGCAACTCCATCAACAGGAGTCTATTAAAGTTCAATCAGATGATTGTACCAGCCAGGATACTGTTCCACGGCATCCAGTCCAAGGTGGAACATTATACGAAGATATAGGACAGCATCACAATGATAATATCGTAGCGCCCCATCTGCCCGGAAAATAAATTCTGTGCCCATATCTTGTTACAACTGAGTCATTAGATAATGTTCACGTATATCCAGGTACTATATACAAGTTACAGTGGACTCGACGAAAAGTGAAGGACCGTAAATATTGTTATAGCTTACTGTGTAAAAAACATTTACCTTAGCGGAGTCCCATGCATGTTCGATTATGTGACGTGGTTTTGGGTCACCTGCTGTGCCGGTTCACTTTAGAGCGGATATGGGAGGTGGCTTCGCCACTGAACTCAATTTTATCAAGAAAACTATCTTTGGTCAACATTTTTCCTTTGTCTTTGTCACTTTCTCCTAACGTTGGCAACTGTACAGTCTGTAGGATTTGAGTGACAGGCATTTCCGTAATACCTTACACAGGGTAGCACTTGCCACATTCAATTGTAAGCTGGCACGTCTCGTTGATGTACCCCAGCTTCAAGTTCAAGGGAGCCGAAGTTCTTCGACTGCTGCGTCACAGAGACTGCTGGCCGACCCCAACCCAGCCATTTTAGGTGAAACGATTCTACCCATTAATAATAGTCCTGAGTTGTCACTGAATTGCAGTAGCGGATTTGGATTCATGAAATCACAATATGTCAGAGGGAGTGCCTGGAAGTAACTGTGTTGGGCAGGAATAAACCTTTAAGATGTAGTGCATTCAATGTTAAATGGAACATTTCTGTAAGTAATTTACCCTTTTCACAATTTTAGGTTGCTTTTGCATAACTACTTTACAAACACCCTGTCTTTGCTTAATACGATTATAATGTAACTGAGTAGCGATTCTGAAGCAGCCAATATAATGTGTAACTTATATGTAGGTTTCTTTAAGCGCATAAAATGTTATCGAGCAGCAATATGGCTTCATAATGTGCTGCTACCTACTTACCCTGTACAGGTCAATAGAGAGCTCGACCGATCGCCTTGTCATAATTTGCGAATGGCGTGATGGGCTGCAGTGTTGATGGCCAAGTGGTGAGCACACAACTCTCCAAGCTACTGTCGCGTCCCTTGCCTTGTAAGCGCTATTAATGGATCGACTACCTCCTCAGCATAGAGGCTGTGTGCACCCTGCCACACCCCACCTGTCCTCCAACCAAGGAAAAATTCTAGGCACTAGCAGCAGCCTACTTACGTCCAGGCAGTAGGAGAATAAATTGATGCCTTGGGATCACGGTACAGGCCGGAATATGTCAGGTTCGGAGGTAAATCTATTTTGGGGAGGGGGGAGGGAGGGTACTCAAAAATACAAATGGTTCAAATGGCTCTGAGCACTATGGGACTTAACTTCTGAGGTCATCAGTCCCCTAGAACTTATAACTGCTAAAACCTAATTAACCTAAGGACATCGCACACATCCATGCCAGAGGCAGGATTCGAGACTGCGACCGTACCGATTGCGCAGTTCCAGACTGTAGCGGCTAGAACTACTCGGCCAACCTGTGCGATGGAGGGTGCAATGGGTTACTGACACATGTCGAACTGCACCTGTTTTTTATTAGTTCTGTGAGTGCAGTACCTCCTTTTCCACCCCTCCCACCACTCTCCCCCCCACCCAAAAAAAAACCTAAATCGTGGATTCCACTCTCAGCAGCTTCCTTCTTTTAGCAAAACGCAGACAGCTACAGGGAATACTCTAGGAGTAATATCGCAGAGAGTGCAGGAAGCAGTTTTACGAACAGATAAAAAAGTAGATGTTGAGAATTAGCAAACGATTTATTCATTTTACTGCAGTCATCCACATATACATTTCGTCAGCAGCAACACTCGAGTGTTGCAAGGCTATAGGGCTGCGCAGCGCAGCCCAGATACACGGCGGCGCAGCTCTGAAGCAATCGTGGCGAGTGCCCGGGGAACCCCCGGCAGAGCGGGCCTGTGGCACCGCCGACGCATACACGGCTCCCGGCTGGCCCCGAGGCCTGCAGCGGCCGGCAGAGGCGCTGCCGTCGCGGTCGCGGTCGCCACCTGCCGGCACTACAGGTTCGGCACGTCGGGCACGATCCACGTGTTGGCTGAAACACACAGATAGGCAGAACGTCACACCGGAGCCCTCGCTGTGCACACGAACGAGCACAAATCATAGCTACAAGCCAGAACGAGACACTTTCAAGAACATCCACAAGGGTGGAGGGGAGTGGAGTGGGCCTGATTCCTTCCCTCCCCCTCCCCTCCCCCACCCTTCGTTGTCGACAACAAAGCGACGTTATTTATGATGCCGCCCATCAAAAATAAACATGGCGCATGCAGTTGTTGATACCACTACACTTCGTTCAAGTCCGCTAGACTGTAATATTCAGTTGAGATGCTAGATCCCAAATTAATAGAGTGGCGGACGGGAGGGAGGGATACACGAAAATGGGCTAATGAGCCCGAAACTAGCAGAGAGTGTCGAAGTTAAACACACCTCCCAACAAAAAAGTGGAACATCGAGAATAGGAGGAGGAAACACATTTAAATGAGTTATAGTTTGGCAATATGAATCCACTTATCAGCATAATAGTGTTCCTCCCTCTGGCTTATGGTTCAAATGGCTCTGAGAACTATGGGACGTAACATCTATGGTCATCAGGCCCTTCTGGCTTAGATATATGCACTGATTTGGTTGGAAAAATTGCCATAAACCTTTAGTGTCTTCCTCTGACGCGAGTTGGACCACGACTGTTATAGCTTTTACCAAAGAAAAACTACCTTACAGCCGCATATTTTCAGAGGGAATGTGACTCTAAAGGTAGCAGACGAGATTTGCTGTCTGAGCAGTAAAATAACTTACTATTACCGAAGTATAGAGGATATCAAGGATACACTGGCAATGGCAAGAAAAGAGTTCCTGAAGAAGAAACATTTGTTAACACTGAATATATTTTCAAGCATCAGGAAGTCGTTCCTGAAGGTAACCTTGAAATCAAGAAAAACGTGGGCGATAAGCAATTCAGATAAGGCAGGAAGACAACTTTTTGAAATGTGGTACAAAAGGTTAATTCTGGAGGTTAGATGAGTAGATGGCGTAACTAAAAATGAAGGACTGAAGAAGTTAGGAAGGAACAAAATTTGTGGCATTAAGTTGCCTAAACGACGTAATCGCTTGATACGACATATTCTCAAACAGGGAGGAATAATAAATTTAATACTGGAGGGTAGTGTGAGGAGTAAATGTTGTAGAGGGACACCATGAGAAGAATGCAGTAAGCAGTTTCTAGTGGATGTAGACTGTAGTAGTTAATCGGAAATCTAGAGACTTGCACACGGTAAAGCAGTGTGGAAAGCAGCACCAAACCAATCTTCGGATTGAAGGCCACAGGCAGCAAGAATAGTTTAAAGGAAACGCTGTAATAATCTGTTTCTTGTAGCGGCCATTATCGCAGCAGCTGTGTATAAATGGCAGTAGTTTCAAAGAAAATGCCTTTTTTGCATGCTGCACATCGAAATTTCTATTTTTACTTATGCACCAAGACGCGTTTCGCCTTTTCTAGAAGGCATCTTCAGTGGGTGTCACGAAATATTTCAGGGTGCATAAATAAAAACAAAAATTTCGATGTGCAGCATGCTAAAAAGACATTTTCTATGGACCAACTGCATTTTATGCTGTAATGACTTACTTGAAGGAAATTTGTCGGCTCTAACAGAAAATACGCCTGAAAATTTTGACTTCCGAAGTGTAGTTGAAACATAAGTCGTTAGAGAGCGTAAAAGTGTATCTGTGTAAGGTGAACGAAGGAATTCTTGAGATAATGATGATCAGAACATCGTCATACCACCCATTACAGCGTTGTAGTGTGCCAAATTAGAATATTATTTGGAATAGATGATATATTTGCGTTATTGTAAGTGTAGCAGAGACAACAGCATTCGTGTCTTGCATGCAACTATCTTGCTAAATGTCACGATAATGGGGTTGCTGAGGAACGAATGTTAAGGTGGCAAATGTAGCTAAGAAACTGTGAGGACATCTTCCGATTTCCACATAGGTTCGCAAGGTTCAAGTGGCTCTGACAACTATGGGACTTAACATCTCAGGTAATCAGTCCCCTAGAACTTAGAATTGCTTAAACCTAAGGACAACACACACATCAATGTCCGAGGCTGGCTTCGAACCTGCGACCGTAGCAGTAACGCTGTTCCGGACTGAAGCGCCTACAGTCGCTCGGCCACTGCGGTCGACTGGTTCGCAAGGGTTGCGGCTATATAACGCATAGAAATTGTGCAGCTTCAGCCGAAGTTTATCAGGCACCTGAAAACTTCTACACCTGTCAATGCCGTGTTCTCCCTCAGTCGCACAATATGTAGAGTGTATTCGTATTTTCTGACGCTTAACAATTGCAAACACGCAGTTTACGTTATCTCGAAGCTGCTGAGACATATCACAGTGATGGTTTGAACAGATAATAAATACGGAATTAGCGTCTAGTGCCTCCATGATTATCAGAGACGAGCAACAGTGCCCTGTAGAAGTGTCTATCTGAGATTCCGCTGAAGCAAGCTGAAAGGATGGTTATCCTTGAGAGAAAGAAAACGGTGGTGTATGTTTTCATACTCAATCGTACATGTATTTGTTGCCTGGCGACCGAATCACATATGCAGATATTGCCAGTTTTAATTATAGATACAGAAGCTGATTTAAACTGTATACAAGGCATAGGACTGCAGTGTAGCGTAGCGACCATATAAGGTCATATTAGTGCCAGCCTGAGCTTTGTAATGCAACAGCACAAGCTCCAGTCGAGCACGGTATATCGTCACTTTAATGATTCAATAAGGCCAATGCGATGTTGGGAGGATAGTAAGGTTGTTGAAACACCAATCTTAGCCGTATTGTACAGACTTGTGAATCATGAGAGAAGGCATGTTTCTTTTCAGACAGTGGCGGTGGCCTTTTAGAATAGGTGACTGGTAGTGGAGCACACGCACAATAAATCGACTGCTGCCAACTGTTTTTTATAATGTAATTATTCTTAGTCTCGCAGCCGTGCCAGGACGACAGGGCTGTGATGAACGAGGATGGGGCACGGAGCTGCCAGTTGGCGTTAGCGGTTAGAGACCTCGCCAGTCCCTCTCTGGACGGCATGGTGCACGTGGCCATCCCAGGCTATATCCAGCAGAACAGCCGACAAGGAGGAGCAGGTCGCACGCTGTGCGCACCCACCATCATGTACCATCGCAGAATGGACATCTGGGCGTGGTGGGCAGCCGTGCATTGGCGGTGGACATATCAGATAAGTCATCGTCGATTCTACGCCAATAACGCGAGGCCCACGTTGCCAGCCTTCACTGCTCGGTGGAGCATCCGCGTCAGCATCACGGGGTGTGCAGGCAGCCAGTGCAACAGAACTCAGCGGTCAGCCGGCCGCTAACCCGGCGTATTAAACAGTGCACAAGTATGCAAGAAGAACATTCCCTGCCTCCTCCTCGTTTCTCACTAGTGTTCCACCACCCGCTCACGCCATACTCTTTCGTAACTGCTCCACCCTGCTCTGGGAGATGACACAGCCATAATATCATCATAATATACTGTCGCGTTGTTAAAGTACAGCTACCTATTGTCGCTTGCCATAAACTCTCCGCTTGTATCACATAATCGTGAAGCGTAGTTGTGGATATCTGGCATACTGTGAAGTGTCAGTTGTGGTTACACCATATCCCGATTCACAAAACTAAATTCTGCTACCCAGCAGACTGAAGGACCACCCCTAATGAGAATGCAGACTAACAGAATGTGAAGTGTCGACTGTGGTTTCAGTACATCCCACGGATGCATGAAACCAAATTCTGGTGCTCAATAGAACGAGGAACCACCCCAAATGATAACGCTAACTGACTAAAAACGAGAGTAGTGCTGCGCAATGGAAAACATTTTATTTAAATGAATATTACTAGGGTGGGTCAGATAAGCATGAAGAAAAATGGATACCACATTATTGACGTAGATATGTCAGCAGGAGACGTGATTTTCTAGCTATGAATGGAAATAAAAGGCTACTGTAACAAGTGAGTTTAAACTGAAATTACATACTGACGCCTCAATATGACCTTGGAAAATGTGGGTTGGAAGGATAAAACCCAGTTACGTTAGTACATCGCGGAGACGGACAGTGACTATGTAAGTTGTTAATTAGACGTTTCCTTGGTTGATTTGAGGGGAGGGGACCAAAAATCAAGGTCGTCAGTCCCATTGGATTAGGCAAGGGCGGGGAAGCAAGTCGGCCGTGCCCTTCCGAAGGAACCATCCCTGCATTTGCCTGAAGCGATTTAAGGAAATGACGGAAAACATAAATCAGCAAGGCCTGACCTCAGTTTGAACAGTCGTCATCCTGAATGCCAGTCCAAGCCGTTAACCATTGTGCCACCTCGAGCGCTGGTAATCAGACGCAGAAAGTACATGGAAAGTTAGAAGCCAACATCAACAGAGTGCCAAAAATGCACGTTGAAAGCAACAAGCTAGGTGCGTGACTAAAAGAGCGTCCACTTGGCTCCAGACGGGAGTGAGTTGGATTCATTTGTAAACTGCTTCAGCACTTGCGCCGATGTGCCGTCTTACCAATCGCACAGTGCGTAAATAATACAGGCTGAATGAGGAGATGTCAGGCCACCCTTTGTACTTAGCGCTACAGTACAAACATCAATCCAGTGGTAGCCAAGCTCGCTTCAGCCATCATCTCTCCCGTCCCAACCTAAGGTGTTTATACTTTACAAGAGGCTCAACAACACTGTACTTTACAAAAGCCTAAGGTAAAGTCATTACTGTACAAAACCCTAAGGCCGGGTGCTTACTCTACAACAACCTGAGAAGAACTGTATTTTATTCAAAAAATGGTTCAAATTGCTCTGAGCACTATGGGACTTAACTTCTGAGGTCATCAGTCCCCTAGAACAGAACTACTTAAACCTAATCAACCTAAGGACACCACACACATCCATGCCCGAGGCAGGATTCGAACCTGCGACCGTAGCGGTCGCGCGGTTTCGGACTGTAGCGCCTAGAACCGCTCGGCCGCATCGGCCGGCTTTGTTGTATAAAACCTAAGGCAAAACGTCATCTTTAAGGGCCACCTAAAATTCGGTCATCTTGGTGCCAGAGTTGGAAAACGCCGCCTGTGGGAAAGCTGATACAGAATTCCGCTGAATGAAAAATACGAGGGCTGTTCGGAAAGTAAAATCAGATAGGTCGCGAAATGAGAACCACAGCAAAAATATTTTTTTTTTTTTAAATCGTAACAGTTAGCCACACCTTCCGGCTACCTCTCTAAATAGTCGCCACTCCGACTTAAACATACCAGATGTCGTTGTACAAACTCTCCAGCACCCTAGTCACAGAAAGCAACCGCCTGTGCTTTCCACCGATTTTCTACACTGGTCTTCCATTGGTTGATTCCGCCAAAATGTTGTCTTCGTAGCCAGCAGTTCATGTGACCTGAGATGAACAACGGAGGGCTGTATTGTGGGTGACCAAACACTTCCCATCGAAAGCGCTACAGGAGCGTCTTCATTGCCCCGCTGAATGTGGCTGAAAAATATCTTGAAGAAAGAAACGCATTACTTCTACATTATGTGGGTTGCATACCTTCGGGCAAAATCTCTCACCAGATCAACTTATTTGGCGGGAGACACTGTTGCTTTAGACATTTCTACGTAATGACTCTGCTCTCTGAACTGAAAAGAGCGACAGACACACTAAAGACACAGCTCAACACGTCTGTGCAAAGTTGCATAGGATTTTCACAATGCTTTCCATTTCGCGCCTAATTGGAGCTTACTTTCCGAATACGCCTCGTATGTAACAGCGGTAAGCAATCTCATTCCACGACGATGCGAAAAAATTGCAACACCAAATAATAATTAATGTGGAGTAACGACATTTCGGGAATACGTTTGTCTACCTAACATACTTTAGTGGTTCAGGTTGCAGTATCGCGGATTAAGCACGAATAAGCCATTGTAACTGTGAAATTCTGATACGTGAATTACCGGTGTAAACGCCAGAATATTGAAAGTAAGCATGAAAACGTGCAAGCATTATGTTGCAGAAGTGCCAGATGTCAGTTTGTGGGATGAAGTTCTATGACTCTTGCACTTGCTCGGTCAATACAGGGACAGTTTACGCTGATTGCTTGTGACGCTGGAGATGTCGTCCTATGATGTCCTATATACACTCGATTGGATACGGAGCTGGGGATTGAGCAGGGCAAGGCAAAATGTCGACACTCTGTAGAGTATGGTGGCTTACCACGGCGGTATGAGGGCGAGCATTACCCTATTGGAAAACACCCTGAATTGGCAGCACAACAGGTCGGACCACCAGAGTACAAATTGGCAGTCAGTGTGCGTGCCATAACCACAGTAGTGCTCTTGCAGATGTGTGAAGTCGCATCCTAAATCGTAACTACAGTGCGTCTACCATGCAGAGAGAGGTTGGGTGTAGTTCCTCAACGGGCCTCATCCTAACCAACATACGACCATCATTGGTACCGAGGCAGAAAACGTAACAGATCTCCTCCACCGTGCCCTCCAATGAGCTCTCGCTTGCCAGCACTGAAGTCGTAAATGGCGGTGCTTTGGGGTCAGTGGAATGCACGCTACAAGACGTCTGGCTCGGATCTGTCCTCGAAATAGCCGATTTGTAACGCAGTTCGTTGTGTCACTGTGTTGCCCGCAGCTGCTCAGATTGTTGCTGTAGATGCAATACGATGCGCCAGAGTCATGCACCAAACACTATGGTTTTCCCTATCGTCAGTGTCACGTGAACGCCCCGAAACCATTCCCCTTGGGACTGTACATTCTTGTGACCACCGCTGCAAGGAATCATGTATAGTGGCTACAGTGGCTGCATTGCTGCCAAATCTTTCTGCATTACCGCAGAAGGAACGTCCAACAACTCGTAACCCTATTACACTACCTCATTCAGTCCTTGCGAGGTGTTGATGATGTCGTCTTCGTCGCCTGAAAGACATTATTGAGTGACATCTACTCACCACGTCCAATCTCAAAGAAAACTAACGCTCACAGGAGTTACAGTGCTCATTTAAAGCAAACGTGATTTGCATCGTCGTACTAGCGCTATGCGACTGGCGCGTAATTTGAAGAGACGTCATTTTCCAGGTGTAGAAGTAGACCTGTCAGTTTTCATTTATCTCGCACAGCTCCTTCATGCTGTTGCGACTTTTCTCGTCAGTGTATTTCAGTCAATCGCTCAGAGACTCGCAGCTACAGCCAGGAGGTTACATCCGTTCTATGATATGATTCTGGAAAGGAAGAATGAAAGGCTCTGCATGTAGGCACGGTGCCTGTGCGCGGATTCTCACGAAAAATACAGAACGACCCAATGAGAATGCGGTATTTTGAAAGCTTAAACTGGACAATGCGCCAATCCTTCGCTACCAACATTCACTCACCTTGAGAGAAGCTGCACCCGCCTAGAGATGCCTTACATGGCTAAAAGAGGTACTGCGAGGAATTCGATGCATCCTTCGACAGAGGAATCTGTGTTCTTCATCCCCTTCTGCAGAGCGTTCTGGAGAAAGAGAATGCCAAGCTCGCTATCCGTGGACGGACATTTGCCAAAAAGCATTACAGGTTCGAGGTGTAAGATTCCTCTTACAGCGGACACATACGTAGGTCACTCCATTTGTCAAGCCTTCAGGTCTAGGAACCTCGGCTCAGGTCTGTAAGAACAAACAGTGAAGCGGAAACAGCCACTGTCAAGGCTAATCCACATCTGCAATTACAGAGCAGTGTAATGAACGACTACCTGATCAAGGGAATTTGGACCACGTTACTGTTGGCAATGTCTTCTTCCCACACTGCACAGTACACAAATGACTGAAGAGATATGATGGTCAGTGGTCCATCCATAAGATATCTAAACACATAACGATACAAAAAATAAGACAGATGTTTTAGTGAGCGTTTTAGGGAGGATGCTGATATGATGACGACGGATGAATCGTCGGAAATATAAATGACTGGTGGCCAGTACTAAATAGAAAAATACAAATCTCTCCTATGCATATACAGAGGGTTGTCACTGAAGCCGATAAGGAGCTGTCTCCATGGTCTGGGTCTACAATGACTAAAATAATTAGAAGTCGTTGGTAAAAAATATTATATTTTCCTTAAGTGGTGGTACAGGGGTCTTCATAGTCAGGAGGGATACAGTTGCAAACAGAGAGCTATAGAGGCATCAAATAGGATATACATTAACTAAGCGCCTTGTCAGAGGTTACTTCGTATCAGCTGAGGGCACTACTTTCCCACATGACGTCCCGAGCAAGAGTGGCCGAGCGCAAGCTAGAGACTTGTTGGTAGCCGCGGAGCGGCGCTAGTCTCGACACGTAGGTACAGCGATACTAGTAGGGACCGCGGTCGATAACTACAACCCCCAACAAGTGTGGTATCGAACGTTGATACCACAGATGCTCAGTAGCTGCGCTGGAGGATTTATACGACATTTGACTGGGAAAAGCTCTTACAACGTGCAACGTAATAAATTCAGGTACAAATATTTTTCTGTTCATTATTATTAGCAATGATCTAGACAAAGTTCCCAGTAAAAATTATAGATTCAAGAAAACTGTGACATGGTTTTGTTAATATAGTCTTCTGCCTGAATGGAGTTGTTCACTCTACTCTATCCTCTGCAAGCTTCTTCATCTGTGAGTAATTATTGCCACCTGTATGCATTTGAACCTGCTTACCGTATTAATCCCTTTGTCACACTCTACGATTTTTGCTTGCCATACTTACCTCCACAACCGAATTAGTTCCTTCACGCCACAGGATATGTCCTAGGAAGTGATCCCTTCATTTAGCCAATTTGTGCCATAAATTACTTTTCTTCCCTAATTCGATTCAGTATCTGCTTATGAGTATCTGCATGAGTCGAAACAAGGCCCCCGGAGTAGACAACATTCCATTGGAACTACTGACGGCCTTGGGAGAGCCAGTCCTGACAAAACTCTACCATCTGGTGAGCAAGATGTATGAAACAGGCGAAATACCCTCAGACGTCAAGAAGAATATAATAATTCCAATCCCAAAGAAAGCAGGTGTTGACAAATGGAAAAATTACCGAACAATCAGTTTTTAAGCCACAGGTGCAAAATACTAACGCGAATTCTTTACAGACGAATGGAAAAACTAGTAGACGCCGACCTCGGGGAATATCAGTTTGGATTCCGTAGAAATATTGGAACACGTGAGGCAATACTGACCTCACGACTTATCTTAGAAGAAAGATTAAGGATAGGCAAACCTACGTTTCTAGCATTTGTAGACTTAGAGAAAGCTTTTGACAATATTGACTGGAATACTCTCTTTCAAATTCTAAAGGTGGCAGGGGTAAAATACAGGGAGCGAAAGGCTATTTATAATTTGTACAGAAATCAGATGGCAGTTATAAGAGTTTAGGGACATGAAAGGGGAGCAGTGGTTAGTAAGGGAGTGAGACAGGGTTGAAGCCTCTCCCCGATGTTATTCAATCTGTATATTGAGCAAGCAGTAAAGAAAACAAAAGAAAAATTCGGAGTAGGTATTAAAATCCATGGAGAAGAAATAAAAACTTTGAGATTCGCCGATGACATTGTAATTCTGTCAGAGACAGCAAAGGACTTGGAAGAGCAGTTGAATGGAATGGACTGTGTCTTGAAAGGAGGATATAAGATGAACATCAACAAAAGCAAAACGAGGATAATGGAATGTAGTCGAATTAAGTCTGGGGATCCTGAGGGAATTAGATTAGGAAATGAGACACTTATAGTAGTAAAGGAGTTTTGCTATTTAGGGAGCAAAATAACTGATGATGGTCGAAGTAGAGAGGATATAAAATGTAGACTGGTAATGGCAAGGAAAGCGTTTCTCAAGAAGAGAAATTTGTTAACGTCGAGTATAGATTTAAGTGTCAGGAAGTCATTTCTGAAGGTATTTGTACGGAGTGTAGCCATGTATGGAAGTGAAACATGGACAATAAATAGTTTGAACAAGAAGAGAATAGAAGCTTTCGAAATGCGGTGCTACAGAAGAATGCTGAAGATTAAATTGGTAGATCACATAACTAATGAAGAAGTATTGAATAGGATTGGGGAGAAGACAAGTTTGTGGCACAACTTGACCAGAAGAAGGGATCGGTTGGTAGGACATGTTCTGAGGCATCAAGGGATCACCAATTTAGTATTGGAGGGCAGCGTGGAGGGTAAAAATCGTAGAGGGAGACCAAGAGATGAATACACTAAGCAGATTCAGAAGGATGTAGGTTGCAGTAGGTACTGGGAGATGAAGAAGCTTGCACAGGATAGAGTAGCATGGAGAGCTGCATCAAACCAGTCTCAGGACTGAAGACAACAACAACAACATCTGCTTATTAATGATTCTTCCTGCTCACCCAATCTTCATTATCCTTTCGTGGTTGAAAGGAACTATGTTATTCTTGTCTGAGTGGCTTAGTTCGACATTTCATTTTGTTACAAGTCTACCCTCCACACAAATACATTCAGAAAAGGGTTCGAAACACTTAAATTTATATGTTAACAAATAGTTCGTTCCAAGAAATAATTTTCATAATATAGCTTATCTGCGTTTGATATCCTATCCTCTTCAGTTATTTTGTTGCCCAAATAGCAAAGTTCGTCTACTTCTTCTACTGTCTCATTTCCTAATCCGAATCCTACAGCTTTACCTGAATTAATTCAATTATATTGCATTACTCATATTTCAGTTCTGTTGAAGTTTATAATAAAACTTTTTTTTTTCAAGACACTACCCATTCCATTAAACTGCTGTTCTAGGTAATTTGTTATCTCTTCTGCAATTAGAAGAGTTTTTTTGCTTCTTCCTGAACTTCGTCTTTCTTCTTTTCTCCTTCATTTCCTTTACTGCTTCCTCAATATACAGTTTGAACAACGTCGGAGACACTATACATCCTGCCTCATTGCCTTCTGAACCCCTGCTACCCTTTCATGGCCTTAGACGATCGTAAACACGTTTCTGTACAAGCTGTATGTTATCCCTGATACCTTCAGAATATCAGAGAGTGTATTTCAGTCTGTCAAAAGCTTTCTCTGAGCTTCTGCTACATTTATTACCAGTAGATTTGACCAACACGCAAGTATTTTGGAGATGATTAGTGAAGTCAAACTTGAATCCCTGGAGGAAGAGGACGTTCTTTTGGCAGGGCACTAAGGCCGATATTCTTTTGAGGTAGATTAAAGAACGAATCTACTGCCGCCGAAATATATTTTACGTGAGTGCTATAAAGCTAACAAGTCAGAAAATATGCCGTAAGTTATAGGTAAGTGCATGTTGCACAAACGCTTGTACTGTTTTGATTATCATCTCACTCTGAATGTAGATGCTGATAAACGTGGGTGAAAAAAAGTATAGAACAGGAATATTTCGACAGACAATCTTTCCGCATGTTCACGTAGGTTTCTGTTACAGATCTGGTTAAGTAAACTACGGTCGCTCGTTGTCTCGTGAAAAACGTTCACTGTCGAACAAACTGCTACGCGGCAGAATTCAGCGAATTTCACGAAGTGCCTCCGACCGGGCTGACACCTTTGCAGTGTAAACATAGCGCGGAACGATTTAACGTCAGGATGCGTCAACAGAGTGTAGACAGAGCGCTAATTATACGGGCGAGCGGTTTAAACGCCAGTCACGTCTGGTCACGACCGGGCAGCGCGCGCACCCCTCTCCGATAATCAGTTAAACACACAGCCGCTCGGCGTGCCGCCGGAATCCCATTATCACGAAGCGGCGGACAATCCGTCTGAATAATAGATAATGTCGCGAGAGCCGATCAGTAGACGCCGCGAGGCCCAATAAACACGTTTGTGTGTTTGCTGGAGGTCCAAAAAGTGAAATATGCCCATCAGTCTCCGTGACAGGATCATTTTTAATATGCGTCTTGAAATGTTTGTTTTGTCACCTGATGCAGTGTTTTCCAAACATTTGTTCTGTTTCGATTTTAGTCTCGCTCTGTCTACCGTACTCTCTCGGAAACCGAAAATGTGTACTTCAGAGTTCAGCACCACTGTCATTCAAAATAAATTATGTGTGGTCCACTATGTTCTTCGATGATTTCTTGGATGTCTCTATCAGTCATGGAAATTTTATGAACTGTATGTTGCGAAAAGTAATGGAGAAATATTCGAATGTGGTCCAAACCAGTATCTTAATAAGAAGGGAATAGTTACTGCAGGAACAGAAGTGCAAGAAGTTTCATTCTCTACTTGAACGACTAGACCGGGCTCTTTGAGATTGGACCACGCATCCTAGATATCCTGAATATCTCTCCTATCAGTCACCAGGCACATTTTCTCCGGTATGTCGGCAGGTATTTATAGTTTTGTCTTTTCAATGTGTACCTGGAGACAGCACAAACACACTACGGGCCATTAAAATTGCTACACCGCGAAGATGATGTGCTACAGACGTGAAAGTTAACCGACAGGAAGAAGATGCTGTGATATGCAAATGATTAGCTTTTCAGAGCATTCACACAAGGCTGGCGCCGCTGGCGACACCTACAACGTACTGCCAAGAAGAAAGTTTCCAACCGATTTCTCATCCACAAACACCAGTTGACCGGCGTTGCCTGGGGAACCATTGTTGTGATGCTTCATGTAAGGAGGAGAAATGCGTACCATCACGGTTCCCACTTTGATTAAGGTCGGATTGTAGCCTATCGGGATTGTAGTTTATCGTATCGCAACATTGCTGCTCGCGTTGGTCGAGATCCAATCACTGTTAGCCGAATATGGAATCAGTGGGTTCAGGAGGTTAATACGGAACGCTGTGCTGGATCCCAACGACCTCGTATAACTAGCAGTCGAAATGGCAGGCATCGTATCCACATGGCTGCTAAGGATCGTGCAGTCACGTCTCGATCCCTGAGTTAACAGATGGGAACGTTTGCGAGACAAGAACCATCTGCACGAACAGTTCGACAACGTTTGCAGCGGCATGGACTATAAGCTAGGAGACCATGGCTCCGGATAACCTTGACGCTGCATCACAGACAGGTGCGCCTGCGATGGTGTACTCAACGACGAACTTGGGTGCACGAATGGCAAAACGTCATTTTTTCGAATGAATGCAGGTTCTGTTTACAGCAGCATGATGGTCGCATCCGTGTTTGCCGACATCTCGGTGAACGGCCATTCGATGCGTGTATTCGTCATCACCATACTTACGCATCACCCGGCTTGATGATATGGGGTGCCATTGGTTACACGTCTCGGTCACCTCTTGTTCGCATTGACGGCACTTTGAACAGTGGACGTTACATTTGAGATGTGATACGACCCACTGACTCTACCCTTCGATACCTGCGAAACCTTACATTTCAGCAGGACAATGCACGGCCGCATGTTGCACGTCCTGTACGAGCCTTTCTGGATATAGAACATATTCGACTGCTGCCCTGGCCAGCACATTTTCCAGATCCCTCACCAATTGAAAACGTCTGGTCAATGGTGACCGAACAACTGGCTCCCCAAAGTACGCCAGTCACTACTCTTGATGAACTGTGGTATCGTGTTGAAGCTGCATGGGCAGCTGTACCTGTACACGCCATCCAAGCTCTGTTTGACTCAGTGCCCAGGCGTATCAAGGCCCGTATTACGGCCAGAGGTGGTTGTTCTAGGCACTGATTTCTGAGGATCTATGCACCCAAATTGCGTGAAAATGTAATTACATGTCAGTTCTGGTATAATATATTTGTCCAATAGCCGTTTATCATCTGCATTTCTTCTTGATGTAGCAATTTTAATGGCGAGTACTGTAAATTCTGTTTAACACGTTTTCCATACGACGCCCACGGAAGACAAAACGCTTCGGTTTGTTTCTCATTCCCAACAGAAGTGATTTTTGAAGTGGAATTGTACGTGTTCATTCGACAGAGCTATCGCAAATTAGCCTAGTGCCTTCTGCATTTTATCCAGATCTATTAACATGAAGACGCTTTCCATCGATAGTGGGCCTCGCATGAAAGGCCTGATGGGCAGTATTTGTTGGGCTGGCTGCAGCTACATTTTACAAAAACGAAATTGCATATCTCTGCCGAATCACCAAAGAAAATACACCTGACGACTCTTAGGAGCGACTTTCTATAGAGTCTCGGGTCTTTCCAGACAAAGAGCACGCAAGCAAGTACTAGGGTAGACTGCTTTCTCGTTTTGAATGAACGGGGGTGGATTAACAGTTGCGGCTTTTGCTTTACAAGTGACGGACATCATCTTAACATTTTGGTCGGAACCGTGGATTAGGACCTGTTTTTTATTTATTTCTCGGCCAATGTGGTTTGTTACACCAGTCGAAAGTGTAAATAATTATCTAAATAAAAAACAATTTAATATAAAATGTTTTAGAACAGACTATGACGAATAAAACTATTTCTTCTTGTCCGATACTGATAGTCTTAAGAATCTGCAGTTGTGAATTTTTAACAGTTATGAGATACATCTAAAACTTAAGACGAAAAATGTCAGTTGCGTCCAATGGATAATTGATGTAAGGATAGTATACATAAGTCACAAACAGTTTAACTGCACTGCAAATGTTATAAAAAACTATTGTGTATTTGTCTCAACAGCAGTTACCAACGGCACTCGTTAATGTTATCTATTGCAAGCACCCTTCGTTTTTGTTTTGAATTTTACAACCATGTAGAAGCTATTAAAAATTTGTAAGCAGAAATTCTCAGGACTAAGTCTGTGGGTTTAGGAGCGTGTATGGAAATAGGAGAAATTATTTTATATTTTTAGTGCTGTTTAAAAATTTATATAAAGTATTTTTGTGTACATAATTACTTTCTGCTCTTTGTTGATGTGTGTGTGGAATTTTTCACTTAATTTCAAACATTTTGACGAGATTACAACACAGGCATGCGGTAAATTTTAGGTTTATTTCAGTTTCTTTTCATCTGACTGCGCCAATATAGTGATTCATCCTACGTAGCTCTTGCCGCAGTGGATACACAGGTTCCCGTCAGATCACCGAAGTTAAGCGCTGTCTGACGTGGCCGGCACTGGGATGGGTGACCATAAGGGCCGCCATGCGCTGTTCTCATTTTTCGGGGTGCATTCAGCCCCATCATGCCAATTGAGGAGCTACTCGACTAAATAGTAGCGGCCCCGATCACAGAAAACTATCTTAATGACCAGGAGAGCGGTGTGCTGACCACATTAACCTCCTATCTGCATCCTCAGTGAGGATGACACGGCGGTCGGATGGTCCCGATGGGCCACTTGTGGGCTGAAGACGGAGTGCTGCTACTGCTACTTAAATTTCGAGAAAAGGCCGTGAAGGTAAAACATGAGAGAGAATCAAGCTCACCCAGAGGCCTTCCACCAATCGTTCTTACTGTGTAACATTCGCCGATGGAACACTAAAGGGTGGATATATCAGATGTGCGCGACTACCCTCCACCACACGCCAGACACTAAAACCAGTTAGTGTTGCACTGTCACCCAGTTCTGATCTCAATTGAAAGGTTCGGGTCTCTACATCATCGAGAAGTTCGTTTAAAATTAATTGCAAAATTAGTGCCGAACAGACAACAGAAACGAAAAAATCTATATTGAAGACGTGTGGAAAATATTCTGTGTTGAAAGGTACGTATACAGATAGATAGCGCGTTTGTATATGTGTGTGGCCGGCCGCGGTGGTTTCGCAATTCTAGGCGCGCAGTCCGGAACCGTGCGACTGCTACGGTCGCAGGTTCGAATCCTGCCTCGGGCATGGATGTGTGTGATGTCCTTAGGTTAGTTAGGTTTAAGTAGTTCTAAGTTCTAGGGGATTAATGACCACAGTAGTTGAGTCCCATAGTGCTCAGAGCCATTTGAACCATTTTTTTTTATACCTGTGTGAGGGTGAAACTGATCAGGGACTCGCAAACACAGCATTAAAGGATGTAGACAACTAAAGTGTCTAGAAATATGTATCAGAATAAGACGCTAACGACTGGAGATATTCAAAGAAACAACTTACCGTAAGAGAGAAGCGGTATGTGACTCATTTCTTGCTGTTTTTAGACCGGTAAAACAAAAATCAATCGAAGCATAGATATAAACAGAGTAGATAAAATGCTGATAATTTCTTGAGGAAGAGAATGTGGGCGAGTGTATGTCACCGAATTAAACAAAAAGGTATCATTAATCTAAGTCAGTAAAAGTGGGTACTTTCAACGGGAGTCCCAGAACCGACAAGAATTAGGAGTTCAGAGTCGGAGACCTAGTCCGGTGCCATATCATAGTGGGTTACAGTAAAAATTATTATTTATTTCGCATCAGACAAAGGAAACTACTATGACCGTGAATATCTTTTTAAATATCTGTTGAAATGGAAACAAGAACCACATAAACAAAAGACTAATTACTCCAATGTGTATGCAAAATTTTTACAGAGTTTATATATCAATGTGTCACTTACAGCCACATGATGCTATTTTTATTTGGGAAGTACACTGCAGATCCAGAAAGTGTTATAAACAAAAGACTAATTACTCCAATGTGTATCCGAAATTTGTACAGAGTTTATATATCATTGTTACACTTAGAGCCACATGACTCTATTTTTATTTGGGAAGTGCACTGCATATCCAGAAAGTGTTCCTCGTTGGATTTGCTGACGCCACTTTGGTGCTCTTGTGACATGGAGCTGACTGAGGTGACACAGAATCCACGTTCTGCAGCAAGGAGGCTGGCTTGACTAACAGTTTTCTCAGCATGGAATGTCAATGTACGAGAAATGGCCCATCATAGGTTGTAGGGGTTTTTTCTTTGCATCATGTCTTCGGAATACACGTAAAGAGGGTAGGAGCTCAGAATGGATGAATACAAATGTTACCGACTGATATCGAATATTAATAATTTTAAACTACACCACTTGTAGTTTTAAATTGAAAATTTAAGTTGGAATATCATACTCCACTCGTGGGTGATCAAATAAATCGGCCGGAAGTCTAGTTGTAATGTCATAAGTCACTTCTGCAGCGGTGATGCTATATTCTAGAATCATATAAGTTCGGAGAAGGTTTAAAATTTTTTGCCATTTTTCCAAACTAGCGAAAGTTGGGCTATTAATGTTGTCTTGATGTTACGACGCCAGTGTTCGGTTTCGCCGTTCGACGCCGGATGGTAAGCAGTGCTTCTGATGTGGTATTTTCCTACGGTCTTTCTGAGATGAGTGAACAATTTACACTTAAAGTGTCGTCGTCTGTCGGTGGTGATGATTTTTGGCACTTTCGAAGGTGCGATCCATGACAACAAAAGAGATGTGATAACACTTCCTGCTGAGATGTCTTTCAGTGTGGTTGAGCGTTAAACCTGCAGATCAATTTTAAGAGATACGTGCAGCCTTGAGAGCAAGGTAAAGGTCCCACACGATCAATAATCAATCGCAATAAGCGACTCTCAAGTTCACTCGAAGCTCCACAAGCACTCGGTGTATGAAGCTGTGAGGACGGTAGCTCAGATGGTAGAGCACTTGCCCGCGAAAGGCAGACTTCCGTGTTCGAGTCTCGGTCGGGCACACAGTTTTAATCCGCCAGTAAGTTTCATATCAGCGCTCACTCCGCTGCAGAGTGAAAATCTCATTCTGGAAACACTGGATGTATGTTTTCAAATTTTTGCTGGTTGACAGCGAACACATGTTTTTGTACAGAGCATTATATCTTGTGAAGGCTAAATGAAGCGTTGTTGAATCGGATCTACTGAGCCAGAATGAGCCAAGCCATGTAGCGCAAGGAAGACTTCTTGTCGGTAGGATGAATTAACATATGGGCTGAGTATATCCCTAGAATTATAACAATGGAGCTTCCTTCAGGTAACATTATTGTTGTAAACATTCGGAAACTGGAGTCTGAAATGTACACTTTTACCAGTTCTGAGTCACTGATTTGTGTCTTTGCAGTATTTTCGTATGAATTTCTGGGTCGTAACATGATTTCCGCTACTCTGTAAAATGAATCAGCAGCGTCTGGCTCCAGGAAGTTATCGTATGTCTATGGCGCATTAACTGAGAAATTCCAGAGGCTATGTTGCCTAGATGTTGATTTTTGTGGTCACAGTTTGAAGGCAAATTTTAATGTCTTGTTATCTGTTAATATTGAGAATTCTTTGTTTTCGAAAAGTTGAGGGGAATATTTTGCTGCCGAATAAGTAGGCCACAATTTACAGTTGTAGGTACATTGTGTGTCGGTGAGAGACATTTAGAAAAACCCAAGTGTAGTTCTGCTACTGTTTTAGGATTAGCGAAGTCCTTGTTTATTTTCACTTGGCTTTCTAATGGTGAAATCCCATGATGTGACAAATGATAACTCAAGAAAGGTATCTCTCTCCATTTTCTTTCTTGCTATTGGTGTAAAGAGGTACCTATATGACAGTCTGAGGCATCACCCAACAAAATTAAGAGATGTGTTCAGACATGCTGAGCTGCGATAGCTAGTACTTCTTTTAACTTCGTGAATGATGTGCATGATCCGGCAGCCCATGTAACACGGCGATTCTCCTTCCTCTTGCCGTTCTTGCGTAAGTTAAACAAAGGTTGTTGGATTTCTGAATTATGTGGGAGAACATGTCTGTAGAAATCCAGAAGGCCTGAAAAAACGACGTAGTTCTGCCACAGTTTTGGGATTAGGGAAGTCTTAGTTTATTTTCACATGGCCTTCTAATGGTGAAATCCCTTCAAGTAACACATGATAATTCAAGAAAGGTATCTCTCTCCAAAAATACGTTTTCCCATGTTAACGTTAAGATGATATAAGCCATCTGTAGAAGAAGCTAACGCAGATGCGTTATTTGTTCTTCATCTGATGGTGAAGCAACAAGAATATCATCTATATAGTAAAATAGTAAATCATTCAAAATACTATGAATAAATTGATGAAATGTTTATAGTGCATTTCATAGACCAAATGGCATCTTTAAAAATTCGAAAAGTCCCAATGGGATGATAAAAGCCGTTGTAGGCACATTTGCTGGCGTAACAGGATTGTGGTGATGAGCTCAGATAAGGTCAATCTTCCAGAATACGTTTCTGGTTGGGAGATGACTGTTGAAATCTTGTAAGTGTTGTATTGGATGGTCGTCTGACACTGTGAGAGCATTTAAAGCTCTGCAGTCTCCACATGGGTGCCACGTTCCATTTTTCTTTGGAGCGAGATGGAAAGGATTGGACAGGCAGCTTCTGGAAGTGGGACATATACCAAGGTTGATCACCTCCCGGAATTCAAGTTTTACTCGCGCTAGTTTTTGTAATGATAAACACGTGCCCTGAGCATGCACTAGATGTTCTGTTGCTTTGATTTTGTGTTGCATATTAGCTTCAGGAAAACCCCAATTAGGTCTCTTCGTCGTAATGTTAGGATATGTCTTTGTGCAGCCTCGATGCCTATGCTGTGGGTGAATCAAAAACACTTAACTGTCAGCTGGTACGAGTAGGGTGCCTGCATTAGCGATTAAGGTTTCTTAGAATTTAGTAACTTTTCGACTTCAAGCAACAGACTATAATGACTCAAGAAATCGCACCAATATTTCACTGATGAACATCTGTAAGAAGAAATAGCCACGGAAATCTTCGTAGAAGGCCTGTTTCGAGGTTCAGTTGTTGTTCCTCATACGTGTGTATTACGGAGCCGTTTGCAGTGTAGAGTTGCCACTTCCGAATGTTTTTGTAATGTGGTACTGTTGCTGTCAATACGGAAGCATTTGTTACTGAGTTGACCAAATATCGAAGACGTGTGTTGCGACCCGTTATGAACAGGCGGTGGTGTTGTGTTCAGAAATAAATGAACATGGTGGAGTGCATCTCTTCGCATTCTGTTTGGATTTATAATGATATCGACATACGGATTGCTTCTGTGACCTGCAGGTCCATCGTGTTCGAGTTCGTAGTTACTGAATCTGTATCGTTAGTTCCGAAAGTTGCCTTTCCAGTGGGGAAGGCCAGTCATCTAGGTAGGGACACGAAACAGTTTTCGTACTGTATACGAACAGGCTGGGTGTCGCAATCGCTACGTTACTGTCGGCCATTGAAGCCATTGCTTCGAGATGTACATCTCGTGTAGCTGCTAATACAGAACACACACTGGCTCGTAGTCATTAAAGAAGTATACGTCTTAAAAAATCATCGGCTACTTGCTTACCGGCAAGAGAACGCGTATCTCGAAGCAAACTAGATGGGTTTTTGTCTCGTAGATCTCATTCGGATATCATGTTTTTAAACATTACTGACTCTGATTCTTCAAATTCTGCATTAATATGTTTTTTAAGTCTGTTACATTGGGAAGCTAAAATGGTGTGGACATTAAATCTCAAGTCAGCACAGCAATGTCATTATTAACCGATCCCAAAATGAAACGATATTCAATCGTCTCTTTGCTACTACACTCCTGGAAATAGAAAAATGAACACATTGACACCGGTGTGTCAGACCCACCACACTTGCTCCGGACACTGTGAGAGGGCTGTACAAGCAATGATCACACGCACGGCACAGAGGACACACCAGGAACCGCGGTGTTGGCCGTCGAATGGCGCTAGCTGCGCAGCATTTGTGCACCGCCGCCGTCAGTGTCAGCCAATTTGCCGTGGCATCCGGAGCTCCATCGCAGTCTTTAACACTGGTAGCATACCACGACAGCGTGGACGTGAACCGTATGTGCAGTTCACGGACTTTGAGTGAGGGCGTATAGTGGGCATGCGGGAGGCCGGGTGGACGTACCGCCGAATTGCTCAAGACGTGGGGCGTGAGGTCTCCACAGTACATCGATGTTGTCGCCAGTGGTCGGCGGAAGTTGCACGTGCCCGTCGACCTGGGACCGGACCGCAGCAACGCACGGCTGCACGCCAAGACCGTACGATCCTACGCAGTGCCGTAGGGGACCGCACCGCTACTTCCCAGCAAGTTGGGGACACTGTTGCTCCTGGGCTATCGGCGAGGACCATTCGCAACCGTCTCCATGAAGCTGTGCTACGGTCCCGCACACCGTTAGGCCGTCTTCCGCTCAAGCCCCAACATCGTGCAGCCCGCCTCCAGTGGTCTCGCGACTGGCGTGAATGGAGGGACGAATGGAGACTTGTCGTCTTCAGCGATGAGAGTCGCTTCTGCCTTGGTGCCAATGATGGTCGTAAGCGTGTTTGGCGCCGTGCAGGTGAGCGCCACAATCGGGACTGCATACGACCGAGGCACCCGGCATCATGGTGTGAGGAGCGATCTCCTACACTGGCCGTACACCTCTGGTGATCGTCGAGGGGACACTGAATAGTGCACGGTACATCCAAACCGTCATCGAACCTATCGTTCTACCATTCCTAGACCGGCAAGGGAACTTGCTGCTCCAACAGGACAATGCACGTCCGCATGTATCCCGTGCCACCCAACGTGCTCTAGGAGGTGTAAGTCAACTACCCTGGCCAGCAACATCTCCTGATCTGTCCCCCATTGAGCATGTTTGGGACTGGATGAAGCGTCGTCTCACGCGGTCTGCACGTCCAGCACGAACGCTGGTCCAACTGAGGCGCCAGGTGGAAATGGCATGGCAAACCGTTCCACAGGACTACATCCAGCATCTCTACCATCGTCTCCATGGGAGAATAGCAGCCTGCATTGCGGCGAAAGATGGATATACACTGTACTAGTGCCGACATTGTGCATGCTCTGTTGCCTGTGTCTATGTGCCTGTGGTTCTGTCAGTGTGATCATGTGATGTATCTGACCCCAGGAATGTGTCAATAAAGTTTCCCCTTCCTGGGACAATGAATTCATGGTGTTCTTATTTCAATTTCCAGGAGTGTATTTGCGGCAGTAAATTCTTACGACACTTGCAAAAACCATAACTATACAGTTTTTCGACATAAAAGTGGCATTTTCATAATTCTATGCCGGTGTCGTCCATGATGAGTTTGCTGTTAAAAACTTATGTACATTGATGCGGAGACATTGAAATAATGATTGGACTGATTCGTATGTACTCATTATCACGACGGACCTACGAGTTTTGTATGCTATTAACCATAATTATTTATTTCGCACCACATTATTGAAACTACCACGAAGACACATAATATACATGTATTTTTAATATCAGTAGAAATAAAAAAGATAAAAAGATAAACAAAAGATCAATTACTCCAATATGTATCCCTAATTTCTACAGAGATGTATGTCACTTGCCGTTACAGACAAGCCATCGTTCGGGTATGGAGGCTCCTATTTATCTCTCCCTACCCCCTCTCCCATCCCATCAAACGACTCAGATTTTATCTAGGAAACTGCCATCGGTCGCTCGAAACTAGAGAAAAGTGTTTAGGCACCTGCCTATGGAAGGTTACTATACTCTGTTCATTCTATATTTGACACTTCTGTAAACATTGCACTATGTATTCTTCCGTGTTTACTGTTACCTTCTCACAGAACATATCACGCCGTCTTTACAGTCCCGTACGATTATGAAGGTATTTTTATGCTGCACATCATCGTACTGCCACATTTAACATGCATTGTAAAAATTTATATATTTATTTACTTAAATACAATTTTTCTCGTTTATAGGGTTAAATATAGATTTTTGGTTGCTTTTAATCTCTTATAGGTATAAGCCAGAGTGTATGTGTGTTCGGAATATTTTCCCAAACCCCTGGATGAATTGAAACAAAATATGCCACAGGAACAGTAGGCCTTATGAGCTTCATCACTGTTGGGGTTTATAACCTCCTAGCTTCAGCAGGAGTGGACATACAGGAAAAAATGTGTTTTCCAGCCCCCAATGTGTAAACTTTCATGCATGGTACGGGAACAGTGTTGGTCTAACAAATTTATCTGCTCTGCAGTGTTGCCTCCACGTTAGGAGCAACACTTTTCCAGGATTTTCAAGGCCTGTACAGCATGACAGGTGTGCTGTTGTAGTATCGGCCTGCTTTATTGAAATGTATTGCCGTAGCTACACATGTCAATGAGTGTGGCTGTGGACAGATTGAGACTGATAATCAAGGTGATGGAGAAAATAGACAGGGAGAGAAGGGGGGGGGGGTGTAGAAACATGAAGCAGGTGGAAGGTGCAGAAAGTTAGCGACCAGGAAAGGAAGAAGGCGAGGAGGAAGAGGAAACAGAGAGGGAGAGGAGGTTGTGGTTACAGGGAGGGAAGGAAGACATGATCGGAGAGAGAGTTGGAGGAAATATGAGATAGAGAAGAGCAGGAGTAGATAAAGAGTGGGGAGGAGGAGACAGATAGAGGTGAAAAGAGGAGGTGGACACACTGACAGGGAACAAGTGGACGCGATGAGGGGGAAGAGAGGTATGTTCAATATATGAGGCCAATGAAAATCTGGGAAAAGATGTGAGGAAAGGGCTAGTATGTTAACAACTGGCGCTACATTATAAATTTATTTTTAAATAAAGGAATAATTACCTTTTTATTTATATTTGTTGAATCCATGTTTCTCTATTCTCACTTGTTTATACCAATCAGCAATATTTCTATTTCTGTAAATGTTGAGGTGACATGACCACAAAGCATATAAAATTAATGCTTTCGTGGCGACATGTTGACAAACTGGCTATTGGCATGTGCATGATATACGGAATATTCCCGACATTTCAAGTGGGTCACTTTCCTCCTTTGCTGATCTAAGACACTCTTTGGTCTTCCTCGACCGTTTGAAAATTGTCTTTACGCCATGTATGCGTAATATACGAACGATTCTGTCCGTCACTCTGGGAATGTATGGCAAAAAAGCCGTACCCGAAATTTCTTTTTCTGATTTCTTACTTCGCTGAGTGTTTGGCTCTGTTACAAAATGGTTAATTGGCTCTGGGCGCTATAGGACTTAACATCTGAGGATATCAGCCGCCTATAACTTAGAACTACTTAAACCTATCCAACCTAAGGACATCACACCCATCCATGACCGAGGCAGGATTCGAACCTGCGACTGTAGTGGTCGCTCGGTCCCAGACTGAAGCGCCTAGAACCGCTCGGCGCCCACAACGGCCAGCGCTCTGTTACACTTCTAATATAATTTGTGGAGCACCCGTAGCTCCTCAGAACCCTTTCCAGGTGCATTTCTCGTCTGAGGTGCTGCGGCTAACGTATTCGTCCTGCTCGCGTTATGAGCGTATTAATCATGCCTCTTTTCTGGCGCGGGTGGTGGTTTGATAGTTTGTACAGGTATCGGCCCGTGTGTGTCGGTTTTCGATACAAGCTGTGTCCGAGGTTTTCACCATCCCTTGTGACCAGCACATCTTGAAATAGCAGTTTCTTCCGGAATGACTGGAAGATTAATCAACACCAGGATCAAAGAACATAAGACACATCGCAGGTTGGGGCAGGTGGAGAATCGGCCGTGGCACAGAACGCACTTAATGAGACCGACCACGTAATAAAATTCGCCGTTACGGAAGTTCTGGCTGTAGAGAAGCACTATCACATCTGCTTGCTCACAGAAGCTGTAGAAATACAAAAACACACGAACAGCTTCAACAAGAAAGAGGAAAGCCTTAAGGTAAACGGATCCTGGCATCCCGTTGCAGGTAGCAGAAGGAGAACCGCACCGGAAATGAGCGCAGAGAAGCCCTTGGGCATTGGCGTGCCAGGTATATATCTTCTGCGGCCGCTAGCGCGACTCCAGTTTACCATCGACAATGGAGGGTGAAGGTTTGACAATGCCAGCCACTCGTGTTGGCGAAACGTCAGTAAAATCATCAGATGAATGTCGGCCGAAGAACCAGAGACAGAAGCCAATAGGCAGTTTGTGACAAAGTATACAAGTTAAAATACTCCAAATTTTGTTACTTTAATCACTTGCTTTTTCAGCATATACTGTCACTTGTCGTAAGTATTTCTTTTTTGTCAGAAATATCTGTCGTCGTTCGTTTATTTTCTTTGAATTCCCTTAATTAATAGGCTATAGTTCCATAATACAAATAATTTTTGCAGTTACTTTATACCACACGGAATCAACGTTGAGGATCTGTTCTTACCAGTCCAGTGGTTTTCTTCACTATAGCACCACCTCCGTTCAGACATAAAGTCCAATATTAAGTAAACGTTTGCCGGCCGTTGTGGCCGAGCGGTTCTACGCGCTTCAGTCTGAAACCGAGCGACCGCTACAGTCGCAGGTTCGAATCCTGCCTCGGGCATGGATGTGTGTAATGTCCTTAGGTTAGTTAGGTTTAAGTAGTTCTAAATTCTAGGGGACTAATGGCCTCCTCAGATGTTAAGTGCCATAGTGCTCAGAGCCGTTTTTTGAAGAAAACGTTTATGAATAAACATGGATTTAAAACTGAACCACATGCCTCTTAATAGGACTCAATAAAAACTAAATGTAGGAACAGCAGTAACAGTGATGATAGGCGATAACAAAGAGCAGTTAATAGCAATGATTAAGAATGTCAAAACTATCGAATGTTTCCATTAACACAATGCGTCGGAGTGTGGAGACGGCTTTCCTTCAATGGTTGCACAGACTCATGTCAATCAAAAGAGTAAATAAAGATCATAACCGTTTTCGTTCACTTGCTCCCACTGGCTGGTTTCACTCAAAAGAATGAGTGAATAACTCAACCGACCTAAAATATTACAACAAAGTCAGTCGATTGTCTTCCAACAACCGACTGCGTCGATTGTTTTCATTTTGTTGTTCCCGTTGCTAAGAGAATTTGTTGTGTCAAGGCTACTTGTTTTCACAAAAGCTGTAAATTTAAACATGAGTAAACAGATACTCCGCCGGCCGCGGTGGTCTCGCGGTTCTAGGCGCGCAGTCCGGAACCGTGCGACTGCTACGGTCGCAGGTTCGAATCCTGGCTCGGGCATGGATGTGGGTGATGTCCTTAGGTTAGTTAGGTTTAAGTATTTCTAAGTTCTATGGGACTAATGACCACAGCAGTTGAGTCCCATATTGCTCAGAGCCATTTGAACAGATACTCCAAATAATTATCCTACGGTCTGTTGATATGTTAGTGGTTAACACATCGTTGCACTTACAACAGTGACAGATTTCCTTATACACTCTTGGAAATGGAAAAAAGAACACATTGACACCGGTGTGTCAGACCCACCATACTTGCTCCGGACACTGCGAGAGGGCTGTACAAGCAATGATCACACGCACGGCACAGCGGACACACCAGGAACCACGGTGTTGGCCGACGAATGGCGCTAGTTTGCCGTGGCATACGGAGCTCCATCGCAGCCTTTAACACTGGTAACATGCCGCGACAGCGTGGACGTGAACCGTATGTTCAGTTGACGGACTTTGAGCGAGGGCGTATAGTGGGCATGCGGGAGGCCAGGTGGACGTACCGCCGAATTGCTCAACACATGGGGCGTGAGGTCTCCACAGTACATCGATGTTGTCGCCAGTGGTCGGCGGAAGGTGCACGTGCCCGTCGACCTGGGACCGGACCGCAGCGACGCACGGATGCACGCCATGACCGTAGGATCCTACGCAGTCCCGTAGGGGACCACACCGCCACTTCCCAGCAAATTAGGGACACTGTTGCTCCTGGGGTATCGGCGAGAACCATTCGCAACCGTCTCCATGAAGCTGGGCTACGGTCCCGCTCACCGTTAGGCCGTCTTCCGCTCACGCCCCAACATCGTGAAGCCCGCCTCCAGTGGTGTCGCGACAGGCGTGAATGGAGGGACGAATGGAGACGTGTCGTCTTCAGCGATGAGAGTCGCTTCTGCCTTGGTGCCAATGATGGACGTATGCGTGTTTGGCGCCGTGCAGGTGAGCGCCACTATCAGGACTGCATACGACCGAGGCACACAGGGCCAACACCCGGCATCATGGTGTGGGGAGCGATCTCCTACACTGGCCGTACACCTCTGGTGATCGTCGAGGGGACACTGAATAGTCCACGGTACATCCAAACCGTCATCGAACCCATCGTTCTACCATTCTTAGACCGGCAAGGGAACTTGCTGTTCCAACAGGACAATGCACGTCCACATGTATCCCGTGCCACCCAACGTGCTCTAGAAGGTGTAAGTCAACTACCCTGGCCAGCAAGATCTCCGGATCTGTCCCCCAGTGAGCATGTGTGGGACTGGATGAAGCGTCGTCTCACGCGGTCTGCACGTCCAGCACGAACGCTGGTCCAACTGAGGCGCCAGGTGGAAATGGCATGGCAAGCCGTTCCACAGGACTACATCCAGCATCTCTACGATCGTCTCCATGGGAGAATAGCAGCCTGCATTGCTGCTGCGAAAGGATGATATACACTGTACTAGTGCCGACATTGTGCATGCTGTGTTGCCTGTGTCTATGTGCCTGTGGTTCTGTCAGTGTGATCATGTGATGTATCTGACCCCAGGAATGTGTCAATAAAGTTTCCCCTTCCTGGGACAATGAATTCACGGTGTTCTTGTTTCAATTTCCAGGAGTGTATCTATTCTGAATAAAGTAGGGCCAAGAGGAAACGCGTTTTGGCACACTACATGCATACAGACACGTATCCAGGCGTTATTGTCCTGCTTATCATAATTTACATCCCAATTACCCTTTGCCACCGTATTGCTCTTAAACTATAGTTGTGTCTCTGATACATTTGAGAACAGTTTTACCCCAGCATCACCGACCGTTAGATAAGTAGACTAGTCTTTTCAATATTTTCCGAATTTTTTTTTAAATCTGTACCGTTCCATTAAAGAACGCATAGCTACTTGAGTGTTTTGGCCTATACAAGAGTTAAGACTGGCGTACGATAAGACAATAGGACCCCTTGCTTCATATTGTTGGCAAAAGTCCAGTTTTAGATATCGTGACTCATTCACGAAATAAAAGGGGAGCCAAGTTTAAGGTGCCCTGGATATCATAAGCGCCCAAAATTTTTTTATTCTATAAAATTCAGTAATTCTTATTGATTCTAGACGTATATACTTTATATATAGTACCTCATAGTTTGATGTAAGTACCGTTTTAAAAGATAAACGGCCCTTGATTGCTTGGCTGTCTCACTACTATCAAACATAAAACTTGTATATAGAGTCACGTTATTTAATTTAATATGGTAGAACTGAAGTCAATACATAGAGACTTTTCACTTTCTAAACTCCTGGAAATAAGCTTACATGGCAAAACACAGACCTCGAATTCAAAATTCAGTTGTTACTGTGGTGTCACCGCCAGACACCACCCTTGCTAGATGGTAGCCTTTAAATCGGCAGCTGTCCGGTAGTATACGTCGGACCCGCGTGTCGCCACTATCAGTGATTGCAGACCGAGCGCCGCCACACGGCAGGTCCAGAGAGACTTCCTAGCACTCGCCCCAGTTGTACAGCCGACTTTGCTAGCGATGGTTCACTGACAAAATACGCTCTCATTTGCCGAGACGATAGTTAGCATAGCCTTCAGCTACGTTATTTGCTACGACCAAGCAAGGCGCCATTATCATTTACTATTGATACTGCGAATCAAGTAATGTCAAGAGCGACGTTCACCGTTAATGGATTAAAGTTAAGTATTCCACCAGCTACGTCCGTTTTTCTAAATTCTAATTTCCTTGTCCTATTCCAGACCTCACGCCAGCCTGCGTGAGCTAAAACGCTTGCCTTTCGGCCTCCTCTAGTAACACAGTGTTGGCTCTCATGCCAACCACAACAGTTATTATGGAGAACGGTTGACAAATGGTTCAAATGGCTTTGAGCACTATGGGACTTAACATCTGTGGTCATCAGTCCCCTAGAACTTAGAACTACTTAAACCTAACTAAGGACATCACACACATCCATGCCCGAGGGAGGATTCGAACCTGCGACCGTAGCGGTCACGCGGTTCCAGACTGAAGCGCCCAGAACCGCACGGCCACAAGCCGGCAGTTGACAGAAATTGTTTTTGTTGGCCTCTGAGCTTTTTCCTGTTGCTGTAAAGAATGTCATAATATTTCCAATCATACAGCAACAAGCAGATGAGAACCATAACTAGACTAGGCCTCAAAACTGGGGTCAACATGAAAAGTGGTCTGCTACAGGTGGTCTGGAAACGTGTCGGCGAGGCAAGAGAAATCCGTTGAAAGCATGACCAAGGAGACTGAGTACCAAATAAAAGGAAGAAAACTAAAAAAGGTGAAAAGGGCACTCATAATCAACGATATTATGGGACTGGAATGTTCTGTCATGTTACCATTAAGAAGAAGATGACATGCGAATCTTTGGTTTCAATTTCCCCTAGTCAATGATTTTCCAATCTTAGGTATCATTATCTCATCCAAAATTAAAACTATAAAAACAGTATCTTGCGTGAATAACAATATGGTGCCTGCCTCCACAGTGTGCCACGTTATTCGACAATGTAGTAAATATTTTGAGCTGGAGCAGAACAAAATTTGTTCTGACCTTTTATTTTGAATAGTGTGGAAGTACAGTGGACCTAAAATAGAAATTACACATAATTCAGTATGGAAGATAAAAATCAGTGTTCCTTCCACTACGTGTCCCAGATCTTTATTATTTATTTTTCGCATAAGGCGTCTCAGTACACAAATTATTTAGTTAAAGCTTCATTCCAACAGCTATTAAAGGTTCTGAGTATTAAATTTCAAACTAATAGTAAATCCTATATGCCATGACTTCCAAGTCCCATTAAATGACTCATTCTGTGTGTATATATGTATGGTGTTTCAAAGTCTTTGCATTAAATTTCTAGTTGTGATATATCACGCCGTCATAAACAACTATTATCAGAGAAATGTTCTCTCGTACTTCCTGGTGACCCTCGGTGTTTTATAGTATTAGTCACCAACGGAAAGCCAGGATTTCACAAAATCCAAGAGGAGAAAGACATTTTAAAAGTTTATCAGGAACTTTAATTTTGCTCGCCCCAGCCCCGGTCACACGGAGAAAATGACTGCATTATAGGCAGCTCACACTGCATATGCATGCCTACGACCTATCACGACTCAAGGGCATAACCAATTAAAACGGACACCAAGCTTCGTTGAGAGGCCACAGCAAACATTTTATATCGAAGGAAATTTGTTCCTCATGACGTGGTCCATCAACTGCAGATGTTTGATGCAAAAACATTGAAACACCCTGTAATATATTCCCTTCCCTGTCAGCCCGCAGCTAGTCTGGGGTAGAAGAACGACATATTTTATGCTCAATACTAGTTTTTGCTGGACTATTTATTTATTTTCTCTTGGTGACACAAATTACACCATTTACTCGTTTCGGAGTTTTGCCGTTGTCAAGTTTATCTGTGAAGATGGTGTAACAGGTTAGTATTGTTCCTTACCTCTAAATTAGACTGTGTCTACACACGACAACTTACGCCTACGTCTTAGCTCGTACGACGTGGCCCATATGATACCGTTGAGCGTAAATGTCGCTACAACACATAGGGCAACGAGATGACTTAAGCCCAAAATTAGTGCTAAAATTATAGGAACAGTATACAACCAAAAACAGATGGCGTACTTAAAGAAATAGCATTAAAGAGAGAACAAAAAACCATAAATGAGTTTACGTACGTTACAGAAGCCGACATAGGGCAAATATGGAAAAGATGAACAACTTGTTTAAGAAAAAATAAAATAAAATTACCTTTTTGCTCGGACGACAACTTAAACGTCAAAACACAACCACTAAAATAATATCTCGAGTGTATCAGATCCAAACGTCTACAAACGTTTTTGTGACGATTGCAATAAACTTTGCATCGGACAAACAGCCAGGAATTTCTGAATCACATTGAAAGAACACAAACTAAACCGCGTAGAGGAACCACATTTTACTTGCTTTTAAAGTTCAGGGATATAAATCAGTAAATATCAAAATGCCCTAAAAATTCTAGGCAGAGTACCTGAAGGACATACAATGAACATTTAAGAACAAATGGAAATTTACATTCGCACACAAATTTCCCACAATACATCCTTAACTACAAACACATTTAGAACATAAGCCAAGCTTTGAACATTTTATTGACATTGTAAAAAAAGTGTAAATCATTTCGATAAACACAAAATATTTGAACACTTTTCAGTAATTTAAGAACCCATGGAACTCAAAAAAATAAAAAGATGACGAGTGGGTGGTGCCTACCTCTTGTTCATTGTCTCTGTCGTGTGCACTCGACAACTGTTTTAAGTAGTAAAAGTTATAGTTCTTACATAAATAGCTTAGTGTTATCAAGGCAATTTTGAACATTTTCACATTTTTTAATGTGTATTTGCTCTTACAATACGACCCATAAGGGCTCGTTTTGTTTTTAGCTGCTATATTTCTGATAACCAGAGACAGAAAGAAGTAATGCGAAAAGCATGTTTAATCCATTTAATTCCTCTTTCCCCATAATCGTATCGATAACGAATAAGCTGGAACTCCGCAACCATTGCTAGTATCGGCAGTGCTTCTTGTTCGTTAAATTTTCAGCTTTCAGCTCGTATGCACAATATTTTTAGTGTTAATGTTTGCAGAAAACTTAACTACATGTTCTTTGCTAGCCCATAATCGCGTGCAATAAGGAAAGGAGGCAGGCATGCTGTGGTATCTTGAAAGAAAGAGAACTGCACAGAGGTAAACTTCCATGCAGAATACAGTTCTTGTTTTTTTAAATTATCATGTCAATAATCTCAATATAGTTTATCCATCGTCTCACTTTGAAATCATACCTATAATGCTTCATTCAGTGCATGGCCACTAATAGCAATTTACAGGGTAAAAAAAAGATTTAATTTTTAAACTTCTTCCGGGATGGTGGAATTCTATAAATGTGTTTAAGTGAATGGCCTCAAACGCCTAAGACTCAGTAAAGTCGATATTTATCTTTAACATGCATGTGAGTAACATTTTAGTGATGGTAACCTAACTGTCTAAGATGTAGGCCTACCTATGCAGTAGTAACCTCTTTGGTTCTTTTCCCGAAATATTTGTCGTCAGTAACTCTGTCAGTTTTTCAGGAATAACCAAACAGAGCACAATTGTAATGTAAATCTACTTTAATCATCTGCTTCAATTTTACTTTTGAAATTCATTTTGAGATTTTCAGGGTATATAAGTTTGAACCATGCTCTGCGATGTACCATTAATTAATTAGTTACTTACTTTAATATTCCATGTATCATTTGCACGATAAATCGGAATGATGTGGAACGAGTCCTTTATATAAACATCAGTTTTGTGTAAGTACTCATCATGGCTGATTATTTACTAGCTTTTTGTTTTTTTTTATTAAAGACAGACACATGTTAGTCAGTAATTGCAAATCTCAATAACGGATTGTCTTCTTTAGAACAGGAGTCACTAAAGAGAAACGTTTTCAGTTTAGTTTCGAGTTTTACTTTGCTGTATGACAGGCATTTTATTTCATTGGGCAAGAGATCAAGACTATTTGGTTGCAGGGTTGTGAACAGCTGTTTGTGCTACAGACAACCTTAATGTGGACTACTGAATGTCACTTTTATCTTCTGGTACTGTAATTATGATCATCACTGTTCCTGTTTAAATGCTGCGAATTATTTGCAAGGAACTTAATCAGGGAATAACTAGACTGTGAAACGGATTCATTGCCACTCACACACTCAGCAGCAGGCACGCACGGCGGAAAGAGTATTCCAAATAGTTTATTTCAAAGCCTACTTCACAGAGGAAGCAAACCGCACACACACACACACACACACACACACACACACACACACACACGCGCACACACACACACACACTCACATTTACAAAAGCATACTTATGGAAATGACACACACATGACCGCTCTCTACGGCTGTTCTAGCCAGAATAATTTTAAAGAACGAGAAAATGTGAACAATGAATAATTATCTGCACGATGAATTTAGGGCATGAGACACTGCACCAACAATCATCGTAGATATGTAGCTATGTGTTGCGCGAGGACGATTCCGTTGTTACAGTGTCGCTCGGATTTCGAAGCGTTTGCAGTTTGAAGGCGATGATAAACACATGAAAGCAACCATAATTCACGTATGCAACAGAAAATATTTCTTGAACGGCTCCATTTACGAATGACATGTGATTCCTTTAAAATTTAGATAATGATCGGGTCGATTAGTACAATGAAAGCTGGCATTCTCCACTCATTCAAAGCACCAAATACTATTTAGGATACGACCACAAAAGTAAGGAGAGATATCTAACGATACAAACTGATTATGGGCAGAGTGAGAAATATCGCCGCGGTGAACCATGGAGGTATAAATGAGGTAAACTTAATGTTTTGCTCTGTTTAGCATGGCGAACGTAGGTTTAACGACAACTCTCTTCTTTTTGTACCTCTACGGAAAACCTACAAAAAACTGTCTCTGAAGAATTAAACATAATCACTGACTTCCCGCGAAACAAAAATTCCTTTCTGAACCTATAGCATCGCTGGTGCTGAGCATAGAATAGAAAGTGTGCGTGTGCTGTACATCCTTTCTGAAGAATACTTTGAATGAAAATTTATGCGAATACTCTTTTCGTCGCGCCTGACTTGTGCTCGGCTTGTAAGTAGCAATCTATCCCTTTCACAGTATAGTTATTTCCTCATTAAGTTTGTTGTCATTAATCCACTGCACTTCAACATGAACAATAATGTACATAATTGCAATAGCAGAAGGAAGAAATAACATTCATTACGCCACATTAAGGTTGTCTGTAGCTCCAAGGGGTTTCACAATGCTGCAACCAAAAGCTTTGACCCATTACCCAATGATATGAAATGCCTGACACACAGCATGGTAAAATTTGAAACTGAGCTGGAAACTTTTCTCTTTGATGACTCCTGCTGTTCTGCGGAAGGTTGCCTATCACTGTAGACATCTATCTAAGGATCTAGGGATCCTCACGGTAACCTCACAGTATATATATTCACTTACGAAATTTCTTGTTAATAATCCTACCCAGTTTAAAATTAATAGCATTGTGCATAGCTATAACACCAGGAGAAAGGATAATCTTCATAATGCTGGGTTAAATCTGACTTTCGCACAGGAAGGGGTAAATTATGCTGCCCAAAAATCTTTGGTCACCTACCAAACCGCATCAAAAGCCTGACAGATAGTCAACCAACACTTAAAAATAAAAGATTTTCTAGATGACAACCCCTTCTACTCACTGGCTGAATTTTAAGATATAAATTAAGGGAGGAGAAGGAAAAAACTAGCTTAAACATTAGTGTCATGCAATATTTTATGTAATGTAATATCTTGTACAGACATCTTTTATTAACCTGACACGTTGCACTTCATTACGAAGTGTCGTATTCATGATCTATGGAACAAGTATTAATCTAATCTAATATAATCTAATCTGTAATGTGTACATGGTAATGTATAGCAATTACTGACTTACATCTGTCTATCTTTAATTAAAAATGTAAGAAATAACAAGTCATCAGCAAGCAGGCATATTTACAAAAAAATTCACGTATGTATATAATGACTCGTTCCATATCATTACGATTCATCGTGCCAGTGATACGTGAAACTAAGTAACTATCTATTGATATATCACAAAGCATGGCATAGGCACTTTTTTTTTTTTTTTTTACTCATCATTCTTCTAACTGGTTTGACGGGGCCCGCAACGCTCTCCTGTGCCAACCTCTTCATCTCAGAGTAGTACTTGCAACCTACATCCTCTGTTATTTGGTAGGTGTAATGTCATCTCTGTCTTTCTCTACAGTTTTTGCCTTCTACAGCTCCCTCTAGCATTATGGAAGTCATTCTCTGATGTCTAAACAGATGCCCTATCATCCTGTCCCTTCGCCTTGTCAAGGCTTTCCACATATTTTTTTCTTCTGTGTAGAACGTCCACATATCTCATCTTATCAGTCCACCTAATTAAAACAATTCATCTATAGCACCACATCCCAAATTATTCTATTCTCTTCTCTCCCTGTTTCCCACAGTCCATGTTACACTAATACACAATCCTGTGTTTCCAACGTAGACGCTCAGAAATTTCTTCCTCAAATCAAGGCCTATAGTTGAGACTAGTAGTCTTCACTTGGACAGGAATGGCGTTTCTGGCATTGCTAGTCGCTTTTGATGTCCTTCTTGCTCCTTCCGTCTCTGATTATTTTGCTGCATATGTAGCAGAATTCCTTAACTTCATTTACTTCGTGCCATCATTCCTGACGTTGTTTCCCGCTGTTCTCGTTTCTGCTTCTTCTCAATATTTTCGCCTTTCTTCCATTTACTCACAGTCCATGTTCTGTACTCATTAGACTCTGCATTCCATTCAGACGATCACGTAAATCGTCTTCACCTTCACTCAGGATAGCAAAGTCATCAGTGAATCGATCACACAATGGTGCAAATGGCTCTAAGAACTATGACACATAACTTCTGAGGTCATCAGTTTCCTAGACTTAGAACCACTTAAACCTAACTAACCTAAGGACATCACACACACATCCACGCCCGTGGCTGGATTCGAACCTGCGACCGTAGCAGCCGCGTGGGTCCGTAGTGGAGCTCCTAGAACCACTTGTCCACAGCGGCCGGACGAATCGTATCGCTGATACTTTCAAATAGAATTTTAATTCCTCCCCGAACCTTTCTTTTAATTTCATCATTACTACTTCGATGTTCAGATAGAACAGTAGGGGCGAAAGACTACATCCCTGTCTTACACCATTTTTAATCCGAGCGCTCTGTTCTTGGTCTTCCATTACTATTACTCCTCCTTGGCTCTTGTACATTTTGTGTAGTAACCGTCTCTCCCATAGCTTACCCATATTTTTCTCAGAATTTCGAACATCTTGTACCATTATACATTGTCGAACGCTTTTTCCAGGTTGGAAAATCCTATGAACGTGTGTTAATTTTTTTTGTTTTGCATCCATTATCAACCGCTGCGCCAGAACTGCCTCTCTCGTACCTTTATCTTTCCTATAGACACAATGATCATCATCTAACACATCCTCGATTTTCTTGTCCATTCCTATGTATTTTGTTTTTGAAGGAACTTGGATGCATGAGCAGTCAAGATGATTGTGCGATAGTTCACGCACTTTTCGGCTCTTGCAATTTTCGGAGTTGTGTGGATGATATTTTTCCAAAAGTCAGATGGTACGTCGACAGATTTATACATTCTACACACCAACGCGAATTGTCGTTTCGTTGCCACTTCCTCCAATGATTTTTAGAAATTGTGATAGAGTGTTACCTATCTCTTCTGCCTTATTTGATCAAAAGTCCCCTAAGGCTTTCTTAAATCCTGATTCTAATACCGGAACACGTATCTCATCTATACTCCCATTCCTTCTATCACATAAAATAAATTTTCACCCCTCATAGAGGACTTCAGTGTTCTGTCCTCCTGTCCGCTCTCTCCTCTGCATTGAACAGTGTAATTCACTTTGTACTCTTCATGTTAGCACCGTAGCTGTTAATGTCACCGATGGTTGTTTTGAATTTGCTATATGCTGAGTCAGTCCTTGCAAAAGTCATTTATTTTTCGATTTCTTCACTTTTTCATGCAGCCATTTCGTCTTACCTTCCCTGTACTTCTATTTATTTCAAACCTCAGCTACTTGTATGTCTATATTCTTGAATTTTCCTGAACGATTTTGTACCATCTTCTTTCATCGATCAACTGACGACTTCTTCTGTTACCCAGGGCTTCTTCGCCACTACCTTCTTTTTATCTTTCTTTCTCTTTCCAACTTCCATAACGGCCTTTTTAGTGATGTCCAATCCTCTTCAACGGTACTGTCTACTGGGAAATTCTATATTGCTGTATGTACAGCTATAGAGAACTTCAAGGGCACATCGCCATTCCTTAGTAATTCTGCAATCCACTTCTTTGCGTGTTGATTCTTCCTGACTAACTCCTGAACTTCGGCCTAGTCTTCGTTACTACGTCATTGTGATCCGAATCTACATTTGCTTCTGGGTACACCGTACAATCCAGTAACTGATTTCGAAATCTTTGTGTGAACATGACTTATTCTAACTGAAATCATCCAGTATCACCTGGCCTTTTAAAAGTAAATCTCTTCCTGTTGTGATGCTTGAAGACAGTATTCGCTATTTCTGGCTGAAATTTATTAGAGAAGTCAATAAGTCTTTCTCCTTTCTCATTTCTTGTCCCAAACCCATTTCTCTTGTAACTTTTTCTTTTACTGCTTCCCCTGTAACTGCATTCCCATCCCCCACGACTATTACATTTTAATCTCCATTTTGCGTACTGTTTGCCCTTTCAGTATCCTCAATATCTCTCGATGTCGGCATCTATATCTGAAATATCATTATCAGTGTTGGTTTGCTGTCGATCCTGATAAGAATAACCGTATCACTGAACTGTTCACAGTAACACATTCTCTGCCCTACCATCCTACTCATAACGAATCCCACTCCCGTCATACCATTTTCCGCTGCTGTTGAAATTACCCTACACTCATCTGACTAGAAATCCTAGTCTTCTTTCCATTTGACCTGACTGATCACTGCTGTATCTGGATTGCGCCTTTACATTTCCCTTTTCAGATATTCTAGCTTCCTCACCATGTTCAAGCTTCTGACATTCAACGACTCGTAGAACGCTACCGTATCGTTGGTTATTCATGCTTTTTTTCTGATCACCTCCCCCTTGGCAGTTCCGTTCCTGAGGTGCGAATGAAGAACTATTACGAATTTTTTTGCCAGTGGAGATGATCCTTCACTATTTTGACTTGCACAAGATATGATAGCATGCTTTGCTTCTTTGCTCATTGCACACATTCATGAGCTTTTTGCAAACGTGACCACTTAAAATGTTATGCATACAGATGGAAAGCTCAAAATGTAACGAAGAAGAAGTAGTACCGACACCAGTAAGCAAACACGCGTTTATTTCTGATTTCCAGGTTCATTTGCCATCGATAGGAATACAGTAAAAGTGGAATCAAATGGATTACGAAAGCATGTTTTTCACTTCGCTTTTTTCTGTTTTTGGTTATCCGAAATATAGCGGCGAAAACAAATTACGTTAACAAGGACTAATGTGCCGTTATTACTAGAGCAAATACGCATTCATGAACAGAAGAAAGGTCGAAGCTGCCTTCCTGAGACTTCGTTGTTTCAAACAGTTACGCGCAGACGTCAGAAAT